>NW_025814889.1:34352000-35650000 GCF_022079265.1 Lynx rufus | reverse complement strand
ATTTAAAATATTTCCTAATTCAAAACAAAAAAGAGAAATATCCAGACACTGACCTTTGGATACCCATCATTAACACCAGAATAACAACTAACATATAGTAAATTCTTATTGTGTGCCAAGATCTGTCATTTATATTATTTCATCTAGTCTCACGGCAATGATACGAAAAAGATAACTTGCCATTTTGAGAGGTAGCAAAACAGGGCCTATATTTACTTTTGTACTCCCATCACTCAGTATAATGTACAGCAGTAATATGTGTTCAGTGAGTGTGGGTGAACCAAACCCAGCTGAGCTTAAAATGCAATCAGCCAACAGTGTGCCCCCATCGTGATATTAGGAAAGTGGTAAAACCATTGTTCAGACTCCATTCTGTTGAATCTCACGGTCCGGTCCTGCTTCTCTACAGGGCTCTGCTCCTCACTGTTTACTTCTCTGGGTAAATGACTTTCTGGAATGGTCAGACATTGGCTGTGCACTTCCTATAAACTGATGCCCCACTTTTCCCCCCCTCATACATTCTTTGGTCTCCTGTGTGACAGGCCCCACTCAGACCTGATGCCCTGGCTGTGTTTTTACCGTGTGTCACACAGGCAAGCAGTCTCTTTGATGTTTGTTTTGATTTCACAAGTTTTTATGTGGTACTCAGACAACATTTCCAGCACTGTGTTGCTAGGAAATGCAGTAATGATCACAGCATTTAGAGCACGTACGTTTTCTCCTCCCTCCCATATACACCTGCCTTTACCATCTGTTCAGGATGCCCACTACTGCTGCTTCAGTACCTTGACCCTGCCCTACTGAGATGCTCCACTGCATTCTGGACTGGGGGTCAGTGGAGCTTGGATTTCTTTACCCAAGGAATTGTCAGTGAGAAAACTAGCACCTAGGGTTGCTAAGCTACACTGTACTCTGTGCTAGTCACACGCTGGAGGAGAGGTGCTGAGATACCCCACATTTAAGGAGTCTTCATTTGGTTTCCTGTATTTTGAATAAAAATGCTTTATCTTCTCGAGTCTACATGAGATCTCTCTCTTTCCACACACACACATGCACGCGCGCCAAATTAACTGGTGAAGTCTGTGAAAATAGTTTGTTTTTGTTTTTTTGGTCATTGTTTGTTTTTTGTATCTTTGGTTTTAATCATGGATGGCACTGTTGGTTTCCTGCATTGGCAGTTACTTTCAGGCTAAGACAACTCATCAGGTAGTCCCACATGAGCTCACTTGCACACAGAATTGAAAAGGGAGCTCTGAATTTAGGTTCCCATTATTGGCTTCCCACACATTGTTATCATCTTTCTGAGGTTGGTTTGTTGATTGATTGATTGATTGATTGATTGTGAATTTGGGTAGACCTAAGATCAGATCCATCTCAGAGGGCTTTACAGTGCCAGAGTCAGCAGGTCTGCTGCACAGATGGTGTCTTGAAGGCAAACAAAGGCTCTTAGCTTGCTGCTCACGGAAGCTGTGTGCTCCTCAATCTCTCTGCTTCTCCCCAAGGAGGCCCTGGCTGTAGATCCTGCAGTACCAGGGCAGCCTGTGTTGTTGAGGCCTGTGCTCTGTGGTTTTGTGGCTAAAACAAAGCATTTCAATTTCCCCAAAGGGGCCACAGGACAAGGTTATACCTTTCTTAGGGAGATAGCTTGAGGCAGATGGGAATAGCATCCACCTTGCAGCTGGAGGAGTCCTGTTCTGACTCAACCATCTTGGATGTGGCTTTGGGAAAGCCTTTGTTCTTCAGTTTCTCCAGCTGGAAATTTAGGGAACTCATCTCTGTGTTGTAAAGAGAATTGAGTGAGATGATAGCATGAGAAAACGCTTTGTAAATCTTAAAACAAAATACAAATATAAGGCATTGTTACTCTCAGTGCTTGGAAAATGGATTGTGGGAAGTTAATGGCCCTTGCTGTATAGTGTGTTTCAGTGCCAGGAATGACAAGAGCTGTCAATAAATATCGATTAATGATGAGGTAGAGAAGCTTTTGGACTCTGTGTAAGCCAGGGCTTTCTATATTAAATGCATGCATTCACTCAGTCATTCATTGAGCAAGTATTTATTGAATGCCTGCTAAATGCCATGCACTGGGAATACAAGTTAACAAAACGGTGAGATCATGATTAATGTTTTTTTCTGGCCCTTTACAGAGTTAGGTGTGTTTTTCAGAAAGTTAAGTTTACTTGTTATAAAGGATTGCCCTTTATGCTGATAATATATCTTCCCTGCTCTTCAGTGTTAAATGTTTTTGTTTTTGTGAAACGATGGTGATTGTGGATGGTAGTTGATTTTTGAAAAATTTCTCACATAGCAAATCTGAAAGAGATGTTACTGGTCCTTGAAATTCAAAAGGTTAGGGCCCTGATCCAGCCCAAACTCCTACCCAATGCAGAAGTCTCTTTAGCGTTCCTAACTGGTGGCCTAATTTCTGTTTTGATAATTCTAGGGAAGGGGGCCTCACTAGCTTCACAAAAGCAGCCATTCTGGTTTTGAATAGCCTTTATCTTTTGAAATAAGATAAAGTGGAAATGTGCTGTGACTTAGCTTCTGTGACTTTTGCCTGTTCATCTTATTTCTTCCATCTGGAGCAAAGAAATGCATTTACTCTATGTTATTTAGCCCTCTGGATTATTTTTAAAGTTTAAATTTTTTAAAAGTATTTTATTTATTTATTTATTTATTTATTTATTTATTTATTTATTGAATTCCAAACAGCTTGACATGGGGCTTGAACCCATGAATCGTGAGATCATGACATGAGCCAAAACCAAGAGTCAGATGCACACCAAATGAGCCACCCAGGTGCCCCTTCCTCTGGATTTTTGAAGCAAGTCACCATGCTCCCTCTAAGCATGTTTTCCAGGGCTCTTGTCCCCACTTTCTTCACCCAGTTCTCATGGCTTTCTTCCTCACTCTTCACCTTCTTCTGGTCACCCTTCACTTTGTCACTGTCCCTCTTGGTGTCTGTTTCTCGGAGGGACGCATGCTTCAGCTGTGGGTGGATTTGTGCTGAGTGCTTGCTCAGCCTGCTGCTTCCCTTATTCTGGGCCCTGAATTCAGATGAAGGAAGTAGAGATTGCATTTGCCTTTCTGGCAGCTGTGCTGTACTGTTGACTCACGTTGAGTTACAGTCTACTAAAGCCCCTAGGGTCTTTGTCATATAAACTGCTGATACGCCAGGGTTCCTCTTACCTTATGTTTAGGCAGTGACATTTTTTTTCGTTTAGGTGCTGTACTTTACATTCATGCCTATTATATTTCGTCTTGTCAGTTTGGACCATAGTTGTAGCACACTGAGGTCATTTGAATCCTGATTCAACTTTCTAACTTACTAGCTATTCCTCCCAGATTTGTGTCAGCAGCACATTTGACAAATTTGTCTTCATCCAAGTTTTTAATTCAGTGTTTAAAAAGCTAGAGCCAAGGACAGAGCCCTGGGTCACATCAGTAGAGACCTTCCAAGTTTAAACGCATCTGTGAATCAATGCTCTAAACATCTGTGCATAGAATCAGTGCATCTATGAATGCATCAATCATTAATGCACCTGTGTATCAGCTAACTACAGATCACCTAAGTGTATCATCCACACAGGTGATATGAATTTTTTCTGACTTTTCCACTTATCTTTCTTTAGGCAATGTCAACTGTGCCCATTATTGAGCCCACCATTGTTATGATTATGACCTTCAAATTTAGTTTTTCACCTCACATATCAGTCTCAAGTTCACATTTAAAATTTTCTACTGGACGTCTCCAGAATGTTTCAAGTTTTTCAAAATTGATTCATTGTCTCTATGCCCCCTAGAACCTTTTCCTCTTTCTGTGGTTACTATTTCAGTGATGGCACCACCATCTTGGTTAAGCCAGGTACCAGGGAGCCATTCTCAATGTCTGCTTTCCTATAACGCTACAGCTAATTGAGTTAGCTGGTCTTAGAGACTCTCCTTCTTTATATTTCATAATCCACTTCCCAGACTCTGATCTGTCTTGCCTATGTGATTATAAGAGTCTTCTGACTAGATTCTCTATTCCTGATATTACTTCTTTTAGTGCATCCTTTGCTATGTCACCAGAAAGCAAAAGCACAAATTAGATTATATCATCATATTGCTTTGAGCACTTTGCTGGCTCCCTGTTAAGTATGAATGATGGCTGGTCCTTCATAGTCTAGCCTTTACTTGTCTTAATAGCTAATCTATTACTGCTCCCCTCTACCAACCCTACACTTAAGATGCATTATCTACTGATGGTTCCCAAATGCAGTATATTCATTTGTACCTTGCACATGCTGTTCCCTTTAACAGGATTGCCTTTTCACCCTTTCTTGTCAGCTAGCTTCTATTCTTCTTCAGTGCTGGGCTCAAGCATCCCCTCCTTTGGGACTCCTTCCTGACAGCTCCAGAATGAGTTAGGGGTCCTTTTCCTGAGCTGCCATCACCCTCTAGGCATACTGGTTAAATACCTTGTCACATGGTAGAGTAACTACATTCTTGTCTCTCCCACCTGGTTGGGGGCCCTTCTGGATAGTGACTGTGCTCCCTTTACCACTGTAGCCTTGGCTTCTAGCATAGGGCATGGGACATAACAGGTATTCAGGGTTTATTGAACAAATGGGTGGCTTGCCAAATTATTTCCATTTTATGGTGGACCTTGTGACTATTAATTTCCCTGCTAAGCTGTATTCTGTGTCTGTGGTGTCCTTTTGATTCACTGGCCTTGTAATCCTATTACAAAAGTTAAAGAGGTACTTTGATATCGATTAGGTTTTTTCTTTATAGGTGTTTCAAATCGTTTGATTTCTGATCTACTCTAGGCATGTTAAACTCCATTTTTTTACTTCTTAGTTATGTGTTTGTTTCTCTGGCCCTGTATTAGTAAAGGAAGGCTATTAATTATCTATAACAAGTAGCCCCTAAATCTCATGGCCTTGATACAAAGTTTATTTTTTAATTTTGTCATAATGCAGGATTCGTCATCAAGTAGTCTCCCACAGGTGATTCAGTGATCTCAGGTTCCTTTCATCTTGTGTCTCTGCCCCCTTTTAGGTCTTTAGAGACCTCTCCATTCAGCTGATGAATGAAGAAAGAGAGAGGTTTGCAGATGGGAAAACAGAGAGGTTGTGTGTGGGAGGTTCCTCCAGGCCAGGACTGGATGTAGTACCAATCACTTCTGTTCACATTTCATTTGCCAGAACTTAGTCACAAGGCTGTGTCCAAGTACCAGAGAGGCTGGAGAATGTGGGCTACCCGTGACCCCAGGAAGAAAAAGGGAACACAGATATTAGTGAGCATTACCAGTTACTGATATTATACTCTGTCTTAGGTTCTGACCTCATGTGTTCCAGATCCCTTCTTAGCCAGGGTTTCGCCTCCAAGCCTTTAGACCTTCCATCTCCCAACCTGGGTTTTTGCTTTTTGCTCTTTGCCTTTGCATTTTCTTGAACCCTCTGGTCAGTTGTTGGCTAATTCCTCATTCCTTGCTGATTTGGCTAGATTGATGCCTCATCTCTCCAGTTTCCTAGCAACCCTCCTTGTCTTGCTCACGTGTCTGAGACTGGACCATCTGATCCTTGGTACCTGCTTGCCATCACCATGTGTGTTCCTTGGATGAGAGCCCACCTTAGTCCAAGAGAGGAGAGTTTCTTAAATATGTCCAATGCTTTGAAGTCCTTCCTTTGAGTACTGGTTATGGATTGGTACTCTATTTTTAGAGACAATTAGAGAATGTAGGCAGTTGAAATGAAAGCCATAAAATAAGTAAGACATTGGAAAATACAGCTGTGGGAAGCCAAAAGAATCAGTGCTGTGTATCTTGAAGGAGACAAGCCTGAAGGGAAGAGCCAATCTTAGCATATTTGTAAAAAGTTGGTTTTAAAATTGTTCTAAAGGTAATGGTGCTAGAGTAGATGTTCTTTTGTTACTCTGAAAAAGAAAGTGTCTCACATTTCAGTGTGGGATTTTTAGGTAGGAGACTAAGAAAAAGTTAATGAATTCCAGAATTTTGGGATCTGGGGATAGGTTCTTGAGAGGTTAAGTCGAGTGCTTTCCTGGAAAACACTGAGTCGGAGAGCCCATCCCAGGTGCCTTGTAAGCGACCTGCTGGGTGGCAGGAGGTGGATGAGCAAGCTAAAATCTTTTCTCATTCTGTAATTCTAGAAACAATAAGCGGGGTGTCATGCTCTTTTGGCTCATACCTCTTTTGAGAGATGCTCATAGCTAAAGTATTTGTCTCTGGGTAATATTTCCTAATGATTTCATAAGTGGAGAGGGTATTGTCTTGTAAGGTTTCAAGTACTATGATGCCTGGATTCCATTACTTCTTTTATCACCCACTCACTCTGCAGGTTACTGACTTGGGCATTCTTTGGATCGTCTGCTTATCTATTAAGTGGGGATGGGATGAAATGAATTTTCAGGAAGTTTGGGTGAGAAGTAATTCATGTTTCTAACTAACATGCTTTACAACATGTGAGTGAAACATGCTATACAATTATTGCTTGTGTTAGGTGCATTGCTCTGCATCTTGGTTCTTTTGTTCTTGCCTTGAGACATGTATGGTTATTTGCAAATATTATTTTTTAGAAATAGCTTTTTAAACTTGTGTGGCTCTCCAAGTGAGGCCTGAAGTGGTACCCTCTGTGGGTTTGGGGATCAGGGAGGAAGGAGAGGAAGGTAGAAGCTAATACCTTCAGGCCCCCCACAGCCTGTGGAGGCTGTGATCCATGCTCTACAGCCAAGCTGCTTGGTTTGAACTGGTGGCTTTCCACAAGTTAGTTTCTCTGTGCCTCAGTCTTCTTATCTGTAAAGTGGGCATAGTAATATGGTTACTTATGGATATGTTGAGAAGATTAAATAAATTAACACACGTAAAATTGTAAGAACAGCATCTGGTCCATATAGTAAATGCTCTATCTAGAAGTATTACTTTTAAGCAAGAATTCCCCAAAGGTATCCCTGTCTTGTTTTCTCCTTTATTGTTTGAATAGGCCCCTCCCATACATTTTAAGGGCTCCAAGGCTGACTTTATGCTTACAGACAAGAGGAGAAGGACATTTCCACTGTTTTCATGCTGGCTCAGGTTATGTCAGGAGATGACTACCAACACACACGGTAACCAGCATTTTCAGTTGATAGAATTTAGTTGGAGTGGTTATTGTATGTAATCACAGCATTGAAGGAATATCTGAAGACCTCACTGCATCAGGCTTGTGTGCTGTTGATATTCTTAAATCGATCAATGAGATGCTGAATTGGTAAAGGAGGGCTTTCAGACCTGCATTATTACTTCAGGTATGGTCTGTGGGGCTCTGACATTTTTCACTTCATAGTCTAGCCAAATTGAAGCTGGTCCCTATTCCTGGTGAATCATCCTGTTTTTACCTCTGATTTTATGTTCTTGAGTATTTACCTGTTTAATGTCACATGAGGAAGGCTGGGGTATGGTGTAGAGAAATGATATCATGAGAGCATTTAGAGAATAACTATACTTGTTTACGTCCAGTCTGGGCCTCTTCCCTAAGCCCTGATCCATTCTTCCCTGTCTCCTTGGTACTTGGCCTAATACCCCTGACCCTGCAGGGGAGGCAGTAGAATAAGCACCACTTTGGAAGATTAGGATAAATTTGCAGGAGCTAAGGCTATACTTTTGAAAAGTTAAAGTCAACAAATGTTCATTAAGCACCTCTTATGTGTAAAGCACAACACTGGGTGCTGTGTGAGGTACTCAGAGTAATAGGACTTGACTGCTGTCCTCAGTGAGCTCATGATCTTCCAGGGGAGACAAACATGTAAGTGAATGCAGGAATAAAGGCACAGTGATGGGAACCATCACATACGCTATGTTGTAAGAGGCCTTGGGCCCCAGCAGGGCTCATTTGGTACTTGTTATACACTCAGAGACTTCTTATTATTTTTTAATTTGTTTTATTGTGGTGAAAAACACATAACATAAAATTTACCATCTTAACCACTTTTAAGTAGACAATTCAGTAGTGTTAAGTATATTCACATTTTTGTGAAAATAGATCTCCAGAACTTTTTCATCTTGAAAGATGGAAACTCTATACCCATTAAACAATTCCCTTTTCCCTTTTCCTCTAGCCGCTGGCAACCGCCATTCTACTTTATGAATTTGACTATTTTAGATACCTTGTATAAGTGGAATCATGTGGTATTTGTCCTTTTTTTGTGACTGGCATGTTTCACTTAGCATAATGTACTCAAGGTTCTTTCATGTTGTAGCATGTGACAGGATTTCCTTCCTTTTTATGGCTGAATAATATCCCATTGCATGTCTATATCACATTTTGCTTATCCATTTGTCTGTCTGGACACTTGTATAGCTTCCCCCACTTGGCTGTTGTGACTACCTCTGCTGTGAACATGGGTGTACAGATATTTCTTCCAGACCTGCTTTCAGTTCATTTGGGTATCCAAATATCCAGAAGTGGAATTGCTGGACCATATGGTGCTTCTATTTTTAACTTTTTGAGCAACTGCATGCTGTTTTTCATAGTAGTTGCACCATTTTACATTGTCACCAACAGTGCACAAGGATTCCAGGTTCTCCACATCCTTCCCAACACTTATTATTTTGTTTTATTTTTTTTTAATTTTTTGTTTTTAATGTTTATTTTTGAGAGAGCAAGAGACAGAGTGTGAGTGGGGGAGGGGCAGTGAGAGGGAGACACAGAATCCGAAGCAGGCACCAGGCTCTGAGCTGTCAGCACAGAGCCTGATGCAGGGCTTGAACTCAGGGACCATGAAATCATGACCTGAGCTGAAGTTGGAAGCTTAACCAACTGAGCCACCCAGGCGCCCCTGTTTTGTTTTATTTTTGACAGTAGCCGTGCTTGGTGTTAGGTGATATCTCATTGTGGTTTTGATTTGCAGTTTTTGATCATTAACTGAGCATCTTTTCAAATACTTATTGGCCATTTGTATATCTTCTTTGGAGAAATATCGGTGCAAGTCCTTTATCCATCTTTGAAAAAGGTATTTATCTATCTATCTATCTATCTATCTATCTATCTATCTATCGAGTGTACACGAGTGGGGGAAGGCCAGAGAGAGAGGGAGAGAGGATCTCACGCAGTCTCTGCTCTGTTAGTGTGGAGCCCGATGAGAGGCTTGAACTCACAAACCGTGAGATCATAACCTGAGCTGAAATCAAGAGTTGGGAGCTTAACTGACTAAGCCATCCAGGTGCCCTCTTTACCCATTTTTTTAATCAACTCTGAGACACTTTTGTTTCTGTTCTCCTCATACCATCTGTCCCCTGCCCTAGACATCTGGCACTGGCCTGCTTCTGAGGGCCTGGCAGGCAAGGACTTTGCGCTCTGGAAGTCCCAGATGTACAGCTTACTCATCACCATCAGCCAAATAACCAAGACTGCCTGACTCTGCCCTCTCCCTGCTGCTTTCAGGTTGCCATGGTTTCACTCAGATGCAGTGTTGAGGGTATTAGTTTCCTGTTGCTGTTGTAACAAATTACCACGAACTGAGTGGCTTAAAAAACACAGTTCTGGAAGTCAGAGGTCTAGAGTGGGTCTGCAGTGCCGCATTCCTTCTGCAAGCTCTAGGGGAAGAATTAGTTTCCTTGCCTTTTCCAGCTGCTGGAGGCCCCTTCTTCCATCTTCAGAACCAGCTGTGTAGACCTTCTCCTTTCTCCTCCCCTGCCTCTCTCTTCAAAGGACTCTTATGATTATATTGGGCCCACCTGGATAATCCTGGCTAATCTCCCCAACTCAAAATCAGCTTAATCACACCTGCAATACTTTTACTATGTACGGTAATATTTAGTTCCCAAGGATTAGGGCATGGACATCTTGGGGAGGGGATGTTATTCAGGCTACCACAATGGGTCTCTGCCATGTAAAGGGCAGTGGTTAGAGCAGTTTTCATAGGCCAGCTTCTTGTTATGTGCCTGCCAGCCTCAGCCGTGGCTTGGGTTAGTAGAAACAGCATGTAGGAATCTTGAGGCTTGGGCTCAAGTTTTGTGTTGACCTTGACCTGGTGGTGGAACCTAGGGCATGGGGCTTGCTATCTCTGGGCCTGAGTGTCGTTACCTCTGAGAGGAGGTGCTGGGGACAGATGGTGTCTAGGGCACTCCTGCTCTGCTGTGGCTGAGAGCCCTTTTACACCCAGCTGTCATTTCTCCTTTCATTTCCTCACTTTGCGTTGTCCCATCAGCTTGTATAAAGACCAAGGCTGTCCTGCAGGGGTAGAAAAGAACAGGTGTGTGAGACTTTGTGAAAATGGCTGCTGGGTACCAATGAAAGCATAGCAGAAATGAAGGGCGCAGGGCTCAGCTTTGTTGCCTGCCTCTTTTCTCCAGTCCCCACGTAAAGTATCTTTGGAACAAACCAATGAAATTGGTACATGCCCTGTAAGCCTGATTGGGTCATACATAACTTGCCCAATAATTTCATGCGAGACTTCAATTATCCTTCTTTTCCAATTCAAGCCTGATAAGGTCAAATATTTGTAAGCTGCCAGCCAGATGGAAGCTATGTCTCCCAGAGGCTCAGATGTTGTGTAACCCCATCTGTGTGGTGACTGGTCTGGGCTGTTGCATTCAAGGAAGTGTGAGAGAGTGTTGCCAGCTCTGGATGTGGCATCAAAGGCAAGATATCACTAGGTGTTGTTTGTTCTCTCTGAGATGGGTGGTCCAGCTGTGCTCTGGAGTGGGCTGGGAGAAGTCGCTGGAGAACTGGCATCCTCCGGGGGCTGGGGAAGGAGGGCATAACTCCTTGTGTCTCACACCACTCTTTAGCCTTGCTGACTCAACAGGTAGTGTTGGCTCGAAATAGTTAACCTCCGGTAAGCATGCACTGGTGTTAATGAATCCTATTTATCCTTATAATATTATTCCTGTTTTACTGATAAGCAACCTGAGGATCAAACAGGTTAGGCTAACTTAGCAGAGAGCAGCCAGCTTTTTATCTGGGGAGAGTTGAGACTCACACTGAGCTATGTCTCATTCAAAAACTCCTCATCTTTGTACCTTGGCATTTTATAACTCCTGGCCTCGTCCCTTCCCCTGAAACCATTGCCCCCTCGGGAGTGGAGTATGGGAGCCATGGGCAGGGGGAGGGAGGGGTGCCTCAGTTAACTGAAGCACTGAGCCACAGTCTAGAGAGGGTGACAGCCCAAAACCACGTGCTCTGGCAGAGGTGAACCAAGTGCTGTAGAAAGCTAAGCTGCCTGGAGCTAACCTTTGGGCCAGTCTCGCCTTGGCTGCTTTGGTTTCACATCCAAATTTAGTCACAGACTCTGAAAGAGCAAAGTCCCTGGCTGGGCAGATGTTACTGGAGAGTATGTGTGGGTGGGTGTCTGTGTGCCCATCTGTGCGGGTGAATGTGCAACCCAGGGATGCTGGTGGCTCACTGAGGCAGCGAGCATGGCTCACGTGTCTGCGTCTCCCCACAGTGCCTGCCCCAGTGCAGCGCATGCACCCAGACGTTCTTGACCGCTTACCCTGTGCTGGCACTGTGGGGGCTACAGAGTGGAATGAGATAGGGGCTGTGCTTACAGGGTTATGTCTGTGCAGGGGGAGAAGCCACACACATACTTCATGGAGATACAAGGAAAGTAGTGGCAAAGGCCATGGTGGTGGTGCTCTGTGCCTGCAAGTTACTCACAAGGGACACACACGTGTTTGCACATTTGTGCTTCAGGGTGAATGTGTGGTCATGAGGGGAACTTGCTTTCCTGGAGGCTTATTCTTGGCAGGCAGCAGCTGCTGTCCCTTCTCCCATCACTGATGCTTCTACACAATTGTGTGATCACTGATGATTTGGGGTCAGTGAGTAGTGGCTCTGTAACTCCTTGGTTCAACTGGGAAGTTAGACCAAGCATTTGCTATCCTGAGTGGAGTCCTAAGCCCATAGTTTTATAAAGAAGACTGCCTTTCTTTGTAAAAGGCAAACAGTGATGCTCAGCAAACAGTGTCTGTAGTTGCAGGCTGCCAGGGGACCACCCAGTAGCAAAGCTATGTTTAGTCCATGCGTGTTTTATATTAAAGGGCCCTTTAGTGGAGTACTGAGTGCATAGAGCAGACTGAAGCAAATGCCCCATTTGCTCCAATAACCTTCTCTACCTATATGAAAACTAGGTGACTGATTTTTAGAAAGATGCTTCTGGGTCTAAGTTCCATATCTATGCTCATATCCTTCGGTAGCTGGTTTCTGTTAGCTCCATTTCACAGATTGGGAAAACCAAATATGAGAAGGCTGCCAAACAAGTCAGACATTCAGGGAGAGCTAATGAGCAGGTAACTGTAGTTCCAGCAGCGTCCTGCTCCAAAACTTGAGTGTGACAGAGAGGACCAGGAAGAACAGCTTAGTAAGTCAGCAGATATTTCAGAAGCTGGACAGTGTGCAGTGCAAACACTGTGTATCCTGCTCTCAAGGAATCATGGCAGTCCTAGCCTATGTTTGTTGAGACTCTGGTGGGGGGGGGATGGCCCTATTTAAGTGGCTGCCCTATTAGGTAGGTGCTTTTCAGCATTATTAGCATTAAAGGAGGGAATTCAGGAGTGGGTGGGGGCATTGAGCATCCACCTAGGAAGCCTGTTTCTTTTGCCAGCATGTTCCTCATGATAAACTCTTCTGCCACCAACATGTGAACTCTAGAATCAATGAGTACCAAAATATATAAATATATATGCATACACACATGTGTATATATATGTGTGTATACGTATATGTATAGTATGTGTATATGTATATGTATATGTACATACACACACATATAGGACCTTAGTGATCATCTGGTAAACTCCTTCATTTTACTGATGAGGTAGCTGAAACACAGGGAGATGAATTTGTCCAGAGTCACATGGTTCCTTAGCAGGGGAGGGAAGAAGAGACCCATGTGCCCAGCCCTGGTCCTTGGTCTTCTTGACTCAAGGGGAGCTGATCAGGAAGTGAGATAGGGTGGGCTGTGTGTGCGTTAGTAGAAGCGTGGAGGGTTGTGAATTGTTGATACTCTGGGCAGGGTCTGTGTTGAGGTGCCCACAGAGGCCTTCGTGGTGCTGAGCCTGATGGCCCTTCTCAGGCCAGGGCCTCTGCATGGCTCTCCTTCATTGCTGCAGGCCCCAGGGATCCAGATTAATAACCACATCAGCAATAAAAGCAATACCAATTAATGCCCACTGTTCACCGAGAACTTTGTATATGACTGCACCGTGCCAAGTGCTTGTAAATGTTTTAAAATCCTTGAAACAGTTTAGAGGTACCTGAGTCTCGGAGATATTAAATAAGTTGCACAGGCCCCCAGGGTTGTAAGTGGCTGTACAGAGTATGAACTTGGGTCTCATGTGACTCTTGATCTTTGCTTTTAACTACTAGACTCTGCTGCTTTCTCTTCTAGCCATCACCATTCACTCAATTCCCTTGTAGCCTGTCCCTAAAACTCAGTATGTATAGATCCCATACTCTTCTTTCTCTCTCCTTCCTTGGTGTCTTCATAGGCCAGCACTAGATTCACTTTGTCTAGAGGTTATAACCCTCCTAATTACTGTGGGGGCATAGCTGGGAGAGAGTCACATAAACAGGGCGACAAAGGTATAGAGATTATAGAGTTTTACAGTGTTTTTACAGCCCTGGTTTCTGCTCTGTTGAATCGAAGAATGGAGGTCATCTTGACCTCTACCTCCTACTTTTGGGTTTTTAACAACAGACTTTCCCACCTCTCCCTGTATGTTCCCTTTTGGCCCAGCCTTTTGGTGCTCTGAGGCCTGGGGAAGGATGTGGGCAGCACTAGAGGTGTTCTTGGCCCACACTGGAACCTTGCTCTGAATCTCTGCCACACACAAGGATGATCCTTGTCAGATGTTTCTTCAGTCTTCCAAGGAGGAAAAGATGGAGGAGAGAGGCCAGGAAGGGTCAGGTACTACTGGTCTGGAAGGTCCAGAAAAAGCCGTGCAGAAAGAAGGGAAAAGGCAGCTTGGGGCCCAAGAAGGAGAGGAGGGGCTCAGCTGGTTAAGCCTCTGCCTCTTGGTTTCAGCTCAGGTCATGATCTCATGGTCTGTGAGTTCAAGCCCTGCATTGGCCTCCGCGCTGACAGTGTGGAGCCTGCTTGGGATTCTCTCTGTCTCTCTCTCTCTCTGCCACTTCCCTGCTCACTCTCTCTGTCTGTTTCTCAAAATAAATAAACTTAAAAAAAATTCGGGGCGCCTGGGTGGCGCAGTTGGTTGGGCGTCCGACTTCAGCCAGGTCACGATCTCGCGGTCCGGGAGTTCGAGCCCCGCGTCAAGCTCTGGGCTGATGGCTCAGAGCCTGGAGCCTGTTTCCGATTCTGTGTCTCCCTCTCTCTCTGCCCCTCCCCCGTTCATGCTCTGTCTCTCTCTGTCCCAAAAATAAATAAACGTTGAAAAAAAAAAAAGTAAAAAAAAAATTTTTTTTAATAAAAAAAACAAAGGAGAGGAAACACATATGTACACACACACATGCATACACACACACGTGCACACACACACACGGAGGGAGAGAGCTCAGGGGATTCCTGGCTGTAAGAGTCTCTGAGGAAAGAGCATGGATTCGAGATGCCAGAGAAATTGGAGGACTTGGGGGTGGCTAAGTCAGTCTTGGCCTGGGTCTCGTTGGATGGGGTCCATGTGTTTCTCTCTGCCTTGGTTTCATCATTAGCAGTGGGAATGACGTCATTTGTCCCCTCACGTAAAACTATCAGATGCTAAGTAGAAATCATATTCCTTCAGCAAACACTTCTTTTTGTACCTGATGTGTGTCAGGCACTGGGCTAGGCATCAGAGCTACAGAGATGAAAAAGTCACAGCCTGCTCTGGAGATACTCCAGGTGCCCAGAGCAAAGTTTTTGGACAAGACTGAAACCATGGAAATCCAGGGATTGATCTAATGTTCTGGTTACCCATCTTTCCCAGCCAAAGATCTGACGCCTGATATTCAGTGGAGCTTGAGAACACTATAGAGGTATTTGGACGTGAGTCTGGTTTCACTCAGTTGTGAAGGCATGTTTGTGTATGTGCATGTGTGATTTATTTGATAACTGGGAACAATTTATGACAAAACTCTTTGCATCCTTTTCTGGGCCTATGTCATGTGCTGAGGGCCCAAGTGGAAGCCTATGTGGGGAGGCGCATGTGTAGGGGTAGAGACTCGTCCTGCTGCACACCTCCCTCTAGTGTGCATGCACCCTACCCAGCCCTTCCTGAGGATGGCTCAAGTAGCATACATTACAGATGCCTTTGCCTTCCAGCGCTCTGTTCCTGAGAAGGCAGCCCCCCACCTCCTAGATCTCATTCCTCTTGGAATGTCCTTTAAGTGCTTCAGGTCCAACACTCCTCCCTCTCTGGTTTTTATAAAAAATTAAATTAAAATTTTAATATCTTTATGTTATGTAAAACTTATATAAAGTTTACCATCTTAATGTTTTTTTAGTACATAATTTAGTGACATTAAGTACATTCACATCACTGTGCTATTGTCACCACCATCCTTCTCCAGAGCTTTGTCATCTTCCTGATGAAACTCTGTACCCATTAAACACTAACTCCCCTTGCCCTTCTACCCCCCCCAGGCCCTGGCAACCACCAATCCACTTTCTGTCTTTATGGATAAGACTCCTCTAGGGACCTCATAGAAGTGGAATCATACAGTATTTATTTTATGACGGGCTTATTTCACTTAACATAATGTTTTCAAAGTTCATCCATTTTGTAGCATGTGTCAGAATTTCTTTCCTTTTTAAGACTGAATAATAGTCCATTAAATGTATAAATCACATTTTGTTTAGCCATTCATCTGTTGATGGACACCTGAGCTGTTTCCAACTTTTGGCTGTTGCGAATAACGCTACTGTGAACATTGGCATACAGCATCTGCTCGAGTCCCTGCTTTCAGTTCTTTTGGGTATATACTCAGAAGTGGAATTGCTGGATCGTGTGGTAATTCTGTGTTTGATTTTTTGAGGAACCTCCATGCTGTTTTCCATAGCTGTGGTACCATTTTACATTTCCAGCCAGCAGTACCCAAGGGTCATACTTTCTCCATGTCTTTGTCAACATTTATTATTTTCTAATTAAAAAAATTTTTTTAAATGTTTATTTATTTTTGAGAAGTGGGGGAAGGCCAGAGAGAGAGGGAGAGAGAATCCCAAGCAGGCTCCATGCTGTCAGTGTGGAGCCCAATGCAGGGCTCTATCCCACAAATCATGAGATTATGACCTGAGCTGAAATCAGGACTGGGGTGCTCAATCGGCTGAGCCACCCAGGCGTCCCTTCTCATTTTTTTGATCATGCTATCTTAATGGGGGTGAAGGGCTCTCTCTGGCTTTGAGGACTTCAATGTAAACCATGTTGAACCACCAGGTGTCTTGGGGAAACCCTGGAATAGTAAACCAGGAAAGAAACGAGGGCTGGAGGGTCATATTCTCTCTGTTGCTCTTCCTAGCTGAGTAGCCCTTTAGGTTGACCTTGCCCTGTGTGCACAGACAGATTGGAGGCAGCTTCTTAGGATAGCCAAGCATACCTCTTTCAGGCCCTCTCTGGCCGGGAGCCCAGCCAGTGAACACAGGGAGCTGAGAAAGTCAGGCTGACTTTCTCAGCCTGTATCTTTGAGGTCTGTGGGGAGGAGATCCAAGCGCTGAGAAACTCTGTAGGAGTTAGACTGCTTAGGGAGGAGAAATGGGGGCTATGAGATGCCCTGACCAAAGATTTCTATGCCTGAGTGTCTGAGCTAGGATCCTGACCTCTTATGGTGTTTGGCTGAGCCTTCTCCTTCTAAAGAGGAGGAAATTGAGAGCCAAAGAAGGAAAGCGGTTTGTCTGAGTGCACAGGACAAATGGGTGATGAAACTGAGACTGGAATTCAGCTCTCTTGACTTCTGGTCTGGTTCTTCTCTCACCAAACTCAGGAAGGAGTCAAGATGGCTTCATATCTTTTGAAGCTTAATATTAACCAAGGAACAACAGGCTCAGGGGGACTTGCTTATTTTTTTGTTGCCTTCCACCATCTTGTCTGCCTGCTGTCTGGCAAAGGTTTTGTGGGGATTAATGAGATAAATGGCTTTGACTTTTCTAAGTGAAAGAAGCATTATACTTTATACAAAGCATCGTTATTAAATAGCCTATGAGTGTAGAGGAATACACTAATGTGTTTCTTTTGTCCCACCTTAATGAGAATTAGAGACATCAGGAGGAGGACAAATGGGTCATGTATGGGTGTATTATGTTTTTCGTGTGTAAATATGTGCAGTGACCCCCTCCCCACCACAGTGCAATCCCACGGGGTAATGGAAGAAGAATTTCAGAGCCTCTCACTAATAGAGGATCCTAGGAAAACGGAGCACTGTTTTCAAGGATCTTTGGATTCCTGTGTTTGGAAGTCTCTGGATGGATTCACTTTTCCACGAATTGATATTATTAATTTGTGTGTGAAATATAGCAGTTTTTGAGAGGTGGTTGCTTAACATGGAGGGGGTGTGCTTTTGGGGAAATGTATATATATATTTTTTATAAAACAGCTTTAATGTTTTACTTCATTGGAAATGAGGTATTCTTTTTTGGTGCCCTGAGGCTTTGCATGTGGGCATCTGTGGAATGATTCTTATTAAGTATCTTTATATGTGGGTAATACATTCATAGACTTAATCTCATTTAGTCTTTATGATTGTCCCATGAGTAATGTATTATTATCTCTATTTTACCGATGGGTAAACTGAGAAGGGTGCATCACTTGGTACTGGGCAGTGTGGCTGGGGGTGGGAGAGACAGCCACAGGGTCAGGGGCCTGGTTCAATGCTATGGGGTTGTGCTCCAGATGGAGGAAAGCCACTCCCTGCCTCCAGGGTCTGACTCTGTTCCAGCTTCTTTGAAGAGTTTGTGCTGATATGGATGGCACCCCTCAGACCTGGGGCCTGAACACTGGTGTCCCGGCTCTGGGTCCTGGTGTCTTTCTCTGTGTGTACACATACCTGTTCATATCTCATGGAGCCGAGTTGATATTTAATGGAATTGTTGTTACAAATCAAGATAAGAAAAAAGATAGCATCTTGCCTATATATGTATCTTGGCTAATTTTTAAGTCAACCATTTTACTTTGCCCCGAACCTAGATACTTTTGTTCATGGAGAGCTGTAGCTGAAGACACAGGGTGTAATTATCCTTTGTCCCAGAGCTTAGGTTTGAGGCAGCAGAGGGCTGCACAGAGGTGCGTGCTCAGTTTTCATGGGACTTCTTGTTCCTGTGCAGCTGCAAGCAGAGGCTTGTATTTTCCTGCAGTGCTGGGGACTGGGAGGAAGAGGCTTCAGGCAGGCTAGGAAGGTGGGCGGCCGGTTTGCCAGGTGGGGTCTGTGTGCACAGCCTCCCCTAACCCTGCGCCCCACCACCCAGATTGGGTATGTCGACAGCTGGACCACAATCTGATACTGGTTTGGCTATAGTAATTTTGGAAGTATACTTAAATAATGAAGCTGAAACCATAACTTTTTTCTTTCTGATTACCAAAGAATTATTTACTATACCAAATTTGGAAAATATAATAACTTCAAAAAGAGCTAGTACTTACAAGGTTCTTACTCTCAGCACTATTCTGAGAGTTTTATATTTATTAACTCATTTGATTATCATAACAATGCTGTGTGATAGGCAGTATTATCATTTCCATTTTACAAAGAAGGAATCTCAGCTACAGAGAGGTAAGGCAATTGTTCCTGCCACACAGCTAGTGACTAGCAGAGCTAGAATGTGCATCAGGTCTGCCTGGTTTCTAAGTCTATGGCCCTGAGTTCTAGGCTGAACTGCCTCTCTGCAAATAAATGTGGCCACCTAGAGATAACCACTAGTAGTATTTCTTTCTTTCTTTCTCTCCCTTCCTTCCTTCCTTCCTTCCTTCCTTCCTTCCTCCCTCCCTCCCTCCCTCCCTCCCTCCCTCCCTCCCTCCCTCCCTTCCATGCTTCCTTTCATTTTTGTAAATCTTTATTCTAACTATTTACAGGACAAAATCTAGATAGACACATAAGTAGGGGAGTTTCTAAGATATACATTTTTAAATTGTTGGACTTTTTCTATTTTTCAATAATAAGTGTATATTCCTTTCAAGTTTAGTAAAAACAATAGAGATCTTAAATCATTTTTGTCATGCTCATGATCTAGAAAGGTGACTTTTAAAAAAATTATAGCTGAGGGGCGCCTGGGTGGCTCAGTCAGTTAAGCATCCGACTTTGGCTCAGGTCATGATCTCATGGTTCGTGAGTTCGAGCCCCGCGTCCAGCTCTGTGCTGACAGCTCAGAGCCTGGAGTCTGCTTCAGATTCTGTGTCTCCCTCTCTCTCTCCCCTGCTCATGCTCTGCCTCTCTGTCTCTCTCAAAAATAAATAAACATTAAAAAAATTATAGTTGAACCTCTAGGAATATTTCTATGTGTTTTCTTCTAGTCTTTCTTCTATGAAAAAAAGTCTTTTTAAAAAATTGGGCCCATACATTTTTGGGCACTGTTTCTGTTGCTTAATATCATGGAAGTTTTTTCTATATTATTTTTCAAAACATAATTTTTATGGCTTCTAAAATTGTATCATGTGGATGTGGGATCAATTTATGTAACCAGTCCCCCTGTGTTGGGCTTATAGGTGATTTTCAATTTGATGTTGGTATAATTTACACTGTGGTGAATACCCGGATACGTTGTTTTGCTGGAGTCTCTGATTAGTCCTTTAGGACAGCTTCTGAGAATGGTAGTCAAATGATTGAATTCCTTAAAGACTCTCATTAGGAGTGCTGTGTTGCTTTCCCTACAGGGTTGATCAGCCCATGCTTCCTGCTGGTGAAGTGAAAGAGGCATGGGTAGGGTTCTGGAGTTCAGCTTCCTCTGCTCCCCTCAGGGCTGAAGAGGCTCCAGACATACTGAGACCTCTCCCGCAGAACAGAACCTCCCATGGAGTGTCTGAGTCTATGAGTTCTGAGCCTCAGCAAGGCCATGCCCCTGTTGCAGGGACCATATGCCATTCACTGTGGCAGTGTGGCTGGGCATTCATAGGCATGGATGGAGTCAGAGGAATTACTGCTGGTTTCTAAAGGTGCCTTGACCAGTTCAGTGGGTGAAGTACGTGGGCAGACGAGTATCAGCCAAGTGAGTCTTCCTGTCACCCCATCCTCCCAGGTGGTGAGAAGGAAGGAGGTCAAGGCCACTGAGTACACTAACAAGTGTCCTCTCAAGATAGCACTGCCTCATCTGTTGTAGTTCTGGTGACTGGGAGAGGTGTAGTCACTCTGTGTCTCTGTTTTCCTCCCAATCAAATGGGGCCAAAGCAGCAAAACCCTCTATAAATTGGGGCCAGAAGTTGAAGTAATTAAAAATGTCATGGGAAGAAACTGTCATGGGACAATTACACTTTGAGATATTCCCTCTTTCATTCAACACATTTTGACGGAATGCACACCATGCTCCAGGCTGTTCTGGACTCTGGGGAACACAGTAGTGAACAAAACAGACAAAGGTGCCTGTCTCTTGGGGCTTCCCTTCTGATGGGGGATAAGAAATAAATGTCCACCTAATATATGAAATAAACACATGAATAAACACACATATGACATGCTAATCTAAAACAATCGAATAACATCATCTCTGTAAACTTCCACATAGAAATAAAAATTTTGCAAAAGAACTCCCATGCAGGAGATGTGTTTTGAGGACCTAGTAGGTGACAACCACCCTGCCAGGGTTTCTGAGGCCACAAAGCTGGTTCCTGTGCTTAAGGAGCTTATGAATTCCTGGAAGAATACAAGCAGAACACCCATATAAGAGTGTAACCACTCTCAGCCATTCATTAGCTGTAGCCAAGGAGACCGTGAGCCAGTGTTTGGTCTTTTCATTGTTGTGGCCAGCTGTCCCCAGACGTCTACAAACAGAGGGAAAGTTTTTCTGGCTTTCTAGCTGGTATCTGACCTCACTCAGGGCCGGATCTAGTTTTTTCACTACAATGGCTACTTTGCATTGTACTCTGCATTTGCTACTCTGAAAAAGCTGAAATGGCTGACTTGATAAATTTGAACTGAACCTCAACTAGGTCCTGTAATTTAGGTTTGCCATCACCAGGTGGTGATAGGTGCCTTAGTTCAAATAGCAAGAGGTTGAGATTTCCCTCCTCTCCCTGCTTGGAAAAAAGTGGAAGAAATGTTTTATTACTATCACAATTTATTGTCTTTGGTTGGAGAGTGTGGTTTAGGGTGTGTATCTGTCAGTTGTTTTCTGCTGTTTTTCTTCGCCTGCTCTCTGATGTCAGTATGACCTTGAGTAATGCTAGGGAAATGGCTTTATGATTAATGTCCTCTAGCCGAGGTAATGTTGGCAGACCTCCTCTGTGGATGGAGGCTAGTTTGCTTCCATGGGAGTCGGTCCTAGAATTCCTTTTCCTGTCTTTCTCTCCTTTTGACTAGCTGCCCTCTGAAGAACCAAGAAAAGGTTTAGTTTGCTGGATCACTGGAAGGTGTGGTAGCTTTACCACTCTTCCAGTTGTCTTGGGCTCCTGAAATGCTCCAGGTTCTTTGCCTTTTCCCTGGTCATTAGAGAGGAGTGGGATGTAGAATAGGCAAGTGATGCTTTTATTTAAGGCAGTATCTGATTGAATTAGGCGAGGAGATGGCCACAGATGTCCTTGGGTCCCTGTCTTTGTTTTGGAGCAGGTTTGACTACTGTGATGGTGGGCCTGTTCTGAGCATCCCCATCTCTCATGAACTGTGTTTGTAGAAGGGTGAGGAAAGAGTGTAAGAGAATGCTATTGAAAATAGTGTGGAAATGGCTCAGGTGAGAGATACAGGTAGCAGCTGTGACACACTTAGAAGATCCTTTGGGTGCTCGGTCTGAGGAGATGTTTCTACTTCAGCTGGGATGTCCTGGAGCTCTCTTAGGACCTACTTAGGTTGGCGGGGGGGGGGGGGGGTGGTGAATGTCAGTTTCCCCATCTGCCCATTGGGATAATTAGTTTTTCATTCACTTGACAAGAGTGTTAGCCACTGAAGAATGACTTTTTGTTTTTAATGTTGTTTGTTGGGTCTCAGACTGTCTTAGGCTTTGAAAACATGTCTTTTTGCATAGGGTGATTATTTCCTGATCAGAAAATCCACCCACCTATCAGCATCTGAATCAGTTCTTGATTGCTTTTTAAAAAAGTTTCTTCACAAATTTTACTCTTTCCATTATGACTTCCTTTTAATATAGACCTGTGCTGTCCAATATGGTAGCCACTAGCCATGTGTGGCTATTTAAATGTAAACTAATTGAAATTAAATAAAATTTAAAGTGTAGTTCTGTAGTTGCACTTGCTACATTTCAAGTGCTTAATAGTCAGCAATGACTGGCGGCTACCATATTGAACATCTCAGAGTTAACAGAACATTTTCATCATTGTAGATGTTCTATTAGACAGCGAGACTGTAGACTGTATGTCTCAGCCAGGGGTCAGACCTACAACAGACACTGCTGTAGCCATTTTCAGAGGAAACATACTTAATACAGGAATTTAAGGGAATTTAATTGGAAGGGTTAGGAGAGCAGGCTGTAGGTCGGGCCTCTAGGAATGACTCCCAGGACGACACTGCAGAACTGGCTCACCAAAAGGACTGGGGCTCTGGTATAATTAGGGACATGAGGAATCTGGAAGCCATTGTGCCAAGAGCTGGCTCCAGGATCACACCACCTTATCCATGTTCCAGGTATCAAAAAACCATTGCCATAGCCTTTCCGGCCCTATAGCAGTGAAATAGATGCTCTTCCCAACAGACTTAGTTTCAGTTCACTTCTTGAGTTGGCCAAACCCCATAGTCACATCAGGAAGTCCAGCTACAGGGGATATTGGAAATTATAGTTGTTAGCTCTTTTGCCTCTACAGGACAGGAAGGCACAAGTACAGGGAGGTTGCAAGAGCTGCTGAGTTTAGTCAATCCACCAGTCTACCCCATCTGCTGAATGGGGCTGAGCCAGAGCTGACCCTTCTTTGCCTGAGCACCCCTGGGCTTAAGATGGACAGGTCATCGGGTATCTTCTAAGACCAGGAGACAGTATCTTCCCTTTTGAGTTTCCTAGCTATCTCTGTAATGTTCTAGCTAGAGAAGATTAATGGCCTCCTGCTTTCTAGTTATTTGGCCTTTAATGGGCAGAGAAAGCACGGTTTCTGTTTCAGGTTGGCTGCTACACTCTTAAAGAGAATGTTGGCCCCTGGTCACTACAGTGAGATGACAGACAGCAAGAGCTAAATGGGCTTCTGCGAAGATCTCGGGTGACACCCTGGCCTGAGAGAAAGCATTTCCTTTGCACAGTAGAGATTGCTAAATGAGAGGATGGTTAGGCCTTTAGGAGGAAATGCATTTCCAGTTCTCTCTCTGCCAAGTGTCAACTGCTACTTCTTGCTCTCCATAAATCAATCTGGGTTGTAGTTGTGTGTTTAGAGTCTGGTCATTAGTGGTGACCTCCTTGGTGCATGGATGAAGGTGCTCGTGCTAAGAAGGAGGTCATGCTGTCAAAGCACATCTGCAGCACTGTACTTTTTTCCACACACATGGCTAACTGGGAATCTCTTTATGGTGCCAGGGGTTTGGTCATCTTTGTTCAAAGGTGTATGGAGGCAGGGGGATGGGGAGTGCTACTTATTTACATTGGAGAATTGGGGTTGGGGGCTTTGAGAAGGAATTATTTAAGCCCAAACCTGAAGCGTGAGAAGGAATTACCAAGCCAAGAGCAGAGGGAATAATGTTCTAAGTATGTGCAAAGGTACTGTGGCATGTAAGAAGCGAGTGTTTGTGAGGAGTGAAATGAGGCCAGTATGTCAGGACTGCATTGGACCAGGCTGAGAGGGGAATGAGATGAGAGAAGTGGCCAGGGCCAGCCTATGTGGGCTTCATAAGTCATGGCAAAGAGTCCAGATTTTGAAGAGATTTATGTAGAAGAATGACAGGAACCTGATTTATGATGTATATTTTTAAAAGGTCACTCTGGCTGCTGCATGGAACTTGGATTGGGGACAGGCAGGAAAGGAGAGAGAAATGTCAGGGGGCTACTGCAGCATTCTGGGCAAGAGATGGATGGAGGTCTGGACGAGGGGGGTGGCGTGGGAGATGGAAGTCATTGCTCACAAACTCTTCCTTCAGAAATCTCCCCTATAATCACATCCAAGAAGTAAGTGGGAGAGCCTGAATAAGCCCATGCTTTAGGGCGTAGGTGGGCTGATTCCAGCAATTTCTAATGCTTACCTGTTATCTGCCTTCATCTGTATCATGACCTCATCATAGTGTAGTTGTTAGCAAATAGATATTAAGCATCTTTTGCAGTAAGGCCTGGGATCAGGTGCTTGGATGGAGATTGATTAAAGGAAAAAAAAAATCAACTTTTTCATTCCTGAGCACCTTCCAGGTCCCCAGCTCCATGCCTCACTCATGGGGGTACCAAGGAAGCATAAGCCACTGCCTCCTGACTTTTTTTTTTATCTTTACTTGAACCTTGCAGAGCAGAATGACATATGGCTGACCAGTCTGTGCAGGGGTCTTGCCCTGGTTCTAGTCCCTTGGAGAAGCAGCAGCTCTGTGTGCAGAGGAGGGAGCTACAGATCCCAGGGGATCTGGGCCATTTGACAAATGGGAATCATTTTCTTATATGTGAGGGGCAGGTGGCTGTTGTGGGCACCCACCTGTTTGTATGTGGCCTGATCTGCTCTGGGGCTCATTCAGGGATGAGCACATCAGTACAAATAGTAAGGCAGGAGCCAGAGCAGACTTAAACGGTGGCATCTTTTCAGCTGGCAGCCAGGAGACAGAGCTTTGAATCAGCTTTATAATTTGAAAATTGGTCTCTTTGCATTGGGTGGTTATTTCGTGCTAACAAAAGCCATCAGGGACACAATGCTGCTTGCCCTTCCTCCATGGCACTGCTCTGGGTTCAAAAATGTGGAGCCTAAGATGGTGATTTTCCATTCCTGGTATTCTTGGATAGTTGTGCCCCCTTATTGAGTGGGACCTGGAGATGCTAATAGAGCCTTGGGCCTGGGGAGGGAATCATCCCAGTGGATGGGGGAAAATTGCTTAGAGGAGAGGAGGCTAGGCTGGGCCTTGGAGCACAGCCCTTGTGGAGACTAGCCCTGTGGGGCCTTACCTGTCTCACCTGTGCGTGGCTCTGTGTTTACTGTGGCAGTGCCTTAGTCATGTCACATGGCTGTAACAATGCTCAGAGCTTCCAGGACCAAAATAATGAAGGCTGGTTTTTTTTTTTTTTTTTTTTTTTGTTGTTGTTGTTTTGTTCTTTGGCTAGGGAGAGGTTGACATTCCATTTTTCCCTATGGACTTATTTGTATGTGCTTTCTCCAGATGGTGTGCTCCAGAGAGGTCCTTGTGCTCTGGGAATATAAATAAGGTGACCCATGGTGCAGGGTGGCTCAGAAGTCAGCTTGCCAGGACACGGCTTTCAAAACCATGTATTGGCTCTGTGGAGCCACAGTCATCTTGCTCTCAATGTCAACAGCTCAGGGTGCATAGGACGTAACCCTCCCCGCCCCCCCCCCCCAACCCCACAGCCTTTCTGAGGCAATGGATGTGTTCTCATGCTGGTGCTTCCTGCCTTCTTCCCAGGATTGCTTGGCTTTTTGAACTGGCAAGTGGTAGGAGAGAGGAGGATTAAGACAGTGCTTAGGAGACAGTATGAAGATTAGAGTTTGAAGACAGTGATCTGCGGGAAGGTGTGAGGTGCTGAGGGCTTGTGAGAAGAGAATTGGAGTCTAGAGAGGCTGACAGTGGTGGAGACATGGCTGCTTTTATGCATGTGAGGGAGGAGAAGTTAGTCGAGGAACTAAAATAGAGTCCATTAAGTGTTGTCAATGCCAAGCAGAGAGTCTAGTAAGGAAAAATTATATACCACAGATGGAATGGATAACATTAGAATTCCAACCCTGGTGAACCCAGTAAGAAATGAGATCAGGCCACTGTTGACTGGTCATTCCAACACAGTTGATAGAAAAAGGGACACCTTCCCCTTTCATTCATCCCAGAGGCACCCCAAGGGTTACTGAAGGGGCTAATCATGTAGTGGAATCCTTCCTGTGAAGATCATACCAAACATAAGGGATGTTCTTAGGTCAGAAATGCAGCCCCTTCGGGTCCTCTGGGTGGCTCAGTTGGTTGAGTGCCCGACTCTTGATTTTGGCTCAGGTCATGATCTCATGGTTCGTGCATTTGACCTTGCATCGGGCTCCGTGCTGACAGTGTGGAGCCTGCTTGGGATTCTGTCTTCCTCTCTCTCTGCCCCTCCCCTGCTCACTCTCTATTTCTCTCTTTCAAAATAAACAAACTAATTAACTAACATTAAAAACAAACAAAAAAGAAATGCAGCCCCTTCACCATCAAGGCCCACAAACCCAGTAGGAGATGTGTGCTCTGCTCGTGGCCATGGTGGTGGGCACACACGTGTATATGCCTGTGGGGTACATGTGTGAATTCTGAGGAGGCGGAGTATAGTCTAGCAGTTAACTATGAGTGCTGTGCATGCTGCTGAAATCTCTCATTGTCTCACTTTGTGACCTTTAATGAGTCACACGCTCCTTTGTTTTCTTATGTGTTAAATGGAGATACGAATGCTTCCAGCTCTCATGCTTCGGGTGCCCTTATTAATTCAAATCCTCTCTTCTAGTTTTTTCCTCTGGGGTATTATAAGAAAGTGAAGGCCCAGCCTTATTGGGGGCCTTCCTTGCTTTATGCCTATGATCCACACAGTGAGTGTAGGGAGGGCAATGGCAAGGTACGTGAGAGAGAGAGAAGACTTCTCATAGGAAGTATTGGGTTCTCCATGATCCTGACATTCCAGTTAAAATACTTTACCCCTGGGGGTGCAGCAGCTGCCCAGAGCAGCTGGAGCAGAGGAAAAGAGGAAGGTGAATGGAATATATGGGGAGGCAGGAGTCAGTGTCATGTTGAGAATATAGCCATGAATTGAGTATAGCAAAGAGGCAATTTTCTAGGCCCTGGGGACTGGGGGTGGGGCTCTAATGCTACAGCGACCAGATGGCAATAGTGCAGGAGGCAACTGTCGGGACAAGAAGGCTGTAGACCAGCTGGTACTAAAGAAGAACTGATGTGCTCATCTTGGTATCATAACAGGGGTGGTAAATTTGTGGCATCTGTGATACCATTTCCTACCCTTTGTGCCCATGGCAGACATCACTAATCTATCACAATATACTTTTCTTTGTAGTCAGAGAAGACTCTGAATCCTTTAGGTACAACCTTTTGGGCAGTCAAGTCAATCAGTTGGCATAAGAGTGAAAACTTATTTACTGTCTGTCACTGGTGTGATGATGGAAAGGACATAGATTTTGGAATTTAGCAGAAATGACAGCCCAGACAGGTACAAGCTTTGTTGTATTGAGCAGGCATATTGGTCAGGTCTTTTTTGGTTGCAAAGGATAGAAACTCAATTTGAGTTAGCACTGAGTTACTTAAGTAATATAACCCGAAGGCTCAGGGTAAGGCTAATGTCAGACATGGCTAGATGCAGGAGACCGATGAGGTTGCTAGAGTCTGTCTCTAGGACAGAGTATGTCTGCATTCTGTCTGGCTGAAATGGGTCATTGCTTATCCCCTGTGGGGAGACAGGGCTGGTGGTGGTGGTGATAGGGTCTAGATAGCAGGTCACAGTGGGAACAAAAGTTATATTGAGGGTCAAACACAGAAGGCTGAATCCAAGATAAGAGTAGGGAGAGGTGCTAAGTGTTCATCTGAATACTAGTGAGTTGTGGCGAGGAGAGGGAAGGGGCTCCACAAGGCAGTTTGTTTTGGGCCCAGCAGTTTCCCTGGAAGAGCCTTGTGTATACTGAACAGAGAAGAGGGTCATTGTGAGGAGGTTTGGAGGTGACATGCATATGCAACTGGTTTGCTTGCTCCAGCCACAGTCGCTGATGGCAACTGATGTGGCATCCAGGTGCCAGGCTCACTGCCCCACACTGCCACCCCATTCTCTGCTGCTACTCTTGATCCTGTGGCACCCAACCAGGTGACAAGTCTCCAGGTCACGCATCTGTCCTGGGGCATTCAGGTCTGGGCCCAGGCTGAGCTGATCCTGGGTGAACCTTGTAGGATTCTAGGGTGAGGAATCCAGCTGATCAGACTGAAGAGTGCCCAGAAAGTATGCATTGTGTCTTGGGGGCAGTCTCGAAGGCTCTAGGTGCCTTTAAATCAGAGAAGTGCAGATGCCTGTGTTCTGGATTTCACTGGTTTCTACCCAGGTTTCCTTCCTGACAGTGTCCCTCTACCCCACCCTGTCAATCCTTGTCATACAGAGCTCCGTTTCCCAGATATCAAATGCTATATAATGAATCACCCCAAAACAAAGTGGCTGATAGCAGCAAACACCTTGCTGTCTCCCACAGTTTCTGTGGGTCAGGAATTTCTTGGTTCTCTCATGGGGTTGCAGTCAGATGGTGACTGGAGCATCTGGGGGCTGGCTGGGAGTCTCTCTCTTTGCATGTGGTCTCTCCATGTAAGCTAGTTTGGGCTTCCTCACCACACGGAAGCCACAGGGCTTACACTGCATATTTTGGACCTAGTTTTAGAAGTGATGTACTGTCATTCTGCTGTACTTTATTGGTCAAAACAGTCACCCGAGACAAATCCCATTTCAGAAGGAAAGGACATAGGTCCTCTTTCTTAATGGGAGGGATGTCAAAGACTTGCTGACATAATTTAAAACCACTACAGGCCCCTACCCCCTCGTATCCAACCAACACTCATTGCCTAGATAGGTTTAAGGTACCAGGATATAATCTTACTTTGGTCCAGTGCCTTTCTTTTATTATACTATTTTTATTTTTGGAACTTGGGCAGAGACCTGAGTGAATTACACTCTTCAATTCATTGTACGTTTGCCATCATTGCTTCATGCAATGACTCTCATTCATTCACTCATTCATCCATTCTTCCTTTGTATCCCCATATCCTACTTTCCTTTTTTACTCCTAACTTTCCTTAAACAACCATTCTGTTATATTTATGAATATCCTTTATTTGCATGTGTTCTTATAAATATGTGTTTTAATAGACATATCTTGCACATGTACTGTTTTCTGTGTCCTCCTTTTCTCCCTTGCTCGGTGCTCCTGGGTGCATACACGTACCATACATGCATGCTGTAATGCATACATCTTATGTCTTGTCGCCTAAAATGAATCAGTGAAACTAGAGAGGAGGAGTGACATGTCCAGGGTCACACAGTTGAATTGCAACCAGAATAGTTTTCCTGAATCTTTTTCTCAGCATCACACATTAATGTTTTCATGTGTCATCTCCCAGTTTCTTGCAATCATTTGAAATAAGATTTTTTAAAAAATCGCAAGTCTGGGTTCCTTTTCCTAGCTCTCCTGTTTTCTCCCTAGTAACTGCCATCCTCTGTCCTCTCCTCCTGCAGGTTCCAACTATGGGAGCCCGCGTGCAGCTCACGCCAACATGAATGCCAATGCGGCTGCGGGTCTCGCCCCTGAGCACATCCCAACGCCCGGGGCAGCCTTGTCCTGGCAGGCAGCCATCGACGCGGCCCGGCAGGCTAAGCTGATGGGCAGCGCTGGCAATGCAACCATCTCCACCATCAGCTCCACACAGCGGAAGCGGCAGCAATATGGGAAACCCAAGAAGCAGGGCAGCACGACTGCCACACGCCCGCCCCGTGCCCTGCTCTGCCTGACTCTGAAGAACCCCATCAGGAGGGCGTGCATCAGCATCGTCGAATGGAAATATCCTTTGTGCTCTGGGTTGGGCAGGGGGCCCCTGGGAGCCCTGGCGGGGCCAGCCCCACAAATGCCACCAGGTAGTGAGCTGTGTTGGCTGAGCTGAGCCTACAAAGTGGCTCTCAGACCTACTGCTTCTTCATCACTGGGGCGCTGTTTGAATGCAGAATTTTAGGCCCTGCCCTAGACTTGATGAATCAGGATGTCTGGGGACAGGGCCCAGGAATCTGCTGGAATAACAAGCAGGGTATCTTTTTCATATATTTTTTCATATGATAAGCAACATTTGAGAAAATGATCCTAAGAGGTTATGAAATATCATCTCACCCAGCTGAGCCTTTCCAGGTGTGTTGGGTTAATAGTGGTTACATGCTGCTACTCCATAGCCTTCTTTACCTCCCTTGTTATGGCACTGGCGTAGTTTGATGACCTCCCCTCTCTCTAGTGTGAAAGAGCCCAAGAGGTGCAAGAGTAGTAGTTAACTTCAACTTCAGTGGTCAGTGACCCTGGTTCTTGGTTCAAGGCTTAGGAACAGTGGTTCTCAAACTTGGCTGCACATTAGCATCACCTGGAATGTTGTAACAAAATACGGGTGCCTGAGCCCCACTCAGGCATAATTCTAAAACTCTCCACATCATTCTGATGTATAGCCAAAGTGGAGAACGCTGGCCTGGAGGTTTCAACACAGATCCACTTTGTATGTATAGAGCCCAGTGAGTGGGTCCTTCAGAGAAAATGACTTTGAAGGGCCAGACTCTCACTGTGGAATTATAGGCCCCTTAATGTCCTGGGAATTGTGGGTTGGTGGAGATTGATAGGAGCTTCAAGATCAGTAGGGCCACCTCTGACTTTCCCCAGTGATGACATTGAACTCCATCTGGTCATATGGTCAGTGACAGACAGGACTAGACCTCTGGCACTTAGTTTTGGGCATTTCCATAATAAGAGTTCATGCAGGCAGGGCTACCATGTCTTCCGGGGCTCAGGATGGGAGTGTTTGGTGTTATTCATGACTTTCCATAGAAGGATTTAAAAGTCTTGGGTAGTGGTTGAAAGGCAAAAGAAGATGGCTCCGGAGAGAAGAGCTTCTGTTTAGCAATAAATGTCAGTTCTATAAATGTTTGAGCCCCTCCACTCAAAAATAACTTTATGAGAATGCAGTGCAAGCTGGCCGTCTGTCCTGAGTGGCCAAGCATGCTTCCAGTTCCCAGATGACTGGGTGAGAGGCTCGGCTCTGCACAACCTCCGTATGCTGCTGTCATAACTGCTCAGTCAGAACCACAGAGTGGGAAAGGTGGGGGCCGTGCAGGTCAGGCTCCCCCAAAGGGGAGGGCATTGAGGCCTGGAGAAGCTGAAGAACTTGGTCAGATCACATAGCCTGCAATGGACAGAGCTGGGTTTCAAATTGAGGTTCCCCAAGTCCCAGATCCATACATTTCCCATTCCCCATGCACCCATAGTATAGAGGATAGGTACCAGGGTAGATGTTCAGGGGAACACCATCCAGCCCACTGGGACACAGTGGCACCTGGATCTGGAGCCTGAACCACTCCCATCATGGCCATGCCTCCTGTGTTCTTGAGTGGTCATGGGTCCACTTTTCTCATCTTTAATAGGGAATAACCAGAGAATTAACAAGGGCTGCAGAGTCCGTGCATGTGGAAGCATTTTCAGAAAAGCTATGTCAGGGGATGTATTCAGTGAGTAGTAGTTAACTTCAAGTCTGTTCTTCCTCTCCTGGGATGGACAGCTCCCTGACAAGGAGCACTGAGTGCAGAATGAAGTGCCAGGTGCCATAGTAGCCTGGGAGAAAGGGAAGAGAGGAGATAGCAGTACACAGGGCATGGCGGGGAAGTGTGGGAGAATGGAGGCTTTGTAATGAAAATGTCTGATGTGTTGTCCATGGAAACTGGTCAGAAAGCCCCACGAGGCCTGAGTCTGGGATTCATGAAAAGACCCTTGACTGGGTCAGCAGCAGTGTTAACAAGGCAGTTACCTGGTGTGCCACCTGTGGACCCAGCCACCTCGCTGCACCCCCACGCTGGGCAGAGGGGTGCTGCAGCCACACCACCTGGGTGACTGTGCCCTCCTCACTGCAGGAAAGGAAGTGGGCCCAGCCTCAGCAGTGCTAGTTGGGTAGCATTCTTAGATTGCCTTGGAAGGGTAACTGGACAGGTAAAGAGATGGTCTGGTGTATTAGCTAGTCAGTGTTCCTTGAAAGAGTGGAATCTGATGCTGTCATTAAGAAGGGAAGACAGTTTTAAAACTGGTCTGGCTGCCACAGGGTGATATAGTACGCCTCCAGGTCTCAACCTGGGTTCTCCTCCACTCTGCAGCTGATGGCTTTTCTTATCTGCCTGATTGGTTTCTTTACACATTATCTTCTCTAGAAGTAGCAGGGACTTTTAGCATAAGATGATGGATGGATAGCCTGGATTGGCAGAGGATGTAGAACTGATAGTGTAAGAGACACCCCAAGCTTAGCCATCACCCACTTTGGTGGAAGGAACAAGTTGACATTTGAGGATTGGATGCATGAGGTCTGGCTTAGCTGAACTGATGTGCTATCACCCTGGTGGGAGGAGCACAAGGGACCAGATGATGGGAATGAAACTGAGCAGCCCCTAGGTCGAATGTCACTTTCCTAAGCAGATGGGGAAAGGGCTAGAAGGGAAGAGGTTTTGTGATAGGAGGAATAAAGTGCTAACTCCCTAAAAATGCTTTAGGGTAACTTTAGGATATATCAGCATAGAGTAGTCCTTACAAACTCAGACTTTGGAACCAGACTTCCTATGTTTGAATCCCATTCTGCCACAGGCTATGTGATGTTGGGCAAGTTAACATCTCACCTTTCTGTGCCCCACTGTCCTCATTTGGAAATAGGGATGACAATTTTATACTCAATCACTCAGGGTGTTTGTATGGAGCAGTTAGAAAAGAGCCTGGCACAGAGTATGCTCTCAGATGTTAGCTACTGTCCTTCCTGTTGCCATCACTGTCATCTTTGGCATCACCACTGTTATCACTAGTTCCTTGGCCAACTCAAGGGGCAGCACATATTGGAAAAGATAGTCAGTAGGTCTGTTTCTGGACCTGGCTCTGCTATTTGTCAGCTTGGAATCTGGGAGAGGTTGTTTTACTTTCTGTACCTGTCAGTCTGGGAGGTTAGGCAGGTCTGCTGCCTACCATCTTGTGGATATCAAGGCACACGTAGAAAATGGCAGCCTTCATGAGGTATGCTGGGTAAATGGACCCTCAGCTATGCCCATAGGGCTGAGGGGGATCAATAACTAGCACAGCAGCTAAAGCCTTGACTAAGATGCCTTCCAGGCCCAGAATTGCCCTGTTAACACAGGTCAGAGGCCATTCAAGGTAGGAGAATGAACCCTGGACTCTGTAGTCAGGGAATCTGGGTTCTAGTCCTGACTGGGAAGTACCTGCTGTGAAGTCTTCAGAAAGTTTCTCAGGTCTTCTGGGCCTCAGAGGTTTGGACTAGATAATCTCTAAGGTCTTTCTCCCTGCTTTGATTTATTAACTTTGTGAGTACAGGTTTCCCTGGGAGAGGAAGTTGGTCCCTTCTTCCAGGATTCCCATCCTCTTTCCCTTCCTCTTCCTGTTAGGTCCCATGGGCAAGCCTGGAAACCTGGCAGTGTTATGGGGGTGGGGGGAGATGGGGCTGGAAGAGCATAAACTGGCCTTCCTCTGAAGTTTCCCCTTTCTGGCCTTCATTTGTGGGTGCAGGGTAGAAGGACCCTTATCATATTAGGTCATTTTTTTCTGGAATTTTGATAAAGAAATCTGGTACAAGAACTTCACCAAGTGCACTGCCATTGGTGAGTGAACCAGCTTGTCCCTCTAGATCCCAGCACACGCCAACGGAAAAGTCATGAAGATCTAGATGTCAGCCTTGCCCACTGAAAGCAAGGCCTCCACAGACTAAAGAGAGGTAAGGTATTCCATGTGGAGCTGTGTCTTGGAGCAAAGATGGCTCTCCTGCCCTAAATGCACAGTATACATGCTGCTGTGCTCTTGAGGGTCCAGAGCCGCCAGCCATCTTCAGGTTCTGTGGAAGGTGTCAGAAGATAAAGTAGAAAGGGGAAAAAACACTCTAAACTTCGGATTAAAAGATCTGAATCTCCAAATTTCAATGAAAAATCTTGAAGTCAAGTCTGCCTTAAATCTACTATTTCACCTCTCCATAGCTTGAGTCCCTGGGTGGCAGCGTGGAAGCCACGGGAAAAGAGGTGTCTAGGGGACAGCCTGTCCCAACTGGAGCAGGCACTGCTCTGTAAAAGTACCCCTGAGCACACATGAGGGAAAATGAAGTCCAGTGCAATCTAAATAAATAAAAGAAGAAGAAAAAAGTTTTTAGAAATGTGTGTTTACTCTGGCACGCGACTGGCCTCCACTGCTTTTGACATATTAGGAAAAATTTTGGCGGGGACCCATTAGAAGCACTTTAAAAGGCATATGTTTCTTCTCAGAATACAAGGGGCTTGGAATGTATTGTTCAAACAAAATTCTTATGAATCTTTGATTCATTTTAAAATATATATGTGTATGTTTGTTTCACTTATGCCTTCTGTGGCCTTGACTTCCTTAACTCCCTTCCTCAGACCATTTGAAATAATTATTTTACTGACTATTTTTGCCAATTGTGTGGCCTTAGCGATCTATATTCCCTTTCCAGAAGATGACTCCAATGCCACCAATTCCAACCTGGTAAGTCCACCATCCCAAGTCTCTGCTTTTCTCCCTCGGTGCAGGACTGAGCTTGGATCACATGGATTCAAGGTGGAATGTGGGGAGAAGTGACATGTGTGTTTGACATGCGCAAAAGTGCTGCTGCGCTCAGATCTCAAGTGCTATTGCTGTCTATTCAAATCAGCACCTGTCTTATCACAGCCTGTTTTCAGAAAAAATATTCCAATTAGGTGGTGGTGAGATGTGTGCTGTGTGTGTGTGTGTGTGTGTGTGTGTGTGTGTGTGTATGTGTGTGTGTTGAGGGCTACAAAATGTGCTGCATAAGTTGCACGTGCAGGTGTTTGCAGGCGCAAGCTTTCATCTTGGATCATTTGTTACTTATTTTAAGTGACTGTGTCCCATTGGTAGGGTTTGCCCAGGTGATCTGTAGTATCACTGCACGAGAAGTAATTTCTAGGAAGCTTTTAGGAAAGTTTCCTTTTGCAGCCAAGATGTATTATTTAGTTGAAAGGGTTTTATTTTCTTGGGAAAGGCGGCTTTCCATTTGGATTGTTGGGAGGCCAGTGCTGGCAATTTGGGGTTAGAATTTGTCCATGGAAAAAGCGCAGAGTGTGTTTACTTTTGGCTGAGCGTGAAGTCATTACAGAGGCCTTTGCTCTGTCTGGGCATGGGAGGAAAAGAGTTCTGGAATGCAGTTGGCAAAATCAGGGCACTCCAGGATGCCTCTGCTGCAGGCGGTAGGAAGATCCTGCCTCTCTCCCCCTCCCCCCACAGAGACACCATAACTTTTCCTGTGATTCCCACCAAGTGCATCTTTTCCCCTCATCAGCACCTTCCTCTAATTAGCGAGATTGGGCTGTCTGATGAGATCGTTTTGAAAAGAAGCAGGAGGGTTACAGAATTCTCCTTTCTGTTGTTGCTGGCTGCTGATGGTATCATGGGTGTAATTCTTTTGCTTTTTAACCTTTGACATTTTCTTTGGCCCCTTCAGCAAATAGATCTGATGCACATTTGAAACTTCTCCCCTGTTTTCCCCAGTTCTGACGATTGGCCCCAGCTCCATATTGGGTAAGATGTTATGGTGTGAGCCGGGCTGCTGCGTCTTGTGGCTTGGCTTGGGCTACGTGTTGGGGACAGGTTCCCTAGCTGGCCAGTGAGCTCCGAGTGATGACATGGCCAGAGTCAGCAGGCAGGCAGAGCATTAGCAGTCCATGCGGCCTTCTGAGGCGTGACCTTGTCTCTTAACAGGCAAGAAATCTTTACTGTGTCAGAATAAATACAAGCAGGAGTGTCTCCCAAACGGCCCTTGGAAAAGCTGGAGCATCTTCCATCAGTTATACTTGTCTCTGTGTCCACCTCCATCCCCCCACCACAGCCCACCCAAAACCCCTGCAGCTTAGCACTTAATCTGCAACTTAAGAAAAAAAAAAAAAGAATCTGTGTCTTATTCTGAAGCCAGTGAAGCTTTGGGTGTACTCTAGGCAAAAGCAGTGGGGAAAGTGGCTAGAGAGTTTGTGTTTATTTTATGCCCCGGCCCCTCCTGTCCGAGCTCCCTGGGGGGATTAGCAGCACTGAGAGGGAAGCCTGGGCTGGCTGCATGGGAACAGAGGGGCTGGCAGGACAATGAGGGGAGGGGTTGTGTTGGACTTACCCTGGAGCTGGGGTGGAGGTCGCCGAGTGCGGAGACTGCTGGAGGGACAGTGGAGTTTTAAAATCACACCACACCACAGAGTGATGGAGGTGTTCTAAAGTGGGATGGTAGTATGGTTGCACAGCTGTATAACTGTACTAAAAATCATTGAGTCATATATTTAACAATGGGTGATTTTTATGGTATGTAAATTATACCTCAATAAAGCTGTTTTTATAAAAAAGAATAATACCAGCATGGAAACCCAGGCCTTTCAATGCCTCCCAACATCAGCTGCTTGTTGCTCTTTTATACCTTGCAAATGAAGGGGAGGTTAGATAGGTGGAGGGAAAGGGGTGATGGGGACAGCCAGTGAAATTTGTCAGTGACATTACACTAGGAGTTTGGGGGGGGGTTGCAGAGCAAAGTGTGAAGAGTTGAAAAGGGGCTTCTACGTGCTAGATCAATTCCCACCTCTTTCAAGCCATGGCTTGGGCAGTGACTTACCAAATGAGGGAAGCATGCTAGCATTTCCTTTATCCCAAATACAAACACACACAGATAGACACATAGATACACACACAAACACACAGAGACGTGCACAGATAGACACAGACACGCACATGGACACAGACACACATACAGAGACATATACATACATAGACACACACAGACATACACACAGATGTATACACAGACACAGACATATGTGCAGGTATATTACACAGACATGTAGACATACACACAGATGTACACACACACAGACATACACACAGATGCACACAGTAGACATACACATAGACATATACCCACAGATACACACAAAAACATACATGCACATATACATACATAGACACATAAACACATAGACACATACACATGCACACACTTCTCTAATTCTGCTCCATTCCTGAACTTATATATATGTATGTGTTATGTGTGTGTGCATATATATATAATTTTTTAATTTTAATTTTTTTTTAGCAAGAGCCTGCATTTGCCACTTCTGCCAGTTTGCTTTTGCTCTTTCTTCAGCTCCATGCTCTCTGTCTCCCATCTCTATCTCTGGAAAGTAAAAGATATGGATCTCAGTTGGCAAACTCAGGAGGGAAAGAAATGCAACTTGTTTTTGCTTTCCTATAACTGAACATCCTGTCTGATTTGTGACTCCATTTGGCCTGTGGCATAGAGCTCATTCCTGTAAGTGCTCTCAGCCCCTTCCCTGTAGTTGTAGCTTAGGGCCACTGCATTATGGAACCAAGGGGACACACTGCTCTTGTGTGGTCAGTCCACACCATTGAAGAGGCCTTGTCCCTCTTGGAAGGGCCTTGGTCTTTGATCCCTGCAGGTGGTGTGGTCCCTTATTCTCCAGCATGGGGTCTCTTGATCTGTAGCTCTGGATCTCTTGTGGCCGTGCTGGGGCTGCAGGAATGGGGACACAGTGAAGATTTCAAGGCCTTTTCAAGGACACACCCCAGGGCCTCACTTATTTTTGTTTCCTTGCTGATACTTCCAGGTTTGCCATCTTGGGGTCTTTGTTTGGGGCAAGGTTGCCCAGCAGATGCCTCCTGTAGTCTTCTATATGGTTCTCAGTGCCCTGACCTATACTCTTTGAACTCTGAAGCCATGGTATGACTCCTGTTCCCTGCATTCCACTGTGTCATACCTTCCCTGGGAGAGTGCAGGCCATCAACTTAATGGGAGGAGTGCACGACGGCCAAGGGGTATTAGAAAACCCCTAAAACAAACAACCAAGCCAAACCCACACTGGCTTGTAGACCAGGCTATTATTCTGCTCCCTGGATATAATGCATATGAGTGTTGTGATTTGGGCCCTCTTCTTCCCCTTTCTCTCCACAGCATCTTATGTTGTGAGGTGCCCCTTTGCAAAACTCTTTTGTCCCTTGGCTTTGGGACATAGTTACTATCAAGTCCCCTTACTTTTTTTTTCCTGCTTCTAGCTTCTTGTCTTCTATGGGGACTTTTACCGGACTGTGTTCTGGCCTGTCTTATTTCCTCTTTTTGTGCTCTCCCTTTGGTGAGCCCAGCTACTTCCACAATTTCATGTTCCCTGTCTAGCTGTTTTATGCTGTTCCTAGACTTATGTACCCAGCTCTCAGCTCTTTTCTAAAGCCCGGGCTAGGATTTCCTACATTAGAGAGGCCCATAGACCAGTGCAGTGATTCCTGAAACTGGCTTGATTAGTACAAACACCTGGAGAGCTTAAACTGAAAGATTCCAGTGCTTTGGTAGATCTGATTCAGATTGAGTAGTTCTGGGGCATGGTCTGGGAATATGCATTTGGAAAATCCCTCATGGGCAGGGTTGGGGAGCTAATGATCAGTCAGATTTGGGAGCTACTGGCTTTTTGGATGGAGTAAACTTTGAGTTGGCCTGATATGGGTTCATGTCTTGGCCTTACCACTTTGTATCTTAATCTGGATCTTAATGTGGAGTTGTTTATTTTAGTCTTTCTGAACCTCAGTTCCCTAGCCTGTAAAATGCAAGTAATGCTCCCTCGCGGGGTTGTGGGGAAGAATAAGGCCGACGGTGATCATGAAATGCCCAGTATGGTCTTGGCACACAGTGACATGTGCCAGGATGTCTTGCAGACACTTCAGACAAACAAGTCCAGATAGGATTTATCCTCGCTCTCATCACACAACCGGTCTCAAAAAAGAAAACAAAAGAAACCATGCAGGAATGTTGCTCCTGACCTTTGCTCTTAGCCTGGTCACTGGCTCTACGGACTGACCTTGATGTCACACGGAGTCATCCTGAACGCCTTCTTCCCCTCACTGTGTTCATCTGAGCAGACTTCCAGAAATGGAATTTCTATTGACAATATCTCCAATTTAGCTTCCTTTCTATTTTCGAAGTCATTTGTGTAAACTTCCTGTGACTTTGTTTCTTTGTCTGTAAAGTGGGAAGAGCATAATCACAGTATCTACCTTGTGAATTGCTGTGAGTATTAATGAGACAAGACGGGTAAGGTTCTTAGAAGAGTGCCATAGTGAGGGCTCTATGCTGGGCAGTGGTGGTGTTGTTACCCTCATGCCATTGTCAGCATTCCAGCCTGGGCCATTGTGGCCTTTTGCCTAGACTATTGCAATAGCCTTTTGCCTTGTATTCTACCTCCAGAACCTCCTTCTATGGGTCCATCTTATGCTCCTTCAGTCATTTGACAAACATCCATGCCCAGAGCCAGGCACAGTGTTTGGGATATTTCAAGAGGCAGACAGGAAAGATAAACATGTACAGATGTTTGCAAATCGTGAAAGGTCTTATAGGGGCTCAAAGTGTCAGGGAGGAAGCAATGATTTGTTTTGCTATTGGGAAGAGAAGAGGGAAGGCTTCACATGGGAGGGCATATTTGAGTTGCCTCTCCCAATAAGAGGTGATTTCCAGGCCAAAAGAGGCAGTTTATGTGCTGCCAAAGTGAGCACCCAAAGAGGCATTTCAGGCTGAGGTGTACACATGTGCAAAGGCCCTGTGGCTGTGCCCTTTATAACTAGAGTTTCAAGTGAATGAGAAGAGCCAGGAGAGGGGGGTCTTCCTGGCCCATGCCAGCAGTTGAACTTAACTGCAGGTGATGGGAAGATCCTGAAGATTTTAAGAGCAGCAGAGGACTGGGTCTGGGAGTCTTTTTGAGAAAGTGTGCTTTCTTTTTTTCTTTTTGAGAAAGTGTAAGGAAAATGGCTTGGATAGAGACTTCACTATTTGTAAAGAAAAAAAGAAACTGCAGAAGTCCAGATGATAGTGACAATAGGGATAGAAAGGAGGGTGGTCGATTTAGGAGGTAAGCCTCCCCAGACTTGTGACCAATTGGATATTGTAGATGAAGCAGAGAGCAGAGTCCTGGGATGGTGATGTGCCTTTAGCCAGGAGGACTTCACATTTAAGGGGAAGGGACTGAGGGATGCAGTCTGAGCTTTGTTAAGTGAGAAGCTCATGGAACACGCACATGGAGATGTCCAATAGGCAGTAGATACTGGTTAGAGGCTCAGGAGGCAGTTGGGGCTGAAGAGGGAGGAGTGAGGGCATAGATGGTAGGAGAAGCCACGGGCGTGATTTGGAGCATTTCAGGCTGGACCCTGGACTCCCAGGCTGAGGTGGACAGAGGGAGGGGAGCCCCAGAGGGTATGACAAAGATTCAGCCTGTGAGGTAGGAGGGAAACCAGAGAGAGTAGAGTTTTAGAAGCAAAGGTCAGAAAGTTTACAAACATAGAAGAGAGACTGGTTGCTGGCTCAGGCTTGTCTTTCTGGCAGTCCAGGAATCCCAGGAGGACTGGCCTGCTTTGCGGGGGAAGCTGAGCTCAAGGCCCAGCATAAGAGGAGAGGACGTAGGCTGGCATCTGTAGTCTCCCCCAGGCCCTGAGATAGTAGGTGCATAATGACTGTTTATTGAGCTTCAGTGTCGTGCCAGAACATGGTCCCTCAATCACGTAGGTTCCCCTAAGATGAAGCTCGAGAATTCCCCCAGTACTTTCATGGTGTGGTCCTATATTTTAAATAAGGAGCTGCTATTTCAGAGTCCTGCTCTGAGAAAAGCAAAGGAGGGATGATGGCAACAGCAGTGGTTTTCGGACCTCGGTGGGTGAGGATCCTATGGAGAACTGGTTAGCATGCAGACTCCTAGGCCCTGCCCCAGAGACTCCCATTCCATGTCTGGAGTGGGCCCCAGAGTCTTGTCCACGGTCATCCCCCCTCCTCTGTGACCTGGTGTGGGGGACTGGGGACTGGCCTCTGAGCTTGTCATCATAGGGTGGACCCTCCTGAAGCTCGCCGTCCTGACAGCCCTCTCTGGGACACGTTGGCTGCTGAGAGGTTTCCCACTCTGTTGGGTTCAAGAACAGACTGTTTAACGAAGCACGCTGGTGCTGTCACAGAATTAGCAGAGTCTTCCTTTCACACACCCTGGCAGACTCACATCTGCGCTTATGGTTTTCCCTTCCATACATCCTCCGTCATCCTCTCCTTTCTCCTGTCTCCTTAATATAACCCCCACTTATTTTTCTAGCACTTTGCTTTCTTCTCCTTCCGAGAGATGAAAAGTATTCCGGTATAGAATTTTTTTTGGCTCTTTCTCTCATTATTTAAAGAAAAGTCTGTTTTATGCTCCACCTAACATATACTTTTGCACCCAAATCCATCATCTTTGTTATCTTTTCCTCATGTTAGTAAAGGATAATGAAACCGAACTGGCCCATGACACGACATTTCTCTCTGTGTTATTCACAGTCTTGTTACTGGCAATGCCACCTGCTATGCAGTACATCATTTATAATATAGCAGCTGTAAACCTGTTCCACCAATAGCCGTTACCCAGTAGGTGTATTGTAGGGTGTCTGTTGAATAACCTCAGCGAGTGGGGTGAACTCATTGTGTGTGGAAAACTCCCAGTTCTCTCAAACCCTGAAGTCCACAAAGATTTGGCTTGGGTTGAAATATTAAGAGAATATATTTGGCATTTGACCTTGTGCAAAGAACAGTGCTGTGTACTTTCTGGAGCAAGAGCCAGGCTCTCTGCGGAGGCGGAGAGGCCAGAAAAGGAGTTGTTTTGGGGCTGGGCTTGCCATCTCCATTGCAGACTAGAGTGAGCTCAGGGGGATGGGTTTGTGAGAGGTACTTGAACCACATTAGGAAAAAGGTTGGAATGTCAGATTTCCTCACTTCCTGCTGTAAAGTTGGGACAATGATGAGAGTTGGCGTCATAGGCTGGCCGCGAGGGTTAAATGAGTTAATGTATGAGAAGTGCTTAGAACAATGCCTTGGCACAGCAAATGGGTGTTGTCCTTTAGAACTCAAAACCAGAGGCTGAAAGCCATCCCCTCCATCTGGTTCCTTGGGGTAAGTCAGGATCAGTGGCACTTCAGGCTAGCTTTTGTTTCAGAAGGGCGAGAGAGGACACCCAAAAGCCCTCGTTTCTAGCAACTCTAATCTGGCAAGATGGACGTGTGTCTGCACATGCCTCAGCCTCATCGTCTACTGCACAGGGAGGAGAGTGGAGATGCATTCATGGTGAAAGACAAGCCCTGAAGGGAGAGCCCTGGGTGGCCTGTGGGGGACCCTATCCCCCACCCCCACAGGTGTCTTGTGCCTGGAACAACCCTGTGTCTGTCTCTTCCCAGTCATAGCTTCGGGAGCCGGGGTGTGCCTGAGCACTGTAGAGTGGAGGTTTCCACAATCCCCAGGCAGGCTGGGCTGAAGGCACTCTGCAGGGTCTTGCATTTAGGCCACAAGTTCTGAGATGAGTCCAGGACCTGCCCACCAGGCTCTCCGAGACCTGGGTGGCCCCAAGTCAGAGCTTCTATTTGAGAAGTGAATAAAAATGCCAGTTCAGGGGGCCCCTAATCTCTCTGCAGTGAGCTGTGATTTCTTGTATCATCAGGTTTGTCTAAGAGTGAGACTTTCATGCTTCAACAAAATGCAATTTGTTATTGCTACCTTGTATGTGTCATCTTAATGCCCCAGACTTACACACTTTGCAGAAATACTAGGGTTGTAAAATACACCAATAGATAATTGCAGGTAATAAGCCACATAGCTTCTGCATCGTATGTGAATCGTCTCTGTGCTGTGTGGTGAGAGGGAGCAGGGTTGGGGGGAGGCAGCAGTGTATAGTCTGTCTTTGGATGAGAGAATGAGCACGATACCGTGCTTCCTCTGAGGCGCTCATTGATTTGGTCAGGGTGGGACCTGGGCATGGGTATGTCTTAAAAGCTATTCTGGAGCCAGGGTTGCAGGAATTGACCTGGGAAGAGAGATCTGAACTGCATGGCCTTAGGTCAGCCACTTAACCTTCCTATTTGTGTCTCTTCCGGCGAGTGGGAGTAATAAAACCTGCTTAGTCATAATAATCGCCCTTATTGAGTGATCACCAGGTGCCAATGCTTTGCAAACACTATTCCTAATCCCCACAGCAATAAATTATAATATCTATTTACTTCTTTACTTGAGGGTAGAGAATTTTTCCCTTTTGTTTGCTGCTCTATCCCCAGCGCCTTGCGTGGTAACTGGCATATGTCAGGCTCTTGATAAATATTTGTCGAGTGAATGAATGAACCCTGCCAGGTAGTATCCCTTTATTTCAGATGAGGAAATAGTATCTCAGAGAAATAAAGTGACTTGGCGAGTGAGTGGCAGAGTTGTAATTTGAACTCAGGACTGTATGAGAGCATTGCCTGGGCTCTTTGCTCTGTTCTCTGGAGTATGTAGGGTTGCTGTGAGCATAGAATGAAGTAGGTGTGAAAATGTTTCAAATATTAAGCACTCTGTAGCAGTATTAACAGGTATTTAAAAAAACAAACTTGGTTCTGTTTCAGAATAAATTTGGTAAATGCTGAGAGAACTGAAGTTAAATTAATTTGTTGTGAGACTTCTTGGAGTCCTTGACATGATAACAAGTCACTATTTAGTGCTTTGAGTATTTTAATGCATTTAAGAATCTTAAAAACCCTAGTTATTATCCCATTTTACCGATGAGGACACAAGCTCTGAGAATGGAAATAATTTGTGCCTTGAAGCGTAGCTGCGAAGTGAAGACTGTCTTGTAGACAGTTGTGTGGACACAGGCAGTTACCTGCGTGTGTGTTCTTAACCATTGTGCTACAGCAGCCTCCCTGTGAGTTAAGGTGCCTCTAGGCTCCCTGGACTTTCCCAAACCATCCCAAACTACAGACAGTTTGAGGAGTGGTGTCCCTTGGAACACACCATGGTGAGTGCTGTACTCAATCAAGTAACTCAGTAGTTTAAAACCACATGCAGGAGAAAACCCTCACCCCAAGGATGGATGCCGTTGGGAGAAAGGACAGAGCAGGGAGCAGGATGGGGCACACTGCAAGGCCAGTGCAGCAAAGGAGGCCAGCCAAGCCCACCTGGTGGCCGGGTCAGGGACTTGGCATTTCCGATGGGATGGCAAGTTCCCTGATAGAGTTGTGCTTACTCTGTCTTAAACCCTCGGGTGCCTGGGGCAATTGTTTGACTCAGTGTTTCCTCACTAAATATTTCAGAGGAGGAAGCATTGTCTGCTCTGCATTTGCCAGAGGATGGGGTGAGAGGAGATGATGCTTTGAAGTCTAAGCATGTTGACACCTCTTGCTTCATTTTTATCCATCTGTATTCATTTTGGGGGGAAAATGTTTCATACGGATTCACACTCTGGGTAATGGAACCCCTTTCATGTATCAAACTCCTTTTAACGTAAGTATATTTGAAGAAAGTCTTTCTGGAATATAAAATACAAATCCCTGGATCTTTAAAAGAAAATTCTCAAAATACTCCCATCCTTTTTCTGGGACTGTATAGTCACTGGAAACTTCAATTATTAAAACTTCTGTAATACCGTAAAACCATTGAGAGAGTGAAGGAAACTCCAAATGACCCCAGAACACTGTGACCTGAGAGGGTCTTTGGGCATCATTTTCATACACTATCCCTGTTGGGGTGTCTCTTGCCCCCGTACCAGCCCTTTCAGTGTGCTGTTCCCTCTCTCCTGGGAGTGTGGAAACTGGATAACCACATCCATTATAGTTACGTACAAAGTAAGAGTAAATAGATTCTGATTTAGGAATGCATTAGCTTTAATTTGTGGATTTTATACAATTGATTTTGGCTTCTCAGAAGCCTTTTTTCCTCTTTATTCCCTTTGTTCTTACTGATTTCTGTATGATTGAAGTTGTTGGATTAGTGCCTTTCAACTAATAAGAATAATAATAGCACCATCCACACTCATGTAGCCACACTTCCATTGCTGCCACTGCTGTATGTATGTTACAGTGTTAACTCATTTAGTCTTCTCAATAACTCCATGAGACCTCTATTATTATGATTATAATCATCCCATTTTAAAGATCAGGGAAATGAGACACAGAGAAATGAACTAGCTTGCCCCAGGAGTGTGGATCCTTAATCAGTGCCCTTAACTGCTGTGCCCTTTGGCTTCCCTAAGGTGGATAAGGGAGAGGTGTTTTGCCCATAATATGCTCCTTTTAATTACTGGGGGCTCAACTAGAACACCTATAACATATGTGATGATCTTTTATTTTAAATGTTTATTTATTTTGAGAGAGAGAAAGAGAAAGCAAGCAGGGGAGGTACAGAGAGAGAGAGAGAGAGAGAGAGAGAGAGAGAGAGAGAGAGGGAATCCCAAGCAGGCTCTGTGCTGCACAGAGCCTGATGCGGGGCTTGAACCCACAGACAGTGAGATCATGACCTGAGCCGAAACCAAGAGTCAGACGCCTAACCGATTGAGCCACCCAGGTGCTCCTATATGATGATCTCTTTACCAAGGGTTGTCAGAGGAGGAGGGACAATGAATGTAGGGAATAAGCGCCTCAGGCTGTATGTGTTTGTGAAAGTCTTAAGGGCATGGCACGCCTGGTTGGTGCCATTTGGTAAGTGTGGGAGGTGGGTGAGGAGAAACTCATTTGTGTCCATTGCTGCCTGAGCAAAAGACTGGCTATGAGACCCGAATTCTTTCAAGGATCCCTGAGTCACATTAGCTGAGACCTTTAACCAAGTAGGCCTTCAAGCCTCCTCCTAAATAGATGAGAACCTCAGGTTGGAGCAGAGGACCCAGAATCAGCCTGACTTCCTGACACAAGCTTAAAACCTGAATGAGCCTTCTTGGGGACCGAGTCAGTCCCTTGAGCAGTCTTGGGGATTGTTTGGGGAAGCGTTCTAGAGAGCTAAAAGGGCCTGCATTTGAATGAGGAGCTCTGTTGGGACCCTGGTCAGTATAGTCTAGTGGCTGGGCCAGCAGAATCAGATGTAGGGGACCTCAAGGGCACCCAACCTCAGATGAGAGCCACATCCCTTTCATGGGTGTGGCTTCATGGGATACACCTGAACACTCCAGGCCCCTTGGGAGATGGGTAAACATAAAGCCACAGCCTAAACCTGGTAGTGTGATGACGGTGAGAGAGCCCCAAGTTTGGAGTCACCGACCTGGGGTCTAGCTCCCATTTGGCCGCCAACTAGTGGCGTGGCCTTATCACTTTATTTCCCTGGCCTTTAGATTTCTTGGTAGTGACATAGGTAATAGCTTGTACCTCACAGAGTCACAGCAGATTCAAATGAGAGGATGTATATAAATACTCTGTAAAATGCAAAGTGCCATATAAACGTAGCTGCATTATCACAGTAACTATTGTTATTAAAACTAGTCAGATATAGTCGGTCTCTGATACATTTACTCCCTTTTTTCTGGTATGTTCCTCTGTGAACCTTTTCCTTTAGCCTCCTCTCAAGATAACTTAGAGATGCAAAAGAACTAAAAAGCCAAGTTCCAAATTTAGTTCCTGACCTTTCCAAGATGGATGGTGAGCGGTGTGGCCATAACCTGTTTGTGCTGAGTGCAGCTGGGCTGTTGGAGCCTGGGAAAGCCAAGCGAGGGGACAGCCGTCATATCCTTGACTGGGCTGGGGCCTGGAACCCCTCACCCTACATATAGGGAGCCCCTTGCTGGGGAGCTCACTGGGTGCTTGTTGTGTTTGCTCTTTGGGGCTAGTTTAACTTGGGCACAGGTGAGTGTGGCAGGCGAGTAGTTCCTTCAGCATCATCCTACAACTTGTAAAGCCTTCCAAAATACAGGGCAGAGATGACAGGAGAACACTGGAGTTTCTGTGCTCCAGGACACATCATCAGCAATATGGCCTGGGAAGGGCTCTCTCTCTAGTGCCTTCAAGTCCTTAGGGACTGGGTCAGACATTGAGAATAAGGACAGATGTCCAGGAGGGGACCTTGTGAGCTGAATTGGGTCTTCTGCAGATTGGACCACAGTGCTGTGGGATTTGTGGTCAGGTTAGGTCTTCACAGGCTCAGAGAGCACGGACCTCAGAGCCACCTGTGCTTGTGGGTGGATTCTGGTTGTGCAGGCAAGGGCAGTGGCTAGTCTGCTTGAGAGCTGGGCTATGTTCACAGGTCAAATGCAGTTGGGTTTGAGTTGTGGCAGCTGGCAGGGTTGGAGAAGAAGTAGATGCCAAAGGGAAAGGCACAGGAACATGTGTCATCTTAGTCTGCAGGCTGCCACAGGCCCACTTTGCTAGCCTACTTGGTGGCTGAATTCTGGGATGACTCCCAGTGCCCTGCAGCCTTGCACAGTCAGTCCTGTCCCCATGATTGTGGGGCTGTCCTGTGATTAGGACAGGAGAGCATGACTGTGGTGGGGCATGCTATCCCACATAGTGGCTTTAAGAAAGGGGCAAAAATGGAAGGACGGAGGTCTAATCTAGTTTGGTGACTGGGCCCTTCCTGATGAAAAGATTCAGAGTACAGGAGGGTTTGATGTGTGGGATATTTTCTGTTGTTGGTTTTCATGAAGGAGGGACCCTGTAGCAAGCATCTGAGCATGACCTCTAGGAACTGAGAGTGACCTGATCTGATGGCCATCAAAGAATGAAATTCTGCCAACAGTGTGAATGAACTTGCAAGAGGACTCCCCTGTCCGTCACTGCCCTGATTTCATCCTGAGCAGAGAACCTGGCCCCTCTGTGTCCAACCAACAGCACTGTGAGCTGTCAAATGCATTTTGTTTCAAGCCACTAAGTTTGTGGTCATTTGTCATGCAGCAGTAGAAAACCCTCAGTTCCCTCCCACACTTACACCTGGGCATTGCTGGGCTTGAGCTGGTCTCTGCCCCTTCACTGAGGGGCTTCTGCTCACATTGTTGTTCCTCTGCTTTGCCTGGCTAAATGCAGCTGGCCCTTGATGTCTCAGCCCAGATACCTCCACTTTATGCACTTGTCCTCTGGCTGACTATTATGTATCCTCAAGGCTCCGATTGGAAGTCACTTTTTGTAGGAAGCTTTCTCTTCTCTTTCACAGCTCCATAAGATTTTCTAGATTCAGTAGCCTTATGCACGGTTTTGCTTTCTGCAGTTTCAGTTACCTACTATAGTCAACCAAGGTCAGGAACAGATGATCCTCCTTCTGATGTAACGTCAGAAGGCCAGCAGTAGCCTAGCACTGTATCGCAATGCCTATGTAATTCATTTCCCTTCATGTCATCACACAGGCATTTTATCATCTCACGTCATCACAGGAAGGGTGAGTACAGCCCAGTAAGATATTTTGAGGCAGAGAGACCACATTCACGTAACCTATTACTGTATATTGTAATTGTTCCATTTCATTATTAGTTTTTGTTATTAATTGCTTATTGTGCCTAATTTGTAAATTAAATTTTATCGTAAGTATGTATGTATAGGGAAAAACCTACGATCTATGGAGCTTGGTACTCTCTGTGGTTTTAGGCATCCACTGGGGGTCTTGGAGTGTCTCCCTGCAGATAAGGGGGATGTGTCTTTTATCTAAGCACTGTTAATCTCCTGTTTATTTGTATGTGTATCTCACAGTGTTTGGTTGGTAGGGCTGCTGTAAAAAATTGCCACAAATTTAGTGGCTTAAGACAACAGAATTTTTTTCTCTCACAGTTCAGGAGGCCAGAAGTCCATAATCAAGGGGTCGTCAGCATTGGTTCCCTCCAGGCACTCTGAGCAAGAATCCGTAGCATGCCTCTGTCCTCGCTTCTGATGTTGTCATTAATGTTTGCCATGTGTTGGCTTCTAGACATCTCACTCCAGTCTCTGTCTCCACCTTCACATGGCCTCCTTCTCCAGGTATCTGTCTCTTTGTGTCCAGATTTCCCTCCTCTTATAAGGACACCAGCCATGGGATTAGGGCCCACCTTAATCCAGTGTAACTTTATCTTAACTTGATTCTGTTTGTAAAGACCCTGTTTCCAAATAGAGTCATGTTCACAGGTACCAGGGGACACAATTCAACCCACAACACTCACTAACAGTAAGCTCTGTACAAGCCGGGATCATGTCCATATGGTATCCAGCATAGTGCCTGAATACTGTAGGAGCTTAATATGTATCTGCTGAGTGCCTGGCTGGTCTGTTATAGGCATTGCTTCACTTTAGGGAACAGTGTGCCTAGGGTGGGTGTGTGTGCTGGCAAGGGTAAGCTCGTGGTGCCCCTGTGACAGCAGAGCTGCCTGACAGACAGCAGCTTGGGTGGCAGCAGAGGTCCCTTCCACCCCAAAGGTCTGAGACCTTAACTCAGTCCTACAGGACTGCTCAAGACCTGCTCCTGTCTTCCCTCTCTTGCCTCCTTGGCCCACTGGTGTCAGATGTGTGCCCCAAGGGAAGGGAAAATTCTGACTGTATCATAATTGGAGGTCTGTGGGTAGGGCAGCTCTCCAGGTTACAGTAGGCCCAGTCCTGATGCCTCCTTAGCCCCTCCTGGTGCCAGTGAATGGGAAGGAAGAGGCCTCCCAAGGGGCTGCAGAGAGGGCCCTGGCTTCCCCACTGGTTCCCAGTGCATCCTGACCGACCAGGGAAGGCTTGGGCTGGTCCTCCTCCTCTTCCCTGGCACTCAGGGCCATTTGAAGCCAGTTTGGCAGAGGCCTCAGCAGTGACTTATCTTTGCCAAAGTTCAGTCCAGACAGAGGGGAGGAGCTCTTGGTGGACACGTGGCAACTCAGCCAGCTTGTTCCACACCCTTCAAAGTGCTGTCCCTCCCTCTCTGTTTTGTGTCTGTGTGTCATCGTGTTTCTAGCAGAAGACCCATCCTGTAACCAGAGAATCTCTCTCCTGGGACGGGGACAGTCCCGAATTCACTCTGGGACCAGTCATAGAAGGTGGATGATTTGTGGAATGATCCCCGGAGAGGATCAGCAAGAGGGTCCTTTAACTGCCACCAGAAATTTCTTTGTGATTGTAGATAAGGGGCTCCCAGCACTCTTGATTTGGACTTTGCTCCAAGGACCATTCTTGAAGCATAGAATGTACTCACTGAGTATTTGCTGAATAAATAACTGAGTGGGTATGTGAGTGAGAGAACTTGCTGGAGGAAAGGGTACTGGAGAGGTGGAGTGTGACTGAAATAGCACCATCCTGTCATTCCAGACCTTTCTCTGCTCCTCACTAGCTGGATGACCTTTGGCAAGTAACTTTGCCTCTCTGACCTCTGTTTGTACATTTTTCATCATCCAGGAGAGGATTATAAGTTTATTTATTTTGAGAGAGAGAGTGGAGGGGGGAGGAGCAGAGAGGGAGGGAGGGAGGGAGAGAGAGAGAGAAAGAGAGAGAGAGAGAGAGAGAGAGAGAGAGAGAGAGAATCCCAAGAAGGCTCCACGCTGTCAGCACAGAGCCCGACCTGGGGCTTGATCCCACAACTGTGAGATTACAACCTGAGACAGTATCAAGAGTCAGGCACTTAACCGACTGAGCCACTTAGGCACCCCAAAGAGGATTATGTATAGATGGTCCTTTTACATTTTGCACATCTGGAGTCTTTGCCTGGTTGCTAGACCATTTGACTTGGTGTCAGTACAGTCATTCACACATTCATTCAATAAATGTGTATTGGCTGTCTGCTGTGTACCAGCTAGGTGCTGGAAATACAAAGTGTGCATACAGACGAGGTCTCTGCCCTCAAAGAGCTTATGTTCTATGATATCAGTCAGTAAACAACAAGGCAAATTAATAAGGAAGAAAATTTCACAGCATTGACAGTAGCACCATGAAGAAAGTAGAAGAGGCTCTGGAGGCAGAGTGCAATGGGGGTGGGGGTGGGAGGCAGGAAAGGTCTCTGAGGATGGGTACTGGAGCTGAGAGGTGGTGATGGGAAGAAAGGGACACTAGAGGCCTGTGGGAAAAGTCTGCAGATGGACCTGGAGCAGGGAGGACTCACAGGTGTGTGTGGTGGGAGTGGCTGGTGCACAGTGAGGAAGGTGAGGAGGCATGCCAGCTGTCAGATGGGAGGAGCTGCCTCACCTGGGCCATGCTGAGGGGGTTGCTCTGAATGTTGGGTTGGCAGGTACTTTTAGCTTGTGAAGGTCTGCAAAGGAGCAGGAAGCATCCAGAAGGGTGATAGGAGGTCAACAGAGAAAGGTGAACATTTCTGCATTCACTTTGTCATTCCAAAAGTGATGTATGTGTTGCCAGTGGGCCTGTGTAGGTCTCACCAAGAGGAGGGAAAGGTGGGAGTTACAGAAACATGTCAATGGCTCCTGTCAGAATTCATCAGTGATATGGAGGCCAGGTACCTCTGAGGGCAGTTTTCCTGACTCTTCTGTACACTGTGGTCTCAGTGATCCAGCCTTTGGTAACCTGTCAAGCTCTCTACACCCTGATTCATGAGGGGAGCCCTTCTGGCCAGCCCATTGGGTGGTATACAAACCCTTCTGCTCCTTGGTGGCTGGAGAGGATTTGGAGCCTCCCTGGGGCATCTGGTCTCTGCAGCCTTTTGCTGTCAGGGGAAGAGGAGCATGGAGACAGCACTCTGGATGGTTTCATTTTATGTATATCTGTATATCCCACCTATCTGGAAGGAGAGTATGGGCAGCCTACATGCAGAACTTCACTCATTTCCTTTGATGGCAGCCCCAGGGCAGAGGTCAGCCTTGTGTGAGTCATAGTAACCCAGTCTATATGAGATTAGCTTGACCAGAAGCCTGTCCAAATATTTGGAGGGGTAATGTTAGAGAGGTGTCTATTCCTTTCCATCATTTGGGGAGGTTGACATGAGACTCAGACACAGGGGAGAGAGCACTGAGCTGGGTGGTCCCTGGTCTAGTCCTGGCATAACCACCACCTGGCTGTGTGCCCTTGGAGGTGATACCTGGTATTTATGAGTACTTCTAATGCCATAGCTTTGTGCCTTACATGCATCACCTCATTCAGCCTCCAGCAACCATAGGAGGTGGAGATATTGTTATCCCCTATGACAGAGAAGCAAACAGGCTGGAAAAGTGGACGATTTGCCTGGGTGATTGCACCTGGAGAGCAAGTCCGAGTCCATGCTCTTGGACTGTCCCCTGCAGCTTTGGCAACTGGCCTCTGCTGGCCGAGTCTCATCTGTAAGGTAGGAGTGGTGAGATGATCTCTAAAGTCCTTTGCAGTCTAATGTCATATGAATTCCTTCCATTAACTACAACAAGATACAAGCCATTGATAGCACCAAAGTCCACATTCCAAAGCGAGGAAACCAGACATATTCTGTACACAAAAACAATTTTTAGGAATTAATCACAAAGGGGGCAGATCAAGAAAAACTTGATATTCTCCCTTGCTCCCTCTCAAATTTGGAGGAACTTTAATTTTTTTTTTTAATGTTTATTTTTGAGAGAGAGAGAGAGAGAGGGAGAGAGTGTGAGCAGGGGAGGGACAGAGAGTGAGGGAGACACAGAATTGGAAGCAGGCTCTAGGCTCTGAGCTGTCAGCACAGAGCCTGACACGGGGCTTGAACCCCCAAACCTTGGGATCATGACCGTGGCCCAAATCGGACCGACCAAGCCACCCAGGCGCTGTTTGGGAGAATTTTAAAGGACTTTGTTGAAAGACTACTACTATTGGATTTCCTGGCTCTTGTTGGGTTGTGGTAGGGGATCAACTTATGCTAGAGGTGATACTTATCCTAAGTTTTGCTGACTTTCCTCCCCACCTCCACCCCATCATCCAGTGGGACATGCTATCTGCATGCTGTTAATTGTGTCTTTAGTTTACTTTAAAGTTGCCTAAAGACATTTGACTATAAATTTATAATCACTGGTATTAGTGGTATTTAAAGAAAATAGCTATGGTAGGCAAGGTTAGCTGGTTCATCCAAACAAAGATTACCAGAGCCCTACTCTGTTGCCTGAGGTCAGCACTGTGTGGGCACATAAGAGGTGTAAGCGTCCCTACCGAAGCATTGAGAATGCAGAGTTAGGTAAGACATATGGAAACATCAGTTACTAATCTGTAAGATTCTGATATGATTCTGATGTTCTGATTAGTAGAAGGCCAAAAAGGAAGTGATTAGTGTGAACTGGAGTGGTAGAAAACATTTTGCTGGAGGCGGGGCTTGAGTGAAACCTGGAAGGTGGTGGAGGAATTGGCTAGGCCAGTGGTAGCAGTGAAGGAATTCCAGGTAAGAAAAACAGGAGATACAATTCCATGCAACAAGTACAATTTTGACATATAAACATGGATTTCTCAAAGTTCAGTCTAAGAACATTTTTGGGGTGGTCTGCATTCATTCATCAACAAATACTTACTGAGCACCTACTGTATATAAGACACAACAGGAGTTAAGACACACAGTTCCTGCCTCATGGGATATCGTTCTATCTAAGGGAGACAGGTACCTACTCAGCATCTAATTAAATAACTAATTTTTTAATTATAATTGGCCTCTAAAATATTTATGTTTATGTTTGGGTGTGACTATATTTGCTTTAAAATAATATTTACTTAAGCTACTGAAAAAACAAAGCCTGAACTAACGGTCACCTCATTGCTTTGAAGAGAGGGCTATATTGTAAAGATGATGTTTCTCTTCAGTTGTGATTAAAAAGATGTTTTAGGGTAGATTGTAGAATTTTTGTACTGTTCAGGTGGCTCCTTGATCAGAAAACCTGAGACTTGCTGAATTAGAGGGATGAAGAGTGAAGGGGAAATCTAAATTTCCTTGGGGGAATAGACCGTGATTGCTTGAACTAAATCCTAAGGTACAAGGAGAGGATTCCAGAAGTTAAAGAAAACATACCCCAGGGGAAGAAACGGAGCCACAGCAGAGGCAGGAGGGCCACACTATGAGATTGTTCAACAGGAAACTCAATTAGCATGCAAAAAAGTATCTGCATTTAAGGGGTGTTTTCACTGTGGGAAGGTACTGAGCCTCTGTATGCCACCTGCTGTCATTCCTTACATATCAGGACGATTTGAAATTCTGGGTTGGCAAAGTCATTTTTTCTCCCAGTAGCCATCCATTTCTAGTAAAGCTTGTGGGTTTTTTTGTACAAAAAAAATGTTATATTCATTTTACCCTTTTGGAGTCAGGAGGGTTTCCTGCCTGAATAATTGTTTTTCTTTTCTTTTTCTTCAATGTAGTATTCTTAGGTCTGGCCTTTTGGAACTGAATAATAAAATTCTTTGTTTACTCTGTGTGTCTTTGCTTATGTTAGAGCTGTTTTATCTCAAACATTTGTAATTCTATATGTTGAAATCAGCCTTTCTTAAACTTGTGATTTTTTAAGATTTGAAATCTACTCTTGGTTGTATTTACAGCAACAATGCAATTCTTGTCATAGGTTTCTTCATTTGTTTTGCTTGTTCATTTATTTTTCATCCTTCACTCGTTCAGCTAGCATTTCTGAGTGTCTCTTATACACCAAGCCTGGGCAAGGGACATTCAATTATAGAAAACGTTGTGAGGAAAACACTAGATTAATCTCTGTTATGGTAAATGTCAAGTGTTGCCAAGTGTGGGGTTTGGTGGAAGGTGTGGATTTTCCTGGCATTTGTCTTTCTTGCCTGAATTCTGATCGTCAGTTGGATCCTGGCATTTTGAGTGTCTAATATATGTTTCCCTGCAACATAGAGGAAGGTGCTGACTGACCTGCTCTAGAAATACTAGCTGGGCTGTCTGCCCTTGGGCAAGTTGCTTAACCTTTCTGAGCCTCAGTTTCCATCTGTTGCTTAGCACTACTTAACTCACAGGCTTTCTGTGACGAACATTACCTCATTAGAGATAATGTGTCTAAAAGCTCTTTAAAAATTGTGCAGCATTATTCAAATGGAAAGTATCGCTATTTTTATTATCGAGTGCCTACTAATTCCACACCAGGAGTGGTGACAAAGGAGAGAGGGCGTTGTCACGGTGCTGGGTATTCTAGGCATGTTTTGGATTGTGGGGGGCAGCGCAGTGCAAAGAAAGGCAGGAGTTTGGTTCCCGCCCTGGGGGACTTTAGGCTCAGATTTGGATGACAAGAACCAATTAGAAAATCATGGAAGAGTTAAGAGAAGGCAGAGAGGGCTTGAGGATCTCTCTGGGTCTTTCTGGCTCCAACAGTCTAATCATACTCAGGGAAGGTTTCACTGGGGAGTTGGCTCTCAACGTGGCTGTCATCAGCATCAGTCAGAATCACCTTCTTACTTATTAACATTCTCATCTTATTAACAATGATAATTGTTAATAAAAATCAATATTTATTGAGTGGCAGTATGTGGTGATTTGGTTGAGGAGTCAGGATGCTCACATGAAAAAAGATAGTACATTCCCTGTTCTGGGGCCCAGATGAGGGAGATGCCAAGTGCTGCAGGAAACCAGAGGAGAAGGCAGCCCCAGGTTTGAGGTCAGTGGGAAAGGTGACTGAGCAGCAGTGGCTCCTGACCTAAAGGAAGAGCAGGATTTAGACAAAAGCAGAGCCATCTGAAAGGACATCCCATGTTTCTGTTTATCTGGAAGCATTTAATTATCTGTTTTCCCATCAAGCTTGAAGAGATTACTTTCTATTCTCAATACCTGATTTTGTTTACCTACTAGAAGGGGAGAGCATCTTAAAACGCAACTCATGCAGCCCCCTGCACCATTTCCTCTCTTCTTTATAGAAGGGGTTTTGTGCTGATGCATAGGGGCACTCGTACCCCAATGTTTATAGCAGCACTCTCAACAATAGCCAAATTATGGAAGGAGCCTAAATGTCCATCAACTGATGAATGGATAAAGACATTGTGGTTTATATACACAATGGAATACTACTTGGCAATGAGAAAGAATGAAATATGGCCTTTTGTAGCAACGTGGATGGAACTGAAGAGTGTTATGCTAAGTGAAATAAGTCATACAGAGAAAGACAGATACCATATATTTTCACTCTTATGTGGATCCTGAGAAACTTAGCAGAAGACCATGGGGGAGGGGAAGAAAAAAAAAGAGGTTAGAGAGGGAGAGAGCCAAAGCATAGGAGACTCTTAAAAACTGAGAATAAACTGAGGGTTGATAGGGGGTGGAAGGGAGGGGAAAGTGGGTGATGGGCATTGAGAAGGGCACCTGTTGGGATGAGCACTGGGTGTTGTATGGAAACCAATGTGACAATAAATTTCATATTAAAAAATTTTTTCATAAGGTGAAAAAAAAAAGAAGGGGTTTTGTGGGATTTGCCAGTGATTTTTCCGGCATTCAAGATAAATGCCTGAGGGCTAATGACATCCAGGGAGGGCTAATGACACCCAGGTAGGGCTAGGTGTGAGGGAAGGAGGACAGAGAGGGAGAAGGGCAGCCTGAGTCCTTCCAGTTGTGGGCAAATGAAAGAGAGGACAGACAAATCTCCCCTGAGAACGCTTCAGTCCCTTGAATGATCAAAGCAAATTAATTTCACTGAAAGGCATATCTCTGTTCCTTGCTCAGTTCTTATCCCTATCTTTATATCTATACAATCCAGGGCTTTAAGGACAAAGGGTGGCATCTAGAGAGATTAAAACAAGTCACTGATATAGGGTGGCAACCCCCAAAATGTTGAGATTCACTTGCTTAGTGTTTCAGAAGCTTCAAAGGAATTGAAAGTTTAAATTTCAAGCAATGGGACCAACCAGAGAGAAAGGAAGGTAGGAACACAGTGTACTGCAGAGGTCGAAGGTGGAGGTAAATTCTGCTGTTTTAGCAGGGCCAGGCTTCCCAGACAGCACGTTTCTGGATGACGTTAATACAATGGGAGGTTTACTGACAACTTCTTCAGGCAGTCTTGGGGAGTGAAATGCTAAATATGGGCAAGGCACACATTTGGCTTTGCTGGTATTGGGGCTTCACCGAAATTATCTACTACTAAGTACTTTCCAGGAACTTGTTGCCTCTTTATGACAAGTGTTAGATAATTTCCATTAACTCAGTCATTGATAGAAAAGGCAGAAAGGGTGGTGGTGGAGAGAGAAAAGATCAAATGAGGCTCAGGATTAACTGCATGAACAGGGGAGATGAAGGGAGAATGGAGAGAAAGCGTACATACATCTTAGGACAATAACATGTAAAAGGCAATGATGAAAATACTGTGACCAGGTTGGAAGGAGAGGAACTGTGAATTATAAAGTGAAAGGAGACTTCATTCTACTTTCCTGAACCTTTCTGGGGACTTCTTTTGGTAATTAAATAAGCAACAGGTTTTCCTCCCAGGTGAATCATTTTGGAAAATTCACCCTTTAACACTTGGGTTTCTATGTTCTTGATTCATAATCCTCGGATTACCACTGTGGGTTGTGAAGGGTCCATTGGAAAACAACATGCCATCAGTACACCTGGTACGAGTTAGCAGGGTGCTGGGGATGGGGCTAGATGCAACTTCCAGGGCTTCTTAAAAATTATTATTTGTACATTTGCACGTATATACATACACATACGTACTTATACCTGCCAGTCTTTCAACAATTTTTAAAGGAATTAGCATTATAAAGTCCTAAGGAAATCTCTGAAGGGACTTCACAATAGAGAAAAAGGAGGGAAAAAGCCCAAATATATCACTCCTCTGCAAACCAATCATCCACACAACCACAGAAATCTCTGATAAATTTCTTGTGAAATAAACTCCTTTCTGCCTGACAGTTCTCTTTGGAAGTGTTCTCTCTGCCTTTCATATTAAAATATTGCATTGAAAAGACCTGCTGTGGAGATATCGATCCCACTTATGGGCAAGGAGGCATCTGAACTTGTCTTCCAGCCACTGCTCAAAGATTCTATGTATTAACCTCTGCTGTTCATGCTTGTGTATTTAACCAAACTCTAAGGCCAGGCCAGGGCTCCTCATTTTTGAGAACGCATTATGGTCCAGGGGTTCTGGGTCACATCTTTCATTTAGCTGCCATTTACCTTTAATCGTACTGATGACGATTACTATGATTACAATTCCAGGGCATGTATCATGTGCCAGGAACTTTACTCATAATAACAACTCTGCAACTTTAGACTTTTCAACTCTTGTTTGCAAGCAAGGAAGCAGGTTTGAAGGCAGAGTAACCTAGCTGTGGTCACACAACTAGGAAACAGGGGAGGTAGGATGTGACCCACATTCTGTGTTACTCTAAATGCTGTTCTTCCCAGTGTACTCAATGTTTGCAACCATGTCTATGCCAGATATATTGTCAAAGGGGCCCGAGGAGGGGGAAGAGGGGTTTGTTGTCTGAGAACACAGGAGTGAGCAAGTGGTGGCTCCCTTTCCTGGGGCTGGAGGGTGTAGCCTGGGACTTATGCTTTCTCAGCCCTGTGTGCTACCAGAAGCCATCCTACCACAGGCTGGCGGGTGTCTGTGGGAGCCATCACTTTGCGTCCTGTCTGGACCAACCCTGAAATCTGTTTTTTGGCTTCTGCAGTGGAGATTCCACACATAAGACTTGATTTTGCCCAGGGTCATCAGGGAAATGATGTCTTGCATTTGGGAAGATGTGGTCTTGTAGGTCACCTGAGCAGCAGAGGAAATCTTGCAAGATGACATTGGGCTTATGTGGAATTAACTTGGAAGCTGATGAGTTGGCTGGACCTGAGAACTCACAAAGGGCATTTGAATGTCTGAGGCTGAGGAAGAAAGGGCAGCTCTGACCCATCTTGGGATATTGTGCTTTGTTCTTGTGACCCTTTGGAAATGCTTGAATAAACGCACATGTTCAGATTCATGCCAGGCTGGTGTAAAGAATCAAGCTGAGCATGCATCCATTCTAGGCTCAAAGCCAAAAGAAAGAGAGACAGGCCTGAAAAAATATCTGGGGAATGTCATAGTCCCTTCTCCTGGACTTACGTAAAAAGCCCAGGACCCACTTAATATTTTGATTGCAAGAATTATCTCTGTTGATGGTGTTTTGCAAAGCAGGAATCTAGGAAGATCCTAGCTACAGGAATTCTTATAGTAGTAGAGCAGGCTACTGTCCTTTCTGGTTTTCAGCAGTATTTTAATTTCCTGATTATGTATTAACTGTCTACCATACCAGAAACTTTCTTGGATCAGGGCTGGCCTTGAGTAAGAGACAGTAGCCTGAAATGCAGCGGGAGAGATTTGTGTCAACGGAGGACAGCAGGTGGGACCATGACTTAGGAGAACCAATGCCCACTGTCAGAGGGCATGTGAGGGTCCAGGCTGGGACAAACCCCAGGCACGGCTGCTGGGGAAGCTGGGAGTCTGTGCCTGGGGTGCTGGCTGAAGGCGGATGTCGGCATAGTGGCTCAGGAATCTGGGTAGCAGGCAGAGTTTAAGGAACCAGTCTAGCTTTATGGGTTAAGACTATAGAGTAGGCAGAAAGCAAAGATAAGGCTCCAGGTAATGACTTTTACTGATGGACTATCTGGCACAGAGACCATATAGTAGAAGTCAGAGATCCAGCAAGGAGAAAGGGTAACAGAGAGCCATGACATGGTGGTGGAGTCTGGGCAGGAAGTGTACCAGTCCCTAAGGGCTTTCTGCGAGAAGCCGGCATTCTGTAGCAGGTTTGGCTGGCTTGAGGCTTGCAGGCTGAGATAAATCAGAGTCAGAGCCATGTAAGAATGAAGTGGCAGAATAGGAAAGGTCTTGCTGGCCTTGGTCTCTAGAGGAACCACTGCATGGAAGAAGGAATGTGTCCATTAACTGATCAACAGAACACAAGAGAATAAGAGTGTCCCTCACCCCCAATTTCCCAGCACTTCCCGAGGAACAGATCAGAGGGACGACAAACCAAAGAGGAAGATGTCTGTTTACATCATGACCTTCTGCCCTCTGTATTTCAATAAGACTTTTAGGCTACAAAGCATCGTTGATGACAGCAATGCTTTCCCCCTCCTCTAGAAGGTTAGGTGGCTTTGAAATAGGTAAGGCTAATTTCATTCCCTCTCTAAGCTCCAATGGAGAGGGTGTTTGGTGAAAAACATGTGGGCTATCATGCAATTAATACTTAATATACACTGGTGTTTTCAAGACAATGACACAGAATCAAAATTTAACACACAACTTTGAGTTTTCAGTTTTTTCTTGCTTCTCTCCTTCTCAAGGGTGAACTGTCTTTAACCCTCCTATTTTTTTTTTTTATCTAATAGCAATACTTTCAAAGCACTTTGAGTACGCCTCCTGGGAAGATGACATGGGAACTACAGTGGTACCTCTGGCAGGTGCCAAGGGCCTGAGGCTGCTTGTATTTTTGTGTCCTGAATGCTTTCCTTTGCATTGGCTTTTATGTCTGTGTTCACTATTGGTCTGTCTTTGACAGTTATGGGGAGGTGTGAGTAAGTCCCAGAACTCACTGAGTTCCACTGAACTTGTATATTTTAGTCGCAAGAGACTCTACCAGTAGTATGGGATTCTGTGGGCACAGTTACACTCAACTGTGATACAGATCATTGGAGCTAAAAGAAAACCTGAAGATTATCTACTTGAATTCCCTGGCTTTACAAAATAATGAAACTGAGGTTAAATTAGATTTTACTCAGGTCTAAAGAAAATTGAAGTCATTCGTAGCACAGCCAGTGTTCTTTGTATAGACCACTGGCTGACCAGTGGTAGCAAGAAAACGCATTTGGGATGGTAGGGCTGAGTGTCTGACTGAAGATCCATTTTTATAGTCTTAAAGCTGTGGTCATCATTCATCATGTATTTGCATAGGCTTGGAGTAGCAGAACCAAAAATAGTCTTTCCCTTTTCAGGAGCAACTCTGCATAAAAGACTCACTTCCTTTGGACTCTGTCCCTATCATATCCCTTTTAGTAGCCAGGCCGAGATATCTGGCCAGGAGTCTGGGTACATCCCAGCCAGAGAACAAGCACTTGTCATAGAATGAGTCGTGAAGCTGGGCGCAGAGCCAGGTTAGCAGAGAAATGGTTTTATATTGATGAAGAAGGGAGATTTATACCTTGTCTCGACCTCTGTCATTATGAAAGTGCTACAGAGAACTAGAGATGACACTAGGCCACTCTGGCAGACACATTAAGCTTGTTTTCCTCCATCCCTAATACATAGGCCAGTGGACCCTCAGGAATCCATTCTCATATGTGGTGGATGAGCCAAAGATTGGGTAGAGGCCCATTTTGATAGCTTATTACCTGACGCTGTATCTTGAACCTGTGCTGCCCTAGGGATATAGCATGTCTTGGAGGGATCTGAACCAAGCAGTGATGTGACAACCAACGGATCCCTTTCAGTCAGCATACCTGGACAGGTTTGAAACCCTCATGTTTCTGGTGCCTTGGCCCATCTGAGAAGTTTGGAACTCAGGCTGTCATTGTGAATCTTGGTAATGGTCAGTCAGCTGGAGGGTGACATCAGATGCGCAGTTCCCTGGTTAGCCACATCACAGCTGACCACATTATGGTGGAGGTTGTTCATACAAAAGAGGTCACAGATTCCACTAATGACAGAAATGATTCACTCAACATCTATTCTCTTCATCTTTCATAGTAATAGCATCTTTAGCTAGGGACATGGCTGCCTGAAATAACGAACTACAGTTGGTTACTATGGATGCAGTTGGCTGCATCTGTATGGTTAGTGAGGTTGTGTGATAAGTAGTAGCTAATGGGATGTCAGCAGAAGTGATGTGTACAGCTTCCAGGTTTTACCCTTAAAGGGAAAGCTGTGCCTGCCCATTCCCCTTTCTTTCCTCTTGCTGGCATGAGTGCAGTCATGCTGATGAGCCACTTGGATCATGATGACCGAAGCAGCACCCTAGACATGGTGGAGCAGCAAGCAGAAGGCGCCGGTGCCTCTGGCAACTGGTAGAGTTCCAGAAAAAAACAGTTTGGGGCATCCAGCTGCCCATCATGGACAGCAGGGCACAGACTAGCAGAATGAAGAGTGAGGAGATAGCCTCATTTCTGATCTAACTCTAATAATAAATGTCAGTGTCCACTGAGTCAGTGGAGTGGTCGGTTCCCCTTTATTGCTTTGGTCTGTTGGTCCTAAAACAGCCTATTGTAACTTGTGTGAAGAACTGGCTCTTATTCTTGAGATGAATGACAGCACTTCTTTTACAGGAGCATCCTCACTTACATAATTCTTTCTTCATTTTAGGATGGAAGTTCTTTTTTTCTTTATTGTGATAAAACATACATAACAAAAAATTTACTATTTTTACCATTTGAAAGTGTATATTCAGTGGCATTGAGTGCAACAGTTACCACCATCCAACTCCAGGACTTTTTCATCTTTCCAAATTGAGGCTCAGTAACTAATAAACTAACTCCCCATTCCTCCCTTCCCCTTAGGCCCTGGCAACCACCACAGTCCTTCCTGTCTCTAATTTGTCTACTCTAGGTACCTCAGAAGTGGAATGTACAGTATTTGTCCTTCGGTGATTGGAGGCCACTTGTTTTTTTCCCCCCCATTTTATTGTGCTTCCTTTCATTGTGCTTCTCAGATACTGTGTTTTTGTTTGTTTGTTTTTATATACAAATTGAAGGTTTGTGGCAGCTCTGAACCCAGAAGGTCTGTTTGCCCCATTTTTCCAGCAGCATTTTCTCATTCATGTCTCTGTGTCACATTTTGGCAATACTAACAATATTTCAGACTTTTCATTATTTTTATATTTGTCATGGTGATCTGTAATTATTTTTAAACTATTTTTTATTATTATTGAAGTGTAATTTACATACAATGTTGTTATAGTTTCATGTATGCAACACACTGATTTGACAATTCTGTGCATAACTCAGTGCTCCCCATAGTAAGTGTAATCACCACCTGTCCCAATACAATGCTACTATCATATTATTGACTGTATTCCCTGTACTGTTCTTTTTGTCTCTGTGAATTATTTATTTAATAAATGGAAGTTTGTACCTCTTAATCCCCTTTCTCTATTTCATTCTGCCTCTGCCCCCAGCAACCACCAGTTTGCTCTCTGTATTTAAGAGTCTCTTTGTTTTTTTGTTTGTTCACTTGCTTTGATTTTTAGATTCCACATATAAGTTAAATCATGTTATTTGTCTTTTCTGTCTGACTTATTTCACTTAGCATAACACCTGCTAGATTCATCCGTGTTGTCACAAATGGCAAGATTTCATTCCTTTTTATGGCCAAGTAATATTCCAAATGTATATATACCACATTTTCTTTATCCATTCATCTATCAGTGGACACTCCAGTTGCTTCCATATCTTGGCTATTGTAAATAATGTACCAGTAAACATAGAAGTGTATGTACCTTTTCAAATTAGTGTTTTCATTTTCTTTGGGTAAATACTCAGTAATGTAATTACTGGATCACATGGTAATTCTATTTTTAATTTTTTTGAGGAAACTCCAAACTGTTTTCCATAGAGATTGTGTCAATTTATATTCCCACCAACAGTGCACAAGGGTTCCCTTTCTCCACATCCTCGCCAACACTTGTTATTTCTTATCTTTTTGATACGAGCCATTCTGACTGGTGTGATGTGATATCTTACTGTGGTTTTGATTTGCATTTCCCTGATGATGAGTGATGTTGAACATCTTTTAATGTGTCTGTTGGCCACTGTATGCCTTCCTTGGAAAAATGTCTATTCACATGGTCCTCTGCCCGTTTTTAGTTGGATTATTTTTTGGTGTTGAGTTGTAGAAGTTCTTTAATATTTTGGGTATTAACCATTTATCATATATATCACTTGCAAATATCTTTTCCCAGTCATTAATTTGCCTTTTTGTTTTGTTGATAGTTTTCTTTATTTTTATTTTGGTATGGTCCCAATAGTTTATTTTTGCTTTTGTTTTCTTTGCCTGAGAAGGTGCATCTATGAATATGTTGCTAAGACCAATGTCCAAGAAACTATTGCCTAAGTTTTCTTTCAGGAATTTTATGGTTTCAAGTTTCACATTTAGGTCTTTAATCCATTTTGAATTTATTTTTTGTGTATGGTTTAAGAAAGTGGTCCAGTTTCATTCTTTGTCTTTTAAGTTTTTATTTAAATTTTAATTAATTAAAATACAGTGTAATATTAGTTTCAGGTGTACAATATAGTGATTCAGCCTGTCTGTATAGCACCTGGTGCAGCACTCATCACAACAACTGCGCTCCTTAATCCCCATCACCTACTGAACCCATCCCCCTACTCACTTCCCCTCCGGTAACCATCAGTTTTTTTCTCTGTAGTTATGAGTGTTTCTTGGTTTGCCCCTCACTGTCTTTTTCCCTTTGCTTATTTGTTTTGTTTCTTTAATTCTACGTATATGTGAAATCATATGGTATTTGTCTTTCTCTGACTGACTTATTTCACTTAGCATGATACTAGAGTTCCATCCATGTCATTGCAAATGGCAAAATTTCGTTCTATTTTTTTTTATGTTTGTTTTTTTTAGAGAGAGAGAGAGAGTGAGCAGGGGAGGGGCACAGAGAGAGGAGGACAGAGGATCCAAAGCAGGCTCTACACTGACAGAGGAGAGCCCAACACGGGGCTCAAACTCACGAGCCATGACATCATGACCTGAGCCTAAGTCAGATGCTTAACTGATTGAACCACCCAGGTGTCCCAAGATTTCTTTCTTTTTTATGGTTGAATAATATTCCATTGTGTATATATCCCGTATGTTCTTTTTTTAAAAAATTTTTTCAATATATGAAATTTATTGTCAAATTGGTTTCCATACAACACCCAGTGCTCATCCCAAAAGGTGCCCTCCTCAATACCCATCACCCACCCCCCCCTCCCTTCCACCCCCCATCAACCCTCAGTTTGTTCTCAGTTTTTAAGAGTCTCTTATGCTTTGGCTCTTTCCCACTCTAACCTCTTTTTTTTTTTTTTTTCCTTCCCCTCCTCCATGGATTTCTGTTAAGTTTCTCAGGATCCACATAAGAGTGAAAACATATGGTATCTGTCTTTCTCTGTATGGCTTATTTCACTTAGCATCACACTCTCCAGTTCCATCCACGTTGCTACAAAGGGCCATATTTCGTTCTTTCTCATTGCCATGTAGTACTCCATTGTGTATATAAACCACAATTTCTTTATCCATTCATCAGTTGATGGATACTTGGGCTGTTTCCATAATTTGGATATTATAGACAATGCTGCTATAAACATGGTGTGTGTATCCTTTTGAATTCGTATTTTGGTATTCTTTGGGTAAATACCCAGTAGTATGATTGCTAGATAGTAGGGTAGTTCTATTTTTAACTTTTTGAAGAATCCATACTGTTTTCCAGAATGGCTGCACGAGTTTGCATTCTCACCAACAGTGCAAGAAGGTTCCCCTTTTTTCATCTCCTTGCCAACATCTGTTGTTTCCTGTGTTGTTAATTTTAGACATTCTGACAGGTATGAGGTGATATCTCATTGTAGTTTTGATTTGCATTTCCCTGATGATAAAGTAATGTTGAGCATCTTTTTATTCATCTTTTGGTCATCTGTGTCTTCTTTGGAGAAATATCTATTTATGTCTTCTCACTTTTAATTGGATTTTTTTGTTTTTTGGGTATTGGGTTTTATAAGTTCTTTATATTTTGGATACTAACCCTTTATCAGATATGCCATTTGCACATATCTTCTTCCATTCTGTAGGTTGCCTTTTAGTTTTGTTGATTGTTACCTTGGCTGTGGAGAAGCTTTTTATTTTGATGTAAGCAAGATGTTTCCCTTGCCTCAGGAGACCTATCTAGAAAAAAGTTGCTGTGGCTGGTGTCAGAGAAGTTATTGCCTGTGCTCTCTTCTAGAATTTTTATGGTTTCAGGTCTCCCATTTAGGTTTTTAATCCATTTTGAATTTATTTTTGTATATAGTGGAAGAGAATGTTTCAGTTTCATTCTTTCGCATGTTGCTGTCCAGTTTTCTCAACATCATTTGTTAAAGAGACTGTCTTTTTCACATTGGATATCCTTTCCTGCTTTGTCAAAGATTAATTGACCATATAGTTGTGGGTTCATTTCTAAGTTTTCTATTCTGTTCTATTGATCTATGTGTCTATTTTTATGTCAGTAGTATACTGTTTTGATCACTATAGTTTTGTAATATAACCTGAAGTCTGGAATTGTGATGCTTTCAGCGTTTTCTTTTTCAAGAAAGAAAATGGCCTTTTTCAAGGCCATTTGGGTCTTTTGTGGTTCCATACAAATTTTAGGATTGTTTTTTCTAGTTCTGTGAAAATGCTGTTGGTATTTTGATAAGGATTTCATGAAATGTGTAGATTGCTTTAGGTGGTATAGATATTTTAACAATATTCTTCTAATCCATGAGCATGGGATATCTTTCCCTCTTTGTGTCTTCTTCAGTTTCTTTTATCATTGTTTTATAGTTTTCAGAGTATAGGTCTTCCATCTCTTTGGTTAGGTTAATTTCTAAGTATCTTATGGTTTTTGGCACAATTGTAAATGAGATTGATTCCTTAATTTCTCTTTCTGCTATCTTATTATTGGTGTGTAGAAATAAAACATATTTCTGTACATTGATTTTGTATCCTGCAACTTTACTGAATTAGTTGATCAGTTCTAGCAGTTTTTTGGTGATGTCTTTTGGGTTTTCTATATATAGTATTATGTCATCTGCAAATAGTGGAAGTTTTACTTCTTCCTTGCCAATTTGGATGCCTTTATTTCTTTTTGTTTTCTGACTGCCATGGCTAGGACTTCCAGTACTCTGTTAAATTAAGTGGTGAGAATGTACATCTCTGTCTTGTTCCTGACCATGGAAGAAAAGCTCTCAGTTTTTCCCCATTGAGGATATTAGCTGTTTTTTCTATATGGCCTTTATCATGTTGAGGTATGTTCTCTCTAAACCTACTTTGTTGAGGGTTTTTATCATGAATGGATGTTGTACTTTGTCAGATGCCTTTTCTGCACCTATTGAAATGACCATATGGTTCTTATCTTTTCTTTTATTAATGTGATATAGCACATTGATTGATTTGCAAGTATTGATCCACCCTTTCAACCCAGGAATAAATCCCACTTGATTGTGGTGAATGATTTTTTTAAATGTATTGTTGGATTCGGTTTGCTAGTATTTTATTGAGGATTTGCATCTGTGTTCATCAGGGATATTGGCATATAGTTCTCTTCTTTAGTGGTGTCTTTATCTGGTTTTACTATAAGGTAATGCTGGCCTCATAGTATGAATTTGCAAGTTTTTCTTCCTTTTCTGTTTTTTTCAAATAGTTTGAGAATAAGTATTAACTCTTCTTTAAATATTTGGTAGAATTTGTCTATGAAACCATCTGGTCCAGGACATTTGTGTGTTGGGAGTTTTCTGATTACTGATTCAATTTCTTTGCTGGTTATGGGTCTGTTCAAGTTTTCTGTTTCTTCCTGTTTCAATTTTAGCAGTTTATATGTTTCTAGGGATTTATCCACTTCCTCCATTTTGTCCAATTTGTTGGCATACAGTTTTTCATAATATTCTCTTGTAATTGTTTGTATTTCTGTGGTGTTGGTTGTTACTTCTGTTTTCTCCTTTGTGATTTTATTTATTTGCATTCTTTCTCTTTTCTTTTTGATAAGTCTGGTCCATTTTTAATCTTTTGTCCAGTTTTCCCTGCACAACTTATTAGAAGTACTGTCTTTTCCCCATTGTATATTCTTGCCTCCTTTGTCATAGATGAATTGATCATACATGTATGGATTTATTTCATGGCTTTCTGTCCTGTTCCATTGATATATGTGTCTATTTTGGTGCCAGTGCCATACTATTTCATTACTGTAGCTTTGTAGTATATTTGACACTTGGGATTTTGATACCTCCAGCTCTTTCTCAAGGATTGCTTTGGCTATTTGAGGTTTTATGTGGTTCCATACAGATTAGGATTATTTGTTATAGTTCTAGTGAAAAATGCTATTGGTATTTAAAGCATTTATTTTTATTATGGAGAGAGAGAGAGAAAGAGAGAGAGCGAGTGAGCAGGGGAGGGGCAGAGAGAGAGAAGAGAGAGAATCCCAAGCAGGCTCCATGCTTAGTGTGGAGTTTGACATGGGGCTCAATCCCATGACCCCAGGATCATGACCTGAGCTGAAATCAAGAGTCAGACACTCCACCGACTAAGCCAACCAGGTGCCCCACTATTGGTATTTTGAAGGAAATGCATTCAGTATGGATATTTTAACAATATTAATTCTTCAAGTCCATGAGCATGGTATATCTTTTGATTTGTTTGTGTTATTTTTTAATGTATTTCATCAGTGTTTTATAGCTTTTAGAGTATTGCTCTTTCATCTCCCTGGTTAAATTTATTACTAGATAATTAATTCTTTTTGGTGCAATTGTGAATGGGATTGTTTTCTTAACTTCTCTTTCTGTGACTTTGTTAGTGTATAGAAATGCAGCAGATTTCTATATATTAATTTTGTATCTTGCAATTCTACTGAATTCATTTATCAGTTCTAATAGTTTTTTGGTGGAGTCTTTAGGATTTTCTATATATAGTATCCTATCTGCAAATAGTGACAACTTTACGTCTTCCTTACCAGTTTTGATGTTTTTATTTCTTTTTCTTGTCTGATTGCTGCAGCTAGGACTTTCAATACTATGTTGAATAAAAGTGGTGATAGTGGACATCCTTGTCTTGTTCCTAATTTTAGAGGAAGAGCTTTCCATTTTTCACCACTGGTATGATGTTAGCTGTGGGGTTTTCATATGTGACCTTTATTATGTTGAATATGTTGCCTCTAAACCCATTTTGCTGACAGTTTTTTATCATGAATGGATGTTGTATTTTGTCAAATGCTTTTCCTGCTTCTATTAAGATAATCATATGGCAGGGGGCGCCTGGGTGGCTCAGTCAATTGAACGTCAGACTCTTGATTTTGTCTCAGATCATGATCTCATGGTTCGTGGGTTCAAGCCCCACATTGGACTTTGCACTAACAACACTCAGAGCCTGGTTGGGGTTCTTGCTCTTCTTCTCTGCCCCTCCCCTGCTTTCTCTTGTGTATGCTCTTTCAATCTCTCTCTCTGTCAAAATAAATAAATAAACTTTAAAAAAGATAATCATATAGTTCTTATCCTTCCTCTTGTTAATGTGATGTATCACATTGATTGGTTTATGAATATTGAGCCACCCTTGCATCCCTGGAATGAATCCCACTTGATCATGGTGAATGATCCTTTTAATCTATTATTGAATTCTGTTGGCTAATATTTTGTTGAGGATTTTTACATCTATTTCATCAGAGATATTGGCCTGTAGTATTCTGTTTTTGTAGTGTATGGTTTTGGTATCAGGGTAATCCTTGCCTTGTTGAATGAAACTGAAAATTTTTCTTCCTTTTGTTTTGAAATAGCTTGAGAAATATAGATATTAACTCTTTAATACCTGTTTGATAGAATTCACCAGATGGTAAAACCATCTGGTCCTGGGCTTTTGGTTGTTGAGAGTTTTTTGATTACAAGCTCAATTTTGTTACTAGTAATCACTCCCTACAAATTTTCTATTTTATCCTGATTCAGTTTTAGAAGATTGGTGTTTCTAGGAATTTATCCATTTTTTCTAGGTTGTCTGATTTGTTGGCATACCATTTTTATAGTATTCTCTTATAATTCTTTGTATTTCTGTGGTATCAGTTGTTATTTCTCCTCCTCCATTTCTGAACTTATTTATTTGAGTCCTCTCTCTTTTTTTTATTTATAAGCCTGGCCAAAAGTTTATCAGTTTTATTTATCTTTTCAAATAACTAGCTCCAGTTTCACTGGTCTTTTCTATTTTTTTAGTCTATTTCATTTATTTCTGCTCTAATATTTAATATTTCCTTTTTTCAACTAGCTTTGAGCTGTGTTATTCTTTTTTTAGTTCCTTTAAGGTGTAAGGTTAAGTTATTTATTTGAGGGTTTTTTTTTGTTGTTGTTTCTTGAGGTAAGTCTGTATCACTGTAAACTTCCCTCTTAGAACTGCTTTTGCTGTGTCCCAAAGATCTTGGACCATTGTGTTTTCATCTTCATTTATCTTCATGTTTTTTAAGTTTATTTCCTCTTTGCTTTCTTCATTCACCCACTGGTTGTTTAATAGCATGTTGTTTAGGGATGCCTGGGTTGCTCAGTTGGTTGGCTCGGTTGACTTTTGATTTCTGCTCAGGTCATGATCTCATGGTTTGTGAGTTTGAGCTCCACATCCAGCTCTGTGCTGACAGTGTGGAGCCTGCTTGGTATTCTCTCTCCCCTCTCCCTCAAAATAAATAAATAAACTTTAATAGCATGTTGTTTAGCTTCTATGGGTTTGTATTTTTCCAGTTTTTTTTCCTAGTAACTAATTTCTAGTTGTATACCATTATGTTAAGAAAAGATGCTTGATATGATTTTAATCTTCTTAAATTTATTGGGACTTGTTTTGTGGCCTAATAATGTGTGATATATATTGGAGAAAGTTCCACATGCACTTGAAAATAATGTGTATTCTGCTGTATGTTCTGTATATACGTGTTAAGTCCATCTGGTCTAATGTGTTATTCAAAACCACTGTTCATTTGTTGATTTTCTGTCTGGATGATCTGTCCATTGATGTAAGTAAGGCATTAAAGTCTCCTATTATTGTATTACTGCCAATTTCTCTCATTATGTCTGATGATATTTCCTTCATATATTTAGGTGCTTCTATGTTGGGTGCATAGATATTTACAATTGTTTTGCCCTCTTGTTGGGTTGATTCCTTTATCATTATACAGTGCCCTTCTTTGTCTCTGATTACAGTCTTTGCTTTAAACTTCATTTTGTCTGATATAAGTATTGTTACTTTGGCTGTTTTTTGGTTGCTTTGTTTTTTGTTTGTTGTTTTTTGTTTGTTTATTTGTTTTGGGGGAATCCACTTTTTACTAAGGTGGGAAAGAGGCGGGTAAATTTCTTGCTAGGAAGGAGCCAGGGACTGTGTTCATTGGGAATTTAGAGACTCCAAACTATAATTGTGCTTTTTTGTCCAGTGTAGGATGTGGTAGCCCTTGCTAAAATGTCTTCTGTTATTGCACCTTTTAATTTTTCTTACTGGGAAATGAATGGTGTCTGCCTTCTTCACTTGGAGGCACAGAGGCATGGATCATGAATAAGGTAGTTGGAATGTAGTTGGCAAAATATTAAATACCAATTATCTCAGAAAAGCTAAATAATCACAGAATCCCTCCAAGCTCTACCACTTTAATTGTGCTTTCAGCTATTCTTGGACATTTCTTTTTCCCTTGCCTCCCTCCACTCTGCTTTCTGTTTCCCAAAATACTGGGCAGAAGTTCTTTTAAATTCAAGAAAAAAGTTAGACTTTACCTTTCTCCCCAGTGACACTCTTGAAATCTCCTCTTTGACCAGGGAGATTTCCAATGTAAAGTTCAACAATAGGATTTTTTTCCCTTTAGGCTCTCCATTTAAATATCTTGGGTTCTTCCTGACAAAAGGAGGCTTAGTCATCTCCCAGCAGTGATGGGTCCTACTTAAAAAACAAACAACTAAGAAATTCTGCATCCCACTCCAGCCCTGTGCTGCTGAGACTGGCCAGGACATAAGAGAAGGACAATACACTTGGAAAGGCAATTCTGAGACTTGGGATTATCTTGGCAGTGAGACAGAAGGTAAGCAATCAGAAAACAAAATCTACCAGGTTGTAGAAAGAATGCTACCTCAAATGTATAGAGCTATTTTCTTCCTGTGAATCCTAGAGTCTTCTTGCTCCCTGCCCCACTCATGGGGGTCATTGCTGTGTCCATCATCCTGGTGCCCACTTAACATAGAGGGACATTGAGGTATTAGAAGAAGGGGGTCTTCTCACTCAGGCCAGTGGGACCAGTGGAGGATGCAGGATTAGGACTCAGGTCTCCTAGCTGGGAGTCCTGTGTATGACTGTGGAGTCTAAAATGTTTCTTTCTTTCTTTTTTTTTTTTTTTAAGTTTATTTATTTATTGTTGACACAGACAGGGACAATGCGAGCAGGGGAGAAACAGAAAGAGAGGGAGAGAGAGAATCCCAAGCAGCCTCTGCACTGTCAGCGCAGAGCCTGACGCAGGGCTCAAACTCACGAAACTGTGAGATCATGACCTGAGCTGAAACCAAGAGCTGGATGCTTAACTGACCGAGCCATCCAGGCACCCCGAGTCTAAAATGTTTCTAACTATACCTCCAACACTTTGGAATTTGCCATTGAGGGAATCCAAGGCTCCAGGGCATAAGTCACTGAGGGTTTACCAAGCAATTTTACACTGTGAAGAAACTGAAGCCCAGAAGAACTTCTTTTCTGATGACTCCTACACAGGCTGCCTCCTTCCTTCTCTCAATTCCAAAGGCACAGAATGTCTGATCAGAGAGTTTAGCATACTGCATTGTACTGTTTTCTCACAGTTTCACATATCAACCTTGTCTTGCCAATGAGACAGAAGCTCCCTGCAGGATAGATGGTAGGTGGGGGCTTTGTGATTGCTATATTGATGTTGACAAAGCTCCCCAAGTGGGATGTTCCCAGGGCTTGTTTCCTGAGGTGGCTCTGTGTTCTTAAAGAGGCTCATCCCACCTTCCTGGGGTAGAGGTGCAGTCTCCCTCCATTTACTGAGTTATCAGGAGATGAAATATTTTTTTACTTGGTGAATCCCATGGCATTCTGGGAAGACTCTTCTAATGCAAACATAATTCTCTTTGCTTGTAATTACACAGGTGTACACACACACATACACAGAGTCATACCCCTGATGTGTAAGGGGCCTTGTTTTGCCTGGAGAACACAGAGCATGAAGATACATTTTCCATGATGGCTGTTCCCATAGTGTGGGCTTGATTTGCCTGTAGACAGCAGGAGTTGGAGTGTTCGTTTTCTTCAGTACTAATGTAGGACACCTGCCCTCCACAGGTGAAGAGAATATAGCCTTGAGAGCCTAACAGCCCTATGAGCTTTGTAACTTAGACAGTGTTTTTATCTCACTTGGGCTTTGAATTCCTCATCTGAAAAAAATAGGATTACCCTAAAAGGATCTTTAAAGATGTTTTCAGAATTCTATACTAAATGAATTTGTTAAGTTTATTTATTTTTGAGAGAGAGAAAGAGTGCACACATGCAGGGCACCTGGGTGGCTCACTTGCTTGTGCATCCAGCTTTGGCTCAGGTCATGATCTCACAGTTGTGAGTTTGAGCCCTGCGTCAGGCTCTGTGCTGACAGCTTGGAGCCTAGAGCCTGCTTTGGATTCTGTCTTCCTTTCTCTCTGCCCCTCCCCCTGCTCGTGCTCTGTCTCTCTCTTTTTCTCTCAAAAATAAATAAACATTAAAAAAAAAACCCTGCGCACCTACAAGCGGGGGAGGGGCAGAGAGAGAGAGGGAGAGAGAGAACATCCCAAGCAGACTCCACACTGTCAGCACAGAGTCTGGTGTGGGGCTCGATCCTACAAACTGAGATCATGATCTGAGCTGAAATCAGGGGTGTGATGCTCCACTGACTGAGCCACCCAGGCACCCTACTAACTGAATTTTAATTGCCATTTTCTCACCATTCTTTGGCCTTCTTAGAGCTGACTAGAATAGCTGGATTAAAAAAAAATTATTTATTGTTTAATTTACATCCAAATTAGCATATGGTGCAATAATGATTTCAGGAGTAGATTCCTTAATGTCCCTTATCCATTTAGACCATCCCCCCCCCCACAACCCCTCCAGCAACCCTCTGTTTGTTCTCCATATTTAAGAGTCTCTTATGTTTTGTCCCCCTCCCTGTTTTTCTATTATTTTTGCTTCCCTTCCCTTATGTTCATCTGTTCTGTGTCTTAAAGTGCTCATATGAGTGAAGTCATATATTTGTCTTTCTCTGACTAATTTCACTTAGCATAATACCCTCCAGTTCCATCATGTAGTTGCAAATGGTAAGATTTCCTCCTTTTTGATTGCTGAGTAATACTCCACTGTATATATACCACATCTTCTTTATCCATTCATCCATTGATATACATTTGGGCTCTTTCCATACTTTGGCTATTGTCAATAGCGCTGCTACAAACATTAGGGTGCATGTGTCCCTTCAAAACAACCTATATCCCTTGGATAAATACCTAGTAGTGCAATTGCTGGGTTGTAGGGTAGTTATATTTTTAATTTTTTGAGGAACCTTCATACTGTTTTCCAGAGTGGCTGCACCAGTTTACATTCCCACCAGCAGTGCAAAAGAGATCCTCTTTTTCTCCATCCTCGCCAACATCTGTTGTTGCCAGAGTTGTTAATGTTAGCCATTCTGACAGGTGTGAGGTAGTATCTCATTGTGGTTTTGATTTGTATTTCCCTGATGATGAGTGATGTTGAGCATTTTTTTCATGTGTCTGTTCACCATCTGGATGTCTTCTCTGGAGAAGTGTTGGAATAGCTGGATTTTTAGGGAATTTCTGACCTCAGTCCATTTTACTCATTGGTTGTAGAGATTCATGTCTCTTGGGGCAATGTCTGACTTAAAAGTGCTACAAGAATATATTGGTGGGGTGCTTGGGTGACTCAGTCAGTTAAGTGTCTGACTTCGGCTCAGATCATGATCTTGCAGTTCATGAGTTTGAGCTCCATGTCAGGCTCTGTGCTAACAGCTCAGAGCCTAGAGCCTGTTTTGGATTCTGTGTCTCCCTCTCTCTCTGCCCCTCTACCCCCACTCTCAAAAATAAATAAACATTAAAAGTAACCTTTAAAAAAAGGATATATTGGATTGCTGAGGGTGGCTCAATCTGTTGAGCGTCTGGCTCTTGGTTTTGGCTCAGGTCTGATCCCAGAGTTGTGGTTTCAAGCCCCATTCCAGCTCTGCACTGAGTGTGGAGCCTGCTTAAGATTCTCTCTCCCTCTGCTCCTCCCTGCTTACACACTCTTTCTCTTTCTATGTCTCTCTAAAATAAAAAAAAAAAAAAGAATATATTGATTGTTGAGAGAAGGTGCCGCCTCTTAGAAAACGTCACCAACTCAAAACCAGGGCATCTCCTGATGAGAAAATGGGCACCGAGACTAGTACAAATCCTTCCAGAGGTGGGAGGATGAGCCAGCCAGCCCTGGAAAGCCATTTTTAGGCGAGCTTTCCACTGGCTTTGAAAAGTCTAATTATGTTTCACACTTAAAAGAGAAATATTTCTGAAGCTGAGGATTTTGTTCCTTAAACTTTGAGCAAATTATTTAACTTCTCTTTTATTACATGCCACTTCCATGGCTCCCTAACATCTCTCATTTTTATTATTAATGTTATAAAGTGTATTTCATTAAAGGGTAAAGATGCAGAAAAAGATCAATAGCCAACGCACAACAATAAGAATAGATCTGACAAACATAAAGTTGGGTGAAAGAAGCAAGACAAAATATGTTCAGTAGGATTCCATTCATATAAAGCTAAACACAGGCTTTTAGGTACATATTCCATAGGTGATAAAATCATAAAGAAAAGTCAGAGAATGGTTATAGACAAAGTCAAGGTAGCAGTGTTGACTGTGAGGAGGGGTTGGTTCATGATTCGGGAGGACCATGTGGGAAAGGGCTGGCAATGTTGTGTTTCTTGATCGGGATGGTAGTTACATGAGAGTTTGCTTTCTGCTTATTCATTAATCTATAAAAATATGTTTTATGAGCTTTTCTGAATGTATGCTATGTTTTATAAAAATAGAATACAGTGATATGGAAATGAGAAAAATACAGTAGTTTAGAAGTCACAGATAAATATGGCAAGATTGAGTGCTCTTTTCCAAAACCACAGTAAAATGATGGCAAAAGAATCTTTAAAAATGCATAAACCACAAAGACAAAATGAATGGAAAAGAAAATACCAGCAACCACACATATATAGATAGATATGCCTATAGATATGCCTATCGATAACTATATCTATATCTATATATTTGTCTAGAGAGAGGGGACACTGGATTTTTATTTGTCATTTTTTTTTGTATTTGAAATATGCTTTGAAGACATATTTGGCCTGAGATTCTTTGCCATGGTTCTTAACAACCATACAACTGCAACCAACTGCTTTATAGGGCTTTGCCTCTCAGATAATTTTGCAGAGGCCTACCCATTCCTCTAGTTTCTTGTTATAAGCATCCTCAATTAAGTTGATCTGGTGTGTAGCACACAGTTCCTCTACCAGGTTTTTGTGCATTGACTTGCCAGACACATATTGCCCTGGATGGGCCATGGTGGATGGGGTGTTCTTCAGCACTTAGTTTGTTCACGTATGTATGTATATATGTATATATTTGTTTATTTATTTATGAGAGAGGGAGAGAGAGAGAGAGCAAGTGTGTGAGCAGGGGAGGGGCAGAGGGAGAGGGAGAGAGAGAATCCCAAGTAGGCTTCATGCTGTCAGTGCAGAGCCCAATGTGGGGCTCAAGCCCATGAACCATGAGACCATGACCTGAGGAGAAATCAAGAGCAGTAATCAACTGAACCACCCAGGCACCCCTTCAGCACCTCTTTTAAGTCAGTGTTAGTGTCCATTTCACTGCCAAAAGTGATGCTTTCCATGGATATAGTGTGGGGGGTTAAGGCTAGAGCTGAATCCTGAACTTGCCAGAGAGGCCCTGCCTTCATGCAATCCAGCGGCAACAATATTCTGGAATCTGGAAAGTAGATGGACAAGTAGTGACTGACTTTGCACACATAAGATAACTGAATCCTGAGCTGCAGTGGGGAAAATGGGGATAATCCTCATTTTCCATGCTAGGAAAAAAGTTAAAAATTGGTAAGAAGCTATATGAGCATATTATTTTAAAATACAGAATTAACTACCAAAAGAAACAGCTAAAGACTCCAAAGGGTTGTTTGTTTAGAAGGGAGGTAGGAAAGAGAACTGTGGTTTTCTTTTTGTGATGAGCCTTTTAGAACTATTTGTCTCTTTTAATTATATGGATATATAACAGATAAAAATGAAAACTGGAAAAAATTAATAGCTTATTGCTGCTAAGCAGCTATTTCCTTTAGAATGATTTTGCATTTTGGGGCGCCTGGGTGGCTCAGTCGGTTAAGCGTCCGACTTCAGCTAGGTCACGATCTCGTGGTCCGTGAGTTCGAGCCCCGCCTTGGGCTCTGGGCTGATGGCCCAGAGCCTGGAGCCTGCTTCCAATTCTGTGTCTCCCTCTCTCTCTGCCCCTACCCCGTTCATGCTCTGTCTCTCTCTCTCTGTCTCAAAAATAAATAAACGTTAAAAAAAAAATGATATTGCATTTTAAAAAAAGAGAGACATGGGGCTCCTGGGTGGTTCAGTCGGTTAAGGATACAACTTTGGCTTAGGTCATGATCTCACAGTTTGTGGGTTTGAGCCCCACATCAGGCTCTGTGCTGAGAGCTCAGAGTCTGGAGCCTGCTTCAGATTCTGTGTCTCCCTTTCTTTCTGCCCCTCCCCTGCTCATGCACTCTCTCTCTCTCTCTCTCTCTCTCTCTCTCTCTCTCTCTCTCTCTCAAAAATAAATAAACATTAAAAAAATTAAAACAAAAAGGAGAGAGAGAGAGAGTCCTATGTTGTCCACTCATTATTCAGCAGATCTTTTCTTGAGCATCTGTTATGTGCTGGGCATTAAGGCCACTTCTTTTTTCAGTGTTTTCCTTTTTAAAAAAAATGCTTCCTACTGGGACCCTAAATTTAGGAAACTAGTGACTGCCTGTCCTGTACCTTTTTCTCCATAGATCTCTGCTGTATGTAGTATTGTTGGAAATTGCAAATTTCTAACAGTTTGTGGTTAATTAGCTGAGTACAGTTCCTGGCAGGTAGCAGGGACTCGATGGATAGACCAACAGTTGTTCTTATGTGTACTCCTCTCCTGTCTCTCATCCACAAAGTAGACTAACTCTTGACCTGCTCATGTCCCAAGATCACCCCTTAGCTTGGGCAGAACAGGGAAACTAGGGAGGGCCTGCTGCAGCCCACCTGACCCCCCACTATTTACACCTTTGCTACCAAGAATCTAATTATTTGAGATTCAGCACTTTGAGTTTTGAAGACTATTTGGAATTTAAGGAAAGTACAAATGCTTCTGAGAGGAAAAAGACTATGAACCATGATCATGATAATTTCCACCCTGGAGTTTCTACACTCTGATATCTCATCAAGGGCATAATGGTGGCCAGAGAGTTCTTTTTAATATTTCAAAACACCTAATGGAAACTGCCCATTTATTCAAGATAAGGCTATAAAGAGTAACTAAAATGTCAAGGTTCTCTGCTCTCGCTGAGAGTATCTACTGACTTGGCAGTGTAGCTCTGGTTATTCCTTGCTGGTTAGGTGCTATGGTTGGTAGCTATCTATCTTTGATAAATTTAAGAGTGGAAGGGGAGATAATAATTACCAACACAGTTTATTTGGTTAACAGAATCTTGCCAAAGGCAGTGTCCGTCCGTGTGGGGAAGTAGGAAAGGGGTCGTAGGGAGTGGAGCAGGTGAGGGCCCTGCACACTGTCTCACTCATTCCCAGGAATTTGTAGGCAACTGGGCCGAGGGCAGAAGGCAGAGGAGGGGTACGAAGATCAGCTTCTGCTACCCGTTTTATCACTTTGCAGAGGGCTGGCCCAAGGGGCCAGTGTTGCTGTGAAAGGCGCCCAGCCCCGTGTGTCAACCCTCCCTGCAATTCAGACCTTATCACACAGCCTCATGGCAGCAGGGATAAATGCTCCAACAAGGCAAATGAATCCAGAGAGAATAGGAGCCTCAAACCACGAAAAATGATGGAGACTACGGCCTACTTTCTTGCCTTGTAAAAGTCACTTACATTTTTCTGGGGTACCAAACTGCTCTGTGTGGGGAACAGAGCTGTGAATGGAGATGTGTGAACCCTGTTGGGCAAACACAGGGTGCTGTGGTCTCCAGTGGTTCTAGCTTTTGAGCCCAGACCAAAGAAAGTGAAACTGGTGACTGTATAGAAAACTTGGACCAACCAAGTTAGTCCATTTACCTTTTTGGTGACTCAGGGGGTGGAAATGGTTTGGGGGGTTTTGTTTTGTTTTGGAGGTATGATATTTGGAAGCAGAAACTCTAGAGAAAGACATCCTGACCTTCTGGGGCACTTAAACCTACCACCACAGACCTTGGTAGTTAGTTGTTTTCTGTTTGTTTTGGTATTTTCTATTTTTGTATTTCCAACCAGATTGTAAGGTTGCTGGCATCCATTTATTTACCAGTAAGTCTCAATTTTCTAATCTTTAAAATGAGCATAATGATGCCTATTTTGTAGGTTTGCTGTATTAGGGGTTCACTGCTTAGTTTTGGTTTCACATCCTTTTCCCCTTCCTGTACTCTCTCAGAAAGGATCTCATGTCCAAAGAACAGTACTCTCCAAGTGAGGGAGATGGCTGCTTTCTTAAAGAGCTTGGCAAACATCTGAGAACTGTTCCCTCCTGTTTAAAGACCCCTTGTTTCCTTGCACTGAGCCCAGCCCAGACCATGAGCCCATTTGTTCAGCTGGGATGAAGATGCTGATTTTACTGCCACAGAGAGACAAGCCCCACCCAGTTTTGCTTTTTACATGGAATGCATGACAAAGCTGGAGGAAATGAACAGGAAAGTTCACAGAGGGTTGTGGTCCATACTTTCTTATTCACGAAACAAAAGAATAAAAGAAGAAGCAGGACATGCCTTTGAGGTACATTAACCCTGTCCATTGGCTGTCCCTTGGTGTAACCAGTTAGAATAGCTACTCCTCCAACAGGGAGACCTAGAAATGGGATGGAAAGAGGGATGAAAGTGCCCTCAATTAATAGTAGAGGAGTAAACAAGAGGACTGAGGGAAGAAGTTGCTTCCCTAACAGGGAGGATATAGCCCCAGGCACACAGCCTAGCCCATGGGAGGGCCTTCCCAAAGGGTAAATTGTTACTATTAGTGATGGCTTTGCCATACTGAGTTGATGTCCATGCTGTAACCACAGAGCTCTGCTGAGATGAAATTCCCTCCTTAGTGTGCTTTTGTGGACCCCTTTACTGAGAATGGCCCACAGAAGCACACTGAGGAGGAAATTTCATCTCAGCAGAGCTCTGTGGTTATAGCATGGATGTCAACTCAGTGTGGCAAAGCCATCACTAGTAATAACCCTAATAATGTTAATAATGGCCCTCTTGGTCACCCTCATTAAAACTAGAATAATTTCTGTCTCTCATTTGCCCATGTGTCTGGAAAACCAATGGATATGCCTTCCCTATTTAAAATATGACTATTGAAATTTGTGTGCTTTAAAATTTACAGTGAATTTCCTCATATGTCACTTGCACCTCATAACAGCCTTATCAAGCATAGACGGTATGAGTGTAAAGATAAGGAAGCTGGTGTCGAAATGGCTTGAGCACCATGCCAAGTTACTACAGTGAGTAAATCACCAAGGCAGGACAGAAGTCTTTGGACTACACATCCCATGCTCCTTTTTGTAATCCACAATGCTTCTTCTGCCTCCTGTCTGTAACCTGGTAACAAGACTGGTCACTTTTCTTGATGAGAGGCATCATGTGTAGACCCTTCTGTTTTCTAGAGGAGGAAAATGGCTTTCAGCTTGTGGTGAAGGTTCTCAGAAAAATAGGAACCAAAAATGTCTTCAAGCCCAGTACAGGTGCCAAAAGAGTTTGGCAAGTGAGTTTACCGCTGCTGAGTCAGGCCCTGGTCCCCTTCTCCTGGGATTTGGATCAATGTTGCAATGACTCTGGCAGCTCTGTGCATTTCCCTTGGCCTCTAAGGCATTCCAGTGATGATGATGGCTTGTCAGGGTCATGGGCCCAGTACAAAGCAAGGCTATTTGTGGCTTATCGAAAACATAACTGGAGCCACCTGCATGTGAGTCTGGCTGCTTGGCCTCTGGGGCCTGCAACTCAGCTGAAATAAAATGTTCATATATCACTCTGTATAGTACGTATCAAAAGTCATATCTTTTTCTTTAAGTTTGCAAGTAATTGGAAAATCAAGTTGTCAACTCCCTTGCCATGTTGGACGACACTACTCAGTTTCTTATTCCATCCTCTGGGCCTGGAACATCCATCCCTCTTCTCTCTTTGTTTCTGTAAATCCTGCTTGCCTGCAAGACCCTACTTTCTCCATGGAGTCTCCTTGCCAGAATGCCTGTGATCTGGTTGTTTGTTGCTCAAGCTGATGCTTTATTAAATATCCCCTTGCAGTGTTTCATGATTGCTTTATGCACAGTTATTCTGGCTGGATTCTTTGGAGCCAGACACTGGATCTGCCTTATCTTTCCCCTTTCTGTAAGTGCCTGGGTGTGCTGAGCACAAGTGAATGCTGACAGATTCATCTGATGAAAAAGTGGAGATCTGGGAATCTGGAGATGTGGTTTTGTTATCCAGGATGAATCCCTTCACCTCTCTGGTTGCAGTCTTTATCTGTAAAATGAGAGTTGAACTGGATGATCTGTAGAGTTTATGCCAAATCCAAAATTCTAGGAGTACTTATAGATTAATCATAGAGATTCTCATTGCTTTTACCTGTCTGTATGCATTCTCCATATTGCAACCTGTTAAGCTGTCTTTGTCTTATCACCTGCACCTATGATTTGGCTGCATGTAGCTTAAAAGGAATATTATCTTCCTATCTCAGAGACAAGTTACAGAGGAGAATGAGGGAATAGTGAGTAGTTTTAGAAGCAGATGTCTTTCAGTCCTGGGTTCAAATCACAGTCCTGTCATTTACTAGTGTGATCTTAATCAAGTTACCTTATTAAATACTACTTTTCTCATCAGAAGTATAGAGTTGATAATATTGGTATCGCAGGGTGATTGAGGAATAAGTGAGATAAAGCATGTGTGGTGTATACACAATGTAAGTGCTCAATAAATAGTGGTGGCAATAATAATTGTAATTGGGAAGCAAAAGAGTGTGTCTTCTTATCCATTGGTGAGCATTTTCTGATTTGTAAACTATTGGTTGTATTTTAAGACAATGCGTTTATCATTTTAATAAGCAGCGTAATGATTTGAAGAAAATCATTTTGGTTCTAATAAGAACACTAACAGTACTAATTATGCACATGATAGCATTTTAACAGAGCTCCATAATTTATGGAATTGGGAGAGACTTACAAAAACATGGGTTGACTCTCTGGAGTCTCAGATTTCTGGTGAGTGATTCAAACGGGCTACTTTTGCTTCCTGCCAGTGCAAATAAATCAAGTGTAAACCTTTACTTTTTAACCAAATTGTGGAAAATGGAACAGGTTTAATGATAAGGAACTGTCTTAATGGGGCACTGTATTCTTGAGGTGATTGGCTAAGGAGAGACTCTCCGATTTATCCCTGAACTACCAAAAGTAACAGACCTGCTCTCCAATTTGCTGCCCCCCCAACCCAGCTGCTCTGGATTTAAGTAAATGAAGTTTCTCAAGTCTTAAAGTTGGAAGGTAGCTCAGTGATCTAAGCAATGAGGCCTTAAAAAAGACTTTGGGTGTAAATCAAAAATTTCTAACTGCCTTGCTCTGAGATGTCAGGAAGGTCACTTATCGACTTTGGATACCTTAATCTTACCAACTACAAAAATGGTATGATGCATGATGAACATAACCTGGCTTTAGAGAGTGTTAGTGAGGAAATAACGTGTTAGATGATCTTTTTCTGCCTAAATGAAAAAAAATGTATATTGAGTATTACCTTTCAAGTAACTTGGACAAAGTCCAGGGATTGTGTGTGTGTGTGTGTGTGTGTGTGTGTGTGCCTGAAGTTCAAGTATTTGTAAAGGTTTCCAGCACACAGTATCTTTAAGAAACAGAGAAAAGAGTTTTATCAAAATAATGTTTTTCATCAGTGGCAGGTGAGCAAGATTTAGGACTTTCAGATCTCCCATGTCTTATCTTGACAATTTATGTTTTAACTGAGTTTCAACATTGGCTCTCAGGGTCAGAAACAATTCCAGAAGATAAAGGAGAACGAGGAAGCCAATTTTTAATAAATGTTCAGAGAGTAAAAAGAAATAATCAAAATGGTATACATTGCAGAGGGCACATGGTCTATGAAGAAATAGCTTTGGGTAAAACAGAACAGGACGAAGCTTCAAAGTGTCTTCTGCCTGTTAGTCCCATTAGTGTTCTAGTGATTTCTCAGAGATTGATTATCTCTGGGGAACTGTGTTACATCAACCCTCAAACTGTTTTTCCAAACCCATTAGGCCCAGCAAACATTCTGCACTGTTGGGATAATGGGCTTTTGTGCCATATTTACCCATATTCCTTCAGCTTGTTTTCCATCCTCCCCAGACCCAGTCAGGGGCAGAAAGATGCCTCCATTCCTAGTAGTTTGTGGGATTCCCACTCATAACCCTTTGAGTGGGCAAAAGAAACTCAGAATGGAGAGGCAGCATCTGCCCAGGTTATCTTTAGGTTGGCTAGCCAATTCTTCAAGTGGCTTTTGATGTTTATTTAGATTTTCATGGGGAGATACACTGTCCCCATTCAAAATGCCCCTTTTTATTAGAAATATATAGAATATATTAGAAGTATATAGTATATATTAGAAGTACATACTTAAGGAGCATCAAAAGTGAGGGGAAAAATAGCATCTCTTGAAGTCTCTTTCTTTGTCTAGTTTGGTGGGCAAAGGAGTTTGCCAATTGCTAACTTTATAAATAACCTCACAGTTTCAGTTTTGTCATATGTAAAATGGCAATAATAATAATGCATCCTTCATAGGGGAGTTAGGAGAATTAAATGGGTTAGTTATTTGGTAAATGCTTAGCACTGTGCCTGCCTGACATCATAGAAGGCACGCAATAAAAGTTAGCTAAAGTTATGTTAATTTTCAAAGGGTAAGAATTAATAGGCATATTGTAAATTGATATTAAGAAGGAATAAGATGCATATTTGGGAAAAGTGGGGGTCCAGGAGAGTAGCTAACAGCATTTTGAATGTGGGAATATGCAGGATGTGAGCACATCTTTGTACTTAAGGTCTACATCCTCCTTGCCACAGAAACTACTTACATCAGACATAGCAAGAGAAAAAGGATAGTGTGAGCATAGTACAAAGGGGCTACCCATAAGTCTATGATACTCAACCTTTTAATATCATCCTCAGTCACTTCATTCATTGATCCCAATTTATCACCCAACTTGTGCTATACATTGATGTTATAGATAAAAACAATCCACTCTTTACCCTTAAGAAAGCTGAGGGAGGAGATGAGCAAGTAACCAGACAATTAGACAAGTTCTTGAATGATTAGGAAGAATGAGGTGTACTAGGAAGGCTTCTTGGAGGAGTTGATAACTGAGATTAGATGAGTAAGAGTTATTTAGCAATAGGATAAGAGATTTTCAGGTAGAGGTTCCTGTATGTGCAGAGGCATGGATGACAGAGCACTGTGTATGCTATATCCTGTCTGCTAATTTCAACATCTGAGTCATCTCGTGGCTCTTCTCCATTGATTGCCTGTTCTCTTAAGTAAGGAATTTTGGATTATGTGTCTAGCAATTTTGGATTATTTTCTGGACATTGTCAGTGATACATTGTAGAGCCTATGGATTCTATTTGTTCCTCTCAAGAATGTTAATTTTTTTTTATTTTAGCAGGTATTGAATATTTTTTAAATTTACGTCCAAATTAGTTAGCATATAGTGCAACAATGATTTCAGGAGTAGATTCCTTAATGCCCCTTACCCATTTAGCCCATCCCCCCTCCCACAACCCCTCCAGTAACCCTCTGTTTGTTCTCCATATTTAAGAGTCTTTTATGTTTTGTCCCCCTCCCTGTTTTTCTATTATTTTTGCTTCCCTTCCCTTATGTTCATCTGTTCTGTGTCTTAAAGTGCTCATATGAGTGAAGTCATATGATATTTGTCTTTCTCTGACTGGCTAATTTCTCTTAGCATAATACCATCTAGTTCTGTACACGTAGTTGCAAATGGCAAGATTTCATTCTCTTTGATTGCCGAGTAATACTCCATTGAATACATACACCACATCTTATTTATCCATTCATCCATCGATGAACATTTGGGCTCTTTCCATACTTTGGCTATTGTTGATAGTGCTGCTATATACACTGGGGTGCACGTGCCCCTTCGAAACAGCATGCCTGTATCCCTTGGATAAATACCCAGTAGTGCAATTGCTGAGTCATAGGGTAGTTCTATTTTTAATTTTTTGAGGAACCTTCATACTGTTTTCCAGAGTGGCTGCACCAATTTGCATTCCCACCAGCAGTGCAAAAGAGATCCTCTTTCTCTGCATCCTCGTTAACATCTGTTGTTGCCGGAGTTGTTAATGGTAGCCATTCTGAAAGGTGTGAGGTGGAATCTCATTGTGGTTTTGATTTGTATTTACTTGATGATGAGTGAGGGATGTTGAGCATCTTTTCATGTGTCAGTTGGCCCTCTGGATGTCTTCTTTGCAGAAGTGTCTATTCATGTCTTTTGCCCATGTCTTCACTGGATTATTTGTTTTTTGGGTGTTGAGTTTGATAAGTTCTTTATAGATTTTGGATACTAAGACTTTATCTAATATATCATTTGCATTTGTCATCTTCTCCCATTATGTCGGTTGCCTTTTAGTTTTGCTGATTGTTTCCTTTGCCATGCAGAAGTTTTTGTTTCGATGAGGTCCCAATAGTTCATTTTTGCTTTTGTTTCCCTTGCCTCCAGAGATGTGTTGAGTAAAAAGTTGCTGCAGCCAAGATCAAAGAGGTTTTTTCCTGCTTTCTCCTCTAGGATTTTGATGGCTTCCTGTCTTACATTTAGGTCTTTTATCCATTTTGAGTTTATTTTTGTGTATGGTGTAAGAAAGTGGTCCAGGTTCATTCTTCTGCACGATGCTGTCGTTTTCCCAGCACCACTTGCCAAAGAGACTGTCTTTATTCCATTAGGTGTTCTTTCCTACTTTGTCAAAGATTAGTTGGCCATACATTTGTGGGTCCATTTCTGGGTTCTCTATTCTGTTCCATTGATCTGAGTGTCTGTTTTTGTGCCAGTACCATACTGTCTTGATGATTACAGCTTTGTAATATGGCTTGAAGTCTGGGATTGTGATGCCTCCTGCTTTGGTTTTCTTTTTCAAGACTGCTTTGGCTATTTGGGGTCTTTTCTGATTCCATACAAGTTTTAGGATTGTTTGTTCTAGCTCTGTGAAGAATGCTGGTGTTATTTTGATAGGGATCACCTTGAATATTTAGATTGTTTTGGACAGTATTGACATTTTAACAATTTAGCAGGTATTGAATTTGACTGAACTCAAACATCAAACTCCACTTTCTCTGTAGTGGGCAGAAACTTAAATCTCTGATCAGTTCTATTAAACTTAGCTGGGTTGTTTAGAATCTGTCCCATGCATGTATAGCTTAAGAGTCAGCTAGAAATTTGGATGGAATTTATATATAGAATTTAGAGTTCCATTCTGAGGCTCTCTCCTTTTTGGTATTTCTTCTCTCATTTTTCAGCTGCCTCAACTCCATCTTCTGATTCTGCAGGTATCTATTTAGTTTGTAGCCACTTCACAGGGTGCTTATTGGGGCCCCCCCCTCAAGCAAAAAGTTGCAAAGACCAGAAAACTTGTCCAGTGCTCCCTTTACCCAGTTTCTGCCTGCTTTTGGTTGCCCTCTAGTGCACACAAATAGTTATTTTTGATATTTTATTGTTAATAGTTATGCAGAGAGGATTGGTCCAATATAAGCTACTTAACATATTGGAAGCAAAACATTCACATGGATATTTCAAGAACTTCAAGCTGTTCAGTATGGTTGGAAGGGAGTGTGTGTGTGTGTGTGTGTGTGTGTGTGTGTGTGTGTATGTATTGTAGGGGACTGGAAGGATATATAGCTTGGAGAAAGGCAGAGGCCGGGTCATCAAGAGCCTTGTGTGTAACACTCAGGAATTTGAGCTTTAGCCTGAAGGATGTGATGAAGAGCTTTAATTAGAAGAGTAAAATGATCAGAATTGTGTCTCAGGAACATGGCTTGACATCTGTTTGAAGGATGAGCCAGAAGAGGTAGGAAGATAGTTAGGAGGCTAATGGGTAAAACAGAGTTCAGTTTTCTCCTTTGCAAGATGAGGGGTTGAGCTAGCTGATCATTAATGTCTTTTAGCTTTAATATTATGATTTTCCCACTAATGTCCTTATTTGGCCTTCCTGGAGCTGGGGGTTCCTGTAAGGCTGTGTTTTGCAGAGCACTATACACAGCCCTGTGATCCCAGACTTTAGATGATGCCAACAGAGAAAAATATACTTGGTGGTGTTCTTTGGTTTATGAATACATTAAGGCAATGGGGGCACAAAGCAACACACACAAATGTACCATAGGTGGTTAACAACCTTTGAATTTCTCTGTCTCTCTCTTACCTCCTGCATCACAACAGGCATTTGGTTATTCCATGTTATCTTAAATGGCCTACTATTAACCTGAATTTGACTTTTTAAGTTCTCAAAGAGAAGGAAATGGGCCTATTAGGAACCCTGGGACATATTGCAGTTGGGGTGCCCAGATTGGGAACAGTGGGAATATACCCTATCATAGTTTTCTGAGAGCCTCCGGAAATGCTGATAGCAGTATGATGGACATACTGGATTTTATCCTTTCCTGGTTCTGGCCTAATAGGAAAGTGAGGCTTCCCTGAGCCTCAGAATGTTCTGCATCTTCTAAAGCCTCTTGGAGAGCAAAGAGCTCTTTTGTGTCAGATTGTGATGGCATGCTGAAAAGCAACATCAGCCCTTGCTCAGGAGGGCAGTCCAGAGTCCAGTAGGCTACCTTCATCATGACACAGTTTTATGTGCTTTGCCTTAGTAGGAGCTCAGGCCTTTTAGTTCTTAAAGCTGGCTGAGTATACTATCCTTGGTAAATCAATCCTACATTCAGTACAAGAAACACCAGGCTTTAGGAGTTATAGAGGCAACAATGTAATTCTTGGATGGTGTTTCTTACATGAAACTGTAAACAAGGCTTTCTTCTTAGGATTTCAAGACCTGGTACAGAGATTCGTGAATTACCTTCCTGACTTTTTACTTTGAGGAATGCCATTTTAGTCAGAGTTGACTAAATGATAAAATCATTTAGAGCCTATATGGCTCTAAAATTTTTCTATGATCTGTTTCCAGCCTGGAGTGTATGAGTGTATTAGCTCACTTATTTACTAGGCACCTGGGGTTGACCTGGGGAAATTCTAGTGATTAAGATGCAGTCCTTGTCCTCAGAGAGACCCTAGGCTAAGTATCTGACATGGCCCCTCCTTGACTGCTTGGCTTTCTACCCTGCAAACTGAGCTTATGAACATGGTGTGCCTTTCCATGGTGGTTCTCTCTTTTCTATCACATTGTGGCCACTGAATTGGATTTGGTGAAAATATCAGGAAGTGAAATAATGTGCTTGTGGCATAGATGTTCAAATTTGGCCACACTTGACATTTTGCCAACTTCTATTATATCTATTATGGTATAATCTGGCCAGTGTTTGGATTTGAGGGTGCTGTGGGGCTCACTCCAAGTTCATCTCCTATTTCTCTGCCTCTGTGCCTAAGTTTCTGCCATTGGTGTAACTCATCACATTATCATGGGCTATCCCATGGGTTATCATGGATGAAGGCATATTCTACTGGAAGAAGTTGATTGGGGAAGCACTTGACTTATTTATGATGTTCCATCTGAGATCTGTGGATGGCAGCAGTGGGAGGTGGGGATGAGTTTCAGGGGTTGAGAGAAAGTGAGTCAAAAGAGCGTGGAATAGGCAGAAATAGGAATTCTCCCCTGTTGCAGTTTTGGCAGGTTCTCGGCATATATATAATTTTTTTTTTAACTTTTATCTCAAGCATATAATAGATGATCAGACAATGAAATCTCAGGCTCAGCCTTGGCTGGCAGTTAGATCTGTGAATCTCAGCCCCTATTTAAGTCTAGTCAGGACTGAGTCATTACAGGGTGCCTTGCATATTCACATAGTGGGATTTTTGCTCAGTCTCATTCATTTTAATGTGGCTTCAGCATAACCAGGTCTATGAGGAATGAGGTATCCTTCCCAATATGGGGATAAGCCCTCTGCTCTGAGGTACCTGCTGATTTAGATCAGACCCTGTTTTTAGAGGGAAAAGTCTATTTTAGAATAGGAGGGACCGAGGAGCTCAGCCATGACCTAAGGGAAGAGAGGGACTGAGCTATCCTACCCCTTCATGTATGGTTGACTCAGCCAAGTTTGACTGCAAGAATGGGTCTTGGCCCAGGATGGAGAGTATCCATTAATGAGGCAAGTGGCTTCAAGAAGATCAAAATAATTAGTCAGTTTTCACTGCTGCAGTGAGTCACCATCTTGAAGACATTATGTTCCAACTTAAGAGTTAGGAAGCTGAGGTAGAAGACGCCTAGTTCCTCCTCCCCAGGGAATGCCAAGTGTGTCTGAGGGCTGGTGGAGAACGGATGAGGATCCAGTTCTTTTCTGCTGCCTGCGCTTTTGCTTCCTTCTTGCCTTCAGTGGGAAGGAATGTGAGAGGGACAGTGCATTCGAGTCTGAGGTGAGTTGGAACGGACTCATTAGGGGCAGATGAGTGGTCTAGCAGAAAGCAGTGTATCTAACACTGCTACCCAGGACCCTGGGGACTAGAGAGATCTCACCAGGCCTGCAGGGGTTCCTGAGTGGCATATTGGTAGGCCTGGCTTTCCAAACCTCACTGTTTGAGAGGGATAAATATTCCCCTTGGAGGCAGGGAGAAGGGCTGATGGTGTCTGCATCTGGAATTCTCCATCTGTGTGACTCATGCAGCCCGTAGAATGCCCTGTAGCAGGGAGAGACAGCTCGCACCCTGTGGTTACTTTACAGTACATGGCTTTCCAAGTACTGGGTTGGATTACTGAGAAGTCTTTTCCCTGGGGCATCCCCATATAGGTGAGGTGGATGTCAGTCTGGAAAGCTGATTCACATATTCTCTAAAAGTCAGGCAGGAGCAGCATGACCTGTCAAGGTAATAAATTCTATAGCTGTGTGGCCAGAGCTAGAAGTGTGTCCACAGAACAGAAATTCCCTTGGAACTGAGCAGGATGTCTCCCTTAGAGACTGAACCCTTGATCTTTATTTTCAAGAGTCCCCCACTGCAGCTGACTTGCTAATGAGAGGCTGAGACAAGAGACGGCTAGGCTTAGGGCATAACATCACCTCTGTAGGAAGGAGGAGTCAAAGTGTACATTCCCCTCCCATCACAGAGTGATGGGCACCCTGCACAGAAAGTCTGTCAAGAAGAGTCTAGTAGGAGAACTCAGACAGATGGGGCTCTGTTAGGTTCTGCCACTTTCTGGATAAGTGACCTTCGGGACACCACTTAAACTCTTTGAACTGTCTTTCTACCCCTCCCCTGTCCCTCCTTTCCTTTTGAGTGCCTACTAGGGGTTATAAGTGCTCAAAATGCAGTGGGAAGTAATATAACAAAGCTGATGCTCTATAAGAGAGTGACAGAAATGAGGCAAACAACTAAATAAGTAAGACTATTTTAAATCCTGGTAAGTGCTTTGAAAAAAAAAAGTGATGGGGTGGATGGTGCAGTGGAGGGGGGTGTGGCTACTTCTGGGGGGTAGCATGGAAGGCCTCCCTAAGGTAATGCTCTTTGGGCCTATTTATTAAAGGCTCTTTGGGCCTTTCTGAGAGAAAGGCCATTAAAAAAAGAAGGAACAGGAAACGCAGTGGCCCTGAGATGGGAAGGCCCGTAGGCAGATGGCCATGATGCCCTAAGTGGGCACAGAGCCTGGTCTCTGAATCCCAATGTGAAGGAAAGCTTATCTGGAATTACTGTGAGCAAGAAATAAACTTACATTGTGTTCAGCCACCTACATGTTGGTGTGTATTATAGCAATTAGTGCCACCCTAACGAATACAGTATAAACCATTGCATCTAGTGGTGCAGAGGGCCTGAAGCAAATGTGGAACTTGAACACAGAAAGGAAAGTCAATTATCACCTCAGCAACAGGAGGGTGTTCACCTCTCTCTCCTTGTAGTCTGAGCCAGAGGCTCTGTCTTGCTGTAATGTCAGTTCAAAAGGCAGCATTTCCAGACTCTTGTCACGTCACCGGGAGCCCTTGGTCCTCTAATTAAGCAGTAATGTGCTTGTCCAGTAAATACCATATGGTTGCAATGAATCAAGACCAAATTATCATAGCTTTAAAAATTAATATTATTAATGTTGATAATAAAATCTTACAATTTTATGTCATGTTTTTCTTCTGAAGAGCTCAATATGCAACTATTAAAATATATGTCCAAATATCATACCAACTGTGCCTTAGGAAGAGGTGAAGACCCACAGAAAAGTTGGAAAGATGACTTCATACTTTAAAATAAGGCTCACTTCTTTCACCTATCTCTGACCCCATAAAGATAGCTAATCTTTTCTAGCAATAAACCAGAATAGTGTGATAGAATTAGGAAAATGGGATTATCTTCATGTCACGGTAAGGAGATGAAGCACAAATAAGGGGCTGGAGTGAATTAGATACTACAAAATGTCAAGATGGGAGAAACTAGAGTAGACTTGCCCTCATGAACCTGGACTATCGAGAGAGGATATGGGGTGGGGTCAGGGAGCATGGGAAGGAGAACTGGCCAGCTTTGGCCAGTGCCTTACTGGCCTGGAAGTGGCAGGTGACTGCAGAATTGATGAGGAGCCAAGGGAGGGATTTATCAGGAAGCACTGAGTTCTGAATGGTGGGCATACTTGAGGGCAGGAGACTAGCCTCTATCTAAGAGGGAGAACAGGGCTTACCCTAAGGGAGATTAAATGATGGATTGATAATGTGCCCAGGGAGTTCTCTTACTTATGAGTGACAAAAGTTTAAGAGTTTCTGTGTTTGGCTCTAACCCAGATCCATTTCTTCACTGAACTCAGAGATGCCATGGGATTACCCAGGGGAGTTGGGGGAAAGTAGGCATTTACATCTGAGGGGGTAGTTAAGAAAGAGTTATGAGCCACAGGACTCAAACAAGTTGCTAAGGACACCATGGAGACCATTACTTGGTCAGTTCTCCATTTCTAGGAAGGCCCATAACCATAAACCAAAATTCATTAGTCTCTTATTCAACAGGAATTAATTAATTGGCTATATGTGCTTCTCCTACCCTGGAGGAGCTTATAATTAAGATGATCATACAATGTATTAGCCAAACAAAGACACATTTGAGAAAGAAAGGGGACACTATTAATAATTATATGGGGACAACAGGCACACACAAAGGTGGCTCAGGAAAACTGGGATATATGGAGACCCGACTTCTGAGATATCACTCCATTCACACCGAGGTACAGTGAGATGCATGTTCCATGAGCAGTGCATGTTTCCACCCATGTCCTCATCTTCTGCCAAGAATGGGACTCCTTTCCTGCCTGCCTGAGCCCATTCTTCTTACTGTCAAGACTCAGCTGAAGCCCTCCCCCCTCCCTCCACCACTCTAGCCACTGACTAGGTTTGTGACTTTGGACAAATTACTTAACCAGTACTCAAATTCTGTCAGTAAAATGGGGATAACAAGAATACCTGTTTTGCAGGGTTGTGGTGAAGATGAATGAGTTAATATAGATTTACACTAGAATGCTGCCTGACATAAAGTAAGCACCACATACATACTGGTTACTATTATGATTGGCTTTGTGACAGCAGATAACTTACCCAATGTCTCTGCACTTTAGTTTCCTCATCTGGGAAACAGGGACAGGAATACCTACCTTTTATGGACTTGGAATTCAATAAAATATAGCCCCCCTCTTCCTTAGAATAAGCAGCAGACATCGTCCACAGATTTATTGCATAATATATTTAGATGTGGTTAAAGAACATTTACTGAATGGACAGGGGGGTTGCCCAAGAGGAAGGAAGCAAATAGGGAGAGGGATGTGTGGCCTTCATGGAAAGGGTAGGCAGGAACCCAGATAAGCGGGTTGCTAATCTTCTTAGCACCCCCAGGCAAGAAAGAAGACTCTAGAAGTCACGAGATGGGCTGGCCTTTTTCTCAGGATAAAAACCAGAGGAGCTTTCTTTAAACTAGAGAGGCAAGGCACATAGCTACATCCAAAGTCAGAAAATGACCAGCTTTTTTGCTTCTAGTATTTGACCTCCATTCAGAACTGATGGGAGGCACAGAACTATTCTAAGTACTTTGAATTATTATTTATTTACTTCATTAAGTTCATCTATAAAACAGCAACTTATATTTTTTAGAAATGGCTTTATCATGGAAAATTTCAAACATAATCAGAGACTTGTATAATCATTTCCCATGTATCCATCTCTCAGCTTCAGCTCCATAGTTATCAACACCTGTCAAGTTAGTTTTCTTGTTTCCCTCAAGACATTTTATCTCAGATATTTGAAAGCAAATTCATCATCATATATACAGATGGTCCTTGACTTATGATGATTTGACTTGTAATTTTTCGACTTTACAATGGTACAGTAGTAGAATCAGTAGAAACCATACATCAAACTTTGAATTTGGATCTTTTCCCAGGCTAGCAATATGCAGTACTATACTCTCCCATGATGCCTGGTGGTGGCCATGAGCCACAGCTCCCAGTCAGCCCTGTGATCACAGGGCCAGTAACTGATACATTTACAACCATTCTATACCCATGAAAACATGCTGTTTTTCACTTTCAGTACAGTGTTCAATATATTACATGATATATTCATTATTTTATTTTATTTTATTATTTTTTTTCAACGTTTTTATTTATTTTCGGGACAGAGAGAGACAGAGCACGAACGGGGGAGGGGCAGAGAGAGAGGGAGACACAGAATCGGAAACAGGCTCCAGGCCCTGAGCCATCAGCCCAGAGCCTGACGCGGGGCTCGAACTCACGGACCGCGAGATCATGACCTGGCTGAAGTCGGACGCTTAACCGACTGCGCCACCCAGGCGCCCCATCATTATTTTATTTTAAAATAGGCTTTGCATTAGATAATTTTGCCCAACCATAGGCTAGCGGACATGTCCTGAGCAAGGTGGGCTAGGCTAAGCTATGATGTTTGATAGGTTAGGTATAGCAAATACATTTTCAACTTATGATATTTTCAGCATACAGGTTTATTAGGACATAACCCCATCATAAGTTGAGGAAGATCTGTAATTTCCTCTAAATACTTCAGTGTGTATCTTCTACAGATAAAGACTTAAAAAACCCCAAATATCTGAATCACCCCAGACAACAATAACACCAACAAAACTCAGTAAATCCTTAATAACATCTGATACTCAGTTCATATTTAAATTTTCCTTATTATCTAAAAAAAAAAAAAACCTTTTGCCATTTGGTTTGAATCAAGATCCTAATAAGGTCCACACATTACATTGACTTGTATGTCCTAAATCTCTTTTTATTAACGATTGCCCCCTCTCCTCTTTTGAATGTCATTTGTTTGTTGAAGAAACTGGGTCAGCTGTCCTGCAGAATGTCCCACATTTTGATTTGGCTGACTACTTCCTCATTTTGTCATTTAATTTGTTCCTTTACCCTCCTATTTCTTGTAACCTAGAAGCTAGATTCACGCTCCATTTGTTTTGGAGGGAAGGTCAAGGGTATTCTTGTTGGGGCTATGCACTTCCTGTTGTAGTACATCAGCATCACTTGTAGTGATTCTAGGACTTTTGAGGGGGCTCAGGAATTGATTGTCAGACTGTTCTCTCTATTACAGAGCTCCCCATCAACTTTTCACATTGTGATTTTAGCATCCAGTGATGACCGTTGCCCATACCTGTTATTCACTAGGACTTGTAAAATGTCCATTTTTTATTCCATCACTCCTTTGCACTTACTAGCTGGAAGTCTTTTATAAAGAACTACACTCCCTCATCATTTATTTGGTTTTCCTGAAATACAGTTTGATAGAAAAAGCAGGACAAGTGCTTTCCTATCATTTGTCAACTTTTGGAATAATGAGTTGGTGCCCTAGCAAAGGATAGATCTTTCATGAATTAATTAATTAAACAACTATTTATTGAGTTGCTGTTGTATGTTAAGCATTGTTATAACTCCTGATGTGAACAATTTTTTGTTCAGCAGTGAACAAAACGGACACAACTCTGCTTTCTTGGAACTTACATTCTGGTGGGAGAAGACAAATAATAACCAAGCCAGTAAGTTGATATATTGTGTTAGGTGATGACAAGGGATATGGAGAAAAATAAAGCAGGGCAGGGGTATAGGGAGTGCTGGAGGGAGTGGGAGTTGGGTTTGCAATTTTAAATAAGGTCAGGAAGGCTCATGAGAAGGTGACATTTAAACAGAAACCTGAAGAGGGTGAAAGCATGAGCCATATACATTGTCGGAGAGGAGCATTCCAGGCAGAGGGTCTTAAGGTGGGGACCGTGCCTACAGTGTTTGAGGAATAACAAAGAGGCCAGTGTGGCTGGTGTGAGTGAATGAAGGGGAAGTCAGTAAGAGACGAGGTCAGAAAGGTGGGAGAGGGGGCTGACCAAGTAGGGCCTAGTAGACATTGGATTTCCCCTTGAATGAACTAAGCAGCCACTGAAGGGTTTTGAGCAGAGGCATATGATGTGACTCCTGATGGAGTAGTCAGGTAAGGGTGGAACCGAGTTTAGATTTAAAAGTAGAAAGCTTCTTTTCTTGCCAGCTAGTACTGGCAAGGTGGACAGAAGGTGTTTCATCTGTTTGGAGGGGAATTCTGCATCTGGTTAGTAGTTGGACTATAGGAAATACTGTCTCTTAATCTATCCTTTTAAGTTCCTAGGCTTAACATTTTCCTTGGCACTGTTGAGCACTTCATAACATAAAATTCCAGGGCAGAAACCTTCCTCTTTCACCCTCCACACAGAATGACTATATGTCCATCATCCCAGAGAAATCGAATTCCATCTTACTCTAAAATTATGATACAGGGGAAAATGCCACCACTTGACCCATCTCCTTTTGTTCTTGGTTACAAGTCTGTCAGCACATTTTCACCATCTCTAAAGAATTGGTGTTGGCTAACCAGTGGGGATTCCTGGTGATTCTAGAGGTAGGTCAGTGTTTGTGGCGGCAGAGACCATCCATCTGTCCAGGGGTTACCACTTTAAGCATGGTGAGGGGCACCCTTTTCCTTCCAGAATTTCCCAGTCAGCTTGGAGCACACCTTTTCATCCATGCCGCCTTCTCAGCATCCAGAGAGCCTTTTTGTGGACAAGCATCTGTCTTTGCCTGTAACTCCTGCCTGTCATAGGCTGTTAGGAATTTATGGGTGCTTAGCAACCAGGAGAGGATACAATACAAGCAGCCTGAATACAATACAAGCTATGCCTGTCAAGTAGCTGTTCCCTCTCTCATCTTCTGCTCTGGGTTTGTATGTGAAATAAAAGAAGAGACAGAGACACTCAATGTCAACTTAAACAGTGGCTTTTTTTTAATTAAAAAAATTTTAAATGGAATCTAGTTCAAGCACACCTTGCCTCAAAGAAAGCTTGCAAGCATCCCTTCTCATCATTCTGTGTCATCATTCCAGGTGGTTCTCTGTACCCTTCTGAGGTTTTTTTCCCCACAGGCCTACTTCTTGGTAGGTACACCAAGGGAAGCAAGGGGGTGGGAGGAGGCCAGGCCTCTCCACAATGCAAGGTTCTTCTCAAGCTGCAGGTTCTGAAGAGGATAAAGAAGGACATAATTAGGGGAGAAAATTTTCCAAAGAAGGGACATCATAACTTAGAATGGTCTCTGTGCCTCTTATTGAAAGGAAAATTGCTGGCTAGGGGAGTGGCAAAATATTTCAAATGAATGCCCATCCTTGGTAGTGGCCAATACACAGCAATGTGACAGGACAGGAAATGGAGCTCTCAGGCCAGGAGGCTTCAAGAGGAGCCAGGGGCTTGTGGGAAGGGAGGGGAATGCTACAGAGCTTGCTGTCTGCAAGGGGTCATACACTGTTAGCTGCAATTCTTAAAAATACCTGTAGGAGGCATGAACCTTCCTTTTTGCACAGATGAACCTAACTCAGAATTGCTGCTGCATGTGAGGTTATGTGCTGCAGACAGTCCAAGTCTACATAAGGCTTGACAAAGGATCTAAGTGATTGCCTTGTAGTGTCAAGGCATCCGTGTCTGAAGAGCTGGATGCTAAGACCTAGAGTTTGGCCCCCTTCCAAGGTTGTCATAAAAGGCTCCTGGAAAATGCCCTTCTTTCCTGACTCCTGGGCAGACTCTGCCACTTTCTTCATGACCTGGTTCCCACCAGGGAGTTTTTGGGGCTGCGTGAGTACCAGAGTTTTGGACCTATGGGTGTGTTCTTTTTTTTTCAGATGAATTGCACATCCCCTGAGAGGAAAACAAAAAGGTAGAAGTAAGGGGAGTCTTTTTGTGGTGAGAACAACATAATGCTTATTTAATTCATTAAACAAGCATTAAAACGAATGTTTGAAAACTTGAAATCCAAAGTCTTTTTTTATAATCTGAGTGTCCTCTTGTATCTCCAGTTGTTCATGGTCTTTATAGGCATGGGGGCACAGCACAGAAGTTAGAGGGTGATGTATTGCCAAAGATGAAGCATTCCCTGGGCCTACCGATGATGGTAGGTTTTAGTGAACTCATGGTTTTGGCCAGATTTTTGACCCAGTGAGCTGTCTGATGAAGGAAAAGTACACAAACTTATTAGTGAAGTCAGCACCTTGGACCCATAGACTCTTTAAGGTTAGCAGGACCTCTGAGGTCATCTAGCCCATTGCCCCATTGAATGCTTGATTAGTAATTGATGCAAAAACTCCAGGTTCTGCATTCCAAAGGTTGACCCAGGCCCACATTATTGGTTTAGAATATTATCATAATTAATGGAATGCTGCTAGAATATTGGCTTCAGACCTGAATTCACAAATTGGAAGAGATTCAGCAGTAAAAATATCCAGAGGAAGCAACAGACATTAGTAAAGTTAGAAAGTAGACACAGTGAGAAAAGAGTAAGTTCAGTAGGTTCAGAAGGAACAATCAAAGTTTCAGAATAATGATCACAAATAAGTATTCAGTAGTTAAATAAAAATACCCTTGGTCCACACTTACTTGATGTGAACCTTCTTTCAGGAGGAGTTCTTGCCTTCCTGCCTTTGGTTTCTTCACCCTCTGAACCACTGGACACACAACTACTGGAGTCATCTGCTGAGAGTCTTCTTCCTCTGCATTTGTTCTCTCCAAGAATGAAACTTCCATGGGTTCTCTTTGTCTAATTGGAGAAAGTTAGAGCTTTTTACACTTGCCTTTCAAGGCTCTACCCTTCTTTCTCCACCCTTTGATATAAGCTTTTGTTTGGGGCAGGTGGGTTCACCCACTGCCTCCTGAGCAGGCCTTACTCTGAGTCTTTGCTCATGCTTGTTAGAATGGGGAGCATATCTTATAGTTCCTGTAACTTCCATTATTACCTACCGTGAGGTTGAGTACATAGTAGATGTATGAATGAATAAATGAAGCCTACATTCTACATAAACAAACATACAGGTATAAGCACACACCCATATGTCTGTCTGCATGCACAGAAACACCCCCTACTCCTAAGCACAGATGGAGATAGCCCCTAGCACCCCTCTTTTCTGGCACCTGGCAAAGGGCGAGGGGCCTAGAGAAGTATAAACATCAACCAGAGGGGACAGCAGTAAGATACAGAAGCTCCAGTTCTCATTTCTCTCTGGAGCCAGCATCTGCTAGGAAGCCCAGCAGGTCTGAGTACTGGCAAGCCTGGCATGGAGCCCTTCTCCTTTCAGAGGAAGCAAAATGTCCTGGCAGGATGAGTCAGTGGGAGAATGGAACCAGAGAGTGAGTCACTTTGGGAGGAGAGGCTAAAGGATCTTCTCTGCTCAAAGATATTTTAGTCTTGGTAGGTTTTTCCCATTTCTCTTGTTTAGATATAAGTTTGGGACATGTGATTGCGGTGGGTAAGTTCTCAGATGTAATACAGAAAACTTCCCCTTGACTGTCTGGAGTGCTGCGTACTGGAACAATTTTGCAGTAAAGTGAGAGGTTAAGAGGGCTGGCTTTGGAGCCAGGCAAGCTGGGTCCTAATCACAGCACATCCCAGAAGCAGCTAGGGACCTTGAGTGGGTGCTTGAGTCCCTTGAAGCCTACTTTTTATCATTTTTTAAAATAAGGGTTTTTGCGAGTGTCAAATGAGATCACGTATTCACTTATTCCACAAGTATTTGGCTGTCTAATGTGTGTCTGGCACATTGCTGGATGCAGAGTACATGGAAGTGAATGCTGCAGATTTGGACCTTGCCCTCTGGGGTCCAAGACACTGGCTGGGAGAGCCACCATGAGGAGAGCCATTTGTGTAGTACCTGTAGACAGGAAGTTCTCAGCCAAGACAGTGATTACAACGATCATTACTATTTCTTCAGTTTCCTCTAAACCAGCTCATGTTTTTGCATCTCAGTTTCTTCTATAAAATGTGGAGCTGAATTAAAATAATCTCAAAGGGGAATACCCCCAGCCTCTAGCCTTAAGTTGACGTTTTGGAGCTCATGCTTGTTATTTGGAGAGTCTGTAAAATACAAATGAGAGGCAGCTGGAGGGAGCAGCATCTAGGCCTTTAGTGTGGGATGGAATTAAGATCAACATGATCACAATAGACTGGTATGGTCACAATAGACTGGTATGGTGACCTGAAGCAAACAGGAAGACATTGGAGTCTGATATTTAGGCTCCCAAACTCAATTGTTCAAAGACATAGTGAAGGAGAGCAGACTTGAGAATAGAGCACATGAAAACAGTCCAGGTATTTCATCTTAAATGATGGGGGCTGCTAAAACTATAGTGCAATCCCAAGCTGCATTTGTAGGTGGGGAGTGCTTAGTGTTTAGGCTAGGGGAAGAAAAAGAAGACCAATAATAGCTCAGACTTTGGAGTTATTGTAGGCCAAGAGACCTACATATATGATATTATTTAATTATAGCTTGTTGAATCCCCACAGTAACCCCACAGAGTCAACAATACTATTGTTATTATCACTTTATAGATGGGAACACTGAAACCTAAGTAATGGATTAAAAGGGATACTGCTCATGGCCCATAATGAATAGCTGTAGGACCAGGCAAGAAGATGTATTTTCAGGGGGTCATGTAGAGAGGGAGTGAACTGACTGTGGGTTACTTGTTAGTGTAGAACTCCAACAGTGGGTGGATGCTGTGGGTTCAGTCAAGAGCTGTTTAGAAATAGAACATGTCAAGAGGTTGTGAGTTCTCCATCCTTAAAAGCATTCATACAGAGGCTGGAGGACAGTCAGTGATGATGGAGAGGGAGTTTTGGCACTGGAAGGGACTGGCCAGATGACATGTGAATTTCTGTCTGTGGAAAAGTAATGAGGAGGGAACCCATGTAATCTTTAATAACATGCCCAACAAGAACAACTATAAAGTGTGAGCAATGAGGTAATACTGGGAAAGTGAACACAAGCATGGGTATTACCCAAGTGGAAACATGGGTCCAGTGACAGGATCTGTGCACCCTGGGGGCAGAGGTTCTTATGGGTTTCCTCTTCCCTGTGCCTTCCCCAAGTCTTTCTCTGTACAAGACTCTTTCTTCTTCTCTCCTACAGCACCTGAAATTGAAACTCACTCATATCTGTGGAGGTTTCAAAGCCCTTTGCCTATTGGTGAACCATGTGGGGGTCATTGTTATCATATTGAGGGCACAAAATCCAAGGTCATTCTGGGGAAGTGGCTTCTCTAGTGGAATTTTTATAGGGAGAAGTGGTCACCTCATCTGTATACCCTCTCCTTTTCTTTGTTTAATTTATTTGGGAAATACTTGTCTCATGTCTACTACTGGCTGGAATTGTGCTAGGGATGGAGACTCAAAGGTGACTAAGGTGTGTTGTTGTGTTTTCTCTGTGCAGGGACACAGGGAAGTAAGCAAACAGATGACACTGCACCATGAGTGTTGGGATAAAGGTGCACCCAGGGTCCTGGGGCAGCATGTGGGAGGGGAATTTACCCAGATGTCACCTGGCTGGACTTGATGGTGTCATCCTTATAAAATTTCAGACAGGGATTGGTTTTAGTCCTCATCCTGCCACATGCCATATGGTGGGCAAATTTCTTAACCATTTAGAGCCCTTGTCTCTCCACCTATTAAATGGGGATAATATTACTTCCTTCAATTCATTTCTGTGAAAATCTAGTTAAATGAGTTAATTTAGGGAAACCAATTTAGCGTAGTGTCTGGCCCAATAAAGGAAATTTCCTTGCCTTTCCTGACCTTGGTGGGGGTGAAGGGTGGGCACAGAGATGCTGAACTTGATGTCCACGAGTCCTTAAGACAGTGGTTCCCAAACTCTTGGTCATAGATTGGTGCCCAGCTGAATATCATAATCACAGGAATGGTTTCTTTAGTACAAGTGTTGGGGTGCTTTCTCTGGAGATTCTGTTTTGGGGAGTGTAGGAAGGGGCTGCACCAGAATTTGAGAAGTTGCCCAAGTGATCCTGAAGCATAGGTAGATTTGGAGACCTACTGAAAATATATTCAAAAGTATGAGTGTGCATGCACACACGTACCTATGTGCATTTTTCCAGAGAAAGGCCCCCTTGTTTTCACCAGATTCTCAAAGTGCTTCATAATCCCACAAAAATTAAGAATAGCTCTTGTGTGCTGTGTGCTCGCTGGCACAGACGATGGTCTGGAGAATATGGGCTTAGGACATGAACTGGCCTCTAAGTCTAGCACTGCTGGGCTCTCCTCCTCCCCTCACTCTAGAGATTCCTGGGGAAATAGGAACAGGTGCTTGGTCACCTGACTCTGGCAGGTGGGTAAGTGGGGCATCTCATCATGCTGACTCCAGAGGTTCCTGAGATAGTTGTAACTGGCCTGAAAAGTTGACATGGAAATCGTTTCCGTCTGGTTCCTGTAAACGTGAAATCTGTTATGAATTACATCCATCTGAGTGAAAGAGGGATAGAGGTTTGTGGTGTGTGTGCAGGAGAGGCAGCCTCTGCATGGTCTGAAAGCTTTTGCAATTTTTCCTAATTGGTCCAATCTTTGTCAGCAATGAGTCTCCTTTTTTCTTTTCTCCATCCCATCCTCCATTGCCTGTAATGTCTGACTTCCTGGCAAGGCAAACAGGCACCAGAACTGGGATGTTGTGATTCCGGAGGATTTTCAGGTGTGTGATGGTAAAAACAGGCAGGAAGGGAATGTTGGCTCTGTGTTTGGCAGCTAAGGAGACTTGTTTTTCAACATGCCTTGTGAGGTTAGGAGACTTGGACTTTTTTCCTTGTTTTCTGTATTCTCGGTAAGTCTCCTAAGATGCTCTATGAACTGTGCTGTGAACTCTGACTTCCCCTATGATGTCCTCAAGTTTACCACTGAAGGGACAGAAGTTCGCAACTGTTTCCGGTCGCCATGGGTGTTACCTTGGTAACTTGAACTAAGTTCATGTTAGTTTGTAGTCTTTGGTGTCAACTTTAGGGTACCCATTCCTTTGTTGTCTCCTGTCAGAGCTAACACAGATCAGGTAAGAATGTGATTTTGCCTCATATAGAACCCCCTACCATGCAGTTATATCTAGAATATGAAATAGTCAGTGAGTGCCGTGAGTGTCTTTCTGTGTGGTTGTTAGTCTGTTCGTTCATTCCTTCAACCCTTACCTCTTGCTTGTCTGCCACATGCCAGGTGCAGTCACCAACACTGGAAGTATCGTGAGGACCAATGCTCAGTCCTGCTTTTCTGGAACTTACCTTTTGGTGAGAAGGACAGGAGAATAGGCGGCATGATAGAGCAGACAGAGAATCTTGTTTTCTAGGATGCTTTCTTCCTTGTTAGCTTGGTGGCTTCCTCTTCCTCACAAAATACTCCTAACACTAGGATCTTAAAGATGAATAATAATGGAAATAACTTAAGATACTTCCCCTTCCATGGGCATTTGCCTTTAAACTGGAGTTAAAATCTTATGTAAAGGGATGTGGAGCTAAATTTTGGGTTAGGCTCTGTGGGAAGACCTGGAATCTCCCTCTGAAGTGGCTAATGCTGCCCGGCTGGCTGTAGCTCATTCACCATGCCTGTCACCAAGCTGTGTGAAGGTACAGATGTCTCCACTGACACCCTCCAAGTTGTCTCTCTTGTGTTTCTACTTCTCTGCTTTGTATCACTCCCACTTTACCACCGGTGAATCCCTCTCTGTTTTCATGTGTGGCTGGCAGGTGCAGTCGAGATACCAGGAGGAAGGAATCAAGCAGCTGAGGAGGGGCCAGGCTGTTCTTCCTCCCGCCCACAGTACCTGCTCTGCACCCAATCCTTCCCCCCCACCACACTGTCTACCCTGCATACCCCCGTGCCTTCAGAGCTTTGCCCAGACCTCTGAGGCCTGCATGAGTGTCTGTCTACAGGGCTGTCTCTCAGCTAGTCCTCTGGCTCTTATCTCCTGCCTTGCTTGTATACCCCTGGGCAGAAGCTGCCATGTATCCTTGGCCACCTTTTCTCATGGACCATGTCTTTTTTGCCCTGTCCCTGAGACCAGCCTAGACTTCCCAAAACATGATAGCCATCTTTGTGGCCCTTGTGTGAAGAGAACCCAACAAACGCTTGTGGCCTGACTGATTGGCTTTCCAGCCAGGCCATCAGTTGTTTCCTGGCCACAGTCTGGCTCCTCTTTTGAGTGCCTTCCCCTGCCCCCCACTCTAAGGAGGCAGTGGCCAGATTCACGTCAGCAGCTGCTCCCACTGTGGGCTGTGGTTTTGGTGAGGCGCTTTTTAGGCCTCTCATCTTTATGGGAAGCCTGCCCAGCCCCGGCCTGATTAGAATTGGATGGTGGCAATAAAGGTTTCCCTTCCCTCCAGTGGGGCTGAGTGTGTAGCCTTGAATGGCTGGAGTTAGCCACACATGATAGCGGGTTTCCTTCCCGGGCCTCTAGTCACTGTCTTCAACTGTGCGGTGGGTCTACTTGGCTCAGGTCACCCAGACAGGACTGAAGTCAGGCTCTTGCTGTGTTGGGTAGGGCCTGGGTAACTAGGTGAGGTTAGGTGCCCACCCCTTGATCTCCTTTGGAATGGAACTTCTGAAGGAGAGCCAGGCAGTTGTGCAGTGGGTCCTGAAGCAACAGCAGGCCATGGGGAGGATGGCCATGGATGGAGTGAGGGCACCTTTCAGTGACAGAAGGTACCTTCTGCCCAAACAGAAGTTGAATTTATTTATTTATTTATTTATTTATTTATTTACTTACTTACTTACTTTTATTTATTTATTTATTTATTTATTTATTTATTTATTTTTCAACGTTTATTTATTTTTGGGACAGAGAGAGACAGAGCATGAACGGGGGAGGGGCAGAGAGAGAGGGAGACACAGAATCGGAAACAGGCTCCAGGCTCCGAGCCATCAGCCCAGAGCCTGACGCGGGGCTCGAATTCACGGACCGCGAGATCGTGACCTGGCTGAAGTCGGACGCTTAACCGACTGCGCCACCCAGGCGCCCCATTACTTACTTACTTTTAAAGGAAGGAAGGAAAAGATGAAGAAATTTAGAGGTCAGAGTCTGAGACAGCCCAAGGTGGAGACAAAAGGAGTGCCAGGGAAGAACATACACTGAGACACAGAGAGACAGTGAGTGGCAGATTGGCAGAGAGAGAGGCAGGAAGACCACAGGGAGAGAAGTACTGAGAGAGAGAGAGACAGAGGAAGAGGCAGAGGGAAGCCTAGAAGAAGCAGTGGTGACATTGCTTATGGATTTACTGATCCCTGACTTGTTCGCAACTTCTGCTGGGAGTCTCTAAAGTACAGTCTTAATGTAGGTATCCATTTAATAATAATAGGATTTCTTGAGCAATTGCTGTGTGCCAAGTACTGTGCTAAGACATTTTGTAAATGTAACCTCCTTTAATTTTTATGACAATCCCATGAGGGGACTTTCATTATCTCATTTTATACAAGAGGAACAGGTGCTCAGAATAGGGAACATGGCAAGCAAGGAAAAGAGCCAGGACTCTGACCTGAGGTGTGTGGAACCCCAACGTGTATCACTGTAAAATATGTGACACTTCTTTCTCTTCTGGGAGCTGCACCATCCATTTTATCCCATGTGGTCCTCTTTTCACAAACAGCCCACCCCTTTTTCATCTCCTACCTCTGCCATCACTCTCTGCTTTCTTGCTGCCAGCAGTCAAGCCCACAGACTCACCGTGAAAGCGTATTTTACCTTAGAGCCTTTCCCATGCAGTGATTCTGTGAGCAGATATTATTTTCTACATCCTGTAGAAGGGGAAAGTGGCTCAATGAGATTCAATGACTGCCTAGGGTTGCACCACACAACTGTTAGGTGGTGGAGCCAGGATGCAAATCCAGTGTCAGAATTCAAATCCAGCACCCTCCTAACCTCACTGGCCACCTCTCTGAGGAGCCATGTTCTTCATAGCAGCCACTCCATCTTGAGCCAGAGGATAGGCCATGAAACCAGGAAGTGGTTTGCATTTGGAACTGAGATGGGGTTGGTTGTGGGTAGAGAGACACTGAGGCAATGAGTGGGCCCATAGAAACTTCTCCCTGGGAGCTGCAGCCTCTCCCCAAGGCAGAGCATCTGAGTAATGGCTTAGTGTTGACCGCTGGCCATTTTCAGAAAGTCTGCCCTCCAACAGAGTAGAGGGCTGATACGTCAGGTAAGTGTGAGGAAACCTACTGTTTGGGGGGCATGTGTTAGTGACTGGCAGACCTGACATCAGGGAAACATGGAGACAGCCAGGTGTGGCAAAGGGACCAGGAGCAGTGTCCACAGAGAGTAGGATACCTGCCTTGAAGTGTTCCATTTACCTTCTTTAAAGGGAAATGACCACGAAAGCAAAGGCATATCTCCCACTGGTGCTCCCACATGGTTGCAGCTAAAGTCCTGAGGCTCTAAGGTCCTTGACATGTTGTCCTGATGTCAGAGTCGGGTCTGCTGACCCCTCAGAGGGGTTAAGTTGTCCCACCTGCACCCTCGCTACCCTCCTGTAGCAAGGAGGGTATCTGTGGAGCCACCCTGGCCCTATCTCCTTGAAACACTGCCTTGGGCCTCCAGAAATAGCAGCTGTCAGAGAGAAGCAAATACCCAACAGAACAAGCAGCCTGTGTGTGAGTCTTTTCACTCAGAATTAAAACAGAAACCAAAAAAAAAATTGTTATCAACACAATACCTAGGGGCCATGTGATAGAATAACTGTCGTCTTCCTGGGGTTGTGTAAAACTTTCCAAGGCCCACGGCCCTCTGATGTTTGGTAACTCTACCCATCAGCATATCGGACATCTTCAAATATATCCACAAATCACATCAAGTAGAGTATGTTTGCTGTAACAAAGTTAGAAACAATGGTTGTGTTTTTATAATGTTGAGTTTTATTAAGAATAAATTATTCACTTTGGTCTTGTGATATAGACTTTATTATATTGATAGATAACTCTTATGTGTTGAGCTGCATTTGACTAGTTGACACAATGTTAAGTGTTATGGACATTGAGTTACATATGCATTTTGATTTTGTACTTTTCCTCTCTATTTTGGACTCAATCTAGTTTTTAAAAAAATTTTCGAGTGTTTTTCTGGGGTAATGAAAAGCTTGTAGGGCATAGGCATTGAGTCTCTTGTGCCCAGTGTATAATCTCTTCTATCCCTTCCCACCTCACCCTCCAGCCCCAGAGTGAGAGAGAAAGAAAGAGACTTCCTCAATGAATTGATATTCACTTTCTGGCCTAAATTATACTAGGTTCTCAGGTCCTCCAGTCTCTTCTTGGTGTTGTTTTTATAACTATAAAATATAAGAAGTGTTCTTTGAGAAATGTGGAAAATTTCTAAGTGTCCCAAACAGATGATATTAAATCAGTTACCACAGATCCTTTGGCAGAAGGGAGGATATAAATTCTAAATGTGATTGTGTCAACCAGCTCAGATTTTCAGAAGTGAAGAGTAAAGATGTGGGGAGGGCTGGTTCTTCCAGAGCCTCTGACTGCGACCTTTGTGTGGCTCTGGTGTAATGTAGATGATGGATTTTCCCTCTTGCTCCAAAAAAGAGACTTGTGCTGGATGTAGCCATGATGGAGGTGCCTCACAGGCACTGTGTGCAAATATTGTGCCTGAGGGGAGCAGAGTGAAGAACTGACTTGGGTGACAAGAGGCAGAATTTTCAAAAGGAGAGGAAAGCTGGGGAAAACCCCTCTAGGGCCAGGGACCTGGCTCATCCAAGACATTCAGGTAGGGTCCGGGCTATGGAAGCAGGAAGACACTCTGCCATGTGGGGACACCATGGCTTCCTCTTTAGGGACTGAAGCTGGGCTCTGGCTATGCTTCCCAAGATGGGGGCACCAGGTCTAGCTTCCAAAGGGCCACTTCTAGGAGGGGCCTGTTACTCATCTGGAAAACTCTATCAGCACCTTGAGTGGGAACCTGTAGGGGCGAGGGAGAGGGGGGAGCATTTGGCTATCCTCAACCACAGTGATTTACCTGACATAAGAAAAACTAAAATGAAGCATCATGAATTGTGACAGGCCCCGTTAATGTGACACATTCATTAAGAGCTCTGATAACTAGTGATATTTAAAGAAGGGGAAAAAACCCTCGTAAAAAGACATGAAGGGATTTACTACAGGAAAAGAAAATATAGATCCCTTGAGATGACTGATACAAGAGAACAAAGAAGGTCATGAAAGTGGCTGCCTTTGATCAAGGTGAGAGCCAGAATCTTCAAGGTTGGCACAGGTACTTCTGAAACCCAGGAGAAGCATCTTTTGGGTCATGCCTGGTGTTTCTCCATTAAGCAAGTAGTACATTCAACCAGAACTTGCTCTTTGTTAATGGAGTGGAATTCCCTTTCTACACTAAAAATGAGATTATGTAAAATCTAAAATTTATTTGAAAGAGGGAGGGCTTTTTTGTGTGCCTGATGCATTACCATAAAATGACACTGTCTTACTCCTTATTGCCTAATTAGTAATATTGTACTTCTGTGTGAAATGGTGTGTTTAAACATTGCCAATTGATTTAAACAAAAGAATTCAAAATACTGTAGGATGGAGCACAGTGAAACATTCCTGCCAGCCAGTGTTCTCCCAGGGTAAGGTTTTTGTCATTTCAAGGTATGCCTGTGCAACAGGAACATAGCAGAAGAGGGAAGTTTCCTTCAGTTTCCCAGTCCTCACCATGTTTTCTGACCTTTCCATTTCCTTCATCCAGGGCTTAGCTGGTCCTAGGGCTGTAAAAAGTTTTAGGGTCTTATAGACTTAGCTGGATATTGGGCTTAGTGGGATCTATCATTCATTTTCTCATTCATTATACACTTAGTGAAGACATATAAACTATGGGTTCTAGGTATTAAAGACATAGAATGAGGATAATAGAGTTCCTTTCCTTTAGGAGGTCAGCCCAGTGGGAAAACAGATGTTCTTGTGGAAAATTGAAATATACCCTGGTCAGCAAAGAGGATGGTAGAGAGATGAGCAGATTTCATGGCAACCTTGAGAAAGAGTGTAGTAGAATAGCCTGCCTGCTGTAACAAATAACCCCCAACTCTTGGTGGCTTAACAGGATAAAGGTTTATTTCTTCTATCACAGTCCAACTTAGATTGGCAGGGTCGTGATAGGGGACATTCAGGGATTCAGGGTTCTTCTGTTTAGAGGCTGTGCCATCCCTTGGGCCTGGAAATTTTCCTTTGGAGCCCCTGAATCTGGGCTGACAGATAAGAGATAATAAGGGGCATGGAGGGTTGTACCCGAAGTTTTAAGGTCCAGGCCTAGAGGTGGGGCTCATCATTTCCTACATGTTCCATTGGCTAGAAAGCAATTCATGGCCCTGCCCCCTGCAGGGGAGTCTGGGAAATATGGTCTGGCTTTGTGCTCATGTGGAAGAGGAGCAGGTTTGGTGAACATTAGTGCCACATTCACTGCAAGGAGCAACTGCTGCCCGCCCCCCCCCCCCCCCCCCCCGCCCCTGGAAGTCAGAGCAGCTCCATGAAAAGTGAGTACTGAGGGTGGGTGGAGTTTGCCACATAAAGATGTTGAGTGTTGGTGCCAGGCCAGGAGGGAGTAGGGGTGTGAGAAGAGTACCTCAAGGAACGGAAGTGGAAATAACTTGGATTTGTCTTCAGATAGAGCTGGATTTAAACATTGGCCTACAACTAGCAATGGTGTGACCTTGAGCCTGGTCCCTGTGTGTCCCAGGTGTCAGCTTCAGCTCTTCATCCCATGCCCTCTCCCAGATTGTGGGCATTAGGGACTTGCCTTCTACAGTCCCTGCTGGCTCCAGTGTCAACCACAGTCACTTTCTCTGAGTATGCCCTTCTCCCTGCTCTGGACAAACCCTGACATGGACCTGTTCCCTTCTTTGAGTTATACACACACACACACACACACACACACACACACACTCACACACACAGACACTCCAGTCCCACACAAGGTTTTTATGAGTATATCAGCCTGTACTCAGGTTTTGGGAAGCTAAAGGGAGTTCACATCATTGTAATGTAAATATTGAATGTTTGAAGTTTCTGTGCTTAGAAAGTCCTTCCGACATTTTTGCCTATCCAGGCCTTACAGTTTTAATGTATTTCTTGCCCTTTCTATTTCTCCCCCTCTACTGCCCCCAAACTACTTGAACATACTCTCCTCATTTTTATTATGCAGAGCAGTTCAGCTCTATATAGTCCCTAAACTTAGCTCAGAGCTTTCCTCTGCACATCCACTGATGTGCTTTCCCACACAAGGGGCCATATCCACTGATGTGCCTTCCCACATGATGGGCCATCTGATGGGGATCTGACCCCATCTTCTTGGATGAGCGAAAAGGGGTGGTAGAGAGACTCATTTTTCCATTGCTTCAAAGGCAGAAGCAGATGGCGTCAATTTTTGTTTTAAGTAACTTTTTCTTTCTTTTATATACAATTTCACTAAGGATCAGATGGGAATGTTGCCACCCAAATTGCAAGGTTGTTGTGAGAAATAAGATAATATATGAAAATGTGTAATATGGTGCCTGGCACATAGCAGATCCTCAATTAAAATGCAGCTGTCACTCCTCTCCCGCCCACCCTCAGAGTCACAGGGTATTAAAAGGCACAGTGCTGTGTGGTCAGTGACACTGACCTAGATGGGTCAAGGGGACAGTGTGTGATGGGGAGTCGTGAGAGCTGGAGCTGCAGAGGGGGAGTGGGGCCAAACAATTTCATGCCGTGCTTTTATCCAAGGAGATGGGCCTTTGTTCTCTGCATTCAGAATTCAGAACTTAGCACATTAGATATAAATGGGAGGAGAACCTTTTAAAATAGCTGTCTGTTTGAGCAGAAGTCTTTTTACTGAGATTCAAGATGTGGCTCCAAGTAGGTTTAAATTTGCAGAGCACATGCAGAAGCTGGTTCGTTGCTCTAGGATGCCACACCTGCAGTTAGGGCAGACATAGTGTGTCCTCCCACGTGAGCTGCAGCTTATTGGCCCTGTCTGGAAGACCCAGCTGAAACTTGTTACCCTGAGGAGCTGGTTTGCATGACAGATCCCGCAGGGAAATGGCTAGCAGAGCTGGAGGGTTCACGTACTCTCCCAGCAGCCTGCTCCTTGTGAGAGCCCCGTGCCTTTACTTCTCTTTGAGAGGTAGAGGAAGAGAGGCCCAGGCAAGCTAAGCAGCTGACACAGTCAGGCATGTGCTGCAAGGATCAAAACCCTTTCTCCTGCCACTCCCCCAGTCTCCCAGAGCTAAGAGGGGCCCTGGCCCATCCAGCAGAGGGTCTTCTCCTGCAGCAGTCTCTTGACAAGTCTTTGGGGCCATCCAACCTCTGCCCCAACACCTCTAGGAGTGGAAATCCATTTGGGGATATCTGTAATCCTGAAAAAGGGTTTTCTTAGAGCTGTCTTCCTTTATCTTTTACCTGTTGCACTTCATTTTGCCATCTGGAAGGGAAAAAGGTATTCTCCCTTCCTTAGGAAATCCTTGTTGATACCAAAGACAGCTCCCATGTGTCTCTTGGTTGTCCCTTAGGCTAACAATCCTCTTCACTGCACCCTTTCCCTGTAGTCCTGGCCACCTCATCTGAACTCTGCTGTTTGCCTTTGACCCACAGTTCCTCAGCTCTACCTGGCCACAGGGATGAGAGACTGTTGCTTCCCCTTAGGACAGCATAGCCTGAGATTATATACTGCCTTCCTCCCCCTCCCTCCTCCTCATCTTCCCTCTCTCTCTCCTCTTTCCCCATCTTTCCTCCTCCCCCTCCCTCCTCCTCTCCTTCATTCTCCCCCTCCCTTTTCCTTTCCTCTTCTTTCCTCCCTCCTCCTTCCTTCCTCCTCCTCCTCCCTTCTTCTCTCCTCTCCCTCCTCCTTGTTCTCCTCTCACTCCTCATCCCCCTCCCTCCTCCTTCCACATCACATTGTTTACTTGTGTTGAAATTTTAGGCAACTGGAATTCCTCAGTCATTTTTCATGTGTAGTGGTAAGTTTTGTTTCTCTCTTTCTGTCCATGGACAGTTCCTTCTTTTGGAGATTTCCTGGTAAATGTTTTTCCTTGACACACTTGGCCCCTTTTGGGGCTTCTTTGCTTGTCCCCCCCCCCCATTCCTGCTCTGTGATATTCTTATTTTCTTTCCCACTATGAATGCTGTGTTTCAGTGACTGGAGGAGTTTTTGGCCTATTTGATGAACTTCTTATGCTCCCTTATGCTCCCTGTGAACACTTATGCTCCCTTTGGTTCTATCCCATTTTCCCATGCAGGAACGCTCATTCCCTAAGTCCTGACCGTCCATTGAACACCTATGGTAGGTGTCACTGGGTTTCTTGCCCTCATAGGAGCACAGTGTTCATCAGGTTCTATCCTGCAGCCTACACTGGCATATCTGAAAATTCCATCATTGTAGAAGTAGGAATACTTTCCAAACAAAGGTCCTGTGAGGACACTTGGGGACACTGTATTCCCAAGAGCAAACACTGACTACAATGTCTTTTTGGCTATCATGGGATCTGGTAGAAAACTTTCAAGTTACCAAAATAGAGAATATGTTCTAATGTCTTGCAAATGAACCAAATACACTTCCCTTAATGGGAGAAGAGATGTGTGTGTTTTTTTTATCACTGATAATAATAGCAGAGATGACAGTAATAGTTATTACTTGCCTGGCACTGTGCTCTGTGTTCTACACACCTTTGTCATTTAGTCCATACAGCAACTAATGAGGAGTGAGTGTGCATATCTCAAAGCCTGGAGGGGTCATCAGACCTGCCCTGATCACACGGCTAGAGAGCAGAGCAGTGGAGCCAGAGCTCCCTGTAACCAGCAAGTCATGTTTCCCACAGGACAGTTGGGATCATGGCTGTGCCAGTGTTGCTGCCACTTGGGGGTGAGTCTCTGGGCCTTAGTTTCTCCCGTGGTAAAGATGGGATCAGATTAGATGTGCTTAACAGTGCTATCAGCTATATATGTCTATGATTTGATATCTCTGTTATTTCAGAGACAGCTTCCTTTGGGAAACATTGTTGTCACAAGAAAAGAAAATTGCCTTCTGTCAAAATGTTTTCTAGTCTCGGACACAGTGAATGGGGTTAGCACCAGAGGTAGAAAGCCATTACTACAGGAAGCAGGGTGGAGATGAGGCTTAGGATGGGTGGATGGGCCAGCATCCTAAACTGAATAGGGACATAATTCTTCGGGAGCCACAAAATTATGCATCTGATTCTGTCCCCTGCAATTCAAGCCTGCTAGAGGTAGTGAATATCAGACTGGTGAGGATCTTCCCCTCGGCCTCAGACTCAGAAATTCATATGTCAGGTCAGGAAGGGGACCCCAGCACCATTTAGCACCCCCTTCATTTTATGTCAGCATACGTGGAACTCTCAGCCCTTAGAGGACAGAGACCTCTGAGGCCATATGTTCCAAACTCCCAAAGAATCTCTGACAGAGGAGACTTTAGATCAGGGGGGCCTCACACTCTGTGCCCCCTCAGGGGTACCATCCCTGATAAGTACATCTTCAAGAGCCAGCCTTGGTAGAGCAGGGCTTCCTTTTGGAATATGGAACTTGTAAGACTCTTTCAGCCTCTCTTCCAGTAGTTTATCTGTCAGGCTGGTTAGTAGGACAAGGAGTCCGGAACCCTCCTGTTGTTTCAGGAAGCTCCTCTTGTCCATCTATCCTGAATACCTGTGATTTGCCAGCTCACTCTACAGTTCTTAGTGGGAATTAATGAATCCGGGATTCTTTGCTACTTCTCAGGTGATAAATTGTGATAAAGTATAGTCAAGATCTCCTAGCCTAAATGTAATGAAAGCCTAAATGAAGTACCATTGGTAAGATATTTTGAGTCATACACACAAAAATAATTTATTGGCAATCCCCAAATTTTGAACTGTTCTTTTATTCATTGTTAGCTTGGTGTTTTAAACTTAGAAAATTTTAAATGGCATTTAGATTTCTGGGCTGGCCTGTTTAACCCATAATACAGCTGAAACACTCTATAGTTACCATGAATCACAGTGGAAAATAATATTTTTGTAAATGAGTAGTATAGAATTGCAGTTAGACTCCCTCTGTATCAAACTACTTTTGGAAAGCCGTCAGCAGTTTCCAGCCAGAACAGAAACACATTTAACACTGAAGTGTAAAAGCAGGATGTCCGATTAATCTTTACTCTGATAAGAGGGAAGTGAGGAAGAACCGAGAGTTTACTGGGTATTTACATGGTCCAGGCAAGCAGCAAGGAGAGCAGTGTGGTTCAGGGTTCTTGAGGCTGTGGTAGGTGTAGCCCTTATGGTCTCCTGTAAACATTTCTTCCTGGGTATTTTTTTCTAAAATTTTTAGTTTTATTTATTTATTTTGAGAGAGAGAGAGAGAGAGAGAGAGAGAGAGAGACATGAACCATTAGGGAAGGGGCAGAGAGAGAGAGGGGGACAGAGGATCTGAAGGAGGCTCTGCGCTGATAATGGAGAGACTGATGTGGGCCTTGAAGCCACGAACCATGAGATCATGACCTGAGCCACCAGGGTGCCCCCTGAGTATTTTAAATATCACCTAGCCCAGCAGATCCAGAGCTGATAGGAACAAGGTGGGCAGCAGGAAGGGAAGACTCCAGGGCTTCTATAGTTTTGAGCAGGACAAAACCTGTTAGCAGCCTGCCTTCTGGTTCAGAATGGATGGGCTGGGCTTGCCCAGTGAAACATATTCTGGTCCTTTTTAGGTCAGCAGTCCCATGGCCAGCAGTATATCCAGAGCTGGCTTTTTACCAGGCACAGCCTGGCCCAAAGCACCCCTTCCTTCAGGGGCACCATCTTGCTCTTCTAAGATGGGAGATGGGAGCTAAAGCTGTCAGAACAAGGAGACTGCAGCAAGGTACCTCACTACAGCCCAGAACGCCTACCCTATGCCCTTAGGAAATTTAAATCCTACCACTCTTTCGGCTGCTCTTCTCTATCAAGACATGTAAATCGAGATTCCCAATTTAAGAATTTATCCCTTCTTCCCTGGGTGGATTTCTTCCCCACCCTCTACCTCTGTCTCTCCCTTTCGTTCCCTTCTCTCTCCACTCTACGCCTCCTCCCTCGCCCTCTCTCTTTCCTCCCAGTCCCTCTTTCCCTCTTTTTCCTCCTCTCTCCATCTCTCTCTGTCCTCCCTCTCCCCCTCTCCAGCTTCCCTGCTTCTTGACTTTACTAAAGCTACTCACTGACCATTGGAAATGCCCAATTAAATCCTGAGTGCTATGTGACTTAAATTCAAATTGTACCCCAGGAATTCTGACACAGTCTGTGTTTCCCATTGATTTAAAAAATTAAGACTCAGTGATATAATGTAATTCATTATTATGTAATAAAAGCCTATTATGGATTGTAATTTTTCAGTGACTAACTCAATTTTACTTATTAGTGTTCATTTAAATCTTAGCTTATTATATGTTCAATACTACAAGTATTAGAACCATTTTTCTTCAAAAATCAGCCATTTGGATTTTTTCATCAGTTTAGACAAGACTTTCCTCCTCCTTCTTCCTCCAAAAACATTCAGGTAGGTGAGATTTTCCTACATTCAAATCAGTGATTGAATAGGACCAAACTGGAGGATGATTAAATTTGGAACCAGAAGCACCAAACTGAAATGAATTTTATTAATTTCAAAATCTGACATTTTTGAGGACCCTTTAATAGAACCAGGGCTTCTGTAAATAACCACCCAGTGAATCAGTTCCGTGCAGAAACAAACCTGTATCTTGAAATGCAACTTTAGATCATTTTCAAACCAAGCTGCAATTTCATTAGGAAGGTTCCCCTGATTTACATTTTCTGGGTTTAGTAAATTCAATTCAAATTTATTTCCTCCTAAATGAATTTTTACTACCGGAAGGCCCTTGTATGGAAATGATCTTCTATCATTATGTGGTTTGCCTGCCCCTGAGGGTGAGATGGCCTTGATATTGGGGTGGCAGCCAGGGCTTGGAGAGGACTGGAGTTACCTTTCAAGGCTGCGTGTGTGTACACACACACACACACACACACACACACACACACACACACGGCTGAAACAGGAGTAAAGGACACGCTCAAGAAGGAAGGTGCTTGTGTTTGTGCCTTTAGGACAAAATATTCAGATCTGGCCGTTCTGCTGAAAGCATCTTTGAAGGCAGCAGGGGCCAGGACCTGGGGATCTGCCTGCCTGTTTTCCTGCCCACCTGGCTCTCTCCCCACCTCTGCCTTCCCTGGAGAAGTGGCTTCTGAGGAGGTCTGCCGCCAGAAGAGCGCCTGATCTCTGTTGAACCAGAGGCCTCCCCTCAGAGGCTATGTGGATGTGTTCCTCAGGCATAAGAATGACTCACCATGTAATGATTCCCTACAACTCCGTATACTGTAGGCCCCACACGTGTGGGGGAGTGGTACTCTCAGTGTCGCACAGTGGCATTGAGTTCCTCCATTACCAAACTGTGAAGACTTCAGGTTTAAAAAACAGCAATTGAATTATGTTTGGTAGAAAAGGTAAATTCTGCAGTGTCTTTGATAGAAACTCCTCATTTTCTACCCTGCAGCTCTCAGGTTGCACCAGGGGGAGGAAGTCAGAGGTGGGAGGTGGGAAGGTCAGATGAGGGATCCTGGTATTAAGGGAAGAGGACGGAGGACCTGCCTACTAAGCCCTGTGTCCAGGGTTGCTGTGGCAGGCATTCATTTTGACAAGGCCAACAAGAGGTGACATACAGAGCAGCATATTTATTCCATGTGATTCTTAGTCTTCAAGGTGAGGGATGCATTTTGATGTTCTGTTAATTGTTTTCAATCATATATTATAGTGTATTATCCAAAAATCTTTTCTAAACTTTTCCTGAAGCAAATGTAAGCTCTTGTAAGTTAGGTATTAGTTGAGTAAAGTCATTTCTCCTGAAGCTTGTGAGTTTTTCCCTTTTGACCTTCAACAAGTGGCTCCACATTGTTCTATCACTCCATCCTGCCCATCGTCTCCTGAGGGGCTTAGAGGCATGCATCCTCCTGATCCTTTGTGCTCTGACATCTTTGGTGTGGCAGCTCTGTCCTCAGAGACCTCCCCTGAAATCGTAAGATGGCTCTACCCATTTCACACATCCCAGGCAGAAGCAGCAATGTCCAGGCCACAGGAGGCATCTTCCCCCTGAGTGTGTCTTAAGAATGAGGACGCTTCCCCCAGAAGTGTCCAATACACTCCACCATTTCTCCTGGCCAGGAATTGGTCAAATGTCCCTTTAGCAAGGAGAATGGGATTTCCTGACTGGTTTAGATGAATTAGGACTTACCTCCAACACTGGGATTGTGGTATCACAACCAACCAGAATCTGAGCTTTGCCAGCCAGTGAGCAGGAGTGATAGCTTTTAGGCAGGCAGTGATACTGATTTCATCATTGGTCTTCCTGGTAGGGACTTAGAGGGTACCCACCACCTGTTTGTTTATTCATTTTAAGAGTTCAGCTTTAAAAAAATTTTTTTAATGCTTATTTATTATTGAAAGACAGGGAGAGACAGAGCATGAGCATGGGAGGAGCAGAGAGAGGGGGAGATACAGAATCTGAAGCAGGCTCCAGGCTCTGAGCTGTCAGCACAGAGCCTGATGTGGGGCTTGAATTTACAAAATCCGAAATCATGACCTGAGCTGAAGTCAGACACTTAACTGACTGAACCACCCAGGTGCCCCTAAGAGTTCAGCTTTTTATTGAACATGTTATAAAAGAGGTTTAGTCAGAAAGACCAAAGCCCATGTCATCATCAAACTTCAGATTCTTCTTTCAACGTTTTTTTTTTTTGTTTTTTTTTTTTTTTATTTATTTTTGGGACAGAGAGAGACAGAGCATGAATGGGGGAGGGGCAGAGAGAGAGGGAGACACAGAATCGGAAACAGGCTCCAGGCTCCGAGCCATCAGCCCAGAGCCTGACGCGGGGCTCGAACTCACGGTCCGCGAGATCGTGACCTGGCTGAAGCCGGACGCTTAACCGACTGCGCCACCCAGGCGCCCCAAGATTCTTCTTTCTTTGCTTCTGCCTTCTTCTCAGCTGGGGCAGCAGTGGTAGAGCGGTCAGGGCCTCTGCTGGTGCCGTGCCAGGTGCTGGGACAGGTCCACCAGCCCCTACCATGCAGACAAGGCTCCTGATATTGACATCGGCCAGAGCCTTTGCAGACAGGACTGGCCACAAAGGTTTAACACTTAACACCTGCTGCTTTCATGAGGACATTGATCTTATCCTCCATTTCTGTCACCTCATTGTCATGCAGAATGAGGGCGCTGAGTAGATGCAGGTGAGCTCCAAGATGGAGGCCATGGTGTGGGCGCGTGCTAGTCTCAGGGTGAAGTGGGGGACCCACCTCAGCACGGCCTCAGCTTCCTCAGAAGGACTGAACACCTTAGCGGCAGCTGCTGAAAAGTGATACTGACCATTTACGTTTTTCTAGTCTTTTGCCACGTGCAAAAATATGTTTTTTTTCTCTTTAAGTTGTAATGATTAGAGAAATTATTCAGTGCTGACCTCGGGCCTCTGTTTCTTCTTGCCTGAACTGGACAATGTGGATTTTAGAGTTGGAAGCCCTCTAAGAACATGCAACTCACAAGCACCTGGGTGGCTCAGTCAGTGAAGTGTCCGACTTCAGCTCAGGTCATGATCTTGTAGCTTGTGCTTTCGAACCCCACATTGGGCTCTGTGCTGACAGCTCAGAGCCTGGACCCTGCTTCAGATTCTGTGTCTCCTTCTATCTCTGTCCCTCCCCTGCTCACGCTCTGTCTCTCTCTTCTCTCTTTCAAAAATAAATGTTTAAAAAAACCATGCAGCTCAATCTTTCATTTTACAAATAGGGACACTGAGGCTCATGCTGCTAGGGACTTGCCTGGTGGGTGTCTCATAGCTGGTTTAGCTGAGCATGCCTGTGATGGCTTGTCTCTCATTTCATGTTTTTTTTTCTACTTTCACTATGCTCCAGCCTCTTTCTGTCCATGTAATCAATGCTATTGTGCACTTTTAAGCTTTTCTCTCTGTTAAAACCTGTGCGAGAACCGAAGAACTAGAGAGCAGTCATTTATAGCTCAGCATGAATATTAGATACTTCATATTTTAAGTCTGCTCTTGAATCATTTAAAGACATTTCAAGCATTTATTAACAGAATGAGAATTATTTTGGGGGTAGGAGACCGTTACTTCTCTTCCCGGTCTTTCAGAATGAAACTGGTACCTCGTCTGCCTTCTTGCTCCTCGAAGGCACAACCATCTCAGGAGCTACAGCAGAGAAGAGAAAGGGACCTTGCTTCACATGAGGAAAGTGTCCTGCTGAACACCATCCTTAGACCCTTCATTTAATCTAAAAATGTTTTGTGTGTAAAGTACAAGCTCTGTTGTCTTCTGTAAGCAGAGGGTGAGGTGGGTGAGGTGAGGCTCATGGATAAAGGGCCATAGGTCCTTAGAATGCTCCGGGTCCCAGAGATGAAGACATCTGTCTGACAAAGTCCCCCATGTCTCACAGTCCAAGACAGACTTCTCTTCTCCATAAACAGATGCTTTTAAGTGCCTGATCATAGAAGCCTAGGAAGTGGCTGTTTGTACTACCAAAGTTTTTTTTTTTTTTTCTATGCAGATAAAATCATCATGGGGATCCTATGAAAGGAGTATGTCAAGTATGTACCTGGAGTATTTCCCCTGGAGTATTTAGAAAATGACTTGATTTCTACACTGAGTATTGTTTAAAGTGAGACATACATAGTCTTTCCCTTAAAGTGACATGCCTCTGAACTATTAGGTCAGAGACCTAGTTAGGCTATTAGGTCAGAGAAGCAACAGGCTAGTACCAAGAAGGTGGTGTAGGATATTATGTCTGCAGTCCTGTCTCTGAGCTGTCCTCCCCCGTTGCCACCAAGTGCCATGGTTACTGCCTTGTCTTCTTCCCCTCAGGGTAGCTCTTGCTCAGTGCTGAGGCCATTCTTTGTTAGGGTCTGTGTCACCCACTGCAGGGTGTTTAGAAGCCTTGGCTTTCACCCCCACTTAAGTCCCCACCCAGGTATGGTGACACCTGGAAGGACCTCTGCTCACCTCGAACCACCTCCTAAGGGGACATAATGCTCCTGGTTGAGAAGGTCCATTCAACACAGAACCAACTAGAAAGTTAGAATTCTGGGGCCTGACTTAGTCATATGTCTAAGCCTGTCTCTTCCTCTGTTTTTAGGGCAGTTTTCTGAATCTAGAGAAGGAGGACATTTCTTTCTGCTCACCTGGCTGCTGACATTATAGCTTCAGTCAGCGAACAAATGAAATAAACATTGATTATCATCCCCCCCTTCTCTCCACACACCCATGGGGCGTTCACTCATGCATTATGGATGCATTTTCACACCAAAGAGATTGCTAAACAGAACCAAAGGGGGTAGCGTGGGGTACTGTGACTGGAAGACCTTCACAGCAGGTCTTCTTCTTACCAAATCTCAGGGCCCAGGGCCCCAGGCTCTGTTCTTCAATGCCCAGGGGGGCATGTGACGTCTGCACAACCACCACTTCAAAGCGGGATGCAGGGTTAGGGATGCTTGGCAGTTTCTTGGACATCAGACAGCACTTGCAAAACAAATTTGGTGAGTTATGAATGAATCAGAACCAGACGAGTTAGTTACATTTCTCTCAGAATGCATATTTAAAACTTCTTACACACACACACACACACACACACACACACACACACACACACACACCAAAGAACATTCATCCCTTCCCAGGGGAGGGGGTGTTGGTCACATGTACTGGAGGGTTTGCAAAGCCAGTGTAGTTTTCCAACCCATGACATATCTGCATTCTCATCCCTTCCCTTTTTCTGGGCACCAGTCTTCCTGGTAGGAGGTTATCCATTTGGGCCCCTTTAAAGGACTGGGTGAAACCAGGTGACAGCCTTCTGCAAATTCAACTGGGAAACCTCTGTATGTAGAAGTTCAAGGTACCCTCCCACCACCACCCTGAGAGGCTGGGTTCGCACAGTTCCGACATGGAGATAGACTTGTGGAGGCGGGGTTTGGGAGGTGGCAGGTCTTGGTGCTTACAAGGAGGAAGCCGACAACCCAGAGGTGCTCACTCTTAATTTGGCTTTCTCTTTCTTATCCTTCTATTTAGGTCTCATTAAATGTCACTTCATTTGACAAGTCTTCCCTAAGCTCCTATTCTAAATCCTCTTTCCTGTTATAACCTTTTATCTTGCCCTGTATTGCCCTTTTATCTTGCTCTTGTCTCTTGTAGAACTTAAAACAATTTGTAATTACATTTATTTGTATGATTGTTGGTCACCCCAGTAGATCATAAGCTGGGTGAGGTTGAGAACCTTATTTATCTTCTCGCCATTGTCATATCCCAGTTCTTAGCCTATTGCTGGCATGTAAGAAATAGTTGTCAGATGAGTAAATGGTGATGGTAGACTCCTCTTGGGTTGATGTTTTTGAATAAGGGGGGAGGCAGAGGGTCTGGTGTACATGGTCTGTGTTGGGGATTAACCTTGATTTGGGGATACTCAGGGAGGCAGGAGGGCGAGTTGGGCAAACCTGGGGCTGCTCCATGTAAATCGAGTCTGAGCCTCCTGGTAGTCTACTTGAGATTTGGTGCTTCCACTGGAGCTCCATGAGATGTAAAATCCAAACCTTGGGATGACATCCAGAGGGAAGAAGGCCAGTTAACAACTTATATAATGTAGATTGGTGATTTCAGAAGCACAGGGCAGTGTTTTCAAAAATAAAATAAGACACTAAGGGTTGGGGGAATGGCAGAACATGGGAGTTGAGTCTGCTTCTGACCTGGGAGGAGGTGCTATGCAATGGTGGAAAGAGCTCAGACTTTGGAGTTAAGCCAGCATTTGATTCTAGATTTCACCACCGACTAGTTGTGTGGCTCTTAGCCAAGTTGTTTATCTAGTCTGTGTGAAACTTGGTATTTTTATCTGTAAAATGGGCCTAGTGATAGCTCCTGTTCTGCATTGTCATGAATATAGAGATGACATGTATGTCTACCTCACACTTTGTGTCCAGTGAGTGTTGATTCTTAGTTCTTTTTCTCTTTTGAAGAGTCAACATGGAAGATTTAAGATTTTTCCTTCTCTCCAACCTAATCTCGTCCCATTTATTTAATCATTTACCAGTCCTTAGGTATATAGTGCTCACATGCAATGTACTCATCATTGTGTTAAGGGTGGTAAAGATTCAGAAGAAATGCAGGTTTCTCCTGCAGAATGTCTCCCATGTTAACATATTCCTAGGAGAATATACCTTAGTTTTCAATAGTCCTGTTTCATATTTTATACACAGCTCTGAATAAAATGATTTTTCAGTTGATATTTATACAGGAAATATATCACCCAAACTCACTGTACATTTTGAAAAAAAAGTCTCCAATTATGTTTCTAATACAACTGGTAGAGCATGAGAAACAATTGTAGGTGATTTGTAGAGCCCACAGAGTATCAGTAAAGGAGATGTGCTTTGGGGATATTTTGGGGGCTAAGAAAGGCCATGTGACTACACTAAAGGAACATTCATCCTCTTCTCAGGGGAGGAGTCTTGGTCACATATATGTGTTGGAGGATTTGCAAAGCCAATTTAATAAATAGTGAGGTAGACCAGACTGCTTTTCCAACCCATAATACATCCGCAACACACTCTTCCCCCTTTTCCTGACCGCCAACCTTCCTAGAAGGAGGTCATCCATTTGGGCCCATTTCAAGGTCTGGGAGAAACCAGGTGACAGGCTTCTGCACATTCAACTGAGAGATCAGGAAGTGCTATTTTAAACACTTTACATCCTAATGTGATAGTTTATATGATAGTTATGTGCTGTACTTTGCTTACATTTTAGGAAATACATTATAATATATTTTGGTTTGGGGTTGATGTAATGCAACACATTATAATTTTTCCTATTTAAAATAATGGGAAATAGGTTAGCATTTCCCACTGAACATACGATTTTCAGAAACAGATTACCAAAATGTGCTTTTTCCCACGTGGTCCTTATCTTCAAAGAATGTATAGTCTAGTTGGGGTGATAAAACAAACAACAAGAATTGAACTTTCTTATAAGGAACATAACATAAGATGACATACAGTTCAATTAGGTGTTGGGGTATGCATTATGGTCTGTTGATTTCATAGGGATTAGAAAAAGCAGAATCACTTGGGTGGGGGGGAAATTCCAGAGAGGTTTCATGGAGGGGACTATGCCTGCAGGGACTTTAAGAATGGCAAGGCCTGGTTAGGATGGAAATCAACTTATAAGCCATGGCTGTTTGAATGTCAGGCTTGAGAAGTTTCTTCCAGTGAACATTCCTTAAATACCTATAATGCACCAAGTACTGTGTTAAGTATGAAGTGATAAGGCAGAAAACATAAAACATTGTATTATACCTGCCTCAAATCTCTTCATGTCTAAGAGTAATCAGAAGACATGTACATTGAAAACACACAACATAATTCAAATGAAAAAGTTACAACATGCTGAAAGAGAGGGATAGTGACAAGAGGGGAGATGACATACACCTGAGAAGTCACCATGGCTTTGGCTAGGATAGGTATGTTAGCTGAGATGGTCTTAAGGGAAGACTATGACTAGGGCTGCACATGTTATTAACAACTGGTCCTGCAGCACTCATCAGAATGGATACCACTGGCCAGGAGAGCTGGTGTAGGGTTCTGGAGCCTTCTGTCCTGCCTGGCATAAACCCTCTATTTAGTGGGTTCAAGGGAGGATCCAGGGGACCTGAGGAAGGGGGCCTGGGTGGTACAGGGAATTTGGGAAACTCAGGGAAATGGCCATCTACCGACCAATATGAAAGTGTCTTAATATGTAATGATCAGTTTGTACTTATCATACCTAGTAGCTGAAGATTAGACCAAATTAGAACCCCTGGGGTGAGTAAACCAATGAAGTCAGGTTATCTAACTTCTTCTCACCCCACCCCAGAACAACGTGTTTACCCCGTAACAAATGCCTTGTTTTTGGTTTGGTTTGGTTTGAGGTTCCACCTGGTTTAACCTGAGGATCTAACTTAGGGCCTGAGTACCTGCCCCCCCCCCCCGCCCGCACCAATAGAAATAATGGAGAAATGTCGTTCCTTTTCTAACTACTCTGAGCGTTTGAGTTAACTCTAATCCAAGGGCACCCACCCCCTGGCCCCTTCCTCAGATCCCTGGACATCCCCTGAACCCAGTAAATAGAAGATCTATGTCTAGCAGGGCAGAGGGCTCCAGAGCCCCGGGCCAGCTCTCCTGGCTGGTGGTGTCCATTCTGACAGGTGGGTGATTTTTAAATATTACTCCCTGGCCCTCATGCCTTCCAGTAAGAAGCAACGAATCATACTATACCTCACTAAAGTCTTGGTTTGGGGTGATGTGTTTATTGTTAGAACTGTTTTCATAAAAACAATAATCAAACACCTTTAAAAATTTTGTAAGCATCCACTTTATATATCAATATGGTTTAAAAAAAAAAAAACAAATACCACAGTCCTCATGAACAAACAAACAAGACAGTTGGAAGTGGTCTGTCGATGGTTGTAATAATAAGGAATTCACTGGGAGGAGTCATCATGTGCCTGATATTTGATGGCTCTGGGAAGACAAATGGTGTTCCATCTGTGTGCATACTTGTATTCAAGAGAAAGAGACACAGAGAGTGAGACAGAGACAGAGAGACGTGTGTCTGTGCCGCTCTGTATTTTGGACAGTGTTTCATAAGATTCTTAACTGGCTTGTACCACCATACACACAGTGTTCTATTAGCAATTGTTTGGCCAAGAATAAAGAATTCCTAATTATATTTTAGAAATACAGTTTAAGGAGCTGAAGTTTAAAATAACTGTCTTGAGCTTCAGAAAATTCATCTCTGGAAACCATCCAGGGAAGGATATTTGTACTTTCCAAGGGGGTGGGGGGGGGGTCTGGTGGGGCAAAGAGCAAGTCAGATTTTTCTTACATTTCAGGCAGTGGCTTCCTGAAAGGTTACTCATACATTTCTTTAAAACACTAATTGCTTGCTTTCTCAAGAGCCAAGACGCATCCAGTCCTCCAACCAAATTCTCACCTAAAATCAGAAGGCTTAAAATCCAGTTATTTTAAGTGCTGCGTACTCTTAAAAATATGTGTCTGGTTATGTTGTATATAAGCAGCTCATATCAGAGATGCAGCAAGTCAAGCTGTATAAAATTTAGTAACACATGCCAGAGAGGAGACAGAGGGAGAAGAGAGAGGGGAGAGAGAGAGAGAGAGAGAGAGAGTAGAGAGGGGCGGGGGGGGGGGGGGAGAGACTGACTGATATCCTACCATTTCCTCCAGGAGAGGCTCGCATTTTACTTTCAACCCGTTTCTAAAAATGGTAAATGCACAGTAAGAAAACAAGTTTATCTGTTGCAGGAAGGAAGGAAGGGCAGGGAGAGGAATCTAATCTTCAACTTGGTGTGATTTTATTTTTATCCAACTGCTTTTGCAACCGAACATCTGGGGGGAGCGGCTAGTGCAGAGTTGGGGTCTCCCTAGGTTTCAACAGCTTCATTAGGGTCATCATTCGAGATTCATTTCACCAGGACCATGGTGCAAAATATGAAGTCTTTGCAAAGACGGGAGTTGGGGGTGGGGTAGGACAAAGTAGGGACGTTCGCAAGAGTGTACCAAGTGAAATGGTGATGGTATTGCTCATAATGACAGCTTTAGGATTTCTGCTGTCTACCCTTGAGGGCTTCAGGTAGCTTGTGTTGTTTCCCTTTCCCATGAGGAAGCCCAGGATTGGTGGGAGTGCCTCGATTCTGAAGTCCAAGGTAATGATCGAGATCTAGTTGATTCAAGGTTAGAGGTGGATTTCAACCCAGTTCTTGCAGGGCTGGCAATGACATTTGGCTCTAGTGCAAATGACCTCAAAGGCAGTTATAGGCAAGTGTGATCCCCGTTAGGCTTGTGGTGGCTCAGAGAACTGGGCCCAAGTTTCTAAACTGGGAAGCATGCCAGTAATGCAAGTGTATTAGGGGAAAGAGCATTAGGTTAATTTTTTTATTCGTTGATTCAGTGATTCGACGTCTATTTCTTGGTCACCTATGAGGTGCCCAGCGCAATGCCATAGGCTGTACTCAGGGTGCAGTGAAGCTGGCTGTGTCACCACCATCTCTTCAGTAACTCCTCTCCATTGGAATCTGTGGCTATAACTGGGTATTTTGTGCCATAGAGAAGGAGAAAAGGATGTGGATGGGTAATGAGGACAAGCTGGGATTTTATGTATCAAGATGGTTGTGTAGTGATGGTAAGAGCTGTCTCTTGGGTCCCTTTTAGCAGAAAGGAACATAAAGCTTTCAAAAGAACCCTATTTTCCAGTTAGTGTCAGGACTGACTTTTCCATTTGTTTTGTGGTCAAGTGAAGGCCCTGCTGAAAACCCAGGGGTCCAGGTGGACATTGGCATGCAGGGGCCCTCAGCTTCAGCTCTGGGAACAATAAATCAGGCAGATCTTGCTGAATAAGAGCCCTCTCCAGGCTGTGATGTCAGAGACACATATCACTTGGGATTCTGCAGTTAATGGACTGCTATCCCACTTCCTTACACTTGTAGAAATCATGCTCCAGTAGCATTGTTGGACTCGTCTGGGTTGTGCCTGGTTGTGCCTATGTCATATCAGGCATTGTGAATACACGGCCCCTCTAGTAAAAGTCTGGGGTGTCTGACTTTGGAAGAGAAGGAATGTGTCCATGAACTTTAGCTTGTCTAGAAACAATGCTAAAAGCAGATTTGATGGCTACTGTTGCTGTCTTTTTGTAAGAATATGAACTGCTGTGGAGTCTTGTTGAAATACAGCAGTCATGTGCATCTCTATAACTTATTCAGTAGGACCCTACCTGCTGATTCTCATTCTCTCAAGAGCATAAATTAAGTCATACAGCTCTGGCCTTGCTGGGAGGTTGGGATGGGGAGTGAGATGATCAATGGGGCTTGCTCTCAAATCCCCAGTTGTTCTGCTCCTACTTTTCCTTGTCATTCTCTCTGTTTACGTTATTTGCACAAGCTTGGGGGACCAGAGGCAAGAACTGGCATTTGGATTAATGGCTAGATACTCCAGAACAGTCAAAGAACCAAGAAATAATGTTTATGTTCTGTTCTGGGTTATATATTTTTATGGGCTGATGGCGAAAGAAATAATGATTTTAGTTTCTTAAGTACGCACTTCTTGCACTAATATTAAAATTAGCTGCTGTTTGCATTTGCTGAGTGCATATTAACCATGGTAGAGGGAGAGTGTGGTAAGTCAAGGGTGAGTCTGTTGGAAGGAAAGAAACCACGAATTCCACTATTGCTGCTGGCTTCACTCAAAGTAGAGATTCAAATTAGCACATACTATCTGAATTAAATAAATCATACTGTAAAGAAATTAGACGGGTCTACATTTGAGGAAACCTTATTATAATGACTTATAAAGGAAATTATTGCCAACAAAATTTTGGGTTTTAATTTATCTGATCTGCTTAAAGCATGACACACCTGTCTATGTGATAAATCAATTTTTTGAGAATAGAGACCTGGATAGAGAGTAGTACTTAGCTCTTAAAATACAGAGCTTAGAATTGTAGAAAGAGAGGTATTTTATCTAGGTCAAGTATTATTACTGTTGATATCTTCGCCATTTACCCAGAATGCTGTCTCTGCCGTGTGTTTGAGGCAGCACCCAGCTCCTTCCCAGCTCCCTCTTTCCCCTGGTGTGTCTGTTGTGTGCTGGCTGTGTGTCTGGGACAACCGCAGGTGCTAAGGTTATGAGGATGAGTGGTTAGATGTGATTTCTGCCTTTGTGCAGCTTAGGGTCTGATGGGAGAAATGAACAAAGGAAACAGATAACCACTGGACACGTGCATTTTCTCTTCTGATATCAGAGTCAGCCCGGAAGACCCTGAAAATAATTTCACTGCCTGTCCCTTGGAGATGTTTATAAATTGCTCAATGATTTTTATCATTATGCTCTTTTACCTTTCGGAATTAGTATCATGATGGCTCTTCTGGTGGTATCACAGTTCTAAAGGAAACTGTGAACCACTCATGCTGCCCAGCCCAGGCTCCTGACTTCCACAGTCACCTCTGGGGCTGAGGCTTGGCTGAGTAGTTTCCAAGAGAAAAGTGGTCAGTTAGGACAGGGCACCTGCCTCTTCCTGTTCCTTCTGAGCCAAGGAGTGGGGTAAGTATCTGACAGCCTGGAGTGGGCCCAGCTTCAGTCTGGAGTCAAGGCTGACCACCTAAGTGGGGAAAATGCCTCCTGGCTTTTGCACTGCTGCTCTCTCTCCGGTGCCGCTTGTTAGCCAGCCTTCAGGTTTTAGCCCTCACCTGTTTTTAGGAGGCCCCCTCCTGCCGCCTCAGAGGGGAGCTCCTTGCCCTTGGTGCTGGGCTGGGAGCAGCAGTGGGGGCTGGCTGGGGAGAAGGGCTGGGCTGAGGCGGAGGCGAGATTATTGCCTGTTACACATGGACATCTAGACGGGGGAAGAAACATAACGGCTTTATTTTTAGGCTTTGCTAATTCTCACTCTTCTCCTAGTTCGCTGCTACCTGGCAACAGCTTATTGTCATGGCAACGCCAATGTTAATGAGTGAAGCTCTCTGTGTGTCTGTTTTACCCAGTGCTCTGTGACAGACAGTCTGTGGAGCTATCTTTCTGGCCATCGGAGGCTAAACGCTAGACTCCCTTCTCTTCCGAAGGCCTCCCAGGCCCTGTCCGTGAAGGAGAGGAATGGAGGCAGCTGCCGAGGGATTTCTGGTTTTGCTTACACATTCCTAACGTATTCTGTGTTTACAGATGGGCCTGCCGGCTTCACACACTGCCCCTCCCCCGCCTGGGCCACCCCCTCTCGACATGTTTCACTGGCAGCCATGAGCTTTTGAACAATAACCAGTTTTCTCATGTTCCAGGCACCTCGGGATTTTTATGCAGGTTTTCTGGCAACTTCTCTGCACTTGGTCAGCAAGGCTCTGAATCCTGGGTCCTGAAGAGGGGGGAGGTGGTTGCAGGTCTCAGAGGGAACCTAGGGCTTACATCTGTGAGTGATAGCCCGCATCCCCTTGCCCTCAGACTGAGAAGCAGTAATGCCACCATACAGTGTTGTCTTGGTTTCCCTGACATCTGTTGATAGAGGTTGCCACCTATGGCCTTGCAATCATATGTGAGGGAGAGCAGCAGAGCCAGCAGCCTCTTCGTGCCTCAGTTTTTCCATCTCTAGGCTGCGCCCATCTGAAACCTTGACAGTCCTCCATGTTAGCCTGCTGAGCAGTGATGCATGTGAAGTGTTCTGGGTTCCCCTCACCAGTCCTATCATGTATGTGGCTTCCAGAACCTCTCTGTGCCTCAGTTCCCCCACTCATAAATTAAGGAGAGTAATCAGGTAAATATGGGTCAAATTGCTTAAAGCAGTGTCTGGCATAAAATAATGGTTCAATCAATATTAGTTATTACTGTGTCTGGGCATTATTTACTCCACACACCAATCTTGTGAAATAAGTACTGTTCATATTCTCAGATTGCAAAGAAGGAAACTGAGGCATGGAGAGGTGGAACAACTGCCTTGGGGTGACTGGAAGTGAGAGACTTCAGTTGGGAGGCTTGGGCCACTGAGCTTGGAGGGGCTTACCCTCCATGCCCCTCAGGGTTGCAGTCCTCACAGCTGTGGAGAGCTGCTCCCTTCTCCTAAGGGTGGCCTTGGGGCCTCGTGAATGTGCATGAGCACTTTGCACTCCTTGGATAGAAGGTGCTATGTGAACCAGAGAGTTACGAACTTTCACCAGTGTCATCTCCAGGGAGGTGGCTCTTAGTTGTTTTGTATGGCTTATCTTGGAGGTTGGCACTGCAAGGCTCTGTAATAAGCGATGGAATCAGGATGCTTGGAGACCCCTCCCCATGGCCCCAGACTGTTCTCAGGACACAGGGTCCTTGGCAACTGTCTCCCCATTGAGCTATGAAGCACATCACCACTCATGTACTCCCACTAGCTCATCCAAAGTTTTCAGCTCCTTGCACAGCTTTATTTTTTCCCCAAACTTCTTGTAAGTAAATTATTCTATGTATTTTTTAAAAAATAGCAGATTCACATAGTACAAAATAAAGAATACATGAAAGGGTATACTGTGAAAAGTCTCTCTTCTTCTTTGCTCCTCACCTCCAGGGCCTGTCCTGGTAGGAGACCTACACATCAGAGAACATATACACATATATTGTTTTCTCATTCACCCCTGATGTGAACACTTATACATTCTGTCCTGCATTGCTTTTTTTCCCACCTAACTGTACCTGGGAAATTGCTCCTTATCAGTACACAATTAATGAGAAGTGGCCTCAATCATTTTCAACAGACAACTCAAAAATTTTATTGGGTTTTATTCTAGGTCAATAAATTTGTGAATAATTATGATGAAAACTTAAGAAAGCCTAAACACCAGCAATAAGTTAATAGAAACAGTTTTCTATTATTGAGTATCACCAGGATAATAATACCAGGATTCTTTTTAATCCCTTAGCCATTTTTTAACCTGTGTAAAGCTGAAATCCAAAGTTGCAGAGCTAAAAATGAGCCTGAGTCTGTCTGCGTCCACATCCCTGTGCCCTTTCTGTCACACTGTTCTCCTTTTCTTATGTAAATATGCTCAAAAATGGATCTCAGCCCTGGGCCACAGAAGCTAGCTTCCTCAGAGTGACCAGTGTACTTTTTTTGTTTTTAATGTTTTTATTTATTTTTGAGAGAGACCAAGACAGAATATGAGTGAACCCACTCATATTCCCTCAGAGAGAGAGGGAGACACAGAATCCGAAGCAGGCTCCAGGCTCTGAGCTGTCAGCACAGAGCCCGACACAAGGCTCGAACTCAGGAGCTGTGAGATCATGACCTGAGCCAAAGTTGGACGCTTAACCGACTGAGCCACCCAGGTGCCCCGTGACCAGTGTACTTTAATTTAGTGATGGCATTGCTGAATAGTCCTCCCGCCCACCCGCCTTTCCTCCTCCTGCAGGCCCGGCCATAATCCATAGGCAGACACTTCTGATTGGCAAACATAATTTATTGATGCATGAGGTTCATTTGAACTCCATCTCTTCTCTTCTGTGCTTCTGTTTCTTTACCTGTAAATTGTGCAGAACTGTCTCACCCCTGCCTAAAAGAGATACTGAAGAGGTGATCAAAATAATGTTAAATGTCTCCCCTCCTCTCTCCTTCTGATGTTGCAGTGGGGTGTCCTCTGGGTCTGGGCTTAAGCACCTTGTGAGTGGGAAGTCAGGAGGAAGGGGGCATGAAAACCTGGAGGCAACTTGGGAGTGTGTAAGTGCTGATGCTTAGTACGTGCTCCGCAAGGACCGGCTGCACAAGATAGCCAGATCCACATGTGGCTGTGTATTTTGGGTTCACTGGTCAGAGATATGTCAGAGACATGCCCGTCTGAGGTCCCTGGCTTCAGCGTTCATCTGCTATTTGGAGGTGTCCTGTTGTATTATTCAGGGCTTCAGTCTTCATTTTCCTTACCCCTCACACTGCCTCTCCCTTCCTTTCTGTGAGCTTGCTCACTTCTTAGGATAGGTTCCGGTCATCTATCGTGGTGCTGAGTTCTCTGCTAACCTTATTGCTCATGACTTTGTGGGACTGGCATTGCTGAGAGGGCACAGACAAGTTCAGAGCTGGGCTTGCTCACCCCGGCCACACCCAAGCAGGTCCTGTCCCCTGGGTAGAGTGCCCTCTTCCTGCTTTCTAGGCCTGGCTACATCATGTCCATTCCCCTCTCCCTCCACTGGGGCTACCCCACATTCTGTGGACTCTCTGCAGCTCCCTGGACTCCTCCAGCTCACCCTCTCTCCTCTCCTTTGAACTCCTGCTGTGGGTCCTGGCCTCCAGCACAGCTTGGCATTCTGTTACATTAACATTTCATGTGGATGGAGAACTAGTCCTTGGGAACGTGAAGCTGCTGCTGTGACTGTAGCATGGATGTCTTCCAATATCCTGTTTGGAGGGCTCTCCCCAAAAAGGCAGAGGAGCCCCAAGGTAAGGTGAACGGCCTTAGAGTCCCAGGTCTGCCTACTGAGAGAGGAGAGCCCTGTGGGAGAGAGCGGAGAGAGAGACCGTCCCAGAGTATGTCCTGCTGCGGCCACTTGCATGTCCACCTTTGCTTGTGAAGCTTCTGACAGAGATGTTTAGAACTCAACTTGTTGATGAAGTCACGATGCTCCCCTTTTAGCGACACCCTCTGTTGTCAAGAACTCGGAGATCAGAGAGCACAGCAGCAGAGAGATGCATTCTGGAGTGCTGGTTACAGAGGGGAAACGATCAAATATAGAACTGGACAAAGCCACACTGACTGTCCTCAGGACACACCAAAGGAAGTACCTGGGAGTCCTGGGTGAGAATGGGGGAGGCCGGGACCTGGGGGTGTTTTAGGGTCAGAGGAATGTGAGCATGACCCAGGTCCTCTGTCTCCTGCAGTGAGTCCAGGGAGCCAGCCTCCTCTGCAGCCTCCTTCCAAGCCTGGAGAGTGGAGGTGTCTCTCTCTCTCTCTCTCTCTCTCTCTCTCTCTCTCTCTTTTCCTGCCCTTGCTGCCTTAAAAGGACTAAATTATAATTTCCTTAAGGACTGAGTAGGCCCAGAAATACCTTCTTACCTGCTTACTCATATTAACATTCCTGCCAAGAAAGAGGCAGGTTCTTATTGCACAATTAGAGATAAAAGGTTTGCACTGGAGGAGGCAGTGCTCTGCAGTGAGCATTTCTCATTCAGACATAATCAGGCAAACACCTAGGGGAGTTGACTAGCCAGTAAACCCTTTTTACTTTTGATGGGAGAAAAGGTGTTATTTACAGGGTAGACATTTTGTAAATAAAGAGAAGGGGCCCCCAAAGAAGAGAGAAGAGAGTTAATAGCAGTGATTCTCACCCCTGCAGAATAATAGGGGAGAGGGAAGGTTTAAAAAAATCTAATTTGTCTTCCTCAACTCAGAGATTGGGATTCAGATGTCTTCAGTTGGGCCTGGACATCAGTATTTTTATAAAGTCTTTTTTTAAAGTTTATATATTTTTGAAAGAGAAAGAGAGCATGAGCAGGGAGGGGCAGAGAGAGGGAGACACAAACTCTGAAGCAGGCTCCAGGCTGTCAGCACTGAGCCTGATGCAGGGCTTGAACCCACGAACCATTGAGATCATGACCTGAACTGAAGTCAGACGCTTAACTGACTGAGCCACCCAGGTGCTCCTGGACATCAGTATTTTTAAAAAGCACCCCCAGGTGATTCTAATGTACAGTCAGGGTTGAAAACCATTGGTTTAAAAGTGTTTAAAGACAGAAGGCAAAACATGCAGACCCCAGCATAGAATTTGCTCCATTTCCCAGGCTAGGACCCACAGAAGACATATCCTGATTTTAATGGACAGTGGCACATTCCGAAAAAAATACTTCAGGATTTTAAGAAGCTTGGGTGTTTCTAAAAAACTATTTGTATGCCTATGTTTTGTGGCAGCGTTATTCACAATAGTCAAAAGTTGAAACAACCCAAGTGTCCACGAACAATTGAATGGGTAAACAAAATATGGTGTGCACCTGCGATACAAAAGAAGGAGATTCTGACATGCTATAGCATGGATGGACCTTGAAGACATTACACGAGGTGAAATAAGCCCAGACACAGAAGGACAAATACTTATGTGGAGGACCTAGGAGAAGCAAATTCACAGAGACAGGAAGTAGAACAGTGGTTTTCAGGGGCTGGGGAGGGAAACTGGGCAGTTATTGTTTAATGGGTATTGGGTTTCTGTTTTGCTAGATGAAAAGTTTTCTAGAGATGGATGGTGGTAGTGACAGTTGCATAGTAATGTGAACATGTTTTAATGGTTCTGAACTGTACACTTGGCAATGGTTAAGTGTCGGGGGGGGGGGCACCTGGGTGGCTCAGTCCGTTAAGCATCTGACTCTTGGTTTTGACTGAAGTCATGATCTCATGGTTTGTGAATTCGAGCACCACATCAGGCTCTGTGCTGATGGTGCGGAGCCTGCTTGGGATTCTCTCTCTCCCTCTCTCTCTGCCCCTCCTGCTCTCTCTCTCTCTCTTTCTCTCTCTCAAAATAAATAAATTAAAAAAATTAAAAAGAGAAATGGTCAAGATGCTAAATTTCTTGTGTATTTTACCACAGTTTAAAAATTTTAATTTCAGATTAAGTTAAATTAGTTCTTAAAAATAAGAACTGTTTAATATTTTGGAAAAACAGAAATTTATAAAGAAGAAAATTTTAAAATCAGCACTTGGTACTTTGATGTGTTCTTTTTCCTACATGTGTGTAAATGGGCATGTGCGCACGCATGCACACACAAACACACACACACACACTTTGGATGCTACTTGATAGATGCTTTGCAACTTGTGTTTTCATTTGGACTTGCTCTGATTTACCACACGCTTATTAGAGATGGCTCCGTTTTGGAGGAGGGCTAAGTGAGGCAACACAGCACAGTCAGGTCTGGAGTTGAAAATGGACTGGATTCACATTGCAGTTGTGACATTCAGGATCTTGGTGATCTTGGGCCTAATTGTGAGCCACAGTTCCTTGTTTGAGGGCTGTTTCGGGAATTAAAGAGATGCCAAGTACTCTCTCAGGCCCCTGGGAAGAGGGAAGGATCACTGTAAGCCTCCACTGATGACACACTTGTTAGAGGCATCTACTTGGTACTTGTCTTCCTCTAAACTTCCCAGATGGGGATGGGAAAGCCTTCACCAGAGATTTAGGAAATCACTGTGGCTGCCGCCTGGTGCTGTGACCCTGGGAGCATCATGTCCTTTCTGGGTCTAGTTGCTGCATCTGTAAAGTGAGCATGTTGGTTTTTGGCTCTCGAGGTTCCCCTCACTCCACCTGTTCTGGCAGCCTTTGCTCCCCCATAACCTTTCAGTTCCTGATGCACAGCTCTCAGTTGGTATGCAGTAATGTTTATCCACTGTGAGATTCCCAGTCTGCTTGGTTCTCCTGATGTTGTGTTAGGGTAAACATCAACAATGCACAATGACATGCAACAACATTCCAGATGGGAGCCACTCCCTCCATCAAGGGCAGACTGCTTCATGGCAAATTCATTTGCTTTTTCTAGGAAGTTAAATTTCCAGTGGTGCAGTATTGTGGTCATGAGGAGCCTGGAGAGGCTCTGCTGGGAAGAGAGGTATGTTTTCCCCTAAAGACAGGGCCTGAGGGCAGAGGGCCAAACTGCCCCCTTTATGACTTCTAAAGCTCTTGAACAAGGGCAGAGGAAACAGATGGATTGTCAAGACTGTGGAAAGAAGTTCTAAGTCCAGCTCAGAGCTGAGCACATCTCCCAGCTGCCAAATGGAAGGTCTCTATGTGGCAATGCTGGGAAGGAAAATTGAGTTAGGCTGACTTGCTCCAAATAAAATGCTATATTTAATTTCACTCTGGGAAACATTTGATGTCTGGACTACTGCAATATGTGAAATATATTTAAGAAGATCTGTTTTGTTACAACAGAAAAAAAAAAAAAAGGAGGGCAGAGAGGTCCTATATCAGCTGTAGGTTGAACATACAGGAATCTGGTCATTTCAATTTGGTTTTTAATCCTCCAGCAGCTACTGACCATAGGTTGACTAGTCAGTATCTAGCAACCTGAACATCGTTGTATGAGTTGTATATGTCTCAATATTTCAGTCTGGGACATGCCTTTCAAGTAGAACAAGACACTCGGTATGGGACGGAAGCTGTCAGTCTTAAAACTGGTGATGTGCATTTGTGTGCGTGACATATGGGAGGAAAGGTTGAGTTTAAACCTGTGCCAGATTGAACCAATCCTACAAATATGTGTCTATTTGTTTTAAAAGTCAGTCTGGTGGAATCTTGTTTCTAAAATTGCTGTGCCGTGCATGCCCTTTGTGATTGCCAGGAGCACTGTGGTTTTGGACACTTCTCCTCTAGAAGAGTGCCCTTGTGCCTTGGTGGGCTATGCAGAGAATTCGAGAAAGAGCCCACAGAACTACTTTACTTTCCACATTGTCCCTGTCCCTGTTTCCATGTGCCTCTGGCCTCACTCTACTTTTCTTTTTTGGTGTGATGTCAGAAGAAGCTGCTCTCCCTCATCTGCCCTCATTTGATGTCCGCTCAGAGGACCTAGCTGAGGCAGAGAGACCAACAAACAATGCTTCTTACTCAATTCAGGAAACTCCTGTCTTACATTTTATCTGGCCAACTAGGAACTTAGCATTTTGTTGTTGTTCATTTATTGAAAAAAAAATACAGAATCAAGTATTTTCAAGGATTCTGTCACTCTCTAGAGTTGTAAATAGAAGTTGTCAAATACATCTCATGTCCAGTGTTTCCATCAGACTTCTAGAGGGAGAGCTCTGGCCTTTTTCCCTGAAGTTGGCTTGGCTTTATCCCTTCACGATGATTCGGATTAGAGAGGGAAACTAATCTTTTAAAATGACTGTGAAGGTTTTTCTTTGGGGTACCTGAAACACTGTAAACATTTTCTTTCACACACACCATGGGCTTTATTGTATCTGAGGCGCTGTCTCAGGCAGGGCCCTGGAAGAGAGAGGAAGCACATGCTGTGTGGCCTGTTGACCCAGGGCCAAAGGGAGCCCAGGAGAATGACTGTCCTTGAGGAGGACTCTGACGCTGGATAAACTCCAGACATTGACCTGACAGGGGAATCATACAGGGAAAGCTGTTCTCAACTGTAGAAAGGGTTTCTTGCTCTTCAGAGGTGGAAGGAAATTGCTCTTTGCTTCTTGCATCCAGCATTAGCACAAACTTGTGGAAAGGGTGAAGGACTGGGAATCTGGGCACCCTGGTTCTCAAACTGTGCCATGGGCAACTGGGGACATTGTGTAAAAAGCACATACCAGATAGGCATGTGTTGGAATCCTGATGTAATCCATTTGTGATCTCCATGAAGCTGGGTTTCCTGACCTGTAGGAGTGGGGATAGCAATGCTTCAGAGAGTCGCCTGGAGGCTCATATGTGGTCACACATGTCAAATGCCAGGTGCAGTGCTGGCTCCCTGGTCGGGGCTCAGCAGTAGGCAGTTGGTAAAGCATCGCCTCTGCCCACCCAGGAGTTCAGCAGTGCTGATGTGGGTGAGAGTCTCACATGCATGTCCATAGCTGCTATTGTAATCTAGAGATCTAATGTAAACACTTTTTATATTTTTGTTTTTAATAATATGTCAGGTCTTCAAATTGTGAAAAACAGTTGTATTGCCCTATCTATATCTTACTAACCTGGACAATTTAAATATCTCTAGAATATGAGAGAAGACACTTCTGGGTGTTTTCTTATATGTTGTAACTTCTTATGGTAAATTCCCCCCACCCCCCGCTTTTTTTTTGAGATTAGTTTTAAAGGATGTAGATTTTTATTTTCCAATGCAGAAGGGCCTTGTTCTGATGCCTGCTTAGATTCTGCTAGGTCTGTCTGATGTGAGGTGAGGCATCACAGCCTGAGCTTTGGGGTCTGCCGTTACCCACCAGTCTTGACTTGCTGTTGTTTATGGTATCTCTTGTCTTTTCCCCCCTCTTTTCTGGAAGGCAGTAGGTGGTATGTCTTACATTAGATTTAGCCACCATATTATGCTTGGTTAGGGCAGCACTAAAATGACTCTTCTGTGCATTCATTTACTCAACAAATATTTACTGAGAATGTATGATTCTCAGGCACACTGAGGGGCATAAGAGTTTACATTTTCTGTACATGTGGGGGGAGGGAAGGGGGAAGAGACAAAATATAGTAGTAGGCAAATCAATAAGAGATCTTAATTAATATGAATAATGTGGTTGGTGCTGTGGACAAGGAATCTAAGAGAAGCAAAGTGATGGGATATCATGATTATAGGGAGGGAGTCATTTTAAGTTGGTGGCCAGGGAAGACCCCTCTGGGGCTAGGATGACAAATAGGAGCTAGGCTTGCTAAGAAAGAGAGAAAGAGCCTTTTGGGAGAGAGAACAGCAAGTGTAAAAGTTGCAGGACAAACTTGGTGTGTGTCAGAAACAGAAGAGCATCCGTAGTAGGAAGCATGACAGGTTTTTTTACTTTTGAAAGGTTGTCTGCCTAGGCAAATGGATTGGGGGTGGGTGGGCAGTATGAGAGACCAGTTGGGAAGGATGGAGGCTGGTACATTGGGGTGAATGGGACATGCTGTGGAGGCAGAGCTGCTGGGAAGTGGAAATGGTTACAGTCACTTTGGAGGTGGTTTGTTCAAAGCCTTAAAATCTTCATTCCTTTTGGTTCAAGAATTCTGTAGGCTTTTTTCCTGTGGAAGTAATCAGAAATACACAAAGACTATTTACAAGTATTTCATTGTAGTCTTGCTCATAATAGAGTCAAACCTGAAATAATTGAATTCCTCTCTGTTATTCCTCAATTTCTAGAGGACTGGTTGACTATGTTAGGATGCATCCATGTGATGGAACACCATGTAGCTCTTCAGATGGTGATATGGAGGATATTTAATGGCTTGGGAAGAGGTTGATAGATATCTAAATGGAAATATATAGAATGTCATCCATAATATCTCACTTTCATAACACATAAACTCTATTTACATCTCATGTAATTATAGATAGGATGTACTATAACCTGGGAAGTCTAATAGGGTGTACATTAGAGTGTTAATGACAAGCCATTTCAGGAAGTGAAATTACAAATGATTCATTTTCTGAATAATTATGATTCTTACCGATGGTCTATGATAAACATTTTGAAATTAAAAATAAGGGTTATTTAAAAAGTTATGGGGGTCTTACCATGTCTGATTATAAATTGGAATAGTGAATAAATCAATGAAATAATGGTTCTTCCATATACCCTACCATTCCTAGGGTATGGTTTGTCTTCAGAAAGTTTGTATCAAGAAAAATGTTGAATTTGAGTCAGAAAAATGGAGTCAGAGACCCAGGTCTGCCATAGACCGGCTTTGGATCTTGGACACTACACTTAGCGTCTAGCACACAGACCCTTGACTTATTCAGTTTGCAAATGGGAATGAACGATGGTAATAATGAAAATAGCAATGATGTTTTGATGGAGTTGTTTTGAGGATTAAATGACAGGGATGAGAAAATATCTTCTAGGATGAAAAAAACAATGTAAATATTAATATTCCAGGGCCCAAGTCTTCACACACAGACTTGATTGTCGGCACAAATATATTTGGGGGTGGATCATTTGTGGCGTACTGTAATGCACATCTCATGCAGTAAAGGGCCACACTTTCACTAAGTGTTAGGCCAGCTTGCTTCTGGTCCCATGCCCTTAAAAAAGCAAACAATCTGAACTTAAGGTACAATTAGCTTGTCCTGAGCGGCAGGCAGCTCTGAAGTGAGGAGTGCTTTCTCATTCACTGGAAAGCTGTAAATGAGATGCCATCTCAGCAGCCGCTGCACCCAGAGCCCCTTTGATATATTACTCAGCTGTTGTGTTACATAAACCTATTGGAAATGAACCTGCAAAGGAGTTGAGCAGAGGGAGGTACCAGTGAGAATAAGGATGAAGGAGAAATGCACTGTCTCTCTGTTTAAAGGAGACATTTGCTTTTTAATGGACCCTGGACACTGGGATCTGAAATATCATGGCCCTGATGTAATGGAATGGATATGCATGGAAACATTGATGAACGACTAACAGGCACTTGATTTTTAAATTCTTAAATTGGTCAAGGCCAGGAATGTCCTGCCTGGCTCTGTAAGACTCATAGTGTATTAGATGGTGTTGTCCATATTAGGATGTCTTATTGGAGAGTTACCCCTCCGGGAAGAAGTTGTATGTGAGTCCCTTACAGCACAAGAGTTTGAGCCTCTGTTTTCAGCTTGTGATTTCTGGAAAAAGGGAAATGAAGCAGCCAAGCCTGACCAATTGCTGAGGTTTATTTCTTTGGGGACTCCTAGCCTCTTTGAGGTGTAGAAAGTACAGCATACACATCCATTACGATAAAGGATAACTGTTGCTGAGTTGAATTGCTACATTGGAAAGAATACTGGTGCCCAGCAGTGCCTTCTGACTCTAAGAAAAGATCCCTAACCTTGCCATTTCAAATGAGGACCCTGGGAGCTGCCAGTTAGGTGTGCCAGTAGTGCATTCCTTCTGATTGAACATTCACCATCCTTCCCGTAGTGGATGACCCTACCATCCACATGTTCAATTATGTGGGAAGGATAATGGCAACAATAACAACTACAACTCCATTCAGATATCTACACCTCCATTCAGATTATGATGCAGCCTATAAAAGATGTACACATAAAATCCTCTGGGAGTTTAAAGAAGGGACAGAATACTTCTGTTTGGAGATATCAGGAGAAAAGCAATTTGAATGTAATATCTGAGATGTTGATTACAAATGGTAGGGACCGTGACGGGTGGAGAGGTGAGAATTAATTGCCGGCTTGCCTTGCTTGTTGGATTTTGTAAACTGAACCTGCTGCCTTCTGGTTGATTCTTGCAACTAACCCCATGCTCCTGGTTAGTTCCACTTTGTAATTCTACTTCACAATGATGTTCAGAATTGGAAATGGAGTTTTTATTATAATAAACATCGTTGGTCTCAAGAGACCTGTATGAAAAAGTAGGATTTCCAGTCTCCTACTCGCTATTACCTGTATGTGCATGAGTCACATATCTTTATCTTTATTCTGGAACTCTTTCCTGCACCTCTAATCCACCTGGCTAAGCATCTAAACTTGGTTATCCGAGAATTCTCTTAGGCTTAAGTCTAAAACAGAATGTACTACCTTCCCTTCCCCCATTTTCCTTTCACCACAAGCTCTCAACTTCCCAGCCACCTGTCCTAATACCTCATAGCAGTAGCAAGAATGGCCAGTTACATTGAATTTTAATATGAAGGGAAGGATAGAGTCTTGTATTAAAAGGTGAGTTTGGAGGTCGAGATCTTTTGTTGGCTCACTTTGGGATCTTGGGCAATAGCATAACTTGCCATCAATTTCCTGATGAAGAAAAGGCAACTTGGCTTCCTTTGTATAAGCAAATAGAAAAGTGTCAGAGATAATTAAATTGTAAAGCACCTTGGGGTCCTGAAATGGGAGGTTCACATGTAAACACCACTATGCCATTGCCATTGTTGGCACACGGGGATGAAAATGTATTTTTGCTTACAGAGTGATTTTCTGAGGTTTGGTTGAAAGGGACAACATGTACCTGAGCCAACTATTAGGACTATTTTTCTTCTAGCACAATTTATCAAGTGCTTTTTGTCACACCCAAATTTTGTAGGAGTGGAGAACTTTTATGTTTAAGGTTGCGGCTTTTTAGAATGAATGAAAAACCAATAGCACTCCAAACTGAAGAATGTGAAGATTGTCAAGCTTCCATTTCTGATTTGCTTTCTGTTCTCGTACAAGTCACCTCACCTTTCTGCTTTTTGTTTCTCCATCTGTGAGACACTGCTCACTTCACCAGGATATCTTCAATATGAATAAGATAATGTGTGGAACCCTTTCAGCTGCTGCATCATTAAAAAGCATTTATTCAGCACTTATGTCATGTTGCACAAAGAGAATTATAAAGACCACATTCCTTCCTTGCCTACTAGATTATATTCTTTTTTTTTTTTTTAAATTTTTTTTCAACGTTTTTATTTATTTTTGGGACAGAGAGAGACAGAGCATGAATGGGGGAGGGGCAGAGAGAGAGGGAGACACAGAATCGGAAACAGGCTCCAGGCTCTGAGCCATCAGCCCAGAGCCTGACGCGGGGCTCGAACTCACGGACCGCGAGATCGTGACCTGGCTGAAGTCGGACGCTTAACCGACTGCGCCACCCAGGCGCCCCCTACTAGATTATATTCTAATATCTTCTTAAAAAGGCAGAAACTAGGTAGCTAAGGAGAGTAATAATTCAATTGCTATCTTTGTGTTATAGGACACAAATAACAGTAGCCTAAATAATAAGAACTGAGCGGGAAGAAATCTGGTTATCAAGGTGGAGCTCACATGAAAAATCTAGAGATAAAATGGGAAGTTCTCACCTATCTGGAACTAAGTCCCACAGGAACCTTGTTTTGTGTAAATGAAATTGCCAAACATCACCTCTGGGACCTGAGCAAGGAGACCTTAGTAAGAGGGGCGGGAGGTTAGGGTACAGGAAAAGTGCTCCAGAGAATTTTGTTTGAGATTGTGGGTAATTAGGTTTCTGTAACTGTTTCTTCTTTCCCAGTACAACAGAGACTTGTGTTAAGGCTTAACATCTGGAAAGAGAGGCTGTTCTAGGGTAGTAGGCAACCACCATTTCACTTTCTGAACATTGTGGTCATTGCATTGTGGGTCTTCATGAGAATGAAATCCCAGTCAAGCTGGACATGGGTGAAGCCCTAGGGAGCAGGGCAGCCATACAAGAGCAATCACCAAATCATCTGAGTATGAATCATCCTGAGGAACTTTCACAAGACTGTATGCATCTTACTTCCCCATCAGTTAAACAACTTTGAAAGATTGGCCTTTGGGAGAAGAATGCCACTTACTTCCCCAATACTGGGAGAAGGAAGTGGAGATGTCTAGTTACTTACTAAATCTCTGCTGCTTCTTAGAGAAGCTAAACTCCCAGGTATGTAGTGCTCTCACTTTCTCTCTCTGTCTCTGTCTTGTTCTCTCTCTCTCTGTCAGCTCTCTCTCTCTCTCACACACACACACACACACACACACACACACACACACACACACGGTTTTCTTCCTAGAGGGGTGGTAAGATCTGTCAAAATTAATTAAATTATCTGTTACTTTTGTTTCTCTTCATAGTTTACAGCATCTTTTCACTGGTGCGATCTCATTTGACACCGAAAGCTAGCTCTCATGGTGGGTGGGACTATTACTGATGGCTGCCATTGTACGTTAGAGGAAACTCAGACTCAGAGGTTAAATGACTTGGCTAAGGTCCCCACGTAGATCTAAGACAGAGGCAAGGTCTTTGAACTCTGCCTTCATTCTGAACACCTTGTCATTCTCTCTGGAAGATATCAGCATTCTAGAGGCACCTGTATTTAAAGACTACCTGTCAATGACAGAATTTCCATACAAACTTTTCAAGACCCATATACATATCTGGATTTCCTCTCAATATCTCACATTTTAAAACTACTATTTGTCACCATAGCCTGCAGTATGGTTAAAACCTGGCTTGCTATTGTTAATAATTATGCAGTGTCTTTGTTTCCTCCAAGGAGACTCAGAATGGAAGCTAGCAGGCTGGGAACTTGTCCTTCACTGTGCTTGGGTCGTTAACAGCTATTAAACACATGGAGCTTGACTCCCATCGCCCTTTAGTTCTCAGGCTCCCTCCCTGTTGTTTTTTCAGCAAGAGCTTCAAGTATTCTATTGGTATTAGGAGAGTTCTTGAAAAACATCCTATGGTGGTACAAATTTTTTTCTAAGGAAGGCATCCTATAAGCAGTAAATCTGAACAGCAGCACCTGGATCCCTGACCAGGTGGAAGGTGCTAAACTTGCCTAAGGCTTAAACATATACCTGTCCTGGGCCCAATTGCAGATATTGTTTTTTTTTTTTCATTTCATAATGCTTTATTATTTGCCTGGGAACCACTGCGCTTAAGATTTAGTGTATTTGGGTTCTTTATAGGAGACAGAAAGATAACTACATGTACATAAAATCTCAGAGAGAATATGAAAAAAGCTCATCAAAGGAGAAACTAATTCCAATCCAGTGGCCTTCTTTTTTTTTAATATGAAATTTATTGTCAAATTGGTTTCCATATAACACCCAGTGCTCATCCCAACAGGTGCCCTCCTCAATACCCATCATCCACCCTCCCCTTCCTCCCACCCCCCATCAACCCTCAGATTGTTCTCAGTTTTTAAGAGTCTCTTATGGTTTGGCTCCCTCCCTCTCTAACTATTTTTTTCCTTCCCCTCCCCCATAGTCTCTGTTAAGTTTCTCAGGATCCACATTAAGAGTGAAAACATATGGTATCTGTCTTTCTCCGTATGACTTATTTCATTTAGTATAACACTCTCCAGTTCCATCCACGTTGCTACAAAAGGCCATATTTCATTCTTTCTCATTGCCTTGTAGTATTCCATTGTGTATATAAACCACAATTTCTTTATCCATTCATCAGTTGATGGCTAAAATGAACAAATCAGGAGACGATAGATGCTGGAGAGGATGTGGAGAAATGAGAACCCTCTTGCACTGTTGGTGGGAATACAAACTGGTGCAGCCACTCTGGAAAACAGTGTGGAGGTTCCTCAAAAAATTAAAAATATATCTACCCTATGACCCAGCAATAGCACTGCTAGGAATTTACCCAAGGGATACAGGAGTGCTGATGCATAGGGGCACTTGTACCCCAATGTTTATAGCAGCACTTTCAACAATAGCCAAATTATGCAGATATTGTTGTTATGCTGACACTGTGGCCCATGTGTAGGGAGGTGATCCTAGCTAAGTGTTCACTCCAAAACTTCTGGGTGGACCACTGTGTTTTTCTCTGTGTCCTGGCCTCCTCTTTTTAGCTAATCACCCTCCTCTCTGAAATTCTCTCTCCCTGACTTTGCCCAGGATCTCCTTCCAGAGCCCCTTCTCCCTTTCACTAAGTCCAACTTTCTGGAAAAATGATTCTTGTACTTTAGTATCCATCTTTCCTGAGGACATTTAGCATTTCAGACTCTCTGTGGGAATCAGAGACTCTGCCCAGCTAAAGGAATCTCCCAGGTGGATAGTGTAGTCTGGTGATGTGCATCTGGGGCTTTGGGGTCAGACGGACCTGAGTTTGAATCCTAAACTCTTTTGATTGATACAACAGCTCCATAAAATAGGTACTGCTCAATCTGTGTCTTACAGAGGAAATAGCTCAGGAGTTAACTTACTTGCCTAGAGCTTGAACTCAAGTTTGCCCCACTCCAAAGTCCATGATATGAACCACTCTGCCCTACTCCCCTTTCTCAGCCTGAGCTGGCAAAGTGGTCCTTGTGTTCTCCCCACTCTGCCTTAGCTCATGGGAATGATAAAACAATACAAGAGTTAAGTCTGAGTTTCTGTTTCCTAAGAATCTAGTTGACATGCCATGTGTAAAGATGTAGGGGCTCAGTTATGGAGTTTGGAGGTAAAGGAGATTGGAAAGGAGGGAAGCACAGTCAAGATTTTGAGCCTCTACAGGTGAGTTTTCAGCTCTCCTCCAGGTGCACTCATTCCATCTTCCACCTTTGTCATTGTGTCAGCAAGGTCCCCTGGGTGAGGAGACTGTGGGTGCCTGGGATGAGCAGTGCTGCACTTTGCCTGTCTGTGATTTTCTTCCTTGAGGATAAATGCAGCAGGATGCCTCTCCCATCTGACTTGAGTCAGATGTGCCCTAGTTGCCAAGGAAAGAGGAAAATTTGCATTTCTAACAGTGAGTAATTGAGACTGACTATGTGCCAGGAACTATACTATACATGTAGGTCCTAGAAAAACAGAGACAGGGAAGACGGTCCCATGACCTCCAGGAGGCTCAATCTGGTAGGAAAGACAGCTGATGTACTGGCCAGTTATCATTAATAGGCTAGAGTTGTGAAGGGCATGAGAACAAGACACAGTGTTGATTAGGGGAGAGCATGGGATTTGGAGTTCTGAAGGGCGTATCCAGCTTTGTCTTTTCCTTGCTGACCCACTTAGGCAAGTTCAGTTTCCTCATCTTTATAATGTGCATCAGTATATTTTTTCTTGTAGGCTCATTGAAAGGATTAATTAGATACCCATGGGAAGTGCATGTGCTTCATGGGGACCTCATCCAGTGCCTGGGAGGTAGTTGGTGCTCAATAAAGTAGTAGCTATACTATGCATATATAGGAATAGATGCATATGTGTTTGTATATATGTATACATATTTTTAAACTCTTTCTTTCCTTTATTCAACAAGTATTTATTGAGTACCTGTTCTAGACACCAGAGAGTTAGCAGTAAATAGAACAGCTCTTCCTGCCCACGGGGAGCTTAGGTTTTAGTAGGGAGAGACAGTAAATTAAATAAATAAATAAATAAATAAATAAATAAATAAATAAATAAATAAATAAAATACATGGTATTAGATGGTGACAAGTGCTATGGAGAAAAGTAAAACAAGAAAATAGGGGTGTGGATGTGGGTGGAGGTTTAAATTATTAATAAAATGATTAGGGAAGGTTCCTAAGGGGATATTTGAGGAAACTAGCCAGGTGGACATTTGGGAGAAAAGCATTCCAGGCAGAGAGAATTGGGAGAGCAAATATTTAGAGGTGAGAGCAGCCTGGCGTGCTCAGGGAAGGGCAAAGAGGCCAGCACACGTGGAGTGGCATGAACTAGGAGGAGCTCTAGTTGAGGATGGGACAGAGGGCTCACTAGAGGAAAGATGGAGCAGGACTTTGTAGGCCATGGTAAGGACATTACCTCTTACCTGGAACAAGACAGAGCCTTTAGAAGTGTTGAGCTAGGGCGCCTGGGTGGCGCAGTCGGTTAAGCGTCCGACTTCAGCCAGGTCACAATCTCGCGGTCCGTGAGTTTGAGCCCCGCGTCGGGCTCTGGGCTGATGGCTCAGAGCCTGGAGCATGTTTCCGATTCTGTGTCTCCCTCTCTCTCTGCCCCTCCCCCGTTCATGCTCTGTCTCTCTCTGTCCCAAAAATAAATAAACATTAAAAAAAAAAAAAAGAAGTGTTGAGCTAGACAGCAACATGGTCTGACTGTGTTATAATAGGATGACTGTGGTTGCCATGTGGAGAAATCACGTATGGGGGAAGGATACCATGCATGCATGCATGTGTGTGTGTGTGCACATGTGTGTCTCAGCATTAAATCAGAGAACCTTGATGTAAGTAGAGAATGTGATTGCCCTGTGTTACAAGGACAAATGAGAATGGATAGTGGAGGAGATGGAGGAGGAGGCCTGGAGAAATATGGTTCATATTGTGGGTTTGGCGCTTCCTTGTTATTTGTCTGAATGGTTTCCCATCGCTGTGGGCTGGAGACACTATAGCAGGAAGTGAGGGACTGTGGGCCTCTCCACCAGTCTCAGGCTGGGTCTTGAACATGTCCAGATTGTGGGTGAATGGACATTGTGGGGAAAGGCATGATGCACCCATGCATGTCAGATATCAGAGCAAGCCAAGATCTGAGGGTATGCTGAGAGCAAGGCAGGGACCCTTTCACTGTGGCTTTCCTGTGTGCCGGACAAGGAGGAAGGGTGTCCTCAAGCAGAGTGGGGGGATGGAGTGAGAGCCTAGAAGCACAGTCCCCGAGAAGTGAGAAATTACATGTGTGTCTGTGGATTCCTCCAACTTCCCAAGAAGACTCTGAGGACTTGAGAGCTGATAATATGACCTAAAATGTCCCAAAGGCTAAGAGAGGAGCAGGTGAGAGTAGTGAGTGAAGTTACACAGCACCCACCCTGGCCATTGGTAGCTTCAGGAACCAGCAAGTGTGTGCACTACTGACTTGTCCTCTCTCTCTCCTGATTGCTCAAGGGGACCTATGCTTTTCTGGAGCAAAGAGGACTTTACAACTAGAGTTTTCTCTTTTGATTTTGTGGGGTATTTTTCCTCATGGTCAGTCACAAAGCCATAAATACATTTCCTCAAGACAAGAAGAAACAACTAACTCTTGTGTAGTGCTCATTTTGTGCTAAGTACTGTTCTGAGTGCTTGATTTGCAATAACTCCTTTAATCATCAGAATGGTTCTGTGAGGTAGGTAGCATTTTTATCCCCATTTTGCATAAGAAGAAACTGATGTTCAAGACCTTGCCCAAAGACCCACAGTTAGTAAGTGCTGGCCATTATTAGAACACATGTTTCTGACTCCAAAAGCCTTATCTCTTTTCCCTTTATTAATCTGGTAATTATTTGTTATTTACCATGTGGAATTAGTTTTTGGAAACAATTTGTACAGATATACACAAAGGAACTATGTGGTCACAAAGGGGAAAAGCAGCTGCATAAGTCCTTTTACTTTCCCATATCTGTGCGGGGTTCCTGCTTGGCAGCTGGCAATTTCCACCTCTTGTTTGTGTTGTAATTTATTACATGTATGTCATCCTCCTTCCTGAGGCTGGAAACTCATTGAGACCACAGTCCATGTGGAATTCATTGTCATATTTACTATAGGATCTCAGCCAATGCATAAAACATAGTAGGTCCTCAGTAAATACGAAATAATTTCTAAAGTTGAATAAGTGCATTTGGTAACCAATTCTTAAGCCACCCATTTCTGAAAATAATGAAAAGGGGGACATTTAAATACGTGAGTGATAAGACATTCATTACAGTTAAATGGTGCTTTTATGATTTGCAAAACCTTCTATACAGTTTATCTCATTTCACCACCACCCCCTCACCACCAACCCTTGTAAAGGTGGTGGGGCACATGTTATTTTCCCAATTTAATTATGAGAAAACTGAGGTTAGTGTCAACAAGTGATCTACCGAGGGTTGCACACGGGGCTATGTTGTATTTGTTCTTTGTTTTTAAAATCAGAGCAGAATCAGAACCATCATCTCCTGACTTTCTATTTTGTGAGTGACACATACCTACTAAGTACAAAGCTTGAACATAGGACCTAATGATACTCATTATGCATGAACAACAGGGTGTTTTGATTCCTCTCTTTCTGGCAGGTTGCAAACAATTTAGTAGAGTACTACTCAAAATGTGGGCCCCAGCTGCTAGAGACAAGTTAACCAGTTACCAAGCTATGGTGAGATCACGAGCTTGTGGCAGAATGTGAATCAACTACGTCATAAACACTGCTTAGTTTACCTGACTTTTTTTCTCCTCTTTTTACATTTTTCTTTTAAATACTTTTAGGCTTACATAAAAGTTGAAAAATAGTACAGAGAGTGTGCATAGATCCTTCACCCAGCTTCTCTTATGTTTATATCTTGCATCACTGTAATATAATGATTAAAGCTAACAAATTGCCATTAGTACAATACTTTCAATTAAACTTTAGATTTCCTTTTGATTTCACCAGTTTTTCCACCTATGCTTTGTTTCTGGTCCAGGATCGAATACAGAACCCCACCTGGCATTTAGTCAGCAATCTCCTTAGTTTTCCCCCAATATGTGCTTGTCCCTTGGTCTTGCCTTGTTTTTTTCCATGACTTTGACACTTTTGAAGAGTACAGGGCAGTTATATTGGAGAATGCTTCTTAATCTGAGTTTGTCTGTTTCCCCATGATTTGATGTAATGCATTTTGCATACTGAATACATGCATCACTTCTGAATATCATATAAGTAATGTGCCCTTTGCATTCTATCATAATAGAAGCAGAAGATGTTAGAATGTCTTTTTGCTGGTGCTGTTGACCTTCACCTTCATCACTTGGTGAAGGTGGTGTCTGTGGAGTTTCTCCACCGTAAAGCTGCTATTTCCCCATTTCTAAGTAATACATATCCTGTGGGAGATATTTTGAGACTGTTCAAATTCTGTTGCTTCTCAAACTTATGCTTATAATTTTAGCATACATAGTAGATCTTGCCTGCAACATTTATTGCTGTGGCATTAGCCTAATTTTTCTATTGTCTTCTTTCCCTCTACATTTATTAATTGGCATTCTTCTATTAGGAAGAGCTGTCCCTTCTTCCCCATTTCTTTCTTTATTCAATTATTAATTTATGTCACTGTCATATTTATTTTATTCTATGAGTCACAACCTAATACTACACATATTTATTTTATTGTTCAAATTGATCTAGCTTTGGTCATTTAGAGCTCTTCTGGGTCAGCTCCTATAGCCTTCAACATGCCCACAGTCCTCAAGCATTTTCTTGCTTTTGGACCACAAGATACTCCAAGATCATCTTGAATTTTTCCTTCCCCAACCCTGAAATGAAACACTTCCCCCAAGGAGCCCTGGTTTATTTCATTGGAGAATATCTAAAAACCAAGATTTGGGCACTAGGCGTGCTCATTGCTATCAACTTTTTTTATATCAATATTTCCTTGATGAAGGAAGCTTCACATTTTGAAAGTGAGTCAATGAGCTCCTTATCTTGTCATGAGCCACTAACAATTTGTGACCCTGCCACTTTGAGTCTCAGTGGTCTTAAAGATCTGTAACCATGCACATGTCACCCATCTGGTGGTAATTTTAAATTCCATTGAATTAAAGTCATGAATCAATGTTATTCTTTCACTCATGCACGAAGCAAGTATGTGTTGAGCACACAGTACGTGTCAGGCCTTGTGGGTGCTGGGCTCACCATGGTGCATTAAGTTCTCCTGAGGAACTTTTAATACAGTGTCTTCTATTAAATGTAGGAGACAATACTCTTTTTTGGTCACTGCACAGTATGAGAACTCATTTAAGATTATTCAGCATTCTAAAACCTAGGGGATTCAGCCTAGGGGATTTTTAATTTTGATTTTGGATCCAGAAATTGTGAGAATATGAACAGGCTGTTCCCTAGCACTGTAGCACTTGGTATCATTAAAAACCTTTGCCCATGACTTGATTCTGACATATGGGTGGTTGAGTCTTTTAGGCCTTATGCAAGGAGGCTGGAGACAGATACTTTGACTTGAAAAGACTTTTGGTGTTTAATTGCTCACTCTAATCATTGTGTGAAAGAGTCTGCTGGCAGGAAGGAGTAAAGGCTTGTGGCAAAAATAGGGCTCCGTCTTCAGTGCTTCCCTCTCCCATGGAGGCTGGGAGATGGAATAAGAGTACTCCTCTTCAAACTAGCCTCAAACCCCAAAAGGATCCCTTCAGCAAAAGTGTGTTTTCAAAGATTCTGTTGCTTGACTTTAATATACTCCACCTGTACATCAAGTTGGATCTAGGCTCAGATTGAAGAAGATAAACAGTGATGTCACTTAAGGTCACTTGGACATGATTATCCCCACTCCCACTGTATCCTATACTTCCCATCTGGTTTAATACAATCTGGCATTATTTCAGTGCTTCCCACTTTGGCTTGTTATTAGTACTTCTTTTAACTGTTTGAGCACAAATGGACTAAGAATCCCTTTCACAGCTCAGAAAGTGTTTCTGGCAAAGAGGATTCTGCTGGTTGGACAATATAATCCTATCAAACAAGTCAATTGTCTGGAAGCATCTGTTGGTCTCTTTTACTTTTGGAAAAGATGGAAATGCTGAAAACTGATGCTAAGGGGTGTTCTCTCTATATTAGTCCTTTCTGGCATCCATTAAATTATGAGTATTTTGTGTTACTGAACACATGTGTGTTTTTGGCATGCAAAATATACACACAATGGCCAATTTATTGCCTGTTCTTGGGAGGAGAGGAACAGTGGAGCTGTGGTAAGTCGATTGCCATGCACTCTGGTTAGAAATGGGAGGACAATAGGATCAACTGTGTTTGCCTTGAAAAGTAGCATAGGCATCTGAAAATCCATTTGCCAGATGTGTCAAAGATGGGTAATTGGGTATACGTTTCTCAGCATATAATGCCATTCATTTAATGTGGCCAGTTCTCCAACCTTTAACTTGGTAGTTGACCAGTGGCTGGATTATGAACATGAAATCTTTAGTGCCTATCTCACTGTGTTGGTGCTTTTCACAGAAATTGTGTGTGTGTGTGTGTGTGTGTGTGTGTGTGTGTTAATACATGAAATCCAGTTTAGAGAAAAACTTTGTATGCCCCATCCTGCTTGCAATGCAGTGGTCTGCCCTTGAGAATTTTAAATGAGCTGACCTACATAGCTTAACTATTTCAATTAAAAGTAGCAGAGAGTGTAGATTGGCAAGAGGTGGAGGACAGCAAGGGAAAAATCCCTCCCAGGAGCTTTGGTTCAGGCAAAGCAGTGGAAGAGACAAGAGATTCTGGGTATGAATCATAAATGATAGCCATCATGGATGCTTTGACACCCTGCTATGAGTGAAGTCCTTGTGAAGGTAGTTCCTTAGTATCCCTTGCTATGGACCTGTATTTGGTCTTCATAGGATTGAGGCAAGCCAAGTCTTTCCCGGGGAAGAATTTTGATGTTATTCCTTAATTTTCCAAACATCCACTCTTGTATTGTCTCTACAGTTGATTCTCTGAAGGGCTGGTGCTCTCCCCATCTCTCCAAGCCTTGTCTCAAGGAAAGATGTGGAGAGGAAATGCTCTATATGGTACAGAGTAGCCATTCTTGAATTCTTATTTTCCATTTCTTCCCTACTGCTCAGAATTCTGACTCCACAAAAATTCCTAATTAACTCAGTTGTTCTACAGCGACAAGCTAACATCTGGAGCTACCAAGTCAGGAAAGCCATTCGGCCCAGATCCAGCACGGATTTTCTCCCCTTCGCACCCAGCTCAGCAGTTGGGCACTGTACCAACCCTGACATTGTGGGATGAAGATGCCAAGGGCTGGAGCAACTCAGGGCTAATTGTTTCACCCAGAAAATCATGGGTTAGATATTTTCAAATTGCTGGCCTATTTTGAACAGTTTTTTGTTTTGGGGTTTGTCTTGTTTTAGGGGGTTTTATTGTTGTTATTTTGGTAGGAGATCAGAGATCACACAGTCCCTGGAGGGGGATCTGCCCTACATATTGCCTGTATGATACTCCTACTAGATGGGGGAGATGGGGGTTAACTTAGGGCTATGACCAGGCAAAGGTGTAGTACTCTTCAAATCTATCTATATGGTTCCTCAGGAGCCATATGAAATAAAATGATGAACAACAACTTGTCTCTGTCAGGCTCGATGGAGGCAGTTAGGTGCACAGGAGATGTAGAAGCCACTGCTAGTTTGCTTTTTTCAGTTCCAGTTCACATTTGTGGTACCGTCTATCTGCTTATCATATATTGTGCTTATTATGGGACTGGCACTATTCTGTTATACATAATAGTGGACCTGATAAAGTAGGTACTAATTTTGTCCCCGTTTTACAGGTGAGAACTCTTAGGCATTGAGAAGTTAATAAATTTGCTCACAAACATTTGCTTCTGACGCTAGGGTCAGAGATCAGGCAATGTGGCCTTAGAGTTCAGCCTGCTATACCAAAGACACACTGTCAGTAATGTAGGTTCCATTTCAACCCAGCCCCAAGGGTTTTCAGAGAAAAATCCACAGTGCTTCTTGGGTCAAGGTCAGTGTGGCTCAAACTTAAATTTGCATATGAATTGACTGGAGATCTTTGTAAAATGTAGATTCTGATTCAGCAGTTCTGGGGTGTGGCCAGTTCCAACAAGCTCCCAGGTGATGTCAATGTGGCTAATTCGTGGTCCACACATCCAGTTGCAAAGCCTTAGTAGGCTATTCTATGATTTTCACTGTCAGATTGCACTTAACTGGCTGTGGAAGAAACCCTTGCATTTAAGTAGAGGACTCATTAACACCAATATGAATTTAATGAGTGATCAGTTGGAAAAGAAAAGAACTATAGAAGCAGGGAGTAATCAATTTCTGTTAAAAAAAACTAATTTTCATAGGACTTTAATAGAAAATGGAAAGATAATGTTCTCCTTTTCTGTGTATTAGCCAAGGATCTTTCTTTTGTTCTTGGGCTTACCTCAGTACTTCTGGGCTAGTTTAAATCCTCATTTTTTTCTGAGTCACCATTACATACAGTTCTCCCAGCCACACCCCAGCAATGTACAAGGGATCAGACACAAAGTTAGATCCCATCACAAAGGCAGAGTCACCATGGTAACCACATCCTTTGAATCTTGAGTGTGCCCAGGAACCTGAGCAGAGCTGATAGTTGAACCAAGTTGTTCTCCTGAGAGATGGGGAGGAACAGAGCCCTGCCTACACTAGGCTGCTATATCTTCATCCCTACAACCAGAGGTGTCCACTTGCTGTGAAGAGTCTAGACACTCAGAACATCCTCCCCTCCCTGTAATCTTGAAGTTAGTCTCCAGGGTGTTTTCTGACCCTAACTGCCCTAACCATGAGAATATTTCAGTGCCTTGGGATACTCTTGTTCTTCTGGTTTGAGTTTTGGTGGATAACCACATCTGAGTCTTGCTGTGTTAATATGTCGATATTTTGGTTTATCTGCTTACTGGTGGTGTGGGGCATATGGCAAATCCAGTAGTGAATGGGCCTGGGCAGATGTGACCCCACCACATGGTGGCCTCATGGGGAATCTTAACTCCAGTGTATGGAATCAGTGAAAAGTGTAGCTTTCTAGATCAGGTTTTTATTTTATACGTTAAGGCAAAAAGCTATCTTCTATAATTTGGAACCTCTCTTCCTTTCCAATTCTCTCCATGGCCTCCATTGCTTGAGGGATGATGGTATGGGTTCACTTTTTCCCCTCTCATTTGGATGACACCATCAGAGAAGCACTCTGTACCTCTCCGTCAAGACCCATGAGATGACCTAATGTTTGATGGAGCTGAGGAAAAAGAAACCAAAATGACCCAATGGAACATAAATGTTGATTTGTTATTATTGTTTGATAGAAACAATGAACTCAGTTGTATTAGCTTGGCCACATGACTTCTTGAAAGGCATCTTTGAGATATGGAAATACTTCAGAGGGTTGTGTTGAGTCTCTAAGAAGACACCGAGCATTCAATTCCCAGTGGCCAATGGTCGACCTCTTTTGAGACATTTCCAACTGGAAAGGAAAGACAGGTCTTCCTACCTCCTGTGGAACGTCACTTTTAATGACGTTGCCTTATGAAGATGTGACCTAAGGAAGGACTGGGTACAGACAATGCTTTTAATCTCACTCACCTTATTCTTCATCTTTATATCTAAGTTTCAAGAAACTAATGTTAGCTAACAGCACTGTTTTTACTGCTAAGCAAAACTTCAGGAAGGGGAATTCTTTGAGAAAACATTAATTAACCAATTTTCTCTCGATTTAAATTAAAACCTATACTGTTTTCCTTTGCCCTCCAAGCTCTACTCTTATTTGATTATTACAAATCATTTTAAGGAGTATAAAAGTGACAGTGACTGGTTTTAATATTGAAAACCTAAAATTAATGAATGCAGTTTTGACTGCTGCTGCTGTCCTTGTGTTCTTTTTTGTATGTTTATTTAAATGCCAAACAATATTGCTGCTTGCAGACTGTCCGTTCTAGCCTTTATCATCAAAACCAACAGAATCAGGTTTGGGACCAAGGCTCATGCACATGAAACTGGGAAGACATTATGCGGAAGAAGCATTTCTTTTTAGAACAACCAATATTGATAGGAAGCATGATGTGTATATAAGCCAATAAGTATTTCCTGTGAAGAAGTAAGTAATTAGTTGATTTTGACACCATCTTCCCATAGAAATAGTGACACTGGAGCAAAGATACACTTTTACTGAATTTTGAAAGACTGGAGCAGTTCTTGCCTTGAATCTGATTTCTGTCAGACCCAGAGGCTTCTCATAATACATTCTCTGGCTGGTGAAGGGTGGTGAAGGGTGAAGGGTTTGGGAAATGGAGAGGAATTCCACTAAAATCACTCTGAACCTTAGAGAAAAATTGGAAGGGGATCAGTCAGCTGACTCCCTCCCGTGTGAGTCAGAATAAACACGTAGTTCTGCTGGGACCTGGAAGGTTCCAGTTAATGTGGAATGGGCTTGGGTGGATCCATGAAGTGCTCTGGGGGAGGAAGGGGTTGGCTGTCCTCAGAGAGGGGAGGGAATCTGGATTTCTTAGTCCTTTGGGTGGAAGGTTACTATGTCCAAAGGGAGTCTTTTTTTTTTAAGTTTACTTATTTTGAGAGAGAGAGAGAGAGAGAGAGAGCAAGCAGGGGAGGGGCAGAGGGAGAGACAGAGAGAGAGAGAGAATCCCAAGCAGGCTCCACACTGTCAGCATGGAGCCTGACGTGGGGCTAAGTCTCACGAATTGCGAGATCATGACCTGAGCTGAAACTGAGAGTCATGTGCTTAACCTTTGAAGCCACCCAGGTGCCCCCCAAAGGGAGTCTTTAAAGAGATTTTGTCCATCTTTTTCTTTGAGAAGCAAAATAAGAGGGTTATACTTGCAGGAAGTGGAGAAGAAGAGGTGAAGTTGGGAGGAGATCTCCTTGGCTATGGCTGAAATGTGGGAGTTGATAATGTAGAGAGATTCTGGAACCTCCAACTCTGGTTTTAAGGGTCAAGGGTTTTCATTTTGACTAGCTTAGTTCCTCAGCTTATTAAATGGCTTTCATCAAATTGCTTAACCACCTTAAACCTTAATTTTCTCACCTGCAAAGTGGAGATAATGCTTGTTCCAGAAGGTTGTTAAGGGGATTACATGAAATAATATATAGCATCATGACTGTCACATAGCAGCTCTTCACGTTACAAGTTATTGTTACTACTTCTAGTTCTGTTACAATACCTGACTTGGGAAAGCATGATGGGTGAGGAGTGATGATAGAAACAGTCAAGATGTAGACACTAGAGCTGGCACAGAAATGGCGGCAGAACTGTTTAAAGGGGACCCAGGCGGCAGAGCACCCCAGTTTGGCTCCATCCACGGGCCATTGACTGTCATGTGGTGTATTGGTTGCCTAGAGGAACAGCAGGGGTTGGGACAACAACACCTCCCTCAGCCCCTGGGGCTTTCCTCCTCCACACACTTCCCCCTGCCCCCTGTATTTCATACTGGAAAGGCTCTTGGTGGGAGCCACAGCTGGGAGGAGACTATGGGCTTAGAAACAGTGTCAGGATGAGATACCACAGACTCTTGGCCTTTTTGCCCGATCCCTGAGGTCACAAAGGCTTCCCTTCCTGGGGTTTTGCTCACGAGCCACAGTGTTTTAGCTTTTTTCCTGGGAAGCCCAGTTTTTAACTGGTAAGAAATTTTATTCCAATAGTCTGTTTTAGTTCCCTTCTCTGTTTTTGATCGTCCTTCTTCTCTCCCACCAGCCTCCCACTCTGCCCCCCTACACACCCTGCCTCTTTTCCAATTTTAGCGGTGTTACCAGGGCAGCTTTTCAGAAAGCCTGCTTCAGTGGTTCTCGCCTGGGCCGTTTCCACAGCGGCTGTGTGCCGGGTACCATTCACCGAGGCTCAGCAATTGTGCCCCATCTGTTCCTCTGGCTGCAGCCACCAAGCATCTGTGGGGGGTGGTGAAGGCTGAAGATGCCCAGACAAGGGGCAGGGAGGACCTGGCCACGTGATGACCAATGCAGCAGGGGTGCCTGGCAGGAGACTCAGAATAAAGGGCCCTTATGACCTCCAGGGGTAGGGAAAGAGTGGGAAATGGAGATCAAGTTAAAATTAAAAGGTTTTAAAAAGTCATTTGTGAAGAATTAAACAAATTTCTTTCAAACTGCTTTATTACACATAGGAATTGTATCAATCAACAGTGAGCACTAAATTGCTGGATCAGTCAGAAAATATTGTTGCTGCTGAAGAATCAATGCTAATTGAATCATTAGGGCATTATTACATGAAACACAAATAGCTTGGTATGATAATTCTCTGCTCTGCTTGATCTGTCATCTTCCAAGAAGCAGTGAAACTATGTCTGTACTGCCTGATCAACTGCCAGGGTCCCCTCCATTACTGCCTTTCTCATTAGAGTTAAAGGTGGGTAGTGGTTGTGGTAATTTCCCCCTATTAAGAAAAGGAGGGCGGGTGTCTGGGTGGTTCAGTTGGTTAAACATCCAAGTCTTGCTTTTGCCTCAGGTCCTGATCTCACGGTGAGATGGAGGCCCACATTGGGCTTCACCTGCTTAAGATTCTCACTCTCCCTCTATCTCTCCTCTATCTCGCTGCCCCTCCCCTGCTCACATGTTCTCTCTCATAAACAAACAAACAAACAAACAAACAAACAAACTTTTTAAAATGTGTATAATATAGTCCTTCTTGAAGTCAGTGATACTGAATAATCTTGACAAGTAAGAAGGTTGAAGAAGAATTTGGATTGCATTTTGGAAATCTTCTGGTAGGGCCTTTGATATGTGAATATATGTCTGCAACTTTATTGAAGTAGGCAAAATGCAAACAGTGACCAACCTGAGCTCAGAATAAAAGGCAGGGCTGCAATGGGGATGCCAGTTACAGGCTGAACACTCAGGTCTGAGCCCTGAAGCTGAATGGAATGGCTCTGGAATGCACAAGACATTTTCTAAAGTCTTGGAGGCCAGTATTAGAGCTGGATTCACCCTCTATCACCTACACACTCTGATATTGACCTTTCCACATTGAGGTGCTGATGGATGTTAGTGAAAGGAATGAAATATTTTCTAAAGTAGGCCATGTTGGCCTCAGCTTTCCCTCCTCTTCCACCCCTCTTTTGGCCATTTTTCTTTCTCCCCCACCTACCCTCCTGACCCCTGGCAGCCCAGAGCCCCCATCTGGAGCCCTCCCCCAGGCTGCCTGTCTCACTCTGTCAGTGGCTCCTGTTCTGAAATTCCCCTCCCTTTGTGAGAAGGTCTCATCAGGCCTGGATTTCCAAAGTGCATATCCCCCCATCCCACCACCTACCATCTTGGGTGTTTTGGCTGGTATGAGACTCCCCCCAGGGATTACATTTGTATTTGAACAACAGGTTACTGGGAATGTAAATCCTAACCCAAATGGAATTATCCTTGAGGGAGTTTCAAGGATTTCGTAAATAATACCAGAGACATAGTTCACAAAACCAGTCTTGGCTGTGTCTCTCCTAACAATGGGAGGTGATGGGGGTGGGAAGAGGAGAGGCATTTCCTTGAAGGCTTGCTGCAGCTTTCTCTCTGATTTGTATGTGGACCAAGAGACCTAACCCCTCCCACGTGTCAAGGAGCAAAGGGGCACAGTGAGAAGGACAGCATTTGTCGCAGACCCACTATGTCCTGCTGGTGCACTGGCAGTGTGCTTTCACGTAGACCATGTCACCTCGCCCTCATAAAAATGCTCGGAGGTAAATATTATTACCCTCCCCTCAGTTTTAAGTATGAGAACACAAAAACTTAGAATTAAGTAATTTGCCCAAGGTCATGTAGAAGTACTAACATTCAAATCCAAGTGATCTCAACAGCAGGCATGTCCATTGTATCACATTATGTTTTCCCTGTCCCCTTGCCCATCACCCCACCACACACATGCACACACATGCACATGCACATGCACACACACACACCACTTCTCTCGGTTGATTCTAACTGTCCTGTATTTGCCTCCTGTAGTCTTTCCTCCAAGTCACATCCCTACTTACTCATCTGCAGGACCTCCTCTTCATCTTCTATATTCTGCCCCCCTTCTTTTCCAAGCTTCTTTGTCTTCCTTAGCAGCCTCTCCACCAGACTGCCATCTTAGATGTTCCAGACCTTGGCCACCCCTCCCCACTCTGCGTATCATACCAGAAGCCCTAGTGGCCAGCACATTGTCAGGTATCTAGCAAATATTTAGGGAATGCATCCTCTTCCCTTGCTGCGTCTGCCCAGCTCATGTTCCTTTCCTCCACCTCACCAGCTTGTACCAATTGCTCCTTCTCTACTTGCCCTTCTCAGCTGTGCAGTGATTTCCAGAGGCTGGTGAGCAAAACAAGTAGAGAGTGGTCATAAAAGAACCCATGGTGGATGCAGTTAAGTGATTGTGTACGTACGGGCAGAAATATTACAAGCATTTCTCCTTTTTGCGTTGCCCTTGGCTGCTCTTCGGTGGAAGAAAGCCTTTATCATGCTTCTACTTTACATGGGAATACTTGGTCCTTTTCCTCATTTGCCCCCGTAATTAGTTTTTCTGTCTCCTCCACAATAGAAATGAAAGAATTATCATGAGGTGCCGTGAGCCATGCTTGTGTGTTTCCCCTTTTGTCAAATTCAGAGTACTCCAATCCATAACACTATCTTGTTGTCAAGGTGACCCCTTCTGAAAAAGCTTCGGGGTAAGTGTGCGTGCGTGTGTGTGTGTGTGTGTGTGTGTGTGTGTGTGCATGCGTACATAAGCCAGAGAGTGGGTGAGCAGAAGAGAGCACTTGTGTGGGGGAATATATATGTGATCAATCACACAATGTGAGAAGCCTGGAAAAATAGGTCAAAGGAATGACAGGACCCACTGTCTCTGCTGTAATTCTGAGGTTCATCCAGTGTCTTAGAAGATTAATGAGTGGGGTTTTGAGTTGCTTTGTGCTTTCATGGGCTGAGCAGCAGTAGGCAGATCATTTTTAACCCACCTTACCTTTCCTTTTCCCTGTTCAACAGTCCTCTGGGGGAAGAGCATCATCTCTGCCCCTTGTCTGTCCTCCCTTGCTCAAACACACCTAATGGGCAGAATCATTAAAGGGGGGGTGGGGGGGTTGGCAAGATTCCTCCCAACTTGAGTGCATATGCCACGAAAGCAGGGATTTTCGTCTTGTTTTATTCCCTGTTGTATTTCCAATGCCTGGGACACAAGGGGTGTTCACAAAAGTTTTATTGAATGAATGAGTTTGCAAAGTATTTCTTCTAATTTGCAGTCATCGGCATCTCTATTTCCTCTCTACCTGAAGGCAGTATTACCCTGCCCTGTCCCCTGGGCCCCTGCTGTCACCATCATCACTCAAGATCCTCCCTGCATAATGCAGCCTCATTTCTTGATCCAGACTTCTTCCCAGTCCTCTACTCATCCCTGTTCCCATCCACATACCCTCTTGTTCCCCCTCTGCTTCTTCAGACTTTCTACATGGCCATGCCGTTTTCCCAGCCTCACCTTGCTCTTGGTACAGCCCTACCTTCTTACCTCATGGGGTTCTCTTTGGCCTTCAGATCAGAGGTTGCAAGCTCAAATGTCTACCCAAGCTAGGCAAGAAATGTATGTAAGTGAAGCAGGCCTGGTACAGGGAGAGGGTTCACATTCCCATAGGCGTATGCTCATCTCCAGCGTTATAGGAAAACATCAATGCAAGAATAATAATACATAGCTTCTGACACTTGGTCTCCAGGTTGGAGAAACAGTGGGGAATGAAGGGGTCTGTGCCACCCTCAAGAATACGTATTTCCTTAAAGGTACACCTACAGCAGATTAGCACCATGACAGAATATCTGCCCACTGTCATGAGCCCTTCTGGTAATATGGATTTGGGCTGAAACCTAATGTTTCATAAGCGCTGGCTCAAAAAAAAATTTTTTAAACAATTATGTGCCAAATAAAACACATTTGTGGTCACAGTGGCCCACTGGCCTCTGGCTTGTGACCTCCACTCCAAAGAGTCTTCCTAGGTCACAGGAAGTGACTTTCCCTTCCCAAGTGCCCCTAGAACTTAGAGACACAGCATCACATGGTAGGAAGACCCCTAGCCAAAGAGTCTGAAGACCTACTCTCTAGTCCTGATGGCCTCAGTTTCCTCATTTGTCAATAGGAACAATAATATTTGATATGTTCAGCTGCTTGGCTTATAATTTTGGAGTGCTTTTATATGCATGGTTTCATTTGACTCTCAGAAGAACCCTGTGTAGGCTTGAGAAATATTTTTAATTTAATAGGAAATAACTGAAGCTCAGATAGGTTAAATGTGTTACCCAAGGCCATACAGCTTATAAGTGGTAGAGCTGGCCATGGCATTTGGGTCTTTTGTCTCCTGAGGTTTTGTGTTTTGTTTTGTTTTTTAAATCTTGGACAGAATGGTAAGCTGTTAAGTGCTATGTGGATACTTAAGAAGAAGTGAGAAGCTTACTGTTATGTGGGTTATTACTCATATGGTAGATGCCATACATTACCACATAGTTAAGCAGTCATCTGTACAGCATGGTGATTGATCTTGGATTATTTGACACGTGGTCATCTTCTCTGACCAGACTGTGAGTACCCAGACACAGGGATGAAATCTAGTACAGAGATGTCTGTGGAGGTGTTTGGTAAGTAATTGCTGATAAACTGAATCAAAGGAAAGTGGTGATGCCATGTGAGAGGGAGCCATACCTTGACACCAAAGCCAGGCTGTTCCTGAGAATTGTCAGGACCTGTGGACCCCGTGATTCTCAATGCTGTGCTCCTAGTCTGCTAGTAGCTGTTGGTCACATGTGCAGTGTAGCACATATGGCAGCTGCTGTCAAGATGGTCACCATCCAAGGCCTCCCAGTTGGGATATGGGAAGGAATGAAATGGCATGGTGACATTTTGGAGTATGACCTGGGTTTGATTAATTCTTGGTTGTGGACAGTTTAACTCTCAAGCCTCAGTTTCTTCACCACGAGGTTAACTGCAAAACAAGGATAACAGAGGCTACTTCACATGATGGTGAGGAAGGCTAATGAAAGTCACATGTGCTAATACAACTATACAGTGCCTGGCTTTGATCAGTACTTGATGCAGTGTACCTCATGGGGATTCCTTTCGTGTAGCAGGACTGGTAAGGGCACTGTTTATCTGCTTGTGCTGATGCTGGGCACTGAATTCCTCACAGCAGTTGTCAGGTAAGATTCACTCAATGCAAATAATCCTTCGTAACAGTACCTGGACGAGCCTTGTAACTTGAGATTTTATGAAGACAGTAAAAATAAGTGGAAACTGACTCCGTCTACATAATGGGAAGAGAACTATTTTCAATTTGCTTAATCTTAAAGCCAACTACACACAATTGTGGATATACAGCAGAGTTATGATGAAATTCCAGTTCATCTTTACCAAACCTCCAGGCAAAGGGATTAAGAACATGGTCTCTAGATAGTTCTGAGACGTTCCACCCACCTCTGGATCCATCCCTGCTGTTCTTTGCTAGGATTTCCTTGTCTGTTTCAGGCCTTCGGCCTCCTCGGTCTGAAGTTAGGCACTCACTCCAAGATTCTTTTAGCTGCGGCCTTCATTAATTACTTTGGGAAGGGGCCTTTGGCTCCCCAGGATGCTTTGCAGAATGTCAGCTGCCTCCTTTGCTCATGACCACTAGCCTAGGAATGTGGTGTTGACTCTGGTTGCAGCTCTGCTCTCGAACAGAAACATTTAGGGCTGGAGCCTTTATTCTTCACCAGGCAGGAGTGTTTCCTTAGGGGGAAGGCTAGGTGAAAACAGACCTTACCCTTCCATCATTCAGCACGATGCCATGACACTCCTTTGTAAACCATTGGACAGCCAGATCCTTCCGGAACAGCACCCCCCCTCCCCCCAGGTCCCAGCCGTCCTTCAGGATTGTGCTGTTTACTTCTCTGTGCTCACTGTGGCTCAGTCAGTACACATTTCCCACTCTGGGGTTTGGCAGAAGGGTATGCAGAATCCTGGTGTGTATGGCTCTGAGAGTATAAGGCCAGCAGTAGGTCGTGTGAGCAACTTACTCCTCCTGAGAGCAGAGCCACCTGCCCACTTTGCTGTGTGCAAGGACTCTCGTTGAGCAGTTCAGAGCCTGGCATTGAACTCCCCCACAGGAATGTGCTGGGGATTATTGGTTAATGCCGGTAAAGCACTTGGGCTATAAATGTCAAGTTTAATGTTAATAAACAGGGGGATTAGGTTCATTTATGCAAAAAGGAACTCGCTTCACAATGGACATAGAAAGGAAGACTTTACTTTTATCAACAAAAACAAACAGTAAACTGTAAACCCAGATTCATCGAGCCTGAGGCTCTATCTGGTCTCTCACCCTGACATCCCACTGGTTTTCTCTCACTGGCCATAAACTCTGCTTGCTGCCGAGTGGATTACCTAATTGTGTTTGTGTGTTTGATGTCTTTTGAAATGAAAGCATCTCAGGAAAGTGTTGAAAGAAGAGCAAACAAGATAGAGACTGCATGGCCAAGTGGAGAGGCCCATGCCATTTGTGACACCAAGAGGGATTGGTGTTATTATTCCCTGGAATTTGGCATACTTTAAAGGAGGTGCTTCAGTTAATGGTCTTCTATTCTTTCTATTTTGTACATAACAAAACTGAAGCATAAGTATTTCAACAAAACTGAAACATAAGGATGTGCTTTGAGTTCATTCCCTGTAAGAAGCTTCTGAGGTAAGTTTTTCTCAGCTCAGTTCCCCTGAGAAAATCCTTCAGCACATGTGTACTCAGCCATCCATTGTTTAAGTTTTTGCTGACAGGATAGCAAAGGGAAGAATCCTTACAGAATCCTTGGCCAGGAATTTGCTGGGCACTTTATAAACCTCTCTTTGTCAGGTATGTCATCCCATTTTGCAGACTAGGCAACTGGGGATCAGAGAGGGTGGTCTACAAGATATCTGAGCTTTTGCACTTCTCACTGTGTCTCCTAAATGTAGTGATCACACTGTTCAGTTAGTTTTATTTTTGTTATGTTCCACAGCACCTAGTATAGATCCATAGCCCTTTTTCTGTAATTCTGAAATTTGAAAATCTCTAAAAAATGAAAGTTCAGTCATTGTCCATTTGGCAAAACCTCGACCAAACTCATGTGGGGGCAAAGAGACCTAGACTGATGTGAGGGCAGCTATGGTCTTTATTTAACCTGCTCAGAGTGACTATTCATATGATTCATGGCAGAAATATGTTTACCTGTGGGGTCCTTCACCCTGCTGTGGTGTTATATACAGTATATGCACAAATTACCTTTCTAGAACCTGAAACATTCTGAATTTTGAAATACACTTGGCCCCAAGAGTCTACAATAAGGGACTATGGTCCTCTATAAAGCTCTGTGCACAGGAAACCCTGGCTGTACACTCTCCATTAGCGGGAAACCCTGGCACATGGACTTTCCTATGCTATGCACCTGTAGCAAGGGGGGGTCACAGAAGCGAGACAACCTGTTCAGAATCTTCATTAGGCACCTGCCATATAGTAGTGAGAGGAAGAGCTAACAAAGAAAAGAAGACTGTAAATTAAGAAAGGCTACATCGATTTCCTTCCTTTCCTATAATCCTGTGACTCTTAAAAACTTGCAGCTTCCTTTAATTCATTCTGTTTGTCTTTTGCAGATTTCACCCAAGTATTTCAGAAATAAATCTTACTCTTAAAAATACACCAGGTGGTGGGGGTGGCCTTTTATAACCTTACTTTCTTTACATGGTCATGACACATTTCACGGAGTTTGGAACACCCTTGCATTTTCCCAGGAGGGTCACTCCTGGATTCCCTGCACCCCCCTGCCTTGTCAGTGCAGTAGGGTCTGCTTTTCCCATCAGCCTGATGCTCCCTTGTCCTTGAACTCCATTTTCTGGGTGGATTTAATTAGCTAAATTCGCATGTGCCAAGATGAGATATAACCTGTGTTGGGAAGTCCCTTGGGGATTTCTGGGGTAGGAGAAAGCTCAGTGGTACCATACTGTGATGGAATGTCCCAGGATAGCAGGGCAGGGCAGTGTGACTGCAGACTTCATCCTCCTGGCGGGCACGTTGTGCCTGTGGCTGAGCCCCAGGCTCCCTCATACTCCTGGGGAGCAGCCAGAGTGGGATCTGATTTCCTGGTTCTTCCTCAGTTCCCTGTGGACTGTGATAGCAAGATTTTGCAAAGGCACAAAAGAATCTCTGCTGAAACTTTTAAAGTCTTTAATCACTCATTCTTGTTTCTTCTTAAGCCCCTGGACTTTTGCCAAGCCTCTTTGTCCTTCCTCTGTGAATTCTCTGTCACTTCCACTTACCCTCGTTTCACCTGCTGCTCCTTCTCTTTGTTTCCCAAGGGAGAGGAAGATGACTGGAATTTTAGGAACAAAACAAAAAACAACATGGGAAAAGGATAAAAAGTGCTGTGACCACTGCAGAAGGTGGACAGATGGTTGAGAACCTTTGTAGACTGGGAGAAAACAAAAACAAAAACAAAAAACAAAAAACACAACTCTTCTTTCCTCTCCCATTCTCAAAAAAAAGTTATTTCTAAAATTGAGCTGGCTTATTGGGTGCCTTTGTTTACTCAGACCTTGTTTTAACTCATAAATTCCATGTGTGTGTATGCGTGTGTTTCTTTTCGCTAAGGGAAAGATAACACCACAACAACTCAGCTAACCCGGGAGGGTTGGCCCAAATGTTGTAAAGTAACGAGGCAGCTGTTATTCTGTGCTCTGTTTATGCTGTATATTCTCTTAATGTCTTGCTTAGCATGCTGTAGCAAAGTATCATAGACTGGGTGGCTTAAACAACCACATATATTTATTTCTTATGGTTCTAGAAGCTGGAAGTCCAAGATCACGATGCTGGCAGGTTTGGTTCCTGGTGAGGGCTAGATTCCCGGATTATAGGCAGTTTCTGTCTCACTGTGTGCCTGCTCAGCCTTTCCTGGTGTGTGTAGGTGGGTGGAGAAAGAGAAACCTCTGATGTCTCTTCTTCTACTTACAAGGTCACTAATCCCACCATGGGGTTGACTCCTATGACTTCATCTAAACCCAATTCCCTCCTAGAGCCCCAACTCCAAATACCATCACATGCAGATTAGGGCTCCAACATATGAATTTTGAGGGGACACAAACATTCAATCCATAACACTGAACTTCCACTTCCTGGCTGATGGACTCTTCTTGATAAATACAACCAGTGAGCAGTGCCTCTTCCCTGCTCAACTCCTGACCAGCTAAGCAGAGGAGCAGATGAGTTTGGAGGCCAGAGTTGGAATGCTGGGAAAGTCCAAGAAACATTCCTCTACGGCAGGACCAAGGACCCAAGGGAGCATCCCTTTCCATTATGAAGGAGCTGGGGCCCACTCCTGTGCTCGATTTTCCCATGGTTTTAGCTAGTGAACAAACTCTAAGTGAGATGTTAAGCCCATGGTGCCATAAGAACTGACAGATGATGTATTGCTAAGTGACATCCAGGACAAGCAAGAGATGGCTTCTGGAAAAGGGATGGCTGCAATGGGGAATAAAAGCAAGTCCTCCATTCTGTTTGGGGTTAGGCAGGTGTGGGATCCCAAGGTCAGTGCAGGGCTGCTCATGCTCACTCCAAAACCTCAGTGGATATAAACTCTTGAAGAGAACAACATCCAACTCCACTTTCCTTTTTTTAAACATTAAATTTTTTTTAACATTTATTCATGTTTTTGAGAGACAGACAGAGACAGACAGAGACAGATCATGAGTGGTGGAGGGGCAGAGAGAGAGAGGGAGACACAGGATCTGAAGCAGGCTCCAGGCTCTGAGCTGTCAGCACAGAGCCTGACGCGGGGCTTAAACCCCTGAACTGTGACGTTATGACCTGAGCCGAAGCTGGATGCTTAACTGACTAAGCCACCCAGGCGCCCCTTTATAAACATTTTTTAAAAATGTATCTGTTTTGAGAGACAGAGAGAGAGAGAGAGAGAGAGAGAGAGAGAGAGAAAATCCCAAGTAGGCTCCACACTATCAGCGAGTAGCCCAACGTGGGGCTTGAACTCATAAATTGTGAGATTGTGACCTGAGCCAAAACCAAGAGCTGGATGCTTAACCGACTGAGCCACCCAGACGTCCCCAACTCTACTTTCAAAAGGAGCTTGGAAAGAAATGAACCAAAGAAGGGACCAGATGCAGTTTCCTGGCCATGGTGCCTCACAGTATGGAGGTGAGAGGGGCTGGCTTCAGAATTGACAACCATAGGCTCAGTTATGGCCCTGATGTTTGCCAACTCTGGGACCTTGAGCAAATGGCTCAACTCTCGACCTCAGTTTCTCCATCTGTAACATGAGGGTTGTAATAGCACTGGTCTCACAGTGCTGTTATGAGGATTGCATGTGGGAAGCACCTGTCACAGTGCCTGGCGTATAATAGGCCCTCAGTAAATTTGGGCTATTACTATTGGCACATGTGATTGGCATCTGAGTTTTATTTAGTAGCCGTTACACTTTCTTGCTAGTATGTATGCTCAGGAGGCTATCAACAGAGAGGTAAGGAACACAGACTGTGGAACCAGTTTGTGTGTTTGAACTGGTTTTGTTTGAATCCCAGCTCTATCACTTACCAGATGTATGACCTTGAGCAAGTTAATGGACCTCTCTGGGCCTCACCCTTCTCATCTTCAATATGAGTATAAGGTGGTATATACCTCATAGGTTTATGGGGAGTGGATATATGTGAAGCAGGAGTTGGCAAACTATGGCCAACAAGCCAAAACACTACCTGTGTTTGTAAATAAGGTTTTAGTGGCACACAGCCATGCTCATTCATTCATGTATTATGTGTGGCTACTTTTCTGCTACAACAGCAGATATGAGTAGCTGTGACAGAGACCGTCTGACCTACAAATTCTAAAATATTTACTGCCTGGCCTTTTACTGAAAAAGTTTGCTGATCTCTGGTTGTAAAAGGTTTAGACAGTGCCTGGCACAGAGTAAATGCAAGATGAGGGTTTGCTATTGTTACTACTGTTATCTCTTTACAGTTTATGATCACTAGACCCTCCCTAGTGGTACACATAGGTTATGATCATTCCCTTCTTGTAGAGGATCTGGGATGTAGAGGACTCAAGTGACCTACCCAAGGTGGAGCTGGGTCTAAAGTCTAGCTCAGGGCTCACTCTGGCAGTGGCCCTGAGTCAGAGATACTTGCCTTGCCTTTCCTGTGGATTTCTCGAGGACAGGGCCATTGTCTGTCCATCCCTGTTTCTGCTCTTCTCCCCAAGGCCCACACAGTGCATCACACAGACCCTGGCTTCAGGGATGCTGGCTAATTCATGCCTCCTGCCCCCACCTGCCCAGCTCCCAGCACTGAGCTCTCCACATGGGACATCTTTAGCTCTGGGTTGTTCACCTCCCTGACTGCTGAAATTGGGAGGGCTTGGCTTATTACCATGGCAGAAACTCCTCTGCTTATGCACATAATGTGGAATCCGGGAAGACCCACTCCATTTCTGGACCTTTAGTCAGGACCATGGGTGTGACTGATCTCTGGGTGGTTCACTGAGCACTTTTGCATTTGTTATCTCACTTGATCCTCACAGCAAGGGACAAAGTGGGTGATGGTGTGCCCATTAGTCAAGCTGAAAGAGACTGAACCCATACCTAAGAGCATGTGTTAAATGGCTGAGTCAGAAATGGAGTCCTGGTCTTCAGCTCTGTCCAGCTGTTCTCCCTCCCCCAGCCTCCTGGCTTGATCATCGTGGTGGTGCCAACACCATACCCTTGGGCACTCCTTCCACTGTCTAATGACTCACTGTATGATACCTCTTCTTTGGCTGTAATGGAAATTCCATGTGCTTTAGGAGTTTGTTCTGCTCTCAGTGGAGATGAAAAGAAGCTACTCAGAAAAATAACTATTTTTTAATCTTTGGTCTTGATGGTGTCTTCTGCCCAACCAGTCTAGGCTGGCATTTCTATCTTTTTGGGTTTGCTGGAAAAGGGTCCAGCCCACCCACCAAGGTGACTTTTGTAAACTGCAATTACACCTTCCAGTGTGAAGCAGACGGAAGGACAGTTTGTTCTGAGTCAGCTTAGCTCTTCCATAGAATAGTCATGTCACTTTGGAAAGCCCTGAGTTTGGTGTGTGTGTGTGTGTGTGTGTGTGTGTGTGTGTGTATGTGTGTATGTGAATACTCCCTGATCATGTAATTTCTGGGGAGTAGAAAACCACTCCTACAAGCTTCTGAAGAGCATAGGAGAAACTGGAGCACATTTACAGTAATTATGAGCTTATGGGGATGAAGGGCAAAAGGAAGTCAAGTTACTAGCAGAAAACATGGTCCATTTGACCTATCTCCTGGGGACTGAAGTTCAGCACAGGAGTAGACAGTTGATGGCTAGTCAGAGCAACACCTAACTTTCAAAAGCAATGATATGAAATGGCTCAGCTGAACCATGTTGAAATCTCCTTCATAATGAAAAGCAGGTGCTATAGGAGAGAACCCACTCCTACAGATTTCCAGCAGAGGTTTCCAAACCAAGGAGGTTGAAGTCGTTCAGCAAGGCCACCAGGAAGCAGCCAGATGTCCTGGTGTTCACCCAAATGGACCTGCCACAGCCCTTGAGTTTCCCCATTACTAACCTTCCAGATTCAGTGGAGACCTTCTAGACACTGTCAGTGCAGTGTAGCCAAACTCAGCCACAGTCCCCTGTGAATGAATGTACATAACTTCTGGTGGGTAGAACAAGAAATTGCTTTATAACCAAAATGCTCTTTTGGTTGGACAAATAATCAGAAACAGCTGCCCTGCAGCTTTGCAGAGAATGGAATCTTCCTAGCCTCCATGAAGCGAAAACAATTCGGGAACCAGAGCAGAACAAGGACCAGGATGGGACATGGGGCTTAGAACAGACTTCTGGCACCACCCCTGATTGACCCTACATCACTTCCCTTCTCTGGCCTTTGGTTTCTGTATCTCTCAGACAGGGCTAATGAAACCTGTTTCTTACTGAAACTCCACACCATGAAAATTTATTCTCTTATTGGCAGCAGGCTTAGGCAAAGTGGCCCGCCACATAAAACAGCTTGAATCCTTGAGCATGGTGGATGGAGGTTGTTTAATGACTGAAGCTGTGTAGCCTGCTCCATGTTTGTCTTACCATTAAAATTTTTATTGTTATTTGTGAAGTATCCACTGGAGTTCAGGAAAAGTCTGCACACTACTAAATCGAGTGAGCTCAGCTCCTGCTGCAGTTAAAATGAGTGCTGTAACCCCAATTAATAATGATTTTTTTTCACCAGAGACGGCTGCTTGCATGAATGTATTATCTGCTGGGGAGCCCTTATGGAGCCTGCTCCCAGTGTGTAAATATTCAGTCTGCCTAAAAAAGAAAGTCCAAAAAAGGGCTGGTTTATTCACAGTGGCCTCTATGATCTGGCCACAGTCAAGGGCCTCTTCAAATCATCAGCTCTGATATTATACACAAACATTTGGGTCTACAGGATAATCTGGAAAGAGGATGCAAGAGGGAAAGGCAGAGTGCTGAGTGTGAGGTGGGGCGGTGGGGGCAGTGCAGGGCAGGAAAGAGAAAACCAGAAAACAGAGCTGAGGTTGGAAGCCATGAAACAGGGCTGAAGGCTCATGCCATGATTCATGGCTTATCCTTATGAACAGCCTCTACTGTACATCAAGAGGCAGGGACAATAGTGATGAGCTTAGAATGTCAAGGTGGCCTCTGTAGGTGGTAGAGGCCTGCTTTGTCCAGATTATTTGGTTCCATTGAGAGCAAATGCCAGATTGGATCAAGGTGTTTGTACATGGACAGCTGTATGTTTTATATACAGACCTGGTGAATCAAGCCCCTTCTGTCTTCTTTGTAAGCGTTCTCAGCTATTATTCCTTCCCATTCTCTTTCAGAGGTCTTTTTGGTCCTTCCATGGCCTTCTGTGTCATCACTTACAGGATGTCTCTTAGCTTGGATTACACTACTTTTTGCCGTCTCTATACATTCAAACTAACTTGAAAATTTTGACAATGTTCCCCACCCCCCATAGAGGAGAGCACCACTAATTCTCTACTCTTTTTGTTACCACAGGCAGGGAGAAGAGGGTTTCTACGCCACAGCCCTGTAGTGAATGGTGTGGGAGGAGCACTTCCCACTTATCCCTTGACTCATGCCCTTGACTCCAGGGGAGGGGAAGTAACTTATCTGATTCATGAGTTTGGCTTAGCCCCTCTGGGACTCTCTTTTGAATCTACTTGTCCCCAAAGAAGGGCTCACCAAGTTACCGGGGCTGGCTCTGGCCCTGTGGGGAAAGCCTACAATGGTTCCACTTTTTGATTGGGCGAGTAGCTTTAACTCTGAGTGAACTATTGGGCAGCACTTTGTAACCACCCATCTAAGCCACATTCTCCAATTTAGAATTTGTTTGTAATGAAGCTTTTAGTTTGATTTCAGTCTGTATGTCTCCTATATCGTATTTCTTAATTGGTTCTGAACTTGTAAGAGGGTAGAATGGACAATTAGTTTTTGGCCACCACCCAAAGCCCCAGAATTCCTCCTTGATCGCTGTTTCTAGAAGGCTCTCTGAGCAGCTCTGGGTATAATGGAGGCAAGGCAACATCTGTGGACCATTTTCTCCCTCAGACTACTATTTAGAATTATAAGAACCCAAGTCTATGGCTCCTGTTTTTGAGAACATCTGCCATAGAAATGTTATAATTTTCCTCTCTCTTTATCTCTGAAATAATGATACTTTCCTGAGAGGAGGGCATCAAGGAGTAAATGAAATAACACACATTTACACACAATAGGTCATCAGTAAGTACCTGCCCTTCCTTGGTTGCCTGTGTCACAGTTAAATAGTGATTGCTGAGAGAAAGTTCACTCTGATGTCTAAAACATGCCTATCTTGTTACCTTTGAAAGCCATTATTTCTGTCTCATTGAGAGCGATTTATAAGCTTAACATATGATGAGGAAACCTCATACCCCATACACCTGGTTTAGGGGACCATTTGAGAGAAAGAACCTCAAAACCAATAGAGAGAAGAGAAGTGTGCTAAGAAGGAGAAGAAACATCCAGGGCATCTGGAGAAGGTGGAGGATGGGCCTGAAGGAGTTTGGCTGTTAAAATCATTAAACATGCAGTGATGAGCCTTAAGGTATCCATTGGTGGACCTCATCTGGGCACTCCTGAGTTTGGTTGTGCCTTATTTAAAGCTAAGATCAGAGCACCTGGATGGCTCAGTAGGTTGAGTATCTGACTCTTGGTTTTGACTCAGGTCATGATCTCACGGGTTCATGGGTTTGAGCCCCACATCAGGCTCTGTACGACAGCATGGGGCCTGCTTGGTATTCTCTCTCTTCCTCTCTCTCCACCTCTCTCTCACTTGTGCTCTCTTCTCGCTCAAAATAAACTTTTTTTTTTAAAAGCTAAGATTGACAAGGTCTGAGAAAAGTTGCTAGACATATGCTATGTTAATGTATAGCTTTCTCTCCCACATCTTGGGATGCAAAATCATCTCATTTTTCTGGAACTTTACCATATGTGTCTAGTACTGTGCCCACCACTGTGGAACCCCTAGATAGGCATCCACACTCCAGTTGCTCACAGGCTGGTAGGGAGGAGAATATCAATATGGAAGAGAGTCTTAAAGCAACACAGAACTCTTTCGATCAGCAAGCTTCTTGAGGACATGGCTTGAGTCTTATTTATCTTTGTACCCCCCGATCATCTGGAGCAGCCCTTCTCCTTTGTTTATTTCTTATACAGGGTTTAATTCCATTTATATTTTAGTTCTGGATATATACTAGGTGACCCTGAGTTTTCTAGCTGTATACAAATGGAGGCACAGGGGCTCAGACAGCCAGCTTCAAGAATGATCTGCTCGCCTATTGCTCTTGTGTCTTTTCCATCATGCATCAGTAAACTGACACAGATGTGTGTTGGCTCCTACTCTGTGCTGATGATTGTTCAGGGTCAGAGCTTCTCCTACCGCTCACCTTTTGTCCACTTGATTGTTAACATCTACCTCAGAGGATGAGGGAAAAGGAAAAATCCAATCAAAGTACTCCATTGTTATGGAGTCAGGGTTGAAGTCAGCTTGTTGACCCATCAGAATTTCAGGGGAAAGGAGAAGATTGATGTTGAAAAAGTTCCTTAGGTGATTCTGAAATGGCCCACTGCCCACTCCCCACCTTAAGAACTGCAGGTTCATTTCCATATATTTTTAATTTTAAAATGTTTATTTATTTATTTTGAGGGATGGGGGAAAGGGCAGAGAGAGATGGAGAGAGAATCCCAAGCATGCTCTGTGGTGTCAGCATAGAGCCTGATGCAGGGCTCGAACTCACATACCATGAGATAATGACCTGAACCAAAATGAAGTGCCAGTTGCTTAACCAACTGAGCCACCCAGGGGCCCCCATTTCCAGTTTTAAGAGAAAGATCTTGCATTATCCTTCTCTCCCCTCTTCACTTTGGTTGGTGATTGAGGAATGGTCTCTCTGAGACTCATCCCAAAGATCTTTCAAAAGAAGAGAAACAAAGCTTGGCTTGGTACTTCTTTTCTGAAGAACATATGCTTTGATGCAAAACTCAGGAGCAACAGCCTTGAATTAAAGCAGTCATGACTTCCCATCAACCTCAAGGCGCTTTGGCTGTGGGAAAGCAGTTGCTTTGGATGCAGAGAGGTTGGATGCCCTTCTGGCTTCACAGCTGACCTGCTGTGTGACCTTGGGCAAGTCAGATTTCCTCTCTTTGCCATCTGTAAAACGAGGATAAAGACACTTGCTACCTACTGGTTTTACTGAGGTACTGAGAGCATGTGAGATAACAGAACAGAGTTCTCACAGTTCTGCTTCAGAAACAAAGTCTGGTTATCAGGAAAGCATCATTCCCCAGATTCAGGGAGTTCTGACAATCTGTGCAGGGCTTACAGACAGTCCTGAGGTCATCCCAGGGTGTGGAAGGCAGCCTCTCCCTCCAGGCCCAGACCTACTTACCAATGCCCTTGCCTGTCTGCACCAGCAGAGAGGAAGGGATGTCTGAGCTGTCAGGAGGTGGTGGGTACAGATGGTCTCTGGCTGAAAGAGAGGGAAGTGCCAATCAAAGAAGGTCGGCCTCCTCAATTAGAACTCAGAGCAGATGGGTCTGAGGCAGCCAGGAGGGGCACTTCCCAGTTTATGAAGTATGTGATGGTGAGCTGGTGGCCTTCAGAGAACCAGAGAGGTCACCTAGTTCATTTCCTTTCTTTGAGGAAGGGCGTTTTTAGGATAAATCTGACAGATGAGTGTCCTCATTCAACAGATAGTTAATAGCTTTACTGTGAGTGGGGCCGTATGCTAGGCCCTGTGGATATAATATTAAACAAGATAGACCTGATCCTGACCTCACCTCACAGATGTTACAATCACACACACTGCTCCTTGCCACTTGCATAGGAATTGTGGGTGGGACGGGAGGAGGAAAGTCACAAATGCAGATTCCTGGATCCCACCCTAAAACTACTAGATCAGAATATGGGGAGTTGAACCCACAAGCCTATATTTTTAACATGTTTCATGGTTCACCCTTGTGTGTGTTAAAGTTTGGTAACTGTCAAAGCGAAGAGTGATCAGTGACTTGAGCACACCAGTGTCTTAAAAATGAATTATATATACAGTTGGAATGCTTTTGCTAAGTCTAGTCTCCCATGTCTAGGTTGCTAGAAAAGTCCTCCTCCCGCCCCCAATTCTGGTTGTACAGAAGATAACTGCTCAAATCAAATAAACTGAAGAGTTGATTGAGCTTTTATTCCCTGCCTAGCTTCATGCTGTTTGGAAACAAAATATAAAAGCTATATTCTTGGCCCCTGTGAGCCTACAGGGTTCTTGGGCTGATAAAACACACCAGTTACCCAGCCAGAGATGAGGAGGTTAAGGGCCAAGATGCAGAGCAGATGAAGTCCCCAAGCATATATAAATAAAGACATTGTTGGAGGACATGGTTGCAGCCAAATCCTTTCCAGACATCCTCTGATTCCAATCTGATGACCAGAGTAATAACCTATTAATGAAGTTGAAAAAGTGTCCTGGGGAAATTCAAGAGATATAGGTGTAGGGGAATCCTTACTGATGAGAAAGTTCCACCAATGAGGTGTTCTCATGTTTGGGAACCAGAACACTATCTTTTAAAATTCTGAACTTTTCCCCCCCATTTAGTTCAGTTCTGTCTTCTTTGGGCATAAGAACATCAATTCTTTTATTAACATTAGCTGAGTAATAGTTGAACCCTGAAATCATAATGGCTTAACACGAAGTTTATTTATCACTCATATAAGCCCAGTCGGCCTCGGGTAGCTCTTCTTGGGTAGCCCTGCTCGGGTAGCCCTGCTCAGGTAGCCCTTATTTATCGAGGGATCAAGGCTTTGCCATCTTTGGGAGGTGTCTTCCAAGGAAGTGATATCCAGGAGCCAGCCAGCCAGAGGAATGAACAGAGAGGATAATGGTGGCTCTTATGGGCCAGGCCTGGAAGTGGTGACTGTCACTTCCACTGATGTTTCATTGGTCAAAGCTTGGTCATGTGGCCACATCTGTCTGCAAAGGATGCTGGGAAAGGTAGTCGACCTGAGTGCCTGGGCATGGTGAACAGCCAGCTCCACCCTATCATGTCTTCCTAGTGCAGCTCCTTCCTGCAGGCTCTTGGACTATTGTCACTGATCTCTCCTCCTCCACATTCTCTCAGGCTCTCAAGCAGTGAAGTTCACAGCGAGTTATACCTCCCCAATCTTCACACCTCCTTTATACTCATCAGAACTGCACAGAAGGTCTTGATATTGTATATTCTTTATCCTTCCCCCTCATTTCTCCTCTTCCTCCACTTCATTTGGTTGTCCTCTTAAGCTAAACTACCTGAAATCGCTGATGTTGGATAGTTTTTGCCCTACAAAGAAGGCATTTTCGTATGGTTCAGTCAACATTATACTCTCAGCTTTCTCCTGAGAACCCTAGATCTGCCTTCAGTAAATGCATTCCCAGTCCACAGTGGGCAGAGGTTTCTTTGAGAATTGAGACAAAGGAAAGAGAGAAAAGATGAGGGCAGGGTTTGCATTCAGTGCTGTTACCTGATGTGTTTTGGATCTCCCCTACCTCAACTAAGAGCAATCTCATTTCTTAATAATTTCTTAATAATAACCTCTTAACATGGCACCTGGGTGGCTCAGTTGGTTAAGCATCTGACTCTTGATTTCAGCTCAGGTCATGATCTCACAGTTAGTGGGTTCGAGCCCCACATTGGGTTCTGTGCTGACAGTGTGGAACCTGCTTGGGATTCCCTCCCTCTCTCTGTCCCCTCCCTCAAAAGAAATAAATAAACATTATTAAAAAATGACCTCTTATTTCTGGTTACATACTGAAAGTTTTCATGTACATCATCTCATTCAGTTGCTTTAAGGAGTTGGCTTCTCAATTAATGAGATATGAGAGGTATATAATAACATCCTTCTTTATATTATACTGCCAGGAAACTTAGGCCAGCATTTACAATTAGTCAGAATAACTGTCCTATGCTTTTGGCTGGTCTACTTGCAAAAAATTACTTATTAATTTTTGGAAATTGTCATTTTCGTCTTTTTTTTAAATGTGAGATTAAAATTCTCTCAAGTCACCTTTTAAAATGGTGTGGGATAAAGCAAGTAATTTTAATTATATCATAAGTCTTTTTAGGAAGACTTTATTATCATAATCTTACATATGTAGAACTGAGGTCCATAAAAATAAAGCTGTTTTTCAGAGCCCTGCTCAGCATGGTATCTGGAACTGGGTGCCCACCTCTGGTACTCTTTCCACTCCACAATGCTACCTTGTCCAGATGGCCCATTAGGACTTTAATTGCTTCCCTCCCAATTTCACATGATGCTTATTTTAAGAGACTTGAACGTTTTCTATCCTATTTATTATTATAGATGTATGAGCATTGTCTAATTAAAAAGAAGTCATATTTTTTTTATCAATTTGTAGTTAGGTTTGTTACATCAAAATGAATTCTTAAGTTTTCAGAAAGGGAAGAGAGGCCAAAAATCCTTCAAGAAAGTAGATTTGAGAGACAGAGTAATAAAGTGATGTTAAGAATTCAATATAAATTAACTTGTATATGCTTTTAAATTCCAAAAATCGGTGGGGGAGATGAAGTTACACTAGCGAGTGAACATGATTACTAACAATGGCTTTTCCTAACTGGAAGGGTTTTACATGGGCCTGGGGGAAATCAGATAGCTCAGTATTTCCTTCACTTTCTGTTTTTTCTTTTTTTGTGTGGAGGGAAAAGTAGTCCAGGGCCGTGAAGATGCCAGGAAAAGTAGCTTAAAACTCAAAATGTGGTCATGAGCTAACATCAGAAATCACCTGGGAAACCTAATAGAAATGCATATTCTTGGGCCTTGCCTCAGATGACAGATTGGGAACCACCTGTCCCACCCCCCCCCCCCCGCCCCCCGCCGCAAACCTTGGGACCCAACAATTTGTGTTTTAACAAGTGTACCTGGTTTTTCTAATGCAGGCTAAAGTGTGTGACCATTTGGCTTAAAACAACATCAGCTGGAAGCCACTTCTTCATTTGGATAGGAACTAGACAGTTAAAACATCTCTGAATGAATTAAAACTGCTAATGAGGACAATTAATGTCTTTGTCATAAAACAAACAAACAAAAAAACCTTCCTGAGTTAGTAAAGACCAGAAATAAGTTGCTCTGAAGTGTTCTAGTGAGAGCTAAGGGCAGGACCGAATTTCTGAGGGTCTCTTGACAGGAGGAAGTGGTAGGGAAGCCTGTCTTCTGTGGCTAGGAGGCTGACAGTGTTGGATTAAGAACTGTATTGGATCTAGGTGTTTAATTTTCTTTATATAACCAGAACAACAGTTGTACTTTAAAATTTTTTTCTTATTAAAAATTAGTCAATTTATGCTTTAAAAATTTTTGTAGAAAAAGCATGGGTAAACATCACTGTCAGTGAAATTCCTGCCTTCTTGGGTGTTTTAATGTCCTACTCAGAGAACATCTCTTTCCCAACCGGCATCCCCAGATTGCACACTCGCATCCAGAAGAAAACAGTAACCTTGGGAGCATTGGTCCAGCAAGCTCAGTCAGCCCGGAGGAGAGCAGCCTGCTTCTCAGTGAGGTCACGGACCCCTGCTGTGCTAGGCACATTGGCCTGGTATCGGCACTTGGCTGACACAATCTGGGGAAGAAGAGAGGAGTGTAGTGGCTCAGACCCACAAAGGCAAGCACCTGCTTCTGCCTGTGAGGCCATAGGCCTGTCCTGGAGTTAGTGTACCATCATGGTCAAGAGTATGGACTAGGGATCCACATGGAACTTGGCTCAAGTTGTGCTTTGACCACTTGTTGGCTGTGTGATCTTGGGTAAGCCATTGCCTCTCTCAGCCTCAACATTTTTGTTCCTAAAATGGGGGTAATAACAATACATACTATGGAGGATTCTTTTGAGAATTAAATGAGTCAGAGTAGCAGTTCTCAGCCTTTTTGGTCTCAGGAATGCTTTATACTCTTAACAATTATTGAGGATCCCAAAGAGTTTTTCTTTATGAGGGTTATAACTGTCACTGTTTACTATATTAGAAATTAAAACCTAATTCATCCAAAAAACCTCACTACATGTTAACATAACATCTTTTTAATGAAAAAGAATTGTTTTCTAAAACAAAAAATTGAGTGAGAAGAATGATATTGCCTTACCTTTTAAAGAGTTTCCTTAGTGTCTGGCTTAATGGAAGACAGATTCTAGTATCTGCTTTGTCACTCAATATGATGCAGTATCATGTGTTATGCAGTTATGTGGCCTTTAGAAAACTCCACTGTAAGACTATTAAAGTGAAAAAGGGAAATAACATCTTAGAATTATTATGAAAAATTTTTTGAGCTCACAGACACACCAAAGGGGTCTTAGGCACCCTTCTGGGGTTCCCTGGGATACACTGTGAGAACCATTCGGTTGAAAAATCATGACAAAGGTTTAGTATACTGCTTTGCACATAGTAAGCACTAAGAAGTAAATTATAATTGTAGATATCACCATTAGCTAGGGGACAACATCAGAGACAGTTTCTACACATACAAAGGTAGAGTGCTAGAAGAAAGTGAGGCTTTGCCTCCTGCTTCCTGTGTGCACAACCCACATACCCAACAGGTGCCTCTGTTGCTGCTCTAGAGAAGTCCTGCGACATCTCATCTGGCCAGTGAGAGCCCTGAAAGGGCCTGGATATGTTTCAGGCTGCAATGCCAGGATTGTGCACATGTACTAATATGGGAATGATTTCATGTGGGCGTCACAAAGATGCCTTTCTTCCTAAGAAGCAAAACACTCGCCTCTCCATCATCTTATTTGTCATCTCAGCATCCCCATGTCAGTCTAGTCCCAAGGTGAGTCAGTGCCAGGGCCAGGTCTTTAACCCGAGTTTCCTGATATAGAGCAGAGTCGGGTAAGGAGGGAATGGGCAGGATCAGCAGAGGTCTGCCAAGGGGCACAGTGCAGTGCCTTCAGGACTCACATTGTGGACACAGAACTTGTCACCTCAACCTAGTGGATGGTCAGTTACCCTGAGATATGGGCCTAGAGCCCATGACTGTCCTCTCATCAAGGGACTTGCATACCATGTGACAATCAGCTGGCACTCCCAGCTACCTTTCCCTTGGCTTTTCTTTGAGTCCAAAAGCCATAATGCAGGCAGTGGGCTGAATGCTGTACAAGCTGCTGTGTTGGCATGTAATTTGGAAACCCTTTTCACTTAGCCATCTATTAAACACCTGGTGTGTTTCGAGTCCCCAATCTGTTTCCTCCCTCATCTGCCGCCAAGGGAAAGAATAAAGGAACACTGACCAATCTGAGTGGGGGCTCAGACTTGCTGTTGCAACAGCAGTCTTTCTTGTGGCCAACACCTGTGTCTCTGGCATCAGCAGTGGGTATGTGCAGCCACAGATTGGGGATGAAGATTGAGGACCTGGGACCAGGAATCTGACCTGTGCCAGTGATCATTGTCTGAGCAGATCAGTGTCTGTGGATGGCAGGGTCAGAGAAAGACAGAGACTGGTAATGGGGAAGGCCAGGATGTGGCCTGGAACCAGAGTGATGCTTCATAGGTCCAGGGTGGGGGTGAGGATGTCTGAAATGTGGGACAAATGGTAGGAGTCCAGAAAGTTAGTGGGAGGAGGAAAGAGTGACAGCATATAGAAGATCAGAAACCCATGACAGGTCTGGGAAGTGGCTCTGGCCCCTGCTTTTTAAGTATTCTCTGGGCACCTACAGGGTAGGGGCTATATTCATTCAACAAATATTTATTGAGTACCTATTATGTGTCAGGCATTTTGTAGATATATCAGTTGCGGCATTAGTGAACAAAACAGATAAAACACCCTGCTTTCAGGGAGCTTACCCCTTAATGGAAGGAAGAAAACAAAGAATAGGAGAAAATAAAGGAAGAAAAGAGTAAAATATATTAGATATTGAGGGGGAATTAAGGCAGGGAAGGAGATAGGGTGCCAGGATGGGATTATAATTTTAAATTTTTTTTTTTCCAACGTTTATTTATTTTTGGGACAGAGAGAGACACAGCATGAACGGGGGAGGGGCAGAGAGAGAGGGAGACACAGAATCGGAAACAGGCTCCAGGCTCTGAGCCATCAGCCCAGAGCCTGACGCGGGGCTCGAACTCACGGACCGCGAGATCGTGACCTGGTTGAAGTCGGACGCCTAACCGACTGCGCCACCCAGGCGCCCCATGGGATTATAATTTTAAATAGAGGGGTCAGGGAAGGTCTCATTGAGAAGATGCCTCATTTGAGGCAAGACCTGCAGGGGTTAAGGAAGTGAGTCTGGTAGATATCTGGGGAAAAGGGCATTCAGGGTAGAGGGAACAGAAAGTACAAAGGCCCTATGCTCAGAGTGTCTTTGAGGAACAGGGAGGAGGCAGGTGTGGTTGGAGCACAGTGAGCTCTTTGAGATGGGGTCAGTGAGGAATAAGGGAAGAATAAGTAGAGCCTTAAAGTCATTGTGATGATTATGGTTTTTACTTTGAATGAAGTGTAAAGCTTATGGAGGGTTTTAAGCAAAGGAGTGACATGATCTGATGATGTTTTAAAAGGGAATCGAAGGGGAGGCTGTTGGAGCTGGTAAAAGCAGGAAGATCACACAGGAGGCTAGATCAGTAATTCAGGAGGCGGATGTTTGTAGCTTGGACTGGAGCATAAACAGTGGAGGTAGAGAGAAGTTGCTGGATTCTTAATATATATTAGAAGTACAGCTAGGGATGTGAAGGCGATCTGGCTACGACATCTGTCACCCCATTGATCGCCAGGGTTGATTCGGCTGATCTGGCTGGCTAGGCGGGTGTCCCCTTCCTCCCTCATTACTCCATGTGTGTCCCTCCCGAAGCTGTGCGCTACGTTGAAGAGGACAACCTTCCCCAATAGAGGAGGACTGTTCTTTGGTCAAGGGTATACGAGTAGCTGTGCTCCCTTGCTAGAACCTCCAAACAAGTTCTCAAGGTCCATTTGTAGGAGAACGTAGGGTAGTCAAGCTTCCAAGACTCCAGACACATCCAAATGAGGTGCTGCACATGGCAGTCTGCCTTTCTTTTAAAAAAAAAAAAGTACACCTGGAATGATTTGCTGACATATTGGACGATAAGCATGGAAGAAAGAGGCATAAAGGTCAACTCTAAATTTCTTGACCAAAGCAACTGGAAAGCTGGAGATAGCCATTATCTGAGATGGGCAGTAGTTGAGGGAAGTTTGGATGTTGGGTTTTGGATGTGTTTAGTTTGAGGTATCCACGTAGAGATGTCAAGATGACTGGAGAGGCCAAAACTAGAGCAGGGAGAATCAGAGAAATGACTAAAAAGTGCAAAGGAGAGAGAGAGAGAGAGAGAGAACAAAGAACAGCAGCTCTTGTAAAGCCAAGTTCTACTTCTGGGATCAAATGATCAATGAAGGGGCATCTTAGAGCCAGCCTCAAACCCTAGGTCTAAACCCAAGGAACAATGAGCAGCCAAGGGTGTCCATTCCCTTTTCCACCCTGCTGGTGCTCCCTAGTGGGCAGCAGAGGACAGTGCTCAAAGCCTTACTTCAAACAAGGCTGACTCCCAGGGAGTAGGCAGGAAGGCAGGCCCTGCTGGGATTGGAATGGACACACAATTTATTGTGGTATCTCCTAAGACAGGCTGTCTCTGTGGGGGTGTCTGGGGGGCTCTTCTGGGGAGGATCCATGCTCTGCTTTTCCCAGACCAGTCCTCTGGCACCATTGTTCTCCTGAGCCTGTCTTCAGATGCCTGCAGTTGTCCAGGGAGATCGAATTGGCAGATCAGGAGTCCTTGATTAGACCTGCAGAATGTCAGAATTGGCAAAAAGAGCATCTTGTCCAACCTTCTCTTCTTACAGAGGAGGGAACTGAGCTCCAGAGAGATCACATGACTTGTCCAAATTAGAAGCTTTATGACCTAGGGCAAATCACTTAACCCTCGCATCCGTGCCAGGCAGAGAGCGTCTTCCCAAACGCACAGTATGCTTGTGGTTCTTCCTGTTCCCCGACCCTCCTCCACACGGGCTATTCACTGCCAGATCAGGGTTTAGAAGATGACTGGCATCCCTGAGGTCACCCAGCCCTTTTGGCAAACTAGCCACCCCATCTGATGACACATGGATTCCTTAGCAGCGAGTACTTCCTCAAGACATATTTTTCTTAAAATTGATGGTACTCCTTTTGGCTTTGCCGTTCCCCATGTCCTCAGTGGGGCAGAAAGTTAGTTCTGCACCAACATGTTCTTCATCTGCCAGCAGCCACCTCCTTCCCCATCCCAGAGCTGTCTTCTCTGGCCTGCCCAAACCCACATTGGTCCCTTTTGTTCCCTGCAAATCCCTTTCTCCTTCCAATTGTCTGAACTGAACTTTTTCTTGACTACTTCTTAAGCCTCTGGATTTCTCCTTAAATATCAGCTCCAGGACGCCTGCCTGATGAGCTGAGGTCATTCCTACCCTCAAGTGACCTGGTGAATTAAGCAACAATACCAGGGATTCCAGGACAGTGAGTTTGAAGATCAGCATCTTTGCTGGCCTGGTGGGAAGCCCTTGGCCCTTGTGGAAGTGGGTAGAGTGATACTGGCTTTCGTACAGTCTTCAGGAGGGAACTGTTAACTACCATGGCTGTCTGCCTCTGTAGGTGAAGAGTGCCGGGTCCTCCACCCTCCAGTTAATGGTTCAGAACTTACAGAGCTGGAATCAGCAAACTGAGCATTTGTCCTACTCCTGTTTCATGTGAAAATCCTAGGCTTGGGGCCCTCTGAACCCATAGGTGCCTGATGCTTTATTTCAAGACAAGGCAGGAAGATGATCCCCCTCTGTCTTGCTTTGTGCCCTCCTCAGCTTCCTGCTGGATAGTGGGGGAGGTGGCATGTTAGCAAGGATCAGGAACTTCCGAATCCCCAGCTCATTCTTCTCCTATCCTGTCTTCTCCTCCTACCCCTTCTTTACAGGTATTCAAACCTTTTTAATTCTGTGGTGACTGAATAGCCTCCCCCAGGGGACCATCTTGCCTGCAAATGCAGAGTGAGATGTGCTTCTCCACCATCATCTTTTCTCTGTTGGTGATGCCAGAGCTCAAACCTATGGTGCAGTGGAATGAGCCTGGAATGACAGGGGAGACGCCTAGGCTCTACCCCTCTTTTATAGTGAACCTGACAGTTGTGTCACTCCTCTCAGCCTCTGTCTCCTACGAAAGGTGATGCTGGCTTGGCCAGCAATCTCTGGGGTCCCTTCTGGCTCAGACATACTGCTGATGGCCTTCTTGTTCCCAGTGTATTTTTTAAGGATCCTGTGTTATTTATCTCAGTATCTCTGCTCCCCTCCACTGCACACTGCTATCCATGCAGTAATGACATCAAAACACCCACACTGTATCTCAACTATCTGATGAGATAAATGCCTCATCCTTGGGCTCTGTGGACACAGAGTAGCAATTCCCCTATCCCACTATCAAAAAGCTCAGAAAACACAGGCTGCCAAGGAGGAATAGGCAGCCATACGGATCACCATGTGCGTGTCATTAAGCACATTCTCCCAGCCCCAAAGCCCCTGTTTTCTCCAAAGCTGCCTCACTTTTTCCCTTCTTCTATCTCCAGAATAATGCCTCTGAACTGGTTAGCTTTTGAGAATGTGTTGGGAGGGCTGACATTGGGAGCATATGGTCTTGTTATCCAGCATGTAGCTCCAAGTTGGATGCACCAGCAACTGGCCAGGTCCTGAAAGTAATTAAACTGAGCGTATTGATCCAGGGTGGCGCCAGGGGCCTCAGACACCTGCTCTCATGCTCCTTCTGAAGTGTCCCTCTCACTGGTGAGACAGACTGTGGGACTGTCAGTGTTGGTGCTGCCAGGCCTGGCATGATGTGTCTGCGCCCCTTCTCCCGTTATGGACCAGGAGCCGGGACGCCACATGGGAGCTGGGACATTCCAAGAGAAGCAGTAGCTGGTGTGGTCCTGTAGTGAAAATATACCTGGATCCAGCATGCTGAGTGAGTGACCTTGGGCCTCAGTTTCCCTGTAAGCAGAAAAGAGATAATAGCAAGGTCCTTGTACTTCCAGGAATGCTGTAAGAATCCGGTGCTACAATGTAAAAGCACATAGAGAGACTTAGAGGGAGTTCACATATCAAACACTGTCATGTAGGGAGCTAGGCGGGTATGGGTTCAAAGTGTGACATGCGACTGGCTGAATGTACTTAACTGTTCTGAGCTTCTCTTTACCATCTATAAACTAAAGGATAATAAAACTACATTGACTGGTTTCTGATAATAATAACAAGTGCATCTGTTATTTATTGAATTGGATTCTTCCCAAAGCCCAGCACAGTGCCTGATGCACAATGGGTGCTCAAGAAATGTTCATCAAGTAAAGGGAGCTAGGGGCTTTACTCATACTCTCCTTTAATCCCTACAACAAACCTGTTAGGCACCATAGGATTATTGTCCCCATTTTAAATATGAGTAAAATGAGGCCCAGAGAGGCTAAGGAATGTGTCCAAGGTCACATAGCTAGGACTTGGTGAAATAAGTCCCATTGTATAGTACTTGTTAGAGCTTCCTGGGAAGTTTGGCAACAGGGTGTGGACAGGACCTGGCAAGGAGGAAACACCTAACTGGATGCACCATATTCCATCCACAAAAATATATCATATCCCTCATAACATCCCACAAAACTAGGTATCATAATGCCCACTTTACATACACATGAGCAACTGAGGCTCAGAGAGGGAAAGAACCTGAAGGACTGCTTGCTTCCAACTTGAAAGAGTCCTAGTGAAGGAAACCAATTTCCCATGAGTTCCTCTTCCATCTCAGTAGGACCATCAGCTCTGCGTGGCAGCCTGCACGGTGCTCTGTCCCTCTCCGAGGGGGGTGTGACTGGAATGTCTCAGACGGCCCAGGGCAGCAAGCAAGGAGCCCAGCAGGCTGGAATTCCTTCCGTGTGGCACTTCTGGGAGGGATATTCCCCCTCCGTGATTCTTGGGAAATCTTGGCATCTGGCTGGTCTTGCCGGCCCTGTTTCTCTGACTGTTCTTTCTGTCTTGGGGCCCTCGCCAAACATCTGACACCGTTCAGGATCGATTGCACGTAAAGTGAAGAGTGGTTTCTATTTTGTTTTGTTTTGTTTTTGGGGGGTTTTCTTTTCCCCCTGTTGTCATCTAAGAAACAGGTTTTAGGTCTTTGATTCTCTTCCAAAATAACAACCATATGGGGCCTCCATTTATACTAAACAGCCTGTGCCTTTTGCAAGGGACCAGTTTGTTTTCATTTCGTGTTGAGCCTTGACTTGCTCTAAAAAGTTTTAATCAGGTAGCTTCTGAAAGAGGGAGAGAGACTTGTGAGCACGAATGATGCCTTATCCCTCTGAAGGGAGTTTAGCTTTCAAGGGTATGGCAGGAGCAGAGCCAAGAGCCCAAGAGGTGAGATCTGGAGAAGCCGAGGGTCACTGGCAGGACCCTGGCAGATCCATGCTCAGTGGCTGGAACAAAGAGCACTTTGAACCATGCAGGGCTCTGGCATGTTTGTTGATCGACTTATCCATGGTCCAAGCCAGCTGCTTTTGTTCCAGAGGATTTCATGGATTAACTCCCTGGGCTTCAGCAAATTGTTTCTTTTTAAGAAAGGGAAGTTTGGAGGTGACTGCAAAGGAAATTCTTATGGGCAGGCTAGAGGTGCTGGGGGAGTATTTGACGGGGAGGGAGGTCACATATATGTTGGGGAGATGGTCAGGGGCTCCCAGGGAGAGAATTGTATCCACAGTCATGAGAGGGTTCCTCCAAGGACCTCTTCCAGCAAGTGCCAGGTCTGGTAGAAATAGGAGTGTGGAGGCCTCAGGCTGGTAGCATCCTGGGCATTAAAGCTAGACCACAGCAAGGACTCCCCAGGGCTGAAGGTTGCTAGGCACTGGGGTAGGTTTCCTAGGGAGACCGTGACTAGAAACACCATCTGCCAAAGATGATTTAGTTCCAGAAGAGGCAAGGGAAAGAACGAGATGGTCCTTTCTGTCCTACTTAATCTTGGTTCTGTTCGCCCGGGCCACGCATTCCTTTCCTGAAGTGGAAGAAGGCAGATGCGGTCCTGAGTAAACTGTCTTGTAACAGGGAGGGCACCACCTCCTCGACTTGCTCCCATCCCCTGCCTAGGCCCTGGGTCTTGAGAACTTGCCCGTTCCCTGCCCGCTGTCCTGCCCTGGCAGCAGGTACCAGCAAGCCCACGTGTTGTGGTGGGGAGGGTGTAATGGGCATATGATTAAATACTCATACTTTGTCAAAACACTGACAGTTACAAAATGCCTCCGCATCTACTCAGGGAAGGGTGAGCAATGAACAAAATGACTTCAATATGCAAAAGACATTTCCATGGAGGCCAGGAGGGAATACGAATCCTAGAGCCAGGAGGAGTAATAGGGATTAGTGCTTGATTTATAGGCTGGCTGAGAGAAATCTACTGGCCTAAACCTGCCTAAATTCTACTGTCTGCATGTGTGCTTAAGGAGCTGGGCCCACTTTGCTTTGAAAAGCTGTTCCGCTGCTGTTGATGGGAATGAGAGTAAAGTACCTGGCCAGGGTTGAGGGTGGAGGAATTCTGAGCCCCTGGGTTCTGGATTGAGCAAAACATGCTGCCCTGATAGAAATATGTGGTCCTGAGGAGAATTTGAAAAATAAGAAGGGTGATTGCCTATTTAGGACAGGTTTGGATACAACCACTCCTGGAGGCAAGGAATGAACTTCTAACCATGGAAGCTTTGTGTTTTCTCTATAGATCTATCTTGAATAAATATAAAGAATGGGTCATATCACCATACGAATTGGAGTACACTGATGGTTCAACTGAGAGGACCTTATTGAAGGCATTTTCACAGAGGGAGAGGGAGCCAGCAAGGCTGTTAAGCCACCCACATCTAGCAGTGGAGGGGAGCTAGGTCAAAGGGGGAGGAAACAGTGCTCTTGGATTCCAGTGAGAACTGGAGCTGGGGAGGAGGGACCATGAGCTGTAAACCATGGTCATGTAAGGACATGGCCTCTGCCAGGCCAATAGCACCACATCAGGTGGGCGTGGAAAGAAAACATCCTGACTTCTCTTTCTTCATAAGCTCCAGTGTCCTGCTGGTGCTTCTCATTGGCCAAACCAACCTGAAGCCAGATAGCAGGAGAACCTGGGAGATATAGTCCCTGAGCATCAGCCTTCCAGGCCACAGAGCAGGGTGGGGAGGGTAGAGAGTGGATCTAGGGGAGTCAGCAGGGAGCAAGAGCTTATTTGTAGTATTAGCTTAGTTTGCCAACTCTGGAAAGCTCTTCCTGAGGAGGGGAATTTATAAAGAGCTTACCTACTTTCAAATTATTCTGTCCCCAAGACTATCATGCTTACCTTGCAAAACACATTGCTCAAATGATAAAGGAATTCTGAAATGTCCCATATATCCCTCCTTTATTTGTGAAATAATCAGCTTTTGGAGGGCAGTGACTGAGCCTTTTATTACCAGTTGTCTGAGTAAATTTAACAGCCCCCACCTGTGTACAGTGCATTAAACTTCACAGAAGACAATAATTCAAACCTTGAGGCTGACAAAATGGTGACAAGGCGGACCTTTTGGGGAGTGAAAATGAGCAGGCTTGACTCAAGCACTGTGAGGTCCACAAGCACTCTAAAGATGCAATAAACCCTCTCTGGTGAAAGAACACAGATACACAGTGCAGCGGGAGCCCATGGCAATGGAGGACAGGGATCACAAAGCAGAGAAGGAAGTCACTGGACTGTCCCTCTGGCTTAAGTGTGGCCATGAATATGTGCCATGAAGGACTTGTGGTTCCTAAATGCCTCTGGCATCCTGAGCCCTTGTGGTGGGTATTTCCACTATTCAGATTATTCTTTTAGGTGAAGAGCTTAATCCACTTGAGGGGGAGAGCATGTGAAGTCATTGGCATATCCAGACAGACCAGATGGCCATTTCCCTCCTTGGCCAGGCCTGGTGATGGGTGGGGGTGTGGACAAGGTGAGAAGAAAAGGGGAGATAAAGGGCATCAGACACACTCTTTGCCAAGGGCTGATGGCCTGTGGCCTGTTCTTCAGAACAACATGGAACTGTTTGAGATAATAGCCCATAGTGTTCTTTCTCATGTAGCTGTTTCTTGGTCTCCAGAATCTTGCTGGGCACTCCTTCATGGTGTCCTGGGCAGGCGGGCTTTGTCATCTACAACCTTTATGAGGCAGCCAGCTGCCACCACTCAGGCCTGGCTGGAAGGGCCTAGGCAGGGTGGGGTGTGGAATTCAGTTGATGGTTTCCAATTCCAATTTGGGTGAAATGCAGATTTTCCTCCCCTCTGTGTTTCTCTTTCCCAGTTCTGTCCTGAATGGAAAAAATGTCTGTAGATTTAAGTCCAAGGTGCAGCACTGGAGCTGGTATTTTCCCTTTTGACACAACACAGAAAATGGAGACAGCCCTGGGCCTGAGGGAATGCCTTCAGAAAGACTCTCCCTGACTATGGGTCACGAGCCAGATGGCCTGAGCTCAAGTCCTGCTGTTGCCACTCACTGGCTGCGTGTAAGTTATTTAACGTCTTAGTTCTTTGGTTTCCTGACCTGTAGCCTGGGGGTAACTATCGTATCTATATTAGGGATACTGTGATGAGGGCTGAATGGCTTAAGGTGTATAAATACAGCCAGCATGCCCAGTGTACAATAGGTGGCATGTGAGTATTTGCTGTTACTATGAGAAGTACTCTTCTGGGCACGGCATCCTCCTGGGGCTCTGGGGACATGGAGCATCTGTGAGGCACCGGTGGGGGAGGTAAACATCCCTCAAGCATCTCTTTCATCAAGAAACCTGCAGCGAGTCTGCTCGCTTGAAGAGTCTGGATCCACTCCACAATCTGGCTTCCAACCTTACCTACTCTTGCTACAAGTCCTCTGCCTCACCAGGGAAATCTGTTAGTTCCCTCCAACCCCCACCTGCCACCATCCCCCGGATTTGCTTTTACCTGTGGACTTATTTCTATGTTTTTAACACTTCTTTAAGAACACAGAAAAAGGAGCTGCTTCCTAACAGTTCTTCATAGGGCCTGGCATTACAGGGATTTGCACAGTTGGTTTTGTAGGGCGTGCCTACTCCTAGGGGGTTGACTTTTTTCTTGTTTCTCTGATACATCGTCATTGTGTTGTAGAGACAACTCTGCATCTCAAATTCCTGTAAGGCAGCGGCGGAAGGGCTCTGGCTGCTGCCTGGGACCCTGTGTTTTCCTGAAACAGAGGCAGGTTACATGTGACCAGTGCTAGAGTGTATTTATTCGTTCTACTGAACACATGTCCACAGGCCCAGGACATGAATAAACTAAGTCCACAGCTACAAGAAATCAATTTATAGGCAAGTAAGACTCTGATGCTGGCCTTTAAAAAGAAACTACTTGCATTATGTGTTACACATCAACATTGAACCTATTAGGAATAAAAAGCCTCAATGATACCTTTACTTACCACTCTATGTTGATTGTTAAGGGTTATGTACCGAGATGACTATTTGATCATTTGACATCTAAGCATCAGTAGTTCAAAGTGGGGATGCAGAGCACCAGGCACACGGCATTGGTAGAAGAAATAGAACTGGTGGAGAAGAAACTGGACCCCTAAGATCTTACTATCTGTGCAGCCTGGGGAGCTCCTCTGGGTGCTGGGTGAGGACCAATAGGGCAGCCAGTACCCTGAGGACATACTGCTCCTTTTGGAGCTAGGGAGAGGGCCTTCATCTTTTCTTGGAATTAAATCAAAAGAAAACCAGAAGAAGAATCTAGACTTCTTGAGGCACTGCGGGGCAAACATCCCTCAAGCATCTCTTTCATCAAGAAACCAGGAGTGACTTGGCAAAGAAAGACCAGACAGACAGGGGTGTTCAAGGAACTCTGTAAGCTCTCCTGTGGACTAAGAGGAAGGTACTTGCAAATCCAAATGGGTACCATAGGGAGCATGCCTGCAGAGAATGGAGGGGACCACCTTCTTGGCTAAGCAAGAATCCCATATGCTTAGGAGGTGACAGGAAAGGTAGACCTCCGGTGCAAAGCCCTGGAGGGGGCTGATTCATGAGGCGCAGCACAGCATAGACTCAGCAACCAGCCTGCCTGTGAGGGAAGCTGGCTCCACTTCTGATCATGTGACCTTGGGTAAGTTTCTTTACTTTTCTGCCTCCCAGTGTTCTTATCTCTAACATGGTAAGGATGGTATTTACCTCAGTAGGTTGGTCTAAGAATTATCTGAGCTAAGGCATGCTATATGCTTAGGACAGAACCTGGCATATGCAAAGTATCCAAGAAGTTGTTTACTATTATTATTATTATTATTATTATTATCATTATTATTACTTATTATTATTCAGGATTAATCAAAGAAAGGTTCTACCTTTTCTTTTTTTAAATTTTACTTTTTAATTTTTTTTAATTTACATCTAAATTAGTTAGCATATAGTGCAAAATAATGATTTCAGGAGTAGATTCCTTAGTGTCCCTTACCCATTTCTCCCATCCCCTCTCCCACAACCCCTCCAGCAACCCTCAGTTGTTCTCCATATTTATGAGTCTCTTCTGTTTTGTCGCCTACCTGTTTTTCTATTATTTTTGTTTCCCTTCCCTTATGTTCATCTGTTTTGTCTCTTAAAGTCCTCATATGAGTGAAGTCATATGATTTTTGTCTTTCTCTGACTAATCTCACTTAGCCTAATACCCTCCAGTTCCATCCATGTAGATGCAAATGGCAAGACTTCATTCTTTTTGAATGAAATATGTATATGTACACACACCACATCTTCTTTATCCATTCATCCATTGATGGACATTTGGGCTCTTTCCATACTTTGGCTATTGTTGATAGTGCTGCTATAAACATGGGGGTGCATGTGTCCCTTTGAAACAGCACACCTGTATCCCGTGGATAAATGCTTAGTAGTGCAATTGCTGGGTCATAGGGTAGTTCTATTTTTAGAAACTCCATACTGTTTTCCAGAGTGGTGGCACCAGCTTGCATTCCCACCAACAATGCAAAAGAGATCCTCTTTCTCCGCATTGTCACCAACATCTCTTGTTGCCTGAGTTGTTAATGTTAGCCATTCTGACAGGTGTAAGGTGGTATCTCATGGTGGTTTTGATTTATATTTCCCTGATGAGTGGTGTTGAGCATTTTTTCATGTGTTGGTTGGCCATCTGGATGTCTTCTTTGGAGAAGTGTCTATTCATGTCTTTTGCCCATTTCTTCACTGGGTTATTTGTTTTTCGGGTGTTGAGTTTGATAAGTTCTTTGTAGATTTTGGATACTAACCCTTTATCTGATACGTCATTTGCAAATATCTTCTCCCATTATGTCGATTGCCTTTTAGTTTTTCTGATTGTTTCCTTACTGTGCAGAAGCTTTTTATTTTGATGAAGTCCCAGTAGTTATTTTTGCTTTTGTTTACGTTGTCTCTGGAGACGTGTTGAGTAAGAAGTTGCTGTGGCTAAGATCAAAGAAGTTTTTGCCTGCTTTCTCTTCCAGGATTTTGATGGTTTTCCTGTCTTACATTGAGATCTTTCATCCATTTTGAGTTTATTTTTGTGTAGGGTGTAAGAAAGTGGTCCAGGTTCATTTTTTTCTGCATGTCGCTGTCCAGTTTTCCCAGCACCACTTGCTGAAGAGACTGTCTTTATTCCGCTGGATATTCTTTCCTGCTTTGTCAAAGATTAGTTGGCAATACGTTTGTGGGTCCATTTCTGGGTTCTCTATTCTGTTCTATTTATCTGAGTGTCTGTTCTTGTGCCACTAGCATACTGTCTTGATGATTACAGCTTTGTAGTATAGCTTGAAGTCTGGGATTGTGATGCCTCCTGCTTTGGTTTTCTTTTTCAAGATCACTTTGGATATTCAGGGTCTTTTCTGGTTCCATACAAATTTTAGGATTATTTGTTCTAGCTCTGTGAAGAATGCTGCTGTTACTTTGATAGGGATTGCATTGAACATGTAGATTGCTTTGGGTAGTATCAACATTTTAACAATATTTGTTCTTCCTCTCCAGGAGCATGGAATCTTTTTCCATTTTTTTGTGTCTTCTTCAATTTCTTTCATAAGCTTTCTATAGTTTTCAGTGTATAGATTTTTCACCTCTTTGGTTAGATTTATTCCTAAGTATTTTATGGTTTTTTGTGCAAGTGTACATGGGATTGATTCCTTGATTTCTCTTTCTGTCACTTCATTGTTGGTGTATAGGAATGCAACCAGTTTCTGTGCATTGATTTTACATCCTGGGACTTTGCTGAATTCATGAATCAATTCTAGCAGTTTTTTGGTGGAATCTTTTGGGTTTTCCATATAGAGTATCATGTCATCTGCGAAGAGTGAAAGTTTGACCTCCTCCTGGCCGATTTGGATGCCTTTTATTGCTTTGTGTTGTCTGATTGCAGAGGCTAAGACTTCCGATACTATGTTGAATAACAGTGGCGAGAGTGGACATCCCTGTCTTGTTCCTGACCTTAGAGGGAAGGCTCTCCGTTTTTCCCCATTGAGGATGATATTAGTGTTGGGTCGTTCGTATGTGGCTTTTATGATCTCGAGGTATGCTCCTTCTATCCCTACTTTCTTGAGGGTTTTTATCAAGAAAGGATGCTGTATTTTGTCAAATGCTTTCTCTGCATCTATTGACAGGATCATATGGTTCTTGTCCTTTTTTTTTTTATTGATGTGATGAATCATGTTAATTGTTTTGCGGATATTGCACCAGCCCTGCATCCCAGCTATAAATCCCACTTGGTCATGGTGAATAATTTTTTTAACGTATTGTTGGAGCTGGTTGACTAATATCTTGTTGAGGATTTTTGCATCCATGTTCATCAGAGAAATTGGTCTATAATTCTCCTTTTTAGTGGGGTCGTTGTCTGGTTTTGGAATCAAGGTAATGCTGACTTCATTGAAAGAGTTTGGAAGTTTTCCTTCCATTTCTATTTTTTGGAACACCTTCAAGAGAATAGGTGTTAACTCTTCCTTAAATGTTTGGTAGAATTCCCCTGGGAAGCCATCTGGCCCTGGACTCTTATTTTTTGGCAGATTTTTGATTACTAATTCAATTTCCTTACTGGTTATGGGTCTGTTCAAATTTTCTATTTCTTCCTGTTTCAGTTTTGGTAGTGTATATGTTTCTAGGAATTTGTCCATTTCTTCCAGATTGCCCATTTTATTGGCATATAATTGCTCATAATATTCTCTTATTATTGTTTTTATTTCTGTTGTGTTGGTTGTGATCTCTCCTCTTTCATTCTTGATTTTGTTTATTTGGGTCCTTTCCTTTTCTTTTTGGTCAAACTGGTTAGTGGTTTATCAATTTTGTTAATTCTTTCAAAGAACCAGCTTCGGTTTCATTGATCTGTTCTACTATTTTGTTGTGTTTTTTTGTTTTTTTGTTTTTTTGGTTTCAATAGCATTAATTTCTGCTCTAATCTTTATTATTTCCTGTATTCTGCTGGTTTTGGGTTTTATTTGCTGTTCTTTTCCCAGATATTTAAGGTGTAAGGTTAGGTTGTGTATCTGAGATCTTTCTTCCTTCTTTAGGAAGGCCTGGATTGCTATAAACTTTCTTCTTATGACTGCCTTTGCTGCATCCCAGAAGTTTTGGGTTGTGTGTTATCATTTTCATTGACTTCCAGATACTTTTTAATTTCCTCTTTAACTGATTGGTTAACCCATTCATTCTTTAGTAGGATGTTCTTCAGTCTCCAAGTATTTGTTACTTTTCTCTATTTTTTCTTGTGGTTGATTTCGAGTTTCATAGCATTGTGGTCTGAAAATATGCACGGTATGATCTCGATCTTTTTGTACTTGCCGAGGGCTGATTTGTGTCCCAGTATATGGTCTATTCTGGAGAACATTCCATGTGCACTGGAGAAGAATGTACATTCTGCTGCTTTAGGATGAAATGTTCTGAATATATCTGTTAAGTCTATCTGTCCAGTGTGTCATTCAAAGTCATTGCTTCCTTTTTGATTTTTTGATTAGATGATCTGTCCATTGCTGTGAGTGGGGTGTTGAAGTCTCCTACTATTGTGGTATTACTATCGATGAGTTTCTTTATGTTTGTGATTAATTGACTTTTATATATTTGGATGCTATCACATTTGGTGCATAAATGTTTATAATTGTTATGTCTTCTTGGTGGATAGACCCCTTGATTATGATATAATGCCCTTCTGCATCTCTTGATACAGTCTATTTTTAAGTCTAGATTGTCTGATATAAGTATGGCTACTCCAGCTTTCTGGAATATATATATATATATATATATATATATATATATATATATATATATATATGTATATATATTTTTTCATCTTTTCTCCCCTCAGAGAGTCTCCCTTAAAATTTCTTGCAGGGCTGGTTTAGTGGTCACAAACTCCTTTAATTTTTGTTTGTCTGGGAAACTTTTTATCTCTCCTTCTATTTTGAATGACAGCCTTGCTGGATAAAGAATTCTTGGCTGTATATTTTTCTGATTCAGCACACTGAATATATCTTACTACTCAGAAAGGTTCTACCTTTTCATGACTTAAGGTGAGTCCAGTATCTCCCTTTACTTTATTGCCTCATCCAGGTTTACTGGTACCAGATTTTGGTCTAAGGGCTCTACAACATTGTTTCCCAGCCCTGTGAGGGATACAAAGATGATGGTTCAATAGAACCATCTTTGGCTCAGGCAAATGTGGCTCATAGGTGGAAGGACTCAGTGGAACACACTCCTCCGTGAGTTCATGTGAGAGTCACCATCAAGAGCTTGGCTAAGTTCTGAGCAGTGTAGATGAGGACAAGTTTCCCATAGGATTTTCAGGACCATACTCTTTATAGCAGTAACTAGCACAAGGCAGAAAGTGGGGGACTCATGGGGACAAGGATGTGCCAGCTGGAATGGGCCACATCCAGAAACAGAGTTGCACTGGTACTGGAGATGTTTCTGGATACTCATCTTGGAAGACTTGAAAGGTGAAATACGCTCTTGTACCCAAAGGGTAGGGTCTGGTCTGGGGACAGAAATAGGAGTGGGTGAGGAGGCTCTCTGCTTCCCTCAGTAAGTACCAATGCCTGACAGCAATTGTATACAGGCTCTGCCCTTGACCCTGGTGAGACCTTGATGGGTGGCCATTGATTGTACAGTGCAACGAGTATGGGTTTTGCGTGGCAGTTTCTAGAAGACAGGGCTTGCTCATCTGAGTTCTGTGCAGCATGCAACAGGAATTATCTTTGCCCTGGTGTTAAGGAGTAGCATAATGTCATACTTGGGTGCTTGAGTGGTGGTGATGATGGTGATGATGTGGTGGCCTAGGGCCCCGTGCCACCTCCTATGTGGCTTTATCCTTGATAGCAGCAAGTCATCATTCTGTTCAGCCCATTTCTAAACGGGGCCAAAACACCCAGCAGCCATCTCAAAAAATGCTGAGGAGCCCAGGTATCTACCCAATATTGGCATTCTTGAGTAGTTTTAATAAAAACCCTTGTTGGCTTTATTTATTCAGCTGTGAAGGATCTGTTGAGTTTCTGAGCTGTGAGCATTCCCTTCAGGTAATAGAAGGAGGCTCATCCTGGAAGAGGGAGTGTTTACCTTTGTCCCATTCATAGAGGTCCTAGAACACTCCCAACTATGAGGGAGCCCCTGATGCCCTCATTGAGTTTTTCATCAGTTTGTGACTGCTCAGTCCAGACTTCAGAAAGATATTATAACAGTAATGATGAAAATGGCAACCTTTGGTGAAGCATGCCAGATGGTGGGTGTCTTACATGCATGATTTCTAATTTTCACAATAACTGCATGAGGTAGTTTCTTTTTTTTAAAGTTTCTTTTTTTCAAGTTTATGTATTTATTTTGAGGGAGAGAGACAGTAGGAGAGGATCAGAGAGGGAGAGAGAGAATCCCAAGCAGGCTGTGTGCTGACAGCACAAAGCCTGATGTGGGATTCAAAATTACAAACCGTGAGATCATGACCTGGGCCGAAGTCAGATGTGTAACTGACTGAGCCACCAGGCACCCTGGCATTCATATTTTCTATTTTCAAATGGGGAAACTGAGGCCTGTGGATCCCAAATGTCTTTCCCAAGGCCACCTAGCTAGAAGCCAGTGTAGTTAGAATTCAGGCCCAGGTCTGTCTGATTCCCAGGTGGTGCCTTTTCTACAGCACAGTGCATGGGTACAGTCTGGAGCAAGAGGTGACGGGCTTTGCTCTAAAGGAGCACCAGATGGTGGAAGAGTGCCAGAGCAGGCTGGCACAGTGGCTCCTGGCTGGGACGGGATGCTGGCTCCCCCCAGTCCTCAAGGGTCAGGCACAGGACTAATGTCTCTGTCAGTAGACATTGGTCCCAGGCGACCAGGCATGCTGGCAGCTTTCCTGGCCTGGGCACGCCCTGCACAATTCCTCCAGCATGCATGGGCCTCTTGACAGGGAGTGACAGCTGTGATTCAGCGCTTGCACCAGTGGCAGGAGAAACACGGGTGAAACAAGGGGGAAAGGACTATAATTACCTCTTAACACGTTTCCACATTTCTCTGCTGTCAGAATGGTTTTGTTTTCTGATTTATTTTGATCTCCTTGAAAATTAGTTGCTGCAGTGCATTGGGTATGTAATCGTTGTCCCGCTAGCTAGCAGTCATCATTGGCAATGTAAGCCAGGCAAACATGATTTTTATCCCCTTTCCCTGATTTGTGTCAGTTTCTGTGTGTGTTGAGGGCCAGGGGAAAGGGTTGGCCATGTGGTATTAGGTATGTCGGCTGCCTGTCTGCATACCCTGGCTCCTCACCACTACCCTAAGAGGGGGCAGAGTCTTGCAGGCAGTGTCTCTCCAGAAGCTCCATGCCCCCATGGATTGTCCAGCGAGCCTACAGTCTCAACTCTTTTGCCCTCGCTTTCTTTCATCCTCCTGCTCTAGGCCTTGTCCAGGCTCCCCAGCCTCTCCCCTACAGGCACATACAACTCCCTATGCATTCCACCCCAGCTCATGGCCCCCACACAACTCCAGATCCCACCTTTGACCTACCACCTCCATCTGCTCTCAGGAGCCTGTACCCACTCACAGAGCTCTTAGCCATGAAACACAGAGAACTGGGCTTGACATCACTCTGCCCACAGCACCGTCAGATTTGTGCGCCATTCTCTGTGGGAAGGTGGCCAGTCTTAGTCAAACGGAATAGTAGAGACCTTTTCTCTCATGTCAGGTCAGGATGGAGAAGGGAGCTGTTATGGTGCCATGGCAGTTTAGGTGGGGGAGGAGGGAGTCAGCCCTGTAGAATGGTGAGGTGCTTGGTACCTTTCAGGGATGGATCTCCATCAGTAGGCCCAGGAGAGGGTTGCCAAAATGAGCACTATGGAAAGAAGAATTTTAGAGCCAGGAGGAAACTCTGTGGTCATTGAGTCCAATGACTTTATTAATCAGGGGAGAATACTGAGGCCTTAGAGATGAGACAGGGATATACTCAAGATACACAGCTGGCTGACAGCAGGTCTGGGCTAGAATCTGGATTTTGATTACATTCTATCCAGAAGGAGGCTGGCTGGCTTCATGATTGGAGCAGACAGCTGCCCATGTGCTGGGATTTGGAGGAATCTGCCATTTCCTTCCTGGGATTCTATAATCCAAAGAACCTTTTTCACTAACAAAATTTGGTGCCAAAAAGAAAAGGTATGGGCTACTTTGTTTCAAGTGCATGAGGAGGAGCGAAACGGAGCCCACCTGTTCAGCTTCCCCTGATATTACAAGGGGGCCCCCTAGGCATCTCTCTAGAATCTTTAACAACCCATAGAATATAGTGACAAAACATTTGAGGCCCCTATTAACAGGGCATATGAATGGATGAAACATGCCCAGCTTCTACACCTTTGCATGATATATTTCCCAGAGTAATTGAAAGCAGAGACCAGGACTATAGAAGAATGGAGTTCCCAATAGGAGAGTTGTTGAATAAGGAAATATTTGGAAACCAAAGGAAATGGCGTGGGAAAGATAAGTTCATCTGGGGTGCTTTTGGGTTGAGGATAGACTAGATCAAGAAATGGTGGGGGTCCTGGAAGCTGGGGTGCCTGAATCAAGAGTGCAGGGATCAGAGATACCAGAGAAGATTTCAAGCATAAACTCCAACCACTCGATGAAATTACCAGGAGTATGTAAATTCTGACACCTGTGCCATGGCCTGAACTCTTTCCAGCATGCCAGAAGGGCTACAGAGTCACTGCAGAAAATCAGATTAAGCTTTTCTATCAGAGACTGTGCCGTCACCTAATATTGATAACTGATATTCGCAGAGCACTTCATGCTTTATAAGTCACTCCCGTATGCCAAGTGATTCTTCCAATACCACATGAGGTGGCTATTATTATTACCATCCCCATTTCACAGATGTAGAAACACAATGAGCCATTGCTTTGGAAGCACCATTACTAACAATGCCTTCTAACAGTTATATTTATCGGCTCTTGTCCTAGAAACATTTCGTTTAATTCATCTCTCTCTCTTTTAGTAGACAGGCAGACAGTAGAACACACACACACCCCTCTCTTTCTTGCTCTGAGGATTGGTAGGGAAAGGATTTTGCTTCTGGCTTCTCAATAGCAGTTTCTCTGTCTTTGCTCTCTAACAAAAGACACCTTCAGAATGCCCTCTGCTCATTAATCTAAGGAGGCTTCAGGCAACAACAATGGGACTCCAACCCTGCCACGGGCTCCTATGAAGAATTCCAAGAGGATGTCCCAACACATGTCTGCTCAAGGATCCGAGCAGAGCATGTCTTAAGTCCTTCACCACTGGGTCTTGACTGGGCAGTGTCCCAGGAAGCTGAAGGAGCCTTCTCTCTCTTGCCTCCTCTACCTAACAGAAAGGTGGCTTCTGTCCTCTCCACCCCTCCCTCCCCAACTGCACACCACAAATGGGTCTGTTTTTTCTGATGCTTCTTTATTGCATGTTAACACTTAATTTCTGGACTTGATCCTATTATACCTGCAGCAATAGAGAGCAGAGCAGAAGGGCCCTCAGATACTATATTAGAGGCAGAAACCGCCTTTAATCTGATCACGCTGAGGTGGCTACATATCGTCACTGCTTTTCATGCAGACTGGGGCCAGCCCAGCTACCAGTGCCCAGACCACTGATTCCTGGCCTGTTTCAAGGCCTGCAGCGAGGACCCACCCTCACTCCCCACCACAACATGCCTGGAAAACAGATTCCAGGAACTTTGCCCTTGCTGCTGGTATGGTCCACGTGGCACAGAAGTATGCCTGACTTCAAATTTGACAGGAACAGACCAATGTGTGAAGTCACCAGATACCGAGATGTTTTCTCCTGGCTTTTATATCTCCCATTTATGTTTAAAGATATTTTTTTACTGATGTATAATTTTCATAAAGTAAAATTATTTTAGGTCTACAATTCTATGAATTTTTAAATATGGCTTTATTGAGACATAATCAACATACAACAAACCACTCATAATTTCAAGCATGTACTTTGAAAAGTTTTAACATGCATGTGCACTTTGTGAAACCATTACCACAGATGGTCAAGAGAGTGAACAGATCTGTCACCCCCGAAATTTTCTCTTGTCCTTTGGTAATCCTTCCAGCTCATCCTCCCCACCATCCTCTATCTTTTCCTGTCACTATGTTTGTATTGTCTATAATTTCTATAGGTAGGATTTTTATATATGTATTCTTTTTTAACTGACTTCTTTCATTCAGCATAATTATTTTGAGATTTGTGGATGTTGTTGGATGTATTGATAATTCATCCTTTTTTTATTGCTAACTGATGTTCCATGAATGGATATACCCAAATTTGCTCACCTGTTGATGGAATTTTGGCTTTTTTCCAGTTTGGGGCTATTTAAGTAAAGTCGCTGTGAATGCTTATGTAGAAATCTTTGTATGGGCACATGCTCTCTTTCTCTTGGATAAATACCAAGGAATGAAGTGGTTGCATCATATGGTGCTAGTGTATAACTTTCTAAGAAGTTGTCAACCTGTTTTCCAAAGTGGTTGTACCATCTTACACTCTCATCAGCAGTGTGTGACAGTTTGAGTTCCTCTCCATTTTCCCCAATACTTGGCCTGGCATTGGTTTTTGCTGTTACATATAGATAGTGGTATCTCCTTGTGTTTTCAATTTGCATTTTCCTGGTGACTAATGATACTGCACATCTTTCATATGCTTATCTGCCATCCACATATCTTCTTTGGTGAAGTAAAGTATTTATTTGTATCTTTTGCCCATTTTCTAATTGCATTGTCATAATTGCATTTTGAGAATTCTTTATATATTCTCGATACTAGTTCTTTATTAGATATGTGCTTTGTAAATATTTTATTGCAGTTGATGGCTTGTCTTTTCTCTGTCTTCTTTGTCTGAAACCAGTTTCCATTTATGTGTGGATCAGTTCCATCTATTCTCTATTCTGTTCCATTGACCCATTTGTCTGTCTTTACACCAATACCACATGTTTTTGATGATCAAGTCTTTATAATATGTCTTGAAATAAGGTAACATTTGCTACTGCTTCAACTTTGTTCTTCTTTTCTCAAAGTTGTTTGGACTATTCTAGATCATTTGCATTTCCATATGAATTTTAAATCTGCTTGCCAATTTCTGTAAGGAAACGTTTTTACTTCATGTATTGTGAAGTTCTGTTGGTAGGTGCATAAACATTTAGTATTGTTATGTCTGTTTAAAGAATTGGCCCTTCAGGGGGTGCCTGGGTGGCTCATTTGGGTAAGCCTCTGACTCTTGATTTCTGCTCAGGTCATGATCTCACAGTCATAAGATCGAACCCCATGATGGGCTCCATGCTGCGCATGGAACCTGCTTAAGATTCTCTCTCTCCCTCTCTCTCTTCCCTTCCTCTACTCGTACACATGCGTGTGTGTGCTCTATCTCCTTCTCTCTCTCTTTTAGAGAGAGAAAGAGAGAGAGAGAGAGAGAGAGAGAGAGAGAGAGAGAGAGAGAGAATTGCCCCTTTTGTTGCTGTGAAAATACTTTCTTTATCCCTGATGATATTCTTTGCTCTGACCTCTACTTTACCCGATCTTAACGTAGCCACTCTGTTTTTCTTTTATTCATGTTAGTATTGTTTATCTTTTCTTAACTTTACTTTTATTTTTTGAGAGAGAGAGACTGTGAGCTGGGGAGGGACAGAGGGAGAGACAGACAGACAGACAGAGAATCCCAAGAAGACTCCGTGCTCAGCATAGAGCCCAACACAGGGCTCCATCCCTTGACCATGAGATCATGACCTGAGCTGAAATCAAGTCAGACTCTTAACCCACTGAGCCACCCAGGCATCCCTCCTACCTTTTACTTTTAACCCATTTGCACCTTTATATTTAAATAGATTTCTTATAAGCAATGTATAGTTGGGTCATGCTCTTTATTCAATCTGATTGTCTCTTTTAATTGGGGTTTTCAGATCATTATATGATTATTGATATGCAGTGAGGTTTATCATCTTGCTATTGTTTTCTATGAGTCCCATATGTTCTTTGTTCCCTTTTACCTTTTTTTCTGCCTCCTTTTGGATTATTTTTTTTCTAAAATTTTATAAGTTTTTTATTTTTTTACTTTGAGAGAGAGAGAGAAAGCGTGAGCAGGGGAGGGGCAGAGACAGAGGAGAATGTGAGAATCTCAAGCAGGCTCCCCACTGCCAGCATGGAGCCTGACATGGGACTTGAACCCACAAACTGAGAGATTATGGCCTGAGCCAGAGTCAGATGCTTAACCAACTGAGCCACCCAGGTGCCCCTTGGATTATTTTTTTTATTCCATTTTATCTCTTTTGTTGGCTTCTTAGCCAAAATTCTTTGTTTTGTTTTGTTTTATAATGGTTGCCTTAGGGTTTATAGTATACATTCCTAATTCATCACAGTCTACCTTTAAGTGTTGCTATACTGCTTTCACTTAGTATAGGAACCTTATAATAGTATACTCACATTTCTCCCTTCATGGCATTTACACTATTGTCATACATTCTATTTATGCATTTGTTATGAACCTCATAATACATTATATTTTTGCTTAAATTGTATTTTAAAGAAAAAACATACATCCATTTCTGTCATTTTTCATTTGTTTATCTAGATCCACATTTTCATCTCATATCACTTTCCTTCTTTTAACATTTCTTGTAGTGCAGGAATGCCAGTAATGACATCTTTTAGCTTTTGTATGTCTGAAAAAAAAGATTTTTCACCCTTATTATTTTTTTAAGTGTATTTATTTATTTTTGAAAGAGAGAGAGAGTGTGTGTGCATGTGCATGCAGGACAGACAGAGGAGAAAGAATCCCAAGCAGACTCTGAACTGTCAGCATGGAGCCCCACTTGGGGCTCAAACCCACAAACTGTGAGATCATGACCTGATGCGAAATCAAGAGTCAGATGCTTAACCAACTGAGTCACCCAGGTGCCCCTCACCTTCATTTTTTAGATATTTTTTGCTTAGTGTAGAATTCTAAGTTGACAGCTCCTTTTTTATTAATTTAAAGCTATTGTTCCACTGTCTTGTTGCTTACACTGTTTTAACAACAAGAAATCTGCTGCCATCCTTGTCTTTGTTCCTCTGTAAATACATCTGTCTTTATGCTCTGGCTACTTTTAATGTTTTCTTTTTATCACTGGTTCTGAGCAGTTTGATTATTATGTGCCTTGGTGTATAATTTTTTTCATATTTCCTATGCTTGAAATTCATTAAACTTCTTGAATCTGTAAGTTTATGTTTTTTTTTTTTAATTTTTTTTTTCAACGTTTTTATTTATTTTTGGGACAGACAGAGACAGAGCATGAACGGGGGAGGGGCAGAGAGAGAGGGAGACACAGAATCGGAAACAGGCTCCAGGCTCCGAGCCATCAGCCCAGAGCCTGACGCGGGGCTCGAACTCACAGACCGTGAGATCGTGACCTGGCTGAAGTCGGACGCTTAACCGACTGCGCCACCCAGGCGCCCCTGTAAGTTTATGTTTTAAAAATTAAATTTGGTGAAGTTTTGGCTGTTATTTCTACAAATATGTTTTCTGTCTCCTCCTCCCCATTTTGTGAGAATTGTAATTGCATATATATTAGACTGCTTGAAGTTCTCATACAGCTCACTAATGCTTTTTCTTTAATTGGTCTTTTTCTCTTTCATTTCAGATAGTTTCTATTACTATGTCGTCAAGTTTACTAATCTTTCCTTGTGTCATGCATAATCTGATGTTAATCCTAGCCAGTGCATTTTTATCTTTGACATGGTAGTTTTCATCTCTAGAAGGACTATTTGGGTCTTCTTGATATTTTTCATGTTCCTACTTAACTTTTTGACCATATGGAATGCAGTTATGATTACAGTTTTAATACCCTTATCTGCTAATTCTAACATCTGTGTCATTCTGGTCAATTTAAATTGATTTTTCTTCTCATTGTGGGTTGCATATTCTGCTTCTTTGCATTGGATGAAAGACATAAGTTTTACCTTGGTTAATGTTGAATTCTTATAAATTCAATTCAAAATAGTTTTATAAATATTTTTGAACTCTATTCTGGGACTCAGTTAAGCTATTTGGAAACAATTTGATTCTTTTTTGGTCTTGGTTCTAATATTTGTTAGGCAGCATTTAGTCTAGGGATGATCATTTCCCACAACTGAGGCAAGACCCTTTTGAGTAGTCTACCCAATGCCCTGTGAATTACGAGTTTTTACACTCTGGTTCATAGGAATAGGAATTATTTCCAACTCTGTGTGAGCGCTGGGCACTGTTCCCTTTAATCCTCTTGGATGGATGGCTCCATGGCAGAAAGACCCTAAGGTGATCCTCAGTGACTCCTGCCTCTTCTTATTCATGCCTTTGTGTAATCCCTTCCCTTGAGTGTGAGTAGGAGCTGTGGCTTGTTTCTAACCAATGAAATATGACATAGATAGTAGGGTGCCACTTCTGTGACCGGGTTATATTATATGGTACAGGTGATAGGGTGTCTCTCACATGATTGTGTTATACAGTAGAAGACTCCAGACTAGGGCTAGAAAGCCTCCTTGTGGGCTTAATGATGTAAGTGGTCATATTGGAGAATCCCACGTGTCAGGGAACTGTAGGCAGCCTCTAGAGCCCAAGGTTGTCATACAGCTACAGGGAAAAGAATTCTCCCACCAATCTGAATGAGCTCGGAAATGGATTCTTCTCTAGTGGAACCTCCTGATGTTATTACACCCTGGCCAAAACTTTGATTATAGCCTTGTGAGGCTCTGAACAGAGGCCACAACTAAGCTATGCCCAGACTTCTGACCTACAGAAACAGTAAGATAATAAATATGTGTTGTTTTAAGCCACCAAGTTTGTGGTAACTTGTTACACAGTAATAATAAAAACAAATATAGTTCTTTCCTGTGCCTCAGGCATTTCTTCACACACATGCATCAATGACTACTTTGCTGAATCACCCAAGGGGACCCTTCGCAGACCTCTGGAGTTCTCTATTTGTGCAGCTCTGTCCTATGAAATCTAACTGCCTCGGTCTCCCCAGACTCTCAGCTCCATGTCCTTAACTCAGGGCATCTGCAAGGCTCCACCTGGGCTCTCCCTACTCATGCTGTGGCCTGCAGACTGTAACAAGGCCATGAGCCTAGGATAGTTGTGGAGCTTACCTCGTTCCCTTCTTACATCTTCAGGATCTCAGACAGTGCTTTTGTTGCCTGCTGTCCAGTGTCTTGTTGTTTCAGGTGAGAGTGTAAATCTGGTTACCATTATCCTACCTTGGCCAGAAGCAGAAGTCTCTGGTTCTATTAATTCTGTCAAATGTATATAATCATATAAGCACTGTCACAATCCAGATAGAAAACATTCTCCTCATCCCCCAAAGTTTCCACATGCCTCTTTGGAGTTCCTCCTCTCCTCAGCACCTGGCAACCACTGATCTGGTTTCTGTCCCTATAGCTTTTCTTTTTCCAGAATATTGTATAAATATGATTCTATAGTATGTCACCTTTTGAGTCTGGTTTATTTTAATTTAGCAAAATGCTTTTGCAAGTCATGCATATTATTGCATGTATTTGCATGTATCTGTTCATTCCTTCTTATTGCTGAGTAGTATTCTACTGTGTGCTTGTATCACAGTCCTTTCGGTTATTTGGGAGTAATTAGTCCAAAGAGCTATAGATTAATATCTATGTCTCCCTAAGATAGGGAGACAATCAAATTCCATGCACTAAGCCTAAGTCTTTCTGCTTTCCTGCCTGCCTGCCTGCCTTCTCACCCATCCATTCTTACCCCCATTCCCTCTCCTCTCTTCGCCTTCCTTCTTGCCTTCATGCCTACCTTTCTTTAGATAAATGGAGGTAAACTTACCTAATAATTTGACAATTATTATTTTAAAACCAACCCAAGACTTTTCAACCTATATTCCACAGACTGAGATGTCTCCCTCTATCCTTAAATCCAGATGACTGTTGGAAATTCTGGAAGGAAGAGATCCAAGGGTGACATTTCTGGAATTTGGTGGCCTTGTATGACATCACACTTTGGAGGCTGGATTGGGATACATCCAGTTTTGCCTGCTTTCTCCTTCTCCTTTCCTATTCCCAAAGTAAGGACAGTCCTCTGATACAAAAAGCACTAGACAACCTGAATGCATTCCTGGCTTGCCGATCTTAATGCTTAGATTTCCTTCCCAATGGGAAGGGAGCCTGTCTGAGAAGTGAGGCAGGACTGGAAGCTCTGTGGAGGCTGAGTTCTTCTCATATAGGTCCTGAAGGCCCTGCCTGAGGCAGTGGATTTAGGAGAAGATTGTCATGACCACTTCTTCCCCCATAGCCATGTCAGAGTGGAGAATGCACCCAGGCAGGAACTTAAGAGGAGGAGGAATGAGTGTGCTCTGTACATCTGAACTAGCTGTGCCCACTGAATGAGCTGTCAGGGACAGGTGGATCTCACTCAATTCACACCAGAGAAGGGATATGGAGTGTGGAGCCCTGCAGTCTGTCTACGGCAGGTCTGCATAGACTTAGCTGTCTCCAGACTTGGTTAATTCCTTTAAGACCCTTCCTCACTCTGAAACACTTATAGGATGTGTCAGGAATGTTTTCAGCTTCAAGCAGTAGAGTTCTTAAGAAGTCTGGAAGTAGCCTCAGGACTGTCCAGCAGCTCAAGGTGCCACTGAGAACCGGGGCTCTCTCCACTCCCTCATACTAAGCCTGTTCATACTCAGACTTGCTTTCTCCTTCATGCAAGGCAGGTGATGCAGTGCCAGCATCACATCCACATTCGAGGCAGGGTGAAAGAGGAAGGTATGGTGACAGCAGCACTCTGTCCCTTTAAACACACAACAGAGGCTTTCCCAGAAGCCCCTGGGATAATACTTCTTGAACTTCAGTATACCTAAGTGTCACCTCAGGGTCTTGTTGAAACACAGATTTGGATATTTTAGATCTGGGGTGGAGCCTAAAAGTCCACATTTTGACCAAGCCCTCAGGATATGTCAGTGCTAGTAGAAACTGCATTTTGAGTAGCAAGGTGCCAGGCTACCACTCCTTCATCATATTGTCAGAACTTAGTCACATAATTACAACTAGCTGCAAGGGAGGCTGACAAAGAAGTTTGCTTTGTTCAGCCTTTATAGAGGAAGGGGCCAAAGAGAAGAGAAGGCAAGACTTTGTAGGACTGTCTACTAGAATTCTACTGAAAACACAAGCTACGGGAACTTCTGAAGCTACAGGTTGACTTGGGACAAGCTAGAGACCTCGTCCCCATAAGGGAGGGCCATAGACCTGCTTACACTGTGTCCACACCCAGTCCATAGGGCCAGGAACTCCCTGCCCTGAGCTGGTCATTCCTGTGTGCCAGGCTGTGAGTGAGCTCATGGGAGCAGGGACTCCACTTACAGAACTCCATTGCCTTAGCACCAAGCACGATGCTGACACGTAGCAGTACCTGGTAAAATGTTAAACTGTTAAACTGAAATGTTACTAGCACATTTTCTTATTACAGGTCTTCTCAAACTTTAATGTGTATACACAGTTGCACAGTTAAGTAGGGGAACTGTGTTAAAATGCAGATTCTGATTCAGTGCACCCAGAATGAGGATTCAGGATGCTGCGTTTTGAACAAGTTCCCAGGCAATGCTGCTGCTGAGGATTCTGGACCCCACTTTGAACAGAAAGGGCCTAGAACATGTAAAGTCAAGTTTTTCTTCTTAACTTACCAGCAGTCACTTGTTATTCATTCACCCAGGGTGAGAAGCTGTTTGTAAGGATGTTATCAGATATTAGAAATAGACCCATGGAGGTCAGGGGAACCCTGCTGTGCTTGTTTCTGAGGCAGGGGGCCTGGAAGTCTGTAGATCTCATCCCTTGCTTCCTTGAGCCCCTGCCTGTCCAAAACAAAAATGAGCAGTGTACCGGGGTGAGAAGAGAGAGCAGCCAAGCTCATCTTTCAACAGCTCTTAACTTGCTTGGCTCTAGACGTGAAACAGGAACATGCCACCCCTGTCTCAGCCCTGGCCTTCCGGAAGTGCTGGGGACTCAGGCCCAGCTGCGTGAGGGGCCGATGCGTTGCAGATGTCTGAGGTTCCCTGGCACAGAGTAGGCTTCGGGGTGGGGGGGGGGCTCAGGAGAAGCTAGGAAGAATGAGAGAGAAATACATTTTCTGTGAACAGTTGTGCCCAGGGGAAAAGCTAAATTCTCTAGAGCAGAGCTTTGGATTTTTTTTTTTTTTTTAAGTAGCGGGAACCCAGTTACTGGAATTTCTTCTGAATTAAAAGCCAAACAAAAGTTTCTTGCGGTTTCAGTTACACAAGAGACTGCTGCCAAGAGGGAATGAATGAGAAGAGCTGCTGAAAGGAAGAGACCATGAGAGGCTGGAGGATGAGGGGGTGAGCAGGACAGGACCCCAGGGCCCATCACAAAGCAGTTCTCTTGGTTGGGGCACGCTGCCCGCTTCTGTGCTGTCAGCTTTTCAGGGAAAGAACTGACTGTACCAGTCTTCCAAAGGGGGGGTGCGTGAAAGTGATGTGTACGCCCTAAGACACGTACACATGTAAGTGATTATCATGCCTGTGCAATTTACCATAATTCGGGCCTTGCACTCTATGGGGTCTTGCTTTGTTCGGTTTCCTGGCTGATTGGCAGTTGGGCCAGACGGCTCTCCTGCCCCTAAGCTACGAGGCTCTTGATTCAGCCTCACTCAGATGTGAGGCTGCAGCCAACGCCTGCTGCTGCAAGGAGCAGGGATAATGAACTTCCACCGGTAATCCCCAAACTTCATTTTTCTCAGCACCTCGAGCCTCCTCACACTACCTTCCTGGTAGCCACAGAATGGGCCTGGCCAGAATATGTCTCCGTCTCTCTCCCCAGCCTGCCCTCTGCAGATGGCACTGCTTGAAGCAAATGGGGGTCTGGAGGACAGGTCTGCAGGATCCCAGCTTGGGCTCCTGTGGTCCCAGCTTCTTCCCTGGGGAGAACAGGGGGCCACTAAGTGCTGGCAGCAGCTCTCAGACCCAGTTCCCTCTTAAAAAACTTTCCATGTTTCTCCATTCCATCCCTGCATATTTACCTGGCAGGAACTTCCTCTTCCCTTGGATCAAGTGGGTTGGAATGGCTCCTGAGAGCTGCCTGAACGCCTTGCTCTGAACTCTGCATTCAGAGCTTGAAATGGACAGTGGGAGGAGTATTTATACCACAGACATCGGCAAGGGTGACAAATCAGGGTTTTCCTCCCACCATTCCCTGGAAAGTGGTTTGTTGAATACTTAGCAGCATGTACTGGTTATGAGCACTTGTGAAGGTAAGGTCCAAGTTGGGAGGAGCCTGGGTAGCAGAGGGAACCCTCCCACCTTCCCGATAGCCTATGCTGCCCATCACAGAGCAGCTCGTTGGAACCAGGAGCTCTGCTCTCTGAAACTCTTTGGACACTCCCTTACCCAAGAGGGTTGATCAGTTCTTCTGTCGGAGGCTTCTGCTCTGGAACACAGCTGGATGTACTCTAAGCTGAGTTGTAGACAAGACTTATTTTCTGTGTTCCTTGCCTCCCTTCTATTCCCTTCCACAATTACCCATTATCTAAGACCTGTCTCTTTCTCTTAATGTTTATTTATTTTGAGAGAAAGAAGAGATGGGGGGAGCACATGCACATTTGTGGCATGGAAGCAGGGGAGGGGCATAGAGAGGAAGAGAGAGAGAATCCCAAGCAGGTTGCATGCTGTCAGTACAGAGCCCAACATGGCCTGAGCTGAAATCAAGAGTTGGCCACTTAATCAGCTGAGCAACCCAGGTGCCCCTAAGCCCTGTCATTTTATATGACATTACTTTTATTCTTTTTAAACAACCTGCCACTGATATGCACATTCAAAGAGAGATTGATGTCTACCTACCCAAAGACTTTTGGGAGACATTGGGGAGTGTTTTATTGGGGATTACAGTTGTAAGTCCAAGGAATACTGCATTGATAGTGGGGTTCAGTCATTTCCCATGGGAGGTAGGGAAGTGCTTTTTAAATTGCACAGCTTTTCAGACTTTGTAGTATTTTAAGTCACCACTTTTTAGGATTGGAAATCACCCTAGAGATCCTTTAGTCCAGCCCTCATCTTATAAGCAAGGAGGTTGAGGCCCAGGGAGGGTTCCCGGAGGGGCTAAACTCTAACAAAAATGAAGGTCTCCTAGTGTCTTTGCCTGCTTGCTTGCTTGCTTGCTTGAGTGTTGAAAGGGCCGATGCCTCATGCCAAATTATGGATGACTGCTGGAGTTATTAGGATGAACAGAGAATCACCAAGAGCTAAATACTCATCATTTGCATCTGGCCATTTCTGTCTTGTCCTTTTTCTTTGCAAAGAATTTTGAAACTAGACTGGCCTGTTTGACTTTCCTTTACAGTTCTTGTCAAAACTCACTGAGGCCTGAGAAATGGGGTTGGCTATTTACATGAAAAGGGAATAGGAAACAGAACCTTGATTTTCCTAGGCTCTTACCTTTCTTTGGTAAAGGAATTTGAGATGTCCTGGAGGCAGATATTCCTAGAATAGAATTCTTTTGAGGTGGAGCAAGCAGATGCAAATGTGCCGTTGGCAGCATGCCAGATTTTAAGGGCCAGTGTCTACAGGAAGTACATGCAGGGATCAGCTGTAGGCCCCTGTGGGGAAAGACATCATGGTTAATATGGAGCCTGTCGGCCCAGTAACTAGCTGCTTTACAGCAGTCTGGATTTGGGGTTCTTCTTGCTGGTTGAAACTCAGGTTCATTAGGTTCATTCACCAGCTCATATTGATCGAGCATGGATGATGTGGTAGGCATTGGCAGGGTTGTAGCCATGAGAATGGCTCAGTCCCTGCCCTGGAGAGTGTGCTGGCTAGTAGGGAGACATAAGCCAAGAAGCAAATAGCAATGTAACTTAGGTATTAAAACTCTCCTGAGCAGCTCTCCTCTGGAGAGAGGGAAACAGAGTCAAGGGAATCATTCTTACAATTTTGTTTTTTCTTACTGAGTGATCCTCATCCCAGGATAGAGGAATTCTTCACTGTTCCAAAAGAGTGTGTCTCAGGTGCTGACATTTTGCCAGGACAATAATTGGTAGCTGCCCTCCACTCCAAGTAGATTAGAACCCCAGTGGAATGTTAAGCAGATTTTTATTCTCTTTTTCTGGAGATAAAATCCAGAGTCAAGGAGTGGGGGCTTGTGTAAGAAATTTGGATGTTGTGTATTTGGTCTGGCTAACTGGTCTCAATTACACTTATGTAGTAGCTTCCTATAGGAGCCTGCCCCCAATTGGCAGAGGGGCTGTTGGCCATTTAGACCCCATCTAGATTCCTCACACTGGTCTTTCTTTCCTTTTTGTGGTCTCTTGGCATTTTCAATCCCTTTCCCCTTCTTTCCAAGGAGTGTTCTAGAGAGGAGGGTTTCTGGGAATGGGCACCCTTCTCATCTGACCTCCCTAGGGTGAGGGGCAGGAGCCAGTATCGAATCATCCTTGCTTGTTTGGATTGTGGCCCAGACACTTGTGCCCTCATGGAGCAACACTGGATAAATGACCAATGTCCCTTGAGGCGTGCTACTCATAGTGCAATTCCAGAGAAACAAGGGGATCAAACTGAAAGTGGCTCATTTGTTCCATGGTTATTTAGGAGGGTCGAATCAGTTGAGATCATTGCCCCAAAGAGCAGTTTCAGCCTGCATGGTCTGGAAGCCGTCTTGTCTGATGATAAGCTATGTCCAACTTTGTGATTCTGGGTGAAAGAGGTCCATGTGCCATTGGGAGTGACTGTGTGCGTCTTTTAAGTTACTAATTCTCATCTATGGCCACACATTAGAATCACCTGGGATTAACAGAAACAATGCCCAGATCATATAGTCTAATTAGGACTCCTGGTTCTCAGACTTTAGTGGTCCTCAGAATCACCTGGGGAACTTGTGAAAACACAGATTCCTGGGCCCCACCCCTCGAGTTTCAGGGGCTCTGGGATGAGGCCTGAGAATATGTATGTCTAACAAGCTCCCTGATAATTAGATGCTGCTCATTAAGGACCACACTTGGAGAATCAATAGTATGATCAACTGGATGACAACTCAGAATCTCTGCTGGTGTGACCTGAGCATCAGAATTTTTTCAAACTCCCCAGGTGATTCTAATGTACACCCATGACTAAAAACTATATTAAATCAATGATTTATGGCATCTTCTGATAACTATTCTCTGGTCAGATTGTGTGCCAGGAACCATGTTCAAGTGCAAGGGACCTTTAGGAGTTCCACTGATCCCTGAACCATCAAAGGGAATATAGACCTGCCCAAGGACATCCAGTGGTTGTTCTTGTCCTTTTGAGGATTGAAGTAAACCTCCATCTCTCCCTGCCCTTTTCCCTTGAGGATGAATGTGCAGCAAGCTGTTGATAGCAATGTCACTTGCCATGAGCCTCCTTACACTGTCTAGCTAGCCTCTTCCTGAGCTTTGATGATTTCTGGCCAAATATATGATGATGGGCTATTTACCTCACTCTGGAGTTTGAGACTCTTGTCCAGATTCTGCCCCCTTGGGCAGTTCAGGAACCAATCAACCACTTGGCCGTGGCAACCCAGAAAGCATCGTCAATTGCTTTGGAATAGGTTGATTGCACCCAGAAAGTGCCCTTTCCGCTCTCCCCATCAAGTGTGTTTGCAGTTCCATTTTCCTCTTTGAGTCAGCTCTTCTGTTACTGGGCTCATGTTTCTTTCTTTTTTTTTTAATTTTCCAAATTATAAACCTTTTTTTCTATTTGAAGCGTTCCAAAAACAAAAGCACCTGCTCATTTTTTAAATCTACCCCTTAAGTAATGGTAACATAATATGTATTTTTTAAAATATTTTTAAATTAAATTTTTTTTTATTTTTTAATTTACATCCAAGTTAGTTAGCATATAATGCTATAATGATTTCAGGAGTAGATTCCAGTGATTCATACCCTATGTATAACAGCTAGTGCTCATCCTGACAAGGCCCCTTGTGCATTTAGCCCATCCTCCCTCTCACAACCCCTCCAGCAACCTTCAGTTTGTTCTCTGTGTTTAAGAGTCTCTTATGTTTTGTCCCCCTCCTTGTTTTTATATTGTTTTTGCTTCCCTTCCCTTGTGTTCATCTGTTTTGTATCTTAATTTCTTCATATGACTGAAGTCATATGATATTTGTCTTTCTGTGACTAATTTTGCTTAGCATGATACCGTCTAGTTCTATCCACATAGTTGCAAATGGCAAGATTTCATTCTTTTTGATTGCTGAGTAATACTCCATTCTATATATACCACATCTTCTTTATCCATTCATCCGTCGATGGACATTTGGGCTCTTTCCATATTTTGGCTATTTTCAATAGTGCTGCTATAAACATTGGGGTGCATGTGCCCCTTTGAAAGAGGGCTCGTGTTTCTTGATGGGGTCTGTGTTTTCCGAGGCCTTCAGGAGTGGCTCTTTCTATCCAGTTTGGGTGCTAGGCTGAGAACCCACCCTTGTGTTCTGTGCTTTGTGTCTTTGGCAGGTCAGAGCCTCCTTGGTCTTGTCTCCCCCATGCTTGTGTCTACAACAAATGTGAGGAGAAGCATACCAATGAATCACCACACTGTAGGGTGCCCATGCCCACTGCTTTGGCAGCCCCAGTCAACAGATTCTGTAGCGCAGTCTTTGTCAGCAGCACTGCTACTGAAGGCAGCCAACAAGTACCACTAATATGCGCATGTGACCTGAAAATTACAATGTAAATGGCAAGGCAACACATGTATAGGAAGGCAAATTTTAATTAAAAGTGTGTTCTCTGACTCAGCCTGCCTGTAAGGATACAGAAATGCCAAACTGTCAGGATGCCAGTCAGGTTAAAAGGGTTCTTCCCTCGTGCAAAGTGGACCAAGTGGAGGAACTAGGGCTTCATTGAAATTAGATGTCTTTGATTAATTATGTACCAAATGCATCCCATATGGGGAAGATGTGCCCCCAGTTTGGAAAGCTGGCAGGAGCCGAAGCTTCCTGAGGAATGGTGGGTCTCCTCTCTTGCAATGAGATAAGGGTGCAGGCCATATAGTGGGAGTGTATGGGAGGCAGATTTCTGTGTGGGAAAATGGACCACATGGCCCATTAGCACGTTGTGTGTCTTCCAGTGGGTGTAGTTGTTAGGGCATTGGACCCAAAAGTCATTCTAAGTCTGCTGGAGCACTGGAAGGGAACAGGCCAGATGAGGGCAACCAGTCATGTCCAGGGACAAAGCTCACTGTAAGAATGAGTTCCTATGGAAATCTCCAGGGGAAGGATGGAGAAGAGCTACAGAGTATATGAAATGTGTGGTTGCCATTTGGGCTCTGGTATAATCAGGAAATCAGATATGTACAATGGAAATTCATTCATGCAACAAATATTTATTGAGTTCCTACAATGTGCTGGCATGATGCTTGTTCCTGGGGACACAGTGTTGGTGTAGATAAACATGGTCCCTGTGTTCACTGAGATTCCTGTACCATTGGAGCATATCAACATAGACAGGGTACTCATGATAAATATATCAGGACTATCTGTGCAATGGCCCAAGGTTCTTATGATCACACAGTGGGGACACCCAGATCTGAAATAACTTTTTAGGATCTTGAATGGTCAAACACAGATCTCCTTCCTTCCTCCCTCCCTTCCTTCCTCCCTTCCTTCCTTCCTTCTTTCCTTTTCTCCCTTCCTTCATCTAAAGGAACAACTTTCCTATTTTGTCATTTACATGCTCACACTCTCAGCTCAAGTGACTCTTCTACTCATAAGAGGAAATTTGTGTCAAATCACATAGAATCACTGAATATATGCATTTGGAAGATCACCTGGTCCACCCCTCTGACTTTAAACATGAAGATACTGAAGCCAAAGAAGTTAAGGAACTTGTTCAAAATGATACAGCTAGTTAGCAATAGAATTTGGATGGAAATCTGCTTTCTTGACTCCTGACTTAGTATTCCTTTTACTTTATTTTACTTTGTGTCACCTTTGAAAAAATGAAGCCAATTCAGGGGCACCTGGGTGGTTCAGTCGGTTAAGTGTCCGACTCTTGGTTTCAGGTCAGAGCATATCTCACAGTTTGTGAGTTCGAGCCCTGCATCAGTCTTCACACTGACAGTGCGGAGCCTGCTTGGGATTTTCTCTCTCCCTCTCTCTGCCCCTCCTTCGCTCACTCCCTGTCTCTCTCTCAAAATAAATAAATAAAACTTTAAAAAATATTTAAAAAATGAAGTCAATTCAGGGGAAGTTCTTGGGCACTTATGGCCAAGCTTCACTCTGAAGAGTTAATGTTTTAATTGGCACAGCAGAGCTAAGTCTGCAGGTGGGTAAGTGTAGACAGGTGGAGAACCAGCATCAAAAGAAAGCCTTCTGGCCAGCACCTGACTCCCTTAGCAGATGTCGTGTCAATTGGGGATTGGCACATCAGGAAAGGGCTGATGCTGGGATGCTGTCTCCTGGGACCCCTAGGCTCAGCAGGGCAGGTTCATGTTTCAGGGAAGAGTGGTGCGGATTTTCTCTAGGGAGCCTGTGGGCGGCAGCCCCATGGGTGAAATGTTGGAGCAGGCACTTTGGGGGAAAATTATAAGAATGGGGAAGAAAGTGCTGGTTGGAGATAGAGAAAATGCTTTCTTTGGGGGAAAGAAATCATCTGTATCAAGGAACTTCCTTTCCCCCATGCAGATCTGGGGAGTATGACCAGAAGGCATGGTGGGAAGGCTGCAATGGGGACATGATTCACTGTATTGTCCATGAAAAGGAGGAAGGGCACCTGGGTGGCTCAGTCGGTTGAGCATCTAACTCATGATATCAGCTCAGGTCATGATCCCAGGATCATGGGATTGAGCCCCAAGTCAGGCTCTGCTCTGAGCTGCCTAAGATTCTCTCTCCTCATTCTCTCTCTCTCTCCTTCTGTCCCCCTCCCATGGTGCTCTTGCTCTCTCTCTCTTAAAAAAAAAAAAAAAGGAACCAGAGGAACCTCCTCTGAGTTTTATTAAAGAAACATGCTTAGAGTTACTCCACCCAACCCCCCACCCCGACCCCTGCTGGGCCCAGGGCTATTCCACTCAGTGTCATAGAGAGTGAGAAGCCAAACCTGTGCACAAAAGGAGTCAAGGATTCTTACGAGAGTAAAATGTTAAATTTACCTGGAGAAGTTACTTTTCACAGGGATGTGAGGTATGTGAAAGACCAATATTCCAAGAATGAAATTGCCCGTATCATCAGCACTGGTTATGGGATCTTTGGGACACAGGGATGATTTCCTAACTGCCCTAAGGAATCACATCCTTGGCTTTCTCAAATAGGTTGTCTGAATCAGCCAGCCAATTGAGAAAAAATGGTGGTGGTTTGCAGCATGGATTTTGGAGTTACGTAAACTGGATTTAAATCCTCAGTTCTGCTAGTTGCCAGCCATGTGGCCAGGCCCCTTTAACTTGCTGAGTCCTAGATCCTATGTACTGTGAGGTAATAACTAATACATCACAGGGTTATTGCAAGGATTAATAGCATCAAAAGCACCTAGTAGTATGTCTGGCTCATAGCAAGCACTTAAATGGTAACCCTTACTAAAAGCAATAAAAAGTCCTTCCTTTGAAGCAAAAAAAAACAAAAAAACAAAAAAAAAAACGTTATTTGGAAAATAGTGCAGCCTTTTAATGAGGGAGCCTCAAAATCCATAGATACCAGCCAAAACAATCAAAATGGAACCCAGACGGGTGTTTATCCAAGGCCCTTTGCTTACCTACTCTAGGGCCCTGCCCTGGAGCCTACCCAGAGCATTTGCTGGCGCCACCTACTGGTAGTTTCTTGAAACTACAAACTCCTTTTCTGGATTTGGCTCCTTGGTGAGTAGGACACCAGGGAGAGGAGGGAGGAAAGGAAGGTAACTAGTAGTTTTGCAACTGTTTTGATTACTTCAAATTGAGATGTTTGTAAATAAGATGTTAGAGTCTGGAGATTTTGTTTGGTCTTGTGTTCGGCATAAATATAGTTTTATTAAAACTTGTCACAGCAGCATCCTGTGGTGGAGAACACAGGATCTGGCTGTGACAATAGCTAGAGCAACTTCCGAGTGGCAGCATTTGGAAGCACATCCAGGCCACTGTTGATTTGCTCTTTGTCTATTCTAAGAAGGAAGAGAGGCGAGTGTAACCAACTCACTGACGTTGGTCCATTTGCCATTAACATCACCTCTGTTTACTACATGGGAAAGTGGTGCACATACAGGGGAAAAAAAGCTTCTCCAGAAATCCAAAGTGAGGCAGAAGAAAAGATCCAAGTTAGAGAGCCATCCTACATTTTATTTTGAGTTTTTGTTTGGAAGCATTTTTCCAACTGAGAAGGCAAGAAAGTACTGTTTCAACTCTTCACTTCTTGGTTGGGTTTAATGATCTTTCCCATTTTGGGGCTACCCTGAGCCCAACTATCAGTAAGAGCAAAAAGAGGGCATTGCAAGGGTTAGAAATAAGGGGAAAACAATTGCCAGACATCTATTAAGCACTACTATGTGTCATACCTGGTTGTGGTTCCTGGGGAGGCAAAGAGGCATAGGACTTGAGCTTATCTTTAAGAAATTGATAGTGAGGAAGTGTGACAAGTTAGATGAGAATTTAATGGTGTAAGTTGGTGTTCGCTTCAGCGAATGATGGGTCTCATAAGACAGGGCCATCCTTTTGTGGAATATTAGAGAAGGAAGCATGCATGGAAAGTGGTTGGAAGTGGTTCTGCACCTCTGAGATGAGTCAATTCTGTCTGCATTTTGTATGTCCTTTCTCTGTCTACAGAACATTGTTATAGATGCCCTGAGGTGTTTGGAGAAGGATAAGGTTAGGTACCCTTTCTCGCCCTTTGTGCCCTCCCACTCCCACACTGTACAGCATAGAGGTCAGGAGCACTATTTCGGGAATCAGCCCACATTTGAAATCTGCAGCACTAATCAGCTCTGTGACTAATCAGCTCTGTGATCAAGTTATGGAACCTCTCTATAGACTTATGTATTCAACCAACGAACATGTAGCAAGTATCTTCTGTGAAGGCATGGGGGTGTTACGGTGGCCAAAGCAGGTGAACTAGAAGGATTAGGGTAGCCTAGAGCATAGAGGATGCACAGAGATAGGTGAATGGGGAAGGAAAGGCAGGTAGCAGGTAGCATATCTAAACAAAGCCACCTTCTCTAAGTGGCCTGGGGACCTTCTAGAGCTCAGCCAGATCTCTGCCCCAAATGGACAGACCATGGTGAAGAACCAAGTGGGAATGTGTGTTAGTGTCCATTCCTGACTTTCTCCTCTTTCCATTTTGTTTGTGCCCCGCAGCACCAGGCCCTCATGGTGGTGCTGGTGGGAACCTGCACACCTGGTTACAGGTCAGTGCCAAGGAGCCTTCTATAATTGGTTCCTTGCTTTTATTTTCTGGCATATTTATTAATTCCAAAAGACCTTGGCAACTCAGGAAATTCCACTTTCCTCTGCAGCTCCTTTATACTTTCTCTGGTGTATGCCCAGGCCACAAATACTTGTGTATTACTTGGATTTTCATAGAGACTTCTTATAAAATCTGAGACCCTGGTGGGTATATTTCTGCCCTGGGGGTGGGACAGGAAAGAGAGTGGAAGGGGGAAGGTGAGGCGTCTGGACACTGAAGTGTCAGGGACCCTGGTGTTAGCGTGTCACACTGACCGGTCATAATATCTTCTCTGTGTCTGAGCATCCATCCCCTAACATGGCTTCCAGGGCCCGTCAGTGCCTACAGGACAGTCTTCATGCCTGTGAAGGCCTCTTGCAAGGAAACAGTAATACTTTTAAAATCTCCTCTGAAGTGCAAAAGTGAAGGACATGGTCTCAAGCTGTAGCATAGGTGTGCTGGATAGATAGAAGCAGGGTTTTTGTTTTTTTTTTCCTGATACAGGTACAATGTCCTTTTGCTTATTAACAATAATATATGTAAATATGAATGAGTCATATCTGATAACATGATGACATAGTGTGGTCCTGTCACATCCTGGGATAAATAAATGTCTAGTATGCTTAATAAGTGTTAAGAACAATTAATATTTTTCAAACCTGTGACTCCATGAATGCCTTTAAACCTAGACTCTTTCTTTCTTTTTTTAAAATTTATTCTTTTTTTAAGTTTATTTATTTTGACAGAGAGAGAGAGAGAGAGAGAGAGTGTGTGAGTGGGGGAGGAGCAGAGAGGGAGAGAGAGAGAATCCCAAGCAGACTGTGGGCTGCCAGCTACACAGAGCCCGACATGGGACTCGAACTCACAAAAACATGGGATCATGACCTGAGCTGAAACCCAGAGTCAGGTGCCTAACCAACTGAGCCACTCAGCCACCCCTAGAAGGAAGAACATTCTAAGCAGAGAGAAGAGCATAGCCCATGGCATGGGGAATGAATGTGGCTGATGTTTTAAAGGAACCTTGAGTAGGCAGCCTGCTAGGGGAGATGAAGACTGGGGCCAGAGTGGGAAGACCTTGAATGTCCTGGGAAGAAACTGGATCTGTTCCTTTAGTCAGTCAGGGAGTGCCCTGATGACATTTGGGAAAGTCTGTCTGGTGGTGGCAGGCAGTGGCTGGAAGAGGAAGAGTGGACAGGGAGGTTGGTGGGGAAGCTGCCGTGGTAGATCAGAGAGGTCAAGAATGCTTGGTCTTCAGTGATGAGGGCAGGAATCCAGGCAGAAAGCAGGTCCAAGAAGATGTGGCTCTGTGAGCAGGGAAGACTGTCTCTGAAGACACATCATAGAGCTTGAAGAATGCCACAGGGCCAAGAAAAGAAGCAGAGAGTCAATGAGAGTAGAACTCAGGTCATCAAAGTCAGACAAGTCCAAGTAGGTATGCTGGTTAAAGCAGCTTTCTTAGTTAATATACAACAGGTCACTGTCATACCAAGCATCTCCGGAAGCTGCTGGGACTATGGATGCATTGTTGATCACACTGACCAAGGCAAGTAGTCAAGGCAGTTTTCACCATTAGTCAAGCAGAAAACCCAGCCATAGGTGGGCCAGGCAGTCTGTTCATGTGTGTAATTGGTATGTGTTGTATCATGTCTGCCCCAGTTGTGGGATCTCCATGGGCTCACAGTTCTGTGGCATACTCTTCTCAAGGAAGGGATTTCTTTGGCATTTGTCTCTCATCTAACCCTTCTTCCTATTTCTTCTTTCACTATGTCTTCTGGGGCCTGGACTATTGCAGTAGTCTTCCCATTGGGTCCCTGCACATAGCCTCCCATTAAATTTAGGAAGAAGACTCTAGCAGAGGTGTGCATAAAGCCCTCTGCTAGAGTCTTCTTCCTAAACCCTCTTTTGCTCTTTAATCCCCCTTTAAAACAGATTCTTTGGCTCATAGAAGCCTAGATAGTTAACATCCTTAATCTGACAGGTGGCCCTTAGCAATCCCTGAAGCCTATTCTCCATTATTCCTTAGGAATCAGCTAGTATGGCCAAGCTGACTAATTCCTTATTTCTTATTCATATCATGTCCCTCCCACCTCTGTCACCCCCATCTAAAATGCCTCTTCCTGTTCTGTCCTTCAAGGTTTCATTCAAACCAACCCCCTTCAATGAAGGATAAGTCCTCTGACATCTTGCAGCCCTTACTATATACTTCACACATTTGGTACAAGGCAAGTGTGTTTGTGTGCCCCAATTTTTCTTTCCAGGGTGGGGAATTTTCTTCTATCTCTTGGATTCCCAGTACCTAGCAGAATTCCCTTAAAATAACATTGTTCAGTGAGTATGTGTTGATAATAATGATTCTGGTTCAGCTGAGGGGGGCAAATAGATGCCAAATAGTATTAAGAATGGTAAAGGTTTAAAAATAATAACCTACCATTTATATTCATCACAGTATGTCAGGCACAGTGCGAGGCCCATCACAAGCATATGATGTCAGTGTTGTAACCACCCTGTTGCTTGGCAATACCTCCATTTTACAGATGAGCCTGAGAAACTGAGACTCTGAGAAGCTCAAGGTCACATGGCTTGTAAGTGGCGGATATGGAAATAGAACAGCTGTCTGATTCTCAGCTCACATTCCTAATCTCTCAATGTGCATCCTCTATTAGTATGTCGTATCGCAGATTGCATGGATTTTTTTCACTGGTTTGTTTCAGTGAACATGTTGCTTCTTTGTCCCTGTGACTGGGTCTTGCCCTCCTCTCTAATAGAGGAACAGCCTTGGTAAGAGGCAAGGAGAATGGAAGGGGTGTCACATGCCAGAGTGGTCAGAAAAATGAGGTTGCTCAGCAGGTGTCATAAAAATGGATGACTTGTGCCCTGTGCCTTAGAGTAAAGATGGGAAAATGGAAAGGGAGTGGGGAAAAAGAGAGATGTTGACAGATGATGAGTGAGCACAAGTGTTTATCCATGCTAATGGAGTGGGGACGTGATAGCCACTCTGCCCTAATGGTTATGAGGAGCAATCTCTTTGCAGCAAAATGCAGAAGTGCAGGGAATCTTCACCCTAGAGACAGAGGAACCTAAAACCCTTGATTGCAAACAATAGCAGAAGCATTTCTATATAGTCTGGCCTCACAGGCCAAAAGACAGGTCATAGGCAACAAAGACAGTTTATATTTAGGGTAAATTTAACCCTGACACTGGTTTGGGCTCTTTTCTCTCTGGATCCTCAATCCAAGGCCATCGCCACACACTGGGACAGGCTGGAGGAAGGTTACTGGGGTCAAAAAGAGTGCAGGTCCAGTTTTCTTCCCTTCCAACATCAACCCGAAGAAATATCTGCTTTCAGAACATCCTCATCCCAGACCACCTACTGCCCACCACCACCTGCACTGTTGCCAGGCAATGTGGCCCCAACCTCCTGCTCTGAGGTTTCCCACATCAAACTGCTGACTATCTGCATCCTCTACCATGGAGCCAAGGAGTGAGGAAAAGGGGAAGGGAAGTCAGTGTGATAAGGGGCACAAAGTAGTATAAAACGCCCCAGTTGGTGTGTGGTCCAACAATAGAGAAACACCCATCTGCATGGGGTGGAAATTTCTCTTCCTTGTAAGTGTCCCACTGCCTGAAATTCCACCGTTAGAGCTTTGCTTTGCTTCCATTATTCCATAATCCTCCAGGGAAAGAGAAAACTTTAACGTGCTAACACCCTTATCAGAATCACTTAGCTCGTCACAGATCAAATAAATCCATGGAACTGACTGAAGAAATGGAGAAGGGCTTAGAAAGCCAACTGTGTCTTCATCATCATTTTGCCTGGATACTGCCTTGGGGGTGCATCCCTCTGCCAGTTGGTGGGGAAATATCCATGATAAAAGGAAAGGTGTCCAGTGAGGGACAGAGAAGCAAACAACTGAGTAATAAAACTAACTCCGATTTTGTTTGCAAGCTTCCTGAGTGTTCTCCCCTCAGCTTACCCTCCAAATTTTAATTGTCATTTACTCTAGAGACAGGAGCATCAAAAACATGGGAACTGCCTTATTGACAGTAGCATTTACCAGAGGCATTTACAGACTGATTGTTTCATCCACAGTGCTGGTGGGGCTTTGGGAGAGAGAGATTCTGCCTGCACCAGGAGGATATTGACAAATAGAAAACCGTTGGCAGATTCAGAAAGTTGTCATTAGTGGACAAGTCCACGGGCCTGATTCACTTGTGCTGTTATTAAGATTGTTATTTTTAATTTCTCAAAAGACAGTGGGTTGTAAGAAAATGGGCTGTTGCCTCTGCCTCCCAAGAGGAAAGGAAAAGGGGAGAGAGATTGCTAAGGAATCATCTCTGTGGAGTTCTGACACCCAGGTGTTGTATTTTCCCCACCATCACTAAGCCTCAGAGCATGCTTGTGAATTTTGAGTGATGTTTTGACATTAAAATCATTCAGGTTGCATCTCTGTGAGAATCTTGGGTCCTCTCCTTCTGCTTGGTCTGAATATATACATTATAGATGTGTGTGACTATCCATATATTATATATATGTATGAATATATGTTAAATATGTGCGTGTGCATATGCATAGGTATATTCATATATCTCACATTAGAATATTTCTCCATACCCCATGAGTTCACAGGTATATGTAACATGTATACACCTGAATTTATTTTTAACAGTTGGATATATATAGATGTGTTACAGCACTCCAGCATTTGCCAAAAACACAATATAAAACCAAAAACTGCACACACATTTAAAGGAGGAGGAAGACGAGTGGGAGGAGAGGCAGGAAGAGGGGGAGGAGGAGAGGGAGGAGGAGGAAGAGGGAGAGGTGAGGGAGGAGGAAGGGGGAGGGGGAGGAAGAGGAGGAAAAGACAGGGAAGAGAAACTCTCAGAAGGAGGTTGTCTTTTCTGTTTCAGGGGCCCTTAGCAGTTGTTCCAAAATATACTTCCTTCCTGCCTTGTCCAGTGTGAAGGAAACAATATTCCCAGTGATTACAGCCATGGGCTTTGGAGTCAGTTTGGTTCAAACACCCATATGTGCTGTTGTGACCTTAGTCCAGGCACTTGCCCTCTCAAAGCCTCGGTTTCCCCCATCTGAGTGTAGGGGCAATACCTCCTGCTGCTCGTAGGTTGTTGGAATGCAGAAGTAAAGGGAAGTGAGTGTAGACAACATGGCTCCTGCCTGCCCTGTGATAAGCTCAACAAGGGTCTCAAGTTTCTTTAATAAGAAACAAAATCATTCATGCTGGAAATTAAAATGCAGGTATTCTTCAGGTGACAGTGTCATAAATTGGCATCAAGGCTTCAGTGACTGAAATTATTCACTTTTTGCCCCAGCATTTGGAAAGAAAAGAGTAGAGTCTGGAAGGCTGGCAGGCTAACTGCTGTTGTGCCATGGCATCATCTGGGGCCACCTGGTTGGTTCTGGTTCTGATATTGCCATCGGATGTAAGCAAGTCACTTCCCTTGTGTCCCTGTGTGTCCATGGAGGGCCTCTCCCAAGTCTCTCCCAGCCCTGACCTGTTGTGTCCATGACACCAGGTGGGCAGGGAAGTGTGCTGAAAGCTGGCCTAAGGAGTGACACCAACGTGGTCACCATCTCCCAGGGACTTGACTTTATCCATTTGCACGTGTGCGTGGAATATGTTTTGTTTTATTTACTCTTCCTAATGAGGCTGAACTGAACTAGTAATGGTATTAAAACATTTTAATGTTATTAGATTTAAAATTAGCTGGAGCTGTTAAGGAGCATCCCTGCTCACTGTGTTTATGTGAGAAAGCATCTTTTGAAGGTCAAGGCTGAATGGCCAGAGTCCTTCAACTTAAAAAAGACAAATGTGTAAGCTATGCATTAGAACCACCAGAGAAGCTTTGAAAATATGGATGTGGGGTGCCCTGGGCTCCAGCTCTTCTTGGCTCTCCTCACTTTCCCTGGACATCACTATTGAGGCCCAGTGGACTAAACTATATACACTTTTCAGTGGATATGGGGAGGGAAGGAAGCAGGGAGGGTTGGAATGCCAACCAGCTGCTTCCCATTTCCTACCCAGTGAGTGTTCAGTAAGTATTCATCAAAGATCTCTTGTCTGATGCCTGTTGTGGTTTAATTCAGGTGCTGTGGACAGAAGAGCACAGATTGTATCAGTGCTTCTCAATCCTGAATGACCACCAGAATCTCCCAATGATCTTTGAGATAATATAGATTCCTGGGCCCCACTCAGATTTGCTGAAACAGAATCTCTGTGGGTAGAAATGAAGAATGATTATTTTTATTGTTGTTTGATTTGATAATAAGCTAGATTCAGAAAACACTGGGAGGCAAAGACTCAATCCTCATTTTCCAGGAAAAGAGATTTTACATGTCTCCTATTGACCATCTAATGGTTGTGGGGTCCACTAGATAGACCACTGTGAGCTGTGGGACCCAGAAAAGATACCCAACCTCCTCAAGCCTCATTCATCATCACCACAATGGCACCTGTTCATAAAAGTGTTGGGAATTAAGTGAATTAATACATGAATAGTGTGTAGCACGTCACAGATATTCAGCAAGTGTTAACCATCATCATCATTCATTTTGTAACTCAAGTCGAAGCTGCAGACAAAGAGAGAAATTTAGGAGATTTGAAGAATGTGAAGTAAAAACTTCTGGCCCTGAAGTCTGCAGCAGCCCTAGGGGCTGGCGGGGGTAGACTAGTTTTGAATTCATATCTGAACTGAGAACTCTGGGGAGGGTTGAAGTAATGTTCTGCACATCACACGCAAGACATATTTATAAAGAATGAGTGCCATCTTTGGGAAAACAGTTAGGTCCTGATTACCATCCAGAATGAATTAATTAAATTCATTTATTGAGTGCCTATTGTTTGCTCAGCTTGATGTTTTGGTAGCATCACATAAAGAAAGACAGTATTCCCTTCCTTGAGGACATTTGCGACCCAGTCTAGGAAGTATAGTTAGCACTGTTTGAAGAACAGGAGCCAGATAAGAGGATGTGTAATTAAGTGCTAAACTGTGTCATTCGGACTCTCCAGAGCTAAAGGATTCAAAGGGCATATTCAATGAGCCCTGAAGATGGCGAGGGGCCTCTTGAGAGAGTAGGGAAAGGGCCCTGAGTCAGGAACCTGCCCGGGGAAACCCAAGACAAGAAATGTATAAGGCGAGGCTTCTGGAAAGCAGCCTGAGACAAAAGTGATACAGCTGAGATCAGGGTGATGAGCAGCTGACCTGCCTGGGATCCCTGAGCCCATGGCCACTTCTCATCAGGGTCATTAAACTCTGTGGCCTTGGGGACAGCTCCCAGTGGTCTGTGGGCATGCAGTCCACTTTTGGTTGTAAGCAGGTCTTCATGGAAGATTTGCCCAGGAGGCTGTGGGCACAGCCTCCATATCCTGAGATTATCTGGAGTGGGGGGGACACACTCAGCTCCAGGGCTCACCTGACTCTGGGTAGGTGAGTAGGTGCCCTCCTTCCTCTGTGCCACCTTTTGGGGGACATTAGTAGAAACCTCTGTCCCAGAAGACTAGCTCCATATCCTGCTTTCCTCTGTGGATGTTAAAGGTTTTCCAGTCTTATAAAAAATTTTTTTAAAAGTCAGATTTTATGCCTTATGTTAGAAATGCTGCAGCTTTAATTCCCCTCCTGGTGAATCACAGATTGCTCATTAACATTTTTCAAGGTTCAGAGAAGTCTTGCAGTAAACAACCCTGTGTCACCTCCAAATTTTCTTGACCACAGAACACTTCTTCCTACAGAGCACCTATGAACATTCTGAAAATGTAGTGTCATTGGCTAATCTCCTGTGGAAACCCTGGAATAATAGGGTCTTACAAGGCAGAGCCTGAAGGAGCCTGACAGATATCATCTGCCCATTCATTTTCCAAGTGAGGTGCACAGAGGCCCAGGATACCGAAGAGATTTTCCCAAGATTCCCCAGCCTGGCTTTGGCGGTGGTTGCGAGCCCCAGATCCTACTCCTAGTTTAATGTTCCTTAGTTGTTAACCAGCTGGAAATAAAAATGAGAAGAGACTGTAGTCAGGCTTTGCAATTGAATGAACTATCAGTGTGGTTGAGAGACTATTTCAAAGACATTTTAGATTTGTTTCTGGGTCAGTAATCTTGCAAAAGAAGTACAATCCAACTGATTTATTAGGAAAAAATTTGTAAACTTTGGTTCACTTACAAGAAGAAGTGTTTGGGTTTCTGAAAAGGATACTGCTTTTGAGGCTGGATGATTTTCGTGACCGACAAGTGTTTATGGACTGAATTCTGGCTGCCTCGGCTATTCGATGAGACGTACACAGTGAATTCCTACCCTGAGGCCTCATCTGTGGCTATTTAACCCATTCACCATCCTTGACCCTTGACTGGGGGACTCTCCCAGGACTGGGACGTTAGAATGGAGAGTACTTGGCCTATATCTTGGTAGGAGCATAAGGCAGTACATGGCGCCCCCGTCCCCCACCTCCCGCACTGTGAGTGCCAGGTTGGCCCAAGTGCTGGGAAGCGAATGTGAAGCTCACCTTCCAGAGGAGGTAGGAGGGTAACTTTGAGGCCCTTGCCTCCTGTGTACTCTCCATGCCTTCCACAGGTAAGCTGTAAGAAGCTACAAATTCCTGGAAGTTCCTTCCCTTGTATCCCTGCCCTCCTGGAAGCCTGTGGACTTTTCTTCTCTGCTGGTGGGGGCTGTCCACCTGTGCCCATGTCCTCTCCCCTGTGATGGTCCACAGTGAGCCAGGGTTGGGGGAGGGCTTGAGGGTAGGTAATGAGTGGCCACTTACCTTCTCCTCCACATATGCTTTTTCTTGAGAAGGGTTAAATACATTAATAGCTTATTCACCAAAATGTATCCAGACCTATTTTTAGTGCTTTGAACATGTTGACTCTTACATAAGATTCATTCAGTATATATAAACTATTCAGTAAATATTCCCTCATGAGAAGAATGGTATTTTGGTCTGTTTTGTTTCTCTGCCCTTCACGTTCTAATTTAGGACTGGGGAGCATGTTGGCTCCATCTCCATGTTGGTTGTCTTAAGACTGAGTGCTCTGGCTGTATCTCATTGCCTTTGCAATGGTAAGGGGTTAGTGCCTGACTGGGAGACTTTGTAAATGCAGGACATACATCACAGCACAAGCAGGGGAGGCCAGAGAGCAAGATGCTGAGCGGGCTCTTCATGCCGTGGAGAGAGGATGGCCTGGTGCCGTGGGGAGCATCACTCTGGGCCCTCTCTCTTCTTTTCACTTGACTCCTCCTTCATCTCCTCCTTTGGCCAGGCTGTGGGAGCTTCGGGCATTAACTGGCAGGGACATGGATGGGCGTTGGAGCCAATATCCTGGCTCATGAGCATGGCTTCTAGCCACGCACGTGTTTTACAGATTGGAAAATGAGTGACAGAATCTGTCTGAGGTGCTTGGGCTGCCTTGAAAGGAGCCCCACAGATTGGGAGACATGAACAACACAAATATATTCTTTCAGTCTGGAGGCCACAAGTCTGACATCAAGGTGTCAGCAGGGTTGGCTTCCTCTGAGTCCTCTCTCCTTGGCTTATAGAGGGCCACCTTCTCCCTGTGTCTTCACACCACCTTCCCTCCATACCTGTGTGTCCACCCTAATGGCCTCATTTTAACTTACTTAGCTCTATAAGAGCCCTGTCTTGAACTATAGTAGCCCTCTGAGGTACCAGGGACTTGGACTTCCACATGTGAATCAGGGGGAACACATTCAGCCCTAATAGAATCCACTAGTGGATTTGTCTACATGGGCAAGACTGGTATGAAGGTTGTGCAGAGCGTGAGCACCTAAGTCCCATCCAGGCACCCGGGGGGTGGAGGAGGAGCCCTGAAAACTGGTATATTTGGGGAAATGAGATGCTTTGTGGTAGGGACAGTCTTGTTGGGCTTTCATCCCGATTCTTCCTGCATGCCACAAGTGCGTACCATGTAGGAGGCCATGGAGGGAGTCTTTGCAGTGGCCCTGCTGCTTCCTGGGGGAGGTGTGGCCCTTCTCGAGAAGAGCCTGGGCAGATGGCTCTGTCTCTCTCACCTGCCGAAGGCAGGGTAGGGAGTAGGTCTCGTTTGTCACTTCTCCTGTTAGAGCTCTGAGAGTTCAGACAAGGACAGACGAGATGTCTGTCAAGGACTTTGAACTCTGGTGGAAAGTGAAACATCAGACAGTGGATTCTGATGACTTACAAGTCTGTCAGCCGGAGGCAGTGCAGACCCCGTGTGTGTGTGTGGGTCATGCGTATGCACACATGTGTGTGCCTCCATGTGCTTGTATGCATGCATATGAAGGGGCAGGGTGGGGGCTTGAGAGATAACAGGGCCCTGGGAGAAATGTGGAGGGTGGTCCAGCCTAGCAGACTCTTTGGGATTGCCAGTCTCCCCTCCTTCCAAGTGTGGCCTCCCCAAGCATGCAGTGGCAGCCACAAGAGGCAAGCCTGATATACTAACCCAGCACTAGAGGAAACCCTAGTGCCCGGTTTCTCTGGACTGAAATCACCTCCACTGTGACCTGTTTTGTTTTGTTTTTTTTTTTTCAACGTTTATTTATTTTTGGGACAGAGAGAGACAGAGCATGAACGGGGGAGGGGCAGAGAGAGAGGGAGACACAGAATCGGAAACAGGCCCCAGGCTCCGAGCCATCAGCCCAGAGCCTGACGCGGGGCTCGAACTCCCGGACCGCGAGATCGTGACCTGGCTGAAGTCGGACGCTTAACCGACTGCGCCACCCAGGCGCCCCCACTGTGACCTGTTTTGTCCCCCGTGTTGTCGCTCTTCCACCCTATGAGTAGGGCCAGACCGACCCCATAAAGCTGGGAGACGAAGTGGCAGCTCACATAACTGAGCATCCAGAGGAGGCAGACCCTGTGTTCTTCCTGTCTATAAAGGGAAAGAAAGCAGATTTCTTACAGGCCACCAAGCATGTGCAGACCTCCCGGTGAATGAGCCCTCCCTGCACCACGCAGCACATTCACCTGAGCCAGAGCAGCTAGTTGCTTGTGAATTCAAAAGATGCTCTTTGCATCCAAACACTGAGCTAAGTGAGGTTCAACACGTGGGCACAAAGCAGGGCTGTAGGAGGAAAAGAGGCACAGGGCAGGGTGAACCACATATGTGGATGAGAAAAGTAGCCGCACCAAGGGCTTTCCATTTTTACAGAGTTTTAATCTTGACTGTGACATTAAACTCTTACCTAGTTGAACACAGTGCTAAGTAGCTAGATGGCAGCTGTGTGAGCACGTTTTTAGAATATCGCCTTGGTGTCAGCACCATCCTGAGCCACTCAGAAGACTGCTGGGCAGAGACTCCTTGGTAGGGGCTGAGGGAGGTGTCTGAACATATCTTCCCTGAGCTCCTGTCCAGCACACAGATGTGCACACACAGGGCTAGTTCTGGGCTCAAGCTGGCTCTGTGCCACCCCAGCCCTTCCCGTATCCAGCACCTGGGCCTAGAAACGTGGAGTTTAAAATCTGAGAGACTCTGATATCACCTAGTTCAACCCCATAATTTTACTCTGGAGGAAGCCAAGGCTCAGAGAAGTTAAGACACTTGCCCCAGTCATATGGCAAAGTTCGCGGTGGAGCCTCACATGGAGGCCAGCTCTCCTGGTTCCCAGTCTGGTGCTCCTCCCGTGTGTGACAACATATCTGTCTTATCTTGGATGCTGTCCCCATTATCCTGCCTTTCTTTCAGCTGTGCACACTTGTAGAGGTTCAGAAACAACTCAGGGTGAGTTTTCTCCTTCCTACCACCAAGAAATAGTTTGCTGTTTTTTGGTGGGTTTTCTTCTTCCCACCACCAAAACCAGTCTGCTAGTGAGGCAGAATTGTGGTGTAATATTACTATAGCAGACACCTTTCTGATGCTGACTGTGTACCAGACACTGTGTTAACTATAGTACTTAGGTTAACTCATTTAATCCTCATATTGACATTCCCCATTTTAACAGTTGAAGAAGCTGAGGCATGAAGAGGTTAAGGAACTTGCCAGAAGTTCCTTAAGGAGTCAAATCCTGGTGGTGGAGCCAGGATTTGAAACCAGGTAGTCTTGCTCCAGGTGCCATGTTCTTAACCTTACCTGTCTTTCCTATGAAGAAAGACCCACTGGGCCACTAGTCCTATTGGGTGACAGGCTGCTAGGATGTGAAAGGGACTTCAGAAACTTCCAGAAGCTATGGTTTGGCTAGGCAGATTGATGTTTCCCAGGCTCTGGTCCATGGTGGGAAGCTTAGAATGAGCAGATACAACACACCTTCAGCCTGTGTGATCTGTGGTCAGACACATTCCGGGCGAACAGGGTCAGCAGGAAGCCCTCAAGGACCTGGCGCTGGCCTCCAGTTCAGGTCTACTGTCTTATCCTGAAATTCTGCCAAAGAGCATGCAAACTTGCGGGACCCTGGAGTCCTTCTCTAAAATAGCTAGTTTGAGTCCTTGGACTTGAGTAACAATAAAGTTAAGTCTTATATTCTTTTGTCCCCTTGAACATAAAATTAAAGGGAAAAACCTTAAAAATAATTCCTCTTCTGCCTCTCCTCAACTCCAGATCCTCAGAATGTCAGCCTTTTCCTAAAACCCACATTCAGACACTTCTGAAACTATACCTTTGTGTATCACAAACTGTCTTCCAAAGAATACTGGATGAACTTTACTTGTAAAAAAGAGTCAGTCAAAAAAGTTTGAGACTTGCTGGTTTAGAAACATGCTAAACAAGCTGATTTGCCACAGGACCTATCATTGGGGTCTTTAATATGCAAATGTCCTTTGGAAGAAGAGCTTATGCACATCCATCTCACATACAAATGAGAAAGTGTTTCTAAAGTCTGTGTGTGTGGGAACAGCTCCCGCAGTGGCAGTGATAGGAAATGAGATAGTGGCCATTTGCTGTCAGGGGAATGAGATCGTCAGGGCTTCCACATCCCCAGTGACTAGATTTGGAGGAGCGGAACTTCCCTCACCAAACCACCACTGCTACCCAGAGCCCATTCTTAGCTGCCTGTGGGGTACCCAGCTGAAACATGAGACAGCCGCCTGCCAGCCAGCTCTTTGCATCCTTTCTTGAGCAAGCTGACGACTCTCCTCCCATCTCCTCCTGGAGTTTAGCCTTGGGATGTGCAGAGCTGCAAGTCTGATTTGGACATTCGATCACCCCAGAGGATTCAGAGCTGGGTTCTGGGCTCCTGCTGATGTGCCTGTGGGGCTGCTGCAGGTGGTGCTGACCACCGCACTTTAATCTGTTTTCTGTATCGAGATGCGGGGTAAGTTTCTTTGGCAAAAATGATGTCATTGACAAAATAAAAATCTGAACACTGGCGATTTCTTTTGTGGAGACAAAGCAAGGCTCCACGATGCCTAGGAACCTGTGCAGGACCACACAGCTCCTAGGAGGCAACAGAGCCCTGACTAGAATCCAGCTCCCCGCTGCCCAGAGTTTGTGGGTTTCCCCGTTGCATGGCTGTGCCTCCTGCCAAAGCTCACTGGGGTGGAGGTGGATGGCCTGAAACTTTGACTCTGGTTCCCAAATTTTACTGTGCAGCACAACCACCCAGGGCACTTTCTAAAAATTACAGAGCCATCCATCATGAAGGACCAGGACCATGCAGGATGAACCCAGGGATGTCATCTGGGAAAGACACTTCATCTTTTGAGGCTATGAATGGAGCGTTCTTTTCTGTGCTGCTGATCACAGAGCACTGAGAAGCTTTGCCTGCTCTCTGGTGCGTTTGAATTTGCATGGTCTCTTGACAGGGCAGAAAGTTCAAATTCTTCTGGCTTAAGCCCACTTATGTAACTAACTGGCCACACTCTCAATTCTGGAAGACCAATACAACTGCCCATTATTGTAGATTCTAAAAAGCAAGGATAGAAACAGAAGCTCCTGGAGCCACAGAGGCTACACCAGGAAGACTTATTTACAGGGAAGATCTCTGCCTCTGTTCCCAGAGATTATCATTCAGGGGGTCTGGGGTGCAGGCCAGGAATCTGCATTTTTAGCTTAGCACACTCCCTTACCACCCCCAGCCCATGTGGTTTTGATACAGTTAATCCTTGGACTATACTTGGTGAAATGCTGACGCAAATAGTAAAGACCCAAAACTACTTAATTATAGGAATCATTCAAACACCCACAGGCTAGGATATGAGGCAAGAAACTCCAGTCCATGATTGTCCAAGTGGCTTAGAGAAAGAAGCAACGTGGGTAATGTGTAACACAGCAATGTCATCTTGATGATCATTTAAAAAATTATTTATTAAGGGGCACCTGGGTGGTTCAGTCAGTTAAGCATCTGAATTTTGATTTCAGCTCAGGTCATGATCTCATGGTTCGTGGGTTCAAGCCCCATGTCAAGCCCTGTGCTTACAGCACAGAGCCTCGTTGGGATTCTCTCTCCCTCTCTCTGCCCCTTCTCCCCCTCTCAAAATAAATAAGGAAACTTTTTTAATAAATAAAAATAATAAAAAATAAAAAGTATTTACTAAGCACTGCTTTCTAGGTGGCTTTGCAAGCACTGTATTGCACCCAGTGATCTACACAGATGTGGTCCCTGCTTTCTGGCCACTTACAATCCAGGAAGGAAGGAATAAGGAAGTGGAGCAGAACTGGCTGTGGAATGCCGAATACCCAGCACAGAGCCTGGGAGACAGCTGGGATCTCCAGTTTCCAAGAGGGAGCAGTCTGGGTATACCTAGTACTACCTGCAGTCAGAGACATGGTAGCCTGGGGATCTGTGATTAAAATCTCCCTGCATGGTCCCAGAGCCACTCAGCTCAGTACTCAGGCCACTCACGCTACTGTGCTGGTAGTATTCAAGACCCCTTGACAACTCTTAGCGTTCATTTAACACTTAACACCCCCATCAGAGAAGTTGTAGTATTCTCTACTTTATACACAAGAAATGGAGGCTCAGAGAAATAACTTAACCCAAGTCAAGGCCTCAGTCCAGGTCTGTTTGATTCCAGGGCCCACTTCTACTCCTTTAAATTTCCTTAACCGGAAAGATGGGGCAACATTCTGTATCCTGCCTCACAGTTGCAGAATTCTTGAAGTGTATCACCAACAAATCTAACTTGGCTTTTGAACCAGTGGGAGACAAAACTACATTGACAAATAATAGGATTTACATGAAGTTTTGATTTGTTTAGAGAGATACTATAAACCCTTTAGCATTGTTAACTCATTTGGAAATTTGACTTCCAAAGGAGCCAATGCAAAGTATTTTTCATAACCCAGCCTTCCTTTCTCAGATCTGAAGAGGGAAATAATATGGTAGATGTCTGAAAGTGTGGAGTGGGTTATATTTAGCTCTGCCTAAAGGCAGGAGGAGGGACTAGATGAAATTTGCAAGGGCCTTGTACTCAGAGGATTCTTTCATTCACTGGGTTCCAGTTCTCAGTGCATAAGAGGTGCCAAGGACCCAGTGTGTTTTGAAGATATCGTGTAACCAACTTGTAATGTTCTCAAGCACATCAGAAAAACCAACTGTTGCCTCCAAACACCCTTCTTAATGCAGATGGAGTTTTCTATGAATCCTGGAAAATGCACTTGGGTGGGAGGTAGATAAGGAATGGGAAAAGGAAGACAACCCCAATTTTAGCAAACCAAGAGCTGGTGTCTGTAACAACGCAAAATACTTTCTAGAAATCTAATCCTGGTCATGGGTGTAACATCTTTCCCCAGGCTCTCATCCTAGGCTTCCTTTCATGCTGATGGCAGCAAATGGTGGGGCTTTCCTCTCTCTGCTCAGAACACAGGACATCACTCTTTCTCTGAAACTAGCCAGGTTCTTTCCTTATGTCAGCAGCTTGGGAGAAAGCCACTGTCACCTCATCTCTCCCTTGAAGCACATCTAACTTTCCCAAATAGCAAACTCTGTCTCTTTTAGCAAATGACTTCCAGATGCTGGAAGCAGCGGCCAGTGGAATTTTATTGCCCCCAAACTGTGGTTCTGGGCCACATACTTCTGACTTGAAGGTAATTTGGAATGTAAACATTGCAAGGCGTGTACTGGAATTAATTAAAGCTACCCTGTATTCTCCTAGGCCTACATGACTGCAGTTAACTGTTTACATTAACACCAAGCCAGGAGTGTGCATGAACCCTTGATTACCACTTTTCCCCTTTCCTTCAGAAAAAAGTGAAATTGGACCCAAGCTGGCCCCTTTCCTTGGGGGGGGGGTCATCAATTCCAACGTAAGAAGAGGCTTCTTAAGCCATCTTCTCTACCGAGCAAACAGAAGGCTGCTTATACATTGAAGCACAGGTGGACATCACATGTTCACCTGGAACCAGTGACAGGCATGACCCCCTTGCTGTGTCAGATATCAGAAGCTTATTTAACTAGAAATGCAAGTATGCACATTGAGAGGGACAGTCACAGCCATGGTGGGCCTGCATAGAAATCCATGGCATATAGCACATGGCTGCCATAACTAGACACAGCTTTGGGGAATAGTTTTTTAACTTCATGATGGCATTGAAAAGTAGGCTGAACATTCTGGAGATGGATGGTGGTGGTGGTTGCCTAACAATGTGAATGTATTTAATGCCACTAAACCATACTCTTAAAAATGGTTACCATGGTAAATTTTATGTTTATGTGTACACTCCCCCCCCCCATAAAAATGTAGGATGATTGGGCTATAAAGGCTCTTTGGAACTATGCAAGCTATGAACGTCTAGAATGTTCCTTACTCTCCACCATGCAATATAAGAGGGTGGAATTGTTGCTCTCTGGGAACAGTTCCCCACAATGCCAGGGTGTTTCAGGGGCATATATGGAAAATACTAGGAAGTCATGCTCCTGGGACCCACCAATCCCTCACATCCTCTCCATGTCTTGAGTGACATCTCATGGCAAGGAGCATTAAGAAAAGCTGAATAAGTGGTTACCTGCATTCATTATTGACTGTAGCCATTGAAACAGACTTAAAGTCATCTAGGTTAGCCCCAATCCTAAAGGACAAAAAGGACTTAAAAATTGTTCAGTGTGGTGAAAGCAGGTGTCTGGGTGTGGGAGCACACACCAACTATTGTATTGTCCAAACTCTGTGATTGTTGGAGATTCCTCCTTATATTAAGAACAAAAAAAATCCTCCTACCATATTCATTGGCCCTCATTCTACCCACTCATATTACAAGAATAAAGTGCCAATTCCTCTTTTAATAGTACTTTAAGAATTTGAAAATGAATTTGAACTTTCTGTTGCTACCTGAGATCATCCTCAGTTCCATCAAATGCTCCTGTGTTGGCTTCCAGACCCCTTACTAGCCTATGCATCTTCCTTTAGGCTCACAGTCATTTTTCAGAGTGATGCTCAGAACTAAACAGTACTGTTGGTGTTATGCTCAGAGAAGGGTGTAGAAATTTTATTCTCTATTTTTCTTTGACCTCCATATGTCCAACAATATAGCCCAATGTTATATTTTAACCATCATATCATATTCTTGCCTCAAAAAAAGCATATGGTCACCTAAATCCTCCAGATTTTTTCACAGGAATAGCTGTTGAGCAAGGGCTCCCCATTCTTGAAGTTAGATATATTTGTTTAACCTGAACCCAGAAAGTTAACATAAACCTTATTATACTTTATTATTTTGAATCAGTCCATCTGATACTGAGATATAGAATCCTGATTTCCTTACCTACTCTCCTTCCTAGATTTGAGTGTGTCTACATCTTCATCTGAGTTACAATTCTGTGTAACACGTTTTGATAGAAATGTTGTACAGATTTGGGCCATGGAACACAGAGACCACCTTTCCAGTTTACAGCAAAGCATTAATCAAAGCTCTGTGGGTGTGGCAAAGCCTCTCTGAATCCACTTAGCCCCATCTTCCAGCTTCTGGTTCTCCAGTCTGTCCCCAAGGATTGGTGGAGCCTCTGCTCAAGAGAGGTTAAGTGACTGTAGCAGTCAAGCCAAGCTAAAAGGGGAGCATGGTCTTTGGCACGTGGTGGGTGTCCAGTACATTCTGTGGAGTGAGTTAATCTGTGAAAATACTGGTCATCCCCAAACCTCATTGTAGGTGATAATTTAGGCTTCACTTCCTCCCCACAAAAAGAGTTTCTTCAAAACTGCTCACAAGTGAAATGGGAGGCTTTGAGTTGAATTTCTCCTGGCACCTCTGATAGGATGCTAATCAACAGGACAGTAGCTCAGAGGTCTTTGGGAAGAGGTGTAATTTAAGGTTTAAGGGCCCAGAAAATCCCCAAGAAGAAAATAAGGTCATCCCTGTAATCAGTGAGGATAAACTAAATGACAGTTTGGGACAACATTTGGTTTCATGGTTCACTCAGAACATTGATCAGGAGATTTGGGGAGTGGATTTTCCTGACTTCAAGGAAGTGGAGGCCTCTTGCCCTCTGACATAGTCTGTCAGGTAGGACAAAGTCTGTCAGGTGAGAGCTAACAGGACCCAGGAGGACCCTTCTTAGTGAAGTAGCATTAGCAGGTTGGTTGAGAATGAAGCAGATGGGGCTAAGGAAACCAGGCTTTCAGCTGAAAAAGCTTTTATTGCTCTTTATCTATTGACACTTTTTCAATTAAGGAGCCTCCCCTGAGATGATCTATCGCCTCCCTGTCTGAGCAGGAAATAATTACCATCAAAGCAATTCCATCACATGCCATACATCTTTCTTGTGACCAGGGAGGCCACAGGGAAAATGATCAGCCCCCTGCCTGCTGCGGCTTTATGGGCACAGGGCCCTAGCTTTAGATGCCATCCATCTTTCTGGAGGGCTCAGCCCCTACTATGCCTCCTCCTCTTCCTTCTCTCTCCAACCCCTTCTTGGTCTCTTTGGGGCTGGTGACAATGTTAGGAAATCTAACCATGTTACCTGCTCTGTCTGAGGAGTGAGAGGAGCTGGAGCCCCCACTTTCTCTTATTCTCAGCACTGGCAGGGTCACTCATATATCCAGATGCCTAGGAACATGATCCAGTAGGGGTTACCATAGGATCAATTTTTATCTTACTGAGGGGTGTTTTTTTTTCTTTTTGAGAGTTCAAAATTCCGATGTCCATGATCTGATATTCTAAAATAAATAAATATAAGTGTTATTGAACTACAACATGCATATGGTGAAATATAGAAACTGTAAGTGTAAGCTTGATGAATTTTCACTGAGTCAGCACTGTGTAGCCAGCACCCAGATAAAGAATCAAACCATTATTTGCTCTCCTTGTGTCACCTTCCAGTCACTGTCCCCTTCTCCCTGAACCACTGTCCTGACCTCCAGCTGCATAGTTCAATTTTGCCCTTTTTTTGTACTTTATATAAATGGAATCATACAATATGTACCTTTGGGTCTAGCTTTCTTCACTCAAAATTATTTTGAGATTCATCCATTCTGCTGCTGTAGTTGTTTTTTGTTCATATTCGTTGGTAAATAGTATTCCTTCTTATGAATAAACCACAGTGTTTATAACCATTCTATTATTGATGGATATTTAGGTTTTTTTTTCCTTTGAAATAATAAACATATGCATGTACTTCATTTAAGGGTAATTCCTAGGAGTGGAATTACTGAGTCATCAGGTATGTGTATATTTAGCTTTATTGTTGCCAGTTTTACACAGTGGCTCCACCAGTATGAACTTTTTTTCAGTGTAGAAAAATGAGAGAACAGTTCTCTGCCCGCCTGACCCCCAACCACCATCTTGCTTTTATAAAAGGAAACACAGAGCTGTGGCTTATCCAAAGTGAAAAGGGTCAGATCTTTTGACCTGTCATGGGATAACCTTTATGTTAGCCTGTAAAGGACTCTTCCTTTTGATGGATATGAGGGAAGAGGGTGCATCCTCCTTACGTCCCTCAAACTTTCCTTCAAACCATTCTTCTACATTGATAATTTTTCACAGTGTCTTACGGGAACTCCAAGTGTTTAAACACAGATGGACACCAAAGGAGTGGTCCTCTTTGTCTTACTTATGTGGAGGATTTGGGCAAGTTTGAAACCTTACCCTCCCTTGATGGATATCATCCATGACTATCTGCTTTTCTTTGCATCAATAATCTGGGAACGAGAGAGAAATGAGTGTTTGCTTAAGATTGAATTTATGACAACATGGGACCAGCCTCCATCAACTAGACTGATGAATGCCTGGGTAAGCATACTGCATATTTGTGTATTTTTCCTTCTAGCTACCCACCCCTTTTGCCTTCTTTATTAAGCAGCTGTGTTGTCAAGGTGTTTGACTTATGAGGGGAAAGAATGAGCTCTAGCAGTCCTCATGCCACTCGCAGTTTCCATTAACGAAAGAAGTGAAGGCAGAACTGTGCTCCCGTGCCTGGCACAGAGTTTCAGGTGTGCTTCAGCTCTCCTCCCCAGAAGGGTTGGGGAGGGTGTGCTAAAGGGGAAGAAAAATCTATTTATTGAGCAAAGATTAAGTTCTGGCCATTATTTCAAGCATGTGGATACAGTTGACTGAGCAAATGAATGAATGAATGATTAGTTTTAAAATACAGTTAAGAGAGCTTCTGTTTGCTTTCTCAGAACAGAAATCTTCTGAGACTTACTTTGATCCAGAGTAAAAGTGCTCTAAGAATACATGGCTTTTTGGCCAAAGTCCCTTAATGTTCCATAACCTTGGGAACCTCTTCTCATCAACAGAAAAATCACTGTTATAGTTCTTTGTATATAAGACTCTCTTGGCTTCTCCAGAGCCAGCTCTGAGGGTGAGAATAATCACAAGCCACAAGCTATTATCAGAAGGCAGGGCCTTTGTGGACAGAGGAGTAACTGAGGGCCCTATGCCCCAACCCAGGAGGTCACTAGCTCCATTAAGAGAATGGGCTCTGGGCCTGTTAAACCTCCACTAACCTGGGGCAGACCCCCAAAGCTGAACAGATCCAGGGACATAGAAGTTCAGAGCAGTTGAGACCATGGCCTCTGGTGTCAAATCCCAGCTTTCCTATCTCTTAGCTATGTGACCTTGAGAAAGCACCTGTGTTCCTCTGAGATGTCAAGTTTCTCATCTGTAAAATGGGGATAATCATATTGACCTCATTGGGTTATTATGAGGATTATATCAGTCAGTGTGTGTAATGTGCAGGGCATATGGGAAACATTCAAAAGTATTGGCTATTATTTTTGTTGTTGGAGAAAATTTTTGTCAGGCACCTGCTATAGGACACTCCTTTTGGGGTATCTGCTTTGTGCACAAGTCCAGACATAACTGGCATAATGCCCATGTAGGACTGGTCATTACTGGAGAGTCTGCTTTACCTGGTTGAGGAAAGTCCCTGTTTGTCCTGTATAAAATGCCAGGCTACAGGCTCAGGCATGGCTAGAGTAGCATCTATAGGGTCAGAGACCCCTGTGGCCAAAGAGATCCCCAAATGCTTGTTGATGCCTAAAACACTATTAACTCATTTGTTCACCAATGAAAATGACCAAGTATCTGCTAAGTCAACCTTGCTAGCACCCTACATGACTGTGCATATGTTCATGCTATATAAAGAGAGCTGGTTGCCAGTAGAATGAAATGCATAACTGCATAGAAAGATGACTGAGTGTTGGTTTGATTTTGTGGATTAAATGAGCTTATACATGCCAAGCACTTAGCATAGTGCCTGAAACATGAGAGAACTTCATTACCTTCCACCTCAAAACAAAACAAAACAAAACAAAACAAAAACATTTAAAAAACCCAGAAAATATCAAGTACTGGTGAGGAAATGGAGAAACTGGATCCTTGTACACTGTTGATGGGAATGTAAAATGGTGCAGTTACAATGGAAAACAATATGGAACTTCCTCAAAAATTTACAATATAACTACCATATTATCTAGCAATTCTACTTCTGGATATATATCCAAAAGTGTTGAAGGCAGGGTCTCAAAGAGATATTTGTACACCCATGTTTGCGGCAGTGTTATTCACAGTGGCCAAAAGGTGAAAGCAGTTGAAATATCCATAGATGGACAAATGGATAACCAAATGTGGTGTATAATACAATGGACTACTATTCAGCCTTAGAAAGGAGGGAAGGTCACTTGGGGGTTCAGTGGGTTAAATGTCCGATTCTTGATTTTAGCTCGGGACATGACCTCATGGTTCGTGAGATCAAGCCCCTCCATTGGACTCTAGGCTGACAGCAAAGATCCTGCTTAGACTTCTCTCTTTCCTCTCTCTCTGCCCCTCCCCCACTTGCACTCTCTCTTGCACAAAATAAATAAATAAAAACTTTTTAAAAAGGAAGGAAATTCTGACACAGGCTACAATGTGAATGAACCTGTGAAGACGTTATGCTGAGTGAAATAAGCCAGTCACAAAAGGACAAGTACTGTATGATTCCACATTGTATAGGGTATCTAGAGTAGTCAAAGTCATGAAGACAGAAAGTGGGCTGGTGGTTGAGGGCCTGGAGAAGGGGAGAAGGAGGAGTTGTTTAATGGGTGCAGAGTATCTGTTTTGTAAGATAAGAAGAGTCTGGAGAATGGTCGGGCAGCAATGTGAATGTGCTTAATGCTACTGAATTGTATACTTAAGGCTGATTAATATGGTAAATTTTATATTTATGTGTATTTTACCAAAGTCTTTTTAAAAATTAAAAAAATGTTTTAAATATAAAAGGGACTCAGTAAATAAATATTTGCTGCATCTGCATCCAGCTGAACAGAAGAAATGCCTTGGAGAACAAGAGCACTGTGGATGAGGACAGGTCCTGCAGATGACTGGATGTGAGGACACAGAGAAGAGAGGCCAGTTCTGGAAGGGATGGCTGTTATGCCTCAGGTCTCTTTGCTGTCTTGGCTTGGGTGGAGAGATTGCAGGAGAGCAAAGAGAAAGACACGATCACCTTTCATTTCATAATCAAACTGAAACCAGCCCTGGGACAGGTGCTGACAGTGACTTGAACACATTCGAAGGAATAAGTAACTGACATCATGTGTTACTTAATGGGGGAGAAGCTAGGGAGGCTGAGCCCTGAGAAAATGTGCCATCTTCATGTACCATGAAGGCAGGAAGTAGACAGCAATGGGGAAGAGGGTCCAAACACACATTGGAAGGTTTGCTTGGGGCTGGGAGTGGTACTGGTGGGTAGCAGTGGCTTGGTTGGCAATGGCCAAGAAAGTACAAGTTGTGCTAGTCTAATTGACTTTCCCAAATCAGATTCATGAAGTGTTTAAAGACTTTTCTGTAGACCCCTCAGTTGAGTCTTTCTCCTTCTGGAACTGGAACCCACACAATCAGAAAAGGTTTTGTTAGAGCCGCGAAGTGTAATTACAGACCTGACAGGTGGCTGCAAGTCAGAGGAGACATCTTACTCTGCAGACACTTAAACAATGATTTCAGCAAGGTGACAGCGTAGAATTCTAAGGGTGTCGGCCTGCCCTGTTGAGCCACAGCCCAGCACCACATCACAAGCACCTTCCTTCCTGGATGAAGATCAAGGGCAGACAGATCCAATGACATTGGGATAAATTGGTCTTTTTTCTCAGGTTTGCAGTGCAGGCCAAGAAGAGGCATCATTCATCCATCCTTCCCCTGGCCAGTCCACATTCTTCAGTGCTCTCTCTGTGTCAGGCACTGCTCTGGACACTGGGCCACACAGTCTGTAAGGACATGGCTCCTGCCCTCAAGGGGCTTTTAGTCTAGAGACCCATTGCCGAGGGTCTCAGAAAACAGAGGAGCCAGAGTGGCAGCTTGGACACAGGTGGGGACTCAGGGCTTGGGTGAGTTTATAGAACCTCCCCATGGCAGGCAGACACCCATGCAGCAGTATCTAGGTAGAACAGAGCCTGGCAGGAAGTAAGTGCCCAAAGGGAGAGAGATGGACAGATGGGGTGAAGGAGAGAGGGAGGAAGGGAGGGAGGGAGGAAGTCAGGCAAGCCTACTCCTCTGAGTCCTACTCTCTGGAACAAGAACTGAGAAATTCAGAATTGAGCTCCTTTTCTGATAATAGTGATGTCTTCCCAAGGACTAATCCTAAATCTCCAGAGGGGTGCTTGGAAGTGTCTAACAGCAGTTCTTTCCTGGGAACGTTAGGTTCACAGGCTCCCCTCCTTGAGAAAAATGCCCTTATCCTATAGTATATCAACCGCTCTGTAACCTGTCCTGGCCAGGACAGGGTCATCGTGGATCACTAAAGCCTTGTGGGCTCCCTCCCCTTGCCAGGATCATGTGATATGTGATACAGCTTCCAGGACCATGCAGGAATGGATCACTTTCCCACATAGCAGTCCAGGAAGCAGACAGGCTGTCTTGTGTGGCCCCAGGGTCCTGACAACCCTTGCTCCCTGTGCCTTTCTTGCCCTTTGGAAAAAGGGCCTGGCAGCACTGGTTGGCTGACTCCAAGGTCCCTGTGCAGAGGCTCCACAAGGTGAGCCTCAGGCCTGGGAGAGTGGCTGTTGCTCACTTCCTGGGGTCTCAACACAGACCCACACCCCCATCCAAAAGCAGGCCTTGTCTTCTTCCACCTGCCGGACACTCCTTAGACCCTCTTTAGACTTATTTTATTCCTTGGTCTGCTCTTGCTATGGATTTTCATCTGATCTGACATGTCTACAAGTGTTGTAGGCTTGCAGGGAGTGTGCTGGGCCAGGCAGGGTTGAGCATTCCCTGAGACCCAAGGCAGCTGGGGGCGGTGCTGGGGGAGTGCTGGGGGAGACCCAAGGAGTGCTGGGGGCGGTGGGGGGGGGAGGGGGAAAGGTCCAGATCCTGAGACAACTCAGGGAGGCACCCCATTACACGGGAGCTTCCGGCCAGACATTTCAATTCCTCACGCTTGAGTCATTTCAGCGTTTCAGGGAAAATACAAACTGCTTCCCAGGGCTGAGGAAGCCCCATGAGCTATTCTGGTCTTGGCACCAGCTCCCTGCCCCTCTACAGTGCTGATCCCCTGGGGCTTTTGCTGCAGGATGGTCTCTTAACTCTGCCATCACGTATTTCCTTTCCCTTCTCAGACAGCCAGTCCCCTCGCTGCCCCCTGCCCCTCTGGGGATTCTACTTCTAGCTGGTCCAGTGCTCAGGCCACTGGGTGTGTCCCCTGCCTGAGGACAAGCCCCATTGTTACTGACCCCCTGGGCCCCTGGCTCCAAACTGAGCAGGAAAATTGGATTTCCAGTGGTTAGTCAGTGCCTGCACTCAAATCCTGGACTCCAGGCCCTGTGGGATCGAACCTCCCTAACCCCTGCCTCCCAGCCCTAACCTTATTCCAGGCAGCCAGAACAGCCTGCGGCTCTGCCCTCTATGGCTGTCTTTCAGCCTCGCTTTCATTTATTTCCCATGTGTTTGTTGAATATATAATTTTTAGTGAAAAAGAAAGCAGCAAATACCCAAATATCCAATACCAACTTGTCCTATTCCATCAGGCAGTACGTGTGCACTCTTAGTCTGAGGAAATACACACAAGGCATTAAATAGCAATTATTGTAATTAGCGGAATGCACATGTGATCAGTCACCCTTGGGCCCCTGCTCTTCCGGTTACTGTGCCTGTGGCATTCATGGATGCTATAAGGGGCAGAGGAGGGAGAAAGGGGGCTTGTTCCCCTGGGCTTTCTTCCCTCCTCTGGTGCATAAGGATCTTTCTGGGTTAGAAAGCCTCCCTCTAAGGCTGCCTTTCTCTGTGACTCACCCTCAGGACACAGCGCCACTGGAGAGAAGTACTGTATTAATTAAGCTCATCCCTGAGGTTTGCAGCCTCTGTTAGGCATTTAGGCCAAGGCAACTAACTAGGGGGAGGAGCAGAAGATAAGGACAGTATTCCTGACGTGCTTGAAAACCTGAGCCCATCTGCACCCCCTTCTGTGTCCACCCAAGCTCCCCTCAACACACACTAATGGCTCCAGGATAGTTACAGGTCCTGGGTGAGATCCAGACCTGCTAGTTCCCCCAAAATCCTTGGATCAAAGGAAGGGTTTCGATGGCCATGACCACTGTAGCAGCAGCTGTTTAAGGCTATGGATGGCCGAAACTGCAGCCTGTAATCACATATTTTCGGTTGCCACATTATTGAAAATTAAAGGTGTGTGAGGCACAGCCTCGTCCTCCAGCCAACAGCGACCTGCCTGCTTAGCCTCAGAACAGACTGCCAGTGTCACTGCAGCCAGCACTGGCTGCCCTGGCTGCCAGCTGCGACTGTGATGGCTCTTCAAACCTTTCCATTTTTCCAAGGGGACCTCTTTCTAGTTTCTACAGGTGTGGTTGGGGAGGAGCAGGTGCCTGTATAACCTCAGCCCCTCCTTTATCCCCTAGTACGAAAGGATGGACTCTGCCTTCTGTCCACCCCCTCCCCCCAGGTGCAGGCAGTGTACCCATGGAATCCCATTACTTGAAAGTTAGGTCAGGACCTTAGTTCCTCATCCATAAAATGGGAACTTATTTCCACCTTGTAGGACTGAGGGGATGATTTAATGCAGTACTGCTGAGCCTTGTGTTGACATGAATTAATTAGTTAGTTAATTAATTAATTAATTAATTCTGGTGAGTCAGTAAATACTGAGCACCTGTTGGGTGTCAGGCAGGAACTACTTTAGGTTCTGGGGATAAAGCAGTGAGCAAGATAGGGCTTGGCTTTACGTGTGAGTGTGGGTGTGGGATGGGTGGAGGAACAGACAATTAAGTAACTATACAAGTAACTAAACAAGGTGTTTCAGATAGTGATATGTGCTTTGAAGGAAATAAAATCATATGGGATGGGAGAAAGTTCCATTTGAGCTGAGACCTGAATGAGGAAAAATAGCTAATCACGTCACAGTCTGGAGGAAGAGCACTGTAGGCAGGGGAATGTCTCATGCAAAGACCCTGAGGCAGTGATGAGCAGAGCAGGATTATGTTGTGATAGTATCTGGTTCCTGCCTCAAAGGAATAGTGCAGATCAAGTGCATGTTAGAATCCTGAGGTGACCTGGGGACCTCATTCAAGATTCCAGAGAATCTTCCACCTATGAGTGACCACTGAGTTCCTGGGAGGTGTCTCAGATTGGGCAGAGCTATCAGAACTAGATGTAGCTGCTGAGGCATCTTATTTTGTTCAATAGCTAAAACTCATTTATTTATAGAGCATTAGTATTTATTTTTATTTGAGATAGATAGAGTGCACGTGAGCTGGGGAGAGGGGCAGAGAGAGAGAGAGAGAGGGAGAGAGAGAATCCCAAGCAGGCTCCACACAGGGCTCAATTCCCCCACCCTGGGATCATAACCTGAGCTGAAATCAAGAGTTGGACGCTCAACCAACTGAGCAACCCAGGAGCCCTATAGAGCATTATTAAGAAACCAACTTAACCTGTACTCTGGTTGAGTTGCCTTACGGTTGTGTGTGTATATTGTTTAACATTGCACGGTATTTGCCATGCAAATACGCCTTCTCAGAGGATGAGCAAGGAGCAGTGCTTGAGGACCTGGGAAGGTCACGCTTGCTCACAAAGTGCAGCCTGGTGAATCACAGGTGGTTCTGGAGCCAGCCCGGATTATGGTTTCTACTTTTAATTAAAGTAGTAATGGTGTTCCTAAATGCAGGGGGCCAGAAGACTGACTGAGGGCTGGGAAGGGGACAGCATATTAACTCCAGGGATTATGTATCCTGCCTCTTCGAGGTGCCCCATGGCCCCTGATGGTCCTGACACTCCATGTATGTGTGCAGCTGTACAGTCTCCAATCACTTCCAACTGCACCATCCCATCTGAGCTCAGAACAAGCCTGAGAAGACAAGAGAGGGCTTGTCACCTCATTTTGTGGTTCTTTGTGGGACTGTCAGCTCTGAAGGTACTCTCACCATGCACCTGAACTTTGGTCAAGCCCTGCTCTCGAGTCTTTCTAGCCTGCTCTCTGTTCCTACTTTTCTCCATCTCCTTCCCCCTTGCTCCCTTCTCCCTCTCCCCTTTTCTGCACACATGCAAAAGACAGCCAAACACAGCTGCAGCTCTTTTTCCGGCAGAACTTGCTCTGTCTTTCTCAATCTGGTAAATCACATTTCTAAGTAAGCTTGAAGTTTAGAATTTGTTCCTTAAGCTCACAATCCAGAAAAACAAAAAAACACCCAAGCTACCTTCCTCGATGGCGGCATTGCTGGTTTCCACTCTTCCAGGGACCAGGTAGATTTGTGCTCACCACCACCGCCCCTCTTGGCAAGGATGGTGGTGGGCAGGAGTCCAGGCCTCACTTTGTGGACCAGGAAAACAATGACAGGATCCGGGGGAGTGATTGGGTGCTGGGGGCGGGTGGAGTGTGGAGCCATCCGGAACAGGATTGGACTGGAACCAAACTGGAAGGAGGATCATAGTCTGGCCATGGCCCGGAACCCACCCTCCTGTGCTAGCCCTCCCCCTGAGCTTCTCCACACGCTGAACATTCTGCCCTGCATCTGCCCCCTTCCTGCCCTCAAGAGACTAGACTCTTTGCTCAGTGATAACCAGCCCACCTCACAACTTATTTTTCAGTGGCTGTTCCTACTTCTCTTTACTAATTGTATCTTAGCAACAGGCTTGGGGAAACTGCATTAACTCAAGAGTGACCCTACCAGAGGTTGACTAGGGCTTTGTGGTGAGTCAGTGCAGGGAGTCAGATTTGGGAAAGTTTCTGGAGGCACCCTCCAGACCATCTCTGAGAGCCGGGGGTCCGGTAGTGACCTTCTGTCTCTGTGTGGGAGTAGCCCTCCTCCCATTTCAAACAGAGCCTAATGGTAGCGGCGGGTGGGGGGATAAGAGCGGGGTAGTGGTGGTGAAGGAAGGTCAAGAGCATATGAAACCTGAGCCCTTCCTGCCCAGCCCACTGCGTAGTAGCCCTTTCCATTTCTCTGGTGAGTCTGGGTTGTGTAGTCAGTCTGGACATTTCCATTTGAGAACAAGCCAGTTGGCTCTATATATAACCCAAATGTCCAGAGGATTGTCAATCCTTCTCTTCAAGTCTAAAAATATGAGTGCAAGTTCCTGCTCTGATGCTTGAAAGTGACTCACTGTAGCCTCAGTTTCCCTCAGAAGGACAGAGGATGGGCCTGACATCTCAGGACCTCCATGGGCCTTGCATAAGACATACAGACACCTCACGGGGCAGCAGAAACCTAGGGGAGCCCAACAACTGTTCATTTATTTATTGGTTTTGCTTTTGGGAGGTTTTTTCCATTTTTCATATTCTCATTTCTCTGGACTGAAAAAGGGACTAGCTGCAACCTTATTGCCCAGTGACTGTGCCCAGGAGCATCTGGGTATGTACTCGGATCATGCTGGGTTTGCCCCCATGTTTGTCCAAGGCAGTTTCATATGTGCATGAAGAGCACAGAGCATCCCCAACCCTTCCTGCCACTCAGAGCCACCAAGGCCCTTTCTGCCCAGGGGGACCGCCTCCGTCAGCTTACACCTGTTGGAAAAGGAGCGTTGCCAGGATCCTGATGCTTGCAGCTGCTTTTCTGCTCTGCTCTTGTGTCTGAAGTAGGAAATAGGGCAGACTTGCTGCTAGACTCCAAAGGTCATTAACAATATGAAAAGGAAATAAACAGACCTCTGTAAATCACCTCTTTGATGGGCCTGCGTGGCAGGGTGCTGGGAGAGGTAGGACACTGGACCTGAGGAGCTGAGCTGGGTCTCTCTGCTTGGCCTGCCTCTGTCTTTGTCCTGCTTTCCATCTGATGAACCCACCAAGAAAAAGCTATTGTGTACCTACTGTGCATCAGGCACTGTGCTGGACACTTTTACATTAGTTATGGAATCTTCACCCCAACCCCATGGGGAGGGAATCATCTCCATTTTTACAGATGAGGAAGCTGAGGTTCAGAGAGGTTAAATGGACAGACTCAAGGTCATATAGACTCAAGGTCTGGGTGGGCATGGGCTCTTTCCTGAGAGTCTTGCCATCCGAGAGCCTTCTACAGTGCTGTGAGGTGAGCAGCTTCACTGCCCTGCTCCAGCACCCTCCTGCCTTCCTCTCTGTGCCACCCGGTGTGCAGAGCACCCACCGTCTCCACAGAGGCCTTCCTGAGCAGCCTCTGCCTACCACCAACACAGTCTAATCCCCAGTGCCATTTCCTCTGAGCTCCTTTCCTGTTGGAAAATTATCCACTGAACTCCCTGATGCAGTAAGAATACTTGGTCACAAAATGGTAGATTAGTTCACTAATGGGGCACCTCTGTAGGACTCTTGAAGATAATCCCTAATAAGTCATTGTCTAATGGTTGCATTTTATTTTCCTGTTTTGGATCATGGTATATGGTTTGTTGGAAGGAATATAGACTCTGAAAGACAGATGCCAAGTCCTGATCCCCACTAAACATTGATGAACGTACAAACTCTCTGGGCTCCCACTGTATCATCTGTAACACAGGGATTAGGGAAAATTCTGCACATTAAGCACATAACACAGGGCCTGGTGCCCAGAGAGACCCTCAACAAATGTTAGTTTCACTTTTTGTCCCTTTTGAGGGCAAACAGGTATTTTTTCTTGACTTATTTCAAATCGTGTAATAGCTGCCACCTCCACTGTAAGACCGTCCCTGGCCATGTGGTCTGGTTGCATTGCCCTGACCTCTTAGGGCACTCAGCCTCCGGCTCTGTGGGCAGCAGGAGGTTTTCTCTAGGCCAGGGAGGAGGAGGGGGCTAGAGAAGGACAAGACCCCCACTGCCTTGGCTGTGGGCTTTCCCAAGGGGTCCTCCCCCACCATTCACAGCAGATGCCTGGCCTGCTGCGCCCTCTGCTGGTCACTGTGGGGGAAGGACATGAGAGGGGCTGCGGGGCAGTGAGTCTCCCCCAGGCCGCAATTTGAGGAATATTTTTGTTTTTCATTATTAAGTTTTTCAGAAGAGATTTTGAAGGAAGGACTAAAAGAGACAGGCAGAAAAGAATAATGAAGGATGGGAGAGGGAGAGCTAGAGAGAATAGAAGCCAGTTGGGGGGGCAGTTAAGAGGATGAAGGCCATACGGTATGTGAGCTGGCCTTTCTTCAGAGGGAACGTGGATCTCATGTTCATTAAATACACCTGGGAATCCTGTAAAAACTGCACATTTTTAAAAAGTTAACTGTATATTATAGAATTTTAATCTGATTCAATAAATCTGAATCATGGCCTAGGAATCTGCATTTTGATGAGTTTTCCTACAAGTTTGACGCAGATGTTTGGGGATCATACTTTAGGAAGCCCTGAACCTTCAGCTGGGACTCCAAGATGCTGGATTCTCCAAGGATTTTTGCCCCTCTTCCTGGAAGAGGCAGGATCTTGGTTTCATTGAAGATTGTCTACACACCGAACTTGAAAGGGCTGCCCCCTTGCCCTTAGACTACAGTGACTATCTTTCACAAATTTAATCGGACATGACTCCTACCTCTCAGCTCTCCTCATGTTGTATCTCTAGTAAATACCCCCTGAAGCCCTAGTAAATACCATCATTCTTGGACTTGAGGACCCAGTCCATATTTCACACACTTCTTAAGGCCTGGTTATCTTGATCAGCTCATTGGATTACTGCCTGAAACCAACCAAATGTGATATTTCATTGATCTCTCCTCATATCATGTCACTCAGAATGGCTTGTGACTGACAGATAACTGAGATGTGATCTAGTCTAATTGTCCTTAAGCAAGAGTGTGCATGAACAACACTTCAGGAAGCTTTCTAAAAATATGCAAGCTTGGGCTCCAGGAGGCTCATGATTTGGTGAACATTCTCTTGATAGTGGTGTGGCAGATACTTAGGTACCCTCTAATACCCATTCTTGCCCTTCCTCCATCCCTCTTTGTTTTTTTCTTCCATCCTCTGCCAAAAATATGGATATGATGGCTGGAGCTCTAGCTACCATATTGACCCATGAATAGGAGGTACACACCCTGGAGATGTATGAATGGTGAGTTGGCAGCATCTGGTGTTTATACATTATATATACATTATATAGTGTGACTGTTTACCTCCAGATTTTTATATAAGAGAAAAGAAGTAAGCTTCTATTTTGTTTAATTCACAAAAAAGGGAAGCCCAAACCTCTCCCTAGAGACTCAGATCCTGGATGTTGGATGTCTGTTCCTCTTGTTTTTTCAGTAGCTTTATAAATTCTTCCTAGTTGTAGCACACACAGTACTTAAACTTCCTTTGCAAAAATTGTAACCTGAAAAGCACTGCCAGGCATATATAATTAGCCACAAATATTCAGTTGATTGAGTGATTGATTAGGTTGCCTCTCTTCCTATTTCTACACAAAGAAGATGAAGTTCATCGGTGGAGTCAGGAGTTCTGGGGTTTTGTTCCAATTCTGTCAGTAACTAGTTCCATGGCCTTGTAGCTAACCATGGTCCATGTTAGAAGAATGGTTTTTGACCAGGTGACCTTCATTCTCCATCTATTTATAACATGCCAAGAGGATGACCTTAGTTCTAAGAGGCATTGGGTGATGTGTGCGGGAGTTTAGAATGTATGAACCTGTTTGGTGAAGTTCACTCAGTGACATTGTTGGTTGGAGCATGACTGGGAAAGACATAGGGGGTGATACAGCAGTTTCCCTGGAAGAAAGTGAACTTGGAGGGTTGCCTTATCAAAAGCAAGATGAAAGTTCAGCTGCTTCGTTATATGTAATCATAAAGGCAGATGGATTCAGAGGAAAACAATGAACATGACTAGAACTGGTGAAGTGAAAGCCCTGAGGTGGAGGGTGATGCCTGAGAACTGGCATCTTGTTACAAAACCCTCAGATGCTTCCTCTGACCTTATCTTCCTGCTTCACCTATGCCCTGTCATCCTGAATATCTAATTCAAAAGATGAGATCATGTAATTACTCCTTAGGAAAATACATCTTCCAGATGCCCTAGATAGGGGACCAGTTCTTTGCAGAGGAGAATTTTGATAGCATCTCAGCCAAAAGAGCAATTGTCTTAGATCTATCAAAGAGGCAAGACTGCTTGCCCCTTTTCTCCCCGTGCATGAATAGCCAGGAAGATGCTGGCTGTGGTATTGGCTGCCCCTTAAATAATCCCTGAACTTTGAAGGTTTATTTAAGCTGCCTGGATTTCTCAAGGTGGTTTGCTCATTTCTTTCTTCTTGGTATCCGGGCAGTAGAATGTCCCTGGGGATATTCAGCTCCCCGAGGTGAACAGTGTCTGCCAATGGGGCTTTGTGCCTAGTTTAACATACATTCTCAGATGTTATCATTACAGTAAAGTCACCATGATTCTAGCAATTTTATCCCTTTTCTTTTAATTTGTCTGCAGTTGTCACTTAGTTCTGTTCCCAGAATGGGCATTGAAATGAACCAAAGGTAGAGATGGATGGGGTTGTCAACCTGAGCTCTAAATGCAGGCCAGATTGTCTGCTCTTGTTCATTCACCCGAGGATAGATATTAGGAACACAAGTGAACATTAGCAGATTGGCAGTCTTCAAACCAATGTGAGTAGATTCGTATGGAACACATAGGTGGGCATGTGGCTTGACAGATAAGTCTTATGGAAAGTTGGGAACAGAGTGAATTAACACCACTTGGACTGTTCTCGGGCCATTCATTTACCATCTTGGTGTGATTAGACAATGATGACTAGATGGGGGCTTTTATTGTGTAATCCCAATTGGAAAGTCATTTTTAGTTATTGTTAGTGTGCCTTCCTTATTGTGCCATTGGATTATCTGCAGTGTATACTGTGACAGTGTAGGTAGACAAGGCCACTCCCTGCAGCCTCCACAGAATGACTAAAGAGCAGTGCAGTGCCTCATCTGGGGCCAGGTGGATTTGCCTGCACATGAACCAGCCCTGCTTGTGTTATCCCTGTTCTACTCTTATGTCTAAGACTGGTTTGTTCAGGAACAACAACAGTATGGGCATTAATGAAGTTTGCTGTGAGCACCTCCTCATTTTGTGACAGAGAACTAAAGACAGAGCCCAAGGGAAGTGTTGGTATATGATGGCTCCCTGGTCCCTCTGGTCACCCCCCTGGCCTCCGTGAATGTGCAGACACTACAGGCCCTGATAGGTGCCACTGTCCTAATGACTGCATTCCAGTCTTTACCTGTTTTCTCTACCGGGATCATGTCCTTCTCCTGTGCATAATTTCAGAATGGTTTTGATTAGTGGAATAATAGCATCAACATTTTCTACTGTTTAATTATTATAATTTTTCAAACACATAGAACTCTGTAGTATATTAGCCAGAATTAGGTGATGTCTTGATATTACAATGGTTGCTTGCTGTACTCATGCCAAGTATGGAAACTTGCTCGCCAGGAAGGACTCCCTTCATCTGTAGTAGTAATGTGCCAGCCAATGCCAGTGCCCCCCATCAAGGCAGCGAGTCACTGGGGACTGCCCCTCGTTAATAGAGGGTGCTGTAGGGCTGGCATCAAGTAAGTGGTCCTATTCTACACATGTCACATGATATACTCTACCTTGTCACCTTAGGTCCTTCAAATACACACAAAAAAATCTTGTTTTTAGCATTTTGACAAGAGGAAAACATTTTTGTTCACTAGCTATGGATGCCATGTGGTTGTGTGAAAATGGGTACATGGTAAGAAGTTTTAAGCATGGGAAAGATATGGTCCATTTGCACCTTTGATTTAGTGAGGGGGAAGACCTAAGACAAAAAAAGTATCAGTTAGGTGCCTATGACATGACTGTCATGGTCTTTGTAGTAAAACAAAACAAAACAAAACAAAACCCAACCCCCTACAAATCTTTTAGGAAGGCACCAGGCTTCAGAATGGTATTCTACTTCTACTTCTCAGTAAGGCCACAGCAGCTGTTTTTGCTCCATTCAGATTAGAAGTCCATTGCTGGGGCAGTTGAGCCCCAGTTGGAAGTACAGTAGTTGGTTTGCACTAAGGGACATGCTATTTTGGAAAATTTACGTCTTTAAACACTGGCAACCCACCCAATGTGGTGAGATGCTATCTCTTTGAAAAGCTCACTGGAGCTAAGAAAGACTAGGTAAATGGCTGGTTGGTGTCTCTCCACTTAGAGAGGGGCACACTTGTGCTGAGTGTAGAGATGAATGGCAAACACACTGTTTGAATTGCATTCTTCCCCTCCCTCCATCCCTCTCACCCTCATAGTAGAAGCTGCACAAGTTAAAAGCACAGTTAATGGGACTCTACCTAAATAGAAGATGTTAAGAGGACTGACCTTCCCTGTGCCAGTGTGGGAGGGCTGGGATGTGTGACCTTAGGACGGTCATCACAGACTTCTGAGCCTCAGTTTCCCATCTGCAAAATAAAGGAATTACATTGAAAAACAATAATAAAAGTAATAATGACCAACATTTATTGGGCTCTTTCATGTGCTAAGTACCATTTCAAGCACTATAAGTGTTTTGACTCATTTGATTCTCATAATAACCTATGAGGTCGGTATGGCCATTGTTTCCATTTTACAGGTTCAAAAGCTGTGGACCTGGATTTGAATCCAGGGAGCCTGGCTTTAGTGCAGGAGCCAGATGCTTAGCCATTATGCTCTGCATCCAAGATTCTAAATTATGTGAGATTAGGAGAGAAAAACAGTTTACCCTGAAACCTCTATAAAAACCACCTGGCCAGATGGAGATACAAAAGCAATTTCTAAAAACAACAATGATAAATCAGTGGTGAAGGAAAGGATTATATAATAAGAGGTGCTAGGACAATTGGTTAGCTACTTGGAAAAAATATCAAAGCAATTTAGATTCTCATTTCATACAGTTTGCCACAATAGATTCCAAGCTTATTAAATAAATTAATGGGAAAAGAAGAAAACAGAAGAGAGTATCAAATCTTTGGCTGGGGGAGGACTTTAATAGCTCAAAACAATGGAAGAAATTACAAAAGTTGATGATAGTTCTAACTTCAAGAAACTGGAAATCTGTACACCAGAAATAAAAAAGTCAAACAGTGAATTTCTTAATATTTATATTTCTTAATATTTTTGCCTAATAATTATTTTGCTTAACATTTATGTTTAAAAATATATCTAAAGAAACAAGAAATGCAAAAGCTCTGATAGATAAATTGGCAAAAAATTCACACAATGCCCTAATAAACATTTGGGAAAATGTTTGACCTAAGTAATAACTTTAAAAATTCTACTTTATAGGGGTGCCTGGGTGGCTCAGTTGGTTAAGTATCTGACTTCAGCTCAGGTCATGATCTCACAGCCCATGAGTTCGAGCCCCGCATCAGGCTCTGTGCTGACAGCTCGGAGCCTGGAGCCTGCTTCTGCTTCTGTGTCTCTATCTCTGCCCCTAACCCACACGCATTCTGTCTCTGTCTCTCTCAAAAATAAACAAACATTAAAAATTTTTTTTAATTCTACTTTATAAAGAAATGCTATATTGCATATTTCATACATATTACATATTACATACATGTATATGATCTTATATACATATATAAATGTGCATGCATAAATATATATGTATACATACATATGTACAACATACATACACATATTTCCTATCTCTATAGCTGCTGAAAGGACTTAGAAGTGACAACCCAGGAGCAGTAAGCAAAACTAGCATCCAGTTCTTGGTCTCTAAATAGTGTTCTCCACTAAGAGGAATCAGAGGCAAAGTAAGCACAAGAGAATCCTGCAATATCTGGTGCCAGAAAGTAGTGCTCACAGAATGATGTGTCAATGGACATAGGTGCCAATTCAAAGGGACTCACTCCCACTGGCTAAATCTGAGATAATTTGAGCTTCAAAGTAAATGACATTAACAGATTGAATAAAATAATAATCCATGAGTCCATATTGATGTAAGTAACTTAATGAGTAAATAAATGGGGGAAGAATAAAGACAACTTTCTGTTGAAACAAAATGCTAATAACTAACAAATACGGAAGAATGAAGGCATTAGAAGGTCACCACTCAGCCATATCCCACTGCTTCAACTAAGAATCATCAATGTATGCTAAAACCAGTAAGTGAATCAATTTTTTTAATGTTTATTTATCTTGAGAGAGAGAGTGCAGGGGAGGAGCAGAGAGAGAGGGAGAGAGAATCCAAAGCAGGCTCCAAGATGCACAGAGCCTGACGTGGGGCTTAAACTCATAAACCATGAGATCACGACCTGAGCTGAAATCAAGAGTCAGACGCTTAACCAACTGGGCTACCCAGGTGCCCCCATAAGTGAACCTTTAATGAAGAACAGTATATTTACATAGTCTCAAAGTATCTCGCCAGAAGTTACTTATTAAATAGTAACCTTCCAGTGGAGAAACTCATATACCACCTTCACCAAGAGATCAATGTTAAGCTCACCACTAATGGGACAAGCCCACATCATGTACCCCCGTTATGATACTTTGAGATAGATACAACATCACTTCTGTGTATTCCTGCTCAGAACGCATAACCTTAATCCAACCATGAGGAAACATCAGAAAAACCCAAACGGAGGGACATTTTACAAATATCCTGGCTCTTTCTAAAAAATGTCATGGTCATGAAAGAGAAGACTGAGAATTTTTCCATCTAAAGGACACTAGAGATACGACAAATAAATGTAATACACATGATCTTGGATTGAATGCAGGACTAGATTTCTTTAGGAGGGTGGCTATTAAGGACAGTGGGTGAAATTTAAGGTCTTCAGTTTAGAGATAGTATTTATCAATGTAAATTTTCTAATTTTGTTAATCATAGTACATAAGAATGACTTTGTTCTTATGAAATACATACTGAATTATTTAGATATAAAGGGGTATTGCATTTGTTACTTACTCTCAGATGACCCAGAAAGAATTTTATGTCTCTTTGTGTGTGTGTGTGTATGTGTGTATTTATTTATTTATTTATTTATTTATTTATTTATTTATTACATATTTATATATCTAAATCTATCTTGCTGAGAGAGAATGACAAAGCAAATATGGCAAAATGTTAACAATTGAGCCATCTGGTTAAAGGGTACTTAAGAGTTCCTTTTACCACTCTTGCAAATTTTCTGTAAGTTTGAAGTTATTTTAAAATAAAAAGTTAAACAATAATGAATGCCCTGTTTTGCCTCCAGAATTAACAAGGGAAGCAGGATATGAGGAGGGCAAAATTCCTGAGCCCTGCCAATGGGAATGCTTCACCCAACTTGTCTGGAATGCAACTTGGCAATTTGCATTTAGACCTGAAAAATATTTAAAACTTTTAGCCCCACTTCTACACACAAAAAATTACAAATATGTAAAGATTTAAGTACAAAGATCTTATTGCAGTGTTACTTTCAAAAGTGAAAAATTGGAGACAAGGTAAATATTCCACAGTGGGGCCTGATATGGCCCCGCTAGGGAATATGATGTGCCCACTGAATGATATCTTGGAACAGTCTTTAACAGTATGACCAGATGCTTATCTTATAATGCCCTGTGAAATACCAAAAAACAATATACATTCTGTAAATCTCAATTACATTTAAAACATACATTAAAAAATCTGGGGGTGCCTCTATCAACAACAGCCAAAGTATGGAAAGAGCCCAAATGTCCATCGATGGATGAATGGATAAAGAAGATGTGGTATTTTTACATATATATGTGTGTGTGTGTATACACACACACACACACACACAATCGAGTATGACTAGGCGATCAAAAAGAATGAAATCTTGCCATTTGCAACTATGTGGATGGAACTGGAGGGTATTATGCTAAGTGAAATTAGTCAGAGAAAGACAAATATCATTTGACTTCACTCATATGAGGACTTTAAGAGACAAAACAGATGAACATAAGGGAAGGGAAACAAAAATAATATAAAAACAGGGAGGGGGGACAAAGCATAAGAGACTCATAAATATGGAGAACAAACAGAGGGTTACTGGAGGGGGTGTGGGAGGGGGGATGGCCTAAATGGGTAAGGGGCATTAAGGAATCAACTCCTGAAATCATTGTTGCACTATACACTAACTAATTTGGATGTAAATTTAAAAAATAAAATTAAAAAAAATCTAGGTGTGCCTGCATGACTCAGTTGGTTAAGTGTCTGACTCTTGATTTCAGGTCAGGTCATGATCTCTCAGGTTCATGGTTCGAGCCCCACATAGAGCTTTGCACTAACATCATGGAGCCTGCTTGGGACATCTCCCTCTCTCTCTGCTCCTTCCCTACTCATTCTCTCTCTCTCTCTCTCTCTCTCTCGCTCTCGCTCTCGCTCTCGCTCTTAAAATAAATAATAAACTTTTAAAAACCTGGAAGAAAGTAAGCCAGAATTGTAAGCTAACCCTCTTTATATAGCATTTACTCCTACTTTCTAATGCTTTTCAGTTATATCTTATTTCTTATCATAAGCAAATAGTCCAAAGCCAGAAAATAATGGCAACACCAAATAAAGTAGCAAGGAGAGTTTGAGCCTTTTTATGACCATGTGAAGAAAGTCCAGTGTTCCAGCAGCCCTGAAGCAGTCCCCTTGGGCTTGCTTCAGTCCCAGCTCTTGAAAGAGGGATGAACACTAAGAGGATCAAGGTGACAATGTGAAGGGTGGCCCTCCTGTGGGTAATGGGGGTGGGCACTATGGAATCTCACTTACCGCCCCCAATGGATAAGGAAACAGAGTCTAGGAGAGATTAAATGATTACACAGGTCAACATTTAATAAGAGGTGAGGCTGGAGTTCCATGTGAGCTTGAATGACCCCAAAACCTGTGCCCTGACTTCCTGCCCTGACTTGCCCCTGGGCAGTGCCAGCAGTGGGTAGAATCAGCGTGCTGCTCCTTGTTTTCATCCTGACTAGTCAGCTTGCTTGCTTTCTTCCTCCTCTCCATCTTGGTTTCCTCAAGCTTATTATTTAAAAAAATAAGCATCCTTATTTTTCTCCTGGAATTCTCATCCCACAGTGGCCTAAGGGGAAGATACAATGTTCGCTTCAGTGTTGGAAGCATTAACATATCATCCAGTCCACTTCCAAAGGTGATTTACTTAGCCTTCGAGGAGCAAGGAGCCCATGCTGTTAGGATGGCGCTGGTCCTGTGTTCTCCATCACCTCAGAAGGCATAACTGCAGGGGACACCGCAGGGAGAGATTTAGTTTGGCATCCAGAAGACTTTCTAACAGTAAGAGTGAATAAACAGAAATAAATTACACAAAGACACCACTCACTCTCTCCCAGAGAGCCTTGAGAAGAAATGCCTAACATTTGGGTATCTTCTTTGGTGTTCAAGGTGCTATGGCACTTGTCACCTCCTCAGATTCTTACAAGAGGGTCCTGAGAAAGTCAGGGCAGGAATCATTACCCTTAGAAAAGGAAGCAAGGCTCAGCGAGATTTAAGTTACTTGCCTCCAGTCATTGGTGGTTAGTCAGTCTTCTGACTTCTGGACTCTTACTTCTTCTGCCCCTTGGGATTTAAAATCTTCCTTAAAGACCACCCCAAGGCAGGGAGGTGAGCTGGATCATTTCTAAAGCTGCTTCCCTCCTTAACAGCTTGATTTACCTCAACTAGGTGAACTTCTCCATTCTTATAAATGTTTCTCCTCCAGGTTACCCCAACTAGTGAAAAAGATTCATGTAAGGCAGAGATAGGCTGGAGCCTCCATCTGGACACTGTTAATTCATCCTGTTCCAGAGGAGACCACCCTCAAATGAAGGTGCCCCGACATGACTGCAGTGCAGCAGTTGTTGATTAACACACACTGGGGGTACTACTGGAACTGGGGAGAGCCAAAAAAGGGGAAAAGCTCACCATGGGTTGAATCAAAAGAACTCCCTTGAGGCTTGGAGGGACAATGGTGTTTGTTCATAAGGATGACTCCACTTCCATCTGGCAGACTGGGCACATTTTTTAAGAGAGGAATTATGCTGTTGTGAGGCAAAAGTGGGCTTTGAAGTCTGACAAATCAGGGTTTGGTGCTGACTTCATTTCTTAGTTGTATGACTTCTAGAAAACTCTTTTTTTTGCAATCTTTTTTTTAATGTTTATTTTTGAGACAGAGTGCAAGTCGGGGAGGGTTAGAGAGAGAGGGGGACAGAGGATCTGAAGCAGGCTCCACCCTGTTATCAGAGAGTCTGATGCAGGGTTCGAACTCATGAACCGTGGGATCATGATCTGAGCCAGTCTAATGCTTAACTGACTGAGCCATCCAGGTACCCCCAGAAAGCTCTTTAACCTCATTGAGTCTTAGTTTCCTTAGCTGTAAAATAAAGATAATAATAAACTCATGGTTTCATAACAAGGGTTACTAAGATGGCAAATACCAAAAACCTGCCATAATTGACTCTCAACAATTTTATTTTACTCCTAATTAAATGGAAATAATATACTTTAGGGTTCCCAGTGTGTGTTTGGGAAAGACAAGCTCATAATTCATTCGGGGTCCTAAGCTGTATTTCTTGGGCCTCTCCCATTCCTTTCTTCAAGTTCTAACCTCATGGATCTGTATGAATGCTCTAAGGGTAACACATCCGAAAGCCCAATTCAGGGACCCTCACATGTGCTCTGAGCTGGTGGTGGCAACTCATGGACCCCAGCCAGCCTTATCTGAAGCCCCTACAGGCCAGAGTGTGACTGTAACCACGTGTCATCACCCTTGCTCACCCAGTAGCCTCATGTTGGCTGCTGGAGTTTCAGTCTGGGTTCTACAAATGGCCCTAATGATTTATGTCCCATGACCCAGTGTTCTGCACCCACAAGCCTGTAGCCTCCCACCTGCCGGAAGTCATTGGGAATTAAAAACACCAGTGAAAACAAACAGCTGCAATGTATTATGTCAGAGCTATTTCCTTCCTCTTGAAGACAGTCTCCAGAGGTAATTTTCTTTAGGTCACCTACCCTGTGTTGAACTTAATAGCTTAAAAATGACCTGAAATGTACAAAGATGTGCAGGTATAGAAGGGGGAAAGGCAGTTTTCCATGGTTAGGAGCCTATCAGAGCAAGATGTCAACACACTGGCTCCCTCCTGTCCCTGAAAAGCAGGTCTGCTCTACTCTTCCTTCCAAATGCATTTCCATGTGCAGGATGTGTGTCAGGGGGATCCTGGGTTAGAGACCCAGCTCTTCCATTTGCTTGCTGAGTAAGCTTCTTCTTCTGAGCACTTGCTTCTCAAGCATGAGTGTCTTGTCTTCTAGACTGAGTGCTGACATCTGCCTGACCTCGTTACAGGTTGTTGTGAAGTCAAATAAGGCAGTGCAAGTGAAAGCCCATGGTAAATTCTAGAGTACAGATTCAGAATGAAGTAAGTTGTCACAACTTTTGGCAAAAAGAATGTATGGCAGTGGTATAGATATCTCTCCCCAAAAACATAAGGCTGGAAAAAAAATCAAGGCTGGCCCGAAGGCTGTTAGTGTATAAACAGTTTTTAAGTAGTAAAAAAAAAGAGAGAGAGAGAGAGAGCTAGAAGATTTTAGCATAGGGAGACCTCAAAAGCCTTGAAAAGGAGTATAAAACCTCTCCAAACAAAACAAAACAAAAGCATCCTCTTTGTTTCTCAGTGACAATTCCCAAACTATTTTAAGCCACATTGATTCTCAAGAGAGAAACCACCACCAAAGCATGGATGAAGAGGTTTCATTTCCCTGCCACTGCTGTGAAATACCCCATGCTAATTTAAAGATCTGGAATTTTCTAATAAAAACAACCAGAATGTGTTAGGCAGGATTATTCCAACTCTGCCCATCTGTCTTTCTGTCTATTGTATCTGTCCATCTAGCCTGCTTATTTCCAAAAGATTTAAGAGGGTTTTATTAAATTTAAGACCATATGAAAGAGGACAATTATAGCCCCTGTTTGATTTTTACATTACAGATAGAGCAGTAGTTTTTTAAAGAACCATGTTTGTCTCTGTCCTATTTTGGGTCTCAGGTACATGGTTCCTATTTTTAGTAGCTCTGTGGTATTGTGAATCTGAGATTTCAACCACCAGTGAGTCAGAAGGTCTGGCTGCCCAGAGATACGTGACTCAGATGGGCAGGAATAGTCTGTTTGCCAGGAGGTGAGGGTTGAAAGGGGAGCTTTTGTGCTTAGTGAAGAACGTAAATGAAAACTTGATGTTTAAATAGAATTCTGTTACCCTTCCAGAGGTCCCTTTCCCCTCCTCCCTGAAACTAATCCCTTACCCAGGAAAGAACCAGTGCCAACTCATTAGCCATTTCCTCCTCTTTAGGAGTGTCCTGGGGAAGAGGTTTCTGGGCCACATCAGAACAGCCTCTTCATAAGCAGAAATGGAATAAAGAAATGGACAGAGTACAGATGTTGGGGTAGGTGAGGGTCACAGGGAGAATTTTTCCTTTTTTAAGAGTAAGGAACTAGAAGAACAGGTGGCTTCCTCTGAAAAGGGGGAAGTTACCAATTGGTATTTTCTTGATTAGACATTGGATTGGAAATACCATAGAATTTATTTATCCATTCACCATGCATCCAGTTTAACAAGTGTGTGTATATATATATATATATATATATATGTAAAGCTGACTACATACTGGACTGGCCCTTTGCTAGATACTAGGAGAAGAGTAACTATTCTCAAGAAGCTTACAGATTGGCAAAAGATAGTCAGAGAGACAATTTTGCTACAGGATCCTTTCCAAGGCTAAGGTTTAGTGAATTTAAGTTTTCAGGAACTTTGGCACTTCAGAAAGTCTCTGTAGAGGCTCTGCTTGCGTTGAGGTAGATGAGCACTTGGGAGTACATAACTAGATAAACCCAGAGGAAACGAGGATTGTTGGCTTTGGCTATGTGAGTACCCCTCCCCCTTCATACTTTTCCCAGGCACAGACGTCTCTTGAAGCCAAGCACCTGCAGGGTATGGGCCCTCTCTGGGCGTAGGCCCAAGGGTTCCAGTGATCAGAAGCCTCCAGCCTCACCTGATTGAAAATGCTCATCATGGGAGCTGGGATAGTTGTGGTTTTAGCTGCTGTTTAGATTTTCCAGTGTTCCATGAAAGCTCCTGAATCTCTTCCCTAAATAACAAAGTTCTGTTTGGTATTTGGTGAAATGTTTGGAGTGTAGTGTTCAACTGAGCAGAACTAAGCTACTGACAAAATACTGTCTCAGTCATTTAATAATAATAGCTAACATTTGTATAGCACTCTACAGTTTAACAAAGCTCTTTGCAGCAGCTCTGAGAGCTCCATCTGAGGGCAGGGTTACCATGGGCGTTTCACCCATGGAAAATGGGCTGCCCAGAGGAGCTGAGGAACGTGCTCCTGGGCCCACGGCTGGTAAGGCCAAATGTGGGACTTTTGAGTCCTGAGCCAGAATCATTGCCCTTCACTACCCTCCCTGAAAGCTTTGGCAACTAAATGCCTCTTCTAATACTGGTTTGATTGTTGCCTCTGGTCTCAGTCCCCTGCAATATGCCAAAGGCTGCTACCAGTTGTATCTTCCCCAAACTCTCTTTAGTTGTGTAATTGTGCCCTTTTCCTGCTTCAGCACCTAGAATAACTCTTCTAGGATTAAGTCCAGGCTCATAATACTGGAATATCTCCTCTTTGCCTGGTCCTCTCTCACTATCCCACCGTACTTCCTCACCACCAACAACTGGCATTTTCTGTAGCCAGGCTGACTTTTCTCCATGATTAACATGCCATGGTCAACTTTAGATCCCAGTGTTGGCTAGCTGTGAGGTGGGAGAGGGGAAACTCTTTTATTTGTTTGTTTGTTTTCTCTTGTAGCCTCCTTGGTATCTGGCAAGGGGCTAGTTAATGAACAGTAAACCCCTTCTGAATCAGTAAGTCAGAGAATCTGAGTGAAATGGGAATTTGTGTGGACATAACAGCACCACGATAGAGTCAAGAATAGGATAAGCCTCCAGGATGGGCTCTTTGTGGGCAAGAGACTGTCTGAAATAGATGCTTAGGAGAAAGGGGAATGTTTTTCCAAGACCAGTGAGCCCACATCATGAGCAGGATCAGGTATGTCACTTAGGGTGTTTTGGAGCCCAAAGTGGCCTGCAAATCAGACATGTCCCCTACCCTACCAGTGGAAGCTGGTGTGGCTGGAGTCATGGCCACTCTTCAGTCAGTTGGCAGTGGCCACAGATGGCTCATATCAGCTGTTTTCTGGGCAGAAGCCATTCTGTTGATCCCCAGAGATTGGGGGAGGCCTGAGGGGATGGGGATTTATTTAGGAAGACAAGTTTAAAGGAACTTCAGAATGGAGCACAGAATGACTTAGAGAGTGGGCCCCAAAGGGGGATTCAATGTCCTGGAAGCATGAGAATATCAGAGGCCTTGGAGGGAGTCCCATTGGAAGTGGAATAGGGATATTGAAGGCTTATCCTAGGCACTCTTCCTCCATGTCCCTTCCTCTACCAGATTCATCCCCTTCCCCCATCACCTCCTCAAGTGGAGCTATTCTATTGATCACTGTAAACTGGCTTAATAGGTTTTATGGACTAACCTGATCATCTTACTATGAGTTACAGTATTATTTTGTGGGGAAAAATGCTCCACTCCTTTTTTCTCCAAATTTTAGTAATAGCCTTTGTTTTAAAGAATAATCTTAAGGGGCAACTGGGTGGCTGTTGGTTGAGCGTCCGACTTCGGCTCAGGTCATGATCTCACAGTTCGTGGGTTACAGCCCTGCACTGGGCTCTGTGCTGACAGCTCAGAGCCTGGAGTCTGCTTCAGATTCTGTGTGTGTGTCTGTGTCTCTCTCTGCCCCTCCCCTGCTCATGTTCTGTGTCTCTCTGTCTCTCAAAAATAAATAAACGTTAAAAAATTTTTTAAACAATAATCTTAAAATTATAATTATGCAAGTAATACATAATCATTATAGAAAAATTAAAGGACAGATTTTTTTTGAGAGAGAGAGAGCAGGGGAAGTACACAGGGAGAGAGAATCTCAAGCAGGCTCCATACTTAGTGCAGGGCCCAACACAGGGCTTGATCCCATGACCCTAGGATCATGACCTGAGCCTAGATCAAGAGTCAGATGTTCAACCAACTGAGCCACCCAGGCATCCCAGGACAGATTTAAAAAGAAAAAAAATCTATTCAAAGTATCAGACATCAGGGACACTACCATCTTGTAGTGTATATCCTTCCATCTTGAACCATACAAATGCAAAAATGTAATTTTTAAAAAGAATCCTACTATACATAGTATGATATGTAACCTGGTTCTTCTTTAATTACATACCATGAATACCTTTCTGTGGCGCTAAATATGAATCTACAGTATCATTTTAATAGTAATCTAATATTGAATTATATGAAGGTATCATAATGTACTTTATCAGTGCTCTGTTTGGAGAGCGTTCTCTATTATCAACAGCACTGTGAAGAATAACTTTATTCTTCTATATATACCTTTATAATATATATAAGAAATAACTTTATCAGTATATATCTCTTTTTGTACTTGCTTTATCCTGATGAGGAATTCTAGTAGGGGGATTTATAAGTGAAATGTTATGCCTCTTGCTGTATGTTACCAAGACCCTTAAGAGAGCTTATTGAAATCTAGATTCTCAGTAGCAGAGTATATAGTTCCCAGTTCTTTGAGCATTATCTTTACTAATCTGAAAAGAAAGAACAACTAAACATGGTATAACATTGGAAAATGTTTTCTGAACCAACCCTCATCCTTTTAAAACACAACTGAGGAGCCACCTGTAAAATCCCTAGCAAAACGTGGCCAGAACCAAGCCAGGGGCATCCTTATTTCTACCTTTTGTTGAGACAAAATTGTAATGCAACAAAAAAATTTGAATGGTTCTAGAAATGTAGTGAGATGGGATTGATTTCATCCCTATCTGAAATTTCCTTGAAAAAAGAGATCCTAGTAAAGATCCAATTGTTTAATTCATGTCCCAGTGCCTTTGTTTCCCAACCAGCTTTGGACTCTGATTGGAATACAGTGTAGGCACCTTTGAGACCATGTTTGAAGTAGACGTGAAGTAGGAGGTGCACTGGGCCCAGCTAAGGACCCTGGCCTAGGCCGGCTGTGCTGTTCTATACCTGTCACCAGACAGGCCCTTCCTGTCCTCACCTGTGCAGGTCTGAAGCGACAAGGACCACGCCTGCGCATTGGTTGGACAATCCTGACTTCTCTGCCCACATGCTTAGCTGCGTGACTTTGGGCAAGTGATGTGCACAGTGATTATGCTGTCTACCTCATGCAATTGTTGTGAAGATTAAATAATGTGTTAAGAGCTTGGCACACGATAATCGTTTTTCTTTTGCCGTTTCACTCCGCCATCTGTTCAAATGAAGGATTAAATTATCTGATCTCTAAGAATCCTTTTAGATCAAATTTCCTTAGGATTTCAAGTCAGCACGAGTGAGATCTTGCCTGTTTAAGCATTGATTTCAGCGTAGCTGTGGAATCCTATCTCAGGGAGGTGATGCTTTTGCTGGCTTGGCATTTTTGCAGATAGCCACAGCCTTAGTACTCACACTGAGACATTCTCCTGTGCAGGCCTACTCTTCTGTGATATTGTCCATGTGCTTCTGTTATCTTCCTTCGTGACTGTTGTCCAGTTTAGAAAACGAATTTCCGGGGGATGAGCCCATACCTGTCATCTCCTTTGACAACTCCCCCAATCTCCACAACCTCCTCATCTCATGTGCACCTGCATGAGGGGCTACATTCAGGCATGACTAGCTGGTTGATAGGGTGTTTGATTGACAGGGAATTTATTTCAGTGGGTCAGCCTTACTGGTCCTGGCTGTGATGTCCTTTTCACTGCAGCTTGCTATTGGTTTATTTCAGCCCATCTGCACACCCCCAATACCACCAGTCAGCTTGTAGTTGCCTGTAACTCTCACAGGTATGCCTCCAGGAGTTAATTCCATGCTGCTCTGGAAGGTCTCCACCTGCCCTAATGGGTTAGATCACTGGGAATGATGATGAGGCCCAGCCATTTGTTAGGAAAATAAAACAGAACACATTATTTCCAAATATTATAAAAAAGGAATGACTCGTTAAATATTAGCCACTTAAGTGTTATCTTTAGAAATGTCTTCCCTTTGGTCCATCAAGCAATCTAATCTCCAGTTTATAATGTAATGTAATTGCTGAGTTGTAATTCCAACTATATTACATCCCCTTTAACTCATGCTATGTGTCCCCAGTGATGGAGCAGAGTTCTGGGTTTCCACTTCATGCACATAAGGTGCCTTTCCTTATCCCTGCCCTTCGCTCTCACCTATTGTAAAAGAAGTAAATCCAGTTGTAGGTGTATCCGGAGTTCTTTTTATGTTTTCAACACTTCATAAATCCACCTCGGAGATTCATCCATCTAATCCTTCTTTCATTCAACAAATATTTACTAGCGGGATAATAGCCACTTCAAACATAGAGTTTCTTTCCAATCTCATGAGTGAGAATATGACTAGCACAGTGCCTGGCACACAGTAGGTACTCAATACATTTTTTTTAAAGCAGCTCTCATGGTTCTTGATGGTCTGGGCCAAATATTGAAGCTCTGGGCCTAGGTAGATTTGCCTGGAGGAAACAGTTTGCTGCTTTCTTAAACAGAATATATTGAATATATTTTAATCATTTAATCTTAGATTTTATCACATATTTAATCATTTACTCAAGATACCCCAAAGCTATCATTTTGACCGTCAGTGCTGTAATGAATGTTTTATTGAGGAATGCAGAGTTCTTTGTGCCTGTATTAAAGAAGTTCAGAGTGTTGTCTTTGTGGTTCTTATGTTTGATTTTTAGAATTTCTTTCCTTCCTTGCAGTGAGACTGTGGGAGCGGGAGCCTTATTTTTCTGTCAGTGTGTCTCTTTGTGATAACAAGTATCTTACACTTATTTATTAGGAGTTTTCATATGCATTATTTTATTTAGTCCTTACATCAAACTCTGCAAGGTAAATGGAATCATCTCCAATTTTGCTGATTAGAAGAGAGAGGGGGAAAAATACCTGAAGCTTTTAAGAGTTAAGCAAGGTATCACAGGCCACATGGATAGGAAAGGGGACAGTGGAACCTACAGCCTGGTCTTCTGATCCTAAGCCTGGGGCTCTCTGCCAGCATCCATCTCCTTTAGCAACTCCTGACCTTTGTCTTAGAGTGTTGGTAACCTGCTGCAAACCTGAGTGTAAATGACTGGGTAAACGTTTAAGAGGCTTTGCTTCAAAGAGAATGTTTGAGATTTAGTGCATGGGTTTTGTGACCTCTCTTTATTGGCTGTTGACAGATCTTTTTCTTCTTTTTCTCTGATGTATAAACAAGGAAGATGGATAGCAGATAGGGTTGCTAGATTTAGCAAAAAACAAAGCAAACAAAGAACAGTAACAAAAAAAAACATAAGATGCCCACTTAAATTAGAATTTCAGATAAACATTTTTTAGTGCATATTTCCCATGTATTATTTGGGACATACTTAAAAAAAAGAATGATTTTTTTTTTTTTTTTTTTTTTTTTTTTTGTCTAGCTGAAATTCGGATCCTTGTTTTATCTGCAGCCCTAAGAGATGGGCTTTGGTCTGGGCTCAGTAATGACAGAAGTGCCCTGAGTGAGAATGAAGGCTGGGAAAAGAAACTGGTAGGTTGCAAAATCTATAGTGTTAATTAGATAATGCTTCCTGGAAACAATGGGTCCTGAGATGCTATTTACACAGCAGTAGGGAAGTGGTTTGGCAGGTAGCTGGAGAAGGGGCTATTCGTATGAAAAAGAGAATAGCAAACTGGAAAAGGATGCCATCTGGAGACACATGCACAGACCAAACAAGGGCCAGTTTACTTTGAGTAAAAGTAAATTACTTTTCAAACATAACAGTGTTTTGTTTCCTGCCTAATATAATGATCAGTTTGGTTCCTGTACTGGAAATAGAAAAAATGGTGTCACCTTCCCTATACTCTCAAGGCAATCTGACAATGATTGTTTGAAAATCTTTGGTTCCCTCAGGCAGTAAATTTAAGGAGCAACTGCCTTGAAAATGGAATTAAGTTGCTAAAGACATCTTTCAGGCAGTCTGGAATTTCTTGAAATCTGGGATATCATTTTTTCCCAATAGCATCTTGAGATCTCCCAAGCCCTGCTTTTAAGGCTGATTGCTACCTGCTATTAGGGAATTTGCCTATGAAGATCCCAGGTAAAGGAAGTTTACAGGGTAAGTTGAAAATTGCCAGCCTGTTAAATGGGATGATGTAGCAAAGACAAGGCATTCTTTGTGATTGCCTCTTCTGGGTATGCAAGTGTTTCACATGCAGCCTTTCACACATCTTTGTAAAGCTTCTCTTGCACCCACAGGAGTAGGATCATGCCTCATGTCCTTGTCTGAGCCTCTCTCTATCTCCTTTCTTTGTATGGTGGTTTACATTACAGATCCAAGGACCAAGCAACTCCCTTTTAAAATTTATATCCACTGATTTTTTTTGAGCAACTTTATTTTTTTTTAATTTTTAAAGGTTTGTTCATTTTTCAGAGACAGAGAGACAGAGCGTGAGGGGGGAAGGGCAGAGAGAGGGGAGACACAGAATCTGAAGCAGGTTCCAGGCTCTGGGCTGTCAGCACAGAGCCTGATGCAGGGCTCAAACTCACAGACCGTGAAATCATGACCTGAGCTGAAGTCGGACGGTTAACCAACTGAGCCACCCAGGTGCCCCAATCCACTAATTTTTCTTATGTGCTTATTATATACCAGATACATGTGAAGATGCACAGTCTAAACCTCCTCCCTCAATGGTTTTTATTTTTTTAATTTAAGATTATTTATTTTGAGAGAGACAGAGACAGTGCAAGTAGGGGGGAGGGCAGAGAGAGAAAGGGGGAGAGAGACAGAATCCCAGCAGCCTCTGCACTGTCAGCGCAGACCCTGATGCAGGGGCTCAAACACACGAACTCATGACCTGAGCCAAAACCAAAAGTCAGATGCTTAACCGACTGAGCCACCCAGATGCCCCCCACCAATGAGCTTTTGAGGGCCGACTGGGTGCCTGGCTCCGTGGCAGGTCTTTCACTTTGCCTTCAGCACCCATACTCCTGGAGGGGACATGGAAAGGAGCTGAGGGTGCCAGAGACTTGCCTTCTGCCCCATAGCTAATAAGCAGCAGAGTTGAGATTCGAACTCATGTCTTCTAACTCTAATGTCTTACTTTCTACTTGTCTGACATCACTTAAGACAAGGATTACAAACCAAGGCAGGATAGGTTGTGTGCAGTGGTGTGGGACTACACAGATTGAACTCCTGTTTCTTTAAGACATATTTACTTTGGGGTGCCTGGGTGGCTCAGTGAGTTGAGCGTCTGACTCTGCCTTGGGTCATGATCTCACAGTTTGTGAGCTCAAGACCCATTGGGCTCACTGCTGTTAGTACGGAGCCCGCTTCAGATCCTCTGTCCCCCTTTCTCTCTGCCCTTTCCCTGCTTGCTCTCTCTCTCTCTCTCTCTCTCCCAGAAATAGATAAAACATTAAAATATTTTTTTTTAAAAAAAAGAGACATATTTACTTTGAAAAGCTGGTGCTGCGGCCCCAAGAGACTAGGTTTGGGGTTTTGCCTTAGCTTCATAGAAATGTGGACATTGAGTCAGCTTTTCCCAAACATCTAGAACTGAAGCTGAGTATCACACAAAGTCAAGTTGTGTGGCCCTGAGCCCTGTATCTCCGGGTTTGAATACTGTGGAGAAGAATCGCCTGCTGAGAACCAGGAGAAAACCAAGCAGGTGCCTTTCTCATCAGTGGATTGCAGGAATGGTTGAAGGCTCTGTTCTCCCTGAGAATACCATGGAGGTGGGTGGGTGTCAAAAGTACTTGCAGAGTGTACAGAGGCAAAGAAAGAGTTTGCAGGAATCTATGAAGCAGGGGTGCATACAAACTATGAAGCTATGCTGGGCACAAGTGTCACCTCATACACAGACCCTGCCCTTTCTCCTCCTTCCAGCAGGTGTTAACTTCTTGGTAGCTGCATCATGGGAAGTTCCTGGGGCCCCAAGGAAGAGCTGGGGTGGGAGATTTGGGGGTGCTTAGGGCAGTAGCTATGAACTAACCAGTTCTGAAGTATTTTAATGGTTTAAACACTTAAATCTTAAGTGCTTTATTACATATATTAGCTTGGGTAACCTTCACAAATTACTGTAGGAGTTAGATTCTCTTAATATTGCCATTTCACAGATGTCAAAACTGAGATACAGAGCCATTAAGTAACATCCCTAAGATCTCAAAGCTGGAAAGAAGCAGAGCTGGATTTGAAGCTTCTGCTTAATTTTGAAGACTGTGTTCTTAATTACAAGGTGATTTCTGTCTCTTTATGCTAGTTGCCTGCTACTCTTTCTGGAGGTTTGTCTAGGCTGGCCACCTGAAATCATTCATTTCAGGACTGTGGCATGGAAGTGACTGAATAGGTTGGATCATGGTATGATCTCTCCCTGAGGTACTAAAAAGGAATAAGGTATGATGTTTAGGCATTGGAAACATCTTCGTTCTTCTCTGCCAAATTCCAATGTCTGGGACCTGGATGAGGGGAAGGAGAAACCAACCCACCTCCACAGGCCATGCCCAGCACAGGAAACCCCATGAACTCCCATGAGACTAAACTAAGCCTGTGAAGAAACTGGGGCCATGTGGTAGTTCTCAGACTCCAAGGAGCTTTTCTGATACACAGACTGCCTCTGTTTTCCATCCAGAACCATTGCAGGCCCTTTGGGGTCTTGGGGAGCCCACCCTCCCGGGCTCTTGGAAACCTTCCCTGAGACCTTGCTCTCTGTAAGGTGATAGTTGTGGCTTGTCTGTCAGCAGATCGGTGGAAGGCTGAGCTGTAGGGTGTGTGTGTGTGTGTGTGTGTGTGTGTGTGTGTGTGTGTGTACGTGCATGCTATATGCACGTGCGTGTCTGCATGTGAGTGTGTGTCCAGATGTACTCCACCCCCTCCCCTAGGCATAGGACAAACTCATGCTTCCCAGATTCTAGAAGAAATGTTTCCGTTGTTCCAGTGCTTTGGGACAATGGGCTTGCTATTTTTAAAATTTGTGACCCATGGGGCACCTGGGTAGCTCAGTCGGTTAAGTGCCCAACTCTTGGTTTCTGCTCAGGTCATGATCTCACAGTTTCATGAGTTCCAGCCCCACATCGGGCTCTTTGCCTGCAGCATGGAGACTGCTTGGGATTCCCCCCTGTCTCCCTCTCCCTCCTTCTCCCTCCCTCTCTCTCTCTCTGCCCCTCCCCCGCTCACACTGTCTCTGTCTCTCTCAGAACATAAATAAAATAAATACACTTTATAAAAATCAATTAAAAAATAAATAAACTGAAATTTGTGACCCCAGGAAGAGATGGATGTTGACACTGTGTCAGCATGGTTGTGGCTCAGTGCAGTGCTTCCTGGCTTTCTCTGAATGTCCTGTTCACATCTTAGAACCTGCTTCGGGGTAGGGAGCACCTTCTAAGCCTTGAGGATGACTCCCTTCATCTTACAAAGCACAGGTTTGTCAGGTCTCAGCAGGGGGTGATGGGAAGGTCTTCCAAAGTAATATTTAGAAGTAAACATTTCGTTTATTTCTAATAAACCTTGCTTTTGTATCCACTTCATGATAAGAATATACAGGTATAGACATAAGTATACACAAAGCAGTGTATATATGACAATCATCTGGTTTCTTGTTCACCTCAAGGGCCCTTTTGGGAGTGCCCCATGATTTGAAGCATGTGGATTTTTGCCCAGGCCTCCTCTCTTTTCGGAATGCTAGTCCCCTGTGTAGCCCTTTGACTCTGGCTAGTGCCACAGACTCTATAGGACTCAGGTCATCTGACCACCTTCCAATGAGTGAGGTGCCCTTCATATCAGAACATACCCTATTTTAGTCTGTCTCCTGCCTCATAATTCTTCACTCATAAATTCTTCGTCTCAAAAATTCTTCCAGGGCAGAGACTGTGCCTGGCTCTGTGTCCTAGCTCAAGGGGTATATGAGCCTGCGTTATGTGCAGTTAGCTTCCAAATTAAGGGATGGGTGCTCCCTTCTCTGCCTCCCCCAAAGTCCACACTTTTCCCACTATACTGGTGAGGAATGGACTCAGATTTACCAGCACCATGGCTGCCTGTCTTCCAGATCATTTCATTGTCATTTGTACTTCCTCCAGCATCTGGGTGCTGTGTGCTAGGCACATTCACAGAATCCATTATTTCATTTCCTTCTGAAGACAACTCTGTGAGGCATCTGCCAGCTGCATAACCATATACATTCTGGAGGTAGATGGGGGAAGGAAGGAAGGAAGGAAGGAAGGAAGGAAGGAAGGAAGGAAGGAAGCCAGGCTCTACATGTCTACTTGTGGGTTTAGTAAAAACTTTCAAAAGAGGTCCTGCGTGCAGCCAACTCAGAATTAAAAAAAAAAAAAAAAAACAGTAGCAGGCTCTGGACCTGACGCCCACTTGCTGGTTGCATAGAGATTCCCCTGCCCCATCCAGCAGAAGTGTGGTTCCAAGGGTCAGAGAGTCTCAAGAGATAGGAACCCAGGAGCCATGAGGACTGAGCTCATAGACTGCCTTTGGAATTCCTGGATAGATTAGTCTTCTGGAATCCAGACCCCTGTGCCCCACTCAGGCCTGTTCTCTCTCTGCCTCACTCAAGCCTGAGCTGTGGACACAGGGCCAGACATGCCCACTGATGTCCCTGGGAAGCTTTTGCAGGTGGCCAAGTTCCCTCAGCCCCTTCCCACCTTGGGAACAGGTCTCAGACCCGGCTGCCACCCTCCCAGGGTGCCTCCCGCTTTGGGGAGCTGTGTGTGCGGAGGGGGGATGTCTCATACCTCATACCCACTGCAGAGGAGGCTGTTCCACCCTGGGGCTATTCTCACGGAGCCACTGCAAACAGCCCTTGGAGCATAGCAAGAGAGTCAGTGCCAGCCAGGGACTCTGGTCAGGTCTCAGGGAGAGAAGCTTGCCCTAGAAAGAGCAGTGAGGCGGTGGCGCAACAGACCCACTCTGGGTTGTGATGAGCCCCTCTTCGCCTGCAGTGCAAGTAGGAGGGTGGCTGGGCTGGCTGCCAGCGGTGGGACTGTTACCAACAGATGTGCCTGAGGTGGGGAGGGGCCTGGACAGCACAGGGGAGTCCTGGGCCAGTCCTGACTTCCTGGACCTTCTGCCAGATGGATTACAGGTCTGCTGCAGGCCCCCTTCCCTCCTCAGGGCAAGGGCGGACAGCCCCCAGCCCCAGCCATAAGGAGCTAGACCCATCAGACCCAGCTTGGGGAGAACTTCCCGTGGTTTCCAGCCCACGCTGAGTCACGCAGCTTCTCAGCCACTTAGACAACCCAAACGTAGAGGTGACTGGCATACCTCGGAGCCCCCTTTCCTGTCGGCATTTATGGTGTCTTCTCACTGAGCTGCAGCACCTGGTGGAGGATTACAAATAGGGTCCGCGAGGGAACGGGGCTCACAAGTCGGGTGGGCAAGGGTTTCAGGCGACTAGTCGGCACAGGAAGAGGCACTATATTAAGGCCTGGTTATGTTTAGAAGTCATCCCGAGAATGTTTGGCATGCTGAATATAAACTCGCACTTCCGTCTGCCTGCCACACTTTAAGATCTCTCCCAGAGGGACGCAGAACGTGGGGCACCCTGGAGGAGCTGGGAATGTCTCAGGGGGAAGGTTTCTTTCTCGGGAACCAGGGGACAGTGGGAAATAATTCCTGAGCTTGCTCCTTTCCCGACTTCCCAAATGTAAGATGGGGACATGGATGGATGTGAGCCAGTGATGTCAGCATTCAGATACCAGCAGGAAAAGCTCTCCTGTGAAGCCCACCCAATCCTTAAATGCCCCTCTAATGGACTTCCTCTGAGAGATGGGTGCTAATGTGAGGATTATAGTTGGAAGTTCAGTTAGCCCAGAATGGTGAAAACAATGGCTGTTCTGGATCCATGCTGAATTGAAGGATGACAGCCCCAGAAAGGACAGTGGGTTCTTATCCTGTCCCCTCACTTGATAGATGGGGAAACTGAGACGTAGAGACAGGATGGTGACCTGCTCAAGGTCATACGACCATTCAGCAGCAGCCTAGGCTGTAGGCTGCAGGTTTGGTTTGCTCTAATTGCATGTTCCCATGGATTGTAAAACCACGTTTGGGGTGGGAAATGAAATCACTCTTAGGATTGAGATATCCCCCAAATGCAACTTACAGAGCTGAGACTTGGTTTGGAAAGTGGCCTTAGCAGCTTTGGGATAAGGAAACAGTGCAGGCTGGTCATGAAATTACAACAGAGTATCAGGGAGATTCTCCAGTACTGTCTTAATTGGAATAATCTTTTTTTAAGGTTAAGGGGAAAATGGAAGGGCTCTCGTGGGGTAAATGCTTTTGGGCAAATGCTTGACTCTGCCAGGCCAGGGGCATCTCTAGTAGGGATCCACCACGCAAGGGAAGAAAGCCCTTCCCCACCTTCACCCTGCCCCATCCTCACTGTGATGTTAGCCCTGTACATGGTCATGGGCATGCAGTGTGGTTCCTGGACTTAGGAGGAAGGTAGTGTGGGTGAGTGTGCAGAGCTCTGCCCTCACACAGGTCTGGCTTTACATCCCGGCTCTGCTTTTCTGCTGCTTTATAAAGATTTGAGCTATTTCAACTCCTGAGCCTCCATTTCCTTCTCCATAGAGTGGGGATAGGATTGTGTATGAACAAGGCCTGGCACATCGTGTCCTCCAGAAAGGGCTCTGGATATAGTAGATGCTCCAGAAATACTGTGGTCTGACTAGAAATTTGCAGATTTGTTATTTGCTTAGTCTTGGAGAGGAAAGAAGACTAATTTCCCGGTAATCAGGATATAAAGATGTAGTGGTTGCAGAGAAGATCAGAGAAAGAAATGGAGCAAGGTAAAAGGAGTAGCTCCAGGGTTCACAGAAGTTTTGGGATTCCTTTTGGGGTCTCTAGCTATGATGTTCACCTTGGGAATCATGTTTGTTCATTCAATGGCTTGTCTGGAAAACTCTAGTGAGGTGAGGTGACACTTTCCATGTAACATCCTTGTTTTGGTGGCTGGTATGAAATTCCTCCTTGCTGCATATGCCTTCTCTCACTGTACCAGAATAAGACCAGAGACCCCCCACATCCCTCCATCAAGTCAAGGACCTACAGCTGAGAAAAACCCAGGACTGGACCTTCCCCAGAGGGTTAGGTTGTGACAATATTAATACTAATCAACACTGGTGGAATGGTCATCACATGCCAACCGCTGTGCTGGAGACTTTACTTCAGAGCAAACCTAGGTGGTAAGACACTGTCGTTACTCCACTTCATGGATGAGGAAGTTGAGGCACTGGAGAGGTCCTATAATTTGCCCAAAGTCACCTGAGTAGTCAGTGGGAGAGGTGGGATGTGAACCCTGGCAATGTGACTCTAGAGTTTGTGCCTTTAATCACTATACCATACAGCTTTTTAAGTAATAGAAAGAGAAAGATCAAAGGGGGAAGGAGAATGGGCCTCAATATACCCATTGACAGGAAATAGAAAAGGAAGGGCCCTGCACCAAGTGGCCAGTTGTTGAATGGACAACATTCTTTCCCTGAAGGCCCAGTTGTTGTTGGTCTGAATGATAAGTACCCCCTTTCTCCAGCCCTTCTCCACTGAATGAGAGCTGAGCTCTGCCCCCATCACCTGCCCCAGCCAGCTTCCTTCACCTGGCCCCGTTTCCTTTTAATCATTGGACACTAGAGTCTCTTGAGTTGGAAAGGACCGTGGAGGTCACCCAGTTAATTCTGTCACCCAGCTCAGGCGTCCCTCTGTGGTCTTCCTGGCAGGACCTGTCAGATCATGCAAGGATGATGGAAAGAAGCTCCTTCAAATACCCATCGAATTGTTGGAATGCCCTTGTTCATAACCTCAAGCCAAAGACTGCCTCCTCACAGTGGCTCCTGCAGGCCCTCTGGTCTGCTCCCTCAGGCCTTTCTGAAGGCAGCTACTGAAGGAACTATCAGACATGCTAACTCTGGGTTTTCAGTGTTGGCCCTACTGACATTTTGGGACAGAGAATTCTTTGTCGTGAGGAACTATCCTGTATACCAGAAGATGTTTAGCAACATTCTGGGCTCTACCTACTAGATGCCAGTAGAAGTCCGCCTCCCCATTCGTGACAACCAGAGTCGTCTCCAGATAATGCCAAATATCCCCAGGGGTAAGGAGAACAAAATCGTCCCTGGTTGAGAGTCACTGCTCTAATTCTGCCTCTGACGGCTGTCAGCTGAAAAGAAATCACCTTCCTCCATCTTGCCTCTGCTGAAGTGCTGTGTCTGGGGGGCCCAGAGTAAACGAGCCAGGGGTTCTCACAGCCATCTCCTGGCCCAGAGGCAGTTTGGTTTCCTCAGTTGTCCCATCAGGAGTTGGAGGTGTGATAGGTGAGCTGCTCACTCCCTGGGCCCTGTCCCTGCCTTCTCTGTCCCTCCTGTCTTCAGGGTGGCTAATGTGGCCTGGTGAGTGATGACTTGTGCAAGGATTCAGTGAATGTGAGGTTGAGAGGCCAGTCATGGAGGGACTGCTTGATTTTAAGTCTCCTTTCCCATTTATCTTTCCTCAAGAACTTTTCTACAGTGGTCATCTTACTTGATTTGGTGTCTCCAATGCTGCAGACTGGAAATCACCATGAGCAATTCTGTCTTGGCTTGGTTGCAAGACAACATGTTTCCTTGCTGTAGGATTTGTAGTTCTGTGTTCCCCTGGAATGTCCATTTCCCCACCCCTACGCCCAAATCCACACCTACCACCTCTTCCCCACACCTTGGGCCCAGAAATGATCCAACAAGGAAATTTGAACAAGAAAGAGACAGTCCCAAGGCTCCAGAAGAGCCTGAGGACAGAAATAGGATTCCTGTCTTACCAGGTTTCTGTCTATCCAGTACAGCAAGCCTGAGTAGCCTGCCATGCTCAATGTGGCCTGACTCAGAAACATGTTGGTCAAAATGCCTAGCTTCCACCCCAAATGCAGCACAATTTCCTGTGTCTCCAGAGCCACAACATTCCTTTCCTGTGCTTCTAGTCTGCTCTGCAGCAGCTTGGTGAGAAGACAGGCAGTGTGGGGCACTGTCAGATTAGATGCTCACCTAATGTCTCAGAACCTACACTGTGGGCCTTTGGCAAGAGACCCTGCTGAAGATGCTACCCCAGGTGGCTCTGTCCTCTTCTCCCCCTCCCCTACTTGCCTAATGAAGCTTCCTAGGCTGCCTGAGGTTGTCAGAAGGTCTATATGGTGAGTCCTCAATTGACAGCCCCTCTGGGAATACAGTTCCCCTGTAATTAAATTCTTACATTAAAAAAAAAGTCTTCATCAATCATACAAAACAAGCTGCCTGCATTTGATGTGTGTGGGTTGCAGGAAGATTTGGTACAAAGTAGTAGGGTTTGAAGACCTTCACAAGACATGCCAGGTGAACTCCCTGTCTTACTGCTATTTTCACCACCTTTGCCAGTAGCTGCCTCATTCCCCATCCTGGAAGGGGATGCATGTTACACCCAAGGACCACTGAACAAGCACCAGACTATTTGTTGGGAGAAATATGTCCTGTGTTTGACTGTTTGGGACAGAAAACTAGTTTAGGACTATCCCTGACCTGCCTCTTGGTTGTGATATGGGCTCTGAAAGGCCACTTCAACACTCTGAACCTCAGTGTTGCCGGTCTGTAAAATTGGATAGTGATGTTCACACTGACTTTCTCAGAGCAGTGGTGAAAGTCTGCAATACAGGGGCACCTGAGCATCTGACTTCAGCTCAGGTCATGATCTTGCGGTTCATGAGTTCAGGCCCCACATGGGGCTCGCTGCTGTCAGCACAAAGCCTGCTTCATATCCTCTGTCCCCTCTCTCTGCCCCTCCCCCACTTACGCTCTCTTAAAAATAAACAAACATTAAAAAAAAAAAGACTGTGAAACAAATGACTTTCAACTCGCGAGTGTACACATAAGGGACTGATGGATGGTTTTTCTGGAGGAAAGGGTGGAGCTCCTACTGTGTGGAAGGCAGCGTGCTGGGTGCTACTGGGAGGTCACCTGTCAAACCTGCATCAGGGCAAGGGAGATGAGTGTGAGTTTAGAGGAGGACCAGATTACTCTGGCCAGGATGCTGAAGGGTGTTGTCTTAGAGAAGGGGGCATCAAGCAGAATCCTGGCATATGGGTGGGATCTTTAGAGGAAGAGATAGTGGACTGTATCCAGCCCAGCCAATGAGTCTCCTCAGGCCTGATTCAGCCTAGGGAAGGGGCTCCCTTGGTTTCAGGAAATTCTGAAGCCGTGGTGCCTTGTGGTAGGGGACCTGCATCTCCTTGGCTCTGCCCTTATACTCCCCACCTGTCCCCTGCAGGAATGCTTCAGTGTTGCCTGGACTACTTTCCTGGATTGAGCACCCTCTCCAGTCCCCAGGAGGCCTGGCACTCACCTGAACAGGGTTACTATGGTAGGAGGTGAAGAGGGACAGGACTGTGGGGCAAGTCAAAGCCCAAAGTGGCCCACGGACCACCTGGCCGTGGATGTGCCACATGCCACCCAGTGGTGCTGCAGGCCAGGGAACGCACTCTGGTCTGGAGGGCTACCTGAAGGAAGTGGAGTGTGAACCGTGCCTCAGCTGTGGACAGGATTTGAAGGGAATGATGCCAGGGGTGGGCGCTGCAGTGCAGGCATGGGACTGGGGATGGATGAGGCCTGTCTTGGGGATTATGATTAGATCCGCGTGGCTGAAGCAGAGCTGTGTGGAGAGAAGCTGGGCGAACAAGGCCAGAATGGTGGGGGAACCACACCTTGTGGCTCCAAAATGCTGGTTAGGCATCTCAATGTCGCACTGTAGGCAGCAGGGTCTTTTGCGTGTGGAGGGAGAGGTGATATAAAACAGTGCTAGTTGTGTCTTCGGGTGATTAATCTGGCATTTGTGTTCACAGGATTAGAGGAGAGAGAATCTGGAGACAGACTCCCATCAGGCAGCCCTTGCTATGGCCCAGGAGCCATGTGAAAATGATAGAATTGGGGTCTGCTTCCAAAATGCATCTGGGGGGCATTGCTAGGAAGGAATGGATGGAATTTGTCTTCCAGAAACTCCTAAACTGGTGCACGCCCCACCTTCCATATCAGCTCTGCACAGTCAAGCTGCCAGCCGTCCCCTCCCCCACCACGTCCCCCTCAGGACTGCAGCCTTCAGATCCCTGCTCCCCTTGCCGGTGCCTGTCGCAGAAGCCAGTGCAGAGCAGGAAACGGAGAGCACAAGGCCAAGCAAACAGCTTTGTGTTTCTTCCAGTGTCTCTGGGTCATTCTTCAGCCACCTGCTTGGAGTTTTGATAAGCCAAGTCTTTCTTTAGAAAAGCAAGCAAAACGGCTAGCAGGAACACTGGCACGATGTGCAGTCATTACTGAAACGCTGGTAGGATGGGAGGTTGTTTTTAAAAGAGACTGAGAATCTAGTCAGCAGCTGAACTGAATCCCATCTTTGAGAACCAGGGAATAAGAGGGGGAAAATGTCTCCCTGGCTGAGTTTGAGGTTGTGAGAAGTGTATGTTCTGGTCAAGCCACCAGGATGGTCCTCTACTGGTACAACAGCCTGAAGTGTGGAAAAGACTAGAAATGGGATCCACTCCTCCCCCCCTGCCTGGCAGGAAGAGCCAAGGCACTCCCACCCAAAGGATGGGTTAAAATTTAATTTTTCTGAGCATGGCAAGAAAATGCTGAATCTCTGCTGCTCCTGACACGCGCTTGTGCTTTCTCCAGACCTGACAAGACTGGCCTTGATTTCTGGTTCATTCTGGTTCATTCGCATTTTCCTGGTCTACTGTCTCCCTTTCAGTTTCAACCCAAATATTCTTTTCTGAGCTGGTGGGTTTCCTCCAGCCTTAGCCTCTGTTTTGGTGAGCGACTCTACATAACCCAGGTTTGCATAGTAGACAAGCTAAAGAACCCTAAAGAAATGAAACCAAATGCTAGGGTTTTAGGGGGGTGCCTGGGGAGGACTGGTGGGGAGCTATAATATTGTATAAAGTGGATATTAAACCTACAGCAGCAAAACTAATTTTGTTTCCTTTACCCCCCCAACAATATTTACAGTATTTAATTGGAAAGGGTTTTTGTTATTGTCTTTTTGGGGTTTTTTTGGCCATTGTCAGGCCAAACCTCTTTTAAGCCTTCATTTAAGACCAAGAGTGGATTTTACTTTGGGATCTGTTCTTTTCCAGAGGGGAGAAAGCAGGCTGTCATTCATCTGTTAAGGCATGGCCATGGCAGTTGTTAAGGTAATGAAAAACTTAAGCTGCTCTGAGCCCCCTCCAATGCCCTGTGCCCCTTCTAGGGCCTTCTCACCATCCCACATTTCAGCAACTCAGAGTCAATGCTGGTGCGGGAGTCTGCTCCCACCCTGTTCCCAGGCCCATTCTGATCAGTGGGTGCCACACTAGTTGCAAAATATTGTTAGAAGCTCTCTGTAGTCTGTAGGTTATGTAGTCTGCCAAGTCCCTTGATTCTGGGTACTAGAATTTACTGCTGCTCTATTTTTCCCTTATTGAGATAGAAATGGTACTTGTCAAAATCCTACTCACTCTCTTAGGCCCAGCCCAAATGTCACTTTGTTGATGAAGTCTCCCCTGGTTACAATGACCACCTGCTCCTTTGGCCACATAACACTTGGTTTGTGCCTCTTTTACAGAACCGATGGTATTTAACCTGATATTACACCAATGTTCACAATGGGCAATTTGCCCCCCAGGGGACATTGAACAATGTCTAGAGACACTGTTGGCTGTCAAAGCTAGAGATGAGTCCTACTGGCATCTAGTGGGTAGAGATGAGGGATGCTGCTGAACATCCTACGATACACAGGACAGGCCCCACAGCAGAGTTACTGGCTCAACATATTAGCAGTGCCAGCCTTTGTGTCTCTATGTCTGTCCAGCTCCTACCTGTGAACTTCTTGAGGGCAGGACACTGCTGCTTGTATCATGTTCCAGCCCACTCCTCCCTGCCCCCACCCATCTGGAACCATGGTGATCCTTTCAATTTAGTTGGTCACTCCATTGTGCGTTGAACTGAACTTACTTAGCTAAATTGAATCAAACTGAATTGAACCTAAGCTACCCACCAATAATTAGTCAAATGTACCAATCACCCTGTGTGGTAGTACAATCTTTCCTTTGCTTCACGATCAGGGAGTGAAGAAGGTCCTCTTTAAGCCCACACTAGTAGGTGAGCCCAGGCCCCTGAGAAGTTGAACTCAGGGGCTTAGGGACAAACATGAACATTGTAAAGGCTTTGGCTCCTATCATGCATCTTAGGGACACAAGGAGTATGACCTTCTCATCACCCAAAAACAGATGAAGCTAAGAGCTACCACTGCCCCCAACTCTCTTTCATAGTAGGTGTTGGAGAAGTGCAGGACAGGCCAGCCCACTGGCCTAGAGGCAGTGCAGTGAAGGGCAGAGCAGCATTCTTGCATTGTAGCCCACAAAGATGTTCATATCTCTTCTACACCAGTACTGACAGTCTGACCTTGACCTGTGGGCCTACTTCCCTCATTTGTAAATGGGAATAATAAATTCTTACCTGCTTTGAGGCAGGGGCTGGGCTTGGTCATCCTGGTGCCTAACCCAAATATACTGAGCATTCTGTGTGCCTCGCTTCATTTACCTTTATCAGTGTTCCCATTCCAGATGAGGCCACTGAGGCCCAGAGAGATGGCATGGCTTGCCCAGGGTCACACAGCTAGAATGCGGTAGAGCCTGATTCCAAACTCAGAGTCCATGCCTCATCCACTCCAGAACACTGCTTCATCCTTCCCTCCACTTCTCAAAAAATGTAGTGTCTACCCATCTTTCCATCGTCTTCATGGGCTCTTAAAGACACAAGACTGTTTTTCCTGGGTGTTTTTAAGCCATCTTTGGAATATACACAGGGATCTCTGGGCTTTCACTCACTGACTAGAACCAAAGTGGGACAAGATTAGAATTGGAGCTTCCCTTTTATTCAAGATTAGATTTGCTGTTCCATCCAGAATAACCTGCTGTTCCCCATCTATACTCCCTGGTTTCAAGCAGACCTAAAATTACAAGAGAATTACCTTGCTTTGAGGCAGCTGGTATTTCTGTTTCCTGATGAAAGTAGATACTAGAGAGTGGAACTACCCAGAAACCAGGGGGCGGCATGTTGGCCATACGGGAGGCAAATAAAGCTCGTTTTCTTTTCTTGGCCTTCTTAAAGATGTATCTAATTTGGGGCATTTTTAGTTTGGTTCATCTGTATCTGGAAAGGTTCTTCTTTTCTCCCTAAGTGACATCTCTCTTGAGCGCTTCCCTCTTCTCAAGGTGAGTAATCCCCTCTCCAGCTGTTCGTAATTACTAATTAGTGAACAAAGAGGCTAACAAACAAAATTAGTCCTTGGGCCATAATTTGGGATTGAACCAAAAGGAGAAGAAAGGCCTCAGTGTGCTTTTCTTTCCCCCCTAAAAAAAGAAAACAACAAAACATAACACATTTGCCCTCGGTAATTTGTCATAGTCACATCTGAGTTGTCCGTAGGCTGCATATTCACACCATATGAGGAGAGGTTGCAGGTGATGGCTTACCTCCTCAGCAGTGGAGGGGCCCCAGACAGGTGCTTCACAGAGCATGCCTGGCGTCATCATGGGATGGAGAAGGAATGAGCTGCCATTCTTTAGAAGAGGTAAGCTCCATCCTACCCATCTGCTCATCCATGCTGGCTCAGGGGAAGGGGTACTCTTCCCATTCTCTCTCTTTCTGTCTCGTTCTCATCTTCAGTATACCCAGTACAGAAAGAGATATAGGCATTCATATTCCACTTACATCATCTCTTTGAAATCTCGTTACTGCTCTTTCCATTTATTGGCCAAGACATTGAGGCTAAGATCTACACACTTCCTCAGAGAGACACCTAATAAGTAGCAGTACTAGGAATTAACTGTGGTCTCAAGATTCAGTGCCCATAGCCTTAGGAATTTACAACTAATAAATGCCAATTTCATTGGGAAGACCAAAATAGCATATAAGAAAGGATTTAAGAGGAGAGAAGTGCTAAATTATGAGCTACTAAATACACTTGGCTTTCTAGAAGCTGCACAATCCAGGTTAACCACAAAGAGGTGGGTGGTCCGTGAGTGGGAGAACAGTACGCTCACCTGCTTGGCTGTTCTGTGAGATCACCTCTCAGGAAATATTTAGAACTCAATACCCACTTTCTAACTTCCTCAGCGAAGTTCCACCATCTCTTTCCTTGCTGGGAAAGTGGGATAATTGTTCTAGGCCCCTCGAGGCTGCAGAGGCAGATTTTTTTCTCAATTTCCCTGCCCTTCTGCTATCTCTCTTACCCCCTGCTATTTTCCTTTGCATCCTACTCTCTGTCTAGCTTCTTCCTCCTTCCTCCTGGCTGGCTGATCTCTCATATCATTGACTTGAGAAAGTTTTGCATCCCTTAAAAACCTTCTCCAAAGTGAATTTATGCTATGATGAGTGGCTGTCACCAGGGCTGCTGATGACCCACCCCTTCCCTTGACTCTGGCTCCCACATTCTATTCTGTTTTCTGCCACTTCTCCATTGCTGAGTCCCAGCCTGCCGAGTTCCATCACCAAGATCAACAGCAAAGCTAAGCAGTCCTTCCCGATGGTTGGGTGGGCCATCAAGTAAGCCATCAGTCCTGTAGACTCACCTTGTCTCTTTAGCAAGCACCCAGAAAACTTTTGGGGTGTGTTGCCATGGAGATGATGGAGTCTTCCTTGTAGTCCCTTCCTGAGACTTTCTTATGCAACCTGCCTCTTTCCGGAGTGCTGGGATGCTACAGGGAGGTTTCTTAAATTAATCCTGTCAAAATAGCCTTCGAGTTCTTTTGGAGCAGGGATTTCTTTTTTTTTTTAATCTCACAAGACACAAACTGTTCAAGGGAAGAACTGGGAACAAAGACAGCTCAAGAGGACCGGAGGGCACTTGGAGAACATTTAGAGGAGAGCGTGGAAATGATTGATGGGCTGGGAAGTGGGACCACAGCAGAGGAGTGAGAGGCAGGGGCTGACTTAGCTGGGAGAAGATCAGGCTGACAAGTGACCTAGTAGCAGGGTTCAAGTTTGTGGAGTGTTAGGATATGGAGGCTGGTGATTAGCTGACTCCCCATCACCACCAGAGAAGGCAAGACATTTAAAGAGGGAGGAAGGGGAGGGGAGCATGGAGCTGCTGGAGGAACTGCTGGCCAGAGTGTGGTGAACACAGAGAGAGGGTGGGTCGTGGGTCTCCCTACCTGGTGTCTTCCCCTATGAGCCAGGCACTGGTGGTGCAGGTGGTGGAGCATCTAGCCCAGAGGCTCCCAGTCACTCGTGCTGTGATCAGCACCTGGATGGCAGCATTGGCATCTCTCCACACATGTTCAGAATGCAGTTTTCTGGGCCCCACCTACGTCTCCTGGTTCAGAATTTCTGGATGGGAAAGTCCAGGAGTCTGTTTTTAATAAATTCTTCCAGAGGAATCTTAAGAGATTCATTGAGAACCAAGAGGCTAGTATATGGAAAAAGAGAAAATACCTCCTCAAATTCCTCTTGTCCCCTTCAGCATCCAGCATGGTCTTTCACCACCCATAAGCCTTTCCAGAACCCAGACCACAGATGCCCTCGTAGCTCCGCCCAGTGTCCCTACTGGCTACCTTGCAGTGGGCCCTCTGTGGGGCTCAGGAGCCTGGTGCCTCTTCTCAGGCATGGGCACGAAGCTGCTAGAAGAAATGCTCATCCCACCTTTTTGTTCCTGACTTTGCTGACAGTGACTGGAGTCTAGGTAGTAGCTTTGTAGAGTTAGCCAGGACCAAGGAGTCCCAGAAAAACCCCACCACTGCATCAGGTGGCTGGCGTGCAAATGGGCTGGGAGCCAAGAGACGACCCCTCCTGCTGGAAAGTAGGTCATCTTTCCTCCTCTGGTCAGGTGTCCTCCTCTGGAAATGGAGAAGGCTATAGATGGTCTCCAAAGTCTGTTCTTTCTGTCTGTACTGGCCATTTGAGGAGTTGGATTTCATAAGGAATTCTTGAAGAATGTATAATCCTGGGTTCAGTGCAGTATTCAGAGTGCAGTAGTTCAAATGTGGTGATTTTTTCCCTTTTACATTATTTGCCTTGGGGAGCTAGGATGGATAAGGAAGAATATACCAATATGCCTGTCCCCAGTTAGCTTGTGTGAGGCTGCTGCTCACCACATGTGACCGTGGGCATGTTTCTTTCACTTGAAGGCAGATTACCAAACTACAGATCCTGTTCTTTGGCTTTGGAACAGATTTTTGTGTTTTAAATGTGGCGCCTGTAATCAAAGAGTACTGTTCATAGGAAGTAAAGGAATGTTGTGGGGAAGGATCATTATTTCATGGCCTTATTTGTTTTATTCCTGCTGAGTTCTAGACTGCAGTGGTATTTAAAAAAAAAAAAAGAAGAAGACGAATAAGAAGCTCCAATGGCAATTATTAACTTTGCTTCTGAGGTGTTGGAGACTAGCCACATCCTGGTACTTGAAGAAAAAAATAATGAAATTTTGGTATAAGACAAATTACTAGTTTTCTACCACAGAATTTAGTCCAGCTTTCCTCCTTAGGAACTGAACCTTGATTTTCACCTGGCACATTGCAACCTAGACTGAAAAGACTGTGTTTTCCAGTCTCCTGTAAGGCTTGGTGGCAATTTCTGGCCAATGAGAGATATAAACTAAAGTACTGTATGTGGTAACTTAATAAAACCTCCTTTAAGGGAGAGGGATGAGCCCTTTTTCTTCTTTCTTTTCTCCTTCCTGTTTCCTGGAATGCAGTTGTAATGGCTGGAATTCCAGCAGCCATGTTGACTGTACAATGGAAGCGAAGCATTGCTGATGGCAAAGCATAGTCTCAATGACCATGAAGCTGCCATCCCAGCCCATCTCCCTTTAGACAGAGACTTGAGAGAAAAATAAAGCCACTCTTATTTTTTGTTTCATTTATGCAGCTGGAAAAGACATAGGAAAGGGCACAGTTTCTAAAGTCAGACTGGTTGTGACATGCAGGTCTGCCTCTGATTAATCATGACCTTGAGCATGTTATCCTCTTGATTTTCAATTTCCTCATTTGCAAATTAGAATAACAATCTCGGGGCACCTGGGTGGCTCAGTCGGTTAAGCGTCCGACTTCAGCTCAGGTCATGATCTCACAGTTCGTGAGTTCAAGCCCCTGTCGGGCTCTGTGCGGACAGCTCAGAGCCTGGAGCCTGCTTCGGATTCTGTGTCTCCCTCTCTCTCTGCCTCTCCCCCACTCACGCCCTGTCTCTCTCTGTCTTTCAAAAATAAATAAATGTTAAAAAAATTAAGAAAGGAGAAAGAATAATAATCTCTACCTCACAGGCTATTCATAGGTATTAGATACCATATTTATAAGGTATCCCATTTAGTACCTAGCACATCGTAGATGGTTAAAAGTAGCAGCTATGTGTATGTGTACGCGTGTGTATCCATCTGGCCACAGACACTGTGCCATGTTCTGGAGGTGTATAGATAAATACAGTATACCCCTGCTCTCACTCGCAGGCTCGGGGGAGAATCTTGGTGTCATAGCCGGGGGCCCAGTCATAAAGTATGTGCGTGTCTGCATGCCACGATGCAGGCTTAGGTGATCTTAGTGTACACATCAGCAATTGAAGAGTGCTCTCTTGCAGTGAGGCCTTTGGTCTTTGCTCACTTGGACTTGCTACTTGGGATACTCTTCCCTCTCCTTTACTCCTCTGAATCCTGCCTATTTTTATGGCCCATTGACATCCTTTCTCTTCCGTGTCTAAACTATTGCAGCCATTCCTTGATTTTTACTGAGTTTGTCTCAGCAAAGACCACAAAGTTAGGGCTTAACATATTCTCTTACTAGGTGTGTGCATCTGTGTTCATGTGCAGGTGTGCTTGTGCGTGTGTGTGCATGTATATGCACCCATCATTTTCAGCTGGACTATGATCTTCTTAAAGGTAGAGACCAGGTTTTAGAATTCTTTTTATATGGAATATATAGTAGGTGCTCAGTACTGTTATTGAGAAAGCACAGTTTTACAGGTTAAGAACTTTTTTCCCTGTGAGAGCTGTGTCAGGCTTGTGGTCCTTCTCAGTCTCCTGTGACTGCAGACTGTGTAATGAAGCAGAAAGGGAAAGAGCGAGGAGGATGAGGGATGGCTTGGCTCAGAGGTGAACACACCACCTGGCCCAGGCTCTGAGCCCAGGGGCTAGGACAGCTTCGCCAGGCAGACACAGGGGAGACTTTCTCCTCCCCAGGTAGGAACTGGATGATAAGAGACGGTTTCTCACCCTAAGGAAACTTCTTCATAAAAACTTTCTTCATCAAAACCTTCCCAGTAGCTGTAACATGCTGTTAGTCATATGTGATGATGGCCCAGGGGCGAATAGGTGTCAGGCATTTTAGATGAACTGTCTCTTTCTATTAGGAACGAAATCTTGAAATCCCATATATTCATATTTCAGCTCTCAAGGGGTTATGACCCTCGGCCTAGGAGCCACCTCTGATTCTTCTTGCCCCTTGTCTTGCCTGCCCATTATCTGACTCATAGCATTGTCTATCCCCAGGAGTTACCTATGAGGATCAGGAGACAAGCTGCCTTGGAGGGTTTCCAGTTCTAGAAACCTTAGCTGATCTGATAATACACTGGGAATATCTTATAAAACACAGAATTATCCTTTCCCCCCTTTGTCATTTTTATATTTCTGTTTTTGTAAATCCCACATTATTTTGACCTGTCTCAACTAATACCACAGTCCATTCCAAATAACTTACTAACCTGTACTAACAAAACCAGTTAGGGCTGTCAGAATAAATGTGTATTATCTGGCTCCTTCTCATCCCTTCTCGGTGAGGTCTTTCTCAGACTGCTGGGGTGCTCAATGGACAGGTACTTTCAGAGTGCCCTCCGTATGTCCCACATTAGGGTCCTCACCCTACCCTCCCCATCTCCTTTCCAGAATTGTCTTCCTCCCTTCTGCCCTTCTTCCTTCCCTTCCTCCCTCCCTCCCTCCCTCCCTCCCTTCCTCCCTCCCTCCCTCCCTTCCTCCCTCCCTTCCTTCCTTCCTTCCTTCCTTCCTTCCTTCCTTCCTTCCTTCCTTCCTTCCTTCCCTCTGTGAAAGAATAGACATGATGTGTATGTGGAAGGCTGAGGAGGATAGCCTGGGAGTTCTCTTTCAACCTGAGAGTCCTCGTCTTCCTCATCTCAATGTGGATGAGTTCTGGGTCTTCTTCAAGGGCAGCCCTAACCCATCAGTCAGCTGTCTGAACCCCAGCCCCAGAATCCCTGTTTCTGGTATGAGTTCTCAACCTCAGCAAGAAGGGAGATCAGAGTGAAGGCTGTTGCCCCTCCTTGTAGCTGATTTTCTTCTGTAATCATTGTGATTCTGAAGGTCTGTAGGTGAATATATATAAGAATAAAGAAAATTGATCAGAAATATTAATACAAAAGGGAAAATGCAATTTGTGGAGGATGCTGAGACCCCATGTGGGCTTCTGTAGGAGAATAGGAAGTGAGACTGGCCTTCAGGCTAGAGGCACTACAACAAATACAGTTACAGAGGAATTGAACAAATGCATTTACAATATCTCCCTGAATTAAAGGGTTAAAGTCTGCCTGTACCAATTTTATCCTAATAGTGGAAGAACCGCCTGATATTTTCTTAGTTTTTGACAGTATGCTCAGTGAAATTATGGAATGTGTATAGGGGCCAAAGAAGGCAAGCATTTTGATTTTCTAAAGTCCAGAGGCTCTAGAAGAGTAAACTTGATGTTACTCCATGGCAGACTCTTAGAATAGATTCCCTAAAAGATAGCATATGTGTGCCTTAGAAAGAAATCAGTAATTTTAGGAACACACTGAATTAACTAGGTTTTCTTAGTTGGGGGATTACTAGGCTTGGATCAAAAGGATACCTAAGATAGTGTTGATTTCAATAAGGCATTTGGAACATCTATCATAATTTCTTCATGGAAAAAAAATGTGGAAAATAAGTTGTGATTGATTGGCCAACTCTGATCAAAGAATGTGGTTTAACAGATTGATGCCAGTTTGGAGAGGGGCCTCCAGTTCAATGCCATGGTGCCCAGACCCAGTCAACATGTGTATCATTGAAACTGAAAAAAGGAAACATTACATTTGTTGAAGACACAAAATTGGGAGAGATGACTAATGCCATAAGTAGAAAAAAATATTTACAAGATCCATGCTGGCTCCTTACTTAACATGGCAGGAGACCAAACATGCTTGATATGCTTCCTAAGAACTTCCAAATAAAATACCCATAAACATACCAACAAGTTTAAAATTGGCAATCACATTCTAAATTATGGAGTAGTTAAGAGCATACATCAAAGAGCAAGTGGAATTCTTACCAGTGGGACTGGATGGCTTGAGAGGCACATTGCTGGCCTTCATTCCACACATCTACCAATTGACAGTCCCCAAAGAACTGGATTGTTAAATAAGATGTAATTCAGATAGAAAGATATTATAAAGACATATTAAGATATGAAAGGCTTCTGAAAATAAACCATTCATATCTTCCTCCTGAGACAATGAATCAATTAATCCTTAATATCCAGGTGACTGAAATGAATCAACATCAAGGACTCAAGGATAGTATAAAATGGACAATGGTGAACTTGAAACCAATTAAATAGAGCTAGGGTATAATAATTAAGAGCACAGGCTCTGGGAGGCACCTGGGTGGCTCAGTCAGTTAATTGTCTGACTTCAGCTCAGGTCATAATCTCGCAATTGGCAGGTTTCAGCCCATGTCAGGCTCTATGCTGACAGCTCAGAGCCCAGAGCCTGCTTTGGTGTCTGTGCTTCCCTCTCTTTCTGCCCCTCCTTGCTAATGCTCTTTCTATCTCAAAAATAAATAAACATTATAAAGAAAAAAATTTTTTAAAAGACCACAGGCTCTGGGATCAGAGAGACCAGCAAATGAATCCTAGCTCTACCACTTACTAATTCTAGGACTATACAAGAGTTATTTAGCCTGTATGAATTTCACTGAAAAAATTGGATTTCTATAAGAATTAAGTAGAAAATGTGGATAAAGTGCTTGATCCAGTTCCTGGCACATAAAAAATGCCCAATAAGTTTAGCTTTTATTGATGCTATTAATATCATTAATAAAAATAACTGTGTTAACTGTAATTACAAAATAAAAATTGGAATTAATTTTTAAAATTATATTTTTTATTAATTTTTTAAAATGTTTATTTATTTTTGAGAGAGAGAGAGAGACAGAGTGTGAGTGCAGGAGGGGCAGATAGAGAGGGAGACACAGAATCTGAAGCAGGCTCCAGGCTCTGATCTGTCAGCATAGAGCCCGACGCAGGGCTCGAACCCATGAACCATGAGATCATGACCTGAGCTAAAGTCGGACACTTAACTGACTCAGCCACCCAGGTGCCCCTAAAAATACTATTTTGAGGAATAATTGTGTGATAAGAAACTTAGTATATAATACAAGGTTAAATTAATAATATTAAAGAAATAGTGCTCAAAGAAATTAAGTATTACATGTGTTTGAAATGTATTAAATATACTTGTCTTTTTTTCACAATATATGAAGTTTATTGTCAAATTGGTTTCCATACAACACCCAGTGCTCATCCCAAAAGGTGCCCTCCTCAATACCCATCACCCACCCACCTCTCCCTCCCACCCCCCATCAACCCTCAGTTTGTTCTCAGTTTTTAAGAGTCTCTTATGCTTTGGCTCTCTTCCACTCTAACCTCTTTTTTTTTCCTTCCCCTCCCCCATGGGTTTCTGTTAAGTTTCTCAGGATCCACATAAGAGTGAAACCATATGGTATCTGGCTTTCTCTGTATGGCTTATTTCACTTAGCATCACACTCTCCAGTTCCATGCACGTTGCTACAAAGGGCCATATTTCATTCTTTTTCATTGCCACATAGTACTCCATTGTGTATATAAACCACAATTTCTTTATCCATTCATCAGTTGATGGACATTTAGGCTCTTTCCATAATTTGGCTATTGTTGAGAGTGCTGCTATGAACATTGGGGTACAAGTGCCCCTATGCATCAGTACTCCTGTATCCCTTGGGTAAATTCCTAGCAGAGCTATTGCTGGGTCATAGGGTAGGTCTATTTTTAATTTTTTGAGGTACCTCCACACTGTTTTCCAGAGTGGCTGCACCAATTTGCATTCCCACCAACAGTGCAAGAGGGTTCCCGTTTCTCCACATCCTCTCCAGCATCTATAGTCTCCTGATTTGTTCATTTTGGCCACTCTGACTGGCGTGAGGTGATATCTGAGTGTAGTTTTGATTTGTATTTCCCTGATGAGGAGCGATGTTGAGCATCTTTTCATGTGCCTGTTTGCCATCCGGATGTCTTCTTTAGAGAAGTGTCTATTCATGTTTTCTGCCCATTTCTTCATTGGATTATTTGTTTTTTGGGTGTGGAGTTTGGTGAGCTCTTTATAGATTTTGGATACTAGCCCTTTGTCCGATATGTCATTTGCCAATATCTTTTCCCATTCCATTGGTTGCCTTTTAGTTTTCTTGATTGCTTCCTTGGCAGTGCAGAAGCTTTTTATCTTCATGAGGTCCCAATAGTTCCTTTTTGCTTTTAATTCCCTTGCCTTTGGGGATGTGTCAAGTAAGAAATTGCTACGGCTGAGGTCAGAGAGGTCTTTTCCTGCTTTCTCCTCCAGGGTTTTGATGGTTTCCTGTCTCACATTCAGGTCCTTTATCCATTTTGAGTTTATTTTTGTGAATGGTGTGAGAAAGTGGTCTAGTTTCAATCTTCTGCATGTTGCTGTCCAGTTCTCCCAACACCATTTATTAAAGAGACTGTCTTTTTTCCATTGGATATTCTTTCCTGCTTTGTCAAAGATTAGTTGGCCACATGTTTGTGGGTCTAGTTCTGGGGTTTCTATTCTATTCCATTGGTCTATGTGTCTGTTTTTGTGCCAATACCATGCTGTCTTGATGATGACAGCTTTGTAGTAGAGGCTAAAGTCTGGGATTGTGATGCCTCCTGCTTTGGTCTTCTTCAAAATTACTTTGGCTATTCGGGGCCTTTTGTGGTTCCATATGAATTTTAGGATTGCTTGTTCTAGTTTCAAGAAGAATGCTGGTGCAATTTTGATTGGGATTGCATTGAATGTGTAGATAGCTTTGGGTAGTATTGACATTTTGACAATATTTATTCTGCCAATCCATGAGCAGGGAATGTCTTTCCATTTCTTTATATCTTCTTCAATTACCTTCATAAGCTTTCTATAGTTTTCAGCATACAGATCTTTTACATCTTTGGTTAGATTTATTCCTAGGTATTTTATGCTTCTTGGTGCAATTGTGAATGGGATCAGTTTCTTTGTCTTTCTGTTGCTTCATTATTAGTGTATAAGAATGCAACTGATTTCTGTACATTGATTTTGTATCCTGCAACTTTGCTAAATTCATGTATCAGTTCTAGCAGACTTCTGGTGGAGTCTAAATATACTTGTCTTAATGAGGGGAGCCATTAGTTACAGTTTTGTTTTAGACTTCTTAAGTTATAGAAGCTTTTGTTGCATATGTATGTAATAAGTGTAAAGGTTAAAAAATCAGGGTTTTTTTTAACTCTCATTAAAAAAAAAACAACACCAAGAGGCTAAAATGTAGTCTGTGAAACAAAAAATGAGAAAATAAACATACACAAAAATGTCCAGAAGCATAAAACAAAATGGCCAAAGATATCAATGGTGGTAAAATATGTAAAAGTGGGTTAAATGTTCTTGTTAAAAGTCTAAAACTCTCAAATTTAGAAAATAAAACCCAATCATATTCTTGTACAGACTCACTACACACAAATGATACAGAAAGACTAAAAATAAAATTAATGAATTAGAAAATAATACAAGAGTGGATTTGATAGCTACTACTGTGAAATAAAAAATTGTGTGACCTCTATAAAGTTTATAAATAAAAAATAAAAAGGAAAACAATAAGGAAGCATAAAAGGAAAACAATAAGGAAGCATAATATATACAAAGGAAATTTTAAGGTTAAGAGAATGGATGATATTAATAGTTGTATGCTAAAATATTTGAAAATTTCAATTGCAACTTTATGGAGAAATTAAAGTTTCAACTTTAGATAATTTGTTCCAAAACACAGAAAAGGAACATAAATAAAGTTTAAAAAAATTTTAGTAAAAGCAGCATTATCTTGAAAAAATTGTCACACATAGAGAAAAAAAAATTATTTCAATCTTATGTATGTACACAGATGAAAAATAAATTGAATCCAGTAGATTCATAATTTGGTAGGATATATTCAGTGAACTGAAAAACTATTTGATATTGGGAAATGTATTACTATAATATATCACATTAGTGAATCAACTAAAAAAATAATGCATCATGCAGTAAAATCCAATATCTATTTTATTTTATTATTATTATTATTATTATTATTATTATTTTAGATGAAAGGCATTGGCTGATTTATTTCCACCCAAAGTATTTCAACATATTAATGGAGTTTTTAAAGTGTAACCTTTTGGCTGTGTTTTTATTTTTATTTTTATTTTATTTTATTATTTATTTATTTTTTGTATCAAATTTATAGTCAAATTGGTTCCATACAACACCCAGTGCTCATCCCAAAAGGTGCCCTCCTGAATACCCATCGCCCACCCTTCCTACCCTCTCACCCCCCATCAACCCTCAGTTTGTTCTCAGTTTTTAAGAGTCTCTGATGGTTTGGCTCCCTCCCTCTCTAACCTTTTTTTTTTCCTTACCCTCGCCCATGGTCTTCTGTTAAGTTTCTCAGGATCCACATTAGAGTTAAAACATACGGTATCTGTCTTTCTCTGTATGGCTTATTTCACTTAGCATAACACTCTCCAGTTCCATCCACGTTGCTACAAAGGGCCATATTTCATTCTTTCTCATTGCCACGTAGTACTCCATTGTGTATATAAACCACAATTTCTTTATCCACTCATCAGTTGATGGACATTTGGGCTTTTTCCATAATTTGGCTATTGTTGAAAGTGCTGCTATAAACATTGGGGTACAAGTGCCCCTATGCATCAGCACTCCTGTATCCAATCCATTTTAAATAAACTCACTATGGGGGCACGTGGGCGGCTCAGTTGGTTAAGCATCTGACTTCAGCTTAGGTCGTAATCTCATGGTTCATGGGTTTGAGCCCCACGTCAGACTCCGTGCTGACAGCTCAGAGCCTGGAGCCTGCTTTGGATTCTGTGTGTCCCTCTCTCTGTTCCTCCCCCACTCGTGCTCCATCTCTCGTTGTCTCTCAAAAATATAAATGTTAAAAATAAATAAATAAATTTAGTGTACTAGAAATTGTATACTTAACATAATTTTTTTAAAAAGTATCTCAAACCAACAGCAAACATTTAGTGATGAAACCCTGGAGGTGTTTTCTTTAAAATCAAGAACAAGAAAGAGATGTTCACTAGAACCATTGCTAATTCACATTGTAAAGGGTCTAGAGGATGCAACAAAGTAGGAAGTGGAGAAGAAGAGATAAAATTGTCAATATTTTTAATCAATGTGATTATAATCCTAGAAAGTCCAACTAAAAGTGGTTAAGATTAATAAAAGCACCTGGAGGTGGCTGGATATGACATAAATATTTTAAAAATCAATCACTTTTTTAAGTATCCAAAATTAAATACATGAGACTATATGGCAAATGTAACTGAAAGTCATAGACCATTGTTTGAATAAATGGGATCATGGAAAGAGTGAACATTGTGGAAATTCCAGATATTTTCAGATTAATTCATAACTTTAATTCCATTCAACAGTCCAGGGTAGTTGGGCAGGGGAGAGTTGGAGGTAGTGGGAAGAAGGGGAGCACTTGACAAAAGTAATTCTAGAATTTATTTGGAGGAATAAACAGGCAGAATTTACCAGTAAAAACATGTAGAGAACACTAGTGAGGAAAGGATCTTTTTCTATATAAGAAAATATAATACTATCATTAAATAGAATAGTATAGGTAAAGGAATCCACAGGTAGAGCAGTGAAACAAACCAGCTAGGAAACAAACTCTGGTAATATTTACTGGTGTATAGAATAAAATTTTTGAACAGAAATGTCCAAAATAGTGTAATAGCATCATTTTCTTTTTTTAATTTATTTATTTATTTATTTATTTATTTATTTATTTATTTTAACTTGTTTTATTTTTTATTTTTTTTAATTTACATACAAATCAGTTAGCATATAGTGCAACAATGATTTCAGGAGTAGTTTCCTTAGTGACCCTTACCCATTTAGCTCATCCCCCATCCCACTACCCCTCCCGTTAACCCTCAGTTTGTTCTCCATATTTATGAGTCTCTTCTGTTGTGTCCCCCTCCCTGTTTTTCTATTATTTTGGTTTCCCTTCCCTTGTGTTCATCTGTTTTGTCTCTTAAAGTCGTCCTATGATTTTTGTCTTTCTCTGACTAATTTCTCTTAGCATAATACTGTCTAGTTCCATCCACGTAGTTGCAAATGGCAAGATTTCATTCTTTTTGATTGCCAAATAATACTCCATTGTATACATCTACCACATCTTCTTTACCCATTCATCCATCGATGGACATTTGGGCTCTTTCCATACTTTGGCTATTGTTGATAGTGCTGCTGTAAACATGGGGATGCTTGTGTCCCTTCGAAGCAGCACCCCTGTATCCCGTGGATAAATGCCTACTAGTGCAATTGCTGGGTTGTAGGGTAGTTCTATTTTTAGTTTTTGGAGGAACCTCCATACTATTTTCCAGAGTGGCTGCACCAGTTTACATTCCCACCAGCAGTGCAAAAGAGATCCTCTTTCTCCGCATCCTTGCCAACATCTGTTGTTGCCTGAGTTGTTAATGTTAACCATTCTGACAGGTGTGAGGTGGTATCTCATTGTAGTTTTGATTTGTACTTCCCTGATGATGAGTGATGTTAAGCATTTTTTCATGTGTCAGTTGGCCATCTGGATGTCTTCTTTGGAGAAGTGTCTACTCGTGTCTTTTTCTCATTTCTTTACTGGATTATTTGCTTTTTGGGTGTTGAGTTCAATAAATTCTTTATAGATTTTGGATTCTATATGTGGATTTTTAAATCAATTTGACTAGTAAAAGAGAAATGCAAATTAAAACAAGGTACCATTGTTTTACTTATTAAATTGACAAGCATTTATTTTAAAACATAGTATATTAGCCAAAGTTTTGGTGAAATGGGTTCTCATATACTATGGTAGAAATAGAAAAATTTGTAACCTTCCTGGAAATGATTTATACAAATTATATACAATTTGTATATAATTTATATAAATTGTATATAACTTATACAAATACATCTAGGTCTTTCAAATGTTTCTATCCTTTCACCAGTAACTTTCCTTATAGGAATCTAGGCTAAGAAAATAATTGGGCAAAGATTTATATTTATGTACAATGATGTTCATTGCAGCATTACGTATAACAGCAAAAAAAAAATTGGACATAAGCTAACATCAAAGGGGAATGTTTAAATAAATTGTGGTATAATTCATGTGACGAGCTAATAAAAATGATATTTTTAAAGCTTGCAAGTCAAAATGTTCATTGTGCATTAATAGTAGGATATAAAACATACGGACAGCATAATAACAGAGATTAAAAGGAAAATAAATATGCATAATATCACATTTTCTATACTCTATAAAAATAAACTCAGTAATCTATGAATAAAAGTTCTGGACCACAACTAATGAGATCAATTTATTATTAGAAATGTAAAGTTCTACATTCAAGCTCAAAAAAAAAAGATAGAAAAGGAACAGGACTGATTTAACTTATGGGAAAAAAAACAGGGGCTTTAGTTGCCCACATGCTTGGTGATGTGATTGTAACCAAAAAAAAAAAAAAAGACCGGGGTTGCCTTGATGGTAGGCTGTGGTGTCCAGGTTATGGGAACAACAGTCCCTTCTCCTCTGTACAGGTCAAAGCACATCTTGAGCATGGCTCTCCATGTTTCCAGGGGCCAAGGGGATTCCTCATTTTGTCTTGGTCACATTCAGTGAGTGAAACCAGAGTAGCCATCTGGAAACCATGTTACATAAGGACCTGTGCGGGGCCAAGGGACATTTTGCCTAGAGAGGAGAATATTTAGGGGCAATGTAATAGCTGATTTCAATTACATGAAGAGGCTGTCACAGGAAGAAAAATTAGGCTAATTTGGAGGGGCGTCAAGAAGAGAACTAGTTCTTGGGGAGGAGTTAAATGAAGACAGATTTTAGAACAATGTAAAGTCTGAGTTATAACAATTAGATGTGTGAACAAACATGATCTCATCTTGAAAAGTGGTAAATTGTTCAGGACAACAGAAGCTGAACAACTCTTGTTGAGGAGTGATCATCAAAGACTTCACTGAGCAGAAATTGGCCTAGAAGCCATTGAAAGACCATTTCAACTGTAAGAGTCTGTAATTTCATCAATGACTGACTGGAGGTCTCAGTGGGCAAAAAAAAAAACAAACATTCAATGTTACACAGATTCTCAAGACAGTGGTTCTCAACCTTTGCCATGCAACAGAATCATCTAATCTGTGAAAAACAGATTGTGGGGCCCTACCCCCACAGTTTCTTATTCAGTGGGTCTGGGGTGGGACCATGGAATCTATATTTCTAACAAGCTTCAGGTGATGCTGATGCTACTGGTCCAGAGACCACACTTTGAAAACCACTGCTTGAGGTCACTAGTAACAAATAAGGAGGTTTTATTGAGCCTATAGTCTAATGATATAAAAATCCCAACATCACTATATGGCATATAAAAGATACATGCTAAGTAATTACTGATTCTCTATAACTCTTGAACTGTATTGTTGAAATTTGTGGAATTAAATTACAGGCTCTTCAGAGGTCTGAATGGATCCACATTCATATCCTGATGACAGGACAGCCGTATCAGCAGGCCAAATAAATTGATGTGGATCATTGAAAGTCTGTAAGAGAAGCAAGTGCTGCGATTTTCTTCTATTCTTCTATTTTTAGCTGTTCTACATTGTAGGGAAGTTCACTGTCACTTAGAAATTCATGAAGGAACTATAAAGTGTTGGTCTTGGACTTCAGAATGGCTCACAATTAGCTTTTTTGGATTTTGTCTTCTTGGTTTGTTGTTTATGGTTTGTTGTTTTCTTGACCCTAGAAGAAAGCCCTCCTCGGTGAACCATGTTGCTATGATTAGAGCACAGTTTATGACCTAGAAAGCCAGAGATGGGCTCCAAAAGTTTGAGGATGCCCCCAGTGTCTCTAAGTAATTCTTTTTTTTAATATTACATTATATTTTATTTTACTTAAATTCAAGTTAAAATATAGTGTAGTATTTGTGTCAGGAGTAGAATTTAGTATTTCATCACTTATATATAACACCCAGTGCTAATCCCAACAAGTGCCCTCCTTAATGCGCATCACCCATACCTCTTGTGATTGTCTCCATTCAAAGTGAGCCTCATTTATTTGAGTTTTCAGCTAATCAGTTTAGGAAGGAACAGCCTCCCCCTGGCATCCCCCCAACCCCCCGCCCCTGATCTCTTCACAGTTTATGATGTGGAGTGTGAGCAGACTGTGTGCTTAACACACTTTGTAGTCAGTTGTCATGGTGCTGGGGAGGAATCTGGTTCCTATGGCAACATCAGGTTGACTTGTTGCACCTTATACCACAGGCAGATCTTGAGCAGTGGCTTATTTGATCTCAAGTTAATCTGGGAGAGATGGGTATGTGTCATACTGAAAAATGTCCCATTTTCCTACAACTCACCCAGTCCTTCCTGTCTGCTTATCCTCTCATCCATATCATCAAAACTTTTTAAAAAAATAATAAAAATTTCACATGCCCTTTCCTTAACCTACTTAAAAAACTCCAAAGTATTACTTTAAAATTTTTCTAACGTTTTTTTATTTTTTATTTTTGAGACAGAGAGAGACAGAGCATGCATGGGGGAGGGGCAGAGAGAGAGGGAGACACAGAATCGGAAGCAGGCTCCAGGCTCTGAGCCATCAGCCCAGAGCCCGACTTGGGGCTCGAATTCACGGAGTGCGAGATCGTGACCTGAGCTGAAGTCGGACGCTTAACCGACTGAGCCACCCAGGCACCCCTCCAAAGTATTACTTTAATACCTTCATCAGATTAAGGTGTAGTTTAAATGGTTAATTCCTTTTCTGTACCTTACTGAAACCAGTTCACCCGATGGCATGCCTTTTCTCTGGCTAGGTCTTTCCAGCTACTTAGGGGGCTGTACATTTACTTACCAGCATTCATTTTTATTTTCCCCCTTTTTTCCTCTTTAGTCTTCTCTAACTTCCTTTGGATCCTTCCTTTCTTCCTTGGTGTGCTAGAATTTTCTGGTATTGGAACTTTGATTGCAATACTTAGGAAATTTGGCCATCATTTTTGGTTATACTGAGGTTTTTATTGTGATGGCAGTCATTGTTTTTACCCTTTCCTGCTTTCACGTTATTTGTGGCTCCCATTGGAGCCTTCCTAAATTCTCCATGCCTTCCTAAGCTCTGCTTGTTTTCCTGTGATTGGGAACTGGGTGTTATTGTTTGTTTGTTGACAACTGTGCAACAGGCTGATGTGTCAGGTAGGCTGCCAGAACATGACCTTCCAGGCCACCAACCCTCCACTTCTCACTATAGCGCATCCCAGCCCCTACCATGTTGCCTTTGGAGGCCCAGGCTGTCAGGTGGGCATCAGTCAGGGCTCCCCTGCAACTCACACCAATGTAGGTCCCCAGCTCCACGGTTTGTCCTCCACTCCTGTGTCCACTCCAGAGCAGGGTCCTTAGCCATTCATTTAGCATCCAAAGAATACTAATAGAGGTAATAACCATAGCTGTAGGAATGACACATTGGTGTTAGGTGATAAATAAACCATCTCTCGCCAGCGTCAGCCCTACTACATCCAGCCAGCACAGTTGGAAAACAAACCACAATGTTGAAAGTCATTCCTTCAGTCTCCAAGTCACGCATCCAGTAGAAGCTGGACTCTTGGAGTGCTGGGTGGTTCTACATCAGGGTCTGTGGCAGGACAGCCTCAGAGTTTGGCATCATTGTTGGGGAATCAGGCATAAAAACAATAACATGCTTTCAGTGACGATCGATGCTTTAATTTTTACAAAACCTTTTGGATATAAGATTATTATACCATTTTCCAGATGGGGAAACTGACTGAGAAAGGATAAGTGGTTTGTCCAAAGTCACCCAGCTAAGAAAGAGTTAGAGCTAAAGCATAACCTGGGTCCAAGATTCCCATCTCACATCTACTCTTCTCTCTGGGCCACAGTTGTGTTGAGCAGCCACCCAAGAAATGGCATGGCTGAGACACTGCCAAAGAAGGACAGTGTCTGCCCTGTGGGCCACCTCAGCAAGCTGCGTTGGCTGGAGACATGTTGGGCACAGGCAGGGCTCAGCCTCAGAAACTTCTGATGAAAATGACAGCTGGTGTGATGGCCTGGCTGTGGTATGGCCCAGCCTGGAGCTCCTGTGGGACCTCAAGCCAGAGCATCTTCCATAAGCAGACCAAGTCTTAGCTTTCTTACTACAAAGTGAAAGAGTTGGATTAGGAGTCCTTAAACTCATGTTCATTTATATCATTCTATGACTTAGGAAGCTGTTTGTTGATGATCAGATGTTTCCTTTTTAAGGTATTTTCAGCTTCCCATTTATAGTCAATATTGAGTTGTTCCCTGTGGGTGTGTCCAGGCCCCTGCTGTCTCTCCTCTCCACACATCACACCATAAGGATGCTTTTTATTGTTGTTGTTATAGTCATTGTTTTTATTATTATTATTATTATTATTATTATTTATTTTATTATTATTATTATTTGAGAGAGAGAGAGTGAGTGGGGAAGAGGGGCAGCAGGAAAGAGAGAGAGAATCTCAAGCAGGATCACACTCACTGTGGAGCTCAGCACAAGGCTCACTGTGGGGCTTGATCCCATGACCTTGGTATCATGACCCGAGCCAAAATCAAGAGTTGGATGCTCAACTGGCTGAGCCACCCAGGTGCCCCTATTTTTGTTATTATTAAATTGAGTCCTTGCCTTGGCATTTTCTTAATGTGCTAGGCAGGGACAGTGGCTTTCTGGCAGTGGTGACCTAGTCAGTACAGAGCCTTTAGCCCTACTGGTGTTGTCCAGAGCTCACCAGTTAACTCCCAGGCCAACTGCGCTTGAAAGTGTTGACCCAGGCCACATGGACTGAGAGCTATCTTCTCTTCCAAGTCATGTGCTTTTCACATGGGAGGACTGTAAAAGATTAAACCAACCTAGAAACTGTCAGAGAAGAACCAAACCACCAAGGGAGCAAATGAGAAGGAACGGGAAGTGATCCAGACAGGGCCTGTGTGCAATCTACTGCCTAGCTCTGTGCCTGGCACCTGACAAACTAACAGGCGTTCAATAAATATTGGTTGAATTGCCGTCATTGCTCAGGTGATAGGAGCAGCTGAGCTCAAGCAGGGTTTCCCCTTAAGCCTCAGCCCTGGGGAAATGGTATCTTTTTTGTCATTAGAAAGCATATGGCTATTCAGGCTACACAGGGTTAGAAGTCCAGGCTGGAGCCCCAGCTCTGGACCTGCTGTGTGATGTTAAGCAAGTAGTTGAACTCCAAGCCTTGGACTGTGAGGACAAGCACCCCTTCCTCTCAGACTTGCTGCAAAGTCCTTACAAAATGCACCTGAGCCTAGGCAAAGAGAACAGGGGTAAGGTCTTACCCACCTTCCCCTACACGTGGCATAGCACTGGCACCTGCCAGGTTCTCAGCAAAATGTGGCGGTTGGGTAGATGAAGAGATGGGAGGACAGAAGGACAAATAAATGAACAAGGAGTGTCTGGGAGCTAGGGCAGACAAACTTCACTTAATCTGAAAGGGTTGTCCTGGATTACTGTAACAGGCCAAGGGCCAGTGGCTTGCTGTCTGTTTCTGCCCAGAGAAGCCCTGGGGAGAAGTGTGGGGGCCTAGATGAATCCAGAAACACTCAGGCACGAAGCTTGAACTAGGATTCTGATGCTCTGGGCTAAGTAATGCTACATCTGTCGCTAGAAGCAGAAAGGCATACCTTTCTGCTCGGAAAACCCCAGCTTCCAGCCTGCTCAGCAGAGAAGGGGTGGGAGACAGTGGCACCCCAAGAGTGTGGAGCACAAAGGCCCAGCACCGAGCATGCTCCACTGCCTGCCTGTCTGGCTGGAGATGGATGACAGTAATCACAGAGACGATAATCTGGCCTTTTCTTCCAGGCCCACCTGCTGCTGCTGTTGTCACGTTCTGTGCTCTGCTGCCATCCTCCGCAGTGGTGGGGCCTACCTCTTGGCAGCCCTGGGGTAATAATTAGGGGTGGGACAGCTCCCCAGCTGCTGCGATATATTTGAGGAGGAGCCTGGGGAAGAGGCGATGGCTGGGATCCAGCCAACAAAAGGAGAAATTAAATGGGCTGTCCCGGGAACCCACAGTTAGCATTTAAACTCTAGCATGAGCTGTGGGTTTCACCTAAAAAGCAGGGTTTTCGTGAGGGTTTGGACTCCCCCTCCCCCATTCCCTCTGCTACTTGTGAGTACAATTCATTCTGGTGAGGTTGGATGACTCTCAGCAGAACCACTCAGATATGATGCTGTCATGTGTAAGGCTCAGAGGCTGGGTCTGAGGCTTCCAAGACATCCCATGCAGTGCGAGGATAAACACACTGACAGAAAACAAATGAGTGTGGCTTCAACATTGCCCCCATCACCCCTGACCCATTCACAGCCCAGATGGCAGCCCAGTCCACAAGGAACTTACTGTCTAGTACAGCCTTCCTTGCTGAGTGCCCTCAGCCTACATTCTGCAGGCCATCAACATGTGTGGCAGGACCCAAATTTAGAGGGAATTAGGATTTTGTTTCATTTACTGTCTGTGTCATTCAGACTGCCATATTGGTTGTGGGGAGAGAGCCAGGAAATATTGATAAATACAGGCACAGGTACTGTGCACTGAGCACATCCTGTGTTCTTTATGTCATGTCATCCACACCACATGCTTAAAAGATAGGGTTGTATTATTTCCATTGTACAGCTGAGTAACATGGGGGCCACAAACATTTCATGCCGGCCCAAGTTCAAAACCAAGTGTGCCGGACTCCTAGACTTCTTTCTATTTTTCTGTGCTGTCCAGAACATGACCCAATGTCTCCCTTAATAGAATTGCAGAATTTTACCACCTCTCCCGTGTGGAAAAAACCTGTGAAAGAAGGTGGGGCCTCCAAATGAGCTCCTGGAGCCCAAGAGCTGAGTAAATGGGACTTGCCAAGGAACCCCATGCTCCTGAGCCGTGAAGAGGGTGGAGGCGGGGGTAAGAGCCCTTGGCACAGCTGAGCTGTTACTTCTTTTCAGCCAGGAGCTCAATGAAATCATTTGCCCTCTTTTGGACTTTAGCTTATTCCAGAAATGACGATGACAGAAGAAATAATACAATTAATGATCGCAAGAGGGTTAATAACTGCATGGGAACAAGTGAAGCACTAGGTCTTGGGAATGGACTCCACAGGTAGAAACAGCCTCAGAAATACCAGTTGGGAAAATATAAAGTAGCTTGAAGGGAAGGGTCTCAGTGTCCCAAGGGATGCATGCCACCCTCCATGTGTGCAGTGGCTGGAATGCTTGATGCCCAGGTGAATGGACAGATTCAGGGACTTCGATGTCCTGTGCCAATTATTTTTCCCACAGAATGCCCACCTTCATTGCCCATGATTCCTCAAGCCATCAAACATAGGCACGTTTGTGCCGACCAGTGTCTACAGAACCATGCCAAGGGTGGGTGGTGGAAACCATCTGCCATATATGCATGGTAAGGGGCACATCTGACCTCTGTGGAGAATTTAAAAACAATAATAAAACTGACAAAGAGCTGGTTTGCTTTCTGTCGCCATTATGTTCTGGCAATTCTAAATAATGTCAGTGATAAAATACTGCCCAGTGGAGCAGGATGCTTCCCCAGCACCCCACCACCACTTTGCATTCCACAGAATCTATACATTTCTCTGTTGGACTTCTTTGCTTGGCTGCTCTTGGTGTTCAGTTGGTTGGTTGATTTCCTTGTTGGCCAACAGGCCACTGCAGTCACTTTCAATTGCCATCCTGGTCAATCCCACGTTAACTACACAAATTTAAAGTTTATTTATTTATTTTAAGGGGGGGGGGCAGAGAAAGAGGGAGAGAGAGAATCTCAAGCAGGCTCTGCACTGTCCCCTCCAACGTGGGGCTCAAACCCATGAACCATGAGATCATGACCTGAGCTGAGATCAACAGTCAGATGTTTAACTGACTGAGCCACCCAGGTGCCCCACTACTACACAAATTTAGGTTGTTTTGTGGTTGTATTTAGGCAACTACCTTGAGAATGGTAGGAAACCCCAGGAGAGGAGGAGAACCAGGCGGGAAAATACCGTTTTCCTCTTTTTGTTATTTACTTATAAATGTCACAGAAATATTTCTGTTCATTTTGGATTTTTGCAAAGTGCTTTTTTTAAATGGAGACCTAGATCAAAGGCCTGTGCTGGTGATGTCCCTTTAAGCAGAGCCAAGGGGGGGATGGCATGGCAGGGACGTGTGAAGCTGCAGAGGTACTTGCACCGTACAATTTTCTGGGTCCTGACTGATAAATTATTGTGCGTCTTCCGTGTGCTCTGACATGCAATACAATTTGTCCGTGCAGCAGTGATGATAGGCTGTCCTGGGCTGATAATCAAGAACCCTCTATTTAGCTCCTTCAGCCTTTTGGAGAAATCTTAAGTAACTGTTCGTGTCCCTTTATCAGTTTTCTCTTCCACATTTTAGCATAAGTGGAAAAAGCTTTTAACCTTGAGAATTTTACTCACTTGGGGGCTGGGGGCGAGGAAGATGTGTTGTTAAAAGCGTAAAGGAAGTGGGAGGATCTTGACACTCTCAGCTAGAATGGCTTTTTCTTGGCCTGCCTCATGGCAGTGTGAGACTGTCTGGGTCCTAGAGATTGTTCAGTCTGCCTTCACTTTACGGGAAAGGAAGCAAACCCCGTGAGGGAAGTAACTTGCCCAAGGTCATGGGGTGGGTCCGCGGCAGACCCATCAGGAGGTCAGGTTGAGCCCTGCCACGCACCCCTCGCCCCCATCCCAACCCCAGAGAGGCCTGCACCAGCCCACCATACTTCCCATGGGCTTTGGGCTCCTGACACACCCCTGCACCTGAGGGATGGTCAAGTCAGCTTAAGCATCTGTTCAACAGATCTGTGTCCCTTGCACACTTTCCAGGTAGGAATTATTGGTAATAGGTTGTATAATCATGAAGACAGATGCCACTTTTGTTTCTGTGTAAATTGCTGTATAGCATCTCTATAGTCTAACCCCACCTTGTGTAAAACAGGCTTTGGCATTTGTATGCCACTTTTTGGATTTAGTTTTACAAGCCTTAACACATGAAGCTGCCTCTTTCCTTAAAGGCACAATGCTTGCAACTTGGGTACCTGGACAATGGTCTTGTGATTCAAATACAGTTTCCAAAAGATGGGACCGACAACAAGAGAGCAGGCAAGGATTTCATCTGTGTTATTTTGGTGATGGAATGAGCATTCACTAATTGTCCTCTATCTGGTTATATTCAACTGATTTTTTTCACCTCTTGGGGAATCTTCTACTAACCTTTTCTAATAAACTAGGTCCCTAAATAGGTTGGTTTGGTTCCAGATGCTTCCTCATCCCCCTTTCATTCCCAGGGAACAAATACACAAGCCATTTGGGTCAGTTTTCAACCTATTCTCCTGTTCTTATGAGGCACTTGGAATCTATATCTTCAGGGCCCTGATAATTCTAGCTGCGAACACAGTGCCTGGGATTGGCGGGGGGGGGGGGGGTCCCCGCACTGAGGAACTCTCTCACGTAGCAGCCTCACTTGCCAGATGCTTCAGCCCCAAGGAAAGACGCTGCCCCTTTCTGCACAAGCAAAGCCCTCACTGCAGAGGAATTTGTCCAAGCGGGTATCACAAAGGTTTGTTCTGGGCTGAAAGCTGGCACGAAAGGGCTCTGACAGCGAGCAACATTAGAATTAAAGACATGATAATACTAATTAACTTTCCCATGCCCATGCTCTGTGCATTTATTATTTGTATAGAGATAAAGCCTTAAATAATAGGCTGGCCTCTTTGGGAGCCCCAGTTGGGGGGAAAGAAGGCAATGTCCTCATTACAGCAAATAAGATAGATGGTGTTCTGCCACTGTGGCACATCCCCCAAGGACAACCTAGAGATGGTGCAGCCTCCTTCAGAGCGAGCCCTGTGTCCAGTAATGTGCACTTTCTCCTGGCAGGGTGTGGGGAGGGCAGAGGGACTAGGGCATGTGGAAGAAGAGAAGCAGTTTCCAGTGACTTGGCCATCTGCCTTCCTGGGCCTGCTATGAACCATGCAACAGTCGCCTTCAGCCTGGCCACCTGTGGTTGCAGGAAGCTCTCTTGATTCTGTGGCCTCAGTTTTGTCCTTTATGAATAAGGGAAGGTAGAGGATAGATAAAAAGTCATCAGCCTGGACAGGCTTCAAAGAGTCCTTGAAGTTCCTGAAACTATATGCAAAATGTGAATGTGCTTGTGGGCATTTTTCAGGGACTAGAAGCCCACTGCTTGCCTCTAAGTCCCTGAACCAGAGGTTAAAAGCCACTAAAGGAGGAGCTCCCCAAGGGTCCACCTTTCTCTTCTAAGTCACTGATTTTAGAGCTGCCAGACCTGATGCACTGGGGTTGTGGAGATGGATGATGGATGCTTGGGTTGAAATACCCTATAAATTAGCTGTGTAAAAGCAATTGACTCAATGGCTTTCCAATAATGCCTCCCAAATGGGGTGGCTCTAGTGCCCCTACCTCATCTGCATCTGCAACAGCTCTGGAAAGCTGGCTCCCCTGCCCAAGTTATCCTCAACATAAAACCCCAGGACATTGCATCAGTTCTGGGCTAACCCTGCAGACTGTTCCAACCATGGGGCAGCTTAGTGGTTCCCTTGTGACACAGAACTAAGCCCATCTCCCCGAGTCTGTTTCCCTCTAGTGCCCTCACCATCTAGAGCCTGTGCACTATACCTTCCACTCCAACCAGGTGACCTGCAAAGCAATTCCTAGGATGTCTGATTTGAAATTCGACTAATAAATTAGTAATAATGAGTTTGACAATTGGGAATGCTTGAGAAAAAATCTTCTGAAGTACTTGGAGATATCCTGGGGGGAAATAGAAACAACTTTATTAAGAATTGGAGCATCTGGGAAAATACTGGGAGACTGATTCCCAGGGACTGCCCTGGAATCAGAGGGCCCTCTTTGATTAAGTTCTGCCTCCAGCCAAGTGCAGACAGGTTTGCTTCTCTTTTGTTTTCCCAAATATTCCCCTTGCTCTAATCAAGAGTTCTTTACCTGGGATTCAAGGAGTCTATAGATAGAATTCCAGAGGGTCCATGAACTTGGATGGGAAATAATTGGATCTTTTCACAGACTTCTTCCTGAAATGTATCATGTTATTCCTTTGTGAATGTAGGCAACAATCCACCACACTAGTGCAGTATCTGTGACTTTTTCCCCTGTTAAAAACCATGGGTATTTTCCTATCACATTAAAATGGTTATAGATGTCTCAAAAGGATTGTTTTCCCTTCATCAGTACTTCAAAAGTCTGGTAGTCTACTCGATTTGTATTTAATGCATTAACAAAGAAGCATGTGTATTTTTATATTGAAAATTATCTTTTAAATATTTTTGTTAACTATATTTTAACATAATTGGTTTTCTTTGCAATCCTTGATTTCCATTTTAAAACATTATTCTGAGAAGGGATCCGCGGGCATCACCAGAACTGACAAAGGCTTCCAGAGCAGGAAAGGTTACAGTCCCCTCCCTGCTCTGCATAGACAGTCCACTTTTCAACCCTGTGCTGCTTCACTCTGGCCCACATTAAGGGTGGAACTCTGAGCTTATCTAACTGTTGGGGGAGGAGAGACAGAGTCCAGGAGAGGAGGGCAGAAGATGTAGGAGCCTGTGTGCTAAGAGTTGAAACCAACCACATACCCTACAAGAAAAGGTTCCTAACTTGGGAAACCCCAGAATGATTTTGCCAGAGACACTCTTTTATCTCCTCAATAAGTAAGAAAATAACTCATGAGTATTGAAAGGAACTCATATCAGTGTGGGTCTGGTGGAATTGAACCAGAACCCCTCAGATATCTTGGGTCAGTTTATTTACTCCCCACTGTTCCTTGGAGTCCCACAGTGGGGAAGGGGCCTTTGCTCTGAATGCCTCGACCAGGGCTTGGAGGCCGCTGACTCTGGGCTAAACAGGACTTCCCTGAGGCCTGTGGTTGGGGGAAGGGGCAGTAGCCCCTAATAGTTAGGACTGTGGACTCTAGAGCCAGCTAGAACTAGGTTCCAGTCCCAGCACTATCACTAACCCTGTGTCCTAGGCAAGTTGATTCATCTCTTTGTGCCTCAGCTTTCTCACCCATAAAATGGGTGCTATTTCGCTTAGGTATGCCTGGCTTGTCATAAGCACTAAACACTGTCACAGACAGACAGCCCCTGCAGCATTTGCAAAGCTTAGAAAAAGGAGAGCGGACGGGGAGCAGCAGAAACTGAAGCAGAGAATCTTGTGGTAACATTCAATCTGGAGGTCCTGAATCTTCCTTTTACCTGTCATTCATGTCACGACAGCTCCTGGGTGATAAAGAGACCAGAAGCAGGCTGCAAGTCTTCGGGTGGTAGGAACGTGCCCTTTCTCCTTGGTTTCTAAGTAATGGTGCCTTCACGTCCAGCTGAGTGAGGGGTCAGCTGCAGCTCCAGGATAAACGCATGTTATAAATAGAGGGCCGAGATTCCCAGACGGAGAGGAGGGGGTCAGTGAAACAGCAGAATAAGTTGGGAATTGTCACCGCTTCATCTGTAATGATAACATTAACAGCAATAATAATCATCATAAGAGGGCATCTTGTAGCAGAGCCAGAGCAGGCAAGAAAGCCTTTTTCCCATGCCTTCCTGGGGAGAACTAGACACTCAAACCACGTCAAAACAGAAGGAACCAAAAATATAGCTAAAAACCTTTTGCCCAAGTGGCCTTCCCAAAGAAACCAAGATAAGACGGCCCTGCTGCAGAATGGGCCCAGAAAGGAGAGAGAAGAGAGAGGGAGCTGGGCCTGACTTCATCAACTGGTTTTAACTTCCTCCGTTAATCACTTCAGTAGAGCTGTTAACAGGCAGGAAATCTAATTGATGAGCATTTCACCTCCCGGCTTCCCTTTCTGCCCAAGGTGCTAATGAGCAGGGAAATCACAGATCCTTTGGTACAAGGTCCTTAAGAGGTCATGCGACTGCCAACCCCACCCCACCCCACCCGCCTCAGCTGAACCCAGCAAACCCTCCAAGCGCTCTGATTTTTAAACTCCTGTAGACTAATTTTCTCACCTTTTGTGGTCACACACAACACAAGGGAGCCTCAGCACCCCCAGGGACCTGCCCTCCACCTGGCCCCAGCTCTGCCAGCCAGCCACCCCTTGCTTGTCCTGTTGCTGGGGAATCGCTGGCCTTTCTGTAGGAACTCATGTTCTTGAAGACAGTCATTGGTTCTCATTTCTGCTGTCTTTTCTCGAGGCTGCACAACTGTGCATCTTTCACCCTGTGTGTACGCATTGTTCTTTTGGACCCCTCCCCTCAGGATGCTGTGTTCACCTCCCTCCCAATTCTCCTTCTGCTTTCCTTGTGGGTCCCTGAACTGGGCACAGAATCCATTCAAGCCTTTAGCAACACTGGGTACAGTTACAGGAGGTCTCCTAGCACCTGCTGGCTGCTCCTTTCTAACACAGGCAGAACGGTTATCCCTTCCAGTACACAGCTCTTTGTCAGTCCCCACCTCCCTCTCTCCTTTATGTGAATGCTCTATTTTCTTTTCCCTGTAGACAATCCTGCACTTTTTCTTATCTGAGTCATAAGAGTGACAGGGAAGGGAAGCTAAGGAAAAATAAGTAGCATTGCCAGTATGAACCTGGGACTTAATCCTCACCTTGGAATGTTCCAGTGCTGATGAGGGGCACTGCAGGAGACAGACAAACTCTGGAGCAGAAGGTTTCAGAGGCCTGCAGAGTAATTCCTTTGCAATCTGAACAAAGCCCATTCCTCCTCTTTAGCAAATGCTTTTTACTTTTTGGTCCACTGGAACTTAGTGCAAGAGCAGTTCTCCAAAGGGCTTTCTGTGTCCCATTGGGCTTTAATAGTCCCTGTGGATGCCATCTGGAAAGGGGTCAGGGAATGGTCATCTTCCAGCATGGGAGCCAACCAACTGGGAAAAGAGAGTGAGATAGAGAAAGAGACAAGCCAGTACTCATTCTGAGAGGCTGAAAATCACTTCCGAGGGCCTGAAGATTTACAAAGACGCAATCTGGATTCCCAGAGCAAATGAGTCTTTATACTCATAACAGGTTGTAATTTGAGTCATATAGGAAGTTAAGAAAGTGAAAACATGAGTAAATGCCAGTGTGATAAAATCATAGTCTCCAGGCTGGAAAAGACATTACAGGGATCTGCTTGCACTCTTTCACTTTAGAGATGGGAAAGCTGGCCTGCCCAGATTCACACGGCTGGTTACTGCAGGACGGGGCCAGAACTGTTGGCCTGAGTCGTCTGTCCTGCTCAGGCTTCCCTCTCAGAAAATGAGCCTCATTGCCAATTTCAGATACAAAAAAAAGAGAGAGGCTATCAGAAAATGACCCCACCAACAAATAAATTCATCCCTTCCCTTGTTCCTGTAACACCCCTGCACCTGAGGGCATCCAGGACCTACAGCTGTCTTCCGTGGCCTCATGCTGTCACTCCCTCTCCACCCTCTCCCTGTAACTTAGTTAAATCCCTGCCATCTTTTGCCTGCAAAATTGGAACAACCTCTGGACCGGTCTCTCTTCTTCCCTACAGTCCTAATCCATTTGCCCCTCTGTAGCTAGAGTTAGGTTCTTTCTAAAGTGCAATCCTGATAAAATCGTTTCTCTGGTTAAAAGTCTTAAAATCCTTCAATGACCCCAGTTTCCCCTTAGGATAACTATCAAACTCCTTAACACGGTTAACAGACCAGTGGTTTGCACCCCTGGATGCACATTAGAATCACCTGGAGATCTTTTAAAACTCGCCAATGCCAGGGCCTCACCCCTACTGATTCCACAAAATGAATCTGGGTTGGGGCCAACTGTGTGCTGGAGCTGGAGCTGCTCCGGCTGGCCCAGGAGAGCCAATCATTAAATGTTCAGGAATTTTGCAAGTGGGTTGTTAAACGCAGCCATTATTAAAAATTAAATTATATAAACCTACAACTAAATTATATTAAAAACAAAGGTCATAAAATACTCAAAATCCATCACTTCCTAATGATTTGACTATATTTTCTTACTGACTATGCTCTTGAGGTTATTTACATCGATTGTGTTTGTATGAAGGAAATACATAATGCTGTGCTACTGTGCATATCTTCCCAGCTCTGCCTTCTGTAGCTTGAAATTGGCCATCGTGGGAGTATTCATACCATGAAAGTAGCAAACGCAACAGATCCCCCCACCCAACCCATTCATTAAGCATATCATTGAGTGAGGCTTATGTTTTGACATAATTTTTTTTAATTTTTAATGTTTCTTTTTGAGAGAGAGAGAGACAGAGCATAAGCAGGGGAGGGGCAGAGAGAGAGGGATACACAGAATTTGAAGCAGGCTCCAGGCTCTGAGCTGTCAGCACAGAGCCTAACACAGTGCTCGAAATCACAAACTGCAAGACATGACCTGAGTTGAAATCAGAAGCTTAACCGACTGAGCCACCCAGGCACCCCTTGAAATAATATTTTTAAAATTCCCCCGGCTGGGTCTAATCAAAGTTGAGAACCCCTGGCCAGGATCTGGCTCCTCGCTGCCCCTCTAGCCTAACCTCTTGAAAAACTTCTCCCCTGCCCACAACTTCCTTCAGTTCAGCCACACAGAACCACCTGCAGTGGCTGAAGTATGTCATGTTATTTCTTGTTTTTGCATTTTTTTTTCAACGTTTATTTATTTTTGGGACAGAGAGAGACAGAGCATGAACGGGGGAGGGGCAGAGAGAGAGGGAGACACAGAATCAGAAACAGGCTCCAGGCTCCGAGCCATCAGCCCAGAGCCTGACGCGGGGCTCGAACTCACGGACCGCGAGATCGTGACCTGGCTGAAGTCGGACGCTTAACCGACTGCGCCACCCAGGCGCCCCTTGTTTTTGCATTTTTATTCCCCTTGACACACTGTTTTTATGCCTGGGATGTCCGTTGCTTCCTCTTTGGCCTGGCAAGCACCTGTTGATTTTTCAGAACTCCACTCAATATCTTGTCCTCTGGGAGGCACTTCCTAGTGCCTTCCCCTCCCCCAAGTCCCACACTCTCCCTTTGGGACCTGTTCATATAGAATCTTATAGCACTTTATGATTACATTTCTCTCTGCACCTCCTCTATGAAACAGTGAGCACTCTGAGGGTAGAGCCATGACTAGCTCAACTACACTCCAGCATGGGAGCAGTCCCAGCATAGTAGATGTTCAGCACATGTTGTGTGGGTACATGAGTGAGTGAACCCAGGTCTCCTGGCCCCCAGTGGGGTGTTCTTCCCACCCCACACCTGAGCCAGCAGTTCTGAGCTTCTAAAAAGTCAACTACTTCTGAAACTTTAACTGGATTGTACTCTGTGCCTGCTGCTGTTGAGCCCAATAGGAAGACAGTCCCCACTTTTCTATTATTGAGTTAAGTTTAGTTGTTTCAGGTTTGGAATTCACTCCATGCATCCTTTGTTCATTCTGTAATACCACCAGTATTTGAGGCCTTGGGATGTGGTGGTGCACAAGGCAGGCGAGAGGACTGCCCTCACAGAGCTGTCAGTCATGGGTGGCTCAGATGAGGAAAATAGCACTTACTATTAAACGTGATAACTGCTATGGAATGGAAAGCATCTGGCTTCAGGGTGACCTCCTGGTCTGCAGAGTACATGGCTTCCCAGAGTAGGTGAAGTCTGGGCCTGACCTTGAGGAAAGAAGAGGATTGGAAGGTGTTTCATGAAACTGGAATGTCCTGTGTGAGGGCTCCAGGACCAGAGAGAGCTCAGTGGGTTTAAGGAGCTAAAAGAAATTGGATGATAGAATTGAGGAAATGAGTAGTGACAGCTGAGGCTGGAAAATCAGTCAGGGGCTAGGACAAGAAGGGTCTCCAAATCCATTTTCAGGAGTCTGGATTTTATCCTGGAAATGGTAGAACACCACTGAAAGCATAATGCAAGGGAATCCTGCTAGCAGATCTGTATTTAAGAGAACTCATAGTAGTGGTCCAGAAGAGACAAAAATGAGACAAAAATGGTTTAGTAGGAAGAGGCTGCTGTTAGGATGGCTAAAAGGGAATGCATTCAAGAAGCAGAATCATAGAACATGATGGCTGAACTTGGTGGTGAAGGTAAGGGAGATATGAAGATCTGGTTGGAGAGGTAGGGAGGTCAATCAGTTCATGGGCTCATCTTTGGGTTTGTGGATTTGACAGTATCCATGATGAACCCAAGTGCAGTTATCTGGGAGGGAGTTAGATTTTCAGATCTGTAACTTAGAGGAGATATGTAGGAGAGAAGTATAGACTAAGGGTCATCAGCTTGTAGATGGTAACTGAAACCACAGAAACAAAGGCCATTTGTTGTCTTAGAAAAATGAATAGAGTAAGAGGAGCTTAGGGCTTCATAGGAAGAGCTGAGGATGGAGATGAGCCCAAATGGCCAGAAAGTAATAAAACCATAGAAGTGTGGAGTCGTGAAAGCCAAGGAAGATTTGTTTGGAGGAGTGAGTGGTGAACAGAGGCCCATGTTCTTGCTGATACGAGAGGCTAAGTAAGATATGGACTGATGCGTGGCCCTTGGATTCAGAGTATGTTGGCCATTGATGAGCTTGACAAAAGGGGTGCAGTTTTGAGCAGAGGCCAGGAAGCACTGTGCTGGGGGTGGGGTGGGGTGATGGGGATGAGATGATGGAGACAAGTGTGTGAACTCCTTCAGGACATTAGGCTACAAAAGACAGGGGTTGGAGAGGGCAGTATATGGAGGGAATTCTGTGGGATCAAGAAAGGGTTTTGGTTTGGTAGCTTGTTTTCAAGAAGGAGAGGCAAGCTGGCTACATTTAGAGTAAAAAGGAAGATTGTGAGCCTGTCCTCCAAATGAAGGAGAGTGACCTTTTAATATGATCAGTGCCATATGTCATTGTGTAACCCCTGTGTCTAACCTGACAGACATTTAGAATTGTCAAAGACATTTCCTTGCTTAGCCTCATTTCATTGATAACTGCTTGTGCCAATTCCACATGGCCTCCTAATTGTCCATACTTTGGGCCTTCATTTTTTTTCTTCCTTGACAGATTTTTAAAATAAGGCTCCCATCATTAGCCTTTTGGGGGCATCATTAAGTCCATGTGTTTATGCTCTGTTCTTGCTCCTGCTCTATTCCAGCCCACCTCTTCCCATCGCTTTAACCACTCTGGCCCTGAATCCCTGTATTCCTTCCTTCTTTCTTTTCCGGGCAAGTTCCCACTGGTTAGGATATACTCTGTAATTCCTGCCTCTCCTACCTCTCATTTAGCAGAGTTTACAGAAAGCTACCTAACGTGTCTTGAATTCCCAGGCTGAGAAAATTAGGCTGAATTTTTATTATAGCTTCTCTCAAGAATACTTCTAGAAATCACAGGATCTTAGAACCTTATTACTGGAGTAGAAGTTGAGAAGTCACCTAACCCATCCCCTTACCTCCAGGCAGTTTGAGTTTTGTAAACTCTTTATAAATAGATCTTCTTCTTAAAGATTTCTACATAAAAGATCACAACCTAAGCCTATGATTAGGGTGACCATATAATTCAGCATTTGAACAGGAATACTTGTAAGAATGAAATGTGGGCCCTAACCAAATAGGACACCAGGACAACTGAGGTAAATTGAGACTTTACTGGGCTAGCCAGGACACACAGTCACCCTACATATAATGGATATGAAAGATGGAATCTGAGAAAAACTTTTTTGGCATTAGGAGATAGTCATGGGCATTTATTATATAGGATAGACATTGTTCTACATACTAGAACTAAAGATGAGTAAGACATAATCCTCACCTTAAAAAAAACTATTGGGGAAGAGAGACACAAATACAATTTGCAAACATTCAGTTTAGTAAGTTTTTATTTCAGTTTTGATAAGGAATAGCTTTATGAACAAAGTGCTTTGGGAACAGAGAAAAAGTGATCAGGGGTTCAAGAATCAGAGGAGGTTACATGAGAGCTAGGCTTTGAAGAATGATAGGATTACTCTAGAAGTAGAGTTGTAGAGAAAGGGGGAAATGTGAAGATACAGAGACAGTGTGTGACCAGAGGACAATGTTTATAAAAAGAGAGAGGCAGGAAATAAAGCCAGGAAATGGATTAGGGCCCTGCTAAGGAGCTTTAACCTTTTGAAGGTATCATCAGTTCTGTGTGTTTGTGATCTCTCACATGTGTGCAGGGCTTTGTCATGCTGGAATTTAGTTGACACATCTAGGAAAGGTGTAGAAAAGGCCAGAATAGGGAGTGATTGGGGGTAGAGAGGCCAGCTTAAAGACTCTCTGAGCAGCAATGCAATAGGGTGTTCCCGAACTCGGGCAGTGTCAAGGAGGACAAAGAGGAGGAGAATGCAGCAGTAGAAATGATGGGATTTAGTGCATGACATTGAAGATGAGAAATACCAAGTTGGCAAGATCTCAGGAGTCTACTTTGGAGGACCAAGAATATGGGCTTCCATTCACTAAGACATGGAGTAATAAAGGGGCTGGGTCTAACATCACTGAAGACAGTTTGGGGCACTTATTTAGGTGCTTATGGTACATACACATAGAGATACCTATTATATCTTGGGTCTGGAGCTAAGGGGACAGATTCTTCCTGGAAATAGTGATTCTTCAGTGGATTGATTGAAGATGTGGTGGTAAATAAGAAAAGTCAGGGAACAAGTATGGAATTGAGAGGACTCAGGAACCCAGGCTTGACCTCTGGGAAACATCTAACCCCAAAGAAAGGGGAACCATGAAGGCTCTTCAGAGTGAGCAAGATCAGAGAGAGTCAAAGGAGCACCGTCTAGGAAGCCAGGAGAGGACACTCAGAGTTGCGGGGGGTGACCAAGGAGAGGCCACCGGGTCTCAGAACCAAGGCCTTTGGGGATCTTTAAAAGAGCCGTTTTAATAAAGTGATTGAGCAGGAAGGAGCCTTGGGTAGAGTGGGATGGGAGATGGAGAGGAGGAAACAGCAAAGTGTAGCCTGCTTCTTTAACATTTGGAGTTGAAGCAAAGGAGAAAGTTTGAAGTTTGAGGGTGAGCTGGGGTTTAACAAAAAGGCTTTTTTTTTTTTTCAGGTTAATGGAGCTTAAGGAAGTCCCTTTTTAAAATTTTTTAATGTTTATTATTTTTTTTTAATTTTTTTTTTCAGCGTTTATTTATTTTTGGGACAGAGAGAGACAGAGCATGAACGGGGGAGGGGCAGAGAGAGAGGGAGACACAGAATCGGAAACAGGCTCCAGGCTCTGAGCCATCAGCCCAGAGCCCGACGCGGGGCTCGAACTCACGGACTGCGAGATCGTGACCTGGCTGAAGTCGGACGCTTAACCGACTGCGCCACCCAGGTGCCCCTAATGTTTATTATTTTTGAGAGAGAGAGAGGGCACTTGAGCCGGGGAGGGACAGAGAGAGAGGGAATCACAGAACCTGAAGTAGGCTCCAGGCTCTGAGCTGTCAGGACAGAGCCCAATGTGAGGCTCGAACTCATGAGCTGTGAGATCATAACCTGAGCTGAAGTCAGACACTGAACCAGCTGAGCCACCCAGGCACCCCTGTGCTGAAAAATTCTTATAACTTTAAAGTCAACATTTTCCCCAGACATTGGCCTATAATAAATTATTCTAGATGTTAATTTAAACAAGAGAGGGAAGGGGTAAATAAGTGGATTATTTCTAATGAACCATCTATTTACAGTATTTTCATAGTTACCATCAAAATGTTTCCATCTGATAGTTGTCCTCTGTGCATCCACAGTAACTTAATTTTTATAATTTTTTTAAAGTGATGTGCTCATTAGAAAAATTTGGCAACATAGCCCCTTCCTTCCTTCCAGGAAGCTACAGGGGCCCTGCTAGCTTTCCACCTGTCTGGGCATCTTTGCACAGACCTCATCAGCTGGTGGAAAGAGAAAGCATCTGATCTGCCAGCTCCTTAGGTGTATCTTTTGGTTGGTGGTGGATTTCTGAGAAACCATTCTCTGGGCACTGGCCCAGAGCATACTTCGCATTTTCCCTAAGCTACTCTCACCTTTATCCTTTTGAGGGAATTTGTCTTTGGGTGATTCTGTGTCTCCAAGGTGTGTGTGTTTAAAGAGGTCTTCTCACTGTTGTTTGTGCAGAGGACTTGAACACAGGCTGGAGAATTGTCACAGATGCCCACATGGGAGGAAAAGAGCTGTACCTGAGGAGTTGCCCAGACAGCACATTGGCTGAATGTTCTCAGGGTTGATCCCACCCCCCATGGATGTGTTGATGGGCACATTCAGCAGAAATGTGGCAACTAGAGAGCTTTTCTTTATGTCTCTCTGGCCTTCGATCCTTACATCTACTAAGAACCCTGTATTATTGACAGACCATTGACTAGTGTTAACCCTCTAATAAATTACTGCCTCGCACTCAGGCCCCCAGACAGACACATGTCCCTCAGCTAAAGCTCACCTTGGTAGTTGCTTCTGGAGTGAGCAGCCTTGTACCTGAAGCTAACACTGCCACTTCATCTTCTGTGGAAATCTGGGCTTACTAGGAGAGGCAAGGCCCCCAGACAAGTGACATCACAACCTCCTGACAAACAGCAGAACATGCAACCTGGGCTGAGGAGTCCTCTTCAAATGATTACTAGCTGAGTAGAGAATGGGCAAACAGTATGTGAATGACTTCCACTTGTAGACCCAGACAATGGGCTCATCCCCAGTTGGCCAGGGCCTCCAACACCTGTTCCTCCAAGGCGGCCATGGCATCCAGTGGTGGGGCTAGCATACAAGTTTCTGACTGCTGGAATCCTCATTTCCTGGTTTTGTCATCAATTAGCTGTGTAATCTTGGGCAAATAGTAATTGGAAAGAGCTCTGGAGCCTGACAGCCCAGATCTCACGTTTGCTCCTTGCTACCTGTATGGTTTAGGGCAAACCATTGAACTTCTCTAAGCCTCTGTTTCTAATATGTAAAAGATGATAGGAATACTTACTTTGTTTGCAGGGTTGTTGTAGAAATTAAATGATGTATGTCAAATGTCTAAAATACGTGTTCAGTAGATGTTAGTTTCCCTTGTTCTCTCAGGTTTGTATCCTTATTGGGTCTAAAATTCTGTCATCCCAACAACCCTTCAGGGTAGGGTCTACATCTCTGAATTAAACTGAAAAAGGAGGCAGGGAAAGAATCCACACAATTTACTCAAGTTCTCAGGATAAGCCAAGGGTGGTCCAGTCCTGCATGATTCAGTGCTCTCCTCTTCCTGCTCCTGATGTAGCTTCCCTCTGGTGTGAATACAGGGGCCATTCCTTATCTCACAGGGTCAACATGGACATGGCTGTAATAAACATAGGCTTCAGAATCTCAGGGCTTAAAAAAAAATCAGGTGAATAATAAAATAAAATTTTCTCCATTCCCTGATGCTTGACTTTCAAAGGAACAGGTAGAATAAATGTGAGCCCTGTCCCTCGAGTACACCTTTAAATATTAAGCCTTTTACTTAATTATGAAAAAAAAAAAGCAGATCCCCTACTGCCTGGAGAAAATGGCCATCTTCTGTCCCTGGTGACATGATGTCATATCACTTAATGTCTATGTAAATATGAAGTGTTTTCAATACTATAAAATCTTGGGTGGGGTTTTAAGAGGCCTCTCCCCTTGGCCAACCCAAAAAAGTCTTCAGAGAAGCAATGAGGATAGAGGTGGGACTGAGAAGGAAGGGCTATAGGAGGGAGAATGGGAGCCCACCCCCAGAGAAGTGCAGCAGGTAGTACCAACCCAGTCTATCTCAGGTTAGAAATCTTAATGGTTTGTTTTCTCATCTATAACTAGGCTGGATGTACCATAAGCTGCATCTTAAAGCCCGTCTGAGGCTAGACTCCTATTAGGGCCCAAATTCTACATTGTTAACATATTTTACTGTATGTGTTTGTATTTTTCATTTGCTTTCTTTTTTCTTAGTTTCTTATTGATATTTTTATATGAAAATTCCCAGCTTTGTTTTAGCCTAATAAATAAGAGTTTTCTCATGACTCTTAAGATAGAGAGAATCGGTGCGCCCCTAGTGGCCAGAGGCGGTAGTTACGGGGAAAGCGAGCCCAGCGTCCCTCAGAGCCCCGGAAAGAGCATCTTCTGCTGGAACTGCCCAGGAGACAGCACACTTCCCAGGCTGGAGCTGTGTCTTTCTTCCTGTCTGAGATTTCCCATATATACCTTATCAGACAGGCCTTTTCTGTGTTTCACTGAGCCTTGTGATTTTAGAAAACCTAGGCAGTGAACAGGGACCTGACTTCCAACTTTTCTCTTTTGCATTTATATCAACCCAGATCTGAGCCACATACATATAATATCAGCCTTCTATTGAGAGTTTAGAATGTTCTAGGCATTGACATATGTTATCTTATTTAATCATTACAAGCCAAGATCAGGTATTAGGGTCCCCAGTTTTTGAATGGAAAAACCAAGGCTAGAGAGATTAATTTGTCAGGATCACATAGTGAGTCTGGCTCACTGGAGCCTGAGTGCCCAGTCACATTGTCTACTCTCATGACATTGAACTTCAGCAGTGGATGGCCCTGACTAGTTCATGGGGTTCAGCTGACGTGGGAAGTGTGTGTGAATAGTATGTTTTATACAGGCTTTCCCACTGAGTCCAATACCCTAGTCGAATAAATAGAGCTTCTAGAAAATATAATTCTTCTTTCTTTTTAAAGGTTATTTTTATTTATTTTGAGAGAAATAGAGAGCAAGTTGGAAAGGAGCAGAGAGAGAGAGAATCCCAAGCAGGCTCCATGCTGTCAGCGCAGAGCCCTATGCGGGGCTTGAACTCACAAACAGTGAGATCATGACCTGAGCCAGAGTCGAGTCAGACCTTTGACTGAGCCACCATTAAAAAGAAAATAGAATTATTTTTAGAGTGCTCAGACATTCCCTGAGATTCTAACTGTGCCAAGTTGTGTGTGTTTCAGTGACATGTGTCTGTACTCCACGCTTTCTGAGATGGGACAACTGAGAGAGGTGAAGAGAGGGATCACTTTGGGAATTGTGCAAATATTTGCAGCTTGATTATTCCTGAGTATATATGACTAGCAAAGCTGCTTCTGCTCCCTTCCGGGTCTGAGTACACAAATGTCTATCCAAGTAGAGTGGTTCTTTTTTTTCTCTTTCTGTGGTTGGGGGACAGAAAGGCAGTCCAGCGAAACCAAAGGCTTGGGGCAGGCCTGACAGGATTTGTAACCTGGGGAATGTGCTGAGCTTTGATTCAGCTGAGCAGTGGCTTGCTGCCCAGGCCTTGTGGTCCTTCAAGACATCAGCTGAGGATCCCAAAACGTAGGGCCCCATGAACAGGGTGAGTTGTTGTCACCAGGACTTGCCCTGTCACCACCTATTAAATTTTGCGGGGACCCAGCAGCCCCTGGCCTGTGGTCACACAGCAGTCTACCCCTGGCCAAGAACTCTGGCATGAAACTAGACCTCTCCAACTATTTAATGTTTCATTAGTGGTTTTCCAAAGGCATGGGTCCAAGCTTGGCTGGGCCACGCCATTCGGAAGTACGTGAACACTTAATAAAATCAAACTGTTGAAGGATCCCAAACCCAGGAATCTGGTCACTTGGAAGTCCAGGCTGGAAGCCCACAGACGGCTGCTCCACTGTCTCAGTTTTTTCCTCTTCTAGATGTTTCTATGCCATACATCTGTCTCTCTCAAGTTATCCAGCCTGTTTGTAGTTCTTAACTATTGGGATTCACTAACCCCTTTTCATATCTAATGAAAGTTTGGACTCTCCCCCCAGAAAAATGCACCCATGTACTAGCATACAACATTTTGTTTAGAATTGCAAGGTGTTCATGAGCCACCCTCTAAAGATGGATCCCCATGTGAACCCCTGTGCTTCCACATTTGACATGGGGGACTGTGGAGTATTCTCTCACCAAGAAAATGCGTAAACAAGGTTTGTATTTTTGAAATGTCAGAAGTCCTCAAATTGCAGAATGAGGCCTAAGCTATTAGTCACTTAGGACTTCACAGGCAAGAGTAGGAGCTCAGTTGAGTGACAGGCCTTTCCAGGCACAGAGTCACTCAGGGGCAATTGTTCAGCCCCCAGGAGCTTTAGGAGTCTGGGGCAGTCGAGGTATTGGAGAACGTGGAACAAGGAATGGTCTTCAGCAGGTGCTAATGACAGGATATGGAGGGAGGGAAGCAAGTAATGCAGCACATTTGCCTTCAAATGCTGATGGCTGTGGACTCTGTGGCCCTGGGCAAGTCCAGAATCTGTGACCCTGTAAATGATAAAAGCTAGTGGTTGAGAGGCATTAAGACATCCAAAGTGTCTGGCACAAAGCAGGAGCTCAATAAACTACACAGAGCTGATGGCAGAGATGGAGGAAATAGTAAACACACCCCCTTCCAGATGAGTGGTGTTAGTGTCACAGAGGGCTTCCTGCTGGCTTCTCACCTCAGGGGCCTTTTGAAAAATCTTGTGTACTTTCCTCCTTCCTTCCAGCACCACCCCCCCCTCTGCCCACCACTTTAAATTTGAGAGGAGGTGAGAATGGTGAGGAGAAAATATAGTTAGGTATTTTGGCAACTAGCTATGGCAAATGGCATAATTTGTCCCCCAAATGAGCTGCAGCAGGTGCCCTTTGGGAGAAGGAAGAACTCTGAAGTGTGAGCACCCCAAGGAGTGGTCTGGGCCTCCTGACCCAGTCCCAGAGCCTGCAATTCCGGAATCTCCACCATTGGCCCAAGGACAGGCCTAGGGTTGGGATAAACTCAGGCCACGCTGGCAAGGCAATTAAGAGGAAGAGGCTGTTTGGCTTCTTCCAAAGGGTAGAGGAGGGTTTCTCACTTTTGTGCACTCTTTTAAAGACTAATGCACTCTTTTAAAGTCATTATTTTCATCTTCTGAATTCTGTTGCTGTTGGGCAAACTCTGGTAGCCAAGATTACTTAGCACTCTGAAGGCCTTCTCCATGTAGCTGCCCCTCCCCAGAAGGATCCCTGACACCTTGAGTCCCCTGGCCAAGAAAATTGTATTCAGCTTTACTTTGTGAAGTTTGTATTATAAAAGTAATAGGTACTTCTTCATCTTTACATATGAAGTTATCACATTGAATGAGACTTTCCAAACTGCATGCCTCCTATTTGGAGAGGTTCCTCTAAATGAATGTGTCCCTCCCCTTTGAGCATTCTGAGATTCTTCACTGTTAATAGCCTGGGAGGAAGGGTGTGGCTGGGGCTCAGGAGAGAGAATATAGGTACATGACTGTGTTTAGTTGTAGGGAGCACAGTCTTTTCTTTCTGCCCCACCCCTGTCCCCTGTTCCCAAGTGGAGCCCCAGCTGAGCAGGAACAGCCCACAGCTGACCTGCCACTGTCTATGTGAGTGATACTGCCACTCTGCCAAGGTGCTCACAAATATTTTGGCAGGTTGTCTGACTGCTATCGATGTTTTCTAGACAGATAGTCTTGGCCTCTGTGGAAGAGAAGGACAGTGAGGTTGGGTGGTGCTAAATGGGGGCATAACTCTGGTCTGTAAGTCAGGAGACCTGCACTTAAGAGCCTGTGAGCCACATCTCCTTATCTGCAAGTCGGGCAGCTTGGGTCTTCCCCACCTTCCACAGAGTTAGTATCAGTTGAGATTCTGTCTAGAGAACCACTATGAAATGTGCATTCCAGAATTCCAGGTCTGCTCATAGCTGTAGAAAGAAATGGAAATGTGCCAGGTCCAAGATGATGGTGAGTGGCATCTAAAGATGTACTAAGCCATTCCTGGATCAGATGTCCCAGCAGAGCCCAGCAGGTTAGAAAATGACAGCGGAGCAAGGAGGCTGTGGCACATTCTTACTTGCAGACTTAAGAATGAAAAGACCTTTGAAACACTATAATGGGGAAGCCAGAAGAACACTCCTAGAGTCAGGTAGAAGAGGAGACTCCCTGGAGGAGGGAGGTGCCTCCACCCTAGGCACCTGTGAGTTGGCCAATGTGTGGCCAGCCATCCTCTGCCCATTGCAGAGGGTCATGTTGCTAAAACATGAATTTGATCCTGCAATGGCTCCCATTGCCCAAGGAGCAGGTTTGTGCTCCTGAACACACCAAACAAGGCCCTCAGAGCACTGGCCCCTTTCACACAGCTCTCTTCCCATAAGACCACCATTTCCCAAACTTTACCTCAAGCTCTTGGCACATACTGTTTGCTCTGCCCAGAATGCCCTTCATTACTGCCCTTGAAGGAGTAACTCAAATGTCACCTCTTTAGAAGCCTTCCCTGACCCTCTGACCCCTACATGGATCTGTGCTGCCCTGCCTGAGTCCCTGCTCCCCTAGATGGAGAGTCCTCTAACAGGGTTCACATCCAGTCCACTGATGTTCAGCACAGCACCTGACTCACAGGAAGTGCTGAGGAAATGCCAATGATCAGCTAACTCTGGCCTAGAATACCTCAACCCATGATCTTGCACTCTGGGGCTGACTTCCATGTCTCACTTCTGTCCCCAAACCTCTCCTCTTCTGAGGCCAAATCGTCATTTCTTCAGTGGCTCCATAGGAGTCTTCAGTGTCTGTGTGAGTGGGTAGGGCACGCCCTGCAGCCTGACCCAGGAGACACTGCACTTAATGGCCTGAGGTAGGCCCAGCAACCCACATCTTGGAGGTGATATGTAAGGTGCAGGGATGCAATAGTGAAGGAGCCACAGAGCTGGAAGGAGCCTTTGGGCTCTCACCTCCAGCAGAAGGGAAGAAGAGGCCTCTAAAACCCTGCTGTGAGAACACTTCTTGGCCTGGCCTCCTGCTACCCTGTATTCTCACCCACCGCCACTGGTGGCTCTCCTCTGTCCCAATAAACAGTTAACTGGTATTAATTTCCTGTCACCAGCCCCCTCTCCCATTTGCCCCTGCTGACATCCTCAGGAGGAGCAAGGGAATAGTTGGCTGGAACCAGCTCCCCAAGAGGACCTCAGCTGGCCCCTAGCACATTGCACACAGGGAATGTAGCAGCAGCCAGTGGCTGACCGTTCACACCTCAGCACAGCTTCTGCCCCCAAGCTTAAAGGATTAAGGCTGCACCTGTAAAGCAGAGAGAGCTTGTATACGTACAGCAGGTCTGAGCAGAGCGGGGTGGGCAGTGGGAAGATTCGGTTTTGTTCTACAGGAAGCCAAAGAGAAGAGTGATTTGGCCCCGGGATCTGTCAGAGTACAGAACATGAAAATAAGGGAAACAGACCAGGGACAGACCGCTTGAGTGAAAATGTCTAAGGGAAATGGGAGAAGCGAGGTGTGTTTAGCCAGCTTTGTCACACTAAGCAGGATTGTTATTAGTAATATTGAATACATTATCCCAGCACCCGGAGGGAGGTGAGTTCTGTCACTGTTGAAGCTGATTAGATTGGGAATTAATCATGGTGTTGGCAGCGGGCCCTGACTGATACGCCTGGAACAGGGTAGTGGGTGTCAGGGCCCACGGCCCACGAGGTGGCTGGTGCCTTTGGCCAGGGAGGGACAGTGGCCTTGAAGACAGAAGCCCCACTGCTTTTCCAGGTAGGGCCAGGCCTGTGCTGGGCTCAGAGGCAGCCATGAGGAAGTGACAACCCCCTCAGCCCAGAGTCCACAGTGGGTATTGACACAGATCTAACAGTACACCAGCTATTTGACCTTGAACAAGTCACCTGACCTTTCTGACCTGCAGGGATGTTTTTACTGAGGAGCAAGTGGAGGCTCAGAGGGGCTGAGCTTCTCTCAGGGTTACTTAGAGGACAGGGGAGAGGAGTGTGGAGTGCTTTGTGGACTGGAAGCAAAGAGGAGGCTGTGTGAGTCCTTACAGAGAACCAGGGGGCTGCCTGCATGGGTTTTTATGAGGACCACTCGCTCTATCCCCTACGAGTTCCTTCCTGATCCAGGGCCACAGTGGACACAATTGTCGTCATTAGGTAATTCATTCCTTTCTATCTTCAGAGCTCCTAGAAGCCTTCCATTTAGCCCCAGGAGTAATCTATTGTGAACAAACACCTCAGAGTTGGCAACTCAGAAGTGCAGGGAAGTGTCCTTGGTGGGGAGGAGGGTGGGACTAGGGGGGACTAGGAGGTTTCTCCTGGGACCAGGCCACCGGAGGTCTTCCGGGATCCACCCTGAACTTCCCCAGGTCTTCTTGTCACCAAGGCATCTTGACTCATCCAGGACAGGTAGAGATGGCACAGAGGGACCAACTAGGCAGACATCCTCTGGGTTCAGGGGAGCCCAGTAGTTTTTTAGGCCTCCAAAGGCATCAGAATTCATCCATCCATGAGATGCCATCTCAGTGCCCAAGGCCACTGGAAAATGGTCCCTAGAAAATGGAGCTCTTTATACAGTTTGCCCGTGCCTTCTCCCCACATGGGTTTACTCTCTATTTCATTAAAGAGCTGCTCACAGTTACCTCAGATCATTATAACTTGGAATAAGCTCATTGTTTGGAATCAGCCCTGCCTTTCCTGTCTCTTGGGTTTTTGGAAATATTAGTGCAAAACTGCCTGCCTTTAAGCATCAGAGGTTTGATCCCCTCCCTTGCAAAGGATTTGGGAGATTTAGACAATGGGTCTTATAGCAGCAGTGGCCCATTTCTATGTTTTTGGTTTTTTTTTTTGAGAGAAGGAGAACATGGGCAGGGGAGGGACAGAGAGAGAGAGGGACAGAGGATCTGAAGCAGGCTTTGCATGACAGCAGAGAGCACAATGCAGGGCTCAAACTCACGAACCGGGAGATCATGACCTGAGCTGAAGTCAGACACTTAACTGACTGAACCACCCAGGTGCCCTGACAGTGGCCCATTTTTAAAATTTCATTTCCTGGAGGTGAGAGCAGAAGGGTGTACTATGGAGTGTGGGATAGGTGCCTGGGACTTTGCATTATCTCATTGGCTCCTCACTGCAACACTATGAGGTGGGCAATGTTAAACCCTTTTTACAGAACTGAGAACTGAGGCTCAGCAAAGTTAAGTAACTTGCCCATACAATACATCGCTGGTAGAGTGAGACTCAGCCTCACTTAATTTTAGAAACCAGGATATTCCTTTCTCTCTTGTTGATTTAGTCCCAAAGCTAAACCAGAATGAGGAACTTGGTGATGAGAAATAGCTCATGGAGAAGCAGGTTTCAGGTGGTTTACATGGAGCAGGTGCTCATCACCTCCCAGGTTATCATCAGAGTTAAAAGCACATGATTTGGAGTCAGAGGAACCTGGGTGTCAGGGCCTGCTCCATCACCCACTTGCTATTTGTAAGACCTTGGCCTCATCAAGCCTCGAATCCTGGTCTGTCACGTGTTAGCCACCTAAGGGCTGCTCTGAACATTGAACAGAATAATACAAATAAGGCACTCAGCATGGAGTCTCCTCTGCCCACCCCAGAGTAGTTCAGGGTCCCCATGAGACACCCCACAGCATCCTCTGCCCTCACTTGAAGGGCTCTTCCTTCTTATCTTTCTGCCTCCCCACCAAGTTGCCCAAGCAGAGCCCCATCTGGCTTGCCCACTGCTGAGTCCCCAGCCCTTGACTCAGTGCCTGACACCAGGGTCAGAGGTCAGTAAATATTTTATGGCTATGAGCTACAACTGTTGCCATTGTTGTTTCCTTCTTCTACCAAAACCCCATTTTTCAGTTTAGCCTGATACCTCCCTCCTGCCCTGCCCTGCCCACCCATACCCTGCACCTCCCTTCTCTGAGCCTTTTCTCCCTGCTTTTCTATTTCCCCTTGCCCTCCCTGCCCTCGATCTCTGCATACCCTTGCCTCCTTAAGTCTCCTCACAACACTCTCAGAATATTGGGGGTGCTTCTGGTGACACCTCAAGGTTTGGTACAGATCAAAGTTAGTCCCTCAGTACCATACTCATGCTTTTGCCTCTTCAGCTCTTTGGGGTTGGCCTCTGTGGGGTTTGGCAGGGGGGGACGTGTGTTCCCATCTCCATGGCAGGACTCAGCCAGGCTGAGTGTGGAACAGGCATTTGGGAACATGGAGTCTATGTGGTGATCAACAAGGGCACTCCTAGGTCACTTTCGAGTCCTATCACATGGGTGGGGGTGATCACCTTTTGGCTTTTTTCCTACTTATTAGGACCTTCGTGATTAAGGTTGGAGGAATTGGTTAGATTGTGTTTTGAAGAAAGGGTGAAAACTTGCCTTTTTATGTTTCATGCTTTATCATCCAACCATGCATCCCAAAATATTGATTTGGCACTTAACTACATGTCGTCCTCTGGTAGGCAATGAATCAAATGAGGTTAACACACCTGTTGACCAGCTTCAAATTTAAGACCCAAAACCAGACCCACCAATGAGGACTTAAGTGTGTCTTTAAAGATGAGTGACATAAAATTTATTATTCTCGTGTTCATAGTGCACACTTCTAATAACAGACACATTTTCATGTCTGTGCCCTCATCTGATCATCATAACCAGCCTATGAGGTTGGCATGTAAGATAAGTCTCCTCATTGAACATATGGGGAAACTGAGGCATGGAGTATAAGGTTATAGAGCCAGCAGACAGGGAAGCAACCATGGAGACTCTGCCCCTGATTTCAGTGCTGATTGGGTAGACCCAGGCTGCCTGGGTGTGAATCCAGTTCCTCCACTTGTTTAGCTTTGTTTCCTTGGCAAGTTACTTAACCTCCCTGTGCCCAAGTTTTCCCATCTTTAAAATGGGTGTGATAGCACTTACAGGCTTATGAGGATTAAGTGAGTTAATATCCACAAAACAAGTACTAACTTATTATGTGCTGGCACATAATAAGCACTGAATATTTGTTCAGTAAAAATACAAACCTAGATGCACATATGGGGTCCTTTTGTAGACTTTTGGACATCTCCACATTTGAAAGGAAGGGAACAAAGTGTCACCTAGTTTTCTGTTAATTAAAGAAGGCTCCAGATATGGAGTCAGCCTCATGAGGATGGAATCCCGTATTTTAAAACCCTTGCCTAAAATAACTTGGATGTTCTCTATGCATGAATGTTGCATGTGCATGCCTCTGGATAGAGAGCAGGAATACGAACTGAATTACAGTGTCTCAATAATAAGATGGCAGTGTTAATTCCAAGTGCTGGAACATCCTGCATGAGAAAACCTGGATTTCCAACCTGGTTCTCTGACTTCACCAAAGCTAGATAATTATCCAAGCAGCACCTGACCCTTCTGACTATTTATCTTATCGGTAGGCAGCACTTCAAGCCTTCATTGTTAAGGCTTCCCTTCTTATTCCTGGCACTTTAAGGATGATAACGAAGTAAGGGGAGAGTGCCGTGTGCAATGTGGCTGGCTAGGAACCTCAGACGAAGAGTGCAGTTTGAAGAGGCAGTGCCATGTTCTTCTAGGGGCCAGAGCCAGGCCTCACATGGAGCTCTGGAGAACAAGAGCCAGTCTGGATGGAGCCAGCTGGAAGAAGAAGGTGTGAGATTGCATTGCAGGCAGTGTGGGTATGGAAAACAAGGGGCTTGGTTTCCCAGGCCACTCTGCCACTTACTGCTGTGTGACCTTAAGCAAGGCACTTAACCTCTCTGAGTCTCAGTGGTCCTATCTGGGAAATGGAAATATTAATACTGGCACCGTCTACATTATAGGTGAAATCAATTCATAAATCTTTTTTTTTAAGTTTATTGATTTCTTTTGAGAGAGGGAGAGAGAGCATGCGAGCAGGGGAGGGGCAGAGAGAAAGGAAGAGAGAGAGAATCCCGAGCAGGCTCAGGACTGTTAATGCAGAGCCTGACATGGGGCTTGAACCCACCAACCATGAGATCATGACCTGAGCCAAAGTCAAGAGTTGGATGCTTAACTGAGTGGTCACCCAAGCACCCACAATTCATAAATCTTAAAGAACTATACTGATGTTGTTGTAAATTGGAGAGAATCAGTTGTTGCTAGCAATAACTTTCCATCACCAACCAGCCTTGTGGGCCCCAGTGTCAGTGCACACCTCAGAGCCTGGTCTCAGGAACAACAGGAAGGTTCTGCTACTCCACATCCATCACCAGAACTTTTCTTCCCTCAAGGATTTATTCTTTGGGTGCTGACTTAAGCCATCATCATTTATACTACCTTATGAATAATAAGTTGATTAGATTTTTCCCACCCATTTGACCCCCTACTAGGAGCAAGATTTGTTTTGTTTTGTTGAGAGGGGTGAGAATTGAAAGGGACAGCCAGATCACAAGGATCTCAGAGTTAGGGGAATTGGAATGGCTTTGTGGAGACAGGGGAGGGGAACTTGAGTATCTAGGCAATAGCCCTGAGACACACAGAGCCGGGATGTAGGACTAGAGTAATAAGGAACAAGCCACAGTCTCCCCAAAATTTCCTAGAGGCCAACCTGTTTTTAGTACCCTTCATTCCTGGGGCGTCTGGGTGGCTCAGTCGGTTAGGCGTCTGACTTCGGCTCAGGTCATGATTTCGCAGTCCGTGAGTTCGAGCCCCACGTCAGGCTCTGTGCTGACAGCTCAGAGCCTGGAGCCTGTTTCGGATTCTGTGTCTCCCTCTCTCTCTGACCCTCCCTCGTTCATGCTCTGTCTTGTCTCTGTCTCAAATAAATAAATAAATAAACGTTAAAAAAAATACCCTTCATTCCTTTCTGACCAGTGCCTCCTCTCCCAAAAACCCAGTTGAAGCAGACAGAACTCCAGGCCAAAGACACTCCTTGCATTATTGACCTTCTAGTCTTGCCCATGGCTGGGTAGTCTCCTGTTTACTCACTCATCTGTAAGGGCTGCGGAGTGAAGGTGTTGGAGGCAGGAGTGAGTGTGGTATTTTTGAGGACCTGGAGGAGGTGGGATTTGGAGAATCTGGTGGGAGCTGCAGGCACATAGCGCCCACACTGGCATCCCATCTCAGACAACTCTGCAAAGTCTGGAACAGCCATTCCAAGGCTGCTTTTCCTTTCCCTTTCTTTTACTCTCCTTTAATTAAACTTTTTTGATTAAATGACAGCTTTCATCACTCCTGGCAACTGCTGAGAGACAAGATAATTTATAGATGCATTGACACTGTATGATTAGGACAAGTACAGTAAATAACAGATGAGAAGATGATTCGCAGCAACCTGAAGGCCCCCATCTCTTCAATCCACCCCCTCCCATCTCCCAAGTGAGTCCCAGGTAGATGTCTGCTACCATCACTATGGGATGCCTTTCCAACTGCAAAACATCAGAATCATGGCATGTAGAACACTGCCCTGATCCCGTAGACCACAGTCCTGCTCCGATGCCCCAGGGGCTTTTTCAGAGCTGCCTGTTACTACATGGGGAAGCACCTAATACTCACTCTTGAAAGCTTAGAGCTCCTCCAGGTCAGAATTTCCTTGCTTGTTACTGGGGTATGCCTGAGGGCAGGGCCTGGGTCCCCTGGGCCAGTCACTTCTGGTGACCACAAGCACATCATTCATCTGTTGCTGGATGCCATGAAAATACTATCATCTTCTCTGTGTGCCCCACTGTAAAAAAAGCCTGAGAATCTACTCCCTATGCCTCCTACAAGGGTAGTGATTAAACCACCTCAGGAAATACTAGCATCTATCCTCAGACCTTCAAAACTGTCAGGGTCCCAACCTCCTCCCAAATGCACCTTGTTACCTCTTAATGTTAACCAGAAATACTCACGGTGGTCAGCCCAAATATACCCCTCTTTCTGGATAAAGCATATTTCCCCTTGTTTGACCCTCCTCAGTCTAATATTTTCTGTGTTCCTTTTCTTTGTGTGCTCTTCTTCTCAGGAGTATCCCTACCTAAGTCACAGGAGGTCCACTTAGCAGGCATTTTGCATGTGTGTGCAGGTGTTGTCTGTGCATTTATAATTAGTATTTACTAGGCAAGATTAAATCAGTGACATTCAACCATGTACAATCCTGAATAATTAGGCACTGAATTGTAAGACAAAATTTTATTTCACCTCAAAGGTTCATCCCAGTGTGCATCCCTTCCAATGTGGACCCTTCTCATGTGGCTGGGAAGGAAGAATCAAGTGCCCAGTCTAATGCATGAGGTACTATGGGTTCCAGAAAATTAAGTGGACAAACATGTGTGAAAATAAATGATGTATCTTGTCATCTTCTGGGGGATTACTTGTTAACATAGAAATAAATGAAGCAATTGAGATTTCCATTGAAAGATTACACAGTTTGTGGTTGGTTGTTTTGTTGTTTTAGTTTTGTTTTTGTTTTTGTCTTCTGTTTTGTTTTGTTTTGTTTTGTTTTGTTTTGTTTTGTTTTGTTTTGTTTTGTTTTGTTTTGTAGCTGTTGTTTGTAAAGAGCCAAGCATGAAAGACTGAGAGAGCCTGGAAAAAGACAAACTTTAAGATTATAAAGAGGTATCTGGAGCACCTGGGTGGCTCAGTCGGCTGAGCATCCGACTCTTCATTTGGGCTAAGGTCAGGATTCCAGGGTCATGGGAATGAGGAGGTATCCATGTCACACTTATTCGTAGTTTCCCTTCAGTTGCCTAGCACAGCGCTTAGGACACCACAGGTGTTTCTATATATACATTGCTAAACTGCATAGGGGAACATATTTTGTTGGTTGGCTCCCCTGCTTCAGTTTCCCCTTGGCAACCAAGGCTTGCTGGTTTGGAGGAGGACTTGAGCTACTCCCGGAGGAAAATCAGGAAAGATGGGGGAAGGAGACATGGATATGTTCTACTGATCTAAGTTACATTATTTTTAATTTTTTATTTCTAAATAATTATAGATTCATAGGAACTTTCAAAGATAGGACAGAGAGGTCTGCTGTACCTCAGAGGTTACATCTGACATAACCATGGGACAATATCAAAACCAAGAACTGATACTGGTACAATGTGTATATATAGTTCTGTGCCACTTTATCACTTGTGTGGATTTACGTGAGCACCACCACAATCAGGATATAGAACTGTTCTAACACCACAAAGATTTTACTCATGTTACCTCTAAATAGTCACACCCCACTTTCCTCCCCACCATCCCTAATTCCTGGCAACCACTAATTTGTTCTCCATCTCTATGATTTTGTCATTTTAAGAATATTATATAAATGACTTATTTTTACTTTCCTGTGGATTGCTGGAACATGTTTTTAGAACTCCATTTTTATTTATCTCTAGTGTTTTTGAGTGTATCTCTTTATATAACTATTTCATTGGTTGCTCTCAGTATTATAATATATACATAATTTATCAGTCTACTGGTGTTACAGATTACTAATTAATTTACTAATTACATTTACTAATTAATTACCAGTTCAAATTGTAGATACTTTATCTCCCCTTACCCTGCCTGCTTATAATATAATCATTGCATATATTTTCTCCACATACATGAGAAACACATTAGTGTTAAAACTTTGGCTTTAACCATCAAACATAATTTGAAAAACTCAAGAGAAGGAAAGTCTATTGTATTTACCTCTATTTTTGCTCTTTCTGTTCTTTCTTCCTGATGGTCTAAGATTCCTTTTTTTTTTTCTTTTTCCAAAAAAAATCATTTCTATTTAGAGAACTTCCTTTAGCCATTCTAAAGGTAAGTCTGTTGGTGACAGATTCTATTAGTTTTCCTTCATCTGTGAAAATGCATGTATTTTCCTTTCATTCATGAAATATATTTCTGCTGGATGTAGAATTTGGGTTGATAGTTCTTTTTATTTAGCTCTTGAAAAATGTTATGCCACTTCCTTCTGACATGTGTAGTCTCTGATTAGACTTGTTTCCCTCTCTAGGTAACCCATTCAGTTTTCTTTCTGTGCTTTCAAGATTATTTCTTTGGCTTTAATTTTCAGGGGTTTGTGCTGTGTCTTGGTGTGGATTTCTTTCAATTGATCATATTTGGGATCATTCAACTTCTTGAATGTGTTAGTTTATATCTTTTGCCAAATTGGGGGAACTTTCAGCCATTATTTCTTTGACTACTTTTTTAGCCCCATCTTCTTTCTTTTTTCCTTCTGTTATGGCCCAAATGTTAGATCCTTTGTAATGGTCCCACAGGTATCTGACACTCCGTTCACTTTTTAAAGACTATAGTGTGTATGTTGTCCACAATGGGTGATTTCTATTGCTCTGTCTTCATATTCACTGATTCTTTCCTTTATTGTCTCCATTCTGCTATTGAGCCCATACACCAAGTTTTTAAATTTCCTTTGTTGTATTTTTCAGTTCTAAAATTTTCATTCTTTGTATCTTTTATTTCTTTGCTGAGATTTTCTATTTTTTTCCTGAGACTTCCTGTTTTTTATTATATTGTTTTAAGCTTATTTATAAGCTCTTGTTGAAGTGTTTTTATGGTAGCTATTTTAAAATCTTTGTGAGATAATTCCAACATCTGGGTCATTTCAGTGTTGGTATCTGTTGATTGTCTTTTCTCATTCAAGTTGATATTTTCCTGGGTTTTAGTGTGATGAATTATTTTGATTGAAAACTGGACACTCTGAGTATTTTTTAAAGTCTTCCATTATATCTGGCTTCCTTTGACGTGAACCCGGCAAGAAAGAGGAACACCACCTCATTACTCCCAGGTGTGAGTGGAAGTCCAGGTTCATCATTTGGCCTTCACTGACACTCAGTAGGGCAGGGTCTTTTCATTACTGCTGGTGGTAATTTAAGCTCCCCACTAGAACTTTGCTGATGTCATCCTGACCGTGGCACCATAGTGGGCCACACTGTCACTGGACAGCAGTGAAAGACATGACTCTCCAGCAGGCCTCCACTGACACATCTCAACAGGGAGAGGGAGGTGTACCTCATTACTGCCAGGTCAGAGTGGAAGTTGTTTCCCCACATGGTCTCCACTGACACCATGGGGGTACTGGGGAGACTCATTACCACCCAGAGGGAAAGAATGTCCTGGTTCCTCACTTGGCCTAGTCTGACACCATCCCAACAGGGGATTTGGAGTGCCTCATTATAGCCTGGCAAAGATGGAGGTGAGGATGGAAGTCAAGGCTCCTCACTCAGCCTTTGCTGAAGGAGGTGGGGATGGAGCAACAGTTTTCCCTGTAGTGTTTGACTGGAGTAGAATGATTACTATCTAAAGTTTTCTTAGTTTAAAATCAGGCAAAGGATTTGAATAGACATTTCTCCAAAGATGATACAAATGGCTAATAAGCACATGAAAAGATGCTCAGCATCACTAGTCATAGGGAAATGCAAATTAAAAACACAATGAGATGCCACTTAACACTCATTAAAATGGAATTATCAAAAGAACAGCAAATAACAAGTGTTGGCAAGGATGTGCAGAAGTTGGAACCCCTGAGCATTGCTGATGGGAATGTAAAATGGTACAGCCACTATAGAAAACAATATGATGGTTTCTGAAAATATTAAGCATAGAATTACCATATGATATATCAATTCCACTTCTGGATATATACCCAAAAGAAGTGGAAGCAGGGACTCCAACTATTTGTGCACTTGTGCATAGCAGCATTGTTCACAAAATCCAAACGACAGATACAATCCAATTGTCTAACAATAGATGAATGGATTAAAAAATGTGATATAAATATACAGTGGAATATTCTTCAGCCTTAAAAAGGAAGGACTTTCTAATACACACTACACCACTGAAGATTCCTGCAAGCATTATTCTAAGTAAAATAAACCAAACACAAGAGGCTAAATATTGTAAGATTCAACTTATAGGGGTGCCTAGAGTAGTCAAATTCATAGAAATAGAAAATAGAATAGTGGTTACCAGGGGCTGGGTGGGGGGATTAACTGAGAAGTATTATTATTCAATGGGTATAGAATGTCAGTTTAGGATGGTGGTGATGGTTGCATACAATGTGAATGTACTCAATGCCACACAACTGTACACTTAAAACAGCTAAAATGGCAAATTTTATGTTATGTATATTTTACTACAATTTGGGGGAAAGTTTCTTTCTTACTAGGTGATTCCTTTTCCTGAGCCTTTAGCTAAAGACAGGAGACTTCAGTTGGATATTGTTTCTCTGTACCCATTAGCATTTTGGGTTGCCCAGAAACCCAAGGACCTCACCCACTGTGTCAGCCTCAGGCCCCACGATTCCTAACCAGTCTGCTTTCTTCTCTCCACCTTTTAGTCTTTTTATGTTTGTTTTATGTGTAATGTCCATGGATTTTAGTTGCACTTTGTGGGGGAGAAATAGGGGAAAATATGTCTGCTTCATCTTTTCATAAGTAGAAGTCTCAAAGCCACTTTATTTTATGGAAAGATTTCTGTCCATGTTTCACTTCCTTTTGCTAGCCAGTGAAATCTCATTCCTTTCAATTTAATATATAAAACTATAGCTAAAAACATCTCTCATTTTTATAGACAAGGGCTCTTAATTCTGAAATCTTATGTTGATATTTCTAAACACTTCCAGAGCAACAGTTATAAAAGTAGCATGTTGTCATAACATTTCATTCCCCACCATCTCCTCTGTTCTGCCCTATGTTTCAACAATACTAATTCCAGGTAAATCTGACTAGTGCACATTCTCAACCATAAAATTAATTAATTCTACTTGTGCAGACATTTCTCTTCTTGTCCTTATTATCAGTTTCTTCAACATATGCCTGCTGTCCCTTTCAAACTTTTATTAATGTATGTGATCATATATGTTTATGGTAGATTTGTGCTTTTGTTCTCATCATAACTTCTAGTATTTAAAATAGTCCTTGGATGAAACACCCTGGTGAAGCAGTAGAAGCAGTGGGCTTTGAATTAGGACATTTGGTTTCTAGTCCTATTATTGTCACTAACCAAGTTATCATTTCATTCCCCTGAACCTCAGATTCCTCATCATTAAAATGAGGGAAGGAGAATTGGATCACCCCTATGGACTCTTCCTGTTTGAACCTGACTTTACATTTAGGCTACTCATCTCTAATAAAGTCAATGTCATTATCAGACCAGGGGATTAGAAAGAAAGATGTCACCCCACACCTGATCACCTTGATGATTTTGTGCTGATGGGTAGGAACCAGCAGTAGCTTGATAGTATGTGTAAAACTTCCATCAGGATTCCTATTTTGGGTTTGTCACCATAATTTTTTCTTTTCATTGATAATTGTGCTTGGAGCAATACCCAAATTATAAGTGATTTTTGTCCATTTTTTTCTCCTGAAGTTAGGTGCCTTAATCACAAGGTCTTCTTTCCCTTTGCCTCTTCCTTTCTGTGTCCCCAAAACCCCCTTTTGCAGGAGTAAAATATGCTTGAAGCTGAAGTGCTCACCTTACCAAAGTTGGTCACCTGTGCTCTCTATGCCTTCCATGGCTCTTGTACCAAATACAAGAAAGAAGAGTTAACCCAGGGCCTGCTTTCCACCAGGGGAGGGAGCAACTCAGGTGTGATGCCCAGAATTCCTGTCGGGGCAAGAGGAAGAAATAAGGAAAGAAAGAAGATGAGGCCAGAGGGGAAGGAAGGGCACAAAGCAGAACCAACAGAGCAGAGAGATGGATGAGCAGGATAGCTCAGGGAGACAGGAATGCAAACAGAGGAGAATCCTCTATCAGGGAGGGGATGAATCGTCCTTACCTGTCAGCCACCAGGCCTCAGTGAGCTGGCAGCTTCTTCCTCTCACAGACTGCAGGTTGTTTTTAGCTGCCAGCCTTGCATGTTGGGATTATGCATCCTGCTCCTATTAAAGTTGGCCAGAGGGACAGTTTCACTTCTCCAGAGCAGCATGGCTTGCCCAGGGTCAGTGCCCATGTTGGTTACAGAATCTACATTACCTTGCAGGGCACCTTTTTAGCAGCCTCACCACCACCCATTTTTTAGAAACAAGAAACTCTGGCTTCACATTGTCTGAAGCATGAAAGGGCATAGAGAACCAGCCCCCCACTCCAGATCATGGAGACACCTTGCTTTAAGAGTTTTTCAAGAAATGGATCCCTGCAAGGAACTTGGTTGATGACACAGTTTTCATTTTTAATGGACCATGATTTCCATGGATCACTTTGTGTAAAGGAAACCAAAATCAAACATTTAAAGTGAATGAGAATAGGGGTACCCAGGTGGCTCAGTTGGTTGAACATCTGACTCTTGATTTCAACTCAGGTCATGTTCCCAGGGTCCTGGGATCAAACCCCATGTAGGCTCTGTGCTGAGCTTAGAGCCTGCTTGGGATTCTCTCCCTCTCCCTCTGTCCTTCCCCTATACATGTGCATGTGCTCTCTCTCTTGCTCTGTCTCCCAAAAATAAAAATAAATAAAAATAATAAAAAAAGCAAATGAGAATAAACATGCCTGGAATAAAAAGCATCTGTACCCTGTGTGTGTGCATGTGCGTGTGCATGTGTGCGTGTGTGTGTGTACATTCAGCATGCATATATTTTTCAGGAGATAATGCTATACGTAGATGGCTCCCCTGCTCTTTTTTTCTCCTCGCTATCTGCTACCACACATGGATTTTTCTCTGGTCTTTGTCTTCCAACTCTCCTTTCCTGGACAAGAGCCCCAGCCTCTTCCATATAACTGCTAGGTTCTGTCACTCTCTGGAGAGGCCTGTTCTACCTATTGGGAAGGGTCTGGGTCAGCACAAATCCCACCATCATGATGCCCCCCCCCACCCAGCAAAGCTCCCCAGGTGGGTGTCCTTTCCTAGTAGATCCCACCTCTTCACAACCTTGTAAACTCAGATGTCAGGAGCTACCATCACTTAGGAGGGTAGAAAAAAAGAACAGAATTCCCACCTCTCATACCAGTCCCTACCCAGAACCCTTAGCAAGTAAGAATGAAAGCAGACCTTTCTCTAGATTTTTATGAAAAGGCAAACTCCAAAGAAGTCACAACTTGCAGGTAGTTGGAGCACTGGGGCCTTTAGGGACAAGGCACCTGAAAGACCTTTTAGAACCAGAGAACGGTGGCTGGAGATGGGGACACACCAGAATGTGGTGCTTCTATTTTCCACTGGATAGAAATTACTGATAATTACTACAGAAGCCCTGATCCTTCTGAGGGCTGAAATGACTTCAGAACAGTTAAAACCCTTGAGAAACAGAGCAGGGGAGCGTTGTCCTACTTCCCTTCCAGCTCTGCCTGGCCCTGGGATTGCTGGAGCTGCTGGCTGTGGCCTTCTAGCTGCTTCAGAAACAAGCCATGAGGTGTCCAGGCCACCCTTCACATTTCAAACCAGGGATCCCAGAGGTATGTGGAGCTTGGGGAGATGCACTGCAATGAGAAAAAAAAATTGCAGAGCCCTGGCAGTAGAAGAGACAAGTGCATTAACCAAGCATGCAGCCTCGCCCACCCCAGGGCTCCCTCCTGTAATCCCTTCTTTTGTGTCTTTAAATACAGTCCCAGTGAGGAGACACAGAAAGCCAGCCTTCCTTCTGCAGCGGTCTCCCTGAGGGAACAGCAGACATCTGCCTTCTTTCATCTGGGGAGTCATGTAAGAGGCATGGGGGCCATGAGAGGTGAAGGCCTCTGAACTTGGATCATCTCTCCCTCCCAGCTCTTCCTCAGGGCTTTCATTTGGGGATAGGAAATGCCCTTCTGGGGCCCAGAGCATCTGCCACTGTGACCCACAGAGGTCCACAGGAGCAGCAGCTTCATGAATAAGAGAACCTGCCCTTCTCTCCCTCACCACGGCCCCCAGCCCTACTGCTTGACTCCCAGAGTACCTCCTACCAGGACATCCTCAACCCCTGCTGGGAAGGCAGTCCCAATATGAGAAAATTAGTAGACACTTAAGAGCTCAGTTCAGCCTTCAGGCAGGCATTGACACATCTTGTGTGCAGGTCTGAGCATTGGTTTCTGACCAAGGCCCCAAAGGATGATTGGGTCCAAACACCCCTACCCTTGTTGACTTCAGCAGTTAGCCATGAACCCAAACAAACACCTGCTACAGTAGACAGCCTGGACTGACCTCTGCAAATTCTCCATAAATTGTGGACTAAGGGAGGAGAGAGGAAAGAGCCAGGAGTCAGAGAACCTGGGCTCTCATCGCCTCTCTGTTGCTAAGCTTCTGAGGGTCCTCAGGCAAGTTACAAACCTTCTGGAAGTCTTTTTCCTCACTTGGAGTAACACTACCTGCCATTCAATTAGCTCTTATTAGCCTCAGTTTTTTATATATTCAAGGAGTGATATATGGCATGCTCACTGACCCATCAGAACAGACTTAACAGACAAAACACCCTGTGTACTCACACTGGGAGGGACACCCCAGATGAACATTGGTTCAACACACATCTCCCTTAAACCTCATACAACCATGAAATGTAAACATTTTCATTATCTTATTATGATGATTATTCCCACTATTCACTTTGTGAGTTCAGAAACTGAGGCTTCGGGAGGTTAAGTATGTTGCCCAAGGTTGCATAACTAGAAGAGATACCAAGAAAGGTGAGAGAATGGTAAGGATTCCTAGTGGAAAGAATCACCACCTTCTCTGGTCAGCAGCTGCAGAACTACAGTGCTGTCCTGGGCAGGAAACTGGGCAGTGACACCCCACCCCTCACCCCATCGGTTGGGGTCTTTGTCTCAGGATATGGTCTGAGCCCATATTTTTAAGGCCATCCAAATCCAATACCAGCCTCCACATAGCCAGCTCAGCAGCTGGGCAGCCTTCATGGGCAAGGTGAGCTTGGGGCCTGGACAGTATTTCTGACCAGCCAGAGCCTCCACAGCCCATTAACTTCCCAGCATCATTATCACTGACCCCAGTCTAACCCAGTCCAGAGAATACTGGGGATCCCACCAGGTCAGTCTCGGGGGCCTAGACCAGAAGAAAGAGAAGGGTCCCATCAGACCCTGGCATCGTGGAGACAGATACACTACACCCACTGGCATTTGCCCTTGCATGCTTAACTGGCATTTCTCACTTATAGCAGCCCGTAGTGCCCTGTAGACACAGGGGACCAGTCTGTGGTGACAAGGTTCTTCTGGCCTGGTTCTTGGTCACTAGAGTCTGAGAAAATGCCTTGGAAGTGCAGCCCCTAGAAGGGCTAGGACAGAAGCACCTGGGAACATGATGTGTGCTCAGTGACCTAGTCCCTTAGATAATCAACACTCCAGAGACGGCTCTTCTACTTGGCTCTGTAGCCTGTTAGAAGGTCTCTCAGAGAAACTCATGTCAGGCAGTAAGTTTTAGGATGAGGTACTCCATCAAAAGCTTTTCAGGCCCTCTGAATCTTTTGACGTGTTGGGAACAAGGAGCAATGCCCAGCAGACCTGGCTGCTTAAACCAGGGTCTCTGCAAAGTGAGATATAAAAGCCAAGGGCACAGAAGTGGCAAACTGACTCAGGCCCAGGAGGCTCTGATCACATGCATTCTGCTTCATGGCCTGGAAGAAAGAGCCCTGGGATACACGTAAGGAAATCTGGGTTCTGGTCCTGTCTCCCATGAATTGAGTTCAGTTTCATTCAGTGCCTAATAAATCATCCCACTTTTTTGAACCAGGGAATAAATAAATATCTTGATCAATAAGTCAATAAGTAAATGTTTAACAGATATCTATAAAATGTATGTAATGCATTTTCAGACTGTTGACATTGGAAGGAGGGACTCTGCTGAAGGGGAAGACAGTGACTGTACCTAGGTGTTTCCAGTCTGCTAAATGCACACCAACATACCTGTTCGATGCGACAGTATTGTAGAGTATATAAGAGGAGGCACCACTGAGGAAGGCCTTTGAAAAACATTCAGTTTTGCTCAGAGATAACAAACTAAACTGTAAGTGAAACTTATAAGCTAAGAGGCTGGGAGAAAGAGACATTCATAAAATCAGTCATCTCTGGGACCCACTTTTTTGGTGAATAAATGAAGGACAGGAAGAAATGAAAGCAACCTGACACGTTGTGAATGATTCTCCCACCCTCCTTCCACCCTCCCCCAACCCTCCTGAACCCTTCCCCTTTGCTGCTTAAATTGCCATATGAATTCATTGCTCTTGCCAAATGAAGTCGGCAGAGATGGAAATGTTCATTTATTGGACCAGACATGTGTCAACACGGCTCTGATAAAATGCTCCTATAGGCCATCTGAAAGCCCATTGACTCAAAACCACTTCCTATGCCCCTGCAAAACTGCTGTTTGAGTTTTTTTTTTTTTAATTTTTTTTTACATTTTTTTTGAGAGACAGAGAGAGACAGAGCATAAATGGGGGAGGGGCAGAGAGCAAAGGAGACAGAGAATCCAAAGCAGGCTCCAGGCTCTGAGCTGTCAGCACAGTCAGCACAGAGCCCAATGTGGGGCTTGAACTCACAAACCGTGAGATCATGACCTGAGGTGAAGTCAGACGCTTAACGGACTGAGCCACCCAGGTGCCCCGCTATTTGAGGTTTTATGGCTGCTTCTGGCTACATCTGCCCCCCCACCGCCCCGGTCTGACCACCTTTCTCAAGTCCCACTGCCCCTTTATAAACTTCATATGAACCACTCAGATCTTGGAGCCAACCTGTCCTTTCCCACCTCTGTGACTGTCCACAATGTTCTTTCCACCTAAAGGGCCCTCTGGCCATCTGCTTGTCCTTTAAAGCGCAGTTTCATGCCGGCCCCTCCAAGCAGCCTCCCCTCCCCTGAGCTGGAGGTGAGCTGCCCTTCTCCTTCCTCAGCACTCCCGCATTCAACCTTGTTCTATCATTATTTGAATATAGGATTTCCTCTACTGCCAGATCATAAACGCCTTGAAAGCTGAGACTATCTGGTGCATGTTGAAATCACTCCCTGTGTACCCCACCCCTGCTCAGTGTACTGCCTCACGTGAGGAAGATGCGCGTGGTGTGTGCGAAGACCATGGGGTTCAGAGGAAGCCAGGCCCCAGCTCAAAGCCTGGATCCATCATTTACTGTGGGACCTTGGCCAAGTTGCTTAACTTCTCTGAGCCGCTACTTCCTTCTCTGTAAGATGGATATTACAACAACCGCACTGTGATGACGGCTCATTGCCTTACGGTGTCTGCACAAGGCAGTCGCTCATTGTTGGCTCTCTTTTCATTCTCCTCACCTCACCGGCTCCACCCCTTTCAACATTTCTTTTCAAAGGACTACCACCTGTACAACACAACCCTCCAGGTCCTTCAGGATTCAGTGGTTGGGGATGGGAATTTTACTGAGATGATCAAAGGGTTAAGCCATATGGAAACTATGGGGGAGATAACTGCTTCCTGTGGATGACCAAATTCTGACTGGTTGTGCTGAGTGGGTGGTGTGAGTACAGATGACTGCAGGTAGGCAAAGAGCCTTACAGATTTACCTCTGAGAAGGTGTGAATATGAACCCCATTCAGCTCGTGCCCTTATATACATCAGGGCTTTCTGCCCACTGGTCTCACAGGAAAGCCTGTGTCCATTGAGATGCCAAAAGTTCTTCTGAGATAACAAAACCCAGCAGGGTTCTGTGGTGCAGTGAATGTCGGACACAGAGCTTGGAGTCTAGAATGAGGCTGAAATGCCCTTTGTGTTTTGATGGTGTTAGAGAGAAGGGGGACCTCCAAGCTTCCTGGGTATAACTAGTCCTCAACTCATGGCTTGTGTTGAAATGGCCTCTTTCCTAGTCTGGATCCTTTTCCTGGCTCTGAGGCTTCTCAAACCAGGGGCCACTGCTTCCTCATCTGTGGATCTCCAGTGCCCAGCATAGTGCCTGGAGAATGATAAACTTATAATAAATGTTTGTTGAAATTATCAAAACTTGGACCCCCTGAGGCCCGGGCCTCTGACTGGACAAGCAGTCTGTTGGATACTGGGCAGGCACATGGAGTCCATTTCCACAGGCTCTGGCATTGTGAGCCCAAGGCTCAGAGAGAGTCACAGTGGGAAGAAGCAACATGGAGGAGAGTACTTACCCTAGAGCAGAGGCTGCTTGTGTGGCCAGAAGGCAGTCAGATGTCTGCGGGGGATCCTGACTCCAGTTGGATCGAAGTACTGAGATCATGGGCTTTCTTCCTCCACAGGGGATTTACAAATGGCCCACTCTTCCCAGAGGAGCTGAAACAGTGCCCTTCCACATCCAGTTAGGTTATCTGTGGGCTCCTGGAACATGGGACAAAGACATGCCAGATACATGCCCGGCAGGCTCTTCCTGCAGGGCACATTCCATGTGACACCTGTGTGCGCCGTGGGCTCCTGTCACATGCACACACACACACCCTTCGTTGGGCAGACACCCCTGGGGCATTGTGAGCATGGCTGCAGGAACCTTAACCCTGGGCATCCGTTCTGGGTAGGAATCGGACTCTGACAGATGTGGCTTTCTTTCTAGCTCTTACGTGTTTTTTCTTCCTGGTCATTCTGCCATTTTATCCTCCCTTCTTATTTGTCAGTTTTCTTCTCTGGCCATTTGTACTTGTCTTTTACCTCTTGTCCTCTTTCTTCCCTGGTGGGCACCCTCACCCACACTCCTGCTGATGCTCTAAGAGCCACATCAACCTCTTCTACCCACATTTCTGGATTCAACTCTGGCTGTGACCCTGAGTGGGGCCCAGCCAGTCCCCCTGCTGTCCTGCAAGCTGCTGTCCTGAATTGCTATCATGGAAATGAAATGTTCAGTTTTCTTCCAAGTGGAGATGCTTTACACTATTTTCTGCAAGCCCACAGAGAGTGAAAATAAGAACCAATAATAGCAGCAGGAACAACAAGATCACTGCAAGAAGAAACAAAAACCTGTAAAAGACTCTGGAACCCAAGCGTCTCTGATTTGATCAACCCCAGGTCATCGGAGGGTGGCCATAAGTGGGCCGGGCCTGGCCCCTTGCCCTCAAGGTCCCCTCACTTTGCCACACGTGGTCAGTCACAGCTGAGCACGTCTGCTTTTCCTGTGGGACAGCAGATGAAATTAGCGATTCTCCATCACTGTTGTTTCCTCCTCCAACTTCCACTGGCTCCTAATGCTTTTATTCTTCTCTGCTTCTCCCTTTGCCCACATTCCTCTCCTCCAGATGTTGGTCAGGGCTGTTTCCCTGACAGCCTTTCTCTGCACCCCACACCCCAGGCTGTTAACTGCCACCTTCTCTGATGCTCACTCGTAGTGATCTCGCTGTCCGCAGGTGGCTCCTCATCTTGCTTCTGTCTCTTACCTTCCCTCTTCCTGAGGGGCCAGGTCTCAGGCTAGCTTGAGTGCAGGGTTCCAAGGAGGTAGAACCCCACCACCACACACATACACACAGCCTGCTCCTCCTTACCTTTCGGGCCCTAGCTCATTACCTCCTTCTCACAGAGGCCTTCCCTCATGCCCCCATGGATTTCCTCTTAACATCTTATCACTTTTAAAAATGTCTTATTTGTCACTCATTCTGTGTCCTCTCCTCACCAAAATACAAGTTCTATGAGATCAGGGACCTTTTCTCATGCAGTGCTCTGTTCCCAGGGCCCAGAACAGTGTCAGGCACATTGGAGAAGCTCCACTGGAAAGGAAGGAGGGGAAGAAAGGAGGGAAGGAAGGAGGGAGAAAAAGGGAGGGGATAAGGAAGGGAGAGAGGGAAGGATAATTTGTAATATTTGCAAATATTAACACATTGAATCTTCATAACAGCCCTAAGGGGTAGCTGCTATTATCTCCATTTTACAGATGAGGAAACTGAGGCACACTTGGCCCAGATCAAACCCCTAGGAGGTGGCAGTGATCAGAACCAAGATGTCTCCCTCCTGAGACTGGGCCCTTAACCAGCTTGCGGTCAGTGTCCAGTAGTATGGACGAGGCAGGAGCCTGGCTGGTGGTAGTCGGACTCCTCTCTCTCCACCAGGGAGCTTGTCCATCAGGAGCAGGAGCTGAGGGGGACAGGCAGTCATTTCAACTTGGCACCTACCTTGAGAGTAAGGCCCACATAGATGATTTCATTCATCTTCACACCTTCATCATAACCCCCTGAAAAGGGTGTTACCAGCATTACCTTTCACAAATCAGGACCCTGAGGATCAGAGAGACTAAGGAACTGGCCAGAGTTCACACAGCCATTACAAACAGGGGCCAGGGCACCTGGGTGGCTCAGTTGGTTAAACGTCAACTCTTGGTTTCAGCTCAGGTCACGATCTCACAGTTCATGAGATCAAGTCCCACATTGGGCTGTCAGTGCAGAGCCTGCTTAGAATTCTCTCTCCCATTCCCTCTGCCCCTCCCTCCACCCACCCACCCCCAGAATAAATAAATAAACTTTAAAAAAAGGGTGGGGGGGGCTAGATTCAAACTCTGGTCTCCTGGTTCCAAATCCATTCTTCACATCCTTCACACTGGGCTTCCCATGAAAGACACTCCTTTGACATCCATGACTGCATCTTCCTGTTTTGAAAACTCTTGTTCCATACACACATGGAATAAGCATGCCATAAGCATGCATATGAGGCATATAATTGCCTCATATGGTCTCTGGTCATTTCTGTAAAATGTTGAGCATCGGCCTAAGGCAAGGATGTGACATTGATCTGATGGTGAAATCAGGTTCAGCTCATGCCATTTTGGTGGAGATCTTTTCCTGAACCTAGACCCTCCCACAAGCTGGACCTCCATGTGCTCAACACTGTGATGTGTGTTATATAGGTTGGTCCTGTGTAGGGGCTTCCTGAGGTGAGCAGCTTCAAATCACGGCAACCTTTACCCTTACTTTGAGGCCCCTAAGCAACAGGGCTTCACATACCTGTGGCTGGTCGGTGGGTCTGAGCTCTGGCATTTTGCAGTCCTGTGAGCTGCTTTGCAAATGCACATGCCTCAGGCTCTTCCCCAGTCCCAATTCATCTCTGGGGATGGGCCCATCACTTTATTTTTAATATTTCCCAAGAGGCAGGTTTCCCCACTAAGGCTTTTGGAGCCAGGAACCCCGATTTGTGTCCTCCTCTGTCTCCTGGTGGTGTGTGACTTGGCTGCAAGAGGGTCTAGGCAGATGAGAAGGGAGAGGTAATGATGCTGTTAATCAGAGACACTAATCCGTGCTAATGTATCATCCCTCCCAGGTAGCATTAGAACATTCTAATTCAGTTAAAAATCGCATCTCCTTGAAAAGACCCTTGAGGAGTGAGTGATATGAATGTGGAGAAATTAGGAGACTGGCTGGAGGGTTCTTTGGGCAGGAGACTTTTCACTGTGCTCCAATTCCCCCTGTACCTCTCCAGCTGGTGACAGAGGCTGGCACCAGAGTGCCAAGGGAGGTGTTCCCAGGGAAACTGTCTTCTAGCCATGTATTCAACAAGCACCAACTTGAGGCCCACCACACAGAGGCCCTGTGCTTGTAGGTGAGACTATGGGGGTAAGCAAGACCAGGTGCAATCCTTGCCCTCATTGGGCTTACACATAGTGGAGGAAATTATTGTTACTTAAGTAATTATTTCCATACATGTGGACTGAAGGGGCTGTTCCTTTCCTGACTTTGGGGTCCCTGCTACAACCTTCTGGTGCATGATCCTACCTGGGACCCCAACATAGAATCCTAATAACATCAAGGCTATTTTTTCAGGGAGTGGGGCTGGCCTGTTATTTCAGACCCCTGGTGAGGTCCTGAAGTGCTCCACGTCCCCACAGCATGATGCCTGACATTCCTTTGCCCTTGGTCGAGGTCTTCCACATTACAGATAGACTTGAACACAGAAAGGCACAGACACCCCAAGAAGGGGGACCTCTAGGACTTTGTTTTACAATAAGGTGTAAATAACCTGATCCTTCCTGGGAGCAGGGTTATTTTTGTTTCTGTTTTTGTTTTTGTTTTTTTTTTTGATAGTGTATTGTCAAGTTAGCTAACATACAGGATATACATACATACAGTGTAGTCTTGGTTTCGGGAGTAGATTCTGGTGATTCATTGCTCACATACAACACCCAGTGCTCATCCCAACAAGTGCCCTCCTCAATGCCCATCACCCATTTGACCTGCCCTCCAACCCCCACCCCCATCAACCCTCAGTTTGTTCTCTATATTTAAGAGTCTCTTATGGTTTGCCTCCCTCTCTGTTTGTAACTTATTTTTCCTTCCCTTCCCCTATGGTCCTCTGTTAAGTTTCTGAAATTCCACATATGAGTGAAATCATATATCTGTCTTTTTCTGACTGACTTATTTCACTTAGCATAATACCCTACAGTTCCATCCACGTTTCTGCAAATGGCAAGACTTCATTCTTATCATCAGCTACAGAGTGGGAGTAGATTTTAATAATAGAGAGAACCTGACAGAGGTGTGGGCCTGAAGGAAGGCGGGCGGAGAGCCATGAAAACAAAATCTGCCCACATTTCTGCCCAGTTAGGCCAGAGTAGTGTAGAGAAGGTGGGATCAGAGAATGGGAGGCAGAGGATGGGAAGGGGGAGAGAGAAGAAAGGGCTCCAGTGGGATGTCCCAGTTATCTGCCCTAAAGCCAGGAGCTCTTCCAGCACATAAATGAAGCTCTGAAGAGCATGCAGGCAGCTCAATCAGCGAGACTGACCTTTGCCTGCACAGAGTCGGTAACACCCCTGGGCACTTGGCCAGAAAGCTTCCAGACATGGGTGTCTGCAGCCTGACGCTGGCCATGCTGAGCCCCAGTGTGCTGGGAGGGGCCTCAGACCACCTCCTGGGGTCCCAGAGCCCTTATGGTCTCTTGAGAGCTATGGTCCCCTATGGAAACATGCATAAAAACATGTATAGCACACCCTATATACATGCTTTAACAGAGGCAGGCGGAGGTGAAGGGAAGAGGCATTCATTTTACACATGAGAAAACTGAGGCCCAGAGAGGCAAAATGCCTTCCCCCAAACCGAGTCCTCTCTACCCAATCCTGTGCTCTTCCTTTCTATCATCCCAGATCTACCAAGAATCGTTTATCACATCCAACTAGATTTGTTAGGGCATACCTGGGGCCCAGACAGACTAGAATCTTACAGTGCAGTCCAGATGTCACTCCTCTGGCTACACAAGTAAACTCAGACTTGATGGTCCATGTGTCCTGATTTGGGCGGCCAGAGAATTGTCCCCCCAAAGAGGGGCATAAACCCATTCTTCAGGGCACACAGTGAGGCCTCAGTTAATAGTAGTTGCGATATGAAGGAAGGGAAAAAAATTCTCAGAGGTGTACCTTGCAACTCCTCTTAAGACATTTTGATTCTGAAATCCCACTTCAGGCAGATTGGAGAGAGGGCAGCTGGTGCTGGGGTGGAGCTGGCTTCAGAGGTGTGTCACAGCAGGGGCCAGGCCTCTGCCACCACCTCTGTCTCCCACACGCTTTAACCTGGTCTATATAGAATATATTCAACTTTGCTCGGGGCACTGCCAGACTTTTCCTTGCGGATACATTTTGGCGGTAGCCAGGATAGCTCAGCCAGACATGGTTGACAGCGTCAGGCAAAACAGTGTGTGTGTGTGTGTGTGTGTGTGTGTGTGTGTGTGCGCGCGCGCGCGCGCGCGCGCGCGCGCGCGAGACCATATTCAGGGGAGGGGTCGGCAGGAGAGTGAGTGCTAGAGGATTGAGAGTTATGGAGCCCAAAAGGGACATGGAGCCACTCCCACTAATTACACCCCCCTCCTCCCCCCTCCCCTGCTTCTCTGCCCTCCACCCGGTTGCTTTCATCCTAGCTGCCACTATTAATGCCTGGGAGAGATTGGACCCGGGAGGCACTGCCAGTCTCTCCGCTGCTGAAATGGCTGAGGTGGTGGGAGGGGTCACTGGGGTGGATGGGGCTACCTTCAGTACACAGAGCTGGTGTCCTGCCAAAGGAGAGGCTGCTTGTCATCGAGCTGCATTCTCTGCTAACTTCTCTCTGGAAACATATTCAGTTCTCTGTCCCGAAGCAGGTGTGGGTTGGGCCAAGGTGAAAGGAGAGTCATACTGTTGGGACCCAAATTACCTAAGTCCCTTTAAGTGTGTCCTGTAAATGAGGAGCAAACATGATTTTTCAGCAAGGTTTCTGGAACATCCTTGTGAACTTTGAAACATTGAAGCATGAGTTAGACACAATTTGTTCAATAATGAACCTTTGCCTGGGGTGTCGGACAGAGCCAGGGCTTAGGTAGAAATCAGAGCCAGACTCCAGTCCTGGCTCCCCAAATCACTTAAGATTCTGAGCTCTGTTTCTTTATCTGGAGAAAATATACCCATTTCTTACAGTCATTATGAGGATTAAATCACATTTTGTATGTGAAGATCTTTGTGCAAATCTGGCACCAGGTACATGCTAATGGGTGCACTAAAACCTTAGTCCTTCCTCTTATCTAATTGGAGGAAACCTACTCATATTTCAGCCAGATTCTGTGAATTGAATTTAAAATGGTGTAATAGCCAAAAGTTTAACTGGATCTGGTGAATAACAGAAGTCCCAAGAAGTCAACTTTATTTGCCTTTAAGTAAAATTCTCAGATTATTTTTCTCATACTCTCAACTCAAAGGGCCAGAAAACTTAAAGCTTACTGTGATACTTTAGAGGGAACTTATAAATATTTATAAAGCATGTTGTAATTGTAACATTTTCTGTGTTAACTGGCTTTACAACCATTTTTATAGCATAATCTGCTCAAATAACCCAATAATATGATAACTTTTGGAAACTGCCTCATAAATGAGAAACATGTAAGAACCAAGAATAAAAAAAAAAAAAAGACTTACTTGGCTAATGTTATATAGCAAATTAGATACCACACCTGGTTACAATCTTCCACACTTGAAGCTTCATATTGTTAACTAAACCCTTGGTCGCATTTTTTTTTTTGAGGGAAAAAGGGGGTTTGCCATAGGACATGGAGTTATATCAGAGAGAAACTTTCAAGGTTTGAGAAGGAAGAAATCAGCAGAACCCAATCAGAGCAGTCCAGCAGTTGGATTCTCTCTGGTTTCTCTCTCCACTGACATTGGTAACTTCCTTTCTTCTCTCCTTGCTAGTCTTTAATGGACTATAATATTACTGTAATGCTCTACCCGTTGTTATGGCCATGCTAAGACATGGTGAACTTGGTGATGAATAAAATACCATTCTCTGTTTCTCTACTTGGGGAAATCCATAAATAATTAGACTTTAATTTTTCAGTTTTACCATCTAGAAAAAGAAAATGCCCATAAATCTCCCAAAACAGAAATAAAATGTAGCCCATTTAATTACCAACAAGTAAACAAAGTGATTCTTCCTTTGTAAGATACCCAAACACATTCATAATTGGCTAATTAAACTACCATAGAAACGATTATTCAGTATAAAGAGGAGAAAAAGAAGAAGGAAGGAGGGGAGCATTCACAGACACCCGGTACTTTCAGCTGGGAAAGTAATGAGCTTTTCCAGGCCAGTGGAATAGAGGGAGAATAATGGGAGAATGGAAAATAACCCCATGTTGGTGATGTTGCTTCTGCAGACACAGAACCAAAGGTAGGCCTTCATCCTGTTTTACCAAAGAGAATCTTTCCTTCCTCTTCTCCCCCACCATCCTGTAGGAATATGCTCCCCAACAGGCCTTCCTTCAAGCCAGTTTCCTAGCAGTTTTACCCTAGAAGGAGTTAGGAGTATTTTGGATGCTTTGGGAGACTCACTGAGGTATAATTAAGATGATCCCAGTTTACTCCTGTGTCACCACATAATTATTAATAGTGCCCCCTTTCTCTCTCAAAAGTGCCTTTGTTTGAATGATAAATTATATGATCACCCTGTATATCATTCAGAGAGAGTGGAGCTGTCTGTCAACTTTAAGTCAACAGTGATGGATTGATGCTAGTTGCCTGGAGAACTGTGTTGAGAAGGATTCTGAGGCCATGTTGTGGCCCAGCAAGTAAAGCCATGGTGATAGCTATCTCCCAAAGGAGCAAATAAGGGGAGGGGCAGAACTCCCAGGGGCAATGGAATGAGCATTGATCAAAGGTCAGGTCTGAGTTTATAGTCAACTCTGCTCACAATTCCCTGTGCCATCTTGGGTGGATCACTTCTATTTAATGTTGAACCAGGTTACATGCAAGGTCTCCTTCAATTTCATGAATCTATCTAATCTTGTCTTGAGTGGGAAATTATACTAGATGGCATTTTCCTTCCATAAAATTATGTGATCCTATGATCATTTTAGGAGAAGGTTCTCTCTGCCCCCAAAGGAAAGCTACACTTTGAGACTCATGCCAACTAGTATCTCCATAGTGCACTCTACAGTTTGCAGAACACTTTCATGTATATCACCATAACCACATGATGCAGCCTTTATTTTTATCATCCTCATTGTATAAGTGAAAAAATTAAAGCTAAGAAAGGTTAAAGAACAGCACTCTGGGCTTAGCATAGCACTTACAGTCTATATGGTTTGGTGGAGTTGACTTCATCTTTCAGTGTCTTGCTATCCTCATCTATAGGGGAGGGCTAATATACTCATATCATGATATCATGAGGATTAAAGGAAATCATTCGTGCAAGATACTTGGGACAGAGGTTGGGATTTAGAACACACATAATAAAATTAGTGGAAGGAAGTGGTAGGTGGTTTGAGGTGGTGGTAGCATTAGTCGTAGTACTAGTATAAGTAGTGAAGTGGTAACCAGCTGATAAACAGCATAACCAGGATTCTTCTCAGGTACTGTGACCCAGGGGCTATTTATGACCCCAGAATTCATTGTCCACTCCCTACCTCAGGATTTACAACCACAATTCAGAAACAGCAAGCCTAATAATAAGAAAAATGAAGATAGGTTTAAGAAGATATTTTACCCATGTAGCATAGAGAGAATTTTAACTTGAAAGTCAAAGCTCAACCTTCCTCAGTCACAGATCATTCCAGCAAAGGATGTGAGCAGCAGACTGAGGACTGCTATTTAGGCCATTGCTTCACTTGTGGGCTCACAGTAGCCAGGCGAGTGGGCTATGCTTGCTCTGTCTCACTCCCCTCCCAGGCAAGGCTGCCTAAACTGTCAGTGTTTCTTTAATAACTCATGCTTATTATGTGGTTCCACACTGGTCAGGACATTTTTTCTCAGTCCATACCTAGCAAGCTCTGGTGTTTTGTTAATGGCATTGTCAGTATCACAAGCTGATGCTCATGGCTCTGTGTTTTTCCATTTTCAGTGGGTCTGCACAAATTTTGAGCACTTTGCAAGAAATACCTCCATTAGCTGAACTCCTGTGTGAGTCAATGAATGCTGAATGTGCACATCTGCCTATCCCTCAGGTGGAGAAGGGAAAATCTGTGAGGGATAAAGAAGGGAACAGAGTGAATAGGTAGGAAAAAAGAAAGAAGCTAGAGAGGCAGAGGGGAGAGGAGAAATAAAGGAGGGTGAGGAGCCAGAGAAGAGGGAGAACAAAGGGGAGCTAGAAGCCTGCTCATGAGGACAGGGCAGCTTTCATCTAGCATGAGGCAGATTCACTTGTTCTTTCTTGGATGTTTGGCATCTTGGATAAAAATATGTCAACTGAATGGTGTCTTAATGATAGGGAGATAGAGAGGAATGGGACACTTTGTAGAAACATCAGGAATGGAGTGTGCTCACACGGAGGTGGGTGTGAGTTCCTGCATTGTGTTGAGTGGAGACAAAGACCCCAGTCCACCTGGAAGCCAAAGCAGCATTCCCAGGGGAAATGTATGTTCTCATGATTGGAAAGGCTGGCTCCACTTTTCATAGCAGCCTCATCTCCTCACCCACAAAAGGAGAAAGGGACATCTCTAAATGGAAAGGATCTTCCTGCTGTTTCTGCAAGGAAAATGAGCAAGATGGAAAGGACTTTGAATATTCCAAGGAAAGAGTATATCATAGCCAAGGGGCAGCCACAGGGTCAGGAAGTTCAGGAACTTTGTGATCCCTCTGCCTATCTCTGACTTCTGGTTGCATTGTCAAATGTCAGGTTCTGTTTGGGACATGCCTCCTGAGGGGAGGGTGGAAAAGATGGTGAGGGATGTCTCTCCAGAGAGTCTGAGCTGGCAGAGGCAATGGGTATGGAGGCTGCCTGAGGGCCACAAATGTGAGGAGAGTCCTCCATCAGGAAAAAGCCAGGTCCCTTGCCAGCAGTATGATCCATGATGGGGAGTTTTTAGGCATAGATTAGCTGAGATGAGAGCATAATATGGTAGAAAGAGCACTGAATGTGGAGTCCTTGGCTAAGACTTTTCGTCCCAGATATGCTGCTTCTAACTAGTCATGAGACTCTGAACAAGTCATTCCTTATATCTTACCCTCATTTTCCTAATCTATAAAATCGGGGACTTAACTAGATTCTCCCTAATGGCTGCACTTTTTAGTGGCGCATGAGCTCTAGCTTCTCAGGCAGCTCTATGGAGTTACCTGCTGGGAGCTATCTGTACCTCCGCCATTGACCAACAGTGCCTCCTGTGGCCCAGAGGAAGCAGGGCCTGCTAGACTCAGTTTGGTAGTCTGCTCCATGGGAGGGAAAGAGGAGCATCCAGGGGAGAGTCACAGAGGAAGAAGGGCATACAGCAATGGGCTGAAGCAAGCCTCTGGCCCTCAACTTCCCCAAAGAGGGACAGGCCTCAAATCATTGCAGATAGAGTAGAAGCCTACAACACCAAATTAAACCATTCTACATACCATGGCTAATTCAATTATAGTATACCTATCCCTGCTGCTAGAATGCTATAAGGATATTGAAAGTGATATTGAAGACAAAATTGAATGATGTATAAGGTGTTTAAAACTTTTGGTTAAGCAAAAATGAAAGATTATTAAACAATATGAAGAGTATGATGACAATTTTGGAAATCAGAAATGCATATACACTAAGGAAATTGCACAAATGTTGACAACAGTTACCTTAAGAAGTGGGATACTGCTCATTTTTGTTTTCCTTTTTCACCTCATAGTTTTCTTAAATTTGTAACATGAAATATTTTATCTAAGCCATTAGAAAATAAAATGATCAAAATTATAATAATGAAAGGGGCCGAGCTGAGGGAACTGCATGGGAACACAAGGCAGGAGCTCAGAGCAAGGCAGGATGTGAAGGCAGGGGGTTGGACAGCATGTTGCTGACTTCATTGTGGGCCATTTGAGAAAACCAAACCAGAAGACTAAACTAGGAATGCAAGAAGCCTTGACCTTTACCTTACAGTTTCACCTTTTACAGCCAGTCTTCCTAGCTCTTGCTTTTTTGAATGCACTTACCTCATTTCCAGCCTGGGCTTAATGCTCTCCTCATTTGCAATGCTAAGCTTTTTATCTGTTTTTCTCCACGCAAAGCTTTGTAGTTCACTTTAAAGACCTTAGTGAAGGCTGAAAGACACAGGAAGCTCAGATTATCCAATGCCCAATGCCTGGGACAAATGAAAGGTCACAGGAATCAGAAGGGAAGTTTCCAGAGGGTTCTAGGAAGTCCCAGGAGACTCATGAGGCCAAGTAATAATTTGGCAAGAGGGGTTTACTTGCTTTGGTTTGGGTGTGCCTCTCTGACTTCCATGGTATTAGTATAGGGGCACAGGAAAGCATTTGTGATGGGACTGAAAAATGAGCTCAGACCCCTGGTAAAGCATGAGGATCCAAGAACAGCTCAGAACTGGGTAGAAGGTACCTTGGTGAGAATTGACCCAGCACAGTTATTTGCAGATACTCATTGGATTTCTAAGTCTCATCAATCAATGAGCAATAACTATAGCTGTCCTATACAAAATATTGAGTTAAAAGCTGAGTCTAGGGGTGCCTGGGTGGCTCGGTCGGTTAAGTGTCTGACTTCGGCTCAGGTCATAATCCCATGGCTCATGAGTTTAAGCCCCATGTCAGGCTCTGTGCTGACAGCTCAGAGCCTGGAGCCTGTTTCAGATTTTGTGTCTCCCTCTCTCTCTGTCCCTCCCCTACTTGTGCTCTGTCTCTGTCTCTGTCTCTCTCTCTCAAAAATAAATAAACATTTTTTTAAAAAAGCAGAGTCTAAATGTAAGACAACACTTTTTCCACGAAGGACAGTAATCTAATGGAGAAGGCAAGATGTAACAAACCCATGTGAAGATAACATTATTAGAAATAATTTATAACAGTGTGCAAGACATGCCACAGGGTGTTGAGTATGTGATTATGGGCCAAGGGAGTGGCACAGACAGTGAGTGCCACTGTTCTGAGAGCCATTTAAAGAAGAGGTAATTGACCTGAGTCTTTAATAATGGAAAAATCTGAGGAGAAAGGGAGCAGATATTTCAGGCCTGGGGGGGAAGCATGTAGGCAAATTCTTAGAAACAGGAAAGCTCAAATTATATTTAGAAGCAGCAGAGAGTGCCATGCAAATTGTTGTGAAATGGTAATGTGTCAGCAAGCTTGTGCTGCATAACAAACTACTCCAATGCTTAATGACCTTAAACAGCCACCATTTATTTAGCTCACAATTCTGCAGGTTAGTGGGTTTATATTAGATCAGGTTGGCCAGTTCTTCCAGATCCTGCAGGTGTCCACTAGGGTTGTTCAAGTGTCTGTGGTCAGCTGGTATGTCACTAGAACTAGCCTATTCATAATGGCCTTAGATGGCTGGGATGCCTGGGTGCTCTTTCTGCATAATCTCTCATTCTCCAGCAGGCCATCTTGGGCTTGTTCATGTGAGAGAAGCTGCAAGACCTCAGAAGCCAAGGCTTAAATGTCACTTCTGCAGCTTCCTATTGGTCAACGCAAGTGACAAAGTCAGCACAGATTCAAGAGGTGGACAGATAGACTGATTCTTGATGGGAAGAGCTACAAAATATCATGGCCATTTTTGCCAGCTTCCATAGATTGGTCATCTGGTACCAAATCCAAGAGGGCCTTGAGTGCCAGAGTAAAGGATGCCTTAGTAGGAAGAACATGGAAATTATGCAATGAGGTAAAGGATGGGAAGGACATGTTTCCCAGATGCCAGTGTGCTGGCCTGTGCCAGTCTGCAGTGAAGATTTATTGGACCACAGGTAGGTGAGAAAAATAGGCAGAGTGCAACGTGTGAATATGAGCCATGGTGGGGGACAGGGGGCTGCTAACTGCTCTTCATTCTGGGGTTGTTTCTCCTTCCTTTTATAAAACAAAAGAGATAATAAATGGTCGTTTTTATTTTTAATATTTCTACTTGGCAGAATGAAAAGTTGGCAACTCAAGTCTGTCCCTAACATCTTTTTGGTTTTGCTATATTACTGATCCATGAAATCTTGACAAGAGCCTGGGAAGCACTGCACAGTTGATTAGGAGAAAGAATTCGTAGAAGAGAGGGGCACCTGTGTGGCTCAGTTAAGCATCTGACTCTTCATTTTGGCTCAGATTATAATCTCAGAGTTCATGAGATCAAGCCCTGAGTCAGGCTCTGCTCTGACAGTACAGAGCCTGCTTGAGATTCTCTCTCTGCCCCTCCCCCCTCTCTCTTTCTCTCTCAAAATAAATAAATAAACATTTAGGGACACCTGGGTGGCTCAGTCATTAAGCATCTGATTCTTCAGCTCAGGTCATGATCTATCTCACAGTTTGCAAGTTCAAGCCCTGTTTCTCTTGTCTCTCTCTGTCTCTCTCTCTTCTGTCTCTCTCTCTCTCTGCCCCTCCCCCACTTCCTCTCTATATATCTCTCTCAAAATAAATAAAAATAAAATAAACATTTAAAGAAAAGAATTCATAGAAGACAGAGGTGGCTTGCCGTTGACCTGAACAATCAAGGAAGGCCCCTGGTGGAGGTGGAGTCATGGCTAGACCTAGAATGAATGGCTAGCATTCTGTGAGGCAGATTTTTTTAAAGCAAAATATTGTCAGCTTTGGAATGTTTATACTGTATTAGTGAGCCCTTATCAGATCAAACATTCAGTCCCATGACATCAGAGCTTTCAAGCTGAGAAACACTTTCAAAGGAAAGGCTATCTTGTAATACTTGCTTGGAAATTGAAAATCTGTTTCAATTCTACTTGAAAAGTGCTTTCACAAGGTTCACTTGTGCATTATTAGTTCAACAGCCCAGTTTCCTTTCACTGACAGGTGAGGCCCTCCCTGATCAGGCCCCACACTGCTTTTCCAGCCTCTGCACTACCCCTCCCCTGTGGACCCCTGCTTTAGCCAGGCGGTCAAATGCCTTTGGCTGAAACAGCTTATCTCCTGGCCTTGGATCCCTACCTACCCTCCAGCTCTCTATTCTACCCCTTCCCCAGTAATCAGTTCACTGGCTGCCTTCTCCAGATGTAGCCAGCTGTGGCATTGGCCATCTGTGTTGCTCTCTTGGTGTTTAATTTTTTTTTGGGGGGGGGGTATTATTCCTACCAACCTAGACTGCTACCTCCCTGAGAGGGGAGTTCTTATCTCCCAGGTCTCTGTATGTCCCACATGTGCAGCACCTGGAAGACAAGGCTGATGTTTGAGGGCTCGTAGCTGGTTGGTGGGTTGGTTGGTAGAAGAATGGAGCTGGCTCAGAGTGGAGCTTTGCTCTCCCTGAAAGGGGTGTCCAGCCTGTGGGGTCCACTTCTCTGTGCTCTGACCCTCATCATTCCAGTGAACTTTCAACCCAATGGGATGCCCCCTGAGTGGCTGGGCATTTCATTACAGGTACCAGTGAAGTAACAGAGCCCACTAAATTACTCTGCACTGAGTAGTGATTTTGCAGTGGGTGGTCAGGAGGCTGACAGGGCTGAAGTTAACCCTGTGTCCATGCCCCATCACATCAGTTTTGTGTGAAGAGAGGAAACCAGGAGCATCACATGCAGTGGTTGTCTAACAAAGGATCACAACCTGGGTGGCTTAAAACAATATAAATGTATTCTCTCATGGTTCTGGAGTCCAGGCGTCCAAAACCAAGGTGTTGTAGGAGAGAATCTGCTCCATATCTTTCTTTTAGCTTCTGGTGTTGCCAGCAACTCTTGGCATTCCTTGGCTTCTAGATGCATCACTTGAACCTCAGCCTCTGTTGTCAGAGGAGCCTCTGGGTCCCTGTTTGTTTCTGTTTCTCATCTTGTAATAACACCAACATATTGGAATAGGGGCCCAGGAGATGGCTTTGTGTGTCAGGTTCAGAAATTTGTAAGGGATGCTGGGAGCTGTTTGATAGGTACCAGTTCCCCAGCTCACTCCCAGAAAAGTCACAGTATTCTGTGCACCAGGATCCCAGCAGCACCTGACTGGGCCCATCTTAGATAATGGAGGAGGAGAGTTTCCATGAGTCTGGGTTTTCAGGCCAACTCCAGCAAGGGAGGAGGGTACAGAGTGTGAGAAGCTGTGCATGCCAAGGCCTGAGACATGAGCAGTGATCCTAGCTTTCTATAGACCTGCTGTGTTGTATTTCACCTCATGAGTTAGCAGGACAAGTCTTTTATCTCTAACTAAAATCCAGAGACCCTTGGTGGCTTGCCTGAGGACCTACATACAGATGGTTAATTCTGTAGACACATGGATTTATGGTCTCCTAGAGCCTTCCAGCTAGTTCCCAGGACAGTTTTCTAGAGTCTGTAGATCTATTCTCCATCACACTATCCTTGGGTTTGCTTCTCCCACCGGCTCTTTCCCTACCAGCCCAGGGAGGATCACCTGTGACTCTTTGGCCCAGACATGTATGAGACCCAGTGCTAGCACACAGCAGGTGCTCAGGATACACCACTTCCTTTCCTTCCCTCTAACCCTTTAGACTCCCACAGCCCTGGTCTCTGTTCTTCAGCTGCCACTCACCATATGCTCCTTCTTGGGTGACGAGGGGATCTTCTTGGATAGGTTGCATTCTTGCATGAGTACAGAAAGTCCTTCCTGTGTGCTCCCCACAGATATCCCACAAAGCTGGGCACAGGGAGCCTGGTCCCCACAGGCTGATAGCAGAGAACAGGCCTGACTTCCCTGCCCTCCCTTGGCCTCCCTTTGCTGCTGTGCCTCCTACCCTGGAAACATACCAACTGCTAACTCAGGGTCACCCAGTGCCCCAGCACTGTCCCTGGCTTCAGATGTCTCTACAAAAGCCACACATCACTCCTCTGTGGGTGGGTCTTGGTTGTTCCCCACAGAGCCCCTTCACTCCCAGGAGGCAGAGATATGTTTGAGCATCTTGTACTGAAAGCAGCCATGGAAACCTTATAGACCAGTAGTTCCCAACCTGGGCACTGTCCAGAAGCTGGGGAGCCTGCTAGAAATCCAGACTCCCAGGCTCTTCCGAGAATATTCTGATTCAGCAGATCTGGGATGGAGGCTCAGGAGGCTATCTTTTTAACAGGCGCCCACAATGTTTCTAGGTAGCGATCAGAGAACCAAAGTTTGGGATCCACTGGTAGAACCCAACCCCTTCATTGTGTGGATGAGGAAAATCAGATTCACAGAGGCTGTGTGGCCTACCAAGGTCACCCAGCTTGATAATGGTGAAACTAAAATTAGAACTCAAGATTTCTGACTTCCAAGATGGGGCTCACTGCCATAGCTTGCTCATTGCCCTTGCTATGTATGTTTCCAGAGAGAGAAAACAGTAAGAGGCAAGGTGGAATCCAGGAATCCAAATGTGCTGCTGTATGCTAAGAGGTCATATAAACATAGTGATTGAGACACCAGCTTGGTACCCAGCATACCGCAGTTCCAAACCTGTAAAATGAGAATAATATTCCCCACCTTCCAGGGTTGTTAGGAGACAATCTCTGTAATGCCCAGGACCTGGCATGCCACAAGAACTGGGAGCCAAGAGTTTGGCCCCCTTGTGAGGTGTTCAGATCCAGCACCCTCATTTGCCTGCCACTAAAGGACTAGAGGAATCCCACCAACAGACAGGGTGTGCAAGTGCCATTGCACTACTGTGTGGTGAGCAGTTTTCCTCAGGACCCGGTGAAAGTCAGGGTGAACACAGGGACCCCAGGCATCCCAAAATGTCCATCCCCTTTCTCACCTATCACAAAATCTATCTTCATCTTGGAGACAGCTCAAACTCACCTTACCCCTGCCGAGGTCCCCAAAGGAAAATACTATGAATTACGGTTACCACAACTCCCCTTTCAGGGCATGTCCCCAGCTTTTATTGTTCTCTGTTTTATATCATTATAATTGAACTGATCAGCAAGGAGAACAGGCCCGTTTTTACAAGGGAAAGGAGACACCCACAAAAAGCCAAAATTACAACTGTTTGCAGTTTGCAGGAAACACTTTTTAAACTAGATCTGCTTTTGGTATAAGCGTCAGCCAGTTTCCGAGAAGCATTCACGCATGAGAAGCCCAGCCTGATTTAGAAGAGAAGCAAGTTAGCCCCCTTTGGGAGGCATGTGGTCAGCAGAGAGGCTAGGCACGGATGTCAGGCCTAAACTCACAGACTTCCCAGAGCACGAGGTGGACCGAGAGCTCCTGCAGGGCAGAGACCATCCCTTTGCATTGTTGCTGCCCTGGGATTCTCCATGGCCCCACGTGCCATCAGTGTCTGTAGAATGAAAGTAGTTTAATCACCATCCTGATGGCCAACCTAGAAGACCTGCTCTAGCAGCTTGGGGAAGTAGCTCCAATGTTGTGGGGTTCAGTTTCTGCTCTAGAAGTCTGTGAGTCTCCACCCCATGACCCCAGTGCTGTGGAGGATGGGTGGCTGAGGCTAATGGAGATCAGAGGGAGGCCAGAGGTGAGTGTCAGTGTGAGTGGGGCAATGGGCCCTGCTTCCGGGGTCTTCATGGTGCTCTTGTTTGACCTCTTGAGCATGCATCTGTCTTGACTGAGAACTCAGTCCTTCCTACTGCTCAGTTCACATGTTAGGGAATTTTTTTTTTTGCTCATTTTTATAGTAATGATAACTCATACTTGTATAGCACTTTGACAATTACAAAAGGCCTTAATGCATATTATTTACATTTTTTATTTCCAATTCACCACATCTCTGTGAGGTAGGTTTTATCATTTCCATATTACAACTGAGGACACTGAGGCCCAGAAAGGTAAAGTGCTATGCCTAGGACTCATGGTAAAAAGCAGCAAATCCAGTCCTTATGGTTCTGTGGCCAATATTCTGCCATTGTTTCAGGTGTGCTGATGCACTGATGAAGCCTAAGCCCTGATGTCCAGTGGCATAATCTGATGGAGGAAGTAAGATGTGCTCACAATTCGCTATAGCACAGGGCAGGATATTACCCCCAGCATGGTTCTCCAGCCTTGGTCCTGGTTCTATCTGAAGTGCTGTGGAAGTTTATTTATTTTTTTTTTAATTTTTTTTTAACGTTTATTTATTTTTGGGACAGAGAGAGACAGAGCATGAACGGGGGAGGGGCAGAGAGAGAGGGAGACACAGAATCGGAAACAGGCTCCAGGCTCTGAGCCATCAGCCCAGAGCCTGACGCGGGGCTCGAACTCATGGACCACGAGATCGTGACCTGGCTGAAGTCGGACGCTTAACCGACTGCGCCACCCAGGCGCCCCTGGAAGTTTAGATAGTGGAGCAAGCATGCAGTAGATCAGAAAGCATAGATGTAATGTGCTTTTAAAAAAAAAACATGTAAATGAGGGTTATTACCATGTCATTTGTATTATGCAACTTTGTGGCTTTGGGCAAGTCACTACCCCTCTTTGTGCCTTACTGTCCTCATCTGGAAAACTAAGGCAGTGGACCCAAAAAGCTTCCAGGTTCCCTCCAGCCTAAGGCTTCATGCCCAGATGCATTCTGCACACCACAAAGCTGGTGTCCTCCCAAGCCTTCCGGGCAAGCCACCAGTATAGAACTAGAGCATTAAGGGGGCAAACAAAGCAGAAACAGAGGCTGGGTGAGGGAAGTGTTCCCTTTGGGGCAGGAGCCAGAAGCCACATAGGCAGGGAGGATCCCTGTTGCCCAGCAGCCAGCACCAGAGGAGCTGGCTGCGCAAACAAGGCTCTTGTTCACAGAAATTGATGTGCATGCTAATGTCTCTGAACCATATGGGAAGCGTGGCCAGGCTGCTGATGGTGGGCATTTCATTTCCTTGCCTGTCGGTTTTAAAGGAGCCTGGATCGATGGTGCCGCTCGCCTGTCTCAGCACAGGAGATCGGCTGAGCAGCTGAGGCAGAAAAGGCATCCACTCTGGTGGATCCAGTGCACACGGAGCCAGAGCCGGCCTCCTTCAGGTGATGCTCTTGTGAGGCCACAAGATGTGGAGCAGCCTCAGGCCTGGGCAAGCCCATGTGGATGGGGAGGAGAGAGGGCCAGCTAAAACGGCAGAAACACTGTGCGGTCCTGGACCCATGCCTGCGTGGTAAATAGCCCTTCTCTGCCTCTATGCATCCATCATCCACCCATTCATCCATTCATTCACTTATTCACTTATTCATTCATTCATTCACTCGCTTCATTTGCTTCCTTCTTGCTCACAGATGTGAGGGCACCTCGTGGTATTAAGTACCATTCATCATGGACCTTGGAAGAGATATGACTAGCTCTACCTAAGGCTTAGCCCCTGAGTGCACACCCACAGGTGACCTACCCCTGTGCCTGGGTGCATGACCCCGAGATAGCCCTTCCCACTGTTGGAAAACACCAACTCTAAAGAGTTCTCCTGGGAGACAAAATCGGCCTCCCTGTCAGGTCTGTTGATGAGTCCTGCTTCCTTTCTCCTGCCTTCTAAAGCCACAAGGAGTCAGTCTGATCCTTTCAAGGAACAGTTCTAGAGCACAGTGTTTCCCCAAGTGTGGCATGTGACCCTGGGTGACATGTGAAATTATTTTAGGTAGTACATGGACAAGCACTTTTTTTTTTTTAAAAATTTTTTTTAACGTTTATTTATTTTTGGGACAGAGAGAGACAGAGCATGAACGGGGGAGGGGCAGAGAGAGAAGGAGACACAGAATCGGAAACAGGCTCCAGGCTCTGAGCCATCAGCCCAGAGCCTGACGCGGGGCTCGAACTCACAGACCGCGAGATCGTGACCTGGCTGAAGTCGGACGCTTAACCGACTGCGCCACCCAGGCGCCCCTAACAAGCACTTTTAATAGTTCTTTTTACTGTCACCTTTCATGGTGGCTGGTGAGCAATAGCAGGGATACTTCTAGTTTAAGAAATTCCTTCCTAAATGTCTATATAAGAAAAGCAAGTTGAGGGGCAGCTGGGTGGCTCAGTTGGTTAAACATCCAACTCTTGATTTCAGCTCAGGTCATGATCTGAGCCCCACACTGGGATCCATGATGATAGCACAGGGCCTGCTTGGGATTCTCTCTCTCTCTCTCTCTCTCTCTCTCTCTCTTTTTCTCTCTCTGCCCCACCCCCATGTGTGAGCTCTCTTTCTCTCTCAAAATGAATTAAAAAAAGAAAAGCAAGTTGATTTAAAGCATAAGTATTAAGTAAATAAATAATACTAAACATACATGGATGTGACAAAAATGATGATGGTCTTGATAATATCTCTCTGAGCCACCCTCTTACCACCATCCCCTTCCTGAACTTTAAGCCTCTATTCCCATCGACTTGGCCCTATTCTTTAATCACAGATTGCATATAACTATCACAGCTTCATCTACAAGGATGGCTTCTCAAACCCACACCTTCAGCTCTGACCCACCATCCTCTCAGTCACCTGTGCACATTTCCACTTGGATGTTGTGGCTTCCCCTCATCGTGTCTGTGTGACATCTCTAGAACCACTGGTGGGGGTGGGGGTTAGGGAGAGAGACATTTCTTGAGTATTTCCTGTTTAACATGTTAGCATACTTTTCCCCTTGGTCCTTAAAGAGTCTCGATAAGAAGATACTATCTCTATGTTATATCTAGGAAATGGAGGCATATGACACGTGCACAATTTGGCTAAGGTGCAATAGTTGTGAGAGTTCTAAAATTCTCAGGGTTTGCCAGTGCCGTGGAATTTGCATTATGCCTGAGGCAGGAAAGGGAGTGTAGATGATCTGGCCAAACTTGGCACTTAGTGCATAAAGACACCACAGCCCAGTGACATGCCCAGGCCACTCTGCTAGCTCTGGCCAACTCCTGCTTTGGACTCTATTGTTGCCCATGACACTCACTTTTCCATGTCATTCTTCCAGACATGCATTGATGTCATGCTTGATGATTGCTTCACGGCCCACCTTCCATCCTAGTGTTTTCTGAACCTGTCACTGCCTTTCTTGTCCCACAGCTCCATCCTTCTATGGTTCAAACTGTTACCACCTCATTCCTGAACTACTGCAGAGTCTCCTGAATTTAATCTGTCTAGGGACTGCTTTCCATATCTGTCTTCCTAAAACATATCTTCCATAAAACAAGGGGCACATATCACCTCTTGATCACAAACCGTCATCAGTTCAAGTCACTGCAGACCTTAATCCCAGGGACAATACCCTCATATCAAGTACAGACTATCCTGTCACTTGAGACCTGACTTAATTTAAACCCTAGCTGTCTTTCCAGCTTTGTCTTCCACAATGCAAATTCTTTAGCAAAAATTGTCTCCTCCTTGTGTCTCTGAGGGAACTTACACTTCTCATATGGAAATCGCCTCAGTGCACCCAAGGTTCACCCCTCAGACCCAGCTCATACCACATATTTTAGCCTCCAGCCCCTAGAAATCCACCTTTTCTCTAAATTCTTGATCTGCTTATTATCTGGAGGAGTCATTTGGCAAGTAACAGATGTGATCCTGTGCTAGAATTCCTCTCCATCAGACACACCCTCCCTGCCTCCTCACCTGACTATGAGCCCCTGGAGGGCAGAGCAGAGTCTGATACCCTTTGCAATCCTGGTCCTTAGTCTCAGTGCCCTTTAGGGCAGGCCTCTCAATACATGTTCTTCATAGTGATGATGCTATGTGTCTTCATGGGGGCAGAGGGTAAGGTTGTTGAGAAAGAGTTCCTCCTTTCTCCTCCCTGGAGTTGCATACCAAGTGCTGGGTGACAGATAGCCTGCTGACTCATGGGACTGTCTGGGGAGCAGATGAGCAGGAGATGTGAAAGCACATTGTAAAGCAAGAAGTGCAGCATGTGAGAGAGGCCACAGCTACAAAATTGACCTCAATGTCCTCTAGGTGTCCTTTGGACTGTCCTCTGGAGGGATCTGTGAGCCATCAGTCCCTGGCCCTGTATAAGGCTCTGTGGAGGACACAGGGAAATTGTAACATAGTGCCTGCCCTCAGAGCACTCACATTCCTGATGGGGGAAGAGATATCTAGGACACTTGCCACATTCTGAAAATGTATAAAAAATACCATAAAGCCAGATGCAAAAATTCCAAATGACTGCCCATAAGGCTGTAGGGCTCACAGAAAAAGGAGATTGAGAGCCGCAGAGAAGTTAAAGCAACCCTCTAATGGGAAGAGGAATCCAGTGGAACTAGGTATGTGGGAAAGTAGCATCTTAACTTGAGTGGTGGGTGTTGGGAGAAGACAAGGTATATATGTGGGAAGGGAAAGATTCGAGCAAAAAAGCTGGGACCTAATGAACTAGGAATAAGGATGTGGCATGATAAAAGTGAAGTTCTGAAAAGTTACTTGCTCAGAAATTTCTTCATCCTTTGAGGGGAAAAAAACCCAGGCTAGAGAGAGAAATTCAAGGTGTGCATCCATATCCTCCATCTCCAGGCTTCTGGTGCTGGGATGTTGAAGGGGCTCCTCTGTGCCTCCACCCAACTTCTTTCAGGACGGCAATGCTACTGCCTCACGGTAATGCTTATGCCTCATGTCCTTTGCCTCGACAGCCCTGTGCTGAAACAAGGCTAAACACAGAACTACACAGGCTACTCTCTGATGGGGACTTGGGCTGAGCTCTCTAGCTGTAGTCTGAGACCATAATCTGAAATAAGCATCTCCCACACAGGCTGAGAGCTAACCAGGAGACAGAGGAGCATTTGTCTTGCAGTGTTTATGAGCTCTTGCCTTTCCTGGCTGGGTGAGACTAAGCTAGTTCTACTGTGCCCAAATGGCTGATAAGGGGTGGAAGCACTGAAGCAGCAGAGGGATAAAGAGGTTGAATGAGGAGTGATGTGTAGAGATAGCAAACAGAGCCTAACAGGAAGGGTGCTTTCAGATGCAAGTGTTTAAAAACTCACCTTGAAATGGTTTCTACAATAAAGAAATTTTATCTCATATAAAATAAGCCACAAATTAGGATGGTACCAAAGTTGGTTAAGTTAATTCACTGGTTCAATGACTTTATCCAGGACTCCATTTCTTTCTCCCTTTTCCATCTGCCACCATCAGCATTGTTGCTCTTGTCCTCAACTAGTAGTCCTCATGATCCCTAGGTGGTTGCCATGGTTCCAGACTTCATATACATATACATGAGCATGTCCAGCTAAAAAAGAGATTATAGTGCTCTTATGAATGTATGTCTCTCTCTCCCTTTTAGTCAATGAGGAATCTTTTCTAGGGGCATCCCAGGAAATTTCCCTTCATGTCATATTGGCCAGGGATGGGTCACATGCCCCTTCTATAGCCAATGGATGGAGGAGAGGAATAGACTGATCTCTGTTGGGTTAGACTAGTGGTTGGTTTATGGCCACAGTGCTCCTCACAAGTAGTGACCAGGTTTGATTAGGAGTGGGAAGAGAGTGCAGGGTCCATACTACAGCCAGCATCTTTGGCCACATGTCTTCACACCACCAGCCAAACAGACTCTGCATCCTAAGCACTTGCTTCACACTGCTGGGTTTCAACAAAAACCATTAAGCATAGCCCCAACAAAGCCCCACACACTTCCTGTTCTCATAGTGGTGTCACATAAATGGGTCCTGAGGTATTTGAGAGCTGAGCTGGGGGAGTCCATCTATCTCTGTAAACACAAACAATAGGAAAAACATTAAACTTACAGTCCTAGCTCTACTGCCTACTAACTGAAGGGCTTTATGGAAAATTATCAAATCTCTTTGATGAGTCTCCTCATGTATATAATGAAGAAAATATTTTTAATCTATCATGCAGAGTTACTATTATAACTAAAGCATCCAGGCTCAGACTCAAGTTAATGGCAGCTGTGGTGCTGTGGTGGAGGAGGGAGTGGCGGCGGTGGTAGTGGAGGTAGTGATGGTGAACACACTAGAGGTGTGATGGCAGTGGTGGTGATAATAGTGGTGGTGGTGCTGATAGTGGTAATGATGATGGAGGTCGTAATGGTGATCATGGTTTAGGTGGTGATAATACTGGTGGTGGAAGTCCTGGTGATGATAGTCCTGGTGATGATGATTATGAAGGTGATGGTAGGGATGGTGATGACAGTGGTGGTGGTGGAGATGGTGGTAATGATGGTACAGATGGTAATGGCAGTGGTGATGATAATGGTAGTGGTGTAGGTGGTGATGATGATGATAGTGATGGTGGTGGAGGTGATGATGGTGGTTATGATGATGATGGAGGTGGTGATGAAGGTGATTGTGATGATGATAATTGCAGTGGTGGAGGTGGTGGTGATCATGGTGGGGGTAGTGATGGCAGTGGTAATGATGATGAGTGGAGGTGGTGGTATTGATGGTGGTACTGATGATGGTATAGGTGGTGATGGTGGTGATGATGATGATTATGGTGGAGCTAGTCATGGTGATCATGGTGCAGGTGGTGATAGTGATAATGGTGGTGGAGGTGGTGAGATGACAGACGTGGTGGTAGTGATGGTGATGGTGGTGATTTGAGAAGGAAAGGAAAGTGGGAGTAAGAGGAATAAAGGGAAAGAAAGGACCTGCCCTTCCCATTTTACAAAGTGGTCATGTGACTCTGGGGCACCTGGATGGCTCAGTCAACTAAGAATCCAACTTCAGCTCAGGTCATGATCTCGCAGTTTGTGAGTTCAAGCCCCGTGTCAGTCTCTGTGCTGAGAGCCTGGAGCTTGTTTCAGATTCTGTGTCCCCCCCCCCACCTCTCTCTCTGCCCCTCTCCCACTCATGCTCTCTCTCTCTCTCTCTCTCTCTCTCTCTCTCTCATAAATAAATAAATAAATAAATAAATAAATAAATAAATAAAGGTCATGTGACTCAACGATAAAAATGTATGGAAAAGTGCCTTCTAAACTGTAAAGTACTACCTGATGAGTTATCACTGTGATGCTTACAACATGGTTCGCAAACCTCCCAGATCCATGGGAGCACTGACTATCATCCTTCACCCTTGTCTGCCATAAGTGAAATAATTCACTTCAAGAGGCAAAGTGTTGTCAGGTTCCCAGAGACATGAGGGAAATGCTCACAGGGCGCTGGGAGTTTCTTTAGCCAGAATGGAACCTATTACTGTAGATCTAAGGACTAAGGAGGGAGCTAGGGAAAGAACATTTGGAAGACTTGGAACCCAGCAAACAGAGACATTTTTGATTTGGTTTTGTTTTTAATTTGCTTTGATAATAGAAAGCAGATGTGAGGACTAAGTCTCTAGTTTCTGTTGAAGAAGATCCAAAGAGGCACAGAAGTGAGTTGTGCTACCTTCTTAGAAGCCAGGAAAGGTGATGAAGCCAGGGCAGCGGAGGAAACAAGGAGAAGTAGCAGGGCCAGTGCTGCTGGCCACTCCAGCTGCCCAGCAGGGCATCATGGAAACAAGCAGAGCCAGGACCTCAGTGGAGGATGCTCAAAGTCTTCAAGAGCAGGGACGTCCACTTCACAATGTGTGCAGAACACCTACTGTGTGCAGGTGCCAGGATGACAGTTATGACAGCAGCTACCATTTGAGTGATGACTCTGGTTTCTGCTTCTCATAATTACCACTATTCCCACTCTACTGTTAAGAAGCCAAAGTTTGGAAAGATTATGTAGCTGATCATGGAGAAACAATTTGATCCCAGGTGTATCTGACTCCAAAGCCCTCTTTCCTCTGTCACTTTTCCTTTCATTTAAAGACACTTCTTAACCAAAGGTGACAAAGACACTTGCTTCTGCCCTGCAGTCCCTCTGCCCCTGGAGAGGAGAAACACATAGAAAACACACACATTGTGGTGAGTGCTATCATCTGAAGAAAAGGTGCTTGCAGCTGCGGGAGGGACTGATATTCCAGCCCACTGGGGGCAGAAGAGGCAAGGGAGGGTTGAGAGGTCCAGACAAGGTGATGACATTTGAGCTGGCTTAGATCTGAGAAGGAGTCTGTCAGGTAGAGAAAGGGGTGGGGCTTGTCAGGACAAGAAGAGAGTTGCATGTAAACAGCCTTTCTGGTATGAATGTGGTGAGCCTTCTGGTGTGGCTACAGCTCAGGGTGGTGGCTGAGGATGAGGCCAGAGGGACAAGTGGGGTTGGACTGTGATAGACCTGGGGGCCAGGCGAAGGGGGCTACATTCCATTTTAAGGCAGAGGGGGGCTGTTGAAAGTTTTTACACAGTAAACCAGTGTAGATATCGATGGGAAGGGTTAGGAAGCTCCCTTAATATCCAACCAATGATGGAGGCCTAGATGGAGATGGGCAGTGGAGACAGGCAGAAAAGACAGGGTCCATTTCCCTGAGCCAGGTATTGGTCTGACTCCTCAAAAGAAGTGGACATTTATGAAGGTTTTGAGGCCATTCCTGCCCAACCCTCCATTTGGTAAATTACATTCTAGCCCACAGGTCACTAAGCAAATCCCCCATTGTCCCCAGGAGTAATTCAACCCTGATTGGTAATATCTGTCACCCTCTCCACTCCATTACCCCCAAAGAAAGGGTAATATCCCTGAGCCAGAGTGAACTTTTGGGAGAGGAAGGGACTGGCCATACTCTGACAGCCAGGGCTGCCCTGTTAAGGATGGGCCGCCTTATAAGCAAACGACAGCGTGAGATGGAGGAGGTTGAAGGGAGGGACTCCTGCTGTGGGTAGGAGGCTGGCCCACATGCCATTTGGGCACTCCAAGAAGGTGACACAGGCAGCACCTGACAAAGGTTGACTGTTCCCTCTGTACTGATCACATGCTGAACACCAGATAAAGAACTTAAGCCAGCCAGTCTCTGCTCTATGGGGCATTACATTGAGAAGCCTGGCCTCAGAAGGGACCCAGGGATGGACAGAGATGCTGTCTTGGAGATAGAGGCAGTGAAGGGCCCAGGAGGAACAGACAGGCCAGGTCCCCAACATCTGAGATAGCCCGCTTGGTGCTCTGGAACTGTGCTGGGGCAGCTGAGGCAAGGCTGGCCTCCAGGTAGGAAGATGTGAACTTGAGAAATTAGTAAGTGGGTAAGTCTCTTCAACTTAGCATCATGGATAAGCATGGAAAAATAGTCCAGTTGGAGGAGAGTTTTTATTTTTATTTTTTTAAACTGAACTACTATAAAACCAATGGCACTGGCACACTTTTCAGCTCACTCAGCCTCAATTGCTACTTGCCCTCAATAAATAGATGAAATTTTTTTCAAAGTTGCTTTACTCTTAGACTATTAAGTGGTTTGTCCTGTCCCCCCTTCCTTTACTAGAAGTCCTGAGTCTTAAGGCCAGACTATTTGAACCACCAGGCACCTTCTAAATAAGGCTTCTATATAATGCCCTTGGGAAGGGCCTGCCCTCAAAGAATTGTGAAATTGAAGCAGTTGTCTTCAGGGGCCTCCCACCTCCCTTCCAAGCCCCCTTCTTCCCAATCCAGGTGCCCCAGGCATCTGTCTAGGGTTTCACAAAAGACCACACTGTCAGCTTTCTGATAAACTAGTCCCTGTTAAGGTGGAGGTTGACACAGATTTAAACATGACCTCATATACTTTAGGTGGAGACCTTTAAAAGTTGGAAAATTAAGATCCGAAGGAATGCTTCTCTTTTTTTCACTATGGTAAACTATATATAAAATAAAATCTGCCATTCTAACCATTTTTAAGTGTACACTTCAGCGGCACTAATTATATTCCCAGTGTTGTACACCCATTACCACTATCTATGTCCAAAGTTTTCCATGCCCTGAAACAGTTCCTCCCTCCCTCCACCTTCTGGTAACCTCATAACTACTTTCTGTCTCTCTGAATTTACCCATTTTAGACTTTTCACATAAGTGGAATCATACAATGTTTGCTCTTTTGTGACTGCCTTCGTTCACTTAGTATAATGCTTTCAAGGTTCATCCATACTGTAGCCTGTGTCAGAACTTTATTTCTTTTTATGACTGACTAATATTCCATTGTATGAATATCCTTCATCCACTGATGGAAGAAAGGCTTCCTAATGGCTGAATTCTAGGCACCAGTAGAGACCCAAGGAGAGGGGAATATTTGGAGATTCCTGCTACCAACCCTTGAGCCATGCCATCTGGGTGCCCACCAGTCCCTGATAGGTACAATAATCCAGGATTTCAGTCATCTCACAGACAGAGACAGCTGTCCTATAGTAGAAGGAGCACCAGACCAGCCATCAGGAAATGCAAGTCCTCATCACATGAGGTAGATGTGTGGCCTTGGACAAGTCCTCTTATTTCTATATAATGAGGAGCTTGGGGCATGCATGTCCTTTTATGAGGTCCTTCCTGCTTCTTATATTCTGTCAAGTCCCTCAGTGTCCTAAGAGACACACTTGCAGTGCAGCAAGTGGTGTGGGGCAGAGCAGACACTCAGGAATGCTTGTGACCCTCGGAAGGAAGGAAGGAAGGAAGGAAGGAAGGAAGGAAGGAAGGAAGGAGAGGAGGGAGGGAGGGAGGGAGGGAGGGAGGAAGGAAGGAAGGAAGGAAGGAAGGAAGGAAGAAAGGAAGGAAGGAAGGAGAGGAGGGAGGAGAGAAGAACTGGAGGAACTAAGGTATTCCAGTTTCTTTATCTCCCTTCATTAGAGATAGTCGGGAGGCTGTATTTAGAGGTCAGATTGAATGGTACTTAAGTTTGAAACAATCTGGAATATAAGGTGTGCTGCTTGGCTCATTATTATTGTGTTTCTTGTCTTTGCACCTTGTACTGAGATGGAATTATATGACTGGGCTTCTCATCAATTCTGTTTGGTGTAGAAATCTTGGCAGCTTCAATAAATACACTTGCATAAATTTAAGTGAATACACACAGGCTCTCTTTAGTATGAATTCTCACACCTTGGCTGTTATATAGCAGATATGAGCTCTACAGTGTTCAACACAGATGGTGGGCATCGCCCAGCTGTGCCATACATGTGTGTGTGCAGAAATGTGCACACGTGTATAGACATGGCAGGCTCTCCATGGTTGTCCTTGTCCAAGGAGCTCTACCCTGGCATGGCTTCTGTTCACAAGGAGTCTGTGTTCTCCTAAAGCATAAATATGAATAATCTCTTTACTGAAGGATCATTTTATTATTAAATCTATTTGTATTTATAGTGATCCTCAGAACAATGAGGAAAGGAACTCTTTGTTCCTTTCTGTGTCTTGGAATTTGACTGTGCCTTAGGCAGAACTGCAAAGACACCAGGGATTGGCATCCTTACTTGCCATAGAATTGTGAAGAGACTTCGGAAGTCCTCTACTACTTTGGAATTCATGTTCAGAGTTCCAAGAAAAACAAACAAACAAAAAAGCACTGAGTCCTCCTCTCAAATAAAATCTCATGAAGAAACCAGCTTATAAAGACAATAAACATCTTCCAGGCTAGTCAGGAAGAGATGGCTACTTCTTTTTTGTGTGTAGTCTCTGTCCACACCCCATCATATTGGTTCTCTGGACTCTTTTGAACTGTCAGGATCTCTGGACAACTTTGCATGTGGGTTAAAATGGCACTGGTCTGGTTCAAGGTGGTGGTGGGGTCAGTGAGCAAAGCCCCATTTTCTCAGCCTTCCCTAGCCTGTAACTCCTCCCAAGCAGCACTGTGTAAGCCTAGGGCTCTCTGCGGCATTGCATTTTTTTGATGCTTAGCTAGTTCTTTTATAGATGAGACAGACCCAGCAAAGTAAAGTGACTTACCCAAAGACACACACAAAGCCAGTGGTACCAGAATCAAGATTATTACCATCAAAAGATAATTGAGTCTCTGTCCTATAGAAGCTTATAATGTAGTTGAAAGATAGGATATGTGTACATGAAAAGATAAGTGGAAAACTAAGATAGCCTGTACTCACAAGTGTCTATTAGTTCCACAAGTGTTTAGAAGACATCATGGTTCCTGGGATCTGAGACTCTCTCTCCACTGAATTTTTCTAAATATTTCATACATGGGTATTCCCATGGACCCCAGCTTCCAGTGGTAACGCTGATAAATCAGCAGGGAAGAGAGGAAAGAAAGGGAAAAGAAGATGAAAATGGGAAGGAAATAATAAGGGGAAAGATGGGAAGATACTATAGGAAGAGAAGGTGACAGGAAGAGAGGAAGACCAGAGCATCTGAAAGGCTGAAGTCATCACACCTGCCCCAGGCAGGTAGGACTTCACCCATACTTTGGGGGAGGGGTCCTGAAGGAGCCCTGGGACTCCATTCTAATGGACTTCCATTCCAGCCTTGACGGTCAGAGAGTTTCCACGCCATAGTTTCTGTGGTCCATCCTCTCTTCTCTTTGACCCTTTTCAGCCTCAACACAGAACAGTAGGAGTGGAATCTTAGTCTGTTCCAAGCTGGCTCCCAAAGTTCCCGAGTTCCCAAAATCACATTAAAAAAAGGGCGAGTTCACAAGCTGAATATTGTGCATTCTCAAAGAGCTCTGTGGCCCCTCAGCATTCGGGAGAGCACACAGCTCTGGCCTCAGAATTCAGGCAGGAGGAGGGCTGTGAAGGAGTGTGTATTCACAGGACCAGAGATGCTGAGATATCAGTGCAGCAAGAGGATGGTTTCAGACAAACTTTTGCATTTCTCTACTCCATTCATTTTTGCCCTTAGATGTTTCTATGGCAACACAACATATGTTTTGAAAGAATCAACCAAGCTGTTTCACTTGTTTATATTTTTGTTTCTTTCTTTCTTGGGTTTGGGGTTGGGGTGGGAATAACTTTAAGGGCATTCATGCCCCTAAGGTCAGAAGGAATACAGTACAGCCACCAGAGCACACACACTCAGCAGCACAGATGACTGCGTTCCAGACACTGCAGCAGGCACCTGCCCCTTCTCAGGATTCTTCATCCAGACCCCATCCTACTGGTCCCCTGTATCCTTTTCAGTTCTATCTCAGATCTTTAAACAACTTAGCATGAGGACTCTGACCTAGTTGTGTCTTTGAGAGATAAACAGGGACCAGTGAGATCCCTGGCACTCAAGAAGGCAAGATGAGATGAATGGACATTTGGACCTAGGGTCAGGAAATCTGGTTTCCCATCTTCAGCATTTACCTCCCTGGCTGGGATCTTATCAGCATCCCGGTTTTTCAAATGAGGAGGTTGATTAGATACCCTGTAAGATTCTTTGTATCTCTCCAACCCCATGGCTTTAAGCAGAATCCTGTAACTTGTGCCAAGGAGGTGCATTCCCATAATGTGAAAGCACTTTCCTGGGATGAGATTGCCCCTTATGGAGAGGCGTTCCGGCCTCATCTCCCCTCTCTATAGTCTGCACACTTTCCCAGGGCAACCTCATCCAGGCCTCCCCTGAAAGCCAAACTCCTCCTGAACCCCCATTCTGTATGTCTGATGACCAGTAGTCCCAACTAAATGTCCCACAAATGCTTTAATTCAGCAAGTCCAGAACTGCTGTCTCTCCCCTCATGTCCCCCTCTGCAGTGAGAGGCATCACCATCCACAGTCACCCAAGTTAGGAACCTCAGGGAGTGGGGCAGTGCATTTCTTTCACTGCCTCTTCCCCCAACCCCGATATGCAACCAGAAACCAAATTACATCCTTCTGTCTCTCAAACCTACCTACCTACTTCTCACCAATCCCAATGCCTACCTTGGCTCAAGCCTCCATGATCTCTACATGGGTCACCTCCCCCCAAATCCTCCCACCCCATCACCACCCTCCTTACATAGACCAGTGCCAGACTACAATACACATCTAACCCCATCATTCACTATCTCCTCAGTGTAGAATTCAAGCACGCAGGTGTAGCCACAAAACCCCTGGTCATCTTCCTCCTACCAACCTCTCCAGCCCCACTTCCTCTTAGCCTTCACTCCAGCCAATCAGATGCCTGTATTACCTGAGGCTCTACACACACACACACACACACACACACACACACACACACACCTTACACAAGTTTCCTCAGGTTGCACTGTGCCCTTTTGTAACATGCTTTCAACACTGTCCTAATAGATATTTTAACCCCCAAATCACCTAATTTTAAAAGACCAGAGGCTCCCACATACTACTATTGGTTCCTGGGTCATCTCCCCCACCCCATGCAGCCACATCCCCAGACCAACCTTATGATGCTGTAATGGGTAGTAAGTAAAACACAAGTCTGCCCCTGAGGTGCTCGTTAATTCTGGATTCTCCATCCCCTTCCCACAGCTACTGCCTGATCAGGACCTTCATCAGCACATGAGCCAGTGGTTCTTAAACTTTTGGGTGCCTCAGAAACACCTAGAATTGTCTGCAATGCACATTTCCAGGCTCCATAGCCAGGACATCTACTTTAGTAGGTCTGGATAGGGCCCAGAATTCTGCATTTTTAGACTTTGCAACTTCAAACTGCTTCACCCAAAGCCGGACGCAGTGAGGCTGGCACTCACTCCAAGTCTAGTGCATCAGGGAAAAAATGGATGGGAGCACAGGCACATGTGTGGTCAGGCGTCTCCCAACAGAGCTATCCATTAGGCTACCAATGTCCCTGGTCTTGGAGCCCCCTCCCAGCAGGCAAGGCAGGAGGGGGTGTGCCTTCCCAGGTGATGCCCCCTCTCCACAGTGTGGGTGAGACCTGGAGGTCTTTGGTGAGCTCTGTGTGATCCAACAGAGGATGGGAAGATAGGTCTGAGGGTTCTGAGCCTAGTGCCCATTGGAGCCTGTAATCAGGCTTTCAACCTGTGGCTGAATGCCATGTGGACTGGTGTTTTGTGGCTCCAGTGTGAGATGAGCTGAGGCTCCTGCAGAGGCGAGCAGTGGAGCATGAAGGCATCCAGGCAGCCTTTGCCTGGTGGGGGCCATTAAGGCTATGCACTGGGAACAAGGTTGTGGGAGAAAGCAATTAGTGGTGAGGGAAGCCAGTGAATCAGCACAGAGTCGGCTCGCTCTAATTGAGCCAAAGAGTTTGTCCTGTTACGTGTGGGCTCCCAGGGACAGGAGCTTCATCCTTAAATGCAAAGCCTTCAAGATGGCAGAGGGAGGAAAAAGACTACCTCCCACCCTTGAAAAAACAGCTGAGCCTTTTCCCTTCACTGCCCCACCCCAGTGCCTGCCTCCATCCTAGAAATGCTGATTTTCTTGACTGACCTGGTCTGTGTCTTTGGACAAAGATTTTTTTATTTTCTCAAGAAAGACAGAGACTTCAAATTCAGGGTCAGTGTATATGAGCAGATTGGCTCTGTTTGAGCTGCTGTTAGATTTTCAGTGTCTCAACTTCTTTGTGGTTGTGTTTCTGTCCTGTCATTTTGGAGATCTTGATTAGCATACTCTCCAAGGCAGCTTCTGTTATCCTCAGGATTTGTCACCTCAGTATTGTAATACACTGTTTGTGGTCCTGTTCCCTCCTTTCTCAGCCGTGTTCTCTGTCCTGACATCATTTCCCTCTAGATCAAGACATTATGAGGTCTCTTCTGAGAAATGAAACGTTCACTGATGAACTAAATAAGATGTTTCTCCAAAATGTGTAATTTTTCCACCACCCTAATATTTGCATTTTAACAGGGGGCATTTGAAGACTAAAAAAAAAAAAAAAAAAAAAAAAAACCTTAATGCCCAGTGGATTGGAGCTCTAAGGTTGAAACAGACTGTGGAGTTGGTAATCTGGTTTGGGGGTCCCACCCAGTGTCCCCCTAGATCCTACCACAGAGGGAACAGCATTCTCCTCCACCTGCTTGTGTGCTCTACTGGTTCAGAAGTTACAAACCCCCAATCTAATGACTATTTTTCTCTCTTTTCTATTTTTGTTTCTTAGGAACGAGTGGAATATCTCTTTCTCATAATTTTTACCGTGGAAGCGTTTTTAAAAGTAATAGCCTATGGACTTCTCTTTCACCCCAACGCTTACCTCCGCAATGGCTGGAATTTACTAGATTTTATAATTGTGGTTGTAGGGTAAGTATAACTACCTTTCTCTATTCCCTCCCCTTACCCCTTACCATCAACAAATGCATATCTCCTTTTCCTTCTGTATTTGTATCTCTTTTTGGTTTGGTCACAGTAGCACTGGGCTCTAGGCAAGATGAGAGGATCTATTAAAAGTCACTTTGAATTCAGACTTTCTCCAAAGGGAAAAGATCTCTTACCTAGGAACACCTCCTTCACACACGCACATGCTCACACATGTGCACTCATGTGCACAGACACACACAGGAGTGGAATCTGAGTGCTTTTAATGAAACTCAGTGTCCTCCATGCAGCTGAGTCCTCTGCTTAAGGTCTTTTATTCTGTCTCCAACCACATCTGGCCCAACACCTCTTCAGACTGGTTTCCCTGCCACATCCCTGAGCAGGGTTAGTCCAGCCTGCCTGTGAGCATGGTGGTGGGGCGAGGCTGGCACACACTGTCCTGTAGATGCCTGCTCTCACCTCTTCAGTGGGCCTTGTCCAGGGTCCCAGGAAACAGGCTGCTCAAGATAAAAGGGTGAGGAGAAAGCAGAGAACTATGAAGGGCCAATGTCGTGGGTGACCCAACTAGAGCCAAAAACACCTTTCCCTAGAGGGATGCTTTGCTGTGGCAAAAGGTGAAGCAAAGTCAATATATGCCTTTAAAAAAAATAAAACAATGTAAGCAACTGTAAATAAAATTTAGAAGTGATGATCTCCTTATCAAGGAATTAGTAACTTTGCAAAAAGATTCTTTATGAAATATTTGGGTTTTTAAATATTTATTTTTGAGAGAGTGCAAGTTGGGGAGGGGCAGAGAGAGGGGGACAGAGGATCTGAAGGAGGCTCTGCATGGACAGGCTGACAGCAGTGAGCCCGATGTGGAGCTCGAACTCACGAACCGTGAGATCGTGACCTGAGCTGAAGTCGGATGCTCAACTGACTGAGCCACCCAGGTGCCTGTCTATGAAATGTTTGTCCCTAAACAGGCCTGCATGTGCTATGCAAAATGTCATTTACTAAGACACAGTTCATGAAGTTCCAACCAGTCATCTATTTTGTGAGGGGAGGGCACCTTTACAGCAGATCCTACTTGAGGAACAAGCTGGCTTCTTTGAACTGATCTGCTATTACTCTGAACCCAGAGAGTGGTCACACAGTGGCCACCTTGCATTTTTACTCCCTTGGAGTTCTGACAGGCTTCAGTGTCAAGGTCAATATGTCATCAGGCTCATATCCCAGGAGCCTATTTTTGATTGATGCCATTTGTGCCATCCCAGTGAAGACATAGGTCCTTCTGGACTCCTCCATAGCACTCACTGCTCATTCTCTCATGGGACTGACTGGTCTTTCCTGCAAGAAATAACAAGAGAAAATCAAGATCATTTAGAAGTTATTTCCTTGTCTCTGGCCATCTGGATGGCTATTTGGGTTGTTTGGAACTGTTTTAGGGGTTTTCTTTGTTGTCTTTTTTTTTGTGCAGCCTATGAATGACACACTTTGGCCACATTAGCATCAGGGCTATTTGGGTGACATGAGAAGCACCAAAATTCTTGGAGTATTTGCCAGGAATAGATCTGGCTCCAGAGGACTCAGAGTGAGGATGCAGCTCTAAGAGATCTTGCTGCTTTTGTTCATGCCAGGATAAACAAAGAAGAACTGAACAAACACCTTGCATTAACTCAGTAAGCCATAGCAAAGGCCTTTGAGGTGCCTTGTTCCAAATGCCCCTAAATCCCTTCAAATTCAGTGTCTTTCTCTAGGCCTCAGGCCCCAGGGGACCTTTAACACATAGAAAAGAGCCCCAGGAATGAGATTTATCAGGAGTTGAGGGTGCCTGCAGGGACCAACTTTGTTTAGGCAGAGAAGCTACATGTTCTTCTCATGTTTATGGAAATGAGTTAGAGTTGAGTGCATACAGCGCTCTGCCCCCTTCATGGCCCTACCTACAGCATGGGAGGTGGAAACAAGAGGCACAGGGCAGACCTCAAAAGGGAGCCCTAGAGGGGCCTTGTCATGCAGTTGCACACTTGGTGACACTTGCTCGTCTTTTGCTGGGTTGGACCCTCGCCTTGCTGTTCCTCCCCATAAGCACAGAGGGCAGACTTTTTGTGGAGTCAGCCCAGGTTTCAGTCACATCTTCCTGGGGTCTAGGCCATGAGGCTGATGAAGAGGCCCCCTTCAAAAAGATCAGAGGAGGGCACTTGTTGGGATGCACACTGGGTGTTGTATGGAAACCAATTTGACAATAAATCATATTTTAAAACAAAACAAAACAAAACAAAACAATGCCTCTGGTAGATTGTTTAGGCCACAAAAGTTATGATGCTGGTGGTTGCTGAGCCTGTGGTTCACCATGACCCTCTGGGCTTTTTCCCCATTGATCTCACACATGGACATATTTGACACCTAGTTTCTCTTCTCCAAGGGCAGTGGTCCCATGGGGCTCTCTGTCTAATCTAAATCTCAGCCTCGGGCACCTGGCTGGCTCAGTTGGTAAGTGTTCGACACTTGATTTCAGCTCAGGTCATGATCTCATGGTCGTGGGATTGAGCCCTGTGCTGGCCTCCATGCTGGGCTTGGAGCCTGCTTGGGATTCTCTTTCTCTCTCTCTCTCTCTCTCTCTCTCTCTCTCTCATTCTCTCTCTCTCTCTCTGCACTTCCCCCACTCATGCTCTCTCTCTCAAAAATAAATAAACCTTAAATCAATCAACCAATCAATCAATCTATCTCTGCCCATTCTTCTAACTGGAAAAATCACACACACACACACACACACACACACACACACACACACACACACACACAGCATAGCTCAACCACCTCTTTCAGCTGTACCTTCTTTTCCTGCCCTTTTTATAACATTAAATGGATATCCCTCTGCTTCCCTTATGTCTCCTGGGAAGTATCTACTCCCTGGGCTCCTCATCTACAGCTACTTAGGGGAAGGTTTCTTCTGCCCTTCTACGATCAGAAGGGGGTCTGCCTGGCCCTGGAGACAGGTGGGTGTGCCTGCCTGCTGCCTGAGTGCCAGGCTAAGAGCTGCTCTCTCATTTCTGCATTGCCATGCTGGGGTCCTGGGACAAGAGGCATTTCCTTCCCCCCCACAAGCCGGTCACATTTCCTTCCCAAAGTGGAAGAGTTTCCTTGGTACAGTGTGGAGATGGGCCTACTAAATGAAAGTGGGGAGGACTTCAGAGGCCTCTCCCTACCCAACCCAGGGACCTCAGGATCTTCACTAGATCCCCTGCTCAAGACACTCTACTCCAGCCACAGGGGCTTTTGCTCCTGTCTTCCTCCCAATATGGTGGCCCTGCTCTTCTGACTCACTGGGCCCTCTAGAGCCTCATTGGTCTCTTTTAAAAAGCTCCAATGTCCAGCTAGGAAACTGCCAGACACAACTCCTGGAGAATTCTGCCCCCACCCATGACCAAGCATCCACATCTAAACGCAGCCCTTAGGGACAGGTAGGCACAAAGCAGTGGTTTGGGCTTTACAGTGCCTAATCAAGGAAAACACACCAGTCCCTACAAGCCAAGAACACCTCCTAGACCCATTCCTGAATTTTCTACCCCTTAAAAATTAAAATCAGGCACTTAATAAAGTGTCCGCATCAAGTTGGGACAGGGAAAAGAGAAAAAAGTTGTCTAACCTCTGTTCCCTTCAATGAATAATATTTTGTGAACAACTTGTACTCTAATAAGCATATTGCTTTCTTCCAGGAAATACTAGGAACCAAATCTGGTTTGGATTTAGAATGCTGTTTGACAAACTTGCAAACTAGTCTCCATTTTCTAAGATTTCAGTAATCTAGACTTCAGTGGAAAGAACATTTCTCTGCAGAGAAAGAAGCCCACTCCCCTCATCAAGGCAACTCTGCCTGGGGTTCAGGATGTCACCAGCTAACATATGACACCATCAAATTGCCAAGCTGAGCTGAAAGAATCACAGGACCAAGAAAGACTTTAGATGTGGTCTGGTCAGTGTTGTCAAACTTTTTAGCTGCAGAACCCATTGTTAAAGCCTTACTCAAAGGCCCATGAAAGCCACTGTGTTCCAGCCACTTTTCTCTGGCCTTGCTGTCCAAGATATCCCCAGGGGATCCATGGAGCACAGTTTGGAAATCCTTAATCTAGACCAACTCCCTCAATTGCTGGGCCCTGCCTGGATTTGAGTTTCTTCAAAGCTAGGTCCCTAGCTGCAGCCTCCCCTGTTTTCAGATCTAGTTCCCTGGGGCATGAGTCATTTAAGGAGCTCAAGCCTATTCCTCAAGAACAAAGTTGCCCTGGTCTTCAGTTCAGGCCAGATGTGGGGACCCAGTCTGATACCTGGGCTTCCCCCTGACCCTAGGCCATGACCCAGCACACACTCTACTGACAGTGAATCGGTGGTCATCTCTAGTACAAAGGGCAGAAATTGCCCTGTGTGTCTTTTCTTTCCCCTAATTTTCTTGGTCACCACAAAAAGCCCAAGATTCCAGGTTCCCATTCCCACATGGTTCTCTGCATCTTCTGACCCCTTCTCCCTCTCCATCCCGCTGAAACCTTTCCACTGTGCCCTCTGCTCCCCACAAGCCATCGCCCATTCAGGTGTCAGCAAACATTTTCTATAAAGGGCAACATGCCCATTTTCAGCTTGCAAACCACGTACTCTTTGTCCCAACTATTCAACTTTAGTGAGAAAACAGCAATAGACAACAGCAATATGTAAACGATGGGTGTAGTTGAACTCCAACAAAACTTCATTTACAGAGCAGATGGCCCAAGTGCTGCCCTAAACCCTCAGCTTTGTCTCTGGCCTCTCATTTAACTCCCTGACGCCCCCCAAGAGTCCGGCCTCCCTTGCATTCTCTCAAGAGATTACCACTCTCTCCCAAATGCCTTGTTCCACAACCCAGAGGTCAGGAGAAGGGCCCTGTGTTTCTCTTATTTCTGCTTTCAGATGGCTACCCCTCCCCTTCCCTAGCAACTTCCAGTTTTAATGTGTGTGATCAGACCCTTCTACCCCTACTTCTCCTTATGGGATACTCTGTAGGCCTCTATGGGACTCTATTCCTTGAAGACATGAGCTCTTGGTTCATTCCCATTCTCTCCAAACTTAGTATTGCTACTGTCCCTTCCAGTAGCTTCTTGGTTCCTTGATATCTTACCCACCCAGCGACCCTGACTCCATCCTGACTCCAGCTGCACACTCCCATGGTTATAGCCACTATCCCTGCCATAAGAAATAACTGAGCCCTCCCCCATAATGTCAAACCAAACATCCCACTCTGTAAACAATACCACCCATATTTCCAGCTTATTCCCTCTTGCACTTTGACTCTGACAATCCATTCACCCTGTCCCATTCTCTCTGTTCCTCCACCCATTGTGTCCAGTCCTCCTTTTAACCAGCTTAAATGCCCAGCCCATCATAATCTCTCACTACCATGTACAGTCAACTTCCTCATTTTTCTATTCATCTACCTTGCTCATTTGGAAAAACACCAACCACAATCAAATACAACTAGATGGAGATCCCTCTGGTACCTGAAGCTATGCCATTGAAAGGGGTAGAGAAACTTAAAGCTGAGCTGGTGGGTTTCACTTTACAGTCATGACCACCAACTTCAAATAGGTCCTTGATGATATCTGGCAATCCTACTACATGTGCCTTCCTCATTCACTCTTTGCTTTCTTTGGTGATTCTTTTATACCTTTGCCTCACCCTTCAAACTTCCAGTACCCACTCCTCATTTGCATTTTCAGCTGATGACCTTGCTCCCTGTTTCCCTGAAAAAACAGGTGCAATCAGGATAACATCTGTACCGCTATAATGTGCCCTCCTACTAGAACCATGATAAACCATCCCTTCTCCTATCTAGGGCCAATACCCCTCAGGGTACATGAGATACCTTCCTGCCTACTGAAGGGTATCAATCCTTCCAGTAATTATTCCCTCACTTCTGCATTGCCAGATCACCTGTCTCTGTTACATAACTCCCATCACATATAAAAATGTTGCTGTATCTCCCATTTAAAAGCAAACACTACTTGGGGCACCTGGGTGGCTCAGTCGGTTGAGCGTGCGACTTCGGTTCAGGTCATGATCTCACGATTTGTGAGTTGCAGCCCCGCATCAGGCTCTGTGCTGACAGCTCGGAGCCTGGAGCCTGCTTCGGATTCTGTGTCTCCATCTCTGCCCCTCCTCTGCTCATGCCTCTGTCTCTCTCTCTGTTTCTCTCAAAAGTAAATAAACATTTTTTAAAAATTAAAGCAAACACAACTCTCTTGATTCCACACCCTCTCCTGTAACCATCTTTTTTCTTCTACCACCTTTGACAGCAAAGCTCGTCAGAAGGGTTGTCCATACTGTAGCCACCAGCCACATGTTTCAATTACATATATGGCTAATCTAGAAAGTTTCAATTACATATATGGCTCAAATTTGTGGCTTGCATTATAGTTGTGTTAGAGCTGTCTCAAACTTTTCTTGCTGTCTTCTCTTGGACCCATATCTATTAGGCATTGTCCCCATCACTCCACCAAACAGATGTTTCAAAGTCTAAGTGGTCTGCATGTTACTAAAGCCAGTGGTCAGTTTCCCATCCTTATATCCGCAGCACAAAGCCAGTTTCTATGCTATCATTTATTTGTGCCCAGTTTAAATCAAAAGGGAATTGTTAGGAGTAAGAAAGTAAGTGGGGAGGAAAGAGGATGTGGTTCCTGGCCACGTGAGGGCCGGCTTTAGGAATCCTGGAGTGGGGAGAGGACACCACAAAGGGACAGAGGCACTACTGCAAACTTTAGTGGCTTTACACTTCTATGCAGGCCACCTAGCTTATACAAAGCCATTTGTGTTCATGCACAACTTTATGACTACAAATGGCCTGCCTATCCCCTCTCGGACCTTTCTAGGCAGTGGATATGTCCCTTGGGTGATACCCACACTGAGGGAATGTCATCTTATGATGGTCACAGTCCCTTCCCCCCACACACCTTGGCACTGGTTCCCAGGCTGGAGGCACCTGCGAACTCTGCTGTCCCAGGCTTCCTTCAGAGAATTCAGAGTCTGACAGCTCCTTCTCCCCTTCTTCTCTTCTAGGCTTTTTAGTGCAATTTTAGAACAAGCCACCAAAGCTGACGGGGCAAATGCTCTAGGAGGGAAAGGAGCTGGATTTGATGTGAAGGCACTGAGGGCATTCCGCGTGCTGCGCCCCTTGCGGCTGGTGTCTGGAGTCCCAAGTAAGTAAAGCCATTATTCTTGTTTACAGTGTTATCTTGTCACCACCCTCTGCTTTCTTTTGCTGAATTGCCGGGAGCACTTTGCAAAGAAAACTGATTTCATATAAATGGAGGGGGCTTTTCTTAAATGAATTCCTTTGCTTTAAAGAACCTAACTCTGATATGAGTCCATTAAGACACACTGTGGTCCCAGCTCCTCTAAACACCTGGAAAAAATCCACAGCAGTCACGCAGCCAAATGAAGACAGCCTACAACAGAGAAAGCAATCCCTTGGCCATCTGAGCAATCCCCTCAAGGCCCTGGGCTGGGAATTAAAATACATTTTCAGCAAAGGAGCCAGGTGAGTAGAGAAGGCTAATCCCCAAGGCTCGCAAGGTATTTTAGCCTATGAGATTATCTCTACTTCCTGTATTTTTCCAAAGAACAATCTGAAAAGCATCAGTGGATGTTCAAAAAAGTTCTGTTTGCCATTTCTCTCAACCCTTTCCTTCTTTCATGTCAAATGGGACATTTCTGGTTTCAGAAGCCCTATTTATGGACAGGCTACCTGTCTTTGTAGAACTGGTTTTGCCAGAGGGTGGAGGGTGTTTAGCTCTCTGAATCAAGCAAAAGGGCTTCAGAGAGATATTGTCTATTGTGTATCTGGATAACAGTCACCTGGACAGCTCCTCTTCAAGCTCTTCCTCCAGACGCCTATCCCACCATGGATGAGCCCCAGGCAACTAACACAGCAGCTTCGGGCACCCAGCTTTGCTCCAGCAAAGCCCAGACCAAGTTGTTCCTTGGGGTTAAGTGAGCTTTCCAAGAGCTCCTCTTTCCACTCCTCCTTGATGAGTTGGTGGGATCTGAGCACAATTATGGACTTGTATGCTGAGATTTTTCCCTCTCAAGTCAGCTCCATCATCTGGCCCATAACTCAAGGTAAAGGAGGTCCCTAGGACTGGGCTGAAATCAGACTAGCTTAGAGATGGGAGCAGGGGACAGGAAAACAAAGAGGTCCTCTGAACACAACCTTTACCATACAAGTGTGAAGGACCTTATAGTAACCTGTTCAATTCTTTCTGTACATGCACAGAAGAGTGAAAAGATCTTCCCAAAGTAACTTAAGTAGCCAGCAACAGAGCAAGACTAGAACCAGGTGTCCTGATTTCCAAACCAGCTCTCTTTCCCACCATACATACAACTTCTTGTAAAGGATTAACTAGTATATAACTCTTGATTGTCTTAGACTTTTACACATATACTTGATCCCTTGAATTACATTCTAAGCCCTGGAAACCCAGAATTCTTCCTTATATTATCTCTGATTCCTGCACAATGCCTACAGTGGTCTCGGTACAAGGTAGAGGAATTTACTGGATAATTGAAGGTAAGAGTTAGACTATTTTCTTTGCAGTGGGACCTCCTAAGTAAAGTTTGTGGCCTGTCTTAAATTCAAAGGTGAACATGGAGCTAAGCCACATAAGCACGTTTAGAGCAGAGTCTTTCTACTTAACCATTATAGGGTATCTAGAAATAGAAATAGTATCCAGTTGACTCTTGAACAATGTGCGGGTTAGGTGTGCTGACACTTACCTTGTGCAGTTGAAAATCCACATAAAACTTTTGACTCCCCCCAAAACTTCACTGCTAATAACCTGTTGACCGGAAGTCTTTTGATAACATACACAGTTAACACATGTTTTGTATGTTATATATATTATAAACTGTATTCATACAATGAAATAAGCTAGGGAAAATAAACTGTTATTAAGAAAATCATATGGGGGCACCTGGGTGGCTCGCCAGTTAAGTGTCTGACTCTTGATTTTGGCTCAGGTCATGATTTCATTGCTCATGGGTTCGAGCCCTGCATTGGGCTCTGCACTGACACTGTGGAGCCTACTTGAGATCGTCTCTCTCCCTCTCTCTCTGCCCCTCCCCCACTCACGCTGTATTTCTCTCTCAAAAAATAAATAAATAAACTTAAAAAAAAATCATATGGAGGGGCACCTGAGTGGCTCAGTTGGTTGAGCATCTGACTCTTGATTTTGGCTCAAGTCATGATCCCAGAGTCATGGGATCAAGCCCTGAGTTGCATTCCTCACTGAGCGTGGAGCCTACTTAAGATACTCTCTCTAGGGGCGCCTGGGTGGCTCAGTCGGATGAGCATCCGACTTTGGCTCAGGTCATGATCTCGCAGTCTGTGAGTTCGAGCCCTGCATTGGGCTTTGTGCTGACAGCTCAGAGCCTGGAGCCTGCTTCGGATTTTGTGTCTCCCTCTCTCTCTTCCCCTCCCCCACTCATGCTCTGTCTCTCTCTCTCTCTCTCTCTCTCTGTCAAAAATAAATAAACATTAAAAAAATTTTTAAAAAAAAGATACTCTCTCTAGAATCATGAAAGCAGGAAGGGAAAAAAAAGTCCCTCACATACAAGGGAAGACAGATCAGGTTTGCAGCAGACCTATCCACAGAAACTTGGCAGGCCAGAAAGGAGTGGCAGTATGCTGAATCAGAAAAATATGCAGCCAGCAAGGCTGTCATTCAAAATAGAAGGAGAGATAAAAAGTTTCCCAGACAAACAAAAATTAAAGGAGCTTGTGACCACTAAACCAGCCCTGCAAGAAATTTTAAGGGCGACTCTCTGAGGGGAGAAAAGATGAAAAAATATAAATAAATAAATAAATAAATAAATACCCAAAGCAACAAAAGATTAGAAAGGACCAGAGAACACCACCAGAAACTCCAACTCTACAAGCATCATGATGGCAATAAATTCATATCTTTCAATACTCACTCTAAACGTCAATGGACTCAATGCTCCAATCAAAAGACATACAATAACAGAATGGATAAGAAAACAAGATCCATCTATATGCTGGTTACAAGGGACCCACTTTAGACCTAAAGACACCTTCAGATTGAAAATAAGGGGATGGAGAACCATCTATCATGCTAATGGTCAACAAAAGAAAGCTGGTGTAGCCATACTTATATCAGATAATCTAGACTTTAAAATAAAGACTGTATCAAGAGATGCAGAAGGGCATTATATCATAATCAAGGGGTCTATAGACCAAGAAGACCTAACAATTGTAAACATTTGTCTGCCAAATGTGATAGCATCCTAATATATAAGTCAATTAATCACAAACATAAAGAAACTCATCAATAGAAGTACCATAATAGTAGGAGACTTCAACACCCCACTCACAGCAATGGACAGATCATCTGATCAAAAAATCAACAAGGAAACAATGGCCTTGAATGACACACTGGACCAGATGGACTTAACAGATATATTCAGAACATTTCATCCTAAAGCAGCAGAATATACATTCTTCTCCAGTACACATGGAACATTCTCCAGAATAGACCATATACTGGGACACAAACCAGCCCTCAGCAAGTACAAAAAGATCGAGATCATACTGTGCATATTTTCAGACAACAACGCTATGAAACTCGAAATCAACCACAAGAAAAAATTTGGAAAGGTAACAAATACTTGGAGACTGAAGAAAATCCTACTAAAGAATGAATGGGCTAACCAAGCAGTTAAAAAGGAAATTAAAAAGTATCTGGAAGTCAATGAAAATGATAACACCACAATCCAAAACCTCTGGGATGCAGCAAAGGCGGTCATAAGAGGAAAGTATATAGCAATCCAGGCCTTCCTAAAGAAGGAAGAGAGATCTTAGATATACAACCTAACCTTACACCTTAAGGAGCTGGAAAAAGAACAGCAAATAAAACCCAAAACCAGCAGAATACAGGAAATAATAAAGATTAGAGCAGAAATTAATGCTATCGAAACCAAAAAAACAGTAGAACAGATCAATGAAACCAGAAGCTGGTTCTTTGAAAGAATTAACAAAGTTGATAAACCACTAGCCAGTTTGATCAAAAAGAAAAAGGAAAGGACCCAAATAAATAAAATCAAGAATGTAAGGGGAGAGATCACAACCAACACAACAGAAATAAAAACAATAATAAGAGAATATTATGAGCAATTACATGCCAATAAAATGGGCAATCTGGAAGAAATGGACAAATTCCTAGAAACATATACACTACCAAAACTGAAACAGGAAGAAATAGAAAATTTGAACAGACCCATAACCAGTAAGGAAATTGAATTAGTAATCAAAAATCTGCCAAAAAAACAAGAGTCCAGGGCCAGATGGCTTTCCAGGGGAATTCTACCAAACATTTAAGGAAGAGTTAACACCTATTCTTTTGAAAGTGTTCCAAAAATTAGAAATGGAAGGAAAACTTCCAAACTCTTTCTATGAAGCCAGCATTACCTTGATTCCAAAACCAGACAGAGACCCCACTAAAAAGGAGAACTATAGACCAATTTCCCTGATGAACATGGATGCAAAAATCCTCAACAAGATATTAGCCAACTGGATCCAACAATACATTAAAAAAATTATTCATCATGACCAAGTGGAGATTGGGATGCAGGGCTGGTTCAATATCTGCAAAAACAATTAACGTGATTTATCACATCAATAAAAGAAAGGACAAGAACCATATGATCCTGTCAATAGATGCAGAGAAAGCATTTGACAAAATACAGCATCCTTTCTTGATAAAAACCCTCAAGAAAGTAGGGATAGAAGGAGCATACCTCGAGATCATAAAAGCCATATCTGAACGACCCAACACTAATATCAACCTCAATGGGGAAAAACGGAGAGCTTTCCCCCTAAGGTCAGGAACAAGACAGGGATGTCCACTCTCGCCACTGTTATTCAACATAGTATCGGAAGTCTTAGCCTCTGCAATCAGACAACACAAAGCAATAAAAGGCATCCAAATCGGCCAGGAGGAGGTCAAACTTTCACTCTTCACAGATGACATGATACTCTATATGGAAAACCCAAAAGATTCCACCAAAAAACTGCTAGGACTGATTCATGAATTCAGCAAAGGTCCAGGATATAAAATCAATGCACAGAAATTGGTTGCATTCCTATACACCAACAATGAAGTGACAGAAAGAGAAATCAAGGAATCGATCCCATTTACAGTTGCACAAAAAAACATAAAATACCTAGGAATAAATCTAACCAAAGAGGTGAAAAATCTATACACTGAAAACTATAGAAAGCTTATGAAAGAAATTGAAGAAGACACAAAAAAATGGAAAAAGATTCCATGCTCCTGGAGAGGAAGAACAAATATTGTTAAAATGTCGATACTACCCAAAGCAATCTACATGTTCAATGCAATCCCTATCAAAGCAACACCAGCATTCTTCACAGAGCTAGAACAAATGATCCTAAAATTTGTATGGAACCAGAAAAGACCCTGAATATCCAAAGCGATCTTGAAAAAGAAAACCAAAGCAGGAGGCATCACAATCCCAGACTTCAAGCTATACTACAAAGGTGTAATCATCAAGACAATATGGTACTGGCACAAGAACAGACACTCAGATCAATGGAACAGAATAGAGAACCCAGAAATGGACCCACAAACATATGGCCAACTGATCTTTGACAAAGCAGGAAAGAATATCCAGCGGAATAAAGACAGTCTCTTCAGCAAGTTGTGCTGGGAAAACTGGATAGTGACATGCAGAAGAATGAACCTGGACCACTTTCTTACACCATACGCAAAAATAAACTCAAAATGGATAAAAGACCTCAATGTAAGTCAGGAAGCCATCAAAATCGTCAAGGAGAATGCAGGCAAAAACCTCTTTGATCTTGGCCACAGCAACTTTTTACTCAACACATCTCTGGAGGCAAGGGAAACAAAAGCAAAAGTGAACTACTGGGACCTCATCAAAATAAAAAGCTTCTGCACAGTAAGGAAACAATCAGCAAAACTAAAAGGCAACCGACAGAATTGGATAAGATATTTGCAAATGACATATCAGATAAAGGGTTAGTATCCAAAATCTATAAAGAACTTATCAAACTCAACACCCAAAAAACAAATAATCCAGTGAAGAAATGGGCAAAAGACATGAATAAACACTTCTCCAAGGAAGACATCCAGATGGCCAACCGACACATGAAAAAATGCTCAACATCACTCATCATCAGGGAAATACAAATAAAACCACAATGAGATACCACCTGACACCTGTCCGAATGGCTAACATTAACAACTCAGGCAACAACAGATGTTGGTGAGGATGTGGAGAAAGAGGATCTCTTTTGCACTGCTGGTCAGAATGCAAACTGATGCAGCCACTCTGGAAAACAGTATGGAGGTTCCTCAAAAAACTAAAAATAGAACTACCCTACAACCCAGCAATTGTACTGCTAGGCATTTATCCACGGATACAGGTGTGCTATTTCAAAGGGACACATGCGCCCCCATGTTTATAGAAGCACTATCAGCAATAGCCAAAGTATGGAAAGAGCCCAAATGTCCATTGATGGATGAATGAATAAAGAAGATGTGGTATATATATATACAATGGAGTATTATTCAGCAATCAAAAAGAATGAAATCTTGCCATTTGCAACTACATGGATGGAACTGAAGGGTATTATGCTAAGCAAAATTAGTCAGAGAAAGACAAAAATCATATGACTTCACTCATATGAGGACTTTAAGAGACAAAACAGATGAACATAAGGGAAGGGAAACAAAAATAATATAAAAACAGGGAGAGGGACAAAACAGAAGAGACTTGTAAATATGGAGAACAAACTGAGGGTTGCTGGAGGGGTTGTGGGAGGGGGAGTGGGCTAAATGGGTAAGGGGCATTAAGGAATCTACTCCCGAAATCATTGTTTCACTATATGCTAACTAATTTGGATGTAAATTTTAAAAAATAAAAAAATTTAAAAAAAGATTCTCTCTTCTTCTGTCCCCTCCCTTACTCACATTCTCTCTCGAAAAAAAAAAAAAAAAAAAAAAAAAAAAAAACCTTTTTTTAAATACAAAATTAAAAAAAATCATATGAAAAAAATACATTTATAGTACTGTTCTATATTTATTGGAACAGTCTGTGTGTAAGTGGACCCACACAGTTCAAACTTGTGTTATTCAAAGGTCAACTGTATATGATGGCCAAGATCCAATTTCCTTTCTGTGAAACCTAAATTCTTTGGGTTTTCTTCATCAATCAGGCATAACTCAATAGATCAAAATCAAGGAATGAGAAGGAGGATGAGAATAATTCTGAACATGATTTTAAGGAGATTAATATGATGGTGCAGTCAGTGTGTCAGTGACAGGAATTATGAACTGATTCCAAACTTTGGACATAAAAAATCTTACCCTCTTATGTATGTGCTTATTAGGAGCCCACAATTTCAGAGCATTGTTCTCAGTATGAGGACATATCATAAAGAATAAATACGTTTATTTCACTTAGGAATTTGACAGTCTAATAAGAGTATATCAGTCAGTTTTTGCTGTAGGAACAAACAATCCCAAAGTCTCAGTGACTTAAAACCAGAAACATTTATACCTGGTCATGTTACATGAGGATGTTGATCAGTTGCAGTTTTTCTGGGCTCAGCTAGGCTCTGGGTTTGACCGGGTTCTGTATGCTACTTCATTCCAGAGCACAGGTTGAAGAAGCATCCAGCCGGTAGGCCATGTTTTTCTCATGGCAGAGGGGGCAGATGCTCACAAAGGGGGCAATTAGCTAAACCACACATGCATATTTTAGGTTTTTGCTCAAATATGACTTATATCATGGCTGCTCACATTCTAGGGGCCAAAGCAAGTCACAGTGCTATCTTTGTCCCAAAGATAATGTGACACAGAAGTATACTGTACCTATAGAGAAGTTTGGGTGAATAACTGTGAATGAATAGTACAATCTAACACAAAGAAATTGAGGAGACTGTTATTAACAGAAGTAATTACAATAATAACTCCAGTACAGAAATTCTTTTTTTTTTTAATTTTTTTTTCAACGTTTATTTATTTTTGGGACAGAGAGAGACAGAGCATGAACGGGGGAGGGGCAGAGAGAGAGGGAGACACAGAATCGGAAACAGGCTCCAGGCTCTGAGCCGTCAGCCCAGAGCCTGACGCGGGGCTCGAACTCACGGACCGCGAGATCGTGACCTGGCTGAAGTCGGACGCTTAACCGACTGCGCCACCCAGGCGCCCCCAGAAATTCTTAATTAGAGATGCATATGGTTGAGAGTCACTCATACTTCAGTGCATTAAAAAGGAAAATTAGATTAGATATAGTAGCTAGGATTCCATTATAGAAGAAGCTTCCTAAAGAAGGTGTCCCATCTCCATATGCATTTAATTCATGGTAGAACTGTATTGTGATGGTCAGAAAATTCCTTGGAATTCCTTGGAATTCTGTCATCAAGAAGAGGAGGACATGATATGATACCTCAAATATAAGGCCCTCATATTACCTGCTATGTAATCCAGTAAGATTATCTTTGTCATTAAAGATGATCACACTGAGATGGTTTTGCAGTTGTGGGCAGGCTTGCAGGTGGCTTCAGGCTTATGCATAGGGCTAACACCTGTGTCTTGTTTTCCATGGGTCACCAATAAAAACAGAGTAGCTCTTTTTGGAGCTTAAAGAAAGGGCTAATCCAGCCTGTTACCCTTTCTCACTGGAAAAGTATCTATGTGACGTTTAAATAATAAAATATGTAGACCAAGGTGAATAAGTGCCCATGCTAGTTTGGTTGATATCATCCAGGAAAATGTCAGCAATGTCTCCTACCACTACAAACCTAGACAAATACCTCCTTCTTCCATTTCTTAGAACTTTTGGGTGTCTTCTTTTACACTTCAGCAGATCTTCTCCAAAGAGTTGCCTCTGTCTGTTGATTCCAATTCTTGTCTTCTTGATCTCTCTTAAATCCACACCAGCCAGGCTGTCTCCTCCATTACTGCAATAAAACATCTCTTGTCAAGACCACTAGTTATTTCCACATTACTGAATAGCGTGGTCAGTTCTCTGGTGCCATTGTACTTGACCTAGCTGCAGCACTGAATACAGCTGATCATCACTTGTCATCACTTGGCTACTGGAACACCATTCTTTCTCAGTTCATTTGCTTTTCCTTATCAGAATGATTTGCTGATTTCTCATCTTTTTAACATTGGAGAGCTACAGGCTTAATCCTCAGACCTCTTCTCTATCTCAGGGACAGTTGGTTCCAGGTTTTCATTTCCAGCCTCATGGCATTAACTATCACTTATATGTCTTCTAATAACTATATATCACCAGCTCAGACTTCTCCTCTAAACTCCAGACTTATATGCCTACCTGCCCACTCCATTCCTTTAATTGGATGTCTAAGCATCTTGAACTTACCACATCCATAACAGAACTTCCAATCGTCCCGAAGTCTTTCCTGTCTTGGTAAATGTCAACCTCATCCTTCCAGTTACTCAGGCAAAAAATCTTGGACTTATTTCTTCCTCTCACCCTTTGTATCCAGTCCCTCAGGAAATCCTATCAGCCATCCCCTCAAGAAACTCACTGTTTCTTACCACCTCCAATGCCAGCCACTGACACCTCTTGACTGGATTATTATAATAGCTTTCTAACTGGATTCTCTGTTTCCATCTCTGCCCTTTGCCACAGCTTAGTCTTAACACTGTAGCCAACAGCGTCTTCTTAAAATGCAAGTCCTTGTTAAAAAAAAAACAACAACAACAAAACAAAAAAGCCCCAAAAAACAAAACATGTCATCACTTTGCTCAGAAACCTCCAAGTCTCCCCTAACTCACTGAGTGAGAGTCAGAGTCCCACAGAGGCCTACATGGTCTCACCCCTCTCCCCCTCTAACCTCATCTCCCTGCACCCTTCCCTTCTGTCCCTCCTTGCCAGCCTCAGTGACCTCCTGCCATGCCACCAACATTCCAAACCCACTACCATTATGGGGCCTTTGGGTTTGATGTTCCTTGTGTCCAGAATGCCCTTCACCCATCCCTCTGCTGGTCTGGCCTGCTCACCACCTCCAGTCTCTGCAGAAATGTCATCTTACCTGAGAGGCCTGCTGTCCCCACCCATGTTAGCAACCTTACATTTCCTGTGCCCCTTCTCTGCCTTATTTTTCCCACATCACTTGTCACCATCTGTCACACTATTTACTTACTGCCCCTTGCCTCATGAGAATATAACCTCCATGAGGACAACTTTTGTTTGTTTTATTCACTGCTGTATCCTCAGCATCTGCAATGCCAGATAAGTCTTTGTAGAATGAATGGCTGGCATTGTGCAGGTGTCTCACAGCCAGTGCTACACACAGCAGTTACTAAGAACTAACAGGCTCCTTAAATGATGCTAATGCTAAAAGGCCTCCCATTTGTGAGCTTATTTAGCATTTCCAAAGGGTGTTTGTTCTTCTATCTTATTTTATCCTCATGACAGCTGTGTGATATGTGGACATACACATAGGTGATATGTAGATAATGTGTTATTTCTTGTAACAGGTAAGTTGGATGATTTGTGGAATATGTAACTCTAAGTCCAAAAAGTTATTATTATTTTTTAAATGTCCATATGTGTATTAAATGTCACTGAAATCTTAAGATCACAGATTATGGAATGAGAGAGATGATTGTGAGGCTACAAGTCATATATTAATTTGTTCAACAAAACCTACTGAGTGCACACTTGATATAAGATTTTGCTAGCCATTACAGCATATGCAGAAATGATTCCAATGCCAAGTATGTTCTCAAAGAGACTGAAATGTAGAAGAAAAGATGTTCAAAGAAATGATGGTATGGAACAAAAATTGGAGAGTGCTCTCCCCCTGCCTCAGGAAAAAAAAAAAAAACACTTAAGATGTGATCAATTCTGTGACATGTATGCTTTGGGGGTTCTATACTTTTGGGAGTGGGGATAAAGAATCAGGAAGACTTCTTGGAGGAGGTAGCATTTGAGATAGATCCTGGAGGGTAAGTAAGGAGGAGCATTCTAGAAAATTATTAAAAGTAAGGAGAATGACTGTGGCCCTAGAGTTATACACAGTAAGGCTGTAAGTTTTCAGAGTTGACTTCACTATGGATGTAAAAATTAGTTGACTCTTTCAGTGAAATTCTGTGTAATCAAAATATTTGTCCATTTTGTTTCATCAAGACTTCCACAATTAAGAAAATCACTTGCCACTACTTGTGAGGCCTCACTTACCCACAGCAGAATTACTGTGAGGCATGCATATTGTACCAAAGGATAGGCCATATGGAACAATAAACGTTATACAATGAATGTGAACAATAACATGGAGGGTTATGATTAAATATTTGCAATGTATATAAAAGTGCATTTGTCTGTGGTAATTTCCTCCTTTCCATGTAATATCATATGCCCTGCTGGAGAAGAACTTTCAGGAGTAGATTGAATAAAGGGAGCAGACAGAGAGATGGAGGAGAGAAAGTGGTTTTTTGATTTTTGAGGTCTTTGACAAAAACTCTCAGCAGCCAACTGGACTTGATGGAGAGGATTGAACAGTGACCTCCATGCAAGACCAGCCTTGGAAAACAGTATCCATTCACCATGAACATTTATTGAGCACTTTCTGTAAGCCAAGCACTAAGTATGGCCCTAAAGACACAAAGATAAAGAGGATACTATCCCCATCTGTTAAGATACTTGAATGCTTTAGAGACTTTTTATGGGGCATGCTTTCCCTATGGTATGAATTTTTGTAAGATTAGCTCTTTCTCAGTTAAAAGTGTCATTTCTGGAATCACATGGAATAGAAAACAATTGGGTATTAAACAAGGGTTTGCTTCCTAATTGAGAAGTGAGAAGGAATAGTAAGGACCATGTATGGAGAGGAGTCAAACCCTTTCTTCCTATTTTTTTCTTGCTCACATTAGAACTGTTTCCAGAAAACAAATCAACACCAATCAGCCAACAAGTATCTGCTGATTGGATACCATATCAAAGGTACCAGCAGAGACAAGACATAGTGGTTCTGAATATAAGTCAGACTGCCTGGCTTTTGCATTGACTTACTCTGTAACCTTAAGGAAGTTACTAAGCCTCTCTGTGCCTTAGCTTCCTCATCTGTAAAATGGAAATAATAGCAGAACCTATTTCATATGTTGTTAGAATAACTAAATGAGTTAATGCATACAAAGCACTTAAACAGTGCTTGCTTATAGTAAGTGCTCAGTTAAATGGTAGTGGTTGCATTAAATTATATCACATCACATTATATTACATGAGGCACATAAAATAGAAGTACATGACAAAATCACTATCAAGACAACATATATACTTTAAACATTAAAGAATATTTAAGGGTGCCTGGATGGCTTAGTCGGTTAAGCATCTCACTTCAGCTCAGGCCATGATCTTGCAGTTTGTGAGTTTAAGCCCCACATCGGACTCTCTGCTATCAGCACAGGGCCAGATTCAGATCCTCTGCACCCCCCTGCCCCTCCTCTGCTCCCCTGCTCGTACTGTTTCTCTCAAAAAATAAATATTTAAAAGTAAATATTTAAAAGTAAATATTTAAAAATAAATATATAAATAGGGGAGCCTGGGTGGCTCAGTCAGTTAAGTGTCCGACTTTGGCTCAGACCATGATCTCACTGTCCGTGAGTTCAAGCCCTGCATCAGCTCATCAGAGCCTGGAGCCTGCTTCAGATTCTGTGTCTCCCTCTCTCTCTGCCCCTCCCCTGCTCACACTCTGTTCTCTCTCTCTCCCTCTCTCTCAAAAATAAACATTTTTTTTAATTTTAAATAAAAATAAATAAATAAATGGCCAGGAATATTTAAGAGTTAAATAGCAACATGAGACCAAAAAATACCAGAGAGGCATTATGTATGATAATGAAGTAGATTCAAGGGGTGAGTTTTCCAGGGACTGTGGCAGTCCCGAAAAGTTTTATGAAGGAAACAGTAATCGAAATGAGCCTTAAGGTTTTGGTAGAAGAGATAGGGATGGAGATGAAAGGACATTTGGGGTGAAAACTTCATTTGGGTTACCAACGCAGGCCAGCACATGGGTCCATGCATGTGGACCAGGCAGCCACAGAGGAGGAAGTAGTGAGAACCAGGTGAGGAAGTCAGCACGGAGCAAACTACATTGAGTCCTGGATGTCAGGCCAGTAAGGCAGTTTTCTAAACAGACTCTACTCATTCCTCTCCACTGGAAACATTCAAAAGACTGCACCGCAGAGACACAGCAAAGTGCCTTGAAAATCTCCTCAAAGAGTATCAGAATGAATGGTAGATCTTGATTCCAGCGAGCTTCATTAACCCACCCTGGACACAGCTAGCCAGTAGCAAAGCTAGGGTCAGAATCAAACCAGAGCAGCCAACCCACTTAACATGCTGCTTTTATTGCTATTGATAGAGTGGATTCTTGACTTAAAACTTCCTGCTGCAAAAGTTAAAAACTCACCTGAGTGCCCAAGAACCCAGGTGAACCACACTCATTCTATAATGCAGTTTTCCCCCAGAATGAGTTCTCCCCTCCTGGGGATTAGTAACTGTGAAATTGGCCACACTGATTAGCAAACACTGCCAGTTAATCAGACCCATTGGGGGCATATTAGAGCTGCTAAAAACAACTTTTCTGAGTGTTTTTACACTTTGATGGTTCAAAAGCAGTTATGCCATCCTGCCTGAAATTTGCTCTTCGGTAAGTTGAGCCACAGTGGATTGGCAGTCACCGTTACAGCACCCAGGACAGTGTTCCCAGGGGGATACCTGCACTGTGCTAGGGAGGAGGAGGGCTCAGGTACCAGAGATGGTCCCAGCAAAAGCTCCCTCACTGGATTTAAGAACGCCTCACAATCCCAGATTTGATGAAGGAAAGTCTGTCTAGAGCTGATACTTGCAAATTAAGTCAGCCTCTTGAAATTTACAGATTTTGAAAACTGAGTCCCAGAGAAGATCCGTGAGTCCGAGCAGAGGCTCAAATGTACCTCGTTCTCTCCCCAACCCCCCCCCCCCCGCCGCTCTTTCCTTTGTCATCATCTTCCCCGACCTCCCTTTCTCCTGGTTAATGTGACAATCCCATGAAGTGCCAGCATGTTGCAGGTGATGTGGGAGAGCTCAAGCCTGAAGACTCAGATTCCAGCCCTGCCTTCACCCCACCTAGCTCGGGGACCTTGGGCAGGTCAGTTCTGTCTGGGTTTCTGTTCTACCTGTAACTTGAAGGGCCTGAACTGCCTGGCGTCCGTATCTTTTTCCCTCTTCCATTCTCTTCCTCTCTGCACCAGCTGGTAGCCCTTGCTGGTAGCAGGCCTTCTTGCCTCTCCACACCCTGCTTCTCTCTTCCCTTTCATTTCCTTGGACTTGGCCCTCTTCTTCCCCTCACTTTCTAATTTGTTCTGTGTCTTTATGTCTCTTTTTTCCTAAAGTGATCTTAAGTGTCATGGAACCTGAAACCAAAATGGGGGACCTTAAACCACTTAAACCATTTGTACTTCATACAAGGACAGGAGCATGTGCAGAGGCTCACGCCTAAGTCCTTCCCTCTCTCTACTTCTTGTTGGACCAGAGCTGTCCGGTCCCACTCCTGTCCCTTTCAGAAATCCTTTCTGCCGCATCTTCTAGGTCCCTCCTCTGCCACTGTTTGTTTGGTTTTTTTCTTACACTAAAACAGGAAACCTTGTTCCCTGTGTTCCTCTCATGGTGCCATTCCTGAACCAGAATGTCTGAGTGGGAAAGGACGTTAGCTATCTGGTCCAGCCAAGTTTCCATTTTACAGATGAGAACACTGCGGCCAGCCATTTTAAATGGCTTTCTCAAGGCCACACAGCTACCTGGTGGCAGGCAGATAGGACTCAATTCCTATACCATGTGTAAGAAGACTAACAGGAGTCATGATGGACCCTCTGGTTTGTATGGTCTTTGGAGCTTACAGAGCTCCCTCGCACACCTGTGTTCACAGCCACCCCAAGAGGAAGCCTGAGGGGATGTCAGTGCCTCCTCCACTTTCCAGTCAAACTGCTGGCATGTCTTTGTTAAGGCGGATCAGACCCTCTGGAAGACAGCTACAGACAGCATGGCCTCTTAACATTCCAAACAGGTTGGCCGGCCTGCTTTGCTGTGAGGGGTCTGAAGTCAGCTCCCTGGTGTTGGCAGGCCTTGCCTACCAGAAACAGAAGAGAATTTAGAATAGGGTCCCACACATCCTGCCTCAGTCCCACAAAACCTTTCATGTTCAAGACCGCTAGGAGTTGATGCCCACCCTCTTCCACATCACCTAGCATGAATCTACTGCACCCCCCTCCTCTGATTTGGGAACTCTTGACCCCTCTGCTTTAGATGCCTCTGAAGGGGTCCCTAGACTAGAAGGTCGGAGTCACAATTACAGCCCCAGCTCTGCTGCCAACCTCTCTGTTCCTTCACACATTGCCTCAGTTTCTCTATCTACAAAGTGAGATTAGTGATGAGTATTCCATGGACAGGGATGAGGTTTTACCTCTAAAGCCCCTACCAGCTTGTAGCAACAATGAGTTTTTTAAATCCACCTCTTGAAGAGAGATGTTATGGATTATGATGAGCCATGGCATCAGGTAGTGAGAAAAAGAAGATGACCCAAATGCAGCAAAGCAAGTTAATTTAAATAATGAGCATATTTCAAAAGTTCCAGTGCCTGTTGTTGTGGTGTTTTACTGAGAAGTTATTGAAAAATCAATAACAGTACCTGATTACACTGAGAAATCTCTATTATTTGGTGTTCTACATACAGCAGCTCAAAAAATAATAATGGCAAAGAATGATGCATCTCACCACACAATAACTTCTCATATTTACTAAAGTGCACAGACATTCCCCCAGTGATGAAAATGTCCCTTTTTGATTTAAGAACAAAATGTAAGTGGTGATAAATGTTAGGGTTACCACCAACTAAAAGCAATATTCAGCATCAGTGCAAAGCTTTCAGACTCTACAAGCTGTATTGGCTGATTAATCGGCCCAGTGGTCCAGGAAGGCAGGGACATTATCCCTAATTTATAGATAAGCAAATACAGTCCCAAGTGCTTCTCCCAGAGTAATGAACAGAGATGGGTTCAGATGATTTTCCAAGTCAGGAATATTCCCTGTAGGGCTCAGGTCTCTGTTGTTTGGAGGAGAGCACAGTTTTCTCATCAGGGTGCTCCATATGGCTTGTGAGATTGAGGACAATTGATAGTTCCAAGCGCTGGTTTATTTAGGTTTTGATGGTTCATGAACCCCTTTGGTTACAGAGGCTGATGAGGGATAATATCATTGATGCCTAGAGACTTGTGAGAAAGTGGGAGGCGCTCTGGGTCTACAAGTGAAAAAACCAGGGATCTAAGTCTGGCCAGTGAGGTGACCATATTATTTAAATTTGATCTTCACTTTCCTCATCTGGGAAATGAAAGGGTTAAACTGTATTAACCCTAAAATTCTTCTAAGCAGTATCATCCTATGCTTCAATGGTATAGAACAGCAATAACCCAAGAATTTCTTTTTTTTTTATATATGAAATTTATTGACAAATTGGTTTCCATACAACACCCAGTGCTCATCCCAAAAGGTGCCCTCCTCAATACCCATCACCCACCCTCCCCTCCCTCCCACCCCCCATCAACCCTCAGTTTGTTCTCAGTTTTTTTTTTTATATATGAAGTTTATTGACAAATTGGTTTCCATACAACACTCAGTGCTCATCCCAAAAGGTGCCCTCCTCAATACCCATCACCCACCCGCCCCTCCCTCCCTCCCCCCATCAACCCTCAGTTTGTTCTCAGTTTTTTTTTTTTTTTTTTTTTTTTCAACGTTTATTTATTTTTGGGACAGAGAGAGACAGAGCATGAACGGGGGAGGGGCAGAGAGAGAGGGAGACACAGAATCGGAAACAGGCTCCAGGCTCCGAGCCATCAGCCCAGAGCCCGACGCGGGGCTCGAACTCACGGACCGCGAGATCGTGACCTGGCTGAAGTCGGACGCTTAACCGACTGCGCCACCCAGGCGCCCCTGTTCTCAGTTTTTAACAGTCTCTTATGCTTTGGCTCTCTCCCACTCTAACCTCTTTTTTTTTTTTTTCCTTCCCCTCCCCCATGGGATCCTGTTAAGTTTCTCAGGATCCACATAAGAGTGAAACCATATGGTATCTGTCTTTCTCTGTATGGCTTATTTCACTTAGCATTACACTCTCCAGTTCCATCCACGTTGCTACAAAAGGCCATATTTCATTTTTTCTCATTGCCACATAGTATTCCATTGTGTATATATACCACAATTTCTTTATCCATTCATCAGTTGATGGACATTTAGGCTCTTTCCATAATTTGGCTATTGTTGAGAGTGCTGCTATGAACATTGGGGTACAAGTGCCCCTATGCATCAGTACTCCTGTATCCCTTGGATAAATTCCTAGCAGTGCTATTGCTGGGTCATAGGGTAGGTCTATTTTTAATTTTCTGAGGAACCTCCACACTGCTTTCCAGAGCGGCTGCACCAATTTGCATTCCCACCAACAGTGCAAGAGGGTTCCCGTTTCTCCACATCCTCTCCAGCATCTATAGTCTCCTGATTTGTTCATTTTGGCCACTCTGACTGGCGTGAGGTGATACCTGAGTGTGGTTTTGATTTGTATTTCCCTGATAAGGAGCGACGCTGACATCTTTTCATGTGCCTGTTGGCCATCTGGATGTCTTCTTTAGAGAAGTGTCTATTGATGTTTTCTGCCCATTTCTTCACTGGGTTACTTGTTTTTCGGGTGTGGAGTTTGGTGAGCTCTTTATAGATTTTAGATACTAGCCCTTTGTCCGATATGTCATTTGCAAATATCTTTTCCCATTCCGTTGGTTGCCTTTTAGTTTTGTTGGTTGTTTCCTTTGCTGTGCAGAAGCTTTTTATCTTCATAAGGTCCCAGTAATTCACTATTGCTTTTAATTCCCTTGCCTTTGGGGATGTGTCGAGTAAGAGATTGCTACGGCTGAGGTCAGAGAGGTCTTTTCCTGCTTTCTCCTCTAAGGTTTTGATGGTTTCCTGTCTCACATTTAGGTCCTTTATCCATTTTGAGTTTATTTTTGTAAATGGTGTGAGAAAGTGGTCTAGTTTCAACCTTCTGCATGTTGCTGTCCAGTTCTCCCAGCACCATTTGTTAAAGAGGCTGTCTTTTTTCCATTGGATGTTCTTTCCTGCTTTGTCAAAGATGAGTTGGCCATACGTTTGTGGGTCTAGTTCTGGGGTTTCTATTCTATTCCATTGGTCTGTGTGTCTGTTTTTGTGCCAATACCATGCTGTCTTGATGAAGACAGCTTTGTAGTAGAGGCTAAAGTCTGGGATTGTGATGCCTCCTGCTTTGGTCTTCTTCTTCAAAATTCCTTTGGCTATTCGGGGCCTTTTGTGGTTCCATATGAATTTTAGGATTGCTTGTTCTAATTTCGAGAAGAATGCTGGTGCAATTTTGATTGGGATTGCATTGAATGTGTAGATAGCTTTGGGTAGTATTGACATTTTGACAATATTTATTTTTCCAATCCATGAGCAGGGAATGTCTTTCCATTTCTTTAAATCTTCTTCAATTACCTTCATAAGCTTTCTATAGTTTTCAGCATACAGATCCTTTACATCTTTGGTTAGATTTATTCCTAGGTATTTTATGCTTCTTGGTGCAATTGTGAATGGGATCAGTTTCTTTATTTGTCTTTCTGTTGCTTCATTGTTAGTGTATAAGAATGCAACTGATTTCTGTACATTGATTTTGTATCCTGCAACTTTGCTGAATTCATGTATCAGTTCTAGCAGACTTTTGGTGGAGTCTATCGGATTTTCCATGTATAATATCATGTCATCTGCAAAAAGCGAAAGCTTGACTTCATCTTTGCCAACTTTGATGCCTTTGATTTCCTTCTGTTGTCTGATTGCGGATGCTAGAACTTCCAGCACTATGTTAAACAACAACGGTGAGAGTGGGCATCCCTGTCGTGTTCCTGATCTCAGGGAAAAAGCTCTCAGTTTTTCCCCGTTGAGGATGATGTTAGCTGTGGGCTTTTCATAAATGGCTTTTATGATCTTTAAGTATGTTCCTTCTATCCCGACTTTCTCAAGGGTTTTTATTAAGAAAGGGTGCTGGATTTTGTCAAAGGCCTTTTCTGCATCGATTGACAGGATCATATGGTTCTTCTCTTTTTTTGTTGTTAATGTGATGTATCACGTTGATTGATTTGCGAATGTTGAACCAGCCCTGCATCCCAGGAATGAATCCCACTTGATCATGGTGAATAATTCTTTTTATATGCTGTTGAATTCGATTTGCTAGTATCTTATTGAGAATTTTTGCATCCATATTCATCAGGGATATTGGCCTGTAGTTCTCTTTTTTTACTGGGTCTCTGTCTGGTTTAAGAATCAAAGTAATACTGGCTTCATAGAATGAGTCTGGAAGTTTTCCTTCCCTTTCTATTTCTTGGAATAGCTTGAGAAGGATAGGTATTATCTCTGCTTTAAATGTCTGGTAGAACTCCCCTAGGAAGCCATCTGGTCCTGGACTCTTATTTGTTGGGAGATTTTTGATAACCGATTCAATTTCTTCGCTGGTTATAGGTCTGTTCAAGCTTTCTATTTCCTCCTGATTGAGTTTTGGAAGAGTGTGGGTGTTTAGGAATTTGTCCATTTCTTCCAGGTTGTCCAATTTGTTGGCATATAATTTTTCATAGTATTCCCTGATAATTGTTTGTATCTCTGAGGGATTGGTTGTAATAATTCCATTTTCATTCATGATTTTATCTATTTGGGTCATCTCCCTTTTCTTTTTGAGAAGCCTGGCTAGAGGTTTGTCAATTTTGTTTATTTTTTCAAAAAACCAACTCTTGGTTTCGTTGATCTGCTCTACAGTTTTTTTAGATTCTATATTGTTTATTTCTGCTCTGATCTTTATTATTTCTCTTCTTCTGCTGGGTTTAGGCTGCCTTTGCTGTTCTGCTTCTATTTCCTTTAGGTGTGCTGTTAGATTTTGTATTTGGGATTTTTCTTGTTTCTTGAGATAGGCCTGGATTGCAATGTATTTTCCTCTCAGGACTGCCTTCGCTGCGTCCCAAAGCGTTTGGATTGTTGTATTTTCATTTTCGTTTGTTTCCATATATTTTTTGATTTCTTCTCTAACTGCCTGGTTGACCCACTCATTCGTTAGTAGGGTGTTCTTTAACCTCCATGCTTTTGGAGGTTTTCCAGACTTTTTCCTGTGGTTGATTTCAAGCTTCATAGCATTGTGGTCTGAAAGTATGCATGGTATAATTTCAATTCTTGTAAACTTATGAAGGGCTGTTTTGTGACCCAGTATATGATCTATCTTGGAGAATGTTCCATGTGCACTCGAGAAGAAAGTATATTCTGTTGCTTTGGGATGCAGAGTTCTAAATATATCTGTCAAGTCCATCTGATCCAATGTCTCATTCAGGGCCCTTGTTTCTTTATTGACCGTGTGTCTAGATGATCTATCCATTTCTGTAAGTGGGGTGTTAAAGTCCCCAGCAATTACCACATTCTTATCAATAAGGTTGCTTCTGTTTATGAGTAATTGTTTTATATATTTGGGGGCTCCGGTATTCGGTGCATAGACATTTATAATTGTTAGCTCTTCCTGATGGATAGACCCTGTAACTATTATATAATGTCCTTCTTCATCTCTTGTTACAGCCTTTAATTTAAAGTCTAGTTTGTCTGATATAAGTATGGCTACTCCAGCTTTCTTTTGGCTTCCAGTAGCATGATAAATAGTTCTCCATCCCCTCACTCTCAATCTAAAGGTGTCCTCAGGTCTAAAATGAGTCTCTTGTAGACAGCAAATAGATGGGTCTTGTTTTTTTATCCATTCTGATACCCTATGTCTTTTGGTTGGCGCATTTAATCCATTCACATTCAGTGTTATTATAGAAAGATACAGGTTTAGAGTCATTGTGATGTCTGTATGTTTTATGCTTGTAGTGATGTCTCTGGTACTTTGTCTCACAGGGTCCCCCTTAGGATCTCTTGTAGGGCTGGTTTAGTGGTGACAAATTCCTTCAGTTTTTGTTTGTTTGGGAAGACCTTTATCTCTCCTTCTATTCTAAATGACAGACTTGCTGGATAAAGGATTCTCGGCTGCATATTTTTGCTGTCTAGCACCCTGAAAATCTCGTGCCAATTCTTTCTGGTCTGCCAAGTTTCAAAAGAGAGATCAGTCACGAGTCTTATAGGTCTCCCTTTATATGTGAGGGCACGTTTACCCCTTGCTGCTTTCAGAATTTTCTCTTTATCCTTGTATTTTGCCAGTTTCACTATGATATGTCGTGCAGAAGATAGATTCAAGTTACGTCTGAAGGGAGTTCTCTGTGCCTCTTGGATTTCAATGCCTTTTTCCTTCCCCAGTTCAGGGAAGTTCTCAGCTATAATTTCTTCAAGTACCCCTTCAGCACCTTTCCCTCTCTCTTCCTCCTCTGGGATACCAATTATGCGTATATTATTTCTTTTTAGTGTATCACTTAGTTCTCTAATTTTCCCCTCATACTCCTGGATTTTTTTATCTCTCTTTTTCTCAGCTTCCTCTTTTTCCATAACTTTATCTTCTAGTTCACCTATTCTCTCCTCTGCCTCTTCCATCCGAGCCGTGGTGGTTTGCATTTTGTTTTGCATTTCATTTAAAGCGTTTTTCAGCTCCTCGTGACTGTTCCTTAGTCCCTTGATCTCTGTAGCAAGAGATTCTCTGCTGTCCTGTATACTGTTTTCCAGCCCAGCGATTAATTTTATGACTATTATTCTAAATTCACTTTCTGTTATATTATTTAAATCCTTTTTGATCAGCTCATTAGCTGTTGTTATTTCCTGGAGATTCTTCTGAGGGGAATTCTTCCGCTTGGTCATTTTGGATAGTCCCTGGTGTGGTGAGGACCTGCAGGGCACTTCCCCTGTGCTGTGGTGTATAACTGGAGTTGGTGGGCGGGGCCACAGTCAGTCCTGATGTCTGCCCCCAGCCCACCGCTGGGGCCACAGTCAGACTGGTGTGTGCCTTCTCTTCCCCTCTCCTAGGGGCGGGATTCACTGTGGGGTGGCGTGGCCCGTCTGGGCTACTTGCACACTGCCAGGCTTGTGATGCTGGGGATCTGGCGTATTAGCTGGGGTGGGAAGGCAAGGTGCACGGCGGCAGGGGGGGGCAGGCTTACCTCGCTTCTCCTTAGGTGATCCACTTCAGGAGGAGCCCTGTGGCAGCCGGAGGGAGTCAGATCCGCTGCCGGAGGTTTGGCTCCGCAGAAGCACAGATTTGGGTGTTTGCGCGGAGCGAGCAATTTCCCTGGCCGGAACAGGTTCCCTTTGGGATTTTGGCTGGGGGATGGGCGGGGGAGATGGCGCTGGCGAGCGCCTTTGTTCCCCGCCAAACTGAGCTCTGTAGTCCGGGGGCTCCGCAGCTCACCCTCCCTTTGTCCTCCAGCCTTCCCGCTCTCCGAGCAGAGCTGTTAACTTATGACCTCCCAGACGCTAAGTCGCGCTTGCTGTCGGAACACAGTCCGTCAGGCCCCTCCGCTATTGCAAGCTGGACTCGGGGGCTCTGCTTGGCTGGCGAGCCGCCCCTCCGCCCCGGCTCCCTCCCGCCAGTCCGTGGAGCGCGCACCGCCTCGCCGCCCTTCCTACCCTCTTCCGTGGGCCTCTCGTCTGCACTTGGGTCCGGTGACTCTGTTCTGCTAATCCTCTGGCGGTTTTCTGGGTTATTTAGGCAGGTGTAGGTGGAATCTAAGTGATCAGCAGGACGCGCAGTGAGCCCAGCGTCCTCCTACGCCGCCATCTTCCTCAGGTTCTCGGGAACCGCATTCTTAATAGGATTCCTAACCACAGCGGCCTGCGGCTTCGGCTCTCCTTGTCCTCGCGGAGCCAAGAATTTCTTTTTTTAATCACTAGTTCTAGACGTAGTGATCGACAGGGCATGACCTTTGGCAAATCCCTTCACTCTTTTAGCCCCCAATATATTAGCAATCAGGACAGAAATGGGAGAATATGTCCTATAGTAAGTCAATAATATTTATTAAGCACTGAGAATGTGCCTAGGACTGTGGCAGGTGGTGTAACTCACAGAAGAGAGCTTTGTAAATTCAGGAAGTTCCATGATTGATTCTCTTTTGTGCCTGGCCCTTTTCTGGAGATCCCCAAACATGAAATAACAGCCAGAAGCAAGGTGACTGTAACCTAATTTAAAATAATGATAATAATAAAGGCCACTTAGGCTTACAAGTGACCCATGCTTTATAAGTGCTAGAAAGAAAAATGAGGGGGGAGAAAATGAAGATACAGTGAAGTCAGTGTCCCATAAAATGATCAACACACAGGACATGAGCCCCATGTACCTGTTATTCTTGGTTTGTTCCCTCTTGCTGATTCATGACAATTAGTAGTTGAGGACATTGACACTGGAGTTCTATTACCTGGGTTCAAATTCCCAGAGCCACCAATTATTAGCTATCTGCCTCAGTTTCCTGATCTATAAAATAGGGGTTCAAATTGCATTTATATCATGGAGTTATTGTGAGGATTAAATAAATAAATGCTTGTAAAGCATTTATACTTGTGCTCAACACATAAGCATTCAACAAATATTAGCTGTTAGTATTCCTGGGTTCAACTTTCTACCTACCTTAGGCTCCACATTAGACTCATTAAAGGAAGAGGAATTTCTACAATTGATTTTTAAAAGTTAGCTTTAATGGGGCACCTGGGTGACTCAGTCAGTTAAGTTTCCACTCTTGACTTAAGCTCAGGTCATGATCTCATGGTGTGTGGGTTCGAGCCCCATGTCAGGCTCCACACTGGCAGCATGGAGCCTGCTTGGAATTCTGTGTCTCCTTCTGTCTCTGCCCTTCTCCTAGTCTCTCTCTCTCTCTCTCTCAAAATAAATAAACATTATTTTTCAAAGTTTAATGAAGTATAATTTATATTCAGTAACCCCCTGTCCTGTGTGATTGTTACACATCTTTTACTCATACATATATTTAAACCACATCCTACAGTGTTAATATTTTTTGCTTTAAACAGTCAGTTGCCTTTTAAGTAAATTATGAAAAAATAAACATAGTCTTTTATATTCACACACTCATTTACCATTTCTAGTCCTCTCCATTCCTTTCTATAGATCTAAGTTTTCCTTCTGGTATCATTTCCCCCACCTTGAAGGACATCCCCTAGGATTTATATAACACAGATCTCCTGCTACAGAATTATCTCCTCTTTTGTTTATATTAACACGTTCTTATTTCATCCCCTTTTTGAAGAATATTTTTGCTGCATATAGAATTCCTGTTTGACACTTTTTTTTCTCATAACTACAAAGATATTGTTCCATTTTCTCTGGCCTCCATTGTCTCTGATGAGAAGTCATTGATATTCTTATCATGGTTCTCCCTTTGCATGTTTCTTTTTTTCCTTGACTGCTTCTAAATTTTCTACTTTGGTTTTTAATAATTGACTACAATGTGCCTTGTTGTGGTTTTCATTATATTTTTCCTGCATGGAGTTTGCTGAGATTTTTAGATTTATTCATAACTTGAAGGCTTTATTAAAGTTTGAGGAATTTAAGGCCATTATTCCTTCAAATATATATATATATGTATATATATATATATGTACATATGTATACATGTACATGTATACATACATATATATAAAGAGATATAAAGATATATATAATAAATAGAAAGAAATATAAAGATATATATAAAGAGAAGATATGTATATATAGATAAAGAAAGAAAAGATATGGATAGATAGATAGATACAGATATATGTATTTGAACTTGATATATATATATATATAGATATATATAGATAGATAGATATAGATATAGATAGATATCTTCTCTTTCTGGGATTGCAATTATACTTATGTTAGGCCATTTTATATTATCTATTATCTCATTCATCCCTGAAGCTTTGTTCAGTTCTCTTCAGTTTTTTTTTCTCTGTTTCACAGATTGAATTTTCTATTGATTATTCTGCCAGTTCACTCACTTTTTCTTCTACTGTCTTAATCTTCATTAAATGTGTTCAATAATTTTTCATTTCAGTTACTCTTCATATATATGATCTCCATTTGATTTCTTTTTATGGTTTCAGTTTATCTGTGAAATTCCCTCTCTGTTCTCTTTTTAAGGCAATATATTTCTTAATTCTTTTAATATATTTTCCTTTAATTCTTTAAACATTTTTTAAGCTGTTTTAAAATCCCTGTCTGCTAAGTCAGACATCTGAGAGATCTCATTTTAAGTTTCCTTTTGAGGGGTACCTGGGTGGCTGAGCCGGTTAAGCGTCAGACTCTTGGTTTCAGCTCAGGTCACAATCTCATGGTTCATGAGATTGAGCCCTGAAGCTGTCAGCACAGGGCCTGCTTGGGATTCTATCTCTCTCTGTCTCTGTCTCTGTCTCTCTCTCTCTCTCAAAATAAAAAAAAAATCTTTAAAAAAAAGTTTCCTGTTAATGGTTTTTCTTGATTACATATCACAGTTTCTTATTTCTTTATATAGCTAGTGATTTTTTTCTGAATACTGGAATTATGAATATGCTGAAAAGAACTGTATTGATGTCATCTTGCTACCAATGTTGATTGTTCAGCAGGCAGTTCATTTACTGACTGATCACTGTGAACTTTTGTAGGCTTGGCTTTTCACTTGTTGGTGCAAACTGAAAGCCAAAGCCTTTCAACCTCCAAGTTTCATTTGCCTTTCAGATCTTGTCAAAGCTTCCTTTTAGGCTTTATCAGGAGCTGGTCTTACTGTAGGGTAAGTTACTTACTCCAGGTGTGCCCCTTCTGTTGTCTCAATTAGTTTCCAAGGGTATTAATGAAATATTGACTAATCTTCTCTTTCTGAGATTCCAGTTACACTTATGAGGCCATTTTATATTATCTATTATCTCATTGGTTCCTGAAGCTTTGTTCAGTCTTCTTCAGGGCCAGAATGGCATCCTATACACTTTAAGGCTGTATGACCCAGCCTTAAGCCATGGATACACAGGGGACTCCTACACAAACTTCTAGGGCCTCTTATCTACCTATCTGTCTCCTCTCTGATGTCACCCCACAGCTACTACAGCTGCCCAAATTCTGATCTGATCTCTACCTTCTTACATCAGTTGGTTTGCAGTGGTCTGTCTGCTTAGACTGTAGCTCTTACTGCTACAATGAGAAAATTGTTCCCAGTCATAGAATTATGGTGTTTACATCATGAGTTTCAATTCTCTCAGGGATTATAGCCCTGTGCTGCTTTATGTCCACTTTCTGAAAATAATTTCTTCTTATGTTTTTGCCCAGTTTTTTAATGTTTATGGTAGAAGGGTTCATCTGCTACTAGTTTCTCTAAAATGGCTAGGAATGGAAGTATACTTGATTTTTAAATCTCAAAATCAATGACTAATATTTTAGCAGATATAAACTATTCCCCAAACATTACATAAATTCCATGATATTATTTATTATGTAATATATGATTATATATTATATAAGTTACATATTAATTTGTCACACATTTATTGAGGATTTATTGTATATAAGGCACTGTGGTAGTTGGAAGAAGAAAAGGTACTAAAATCTTTCTTAAGATATTTAGAAAATAACCCAGCAAATTTTACATTCAATTTCTTCTCATGCAATGCCTTCTTTTAATGATATTGAAACCTAGACCCAAAATGTGACATAACTGCCAAGGTCACACAGCTATTGGAGGCAGAAGAAAAAATAGCCTGGCATTTTTTTCCAGTAAATCTGAAATCTCTTTAAACAAAGCAGAACAAAACACTAAGCATAATGCTTACAAATTTTTCCCTCTATAGAAAATTTGATAAGTGCCAAAGCCACTATTGATTCATTAGTTATTTGAGCCAGAAAGGGAAATAAGTAAGTCTAGAATCCTAAGAACATTTTGTTTGAGTTTCATAGAAAGATTGATTCTAGTGTACAGAGTCACCATAAGTTGGCATCAATAAACAAGCTTGTTTCTTTGTTAAACTTCACCTCAAGAACAGCTAGGGAAGAGAAAGCTGTGAGTTTCCTAGGTATAATAGTATTTCTTGGAGAAAGAGATATAATCATGACTAGTAATTAGTAACTGATCCAACTTGATAACTCTACAGTGAGTAGATCTCATTTGCCATCTAAATCCTGGAGATACTTTATTTCTGCACCTTTTACACATTTCTGAAAGAAGGAGTAAGAAACAGTAGTGACTGTAACCTAACCATCACTCCCTCCTGTTTAATCTTATTATCAGGTATTTCACTCTGTATACAGTCAGTCCACAGAAACCTCACTCCAGAAAGTTCTATCCAGGGTCTGGCACTAAGAATTTGATTAGCAGAGATTTTCCAAACCTTTTTAATATGCCCATGTATCCAAAGACCCAATTACCTGGATCTGGCATGGTGGTAGTAGGGAAAATTATAATGAGAGGACTTGCCTAGGTAGTTTCTTCCTTAAGAAGTACAGGTCACTTTTACTTTCTGAAATGTCACATGAGGTAATTTGGATCAACTGTCTTGCTGAGGACAACTAGAAATTCTGAACAAAATACTCTAAATCTCTTTTCTGAAACTTGACAAAAATGCCTGACAAAAACAAATATGAATCCTCTCCGGAGAAAGATAACATCATCAAGTTTCTCAAATTATTTTGAAAAACAATTTTGCAAAAATAAGTTCTAACCCACAATACAAAATAACTAGGCACACAAGGAGACAAGATAACAGGAATGAAAATTAGTAGAAACTGCAGACAATATAACCGGGCCCAGAAGGGATCCAGATATTGGAATTATCAGATATAGACATGAAAATAACTGCATTTACTATATTCAAAAAGATTGAAGACAAGATTGATAATTTTCCAGAGAACCAGAAGATATGAAAAAGAACCACATATAAGTTTTAGAAGTGGAGAATACAACAGCAAATATTAAATATGCAGTGAATGGATTTACAAAATATGTAGCACAGCTGAAAACAGAATGAACTATTGATAGGTCAGGGGGAAATATTGAGAATGAAGCACAGAGAATCAAAATAATGGGAAATACAGAAAAAGAATGTAAAAGATTGGAGAATAAATGCTGAATTATATGAAATTGTTTTCTACATGTATTGATAGACTCATAATTTTTTTTTGTAAGAAAGAATACATTTTAACATGGCACTGAAGTATAATGTAGTGGTTATCTAGATGTAGGAGGGAGTACTACCAGGTGGGGGCATGAGTGGGTCTTCTGTAGAGCTTATGATGTTCTATATCTTGACCTGAGTGATAGTTATATGGTTTTATTTTGTGATAAATTATAATATAAGTGTGCCTGGCTCAGTCAGCTAAATGTCTGACTCTTGGTTTTGGCCCAGGTGATGATCTTATGGCCATGAGATCAAGCCTGTGGTGGGCTCCACACTGGGAACCTACTTAAGATTCTCTCTCTCCCTCTCTGTCTGCCCCTCCTCTGCTCACATGTTCTCTCTGTCTCTCTCTCAAAAAAATTTACACTCTGTGACCTCTTTCTTTTTTGCACTTTTCTGTATGTATGCTTTATTTCACTTTTTTTTCAAAAAGGTTTAAAACAAAAGAAAAAGTGCAGGCCTAGGCATCTACATCATTGGCAAGTGCCAAAAGAAATCTGCTTCCTATTCTGCCTGTAGCAGAAAGATATAGTTTGTCACCAGTAGGGAGGCAGCATATACAGCGGTAGCAAATCATGATCCCAATGATTTCCAATGGATGAGAGTTGTCATGAGAGAGATACTGTTGAGAAGGATTGCAATGCCTCATCTGGGACAGGAGGGAAAGAGGCCATGATGGATAGCAACATCTGCCATGGCACAGGGTCGGAAAGTAGTGCAGCATATCTGCCATGCTTGCCTGTATAGTAGCTAACAGTTGAGGTTTTAAAGTAAAGTTGGCTTAGATTTTAATTCCAGCTCCAGGTATGTCATTGGACATGTTATCTGTCTTGCCTAAGCCTCAATTCATTTATCTTTATCAAGATCATTGGGGAATTCAATGAAATGATATATGTAAAGCACTTAGCACAGTGCCCAGCACAGGCTGAGTCCTCAAGAAATGGTAACTGATATTATCATTATTGTTCACTTTGGATCATCTTGTCTCCATTTTGCCATGTTTATTTTTCTCTAATATCAGGATTTTTTTATCATTTTTTTCTCTGAGGTTCTCTTTCCAACCCATATTGCTAATACAAAAAATTAATTCAACATGAAGGTTGATATTTTAATTAATCTTCATAGTTTTTAATATATTAGGCAACAGAGTATTTGCCATCATTTTCCTAGGACAACAGTCCTCCTTTGGTGACACGCACAAATTTATTAATATGGAAAGGTTAAATTAAAAAGAAATGGACATCTTTAATGAATAATGACATTTTAATAAGAACATGTAAAAAAAATAATAAAACTTGAGACTGTAGGAAAGCTATCCAGGCAAGAGTTCTTCCTCCCTTAGTAGGAAGACTCTCTTCCAATAAGAAAATGTATCGGGCATCCTTGAACTTCAGTATGACAAACTTACTCTTTAACCCAAGAGAGGACTACATGTCTTCCTAGTTCTAGACCTATTTTCTTTTGAAAGCCATGAAGCCTGTGAACCATTAAAAGTGCTCATTGTTCCATGGGTCAAATGAAGGCACAAAACATGACCTGTGAGATTTACAGGTCTAATTTCTAGCCAATCCAAACTGATTCATGTGAATCAGAAGTTAAGCATTAGGTCAATAGTTGCAACTGTTATGTTGATGATGATGGTGGTGGTGGTGGTGGTGGTAGACACAACCGGAATTGCCAGTAAGAGCATTCACTTTTATTTTTTTTATTTTTATCTTTTTTACTATTTTTTCTTTTCTTTTCTTTTTTTTATATAATTTATTCTCAAACTGGTTTCCATACAACACCCAGTGCTCATCCCAACAGGTGCCCTCCTCAATGCCCATCACCCACTTTCCCCTCTCCTCTACCCCCCATCAACCCTCAGTTTGTTCTCAGTATTTAAGAGTCTCTTATGGTTTGCCTCCCTCCCTCTCTGTAATTTTCCTCCCCCTTCCCCCCCGCCATGATCTTCTGTTAAATTTCTCAGGATCTACATATGAGTGAAAACATATGGTATCTGTCTTTTAAATGTCATTCAGATATGACTTTGGAAAATGAAGACTAACTCTGATTGACTAGTGAGTTAGTCAGAGGACACTTATCTGATCACCTTCCCTAGGAGGGGACATCTTGGCTCACAAAACTCAGAAGTTTTCCAAATAGGGTAATTGCTCCTAACAGAACGGTGATTGATGGTGGCACACAGAAAGTCAACAATACTTTGCCAACTACCCTAAACTCATTGTTCTGTCTGCCCACATTATCCCATTTGCACCACCAAATCTACTCTCCACTCTTCTCTACTCTGCTCTTAGGCCTGGGGGAGCTGATCATATGGAATACAACAAAAGGCTGCATTGCCTCCCAGCTTTCAGGTAGATCCAATCAATAGGAAGCAGAGCAGGAGCTCAGCAGGAGGGAGAAGGGTGAGGTCAGAGTTTTCACATCCCTAAATCCTTTCTTAGCACATCTTCTCTTAAGATGGTCCATCTCCACCAACTGCTCCCCTTACCACTCCTGGTAACCACCTGTTTGTTGCTGGAACCTACTTTTGTGATATTTGTAACCTGGTTTCATTTTTTCTGCCCATAAATTTTAGGCACCTACTATATTCAGATCACATAAAAGGGAGTTAGGAGTCTACCCTCTGTGATGGAACCACTGCAGGTTCCTGAGTAGGGCAATTTTAGGATGAATAATGGGCCAATGCTGCAGAATGGGTTGGGGTTGAAGGTAACTGGAGACAGGAATCCCAGTATATCAGTCCAGGCAGGAGATGGCAAGGACAGCAGTGGCTGCAGTGGGAAGAGCAGATATAAGAAAAACAGTGGGATGAAAAATTGTCTGCAGTTGTTGAAGGAGTAACCCAGGGTGACTGCCAAGTGTTGAGCCTTGTGGGTACTGGCTTTAGGGAGAAGGCTGAGTTCAGATTTAGATTTCTTGTGTGTGAGGAGATGGAACCCAGTAGAAATATCTAGTAGATTTATAGAGTAATATGATTTGAACTCAAAATAGAGGGCAAAGAAAATGTAATTGCAGATTTGGGCCCATCTAATGGCAGTGACTACTAAAACCTTTAGGAGGGAGTGAAGTGAACAACTTTCCTGAGAAAAAGAGAGTTAGAGACAGCCACACAGGGGTTAGAAGACTAACTGAATAAAAAGGCAGAAGGAAGCTTCACCCACTGACGCACCTCACATATACATTCCTCTCTCTCCTTTATGTTTCCACAGTTCTTTGGACATAATTCTTAGGAAACATTGTCACCTGATTCTGCAATTAGCAGTTTCCATGTCTGCCTCTCCATCTAACTCACAGCTCTTCATGGGCAGCAAGTGCATTTTTTTGTCTTTGTAATATTCTCCAGACTAAAAGAGGTCCAGAAGGGAGGGAGAGGAAGGAAGGCAAAGAACTAGCTGTAGAGGTAGAAGAACTATAGTTTTACACTGTCACAAAGACAGGGAGGGAGAGAGTTTTTGAAAAAAGGGGGTAATCAATGACATCAAACAGGCCAAGGAAGATAATGGCCATGGCAAAGGCATGGGTTGGCCAGTTGGTGGGCATAAGTAACTTTTATGGATGCAAGCTTGGTAAGAGTAGTAATGATACAGGCTGTCAAGAGTGAAAATTGATGCCAAGCTCTTCCTTCCTGTAACATTGCAGGATTGAGTCACAATCATTAGAATCCCTTCCATAACTCTGTTGGATAGCTTTTATTGTTACTGGAAGGAGACACTAGCATACATCACTTCTGCTCCCCAGCAGCACAGTGTAGGTGTAGTCTCCTGTCTCACCCTCTGCCAGGATCATGTGTTTAGAAAAATAAAAATAAAGATTATAGCAAAGAATTCTATAACACCCTGACATCAATTAGTGTGTGGTATTTTCTGCATCCAGGGTTGACTTCACACACTTTACTGATCATACAAATTACCTGAAAAGAGTGATGTGGCAAGGACTACTCGACTCCATTAAAAATTCAGTAACTGCTTAAGAGCAGCATCCAGCCTTCAGCAAGGCTGGATGAGATTACTATGATTTCCCAGGATAACCAGCATGCTCTAAGGCCTTGCTTCCCAAGTGTGGTTGGTGGAGCAACAGCTTTGGTCTCACCGAGGTGTGGTCCAAAATACAAAATTCAGGCTCCATTCCAGATGGCCTGAATCTGAATCTGCATTTTAACAAGATCCCAGGTAACCTGTGTGCATATTCACTGCTTTAGGGTTCTGATAGTCTGACCATACTTGCAATAATAATGGCATTTACTAACAGCCACACATTGTTCTCAGCACTTGATGTGAATTAACTTGTTTAATCCTCACAGCAACTTTATGCAATAGTTACTATCCTCATCCTTACTTTAAGATGAGATCAAATAGCTTGTCCAAGGTTACTTGGCTGAGAAGTGGTGGAGCCAGGATTCAACCTGGTCATTTGACTTCAGGGCTCCCTGTGCTTTAACCACTGCACTGCACTGCACTGCCCTTCCTCCCCCACCTCCCATGGCAATCAGCTCAGTAGATTCATAAGTAGGGGATGCACAGTTTCATGTGGTGGCCTAGAGAAAGGCAACTTGACCCTTAGAAGGACACCATCCTACTGTTTGGGTATACCAGTTTCTATTCATTAGGGAAGGGGAGCTCCTCTGATAACAATTCTGACAGGGCAAACAGAGAAATGAAGCAGCTGAAGAAGGAAAGCCTCATTCTAGATTCTCCTCCTGGGAACTGTTGGTATTTTATCTACACTTCCTCAAAGTCTGTGTCCCAGGTCCAAGGTGATTAAGGTCTAGGAGCAGTACGGGGCTCAATGGACATGGTAAGGACAATACTCTACTTGATCACCTGTTTTAATGGAAATATATTCCTTTTAGATAGGAATTCTGAGGTGAGGCTGGTGAGGAAGCTTAGAATTGGCTCACTGTGTAGTGACTCTATCATTTTGTTTGAATTTGGTTAAAAGTTTGTTGGAAAATACAGGAGGCATATCACACTTTGGTGGGGCCAGCCTCTCAGTTAAGCATCATCTAGCTAACCAGACCTCTGGATTAAGCAGTATGTTTTTCTGCCCACCGTTCCACAACGAGAGGATAGCCAGCTTAAATCAAGGAATTGTTTTCTAAATTCCTGGGTGTGGCCTACAGTGAGGGCCGTCCTGACTCCTCCCTCAGACTTGGACATGGGCATATGTCTTCCTAACAAATACCCTGACACAGTGCAGGGTCCTAAATCAACAACAAAACCACCAGCAATGCCATTGGAAAGCACTGACTGCATCAAGAATGGGGTCTGTACCACCTTAGAACTTTTTTGGGTTTGAGGTTGGGGGGACATCTCTTTCCATCTAGGCTTCCTGTATTGGCTGCATGTTATGTGGTACCACAACTCTCTTTTAAGTTGGATCAAGTCAGCCAAAAGCTTGGTGGTAAAAGTGGCCCCCAAAAGAGCCAGCAGGGCATTATGGGCATACCCTCAGAGTTATTGCAAGTTCAGTTCCAGAATACCACAATAAGGCAAATATTGCAATAAAATGAGAAAATTAATTTTTTGCATTTATATGCATTTCCAAGTGCATATAAAACTTATGTTTACACTATACTGTAGTCTATTAAGTATGCAGTAACATAATGTCTTTAAAAAAAAACAATGTACAGACCTTTATTAAAAAATAGTTTGATTGACTCTTCCTTTCATGAACAATTTCTCTGCAGCATGTGATACTCTTTGACACGATTTTCCCCACAGTAGAACCTCTTTCAAAATTGAAGTCCATCCTTTCAAACCCTGCTACAGCTTTTTCAACTAATTTTATGTAATATTCTAAATCCTTGGTTTTCATTTCAACAATCTTCACAACATCTTTACCAAGAGTAGATTCCATCTCAAGAAGTCACTTTCTTTGCTCATCCATAAGAAGCAACTTCTCATCCATTCCTATTTTATCACGAGATTGCAGCAATTCAGTCACGTCTTCAGGCTCCACTTCTAATTCTGGTTCTCTTGCTATTTCCATCACATCTGCAGTTACTTCCTACACTGAAGTCTTGAACCCCTCAAAGTCATCCATGAGCGTTGGAATCAACTTCCTCCAAACTCCTGCTCATATTGATATTTTGACTTCTTCCCATGAATCACAAATGTTCTTAGTGGCATCTAGAATGGTGAATCCTTTCCAGAAGGTTTTCAGTTTACTCTGCCCAGATCCATCTAAGGAATCCCTATCGATGACAGCTATAGTTTTATAAAACATATTTCTTAAATTGTAATACTTGAAAGTTGTAATTACTCCTTGATCCATGGGCTGCAGAATGGATGTTCAGTTAGCAGGCATGAAAGCAACATTAATCTCATTGGACATCTCCATTAGAGCTCATGGGTGACCAAGTGCATTGTCAGTGAACAGTCATATTTTGAAAAGAATCTTTTTTTCTGAGTAGTAGGTCTCAATAGTGGGCTTAAAATATTTAGTAAACCATGTTGTAATGTCACCCAGGCTTTGTTCTTCCATTTATACAGCACAGACAGAGTATATTTAGCATAATTTTTGCAGGCCCTAGATTGGCATTGAGCATTGGATTTAATTTAAAATCCCAGCTGCATTAGCCCCCAACTGGAGAGCCAACCTGTCCTTTGAAACTTTGAAACCAGGCGTTGACTCTTTCTAGTTATGAAAGTCTAAATGGCATTTTCCAATATAAGACTGTTTTGTCTACAATGAAAACTTGTTGTTTAGTGTAGATCTTTTGATAATTTGCCAGTTTCTCCATCAGTACCTGCTGCTTCACCTTGCCTTTTTATATTATGGATATGGCTTCTCTCCTTAAGCCTCATGAACCAACCTCTGCTAGCTTCAAACCTTTATTCTGCAGCTTCCTGACTTCTCTCAGCCTGCATAGAACTGAAGAGACTTAGGGCCTTTCTCTGGGTTAGGCTTTGGCTTAAAGGAATGTTGTGGCTGGTTTGGTCTTCTCTCCAGGCCGCTATTGTCCTGTGAACTTTCTTTATATCAGCAATAAGGCTGTTTCACTTTCTTATCATTTGTGTGTTCACTAGAGTAGCACTTTTAATTCCCTTCAAAAACTTTTCCTCTGCATTCACAACTTGGCTATTTGGTACCAGAGGCCTGGCTTTCAGGCTGTGTCAGCTTTGGACATGCCTTCCTCACTAAGCTTAAGTCATTTCTTTTTTTTTTAATTTGTTTAATGTTTATTTACTTTTGAGAGAGAGAGAGAGCATGAGCAGGGAAGGGGCAGAGATGGACAGAGACACAGAATCCAAAGCAGGTTCCGGGCTCTGAGCAGTCAGCACAAAGCCTGATGCAGGGCTTGAACTCACGAGCCATGAGATCATGACCTGAGCTGAAGTCAGATGCTTAACTGACTGAGCCACCCAGGTGCCCCTAAGCTTGGTCATTTCTATCTTATGATTTAAAGTGAGAGATATGTGACTCTTCACACAAAAACACTTAGAGACCATTGTAAGGTTATTAATTGGCCTAATTTCAATATTGTTGTGTCTCAGGGAGTAGGGAGGCTCAAGGAGATAAAGAGAGATGGGGAAATGTCAAGTCGGTGGAGCAGTCATAACACACACAACATTTATTGATTAAGTTTGCCATCTTCTAAGGGCTGGGTTCATGGCACCACAAAACAATTACAATGATATATCATAATGCATCAAAGATCACTGAGCACAGTTAACCATAATAAAATATAATAATAATGAAAACATTTGAAACGTTGTGAAAATTACCAAAGTGTGACACAGAGACACAAAGTGAACAAAATGCTGCTGGGAAAATGGTACTAATAGACTTGCTCAATGCAGGGTCACCACCAACCTTCAATTTGTAAAAGATGTAGTATCTGCAAAGTGCAATAAAGTCAAGTGCAATAAAACAAGGTATGCCTATAGAGTACTCTTGGCCCAATTCCCTGCCTTCCTCTGCTTTCTCTGTGGCTAGGAAGAGGATTATTTCCTCCATTTTACAAATGAGGAAGTTGTCAGAAGAGCCTTTCTCATGTGCTTCCTGAATTATTTTCTCTGAAAGCGTAAGTGATTTCTGCTTCAAACAGAAGCAGTAAACTGGTTTCCCAAGTCTCCTTCCAGTAATATCTTTTAAGAGGCAGAGAACAAAGCCAAAGGAAAAGCATGAACCTGGCAGATAGGAGAGCCACAGGTCTTTCCTCAGACGACCAGGCAACCTACCTCTCCTGGAACTTAGACCCTTCTGCCTGGACCTGCCTACCTGGCCAGCTTCTCTTCTTGGTGAAGCCTTCTTCTACCCTCTATGCCAAAGAATGATCTTTGTAATACTTTGTTCTCTTCCCTTAAAGCTCTTAAAAAGTTTATAATTGTTTATTGATTGTATGATTGTTTAATTAATGTTTGGCTTCCATTACAAACTCTGTGAGGGCAAGGCCTGCAGACCTCTTATCTACCACTCTATCCCCAGCCCTAGCACAGCAGGTGGCCCATAGAACATAACTTAATAAATATCCTTTGAATGAGTGAAAATTAAAGTATTGAATTACATGACCCCAAAGTCCTCTTCCTATTCTGACAAGCTTTGGTTTGTTTATGAGAAACTTGGACTTATCACCACCACACTAAACCCAAACCTCCCTTCTCCTAGTTCAGTGATTCTCAGCATTGTTTTCTTATCAATTTTATGATCAGGATTTCTTGATAATTTTTATTGTTTTCTGAGTGCTTGGCTAGAACTTTGGAGTCTGAAAAGTTGGGACATGAAGTGTACATTCCTAACCACCAACAAAAAAAAGCTGTAAGTCAATGTGGAACCTGACCAATGAAATCAAACTAACATTAGCAAAGATCTCCAATTTGGGGGTCTTCAATTATTTCTCCCTTTCCTCCCATTGTATACCAGAACGACTTAAAAGTTGAGTTCAAAAGGAGTATGGGAATAGAGTTTACATGAAAAGAACAGAGCCTGTAGGTCTAGCACTTGATCAGACAACCCTTATGCACATTACATTTCAGCCCCAGTAAGTTTTCATTTTCCTTCTTCAGGCTCTTGCTCACAAAGTCATTCTAAAACTCCTTCCTGGTGTGACCCCTGGGGCCCTGAGAAGAACAATTCATCACCAAAGCAGGGCTTAGTGAGACTTTTTTTATGAAACAAGAGTGTGTTGTATCCTCAGCTCTGTATCCATCCTGGTGGACCATCTGTAAGGGGTATGGAAGCACCAACTTTAGTCGGCCTGGGCAATTTCAAGCTAATCTCAACACTATCTTCAAGAAAGATGCCAGATTTTGCTTTCCATAATTGATGGCTCCTCTTAATCTTTTAAGGAAAACAGGACAATTTATATGCCCCAGATCCTCTAAGTCTTTCCAACCCTGGAATTTTCAGGTAGGTATGCAGCCATTTGTCCAGGGATTAACAGCAACATAAGAGGGGGAAAAGGAAAAGCCATACATGCCAACTAAGATCCATCTCTGTCCTTTTCCTAAACTCAGCATCGAATGGTGCCACTTGCCAAAGCCCCATCTCCCTGGGAGATCTGGCAACCAGGCATCTTGGGAGACTTTCCTTCTACCGAGAAGAGGTCATCTAACATCAACTGCAAATTATCAGACACTGGATTTCTATATTATATGTTTAATCCCTGTGTAGAACTGTGTGTTCCAAATTTTCTGGTATAGTTTGCATATCAAACATCCTCTCCTATTGTTCCCATAGGTACATGTGTATTTGCCAGATCTCATATCCTGATTTGAAGTTAGGAAAATAGACTCATCATATTTTAGGCCTTTACTGATCTTGTGCTCAGAGGACATTTTCCAACAGTTGCTGTGATCACCAGGCTTACGTAGGGTCCATTTGCTTCTATCAGCATGAGCAGCCAGCCCTGAAGAAAGGCCTAGCAATTTTTTACCATCCATAAGCATGGCTTATCTGAGTAGAACACTTGGGTGTAGAAATGTCAAATTAGAACTTGAACTGAAGGAGCTGTTTCTGGGACAGCTGTGAGCCAATTCCAAAAAGAAGATAGTAAGCACCCACACCTTGAGAGCCAAATTCTGTAGATGGACTGGAAAGAAGGAATTCTGGCCCCATGCTTTCATATACCAGTCTGTTCCAGGCTGTCCCAGGCTGGCTGCAAGGAAAGTAGGCAGAAACTAGAAGTTTTTCCTGGACTGGCCTTAGAAACATCTGGGCTCTCCTGGAAGTAGGGACTAGGCTTCCACACCTTTCCCACAGATGTTGTAAGCATGTGTTTGTTGCTTTATAGACATAGATTTTGGAGGCTAAGAACCACAGTCTAAGTGCTATGGGGAGGCATTTAGCACAGTGGCAAAGCCCACAGGCTCAGGAGCCAGGCTACCTACCTAGCCCTATACCCCATACTACCATTCACCACACATGTAACTATGGGCAGGCCATTTTGCCTCCCTTGGACTCACTTTTCTCATCTGTAAAATACAGTTAATAACAGTACCTGCTTCGTGGGTTGTTGCCAGGAAGAAATGGAATAATCCAAGTAGAGTGTTGAGAGCTGCACTTGACCCACAAAAATGTCTTCAGAACAGGTTAAGCAGGATATAGGGGGCTTTGGTGTGCCAGGGCAATTCTTCACCCAAGAATACCCACAAGGCACCTCCTCCAAGAACTTGTTCAGTCAATGCGTGCACATATCTGAGAATGAAGATCCCACTACCTCTTAAAACATCCCACTCTAGGGGAGACTGGGTGGCTCAGTCGGTTAAGCATTCAACTCCTGATTTTGGCTTGGGTCATGATTCCAGGGTCATGGGATCGAGCCCCACATTGGTCTCTTAAGAGTCTGCTTAAGATTCTCTCTTGGGGCGCCTGGGTGGCGCAGTCGGTTAAGCGTCCGACTTCAGCCAGGTCACGATCTCGCGGTCCGTGAGTTCGAGCCCCGCGTCAGGCTCTGGGCTGATGGCTCGGAGCCTGGAGCCTGTTTCCCATTCTGTGTCTCCCTCTCTCTCTGCCCCTCCCCGTTCATGCTCTGTCTCTCTCTGTCCCAAAAAAAATAAATAAATAAAAAAAAACAAAAAAAAAAAACAAAAAAAAAGATTCTCTCTCTCCCTCTGCCCCTCTTCCCTGCTCTGTCTCTCAAAAAACAAAACAAACAAAAAACATCCCATTCCATCTTCAGATAGGTCTACTTTTTTAATAGTTTTCATTTGTGTTGAATCTAAATCTTTTCTGGAAACTTCCTAGTTAGTTGTGGTTCCATCCCTGTGGTTACATCAATTCATCTAACTCCTCTTTCTCAAAATAGCAATTTAAATCATGTGTAAATCATGGATATCACCCTCCCTGCCTGTGCTTTTCCATTCTATGAGTCTTATCTTTTTATGACAATACATCTTTAGTTTCCTCTAATGATTATTTAAAGGCATGGTTTTCCATTCCTTCATCATTGTGGTTTCTGTTTTTTAAGGCAGCCTGTGCTTACAGATGCAATTTAGCTCTGTGTGCATTGAGTCTCTACTATGTGCTAAGATACAAAGATGAGAAGACGAGGCTTCAGGGAATGGCATTCTAGGCAGGTGTAACAGCATGTGCTGAATAGGGAGGCATGAAGCCGGAGAACTTCAGACAGTGCAGTATATTCCCAGAATAAGGAGTAAGGTATAAACTGGAATCAGTTGTGATCAAACTATGAAAGTTGGCAGGTGAGTGTTACGTGATAGGGAATCATCAGAGGACTTTTCATCAGGGAAGCAACACGTTCTAGTCTGTGCCTGAACATGAGCATTCTAACTACCGCGTGAAGATTGGGCAAAACTGAACGTAAGGAGACCATTAACTGAATGAAGAACACCAAGAAGATGGAAAAGAGGAAAACAACTCATGAGTCAAAATGTCCAAAATATATACCAAAGGCTAACAGTGTCTATCTCTGGGTGGTGGAATAAGGATTCCACCTTATTTCCACCTGATTCCTTGCTTCTTTTTGCTTCCCATGTTTTCTAATTTCTCTGTGATAAGTATTTTCTGTTTTTCTCAATGATTTTCTGTTTTTTTCTGTGATCTTCTCTATAATACATGATTTTTCATATATCATTTATATAGTAAAAATAATTTATGCTTGTCTAAAAATACTTCAAAATCAAACTCGCGTGACTTGATAACCAGTTAGAGGGAAGAGCCTCGGCAATCGGTTTCATGGCCTGGATCCTCAGGTGGGAGGTATGGCCTCCAACTGAGATAGGGACAGGGGAACAGGTGTCCCTGATGGCTGAAAGGAAGTCCACAGGCTACTGTGATTTCGTTTTGGCCTCTTTGTAGCCTACTCAGAAATCTCTGCCTGGGTTTGCACGCCCCTGGAACTCAGCTGTCCATTCACATCCCTACCTGTACAGCACACTCCATTGCATCAAAGTCCATCAAAGCAAACTTTAGATTTAAAGTTTTTCCCTCCTTCAGTAAATACTTACTGAGTTCCAGGTGTGCCTGGCATGGTGAAGTGTCCAACTTCGGCTCAGGTCATGATCTTGTGGTCTGTGAGTTCGAGCCCCATGTCAGGCTCTGTGCTGACAGCTCAGATCCTGGAGCCTGCTTCGGATTCTGTCTCCCTCTCTCTCTCTGCCCCTCCCCAGCATGCACTCTCTCTCTCTCTCAAAATATAATAAACATTAAAAAAAATTAAAAATACTTACTGAGTGCCTGCCATGTGCATCAGTGCTAAAACAGCAAAAAGAGCAGGCAGCCCCTGTCTTCAAAAATTCAGCCCAGTGTGAAAGACAAATAAAAATGCTTTAAAAAATCATTTGATGAGAGGCACCTGGGTGACTCAGTTGGTTAAGTGTCCAACTTCGGCTCAGGTCATACCTTGCAGTTTGTGAGTTCGAGCCCCGTGTCAGGCTCTGTGCTGACAGTTCAGAGCCTGGAGCCTGCTTTGGATTCTGTGTCTCCCTCTCTCTCTTTTCCTCCTTCACTTGCACTCTGTCTCTCTCTCTTTTTTTAATCTTTATTAAAAAAAAAAACACTTAATGAACATAGAATTCCAAACTGAGACTAATGCTCCAAAGGAAGGGAAATGGTTCCAAGGAGATATATGAGAGAGGAAACTTCTGTCTGGGAGCTTGGAGAAGGATCCCCAAGAAGAGAGATGCTTGGGCCCAAAGCAGAAGGATAAGTAGGAGGGGACTGTGGAGAAGAATTCCAGGCCGAGAGAGGAGCATGCTTCACATCCCTGTGGTAGACGAAGTGCAGGCATACCTCATTTTATTGCACTTTACTGTATTGTGCTTTGAAGATGTTGCATTTTTGACAAATTGAGGGCTTGTGGCAACCCTGTGTCAAGCAAGTCTGTCAAGCCCTTTTCCTAGCAGCACTTGCTCACTTTGTGTCTCTGGTCACATTTGGGTAATTCTCACAATATTTCAAGCTTTTTTATTGTTATTATATTTGTTATAATGGTGTGTGATCTGATTTCAGTGATTATGACTCACTGAAAGCTGAGATGATGGTGAGCATTTTTTAGCAATAAATTATTTTTTTAATTAAGGTATGCACGTTGGTTTTTTAGGCATAATACTATTGTATACTAAATAGACTACAGTGTAGAGTAAACATAACTTTTACTTGAACTGGGAAACCAAAACTTCATTTGACTCACTTTATTGCAATATCCATTTCATTGCAGTGGTCTGGAACAAAACCCTCATATCTTTGAGGTCTACTGTATAGTATATTGGAGGCTAAAAGAAAAGCTGTTTGGCCAGGAGTGTGGAGAGTGAGGACAGGGGATGGGGCGGGTGGCGAAGTAGATAGGGCCAGACCCTACAATGCCTTAAAGGACACAAGAAGGACTCTGGTCTTAACCTAAGAGCAGCACCTTGGCTGAAGCACAGAGGACAAATTCCCATTCTGTGTCTCTCACCACTTTCTTGCCACCCAAGGCTGTGGCACTAAAGGCCAGGCAGCAAAGCCCACTGATGGCCTGGATAGGTTGGATCTAGAGATCTCCATCCTCTTCAGTGAGTAGCACTTTGAGAGCTCCCCGCCCCAGCAGACACCTCTGAAACTTGCTTTGCAATTCAGTTTTCAACTTCCTCCATGGCTTCACATACTTTAACACTAATGTGTGTACAACTTGCTAATTAATGAAATCATTTGGATCTGAAAACATCTTGTTCTAATGGGAGGCTGCAAAGCACTCTCATTAATTCACAGGTAAAATTATTCCAGCTTTTCTCTTTTATTTTTTTTCCTCTCCCCATCTTGGCTTAATAACTGGGGAGAATTCCTCTAATTAGCCTTGTGAAAATCACTCCACCAAATCACAAAACATCAGTGGCTGCCTTGGGGTCTGGGGAGAGGGTGACCCAGACTTTGTTTACCCAGTGCAGAGGGAGGGCAGTGGCTGAATACAAAGATGAAACTTCCAACACAAGAGAGGATGTCTGCGGTTGGGGGTGTAAGTCAGATGCGGACACTAAAAGTGCCCTGTGTGGTGTGATGCACAGGTGGGCATCCTATCATATGTGTGTCAGAGGTGGCCACAAGATTTTCTGCACAACTGGCCTAGATGTAAGGAAGGAGAACCTGCCCTTTCCCCCACTTCTGCCATAGGACATGAAGATTTGGTGTACTCACTGCTGATAGTAATCTAGGGGTGACTGGCTGCAACTGTCTCTCCACCATTTGCAAATGAAAACTTGTAACATCTCTTTTGAACAAAGAGTATTCTTGGTGTCATTTATGGTTGAGTTCATAAATTTGGGGGTCCTTCTTCCCATAAGATGATAGTACAAGCCTTCAGTACTTTTGGGATGCACTGACAAGACTGATATGCTACATAGGATTTTTCATTTACTTTTTTTTGTCCTGGCAGGATCTGAGTACTTTTAGTTTTTATTGTGGTAATATATACATATCAAACTTTGCCATTATAATAATTTTAAGTGTATGGTTCAGTGACACTAAGTATATTCACATTTTGCAAAGACCACCACCATCCATCTCTAGAACTTTCTTATCTTCCCAAATGGAAATTACATATTCAACTTGAACTCCCTTCATTGGGGCTTTTCAATGGAGGGCTCTAGTGTTCTCCAGATATGGGCCCTGAGGGAAAGTGGCCTGGCCAGAAATCTGTAGGAAGAGAGGTTCACTCACATGATCCAGAGAAGGTCTTAGGTATCACCACCTATGTGTAACCTGGGGGTATGAATCAGTTTCAACAAAGAAAGTCCCCCCTCCCAGATGCCTGACAATCAGGCTGATGTGCGTTTTCTGGCAGATGGGTCAGCCACAGGATCTAGTAATCCCACCTTGAGGGATAAGCAAGTCCTTGCAGAGCTGTGTCTAATCAAAGTTAATTCTCACTGTAGTGAGATGGTGGTCTAGGACAAAAAGATGCTAGGTTATCTCTAAGACAGGATATTAGAAAATTGGATAGTTCTGGATGAAACAACATGTTCTTCCCCTTAGAAGTACAGCATCTGCCAGTCCTTTCATTTGAATGTGCCTCCAAGAAAGATTTGGAGTCAGGCCAACCTAGATATCAATCCCTGTTCTGTCACTCACTGTGTGACCTTACACCTCAGTTTCCTCATCTAAAAAATCAGACTTGGGATACCTCACTAGTAGAATTGCTAAAAAGATTACATGAGATTATGTCAGTATGGCATCTGAGATAGCATTTGGTTTAGTAAGTGGAAGCTGATGTTCTCACTGTTACTATCTAATTTTGTCATTGTAGGTCTCCAAGTCGTTCTGAATTCCATTATCAAGGCCATGGTCCCCCTGCTGCATATTGCCCTGTTAGTGCTATTTGTCATCATCATCTATGCTATCATTGGCCTGGAGCTCTTCATGGGAAAGATGCATAAGACCTGCTACAACCAGGAGGGCATAGCAGGTAAGGAAGATGCTGAGAGGCCAGCTCTCAAGAGGCTTCACTGTGTCATTGCTACTTTCCTTGTAGTTGGGTGAACTGCCACCGTATAACCAATGGTGCTAAGCAAGGCCTCCTCCATTCAAGGACTCATCTTTTCATTCCATGGTTAAGTGAGAGGCAGAGATTGGTATTGTTTTTCTCTTGGTAATTTTTCTTTTTACTAAAATAGATCTCTGTTAAGACAGCTCACATCCAGCACTGCTAAACAGTTTAAATGAGCTGTGTGATTCAAAAAACATAACCAAGCCAACCTTGAGTATTTTAATTTAAGAATCAGAACTGACCCAGGGCACCTGGGCGGCTCAGTCAGTTGAGCATCCGACTTGGGCTCAGGCCGTGATCTCGCGGTTCATGGATTTGAGCCCTGTGTCGGACTCTGTGCTGACAGCTCAGAGCCTGGAGCCTACTTCAGATTCTGCGTCTCCCTCTCTCTCTGCCCCTTCCCCGCTTGCACTCTGTCTCTCTCTCTGTCTCAAAAATAAATAAACTTTAAAAAAAAGAATCAGAACTGACCTAGTGATGGTGTGTATCTCTATTCCATTGGTCCTTCAGTGTCACTTGTCATTCAAAGCCCTGGCAGCTTTGCCTGCAGCCAGTAGATGCCTCCATCACAACCCTGGGTTCTTTCCACTATCTAGGGCTCATCTTGCCTCCTCTGTGTCAGTGTTTTGTGCTTCTACATTCATAGGCAGAACCTCCCACCTTTTTAAGACTTCTCTATGTTCCTTCCATAAAACAATATAGTTAACAAGAAATGCTGGCTCATTTAGCACTTCTCTGAATACAACTAGTTTTGGTTTGTGGGATATGCTACAAACTGCTGTCTTAGGTTACTAAAATCTCAGCTGCACCTTTAAAAAAACATTTAAACAGAGATTGACAAAATAAACAGACATATAAAGGAGTTTAACATAAAAACTTTTTGAAAAAGTACTTTCCCCCAAAGGGGTTAGCAGTGTTAAATTTATGTGATTTTTTATTCCAATAACAAGATCTTTCATTCTAGTTTTTGGCATCTTGATGGAGAAAGGGGAACATCTGTCTGAAGCTTTAAAAGATACCTCATTTCTTTCCATCAGTACTGCTTCTCATTTCTATTCAGCCCAGGCATTAAATTAAATGTGACCCCTCTTGCCTTGGGATGGTGAAGAGAGACAGATCTGTATGACAAAGAATGAAATGGTTATCCATATTCAGAAACCAAAATAGAGTACCAGATCTGGATGATCTCGTTTGACTGGGTGGATTGACTGGGTATTTGTTGTTTTTAGGTCACTGCTGCATAACCATAGTCCTAAAACAAACAAACAAGAAAACTATAAATCTATAATCACAGGCTTACACAATGGTTTTTACTGTTTTGATGAAGAGTCTGTTTAAGAGACCATTTTTTTTTTTACTCTAGAGAGAACTTCCTAATTATTTGGATCATAATTGTATAAAATAAGCTACCATATTTAAAAAACAGAAGCTCTTTAATATTAGAACAGATCTTGTCTTTAGCTAAAACTCATCTTTGCTTAAAGGAATACCAAATAATGCAATGAGTAGTATTTTCCCCTTGAATTCAAATCCTTCTTTTTGTTCACTTCAGTCTGTAGCCAGCCCTGAGCCAATACATTTATGTTAATTGTGTAGCTTTATTAGATCTCATTCTAAGTCCTGCTTAAGAGCTACTGTATTATGTCTAAAGTTTATGCAGTTGTATTGAAATGATTGATGACTCTTTAGACCCAAAGTCCTCAGGCAGTCACAGGGATATTGAGTGTCAAAGACCCCAAGAGTGGGTTATATGCTATGGTGTAGCTCTCACCAACAGCATACCAAGTGGAGGACAGTGAAATGATGAAACTCTGCCACAGAGCTAAAGATAGCAACCCTACCCTGCAACCAAAGGTCTGTATACAACTTACCTAAGGAACATTGCTCCCAGAACTGCCCATGGTTTCTATCATTCTGCTGGGAAAACAGCAAAAGTATGTTTTTCACTGGTGGCAAGATCCTCTAAAGGCCTATGCTAATAAGCAACCTGGAACATTGGAAATCACTAGGCATCACTGTCAGACCTTCATTGGCCTCAACAGGCATGATAAACAAAAGAGATACAGGGTGGGATGCTCTCCTCTGTGCCACAGCTGCACAGTCTGGTGAAATAGCCACCACTGGCCTGCTAAAACTTATAGTGGCCTCCCCACTTTTAGGATAAAGACTAGAACTGGCCTCACCAATTGGGGTGGCCAATTTAGAACCATACTGTTGTCTATCCTTGATTTACAAAAAAAAAAAAAAAGACCAGGAAAAATACTTGAGATGTCACCTGCTCACCTGCTTCCTACCAGAAGATGCATCAGATCATTTAGTGGTGGGTTTTCCCTTTACTCCACAAGTCAGAAGGGAAGTTAGCTCCCATCAGTGAAAATGAACATCAGCCTGAAGAGCCAGGATGTCAGAGGACAGACACCAAGAGAAGTGTCCCAAAGAGAGGAGCCATGCCAGCTCCATCAGGAAGGTGACCTCACTCTGTGTAGAGCCAGGCTCCCTGCTGGGAAGAGGGGCTGAGAACACGTGGCTGCAGAAGACTTTTTAATCAACACACTGCAATCCGGAGCTCATGTAGCTCCTCCTTCCTAAATCTGCCATCTGATGACAATCTAGGGACCCACTCCATTGCTCCCAAAAGAACACAGTCATCAGGGCCTCTTCCACCTACATAGTGACTGAAACAAATAAGAAGGAAAAAGTGTATGGAATCTGGACATATTTCATGCAGCCAAAGAGATCAAAAATTTGTAGTCTTTGAAGCCAGTCTTCATGTGTTTTGGAGAGTTTTGTACCACCTTTAGAATGGGTGATTTTTTTTTTAATTTCAGACTTTAGATTGAATTACCATATTATTCTGCAAATTTAGATTATTCAAAAGTGCTTGTGAGCCCTTGTCATAATTTTTAATGGAATTTAAATCAAATTCTTCTTTTTTACACTCTAAGATTATTCTCAGATTACGAATTTTATGTGCTTGTAGATTTTAGGACACATTGGATTTTAAGCCATGTTTTCTATGAAGAAAGCTCTTGAGCTGGCCAGGTGAGCCATTATTCAGCCTCTAGGCTGCCCTTCTAGTTCCCTGTAGAGGTGGTCTCTGAAGAGGCAATTTTTCTCCAATCCCGGAGGCATCTGCAAGGCGCCTTCCTAGTTCCTCAACAGATACATCACCATATGCCGGCACCTTTTGTTTCTGGTTGTCCCATCTGTTTGATGGTACTCTGAGCCAGGCTACTCTGAATAGCTCTCCCAAGCACACTAATTACCCCTGAGACTGGCAGAGAATTGGTTGGCTCAAACCTAGAAATGAAATCACTTCCATTGTATTCACTTCTTAAAGTTGGTCCTAAAAAAGTAATTGATTTTGTCTTTGGTGATTTCTCCTTGGAACCCCTTACTGGCACTCTCCCAGGATTTCATATTCTTGTTGGTATTAACTGCATTTCTAAAATCGCTCCTAATCTTTGCCTCCATTCTTTTACCACAAACTTAATTTGGACTTTCCAGAATGACTCTACTTCTCTTCACTTCTGTTTTAAAACATAGGGCCCACATCTTTGTTTCTGTTTCCTACATCACGTTCCTCCTTTCTTCCCTGGGACTTCATGACTCTGCAGAAGAACACCAACACATTTTCACATTCAAGCCATTTTTCCCCCACCCTCAAGTGCATGTCGCAAGGACCTGCTGATTTGTGTGTGTTCACATTTTTCAAGTGTTCCTTTTAGTGCTTTTTATAGAGACCTATTTTTACCAGATCATCATTGCTTCTTAATTGTTCTCAAATCTTTTTTATTGTTGTTCAAGATAGATTTAAAATAGCAGAATGGCGCTTGAGCCTTAAATAATCTCTGAATCTCAACCCTTTCTTTTTTATTAATGAGATCACTTCTCCTGATTCCATTTTCCTTTCAACATATATATTTTTTAATACCCTATAATATGTTTTTCTTCCTTGAGGACACTCAGAACTCACTTTGGCAACCTTCACTTTTTCCTTATTTTTGTCTGTTTCAGGAAGAGAGAACACAGGGAAGGCTGTAAGATGAGCAGTCATAATACAAAGATTAATGGCATCTTTATTCACTAGAAAGTAAAACAAGAGAAGAAGAAATGCAAGTTATCCCTCTGTTCTTCTGCCTTCTCTTTTCCTCCCATCTTCTATATCATTCCAACACTTATCATAGTGACTGAACACATCACGGTAGAAAGCCATCACCAGAATGGGTGAGAGCCCAACAACACGTATGATCTGTTTTTTTCTTGGTTTTCCAGACTCTCAATTTTTTAGGTGTTTCTTGCCCACTTTTTCATGTATTCTTTAGGTTTTGGATTCACTTTTTAGTGTCCCTCTTTTTATAGCCTCTCATTAGTTAAACTCACATCCAAATCTCCAAAGACTTCAAAAATTCAAAAGTCACAGAAGAGTTCTGTGACTAGAGTTCAGTTACATAAATGGAGCCCTCCTGGGAGCCAGGCCCTAGAGTCAGAAATTGGTGTAGACAGTCATTCCCTCAAACAGTTCAGTGACCAGTGATGAAGACCTTTACAACTTGTTCATCACAGAAAGAATCACATGCAACCTGAAGCACCAGGCCAAGAATAAGCCAGGAAGCAGCACTATTCACAATAGCCCACACCTGGAAACAATCCAAATGTCCATCAGCTGGTGAATGGATAGGCGTATAATGAAATGCACTCCTTGGCAATAAAAAAGAATATACTATACTGATATATGCAACAACACAGAACACAAAAACATTATGCTAAGAAAGAAGATAGACACAAAAAGCCACATATTATATGATTCTGTTTATATGAAATTTCTAGGGAGGCAAAGCTATAGAGACAGAAAGTAGATCAGTTTGCTAGGGGCTGAGGATAGGAGCAGGGATTGACTGCAAACAGGCACACAGGAATTTGGGAGTTTGATGGACATGTTTTAAAATGGATTGTGGTGATGGCTGTATAACTATATAAATTTACTAAAAATAATTGAGCTGTACATTTACACTGATGAATTGTAAGACATGTAAATTATATTTCAATAAAGCTGTTAAGGGAGAAAAAAGAAAAAAAGCCAAGACACACTCCGGCATATATTTTCAACCATACTGCTCAACTCATTTTCATAAGAACTGTCTCTTAGTTAGGATTAATATTCCTCTTCCTGTCCTCCTCTTGAGGGTGAACAGTTTCAAATTTGAAGCCACAAATTGAGAAAGACCAACCAATATTCTTCAACACAGAGGTACTAGACTTGTAATTGTTTTGATGCAAATGAAACAAGATAAGACCCAGGGTGACCTGTTATCTTTAAATGAAGAACTACAAGTAAATTCTCTATCCCGGGGCATATATTTATTCACTGTCATTAATGGCAATCATTTGTTTGTTAGGACTCGAGTCTATTCTGTTTATTATTGTTACCTTCTATAAGCATGAGACAATGTCTTTAATTTTACAAACTTCTGTGAATTCCAAACTATTACCTTCCACAGCTGGGGCCAACTCTCAGTGTTTTGCCATAATGGGAATTCTTAGATCAGTCAAGTCTTATTTCAATTCACCAATGATCTCCACACCAAAAATGTAAGACACATCTTAACTATTAATTTCCTAGTAGTTCTCCCTGGCATGTAGAATTGGTCCAAGCCCTGTCTATAGCCACAGTAGATATGTTATATGGTTTTCTGAAAAAACTCTGTCCATACTGAGTATTCTTCCTATTACCCACTGCCACTTTGTCCTGATTAGAGGTCAGAAAATGATTCATCTCTTCTGAAATGTATAAATTCTGGAGACCAAAGAGCAGTGCTGCAAGTCTGTAAAAGTCAGTAGTATTTGGAATCAAGGGTTATAGTAAAGATTGCTATGGTTGATACTTTCCCCCTATGGTCAAAATTTATTTTTTATCCTTTATAAAGGCTTCCACTGTAAAATGATTTGCATGCCTGGTAATGCATCATGTAACATGTAGTGGAGAAAATGTTACTGAATGGGATTTGTTGGCTAATTATGTGAAAGAGTCTTCCAGTCAATATAGCCCTCACCCTAAACTCTGATATTCCAATGGAAGTGTCCATAGAGACTTTATCACCAAAAAAAAAAAAAAAAAAAAGAAACAAAAGGAAAGGAAAGAAAAGAAAAGAAAGAAAAAAAAGAAAAGCAAAGAAAGAGAAAGAAAAAGAAAAAGATCATTTTCCAGGATATTTTCCACCTGGAGTAATTGCATCATCATTATTTTTTAATTGGCCATTTGACTATGATGTCAACATGTTTCAACAGAAAGTGTGATAATAGCCTTACTGTCTTTGAAATCAATTATTGAAGTTAAAATTCAGTCTAACAATTAGTTGAAAGTACTGACCTGCCAAATCAATGACACCCTAAATGAATACCTAGTTCTATATGTTGTTTAATTTGTCTATGGGGGAACTAATAAAAACTTGTTCTGCATTATTGTTGTGGTTGTTTTGCCTATCCCATCAACCTTATCCTATCACTTTTCTCTCTGACTTCTCTCTCCTTCTTTCTCTGCCCATCTCTCTCCATCCCTTCTGCTTCCTTCTCTTTTCCCCTGGTCATTCAAGATGTTCCAGCAGAAGATGATCCTTCCCCTTGTGCTCTGGAGACTGGCCATGGGCGGCAGTGCCAGAATGGCACTGTGTGCAAGCCTGGCTGGGACGGGCCCAAGCACGGCATCACCAACTTTGACAATTTTGCCTTCGCCATGTTGACAGTGTTCCAGTGCATCACCATGGAGGGCTGGACAGATGTGCTATACTGGGTACGTAGCTTGAGATGGGTGGAGGCAAGGAGTCCAGAAGGCTGCAAGCCTTTCTTTGACATCTCCTTTTTCCATTCCCCCCATGACTTTGTGGTCACGTACACACCTTGGTGGAATAGTTGATGAATGTCTTTGATTTCTTCCAGATCTTTCCTGAGAAACAAAGCATGAAATTTGCACCCTAATGAGTCTCTCTGTTTGCCCACCAGCCTAAGAGAAATGTCATCTCTCAGTTTGTCCTACTGTAGTGAGAAACACTGGTGTGCATCTGATGCTCTGTGAAGGAGGTGGCCAAACCTAACACGAGGATTCTATTCAAGTCCCCTTCTCATTGTGGAGTTACTTCTGTTCTTATCCTTGTCTTGCATCTGTCCCCAAAAGAGAGCTAAAGAGCACAATTATTAATTTTTAGGGCTAAAGAGAAAAGTCATACTTGGTCTTCTAACAAGAAACAATTTTTATTGAATTGTGTAGCATTATGGCATGCTATTATATTTCTATTTCTCATGTTAATCATACCTTATCATATCAGAATCGTCCATCAGACAAATACATTGCCATTATTTTCACTGCTAACAAAATACTGTGCTGGTTATGTGATACATATTTATAAATACCACTTCCTAAGTGTCAACCAGTTGACAGTAAATCTTCTTCTACTTTCAAGATGCCCTTTTTATTATCCAGCAGCCAACACTACTTTGCCAACATTAAAGCTGTTAAAGTGCCAGATTTTTGCCTATGGGACAGGCAAATATACACACCATATTTGAGCTGTCTCCATTCTGGCAAAGTCAAGTCCATTATTTGTAAAAGCTCCAGAAAATATAATTCTTTATAGTATCTCCTACTTGAGCATGAGGAATGACTTGCCAGAATCCAGTGTTGTTCTCCAGCATTTGGGTGAAAAATGCTTGTTGCCAGTCTTGAAAATACCATCTCACACAGAGTTTTGCAAATAGTCAAATTTATTTGGCCATGCTGAAAACAGCCTAAGATCCTGCTTAGGGAATAGTGTCTACACACTAAAGCAGGGAAGAGGGAGAGGAAAGTGAATGCCTTCCCGTTGAACAGAGCTGCCAGATAGAAAGGAACTGATGCCAAGAGAGGTGTTGACTTCTTCCTAAAATCATAAGAGTTTTGTAACAACACAGAGATGTGGTACAGGGTATTGTATCTTCTAATTTTTTCATAAGCACCATGTCCTCTCGATTCAAAACTCTTCTTCCCAGTTTCTATGTTCTAGTCAACATGCTGAAACCTTGTGTTGCTATGAAATGCGTACTTCTGCAAATGACTACTAGAAACTTGCCCAAGAGCCTTGTACCCAGCAAACATTTATTGAGCATTCCTTGCATGCCAGGGATGCTTCTAGGTATAGAATTCAGACATAAATAACATCCAGTTAAGACTGAAAAGTTCAGTCTAGAGAAACAGTAAATCTAAACTAAATAATGGTTGTACAACTGGAGCCTGTGCTCCAATGGTATTGTTGCTATGTTGTGATACTTTGAAAAGAAGACAAAGGCCAAATCATCTCACCCTCAAATTAAAATGAAACACTGGAAAACATTTTTCCAGCCTATGCTCAATACAAAACTGGTTTGAACAATTTCTAAGAGGAAAAGAAGGAATTGAACTAAATTGAACTAATTTGCCTAAATATGCTTAGGCAAATTTATTTTGTTTAGCAAAGCTGATCAAATTTCCCAAGTGGCTCTTCTACCTTGGGTAGATCCCTCTGTCTAGCCAAAGACAGAAACATTCTTCTGCACATTGAGGTTTCTGCTATGGGCCATAGAACATATGATCATATGGAACTGTGCTTTGGAGCCTCATCACTTGAGCTTCAACCCTACGCCTTAAGTTGCTATAGGAATGACTTCTGTGGCAGCAAATTGAGGGCAGAGTGGCAGTGGGTGGGTGGGTGTGGGGCTGGGGGAATAGGTATAATTTACTTTGCTGATGGCCCTGATATATTTTTGTGATCTTCCTTCATCACTCCCTCCCTCTCCCCCACCATAAGTCATTGATACCCCACCAGCCAGATGTGACCCAAAGAAATACTGTCATAATGACAGCCAGAGTGGGGAATGAGAAGAAGCACACAACTGCAACTACCAATTTTCAGCAGCTGTGTTGTGCTTTCTCCCCTGGGGTGTATGTGATAGAGCTCAAGCTGGGAACAGAGAAAGTGTCAGAGGTGAAGGAACAATCCCAGACTCATGGGACATGCCTCTCTGATTTTCCCAGCACCTTCCCAAAAATCGCCATGTTGTGTGTGTGTGCATGTGCATGTGTGTATGTGTCTGCACACATACACACATGCACATGCATGTATGCTCCTTAAGCTGAAACAACTTCATACTTGGGTATTCGTGATGGAAGCACTTCCCAGCCCAATGCTCCTGCTTTCAGATAATTTCTCTAATTGCTTTGACCTTTCCATGGCCATTTCTTCCTTTCTTCCTTCTTCCTCTCTCTCCCTCTTACTTCTTCCCCTTCAGCCTTCCTCCTCCTTGCCTCTGGCCTGTATCTCTAAACCCACAGACTCCTAAGTCTTCATGTATCTTAGTATAAAACATGGAGCTTTCTAATTCCCTCCAAGCCACTGAATGAGAAGTTCCAAAGTTAGGACCCAGTATCTGCACTTTGGAAAGGCTTTCCAGGGAATTCTGATTCCCAAGCTGAAGTCTGAAAACCCCTAGAAATCTAACCTATTCAGTCTTCATGGTGCTGCTTTGATGCCACTGGATTTGAACCAGTCTAAGGAGCTATGGTTTCCATGGAAATTGGGGGAGTAGGGTCTTCCACTCAGAAAAAATGCATTTCCCTTCAAATGCAAGGGGCAAGTCTAGAGGATGTTGGAAGGAGCAACCAAGATTTTCAAGTACAGCAACGAATGGAAACCCCAGAGCCGGGTTCATTTTGAACTATCAAACACCTAGTTAGATATACCTAGGGAGAGAATTGGCCATTAAAGCACTAAAGAAGCAATTGATTCAATCACTGGATAAAGCTTGGGATGGAAAGCACCAGGAAGGTCACCAGTAGCAAATGGCAGACACCTGCTTCCTACCATGGATAATATCAAGTTTATTTCTCTTTTTCTGTGACATCCGTTATTCATCCCATTGTTATGATTTTGAAGAGTTAGTCGACTAAAAATATAAGATCAAACTGTAATACTTGAACAGTTCCTCAGCTGTTAAAGCTATTAGCCATACATTGGGCCAAGGCCCCAACTAGGTGAATGATTTGTTGAAACATTTATTTTACCAAGTCCGCAGATGACAGGGTAAGGGGTAGGAAACACTGGGGATTTGAAAATTAAGCTGAAACTCAGTCTGAGGTGTGGTTTCTTTGGGCAATGGCTTCTTAAGCCAAAGCCTCTTCATTTACTTTCAGGACATCCACCCTCTTTAAAAATGATGGGGAAAGGTGATCAAATAAGAAGTATCAGCCTTCTTTAGAAGCACTGAAGCACCAAAACCGAGGGAAGAATCCAATATTGTATGGCATTTACCACTGGTTTCCATTTCTATGTTCAGATTTTGTTTGCTTTTTTTTTCTAACAAAATACCCCTCGCCTTCTGCATATAATTCAAAACAACGTGTCTTATATGGTTTGAGTATGTGCCTTCCTGAAGATAGAAGAGACTGTTGAATCAAGATGATCTGCAGAATTCTTAGACATGATCAAGAACTAGGGTCAGTTTGAAATCCTGAATATTATCCCTTCCACGTTGTGGCCGAATCGCAATTAAGTAGCATAAACATCAACCAAGTGCCTGTTCAGTGCTGACTTTGTACTTGAGATAGCCACATGCTCTTGTGAAACAGAATAACATGGCCACTTACTCAGGGTTTAGAACATCTGGAGAGGATCACATGTAAGACTCGTGGGAAAAGGAAGCAGGAGTTAGAGTAGGCATCACCCAAGAATACACATTTCTAGCTCTTTCATAATCTAGATAACTGAATAATCCTTCATCAAGAGGATTCTGTTGATCTCTGCTCACTCAGTGCCCTCCTGATCCAAGGTCCCCAAGAGTATTACATATGGTGGAGCACAATAAAAGCACTCTGGTCTAGGTTTTCCTGGACTCACACCCCAGCCCACCCTACCACCAACATACTGGGATCGCTTCTTTCTGACACCACCCATTGACCCCCCACACTTGGTTTCTCCAGGATCAGTTGTTTCATTGTCCTTAAAAAATAGAAATTGGACTTAAAATAGGATTAGAAAGAATACTTAGTGAGAAATCATATAAAGAAAAGATTTGTTAGAATCACAAATAGTGTCTTCTGTAATATCTGGGTTAGTTTGGACTCAGCAGGAGAACTTGGGAACAAAATTCTAATGTTTTAACCTTTCATAAGTCAGTTGTCAGCTCCACACTTTGTCTTGTCGTCCCACTTACATGTCTGGACATGCTGGCAAGATAATTCCTACTAAACTCTCTCTCTCTCTCTCTCTCACACACACACACACCCAGGCAGGTTGATTCAGGCTTTACCCTATTTTTCCCCACTCAATCTTTTCTTCAAAAAGCCACCTTTTTTCACTGCAGAATATAGAAAATGAGTCTCTGAAGGCATCAAGAAAGCAGAAATGAAGCTGAGCTCTATTGATGACCTAATAGTCATTCTAAATGAAGAGCTGAGAAAAAATCCTCAAGTAACCTAGAAACAGTATTCTGGGCTCTTTAACAGGTATCAGAGTAGAGAAAGTGGTAGGTCCTACTTAAGACCCTGCAGTTCTTAACTTTTAATCTGCTTCAGTGAAAGTGCTCCCCACTTAGTGCACATGCCACTTTAAATAAAGAATGTCATTTAGTAAACTGGTGGTTTATAAGCATATCAAAAAGAAAATTAGCATCTCTCAAAGATATTATTTATTTAATTATTTGGTTTTATTTTATTCATTTCACTGACATTAGAGGAGTCCTTATTATTCAATAATTCCATTTAACAAACATTTATTGAGCATGTACTGTGTTCCCAGGACTGAGTAGGGACTCGGGTAGAGAGATGGGGAGGTGTTCTGCCCTCAAGGAATTTAGGATCTGATTGAAGAGCTAAGGGACACACAAAGAAACATAACTTAGCAGCACAGGACTGTACACTCAGCGAGAGCAGAGAGAGTTCCACACTGGCACAGAGCACTTCAGGAAGAAAGTGGAATTTCACTGGCCTTGAGGCTCTTCCTCCTGGGAAAAGCAAGCTTTATAACATTTTGGGAGATTGGAGAGAACTGTGTTTTAGGTTCTCTCAACAGCTCAGCTCAGCTGCCCCAACGTGTCTGAAAAGCCACCTACCTAGAGGTGCAGTCACAGGCATCAAACTCAACCCCACACCTGGCGGCTGCCCAGGACAAACAAACATTTCTTCCTTTGGCTGTGAGCCAGCCTTCTCCTACACAGGTGTTCATACCTGGGGTCACCAGTCCACTCCTTATGCCCCCTAAACTTCCCCAGGATGTCAATGCATGATTCCAACTGAGTTCAGGGATTTTTTTTTAATAGATCAAGGATTTAATTTTGTTGGCTTGCCTTTATGTCAGGAGGCTGTTGGTGTCTTTCCCCACATAATCCAGGCTTTTACTTGTGCCCTGAGGCATTCACGGGTTTTCCATGTACAATGATAAATAGGTGCAGGGGGTGGAAAGGAGTCAGGTAGTACCTGTTGTCTGACTTGCTACTCATTGACCTGTGGATGGGAACCCCATGTCCTCTAATGATTCTAGCAGCCATATCATCCTCTAATGATACTCTGTGCAAAGCACTGTGACTTTTATGGGTTTACACCTCCTGCCTTTGATGACAAGTGACAGACTTCTTGGCATTTGCTGAAACTACTTAGTCTTTTTAGATCCTCAGTGCCTATGCTACGAATCTGATAGGAGAAAATACTACAACTTGAAAACTCATGGAAATCAGCTAGGCTTGAGAGTAGCCTTGACAGACTAGGGCCCAGGGGTTTTGTTCCTCCTATTTTTTCTTTCTGGGAAAAAATAAATGTTGGATTTGAAGGTCTAAGGTTGAAGTTGCCCTCAAGGAATTAAATGTTCTTTTCAAAAGGTTCTTCTGTATTTTTCATTCAGTATCACCTTTGGTGTGTCTATGGATTCTGGGAATTATTTTAATAAGGTGTGTGTTTCAGCAAAGCCTGGTGTCATCCTGTTAGTCCTTGGGCCTGAAGGCTGCAATGGCTGCTTATGGTGGACATCAAGATGTCTAAATACATGCCTTCCTTACAAAAGTCACAAAGCTTCCTTTGTTATAGGCCTAAGAAACATATAGCTTTAATGGTTTGAGAAAACCCATCCTTTTTCACCTCTAAATAAGGGTGTCAGCAATCTGGGTCATTTTTAAAAAATATGTCTTTATTTATTCTCTCTCTTCTTAATAGCTCCATTCCAGCTGATTTAAGACATCAATCTCATCACTCCAGGCATTGCCCTACTTCAGAGACACCCAGCATTGTATGCTCTCTGCTCAGTCTGCCCCCAAAAGTAGGTGGCCTAGAATAAAGAAGAGAAAGCAAAAGAGAAGACAAGAAAGGGGTGCTTTCCTCTCAGGCCTGAGCCACACAGACCAGAGAATCACCCACTGGTGGCTGCTGAGCATTGCTGCCTGAGGAAGTGATGGGATCTTAGGAACTTGTTAATCTCCCCACCTGTCCTCCTACCTCCTGCTCCTCACCTGCTATTCTGCACCTTAAACCTTTGAAAGAGAGAGAGACCAAACCAAAAGCATAGGACAAAAGAGAGGTAGGGATCCTGAGTCTCCTGAATATAGCCCTGGCTCTCTACGGGGTATCTATAGGTCATGAAAATATCTATGAGTCATGAGGTTACCATAGGGATATCAATGGGAAATCTATGGGTCATGAGGTTATTATGAGGATATCAATGAGGTATCTATGGCTCTTGAGGTTATAGGATATCAGTGAGAAATCTATGGGTTATGAGGATATCAATGAGATATCTATGGGTCATGATGTTATCTACAGATCATAATGTTATGAGACTCTCTATGAGCTATCTGTGGGCAACATGGTCTATAGCTCCATCTATCTGAAGTCCTTAATGATGCTGGAAGTCACTCCCCTTGTGACACAAAGGAAAGGACACCCAATCTGAATAAGGGCCCAAGGAAATTTCCAGCGTTCATGAGTTTGTTGATTTGTGAGAGATATGTGGCCTGGGGAACTGTGTTTTCTGTGAGGTTAAGTGTGCACAAATTTAGGGGTATGAGAAACCAGTCAGGAGAGATTTAATTCCAAGGAGGTTGGTTCAGTGCCAATCAGCCCTCACTCCCACTCACCATATGCCTGGGCTCCAGAGGCAGCTCTGAGAGTGTGAACTGCAGCAAACATGCCATTGCCTTCTGGAACTACTTGTTCCCCTCTGTCCTGAGGAAGGTGAGGAGGTCTGAGATCCTGGGTGAAGCAGGAGAACTCACTCAGAACAGGCCCCCTTGGGGAAAACTCTTCTAGGATTAGCACAGAGCAGTTGGTCAGAAACATGCATCCATGGGGTTGTATGCAAAGCACCATTGGTGCTTTTCTCAGGTGGGTCCACAGCTTCCATCAGCTTCCTGACCTGCCCACCCTTGCTAATTTAGGGAAGAGGAAGGGGCTCTGACTTTCATTGGCAGGACTTAATCTGAGAAAAGAAAAGCTAGGACACCTGAAGGGTTCATGGCCTTGAATCCACTTTCTATAAACACCTCCTGGCAGATGCCTTCTCCTATCTCAGGGCTGTTTTCAACCCCGTCGCTTTCACTGGCACAGAACATGGTGTCTTACACATAGTAGGCACTCATGAAATACTGTTGAACCAATGTGAACTCTAATGAGACCACTGCTAAGACTAGGGAATGGCTTATTTCACGGTCCCCCATAATAAAATGTGACATACAGACCCTGGGATCACATGGCCATCCTTACAATCATTATGTGGCCTGTGGTTGCCTAGCTCACTGTGGTGCCTGTGCCTTTCTCCTCCCTAACTTTATTTCACCAGTTCTGCCCCTTCCTGTATGACTGCCATATTCTTTTTCTCCTCCTGGGAGTGAAGGTAGTTATAGGTCTTTCCTCTGCTGGTTAATTTCTGGTTAAAGGAGGCTCCCAGTCTCCTTGTGAAAGGGGCACAGTCTGACACACACAGACTTTACTAACCTGTCTCTTATAACAACTGCTGTTTTGCTAGATATTTTAGTATTCAGCCACTGGAAAAAGCCTCCATCCCAGAGCCTGGATGGCTTTTCAGCTGTGGGTTCTATTTTTGATAATTGCCAAGTTCCTAGGAAACCCACCATTCTGTCATAGGATCGCATGGCCTCTGGGCTTCATTCCTGCTCCAGCACTCCTTCTGCCTTCAGTGACCCCATAGTGCAAGGTTTACCCACTCCTGCCTGGTTAGGCCCTTGCTAGCTTCTCTGAGCCTCATACAGCCACTCTTCCCTTTGAGCTTCTATAACCCTGCCTGTTTATTCCTACAACTGCATTTACCACCTCCAGTTGTAGTTGCCTTTTATTTATCTGTCCCCCATGCTAGCAAGGGCTTCCTATTTATAGCACAGTACCTGGCACATATCAAGTTCATTGATTCACTCAACATTTCCTGAGTACCTGTCATGTGCAAGGCACTGTTTTCAGCACCAGTGAACAAACCAAATCAGAACTGCCTGTCCTCATGGAGCTTACATTCCGCATGGAAGACACACACATAATAAATATGTGTATATAAATGTATGATAAGTTATACAGTTAGAAAGTGATAAGTACTATGTGAAAAACAGCAGAGTATTTGGGAATGGGAATGCTCAAAAAATTCATGTTAAACCCAATTATGCAATGGTTGAGTGGACAAATGTTGGGAACTCTTCTTTTGCTGAGTGAGTGACTCAGTTCAAACCAGTGATCCCCAAGCCCTTAACACAATTTTTGTACTCTGCACTATGGCTACATTTGGTAGATTCTTCTAACAAAAATATAGTAACCCCAGATACATAGTATTAGATTTGAAAGGAACATATAGGAATACAACACTTCAAACCAATCCAACTAGGTAGGTCTCCCAGAACTTCTCATTCTTTTCCACTCACAGCACACAGAGAACACAGTATTTGTCCAGCGTGATTAGGCACATGGATAAGGTTTCTTGGAGCCTGAGAAGCCCTGAGGGCTGAGGGCGGTACTATCCCAGCACACATGTGACTCATCTGAGGCACCTGGCTTTCGAATCACCTGGGTGACTAACATTCAGAGTTATGAGGTGTACCGATTTGGGGGGAATGGCCCAGGGATCTGCAATGGTAACAATTCTTCCAGATGATTCTGATGCTGGTGGTCTTCAGACCACACGTTCAAGAACATTGCCACGCAACAAAGCAGAGACAAATAGTGAATCACTATTTGTCGTGTCGCGTCCCGGTTTTTGAAGTTGGGAGTTACGGAGAATGGTGTAAATCAGTGGTTCTCAAACTTTAGTATACATCAGACTCACTGCAGGGCTTGTTGAAACATGGCTTTTTGGGTCCACCTGCAGAGTTTCAGGAAGGGACCCAGGTATGTGCATTTCTAAGCAGGTGAGGGCCACACTCTGAGATCCACTAATTCATTCAGGAAGTTTTTGTATTAGGAATTTGGATTCCTGTAATGGAATTTCACAAGGGCAAAGTTGTGGTTCATTTTAGGAAGATAAGACTAAATCCTGATTGGTCTAGCCAGAAAGCATCAAAAGAAGTAAATTTGAGAAACTAAATCAGAATAAATTTCCTGTTTGACAAAAATGCTGCTCTATCACCTTGCATCATGTTCACATGTACCCTCCAGCCAGTGATGTGCTGGTAAATGTTAACCACCAATTCTTAGGAGCAAAGGGGAGAAGGGGTCTGATCGGTGTCATTTGTGCATTTCTGCCCACCATGGTCAGCTTTAGGCTACCGTAGTGACATCACTGAACATGGAACTGGGAAGAGACACAGTGGCTTTCCAAAGCCTAGGGGAACAAGTTCCAGCACACCACTGCCTCCAGCTACTCCAGGGGTTTGCAGCCTTTCAGACTGTTTCCATGACCCTTGTTAGGTGTGGTCACAGTCTCCAGGCTACAGGCTCTTTCCATCTAGGAAATATGGTTGCAGGACTGGAACTGTTCTCTGAATACATAACTAAAACGACCATCTTTCCTGGGCCGTGGCCCATAGTGCTCGTGAAGCACTGGACTTTTGCCTCTAAATCCTGGGCCCAGATCAGGAAAGCCCCTTAGGAAGTTCTCTCCTTCCTCACATCCTTGAAGATTCTGGATCTCTGGCTCCATCAGTAAGAGCTGAGGCACTCCTGACACCAAGGTTAAGGTACCCCCAGAGTGCAGTGAAGGATTTAATGCCATGTAAACCCAACTGAGCTAAAACCATCCTACACTGAAGAAATAGTTTTTTCAGGTGGCCCACCTTCTTAGACAAGTGAAAACATTGAAGGAAGCTTTGTGTTCCAGAAAATAAAACAACAGAGAGAGCCAGAAAAGCCTCCTCTTGAGGCAAAGCCTGCAAAGGGCCTTTGCAGGTCAGGTCAGGGTCATGAGGAAGTATTTTGAACATTGAGGGTGACAGTGGTAACCATGGACCCTGGTTTAGCCTCACAAGTCTCCAGTTCTGTTCACACCCTTCATGCCTGCCTCCTCACTTTAACTCATTCTGCTCTCTCTTTCCTGCTCTTTTCCTGCTCTCATTCTGCTCTTCATCTTTCCAGATGCAGGACGCTATGGGCTATGAGTTACCCTGGGTGTATTTTGTCAGTCTGGTCATCTTTGGATCCTTTTTCGTTCTAAATCTGGTTCTCGGTGTGTTGAGCGGGTAAGCTTACCGTTTCTATGTACTCTTTACAATGCAGCCGAGCAAGGTCCCAGGTCCCACTATATACATCACCAGGGTCCTCGGGGATGGGATCCTAACAGGCCAGGAAAACCAGGAAAAAAAGTCCCTGTTCAACCACAGATTCTGACCCATTGGCTGGGCAGCCTATTTGGCCTCTGATTTGGACCTAGAGGATCCCCAGGTCCCGGCACTGCTTGGGTCAGTGTCCAGGAGCTGGTGATGGGCACTTGGCCGTGCTCGGCTGCTGAGTGTGCCTCACTAACTATCATTCCATTCTTCCAGGTCAATGATGCCGTAGGAAGGGACTGGCCCTGGATCTATTTTGTTACACTTATCATCATAGGGTCATTTTTTGTACTTAACTTGGTTCTCGGTGTTCTTAGCGGGTAAGCAGGACCAAGGAAAAAGGTCTTGATTTTATTTATTTTATTTACTCTTTATGCTATTCCTGGCTTTATTCTTTTTTCTGGCTCTGATGAACCTGGGATAAGAGGCCACCTCAGGAGCCTTGAAGTGAATGTCCTTGGTCTGGCTGGACAGAGGATCAAATGTACAAGGATTAATCTGTTGGTTTGGGCTTCATGAGGAGATACCTAGACTCATCTGTCTCCTGCCAGCTCATGCAACCCCCTCCTACCCTCAAGTGGCTGTTCAGGTAGGCAGGATGCTTCTCCTTCTACCTGAGGAGTTGCATGGTGAGACCCTTGAGTCGAAAGGGTTTGGAAGCAGGGATTGCAGGGAAGATTCACAGACTGTGCCGCTAACACATGCAACAGCCTTGCAAATAGGTACTTGCCTAATTACAGTTTGAGACAGGCTAACAGTAAAAATTTCAGATAGCTCTTATTCAGTACTAAGTGGACTGGAGTAATAAGAGTTGAAAAATAAATAAACAAACAATTTTAAATAGAATATAAATAAACAAATACAAAATAAAAATAAAATCCCCTTTGATTCTAATTCATAGACTCAGCGGTCCATGCCTTGTATGTCCCTTTCTGGGTGGAAAAGGCAGTTAGCTGTTCAAAGCCATAGGTTTTTTGAGAATAGAGGAGATGGAATATACTTTCCTTTAAGTTTATCTACTTGGCTACAAGTATAAAGTTTGCCTAATTTGGGCTTTCCTCTGATAAAATTAAAAAGTGGTAGAAATAGCCTATGGTTGAGGCATCAAGCCACCTTGGGGATGGCCCCCTTGATACCACAGAGACTCACTGGGCATTTCTTCAATGTACCTTCTTCTTCACAAGTCCATGCCAGCCATGCCAAGGCCTAACACCAAAATGCTCCTGGTGACCTGCTCGTGGGTGACCCACTCTGCTGCCTTCGCTACATGGGGGTGGGGGACAATCTATTTCTGCCCTGCTCAAGACAGGTCAGCTGCTTCAAGTAGCCTTTCCTATGTCTCCAGGGACATTAATTCTGGGACAAAGTCAGGCCTGATGGGAACAATTGCATTTCATTTTTACTAAGTACATAAACTGGGAACAGCTACTTCTGTCTCCTGCCATTGCCTAATGCATTGCAGGAGCATCAGGTTTAGTCTTTGGGATTTGGTGAAGGAAAGAATCTGCTTCCACCCTCACTTCTTGCCATGGTGGGTGGCCTGTTAGAGACTTTGATGACACCATGCCTTTTGCCAAGGTAAGGCCACACAGGAAACTAGTGTCTTCCATCAGGGGAAAAAATGATGAACAGGACAGCATAAGCCCCTGATTAGCTGCCTGGAAGGTGGAAAGGTTTTGATTTCTGTGTTCCAACACAAGAAAATGCCACTGTGTTTATATGTGAATCACCAAGGAAAGCATTAAAAAATCCAACTTCATCACTCTCACCCAAGACAAATTTGAACACCCCAGCTCTGCACTTGTTAGATGCATAATGTTTGGTGACTTCACCCTTTTAAACCATCTGAAAAATGAAGATAATAATACCAACTCATAGGTTTGTGTGATAATAGAGTGAGATCATTTGTGTAAAATACTTAGCATATAGTAAGTGCTCAATAATGGTGCTGTCATGACAATGATTATTGTTTACTTGGTGCCTATCATAACTGGAATTATTGAACAGAATCATCAACCTTTTCCTTTTAAAGATGAGGAAAGTGCACCCAGACGTAAGTGACTTGTGTGACATCATTATGCTTGTAAGTATCAGAACGAGGACCAGCACTCAGGCACAGCCTGGACCCTATCTTCTCATCGGTGTCTGTGGGATATACACTGAATGAACTTAAGCTGTAACACAAGCCAGAGCTCTGAACCTTTTAAAAAAATGATTCTACTTTCTTCCCCCAAAGATTAGGATCGATTCGAAGCAAGTGAAATTCTCCCCAGGAATCCAAAGTAGAGAATCAGCACTAGCCCATGAAGGCCCCTCATCAAGCAAAGTATCCACTCACAGTCATTCTTGGCTCCCCCAGGAAAGCTGTCTTCTTGGTGATATTAAAGCAGAGAAATCAAATGGCAACAATTGCTGATGTGAGAAAAGTTGTTTTGAAGACCATGTCTTGGCCCAACTCATTCCCATTGAGATAGTGTGTGTACAAATACCTAGACCAAACCCTGGCACATAGTAATACTTCAAACATGAGTTGATTCTGAATAGGAACACTAAGGCTTTCAGACTTCAGAATCGGCTCTTGTGTAAATTGGTCTCTGTGGAATACCTTCCCCAGCATCTGCTCCCTGACCCAGAGTGGGAGTCTGCTCCTCACAGCTCCAAAACTGCTGAGGGAGAATCTCCCAAGTCTTCCTGGGCCACTGGGCACATCCTCTGCCTAGTCAAAGAAGTGTCTGTGGAAAGGCATCTCCCCTTCTTGGTTTAAGGAGGCCTCCTAATCAGTCAAAAGGGCTGGCCACTCTGAATGGGTGGCCCTGAGTCCACTCAATGACAAAACCTGGAATCAGGCTCTTACTGGCTGACCACATGGTGGCAGTGGTTTCAGTTTTGAGTCACCATCTTGATCAAACAGGACAGTAATATAAAAGTCACCACAATAATACAACCAAAATCCCACTTATTCATCATTCAGACTTCTGATTAAGCCAACCTTCCAAAGGTATCCAAAAAACTCTCAGAGCTCCACAAAATTCACTGTCCCAATGATAACATGAACAGTAACCATCATTCTCCACGGCAGGCTCTATGCATGGAGCTGCAGGTAAATAGCTCATTCAGTGTTCACAAAAACCCTATGAGTTAGGTGTTATTTATAGCTCCATTTTATAGAGAATAAAATTGAGGCTCAGATGAGGAAATTTCACTTCAATTCTTACAGATGAAAATGGAGGATCCAGGGTTAAACCCAGCCAATGGGAATCCACAGCCTCTACCCCTATCCTCCATGTTATACTGTCCCCAAACCCAGTTAACCAGTTAATCCTACATTCCTAAATCATAGTCAAGAAGCAGAGAGGTGAATAGCAGTAAGTGTAGTGAGGAGGGATGAGAGGAGCAGAGAGGAAGCAGAACCAACCCATAGGCTGGCTGCTGGAAACAGCCACTGGGAACAGAAAGAGCCCCAACAAGAAGAACCCCTACACCCATCAGTTAGTGATTATATTATTTACAGTCCAACACAGTAGCTCATCCTCATAAATTATGTCCTTCAGTCACCAAAAAAAGTTAAATTGTGCTTGGACTATTCTGTTAAAGCAGGAAGGAAAGATGACACTCTATAAAGTAAAAAATAGAAATTTTGAGATTTTGGTCACCAGAGAGTTAGGCATTCTTTACCTAGAACCTTCACATATCTAGAGCATCTTCTTCCTCATGAAGCCAGATGGAGTCAGCGTAAAGAATATACATCTCATGGATTTTTTTTCAAAATGGTTTAGTGTTCATTATCTATTGATCCTCACAAGCTTACAGGACTGGTATTACCACCAACAAGAATTGGATTATATTTGCTTTTCTCTCCAGAAATCTCTGTCTCCAGCCTACTAAAATTAAAGCAGTGACAGTGAGATTCCCAACATTGTACTTAAATTGTGGTCAGGTAGAAGTTCCTGGCCTCTGGAATCTGGTCACTCTTTGTTTTTAAGTGATTGCAGAGAACTTCAGACATGTGCTTTCAGTAGACAAAGAGCTCAGGATCTCTTAGATGGAGAGCCATCCTGTCCCCTTTCCCACTGGGAAATGGGTGTGTCTCCCCAAAACAGCAGGGGTCTTGGTGGAGAGGCATTTTGCAACCTGATAGCATGCCTGGCCCATGGCACATAGTTAAGACACAATGTCTAGGCCCAGAAAGAAGCAAGAGAAATGCCAGGACATGCATTCTTTGTGGGTGAAAGCAGAAGAGATAGCAACATCTATAGTCATTTTCATTTTCTGTATAGTTATGCTTTATGAGGTCACCATGAACATTGAGTTAATGAATACTAAACCATTACTCTTAGGAGAAATACAGGGCTAGGATCCTGTGAGTCTATAGTCACAAGATTTTTGTCAAATAACCAATACATAACCTTATTTTATGTGTGTTTCTGTTTAAAGGCATCTTATTTAATATATATTGTTTATTCATTAACATTGTGCTCATGGCACTATCGCTGATGCCTTAATGGAGCTTATCTAACACATGTACTTTTTCTGTAAAGCACATCACAGCCTTCTTGCACTAAGGAACACTAGACAGCACTTCAGCATTGTGTTTGGGGGCTATTTTTAACAGAAAAACCACCAATAAAAAGTGCAGAAATGTGAAAAACATGGCACTAAAGAGACCATAAAAAGTACACTTGTTTACAGTATAAGAGCTGAAACAAAGGCAGAGTGTTGCCTTGTTTAACCTCAGCTAGGAGTGTGATTCCAGTTTTACCCCATGCTGCACATATCTACATATGACCACAATGGCACACAAATATCAATTTGGGAGTTACAAATAAGTTTTAGCAAGTAGGCAAATTCGCAAATACAGAATCTATGAATAATGAGAATCGACTATATTGATCATGAGAGGGCCTAGAGCCCCACCAAGCCCTCTGTATTGATTGGATTTTCCACATGCACCTCCCTCTGTGTGCTTTACATTACTGAATACTGGCCCCAGCTCTCTATTCCACCTCTCACTTTTCACATTGGCCATTGCTGTGAAGAGCTGTGCTCCTGCCTTATAACAAATGCCATGGCTATGGCTGATTGTCTGGCCAGCTCTGGTCCCTGGGCCCAGCACAGCCCATCAGGCTGGGGCTTCATCTCTTCATTAGTTCAGTCCCCAGAGCAGGCACATGGCTAGCATCCAGGCAAGGAGATAAAGCGAACCAGAAAATCCCTTACTGCGTGGGATCTGGAGAGAGAAACTGTGACTCACCTTCCATCCAGCCACAAGCCTAGTTATACCCCTCACACTATAGGAGCCAAAGGGAGCCAGAAGGACTTCAGATCCAGTCCTGCCTCTTCTCCATTCCCTTCACACCCCCAATACAACCTCATGGATATTTATGTAAGTTCCCCAGAGTCTTGGAGTATGGATGATGAACTTTCATTCCATGGGGCAAATGCTGTAACATAAGACTGGATTGATTGTCCCTACTCCAGTTTGATTCCAACCCTGTTCTCCTGACTCCAGAAGGACGGGTAGTTGTCTTGTAACTAGAACTTGAGACCTCTGCAAAATAATCCAAAAGAGCTAAAGTGAACCCATAACTATTAAGTCACCTTACAACTCCAAACCCATTCCACAGAAAAGGAATGGAGAATGCAAATGTATGAGGGCATAATGATAGTCCAGAGAAGGGTCCTGGAAGCACAGCTATTGGAGTGGATTTGCATGGGGAAGGAACTACCATATGAGGTGACCATCTCTAGAGAACAAGCCTACAGCCCAGGTGGTATGCCCAGATATAGGGGGCATATCCAAGCTCATCCACAACAGCAAAAGGGGGGAGGGAACAAAGCAAGGCAAAGCTTCCATCTTCATTTTGAGCTGTCAATCTGGTTGCTTTTCCCTGGCATTAAACTTCCTTGGAAGAAAATGAAGGTACTGCCAGTTGGCAGGAAGCCGGAGAAAGAGCAAGTTCAATCCAATTAGAACTGGATTCAATCAAATTTAAGAAGAAAATTCCATCCAAAGCAGAGCATCATTAAGACAGCAGTTCAAGAAAACTCGTTAGCTTGAGAGCCCCCGCATCTTCCAATTAAAAAATTCCCTAGACCACTCCTTGTCCTAACCCCTTTTCACCATAAAAATAGTGAATGCTAAAAATCTGTACGCTCTGAGGCCATATAAGCAAAATGCAAATACTAAATAGACAGTGGATGTGGTGACAGAGGCACCTCTACAGGACTGAATGGATTCAGGTGCTGAGCTTTTGTCCCTCTGTGATTTGTTGCTGTGCTCTTCCTTCCAAGGTGCCTTTCCTTAGTGTGGCTTGTGCCTTCAAGGTGATTGCTACAGCCTCCTGCCCTGAACTAGGCCTTTACTGGTAAGAGAAGGAAGAATCAGGTCTCTGTGAACTAACCAAGATGCCCAGTACATGTCACACATACACACACCACCACCACCACCACCACCAAGGGCCCCATTTCCCATTGACTAAATATCAAAGACAAAAATGCTCCTATAGTCCTATTTTGGAAGAAAAGGCATTAAGAGTTCAGAACTAGCCCTCTTGAATATCTCCTTCTGCTGCCAGCCCCTTTCTTGCTAGAAAGTGCATTTGAAGTCAGAGAGAAAATAAGAACAGAATCAGAAAATAGGAAAGAAATACCAATTTTGTCAGAAATTTTTCAGTACGCCCTTCTTTCAGCAAATCCCAATCCAATTCCAATTTCTACTCATGATTACTTTAAACTGAATGCATCATTAACTTTTATATCATCTTTCTTTTATATATTTTTCCATTCTGATTACATTTCTTTTTTAACATAAAAGGCAGCCCCCAGGACATTTTCTTGTGTTTGGAGTCCTCATTTGTCTCCTCGTGGGGAAGAACTTTCTCTAGATTAGAAATCCTTCCAGGCATGTTAAAAGTGGCAAAACGAGCTCTAGTAGTAAGAATAGAGATTAAGGAGGTTAAATCTCCTGGGCCTTAAATCAGTGGTGTACTGGTAAATATTTACCAATTGGCTCTGCAGGGAGAAAAAGCCCTAGTTTGTAGCATTTTGCCAATTTCCATGGTGTAAATATTCCCACTGTGGCCAATTTCAAGCCACAAGGAGATATCAGTGAAGCTAGAGCAGCAAAGAGCTGTGTGTGGTGGGCTCCCAGGAGCCAGTGCAGGTGAGTGGGCTTTGGCACACCACCAGTCCTAACACCTTTGTCATCCAGAGATGTTTGTAAGGCTTTCCAGTGGCCACCCAGTTCCAGGGGAAAATGAAAGTGCATGGTCCAAAACTGTCATGGAGGTTTTAAGTGACTGAAAAGGGTTTCCTGGTCACTGGAGTACAGTCACTATTAAGAGACAAAGTCTGTGACCGTGATCCAAGAATAATGAAATGGACTTTATTCGTTACTTTGTACTCTGGTGGCCTGTGTCAAGAATGTCTGCTTCAGTGACTTTCTGTTTATGTGAGAGTGAAGACAAAGCCTGGGATGAGAGAATGCTATCTGTAGAAAGCAGGGGCAGGTGGGCAGGTCTCCTGGTGCAAAGAGAAGAAATTAATCCCTTTATTTCCTCTTATCTCCATCTCTCCTTCCCACCCACCTGGCCCTCTTCCTCCGTGTGCTCAACTACCCTGCCACTCCACTCTCTCTTGCCAGAGAGTTTTCCAAAGAGAGAGAGAAGGCCAAGGCTCGGGGAGACTTCCAGAAGCTGCGAGAGAAGCAGCAGCTGGAAGAGGACCTGAAGGGCTACCTGGACTGGATCACCCAGGCAGAGGACATCGACCCTGAGAATGAGGACGAAGGCATGGATGAGGAGAAGCCCCGAAACAGTGAGCAGCTGTCCTGTCTTGGGCTGGGTTCTGGGAGAGGGAGGAGACAGAGTCCAGAACAGTGAAACCTTCTACCACCAACTTGTCCTTACAGTTTGTCTACCTGGAGCAACATTTGTAGCATTGATTGTGATCATTTCTGCTCATAGAAATCAGTCACAGATGGGAAATAATAGCTGTTGATCTGTAAAGCCTCATATTCCTTTTAGAATCCAAGGAGTCTAAAAGACAGTTGAGATTTTGCTAAGGTGGACTCTTTTTTTTTTTTTTTTTTTGATCAGACATCCTCCTCCAGGCTCCATCTCTTTGGGCAGGGGTTAGATTATGGTCTTCCCATTAGAGTTTTAAAATCCCTACTGTGTAGGAATGTGTGTACATATATATCCTAACACACATATGTGTGTCTAACATGTGAGTCCAGTTTCTTGTCCTTGTGAGTAGGCATTAATTATGTCCATTGTGTTCAAACCCCTCCCCAGTTGATTTCTTTGTGTTTCTACTCATTAGTAACTGAATTCTAATTGGGAATCTGGGAGAAGGAGCAGGTGCAGGGAAAAGAGAAGAAGACAGTCAAAGATGAGAACAAAGAACAGAATGTCTGCTCCCTCATTTCAGAGACTGATTTAACTATCATCTATCAACTATTCCCTTTCTAATAACTCTGCTCAAGATGAAAATACAAAATTAAAATACACAAACAACAAGGGACTGGTAACGACATAAATTAACAACCTGAAGAGACCCTTATGCTCTACTAAGTAGTTTGGCAAGCTGGAAGGCAACACCTTTGATGGATTGTAACAGTGAGCAATAATGCCATTGAGGGTTGTTCTGGAAAAATGCCTGGCACCTAATTTTATACTGTTAATGGTACTGTGGAGTAGTTGAACAGTTGGTGGACTGAATGGTTTGGTGAATAGATAAGTTGACCTGTGAGTGACAGAGAAGCTTACCTCAAAGACACAGGAAATGGCATCTTGGCTCCTCTCTTCACCTTGAGTCAGGGTGGAACCCCTAACTCATGAGTAATGGCGATGAACATGTTTCTTCCCATGTTATTAAAAATGTTCAGTATCCACTACTTGCTAAGCAATTAATTGCCATCTGCATAGACATATAGTTCTCCTGTTCTCTGGCTAACGCAAGAGCTTCCATGGAGAAGTATGCTGCTTCCTGCCTTGCCCATTAAGTGAAAAAATTCTAAGGAATTTCCAGTAGGAAGTATTCTTTGCTGCTGGAGCAGATCACACTGACAAGACCCATCCACCCACCATCTGGCTAAACTTTGGGAAGAGCATACTGAACTGCCTACCCCAATGGGCAAAGTTTCTGCCAAATTTTCATAAGCTCAAACATGGATGAAATCAAACTCTGGAGACTGTTGTGCCTCTCACCTCATACTCTTTCCTCATGGCTGGAGAAGACTTTTGGGTCTACTTCTCATCCTCAGCCAACCTGTCCTTGGAGGACAGAATGAGAACCTGGCTCCTTCAGTTGTGGAGATGGTGGTAGAACAGTTCTAGGGAATGAGGCAAGGGAATATGTATCGAAAAAGCAAGATATAGAGAGTAAAATAGACATTTGCAATGAAGTGAATGTGAGAGACTTAGGAACGGAGCCAGAAAATGGGGCCAAAGGACTGTCTATTGGGGAAGTCCAATTAAAAGCAGAATTGATGTGATTAAATTATTAAGGAGTTGGCAACGAAAAGATCTGCAGAAAAGGCAAGTGTGTGGCTTAGTAACTATATTCTCTTCTTCAGAACTTCATAGTTTGCCCTTCAAAACAAATAGGAGGAGAGAAATGCTGTTACAAATTACACGTGTGTTTCAATTAAAGTAACATCTTAGCCTTTGAAATTGTTAAAAGATTACAGGTTAGTGTACTTACCAGTTCTTTTCATCTCAAAAATTAGGTGGTCATTTAAAAAAACAAAAAGGTATCATCACTCTTCATCAATGACCCCGGCAACTTTCAGGCAGAATCCCTGTCAGCACTTACAAAATGCCACTGGTGGTGGGCACCGGTGAGACGGAGCTGTCTCCAGCACAGGGACAGTTTAATGGCACATTCCATGTAGCTGGGCTTACATAAAGGGGCCCAATTACTCATTTTTTCTAGGAAAAGCTGCAAAACCACTGAGGAAGTAGAAGGAACAGGGATTGGAAAGACAACAGAGAGAAAAGGCATAGTTGAGCATGTCTCTAAGTAATTAGAGTAAATGATGTTTCCAGTGAAATTATATGCAAAAACCTATTCTAGTTCATTCTTTCCTCCCTCCTTCTGTCCATCCCAATTCAGGGCAACTCTGTGCCAGGCACTTTTTAGGCCCTGGGGATATAGCAATGAACAAAATAGTCAAAACTCCCTGCCCTCATGGAAATTATATTCTAGTGGGGAGATAGACAATAAATTAACTAGTATGTCAGAGAGTGGTAAGTACTGTAGAGAAAGATAAAACAGTGAGAGGGAGGCAGAAGTGTTGAGAGGTTGCAATTCTAGGGGAGGTGGCCAGGAAATACCTCACTGAGAAGGTAGCATCTGAATAAAGACTTGAAGGCAGTAAGGAAATGAGCCATATAGATATTTGGGGAAAGAGCATTCCAGGCAGAGGGAACAGCCAATGGAAAGGCCTTGAAGCAGGAGGATGACTGACATAGGAACAGAAAAGAGGCTAATGTGACTGGGGAGGAGTGAAAAACAGGGACAGTGGTAGGAGATGAGGTCCAAGGTTAATCAAGGAGTAGATCATGAAAATCATTATAAGAATCTGGACTTTTACTAGAAGGGAGCCAAGAAGCCTCAGGTGGTTTCAAGCTGAGAAAAGATACGACCCACACAGGATTTTTGTTTATGTAAAATTTAACAGGATCCCCCTGGCCATCATGTGCAAAATGAAATGAAGGTGAGTAAGGGTGAAGCAGGGAGCCAGGTGGGAAGCTACTGCCTCAAGAGACGGTGTTCAGCCTTGTCCTGGTAACATGATGTAATGTAGTCAGGCTCTACAATGGCAGCATTTGCTGACATATAACATATGAGATGCGAAAGAGAGAGAAATCAGGGAGATCCTAAGGTGGTTGTCCTCAAAATAGTAGGAGTAGAGTCCTCATTTACTGATACAGGGAAGATGGGGAGAGAAAAGATGTCAGGGCAGGAATATCATGAAAACCATTGTAGACCTTTAAGTTTGAAATGTCCATTAGACTTCCAAGTGGAGATGTTGAGTGAACAACTGGGATAAATCTAAGTCTGGGGAAAAGGTCTGGGACAGAATTATAATTTGCAGAGTCAGCATTAGCCTAGCTGCCGTACTAGGGTGTAGTATAGACAGAAGTGAGACGCATTCCAAGAACCTGGGCCCCAGTGATGTTTGGAGACAGGGTGATGAGGAATAACCAGCAAGGGAGACTTAGACAGGCACTGCCAGACAGACAGGAGGAAAAGTGAAGGAGGGTCCGTGCTACTCAGAGGTCAAGCAAAGTGAGTGCCGAAAGCAAATCATTGAGCTTAGCAATGTGGAGGTCACTGGTGCCTCAGCAAGAGCAAGTGGGTGAAATGGTTAGGGTCAAAGCTTGAGGGCAAATCAGAGTCTTCTTTCATGAATCTCTTGAGTTTAGCTACTTCACAGAATGGTATCAAGCATTGTTTGAAGACCCTCTGTTGTTGGCATGACCTAGCTGTCAGCCATCTAAGTGTTTCCAGAAAGAGGAGAGGAGAAGACTCATGTAATCCAGCCTGCACGTGACCCTAAGAGGTTAGTGTCTAAAGACCAACCTTGCATTATATCCCCATCTATAGTCATTTCAGTACTAGGCATTGCCTCTGCCACTGGTTACAGACAGCCTTAGGAGAAGGAGAAAATTACACTCATGAAGTGTTTCTGGGCCCAAAAGAGGTGAAGCAAGCAGGGGGTAGGCTTGTGCACTGTTGCTTCTGTGTCACTTCCAAAGCAGGCAGCCACATGTGTCTTAGCCTTCAAGCCCTGCTCCTCTTGGGTAAAGACCAGGGTAATGCAGAGGCCTTCCCTCTCCCTCCAAGCAGCAACGAACATCCCTTTTGAAGGCACCACTTAGAAAACTATCACTGCTGCACAGAGCCCACTGGTAGAGATGTGCTGCTCCAAGAGACAGGGCCCTTTTTCCAGCTTCAATATTGAATCTAATAGAAGGCCAGTCATTAGAGAGAAGCCATAGAGAAAGAGATAAAGTCAGAAATTTCTTCTTTCTTTTTCCTCCTCAAGATCAAAAAAATGCATTTATTAAATATCTACCCATATGGGAATCTCTGTCTCATATCATTAAGACATTTTAAATGCAGTCCCAGCCCTCTAAAGCTTGCAGTCTGACAGACATTTATGTGGATGAGCATATAAAAGACAGACAGACGGTGGAAGTGAAACATTGAATTTCCACATAGATAAGCAGGATTAAATATTTACACCAGTGGTATTCAGTTATGTGACTCGGGAGCCACTTTTCCAATCATCATTACCCGACAGAGCCGCGTGACTGCTACATGCCCTGCAGAGTCTGGGATAGTGTATTATTGAAATACAGAAATCTGAGGACTTATGAGAGCAGCAGGTTGCCCATAAAAAGGCCCCATGTGGCTCAAGAGCAGTAATCTGAAAATCACTGATTTACATTGTACACATGTCAAGGGCATGTGCATCATTATTTCAACTTTTTTTTTTTTTTTTTTTTTTTTTTTTTTTTTTTTTTTTTTTTTTTACAATTTAATCCATATAGTCAGTATTTACCGTGGACTTAGCTCATGGTCAGGGGTTACCACACGTCTAGATTTTTGTGACAGAATCCCACCAAGCATCTGGCTCAGATTGCATGAGATGAAACATTAGCAACTGTTTTTTCCTTGACTCCATTATTTTGTACCCTTTAATTACCATGTGTGAGAGGGCTGTCCTGACCCCATGCTGCTCAGTGACAGCGGACTGTGCAGACCCCAGATAACTCTTGCTCCCCCACCCCCGTTAATTCCCAGCTGGTCCAAACAAGGGCCCTAAAACTTTAGTGTTGGAATGTGGCCTGAGATAAGATGAAGAAACTGGAGTCCAAGATAGGAACAGCTCACTTGAGCTGATTATTGGAGAGGGCGGAACTCAGAGCCGGGTCCCCTGATTCACCATTCAGGACTCTCCACCACACCATGATGCTCCTCACAGAAGCCTTGTCAGATGGTTCTCCCCAATTGTCCCTCACTCCTCCCATGGCACTTGGGATGTGTCCCCCTCTTCGCATGCCTGCTAGGCTACACTGTGAGGTCCTCAGCCAGCTGCTCTTAATTCACCCTGTGTCCCTACTTCTTGACAAATCCCTGGGCTTGGAAATATTACTGCACATATAATGCAAGTGATTTACAAGAGTTTGTGAGTGCCTGTCCATAAGCAAGTTTGGGCAAAGGATCTTCCACCTTGCCCTGGGCTGTTAGGACACAGAAGCCCTGACCATCACAGCTACTTCGTTCTGTCTGTTCAGAAGTGACTTTCTTGTGGCATCATTGATGACTGTCTTTTGGAGTACTTTCATATATACATCTGTTGTCCACTAGCTCTGAATCATTCTCCACTCTTGCAAAGTGTCATTTGAAGCCAGGCAAATGGGCATGGAACCCACATAAGCAAGGACAGTGGCAAGGTAGAAGGATTGCAGTGTCATGGAAAGGTGTGGGGAGCTCTTGAGAAATGAGAGAGAGCTGTGCCCTGAAGATGCCAGTGTCTAGTGGGAGTTGCTATACACCAGGGCTCTGCAGTGACACTATTTCGTGGATTCTCTGGCTCCAGTGGTAGCATTGTGTGTGGTACCTCCCTTAGGGGGGTCATGTCATAACAAAGACCCAGGTGGGGGTTTCCATAGGTAGCCATCTGCCTTTGGAGCACAATCTGGCTGCTGTGCTGTCTGGCCCTGCAAGTTTATAGATGCCATTGTCCCAGCCCTGGGAACAGTGGAAGAGCTGCATGAGGGGTGGTATTGAACATAAGTGAGAAGTTGAACATAGCAATTTCAGTGAGCTGCCATATACTTCTTACAGCAAAACCAGTTTGGGGTAAAGCTTGTTAACCTTGAGCCATGACAATCTTCTCAGTGAATGATGGCTATATGCTTCTGGAGGAATGGAGAAGTAAAAGCCCCATAGAATTTGACAGACTTTGATGGCCTGCCCGTGACCAGCCTTAGGTCAGTGTAAAGGTGCCTGACTGGTGTGTGAAGTTATAGGTTAATAACTGCTCCTGCTCTGGAAGCACATACGCACCCCTTCCCTACCCCTTACCCCCACCCACTCAGGGAGACTCCCAGTTCACACACCCTTTCAAGACAGAAGGAAGCTTCCTGCATCCTTGCAGGGCCCAGGGCTCTGTGGTGATGACATATGAAGGAGAAAAAGGCAAGCTGGGGGAGTACAAGAGCACACACAGGGTTATATCTTTAGGGGGGCTTGTGCCAAAAATCAGTTACACCCAACAAGAAGACAAATGGTTACATTTACAGTGAGGAAAATAGTCAACACCAGCTGAGAAATGTACCAGAAGAGGGCTTCTTACACCTTTTTAGATCTAGCACCCATGGCAGCAAGCACTCAGCCAGGTACTTGCCAGGCAATGCTGCAGTTTCCTGGAGACACAAGATTACCCACTGAGCCACCAGATCACTCCTGCTGCTCTTGCCATGTGAAGGGATAAGTGGGAGCTGTCTTCCTGGGATCACTGGCCAACCGTGCACTCAGCAGGGGCAGAGCAAAGAGGCTGTTAGATTTTTTTTTTATTTTTTTTCCAACGTTTATTTATTTTGGGGACAGAGAGAGACAGAGCATGAAGGGGGAGGGGCAGAGAGAGAGGGAGACACAGAATCGGAAACAGGCTCCAGGCTCTCAGCCATCAGCCCAGAGCCTGACGTGGGGCTCGAACTCACAGACCGCGAGATCGTGACCTGGCTGAAGTCGGACGCTTAACCGACTGCGCCATCCAGGCGCCTCAAGAGGCTGTTAGATCTTAAAGGACTGAGCAAGGCCAGGAGTCCTCGGTGGGGCCCCAGAGCCTGGAAGGTCCATTCCTTCTCCAGTGCCTGGGAGAGAGCATCCTCTGCCTTCCAACCAGAGTTCCAGCCCAAATCAGCATCTTCCAAGCCTTCTTCTGTCTCTAGCAACTTCACTACCCTCCTGACTACAGGCCACTGGGCCAGAGGGCTTCTTCTTCCTCCCTCTTTCTCCCCACTCCTCCTCTTCTGTGATCCTTCCTCCATTCAGTCAACTGTCAGGTCTTATCAGTTCCTCCTGCCCCATGGAGAGTCCCCTCACCCCGTCCTTCCCTTTCTCTCCACCTCTCTTCCCCCAGGTAGTAACCATATGGCTGCCCTGCCCACCAGCCCCACTTCCATACACCCTGCATGATGTGGCCAAATTCATATTTCTAGAGCTGACATGTCAGTTTCCTGCTAGAAAGCTTTAAATGTCTCTGCACAACTGTAAAATAAAGCCTGAACATCTTCTCTCAGTATTGCCAGCACCTCTGATCTATTCCAGCCAATAGCTTGAGCATATCACTCTCTATTCACCCTCAGAAAAACTAGACTACTCTTTTTTTTTTCCAAACAGGTCTGCTACTTTCTTGCTTCTGGACTTTGATGCATCTCTCCCTAAAATACCCTTTCCCTCCTCACCTCACTCACCTGCTCCAACCCTGCCTACCAGCTCAGTACCAGGAGCATGTCTTCAGTCCTCCCAGACTTTCCCTCTCAGGACAAGCACTGTCAGACACTCTCGACCTCTCCCCTGCTTCACCAGTGTGAGTAGAGATGGCCCAGCCCTCTTGTCATACAGAAAGCTCCTGGGAGGCAGAAAATATGCTTTACTAACTTCTTATTCATTCTCCCACTCAGCATCCAGTACAGTGATTTATAATTAATAGACTACCCCTATCCAAAAAAGATTGAACCAAATTGAGTTGAATCCAAGTCTTTGGATCAAGAATATTAAAGTTTTATATATCTACATGGCTACCTACTTGGCCAAATACCCTTTGTCTAGTCTTAGCCATACTCAGAGTAGGCCCTCCGAGAATGTATCAGCATTGGAAGTCTGGGTAGAAATGATTTAGGGGTTAAGAAAGCGGGCCTAGATCAACAGCTGGAAGGAGGTAGAATTATAGGCCCACTGAAAGAAAAAGCTTGATGGTCAATGGATCAAGGGGGTGAGATCCTCCACTCCCACATTCTCTCCCTGAGGGGGAGTCATTGTGCTGAGGGGGTGCAAAGCTTGTGCTTTTTGGATTATGAGATTGGATACTGGACACATATCAGCCCTCTATGGGCTCTCCTTGTTGAGGCAGGACAGAGCTAAGGGCATGACAGGAACATGTCTTTTCCTTGCATGCAAGGGGGGAAAGACATAGATTATCTCATTTAATCTTCCCCAAGATCATCTTATGTAGATATCCATGTCCCATTTTATAGATGGAAGAACTGAGGCTCTGAGTAGTTCACTTGTTCATGTCCTATAGCTTGCACATTGCACCTAACCTCAGATAGGTAGGCCTTGAGTCCAGTTCTGCTGACCCTGTACTATATACCTTTATACCCATATATTCTTTATACCATGATCTCTCCCCTCAGTATTGTGGTGACTGTCCTCCTCCTCCAGCCAGAAGGGTACTAGAAGAGGGCTTCTCTAACCCCCCAGAGGCCAGAGTAACCTTTTCATCTCCTTCCTTACAGCATTTATTACCTTCAGTCTAATGGGCAAAGCAAGATAGAGGAAAGGGGGAGAGGAGAGGACAGCAGAGGGGAGAAAGTGGCAGGGAAAACTGATCTTAAATGTTAACATAAAGGGGCATGAGTTTGATGTTTAAAGAAAGAGAGAAAGGATGAGCTTTATGATTATAAGAACTATGTTTGAAGCATAACAGGAAGTGATGGCATTATCTTGCTCAAGCGAAAAAAAAAAAGTTAACTGAGATCAAAAACTGTCCACTTGGGAGTGCCCGGGCAGCTCAGTTGGTTGAGTGTCTGACTCTTGATTTTGGCTCAGGTCATGATCCCAGAGTTGTGGGATCTAGCCCCGTGTCAGGCTTCTCTCTGAGCATGGAGCCTGCTTAAGATTCTCTCTCTCTCTCTCTCTCTCTCTCTCTCTCTCTCTCTCTCTCTCTCTTTCTCTGCTCCTCCACAGCTCATGCATGTGCTCTATCTCTCTCTGTCTCTGAAATATTTTTAAAAAACTATCCATTTGGGGTGGTGCCTGGCTGACTGAGTCAGTAGGACTTGTGACTCTTGATCTCAGAGTCACGAGTTCAAGCCCCATTTTGGGCAAGGAGCCTACTTAAAATATAAAATAAAATAAAATAAAATAAAATAAAATATGTTTAATCTTTAAAAAAAAAACACGTCCATTTGGAATGGTTTAAGAGATAATCTTGCTTGAAAGAAAACATGAATATGACCTGTCAGAATTTCTTTCAGTTCAGGGCCCTTTGGGACTTGATTAAAGGATAGTGTTGTCAACCAGAATGCTCCAGGAACGGGGTATTCTAGCTCACTGACCATCCAGTCTCCTGCCTTGGCAAGTCCACTGTGAGGTACATGATATAGTTTGTCTCTGACAATGCAGGATTATGCAGTGCAATGGGGTCATCGCTTTCAAACCTCTGATAATCCTAGCAGCCTCGGCATTATAGAGGCCCAGAGGAAGAATCCTGGCCAGGGACAGCCTCACAGCAAGGAGTTCATATGTGGTGTTTTTGGAAAAGTCTTGTCACCTGCCTGAAACCACAAAACCCTTTGAACAATGGATCTGCCCATTCAGCCTCGCCCAGGGTAGGTGCCCAGTAAAGTGCCGATTTTAATTTGGTGCTTTGCAAACAGATCGACACACCTGGGAGCTGGAAGTAGCTCAGCAAAGGGATCTAAGGAGAGATGAGGCATCCTAAATTTCCTTTGATCCACTTCTTCTGATAACCAGTGCTCAGCCCCCAAGCAGAGCCACCCACAGTACAGTTGCCCTTGGCTCCTAACACCTATCCCTCCCTTCCTTCCACATAAACACTGACAGATAAAAGCCCCATGTCACATCAAGATATATTATCTGTCACAAGGCTGTTAGTGAAGGAGAAGGAGTGACAGCTCCTGCCTCTATCATGTGTGCTGATGTGGAAAATTATCATCTGGTAATGGAAGGAGATTAACCACGTACTATATTTCCATCATCAGGGTGTGTGGTAGGGGAGGCCAGCAGAAGGGGCACAGAAACTGTGATCACTGGCCTTATGGTAATGAACAGTTTTGGGGAGACCTCGTGGAGTCACACATGCTCATTTGAGAGAGACATTTGTGCGTTCACTCAACACATGTTTAACTACCAACTGTCTGCTCAGAATACCAAGATAAATAAACACAGTCCATGTCCTAAGGGGACTTACAGCTTAGTTAAGGAGATAGATGCACACACAGGTTACAGCAGTGAGCTGAAGGTATGAAAAAGGTACTAGAGAAATACAGGAGAGAGGAAGTAGCATTTGGAAGAGGGTGGACAGGCCGCCTACCCAGGGAATGATTCTGGAGGGGCGCCATGTCAGTCAGGGTGGGCTAACTGTTGTCATAAGCAAATCGAGTCTCAATCACTTGACACAGTGAAGGTTACTTCTTGCTCCACAGTTCAGTGTGGGTTTGATATTGGTAGGAGGGGACATTCACCTCCACACAGTCTTTGAGGACCAGGCTTCTTCCTGCTGGCAGCTATACCACCCCCTGGGCCTCTACGGATCCCCTGCATGTGACCAGAAGAAGAAGGAAGGGAGAGGAAGTATAGAGAGGCATTCGGAAAGCTTTGAAGACCAGGCCTAAAAGTGTGGGCATGGCTGCCATCCCCATCTCATCAGCCAAAATAGTTACCAGCTCCAGCTAGCTTCCAAGGGGCTGGGAAACATAGTCTAGCTAAGTTCCCAGGGGGGAAAGAACAACTAGAGTTGTGTGGACACGTGGCAGGAACTATGCTACAGACCAGAAGCAGTTCACAAGGCAAAAAAGATGAGAATGGACATTGTAAGCTGAGGGAGCCACATATATCAAGTATAGAGGCAAGTAATAGGAGGATGAAAACAAGGAAGAGGAGAAAGGAAAGGACCTGACTCTGGGGTGCAGGGGGAGAAACCAAAGATAAGCCAAGAAAGAAGACAGCCCTGGTCCCAGAGGGCTTCAGACATGGACTTTATCCTGGGGATAAGGAGGGGCCACTGAAGAGACTTAAGCAGAGTTCACTGTTGAAAGGTCACCATGCTCTTAATGGGAACAAGTGGTTGGAGGGATGGAGAAGCTGCAAGCAGGGAGGTCGGTCATTTCAAGGGCTGATATAGCCAAAATGAGGGTGATAGAAGGGGAATGGAGTGCAAAGATGACTTTCCACCCATCTCCTGCATCCACCAGGACAGTCCTGGGGAATGACAGACCAAAATGTCTTTGGGATAAATACCCAGTAATTTACCAGACCCAGGGATGGTGGAGGGGTTGCAGCAGTGACCTGTCCCCCTGAAGGACTCCCCGTGAGAGCTAGTTTGTCATGTCTGGGAGCCCTGTCAACACTTGGCCCCTGCTGTTCAAGGCTTGTTTCTATCCACGACCATAAACACACCAACAAGCAGTCCCTTTACCCTGAAAGGTTCCATGTGTAGAATTCAAGTGACTCTACCTCATTTAATCCCTGCCCTTGTGATTAAGTAACTTATGAAAAAAAAAAAAAAAGTTCAGTAACAATCCCAAACATAGGGCTTTGATGGCTCCATCCTTCAGGATTACTTCATCAAATGGAAATGCACATGCCTCTGGTGATAACTACAGTGTTTCCAAAAGAGATTTATGCTCCCATATAATAGGAAATATTTTGTCCTCTTAAATAACTATAGTACCTGCTGTAAGTGCTGGACTATTAATCATTATGATCACTGTGCATTTAAGTCTTGTGGTTAGTAGGACAGGACTGGAGCCTGGTCAGGAGCAACAAAATCACCCTAAAGGACTAGCTCAATAGAAGAGTGGTCCCTTGGGAAGATGAATGGAACTCTTAAAATCAGAAGGCAAAATGTCAGTAGTCGGCTGGGCTGATGGCAAGGAGAAGAGGGAAAGTTGGAACAGGGAGGGTTGGTCCAGTTAAGCATTATTCCTGCCTCCCTCTGGGCTACTGTAACCAGTTACCATAGACTGCATGGCTCAAGCAAGATTGATTTCTCTTACTTCTGGAGGCTGCAAGTCCAAGATCAGAGTGCCAGTGTGGTCAAGTTCTTAGGCAGGGTCCTTTTCCTGTTTATAGAGGGCTGCTTTTTTTTCTGTGTCCTTACATGGTAAAAAGAGCACAAGCCTTCTCCCTGACCTCTTCTTCTAAGGCTGCTGATCCCAATCCTAAAGGCTCTATACTAATGACCTATGACTTCCCAAAGGTCCCATCTCCAAATACCATCACACTGGTATGTGTTGGGTTTCAACATACGAATTTGGGGTAACACAAACACTCCATTGCAGTGACTTTTCTGTGTGTCCCTGTACTAGGCTCTGGATTCCTTCTTTAGCCAAGTGGATGGCTCCAGCACAATCAGAAAATCACAGAATCCTAAAGTCCTGGGGCACAAAGGGGTCTTCAGGTCACTGAGTCTATCTCCCAGCATCTGGGCAGAGCCACACAGCGTCCAGTCATGCCTTACCAGATGCTAAGAGAAGCATCTGGGTGATTTCTATAGGACCCTATCTCCTATAAGACTGGTATGTTTCCTGAAGACAGCAAAGGGCAGATTTCCTCCCCACTCACGGTGCTTACAAACTTACTTTTTCTCAGATATGCATGTAGATTTTAACACTCTCAGAGCAGATCATACAACGTGCTCAAGGGCAACATAGTGGGAACTAGGCACAGTCCTCCCAGAACAGAATAATCACTGTTGTTCATTTCTGAACACCTGATTTCAGGCCTACCCTTAGACTTCAATGAAAAGGCCATAAACTTTCCTCCCCCTGCCCCCAGTTTGGATCCACCAGGAGGACCCAGACTATCATGACATTCAGTGTCACCCATCTCAAAGTGGAGGATGAGCAAGAAAAATGTTTGCAATTAAGACTCTATTCACAAAATACAGTCCATGAATGAATGGTCTCCTGCAGAGGTCATCGAGGAAGACCAGAGTGAAAGACTCAAATGTCCTATTCCAGATGAGATCTCCAGATAGCCTAGGAGAAAAAAAGGAAGACAAAGATTTAGCCATGCAATCAGATTCATACTAATATATACTCTTTTCAATAAAGACTTAATTCATATTAGTTCATCAGACTGACAAAAATTACTCCCAGCAAAGATCTTCAGGGACGATTCACTAGGTAGAGCTTTGATGGAAGAAGTTTAAGGTTTGTCCTTTCCAAAAATGTATATTCAAATTTTGATAAGGTCCTTGGTGTTGGTTTGTTTTATTTTTATTTGTTTACAAAAAAAGTATGAATATTAAGATACTTTTTAAACATCTGGACTAAAAAGCCTTTGATGCTCCCTAAATGATGTTCTGAAAACAATTTGCGAAGCATAAAGCTGGTTTTGACTAACATACCCTAAATCTCATACACAGGACTTCACAGTGCCTCATATGCAGGAACACAAGCATTCCAAGATTAGAGGTCAAGAGAAAATATAAACACAGGCCCAAAGCTGTTAAGGAATTATTACAACTGCCCTGGAACTTGTCTGTGCTGTGTTTGGGTGTGATATAATAGATTTGTTCTCAACAACTTACTGACGAGGTGGAAAGCCTTAATTATATGCTTGACAGGCTGGCTTTAAGGGGAAAAGCCTTTGTTTACCTTCCCAATTCCAAGCTTCAAATCAACCTGTCCAACCACTGTATCTCATTTCAATGACTCATGAGATATGATAATGGTATCCAGTATCAGGCCAGTTACTATGCTAACAAAATTCTCTGAAATTGCAATACGTACATATAAACACAGACATATATACAAACTTACACACATACACACCTTACACGTGGACAAGAAAAAATTGAGGACCCCTTCTAGTCAGAAATATTCAGAGTTGGAGTCTCGTTGTATGTATTATTACTTGCTTCAGTAAGCTGAGTTCAGCTATGATGAGAAGTTTGGCACCACATTTGCTGTGCCCAGCACAGGCAGAGGAAAAGATCCCTGCTATCACCTGAGGGGAGAGCCTCTTCTTGGTGTGAAAAGTAATGCCAATGGTAGAGGGCCCTAGCCCCCTTGACCTACAGCCCATTCTGCCATTCAGCAGTGACTGTGAAGTTGCAGTGGTCGGTTGCTGACAATCGGGCAAAACCCCCTAGGTTTTCCTCAGGAAGATCCCAAGCTTTAGTAAAAATTGTAGAGCTGCTTTTTAAGCCTCTCAGATGGTATACATTTTCATTATAATTTCCGTAATCACATTAATCCACTTGATGAGATGAGTTGAGAGTGCAGCAATGTGAGATGAATGGCCCTCACCTTTCTCTCCTAACAGGATGCCAGAGTTTTAGGTGGGAGTAGTCTGTGTGATGTAGTGGCGCTGATTAGGAGCCTAAGAGAAACAGGCCACTGGCTTCCAGGTCCCACTCAGTTACCAATTGGCAATTAGTCCTTCTCAGTCTTCTCATTGGTAAAATGAGGGGTTGGGCCAGACAGCTGCAAAGTCCTCCCCCACCACCCCGCCATGTCTTTTGTTTCTGTACTTCTAAGTTGACATATGTTAGCTTTAGTCCTAGGAGTCTGAACCAAACCTGGATCTCTCCAGTCCATCAAACCCCAGAAGGATTTAATTGATTCTAGAATCCTGCAGTTCCCAGACCCCCAGAATTTGTACTGGGTCTCCTGCAGGATTCCCTGAACTCTGGAAGCAGCCTGTTATTCCAGAGACCATCCTGGCACCTATATGCACTCCGATCTCCCTGCCTTGAAATCCCAGCTCCACCATCTGCCTTTGGAACTGCATCAGCTCCGTTTCTACCTGCCCTCCCCTCACCGCACCCTCTACCTCTCCTCACTCCCAGAACGACTACTCCAGGCCTGCACCATATATTGTGTCTATTTATTTATCCATCTTATACAATCTACTGGGGCACATACCTTATGAGGATGGGAATTTTGTATTTTTAGCATTAGCACAGAGCCTGGCAGATAGGCAATGAGTAGCAGTTGGAAAAGGGATGAGAGATGGGGTTCAGGGGGGAGAGGGAGAAAAGTGTGGTCTTGGCCTGAAAGTCTGAAACTCTGCCATTGGGAACAGATGACTGGGGCCTGCCTTGTCACTGTGTCAGAGCTAAAACCAGGAAGGGCCAGATGTGATCTAGCAGAGGATATATAATGAGTCAGACACACAAATTAATGTTTCGTCTTCCATTTCTGATCTGTCAACATTTCTAACTTCTGCTAGAGGAAAGGCCCATTCCTTGATGTTTTTCTTCAGGTCCTCACCTCTTCTCCACTTTATTCTTCACATTCATCCAGAGAAGTATCAGAAATATCCTTATTTTCTTTCTCTCTCTGTAAGGCCAGCTAGCTGGCTAAGAATGGCAGTCAGGAAATGGTTAAGAGAGTACCAAGAATAAATGCCTAGCTGCTTCTTTAGGATGGGAAAACTGAATACGTTTAAGGCTTGAAAAGGTCAACTCTCTTCCAAGGGGGCAGAGGTTTGATTTTCATCCATTATGTGGTCTTTGGCATCATGCTCATTTCATTCACTGGATGCGATGGAGATTTATGGAGTAAATGTTATCACAAGCTGAGACTTAATGAGATCTCAACTGTATCTCCTGGATGTAGTGGAAAGCAACCATTTTGGTAATAAATAGAGAACAGCATCTAATTTGTAAATTCCTCTTTCCGTTTCTAAGTTTAATCAGATCAACGAAACTGAAGGGAAATGTTGATGACCCAAAATTATTTTCCATGCCTCAGTCTGGCCAGGAAGCATCACTCCTAACGGAAATGGCATGTTGCTCTGGCAATGGTAGGGGATGACATTTGTCATTAGACTAACCCAATTGTTGCATATTAAAAAATATATTTAGACAAAAATCTATTTAAAACCAAACTGTAACTGAGGCTCCAATATCGCTGTGACTAGTGTCACTGGTTCATAGAAGCAGAAATTCTTGCCAAGTAAGTTACAGAAATCTGGAGCAGGGGCCACTCTAAAAAGGCCCAGGACCCATATGATTGCACCCAACTGAGATCCAGAGTAAGGCTAGAAGGACCACCATGGTGCCCAGGTTGTGGTCCCAAATAACCTTTTATGGCAAGGCAGAGAGCAGGTTAGGAGACCAGAACACAATCTCTGGCAGGTTCTTGGTTTCATTTAGGGTTTAAAAAAAGAATCCAAGAAGCACAAAAGGGATGTAAATGCAGCTATCTTCTTTCCAATTGTGCTTAAATAGGTTTTCAGGATTCATGGTAGTTAAAGATGTTTACAGATTGTCTTCTCACGAGCTGTTAAGGTTTTCAGGATTCATGGTAGTTAAAGATGTTTACAGATTGTCTTCTCATAAGCTGTTAAGCATTTCCAGGCAGAGACAGCATTTCCAGGCAGAGACTGTGCCATAGGTAAGTTACTGTTAGCACACAGTAGGAACTTCATGAATATTTCATGAAAGGACTGACAACAATGATGAAGACATGGGGGAAGTTGATGGCCCCAAAGGGAGCTCCATTAACTGGAGCCATCCTTAGGGACTGGCCCTGGGAACACATATATCATCACTAAGAAGTGTTCAGACTCCAGATGACCTTTTAGATGCAAAGCAAGTGATCCTGAGGTTCTTCTGTTTAGCCTGAATTTTGCTTTTTCATTCCCCAATAAATATATACAGTTCCCAGGCATATTATCTCTAATCCTCACTTAAACCTCCAAGACTGGTATTATTATCTCCATTTTTTCAGATGAGAAAGATAAGGTTCAGATAATTTGCCCAAGGCCAGACAGCCAATACAAGTCTTAGCCAGGACTCACGCCCAGGTCTGTCTGACTCTAAGGACCAGCCTCTTTCTCTTTTGTCAGGCAGGAAAGAGGTGAGCACAAAGAACAAGGTAACCCCCCGCCCCCCTCCCCCTGCCAGAAATACCTGGTGATAAGGAGGGGAAGTGGAAGGGAAAGAAGACCCTGAAAAGTAGGAGACTGATTCATAGTCTCAGCTGTACTATGAATAGCTCTGTGACCTTGAACAAACCCTTCCCCCTCTAGGCCTCAGTTTCCTAGTATGTAAAAGTAATAATCTCTGGTTTTCTATAAACCCTTGAGCGTTCTGATCCCTTATAGCCCCCTCTGGCACTGTGTTTTTCTTTGAGTCCTGTATTCCAGAAGTTATGGGTGTCTGGGCCAGGCAGAGAATATCCTCCTTTTCACAGACCCTGTCTCTGCCCTTCATGGCTGGGCAGCTACAGTTGGCTACAGGATAGACAATGTCCAAAGTTCTTACTAGAACATTGGGTGGCCTCCCTCCAGCATCCAGCAGCTATGCTTCTGCTCTGTTCCCAGAGCCAATATCCTGATAACTTTGTCTCTACCTTGAAAGCATTGAATGTTAGGATTTCAGCACTGGAAAGTGTCTCAGAAGCTCATTCCTACTCCCCTGGTGTCTCCATCTATGCATGAAACTCCTGTATAGCATCTATACAATATGGAGTCCAATCCCCCCCCCCTTTCTTGAACATTCTGTGAGAGGAACTCACCAACCAGGTCACAAGAAACCCCTTCCATTTTTGTGCAACTCCAGTTTTTATAAAATTCTTCCTTCTCCTGAGCTGACAGGAGACAAGTTGCTATTTAACTTCCACACCCTGGTCTGAGGTGTCAGGGGGCACAACAGTGCCCTCCTGATGGCACTGTTAATTACCCTCGCCTGGCTAATTACTCACACTAATTGCTTCTCTGTCTCTGCTTTCCCTCCTGCCTTACATTCCCATTAGGGCTGTGCTTCTGACATCATTGCCCACATCTTCCCATTGGTCCTCCAAGTAACCTATGAGGGAAGCACTGAGCTGTTAAAACCATGTATCCTTCCCAGACACTGAGTCAGTGCTGAGGAGGACCCTGGAACAGGGCTCCTGACTCTGGCATACACAGTTTCCATGACACTTCTCTGCCTGCGTCTCTCTTTCCCCCACCCCTACGCAGGACATCTTTCCTCACCAGTGCTGACCTCTGTGCTTAGTCCCTCCCATCTGCAAGGAGGCTCACTGTCTACAGTTTTATTGTAATAAAAAATGGGCTACTGTCTCCTTTCTGCTTCCCCAAGTCAGGCAAATACTCTATCTTCAGTCCTTTTCAGCTAACCATCAGATAAGGATTACTCCCATAATGCAAGCAGCAAAAGCAATAGAGTTGCATGGATCTGCCCAAAGTCCCCATGTCCCCTCTCTACGGACCACCAACACCTGTTCATCATGCTGGCCACACAACCAGCAGTTCTCTTCCTTACTGGAAACACCTGTTCTTTATCCCACCTGCCGTGACCATGACTGTGTCCAAAAACCAAAATTTCTGTGTCCTTCCTTTTGGGTTTGCTGGGCCACTGAACCCACAGCACAAATCCTCATAGAATTGAGGATTCAGAAGGGGTGCAATAACCCAGAGGTGGCACTACACCCCATGCAGGAAGGCCAAGGTGAACCCAAGGTCATGCCTCCCATTTAAAGTTGATTTCTGGAGCATTAGCATTCCCACTTCCTGCCAGTACCTCCAGGCCTTTTGCTTGTTGAAGACAGTGGTTCCTGTTCTCTAGATTTCAAAAACCCTTTCTCTCTTCTAAAGGAAGAACAATCAGCCTCTCCAGCCAGCCCAACTCTCCTGAGAAATTACAGAAGAGTTCTAAGATGAGGGAAAAGAGGGAGGAGGGATGCAGAGTGAATAATTCCTTTGATTCAGATTAAATCTTAAGGGGAACAATTTGGAGGGAGAGTATATTCAGCAGAATAATAAAGTGACATTGTCCGGCAGTAAAATCCACATGTTCTCCTTGCACATTTGGTTTGGGAGTGGTTCCTCCTTCTCTGCCTTGGTTTAGAGTCACCCCCGCTGCTGTGGGCATGAGCCACCGTACCCAGCGGTCACTAGTCTGAGCCCTTCTCCAGCATAGCCAAAGAGGGAGGAAGGAGGCTTCAGCAGGTGGCTGTGTGCATTCCAGTCCCCGCCCTGATGAAAGGGAGAATGAGTGAAACAGCGCTGACCCTGGCCCCACCCCAGAGATGCTCATCTGGACCCCTCTCTGAGGGTGAAGAAGAGCCATGGAAGAAAGCTGAATGGCGGTGTGTGCTAACCAATAATTGTGAGTGGCCTCTGGGCCTCCAGCAGAAGTCATGGGCCTGCAGCACTGCCTATCTGGTTTCCCAGGGAAATCAGTGTGGTGCCACGGAAGGTGCCCTGCTTTCTGAGAGCTGCGGTGGAAAGAAAAGGACAGGAAAGTAAAGCAGAAAAAAGCAGGTGAGTCAATGAGGTGTGGCTCTTCCCTCCATTCACCAGCCAGAGTCAAAGACACCATTGGCTGGGGGAGCAGCAGCGAGCAGAGGAGTGACAAGACTGCATCCTCTGCTCACACGAAGCCTCAGTCTCCTCATCTAGAAATTGTGAATGAAGACACCTTCCCTGGCTGTCTCCCCAGGTGGTTGTGAGAATTAAATGGCATGGTTTCCCAAGAGTAACAACAGTGCTGTGCTCTTCCTAATGAGCAGAGAATGAACTGTAAATATACCAGAGCACTGAACTACGTGGTACAAACAGTACCTGTTTGGAGAGGAAGAATGCTGTGATTCTGTTGGTCCAAGAAGGCCTCAGGAAGACAATAGGACTTGGAGGGAAAGAGGGTCTTATGCCCGTGGAGGAGCCCAGGGGACATTGCAGCAAAGACCAGATGTAGGTGGGTACACAGTTGCTGGCAAGCACCTTGCATGTGTTAGGCTCTCCACAAAATGGCATCAAACCAAGCTAACCCAGTGTGGCATGCTCCAGAGGTCAAGAGGAGAGCTGAATGCCTGGCCCTGAGCATTCAGTAGGTAGAGATAGAATAAAGCCAAATCACAGGGGGCTCAGGAGGTAGGCTGCAGGTTCTGTGTGGTGCATGGCAGTGATGTGACATGATGAAATGATGCCTAGGGAAGGCTCCCCAAGCAGATGAGAGTATCAGGTAAGGGCTCCAAGAACCCCTTCTGTCTGGGCCCAGCCATACCCCTCACAAACAATCCACAACATGGTGCTGCATCAATCAGAGCATTCTTCTTGTAAATTTCAGTTTATTTTTCTAAGCAAAAGAAACCTTAGGAATCTCTTCTCAAACCCCCAGCAAAGGCTTGCAAACTCCCAATAACAAGCAACTCCTCACCTCTCAAGGCAGCCAGGCCACTTCAGAAATGTTTCTTACATTAGGGAAAAATCTTCATCCCTCCAGTTCTTTGATGCCTTTTCCTTGTAGAACTACTCTAAGCAGGCAATATCTTCCCTCCAAGTGAAAAGACTTCAAATATTTGAGGAAGGTGATGCCTCCTAACCTACGTTAGACTAAACGTTTCTAATTTCTTCCTGGAACATGACATACAGCCCCCCTACCATCCCAGAGCTACCCCCTCTGGCTGCTACCCCTCTGTGAATGTGGTCCTGAGCTCTGAACCCCATCCTAACAGGATCTGACTGATGCAGAGGAGGGGAGCACTGCTTTCCTGGGTCTTCATCCAAGGCAGGGAGCCTAGGATCTTGTGAAGTGACACTGTAGAAGGACCTTTCAGTGCCACATGTGGGCCATTAAAATAGCAATATGGACCCAAGACTACATCCTCACCCCAGCAAGCAGGAGGAAAATCACAACTGCAATCCTCCAGCAGGCGGAGTTGGGAGATTAATTAAAGGACTTGCCACAGAAGGGGGCAAGCTGATTGATATCCTGACAGCTGCCCATAAACTCATTCATGAAATGATGGGGCTGAAGAGGCACCATGGGGTTGGGAGCTAAAGTGACTCACTTCACATAAATGCCATTAATGGAGGCAGCCTAGAAATTTAAGGTAGCAATTTACTTGCATGCTGGAAGGGAAGGCAAAGCTAAGACCCTTCCCAAGAGGTGGTGCTCCTTATTTGGGGCAGCTCCTGCTTTGTGGGTACCCACATCCTTCAAGATTGTGCTGGGCTCCTGGAGGGCTTCTTGCAGGAATCTGACCTGAGTCAAAATTATCTCAAGCAGCAAAAAACAGTGAAAGGGAAGACAGAGCCCAAGAAAAAGAGAAAATGAGACTGAATCATGAGTTCTATATAGCCTCTGTAGACAGCAAGAACAGGGCACAAAGTGTAAACCTCATCCACAGTGGAACTTTTGGATTCCAGACAAGTGGAGGGAGCTCTGGGCCTCTGCTCAGCTATGATGTTCCAGGGTGGACTTTCAGCCTCCCCATGATGTGAGGGAATGGCAAGTGAGAAAGGCAGCAGTGCTGGATGTGGGAAGAGGACTCTTCCTCTACCACCAACCAGCTTTGTGACCCCAGGCAAGTCACTGACCTTCTCTGGACCTTAACATTCCCATCTGTAAAATGAAGTCTGCCCTACCCCTTCTAACCCTGCAATGCAGGTATGATTCAGATCTCCCTTTGCAGTGGAGAAACTGAGCCACAAAGGGATGAAATACCATGTCTAAGGAACAGAACTCCAAAGTGGCAGAGACAGGATTCAAACTCCGTCCACCTTGCTCCAGAGCCCATGCTCCTAACATGCTGCTCTGCTTACTGCCTCTTCCTCTTTGCTCAGGAGAGCTGACACGGAAGCCCTGGGCAGGGTCATGAAATAAATGGCTTCTCCCAAGGACCTCCACCTGCACTTTCTGCTCCCCTTCTCCTGTCAGGGATCCAGGCACACTTGTAGGGCTCTCTAGTCCTCTCTAATGATTGGGAAAGGGCTTTGAGAGGGGAGAGAGCATAACATCTACCACAGTTCAAATGCTGGATCTTATTAGCTGCTTGCTTTGAATAAATGACTTAATTCTCTAAGCCTCAAGTTCCTGATCTACAAAATGGGAATATATAATGGGAGCATATAATCCCTCATAGGATTGTTTGAAGCTTGAATCAGTTAGCATATGTAAAGTGCATGGAATAGTAGCTGTTATTATTCTTACTATTTCTTAATACTATTAATATTAGGATAGAAATGGCAGATACTACTATTACACGTCCAAGAGTCTTTGCACTCTGAAGGGACAAGACCCTAAAATGAAGGAATGACCAGTAAACATCACTGGACTGAGTTGGAGAGGGATTGAGGACACAAGTCATTCTCTGTCCTTGTTATATCATACCACATGGGTGACCATGTACTGCGAAACCAGGCTTTGGGAATTATACTGTTCCCCACAGCCTAAAAGTAATTTGTACCTAAAAAAATTGAGTTTCCAAAGGGATCCTACACAGGAAGGCCACCATCATCCATGTCCAGAAGATCCCATCTCAACCCCAATGGCTGCAGTGAGCTCTGTTTTCCTTGGGGATGTCCATGCCCTCCTGTGTGGCCAGATGTCCTGTTTCCCCCATGGTCCCAAGGGCCTGAGAATGTTCCACACTGGCCTGCCATTCCTAATGAAGGTGGGGCAGGGTGAGGGAGGAAGAGGAAAGAGCCATGGGCTAAAGTTCAGACATTTGTTTGACCCAGCTAAACTTCCTTCCCCTGCCTCCTCCTGCCACTGCCCACCTCCCCCTGCCACTGCCCACCTCCCCCTACCCACATCCATGGCCCGACTCAGTGGCACCACAATTGTGGAGAGAAATTTTCTGCTTGAGAGCACTGGATGTTTATAGCCTGCTGAAAGCAGAGCGACCCTGGTTTTCTTCCTTGGATTATGGCTGCAGATCAAGGGCAGGCATTTATGCCTCCTCCCAGTTTATAGCAGTAATAATAATTATGATGGCACATCGTGCTTATATTGTGCCTTTTTAATAAGGCCACTTTGTTTGGCTTCTTAATATTTAATCGTGTTTTATATTTACTTTCTGATAGCTTAACATCAACCAGGTTTTAATTGCTTATATAGGGGAAGCCTTGCTGGGCCTGGGCTGGCAGGAAGCTTCTGAGAAGGCTCTGGAGGCTGTGGTACCTTTCTCTATGACCTTTCAACCCAGATAGGCTGCCATAGCTGGGCTCCATTTTGCTTTCTCTCTCCCTATCTCTTTCCTCTTCTTGGCTACAATCTACTTTTCTCCTCTCCTTCTCCCTCTCTTTCTTTCCCTTTGAAGAGACCTATAATTCATCATCTAATTTAATTTATTAATGTAAGAGATGAAGAAAATGAGACCCCAAATAATCATGTGGCTTATACAGGGTTTGGAGCTATTTCATGGCAAGACCAAGGAAGGGTCATCTTTGGTATTTCCTAGACTCACAGTACTAGGGAGATTCCTAAGACTCTCAGTTGGATAAAGACATATAAAGAGCTCCTTCACGCATCAGCCTGAGTCTGTATTTGACCATATGTTTGATCTATCAAACTACAGAAAAGTAGTAAGGAATAACTTTCCAAGTTATTTTTTCTGCAAGAGAAAATGAAATATGAAATGAAATGAAATGAAATGAAATGAAATGAAACATAACATAACATAATTTCTTCCAAGAGAGTATCCTGGGGCAGTAACCACAACCAGAATGCTGTGGGACAAAAGCCATGCCCACTGTAATACCCTGCATCACTAGTTCTTATCAATTAGTTCTCATGTATTTGAGCAGTTATTCTGGAGGTTGTCTGATGTACCCAGGAAAGCCCTGGACACAATGCCAGTCATGCTCTACCATTTACTACCTTTCACCTTGGACAAGTAAGTTCAACCTATGGGGACTACCCTTTCACTTAACCATGGGATACTACTATCTATCCTGGACCAGAGGGCTACACTGTTCAGGCTCCTGACAGAAAACAGACATACTCATTAAGTGGGTGATATAAGGAGAGGTTAAAAAAAAAACGCAGGAAGGTTTAAGGAAGTCAACAAGGGATAGCACAGTATCCTAGAGATAGCACCTATAGACCTGCTGGAAGAACCTGATGGACAAAGTGAGAGAGCAGTTTCCATAAGTCAGAGAGGGAGGTCATGAGGAGAGGGTCATGTGACCAGATCTGTGGCCTTCAGCAATAGGATGCAGCCACTCTGTACCACCCTGAACATGCCACCAGGGAAATGAATACCCCAGCCTCACTTTCCTCAGGCTTCATAGACATCCTGCTGGCACTCCCTATTGGTTGACCCAGCACAAAGCCCTAGTATAGGAGAGGTTGTTGTTTTTTTTTTTTTACAAAGATCAGCTTTCTGGACTACAGGGCATAGCAGAAAGGGATGGAGGGTGTATCTGAAGGACAAACCCTCAAGATGTCCAGCATATTAGGAGTGCCCTTAAAACTCTGTGAAGATAGAAAGTGTTATTATAGTTCCATATTTAATACCACTAGGATCTGAAAGGGAGTCCAGAGAATTCTAATATAAAGACTCTGGCCTTGAGGAAAGTATAACTTAGGGAGATAAATCTAATACTTGTACAGCAAACTATAAGAAAAACAGATTAAAATTAGTTGGTAATATTAGCAAATACATACAGTACTTACCATTTTGTAAGGTTTTTATAAATATTATTTCACTTAATCCTTACTAGAGCTTCATGAAATAAATAGTATCATTAACCTCTTTTTACATATAAGGGAACCTCAGAAAGGTTAAATAACTCACCAGAGTTTCATGGCTACAAGAGGGTGAAAATAGAACTTGAATTTACATTTTGATTTTAAATTCTCATGGATCCAAATGTTCCAGGAACTCAGAATAGGGGACTCAGTGACAGTAGGTGGTCCTGAAAAGCTCCACAAATGAGAACTGGGCCTCTAGTAATGGATGAAATTTGACTAGTTGAGGAGTCAGCACATTTTTTTTCTCTAAAGGGCCAGTTAGTAATTATTTTAGGCTTTGCAGGCCACACAGAGCCTGTATTGCAACCACTCAGCTTTGCTGCTATAGTGTGAAAGCCACCATGAACATACATAAGCAAAAAAACATAGCTGTGTTCCAGTAAAACTTTATTTACAACGTCACTCCTCATCAGGGAAATACAAATAAAAACCACACTGAGATATCACCTCACACCAGTCAGAGTGGCTAAAATGAACAAATCAGGAGACTATAGATGCTGGAGAGGATGTGGAGAAATGAGAACCCTCTTGCACTGTTGGTGGGAATGCAAACTGGTGCAGCCACTCTGGAAAACAGTATGGAGGTTCTTCAAAAAATTAAAATAGACCTACCCTATGACCCAGCAATGACACTGCTAGGAATTTACCCGAGGGATACAGGAGTGCTGATGCACAGGGGCACTTGTACCCCAATGTTTATAGCAGCACTTTCAACAATAGCCAAATTATGGAAAGAACCCAAATGTCCATCAACTGATGAATGGGTAAAGAAGTTGTGGTTTATATATACAATGGAATACTACTTGGCAATGAGAAAGAATGAAATATGGCCTTTTGTAACAACGTGGATGGAACTGGAGAATGTTATGCTAAGTGAAATAAGTCATACAGAGGAAGACAGATACCATATGTCTTCATTCTCATGTGGAGCCTAAGAAACTTAACAGAAGACCATGGGGGAGGGGAGGAGGAAAAAAAGTTACAGAGAAGGAAGGAGGCAAACCATAAGAGACTCTTAAATACTGAGAACAAACTGAGGGTTGATGGGGGTGGGAGGGGAGGGGAAAGTGGGTGATGGACATTGAGGAGGGCACCTGTTGGGATGAGCACTGGGTGTTGTATGGAAACCAATTTGACAATAAATTTCATATTAAAAATTTTAAAAAAACCAAGCAGAAGTCTGGATTTGGCCCAAGGGCTATTGTTTCCTGACCCCTGGAATATGTGAAGAGGAGGTGGACAGGGTATGATCTATGATATATCTTCAAAAGCCCAGAGGTTAGAATAAAGATGGTACATTCAAGGGACAATGAGAGGGAGGCCCAACTTGGGCAGAGGATTTCTGCAGGAAGTAACAGGAAATAAGGATGAATCAATAGCATTTTAGTCAGACAGGGCTGCCCTAACAAAGTACCACAGATAAGGTGACTTTAACAACAGAACATTACTGTCTCACAGTTCTAGAAGCTAGAAATCCAAGATCAAGATGTCACCAGGGTAGGTTTCTTCTGAGGGCCCTGAGGGAAGGGCCTACTCCAGGTCTCTCTCCATGGCTTATGGATGGCCATCTTCTCCCTGTGTCTTCACATTATCTTCTCTCTGTATGTCTCTGTGTCCAGATTTCTTCTTCTGATCAGCATACCAGTCATATTGGTTTGAACCTGCCATAATTGTATCATTTTAACTTAATTACTTCTTGAAAGACCCTTTCTGCCAATACAACTACACTCTGAGCTACAGGGGCTAGGACTTCATATGAATTTCTAAGGGGTACTCACAGCCATTACAGATAGCATGGAGCCAGATTACGGGGAGTTTTAGATTCCAGATTAGAGTCAGTGGGATAGGAAATTAGGAATCTTTTTGCATGTTAGCCATAATTCTGATTAGTAGTTTGAGAAAATGAATACTAATTATACCATTCATATGCAAAAAAAGACAATAAAATGGGCATCTGCCAATTAAATAGCAAAGTAAATTGTTCAGTTCATACAAGAGTGCATGGAAGCCTGAGAAACTAGATCCTGGCAGTCTGGCAGACCCAGAATTCAGCCCATTGGCACCATACAGCACTGCACAGCACTGGAGAAGTTCAGGTTGGGTGAGAAATGCCTTCAGCTCTGTGGGCTTCTGACACCTCTGCCACTGCCTGGGATGTCTGGCCCTGAAACACCAACCCTCTCCCAACAAAAGGAGATAAATGACAAAAGTTCATGAGTTCTCTGACCTTGGGTAATGAGATGAGTAGCTAAATTCCAAACTGAAAACCAGGCATTTCTCTGGGCAGATCTCAAGAGAGGCCAGCCGTTCCTACTGAAAGTCACAACCGAACATTGCAAAACCCCATCCCTGGGACAGTGGGTGACCAAAGATTTTAGAACTAGGCAGATTTCTTCATCTCTCCTGGGTCCATTTTTCATTTCCTCACATGGATCTTTGCTCTAATGTCACTCAGTCTATTGTGATGCATAAAAATATCTGAGACAGACAGCCTCAAGAAGCAAGGCCAGATATTTTATGTGTGCATGGTTCTCCACATATCTCCCCCTAGCCTTGGGATAGGAAGGAAGGAGGGGAAAAAGGGAGGAGGAAAAAAACAGTAAAGGAAGAGATGCCTAAGAAGATTTTGCTTACGGTTCCCTTTGTGGATTAATTGCTAAGTAACTGTAGTGACTTTCTTTTTCTTTATCAAAACCAATGTTGCTCTTACACTCAAACTTTGGTCAGAGCCCCTTCTGGAGTCATTTTTTATTTGTGTGGATGAGTATAGCCATCTTTGAACACACTTATTGCATCATGATAGCTAAATTAGATCTAATTTTTTTTTTTCTTACAGAAGACATGAATGCTAACACACTGGAACAACCTGGAGTAGATTTACCACTTGGTCATTTTTTTTTAAGTAGTATAAGGAACTGACTGGAGACATTAGTCTTACAGAGAGCTTCTCTGTTGACCATAGTTTTGGAAAGCCTGGCCAGCTGATCTGTGCAGCCATGCTTTCAAAGCACTATCTTGTGTTTAATGGGAGATTCTTAAATTTTAGTAAACCTTCAGAGGGTTTGCAAACCCAAATGTACCAGGAACTGTCGATCTTCACCATGGCTTAGATCTAGTGCTACTTTCCCAGCATGATTACCAGATTCAGATTATCCCACGTAGAAAATGGCTTATTATAATCCCCCCAGTATCCACACAGCTTTTCTCCAAGTAGGTTGGGAGAAACATTGGTTACTGTGAAACAAGAACTGTGCACCTCCCTTGAAACATAGAAATCATCTACCAGGGACATCTGGGTGGCTCAGTTGGTTAGGTATTCAACCCTTTATTTCAGCTCAGGTCATGATCTCAGGGTAGTGGGATCAAGCCCCACATTGGGCTCCACGTGGATATCAGGCATGGAGCCTGCTTAAGATTCTCTCTCTCCTTCTGCCTCTCTGTCTCAAATTAAAAAAAAAATCTACCAAGCACTGTTCAAACAAGAGTTGCCACCAAAAGAAAATGTTTGGGGGAGAGAAGACATTAATTCAAGATGCAATCAGTTGTTGGTGAGGTGGAGTCTACACAACTCATTGTAGTAGTTGTGATATTACTAAATGTGTAATTATGTTATCCACCACCTGCAATGGCAGTTGTTAATTACTCTTCCAGGAAAATCTCATTTCTTTGGGAATCCTCTCAACAGAAGTCAAGGGACAGGATAGTCCAGAAACCCAGATTTGATCCATAGTACCTGCTAACGATGAAATTAGAAAGTTATAAAACTAGCTTCCTCTCCCACATTCTTTCTCAGTATTCTCCTTAATCCATTCAAAAAGTACATTTTATTCCACAGAGGGTATGTTGTTATGACATTGTCTGCAGATGAGCAGACATCAAGCTTCACTTCACAAGGCATCAAGAGGGTTGCCTTTAGAGGAGAGGTGCCCTCAGGCACCAGGGTTCTTTGCCATCTTTCTGCCTTAGTTTCCCACCAATTCACTGTCTGAATGGCCAAAGAAGAGTCGGAGTCTCCAGCTCATCCATAGAATAAATATCTAACAATTATAATTCTCAACTTTCAACAGTTCGGGCACTCAGATTTCAAGAAGGAATCCAAGTCTCTCTCTCTCTCTCTCTAGGGCAACAAATCCCTTAAAGAATCAACTGTGATCCTGCTGTCTAAGCCCTTAGAAATAGAAACACAAACTGCATTTTCACCCATCTTATTCTCTTAGGTATTTACAGGATAAACTGTCACAAATAGGTGCTAATATTAATATGTTAATGTATTGCTCCTTCCAAGTAGGATATTTTCATTTCAGCAAGGAACCTTCAGATATATGACTTTACCCAACAGAGCAGACCTAGCAGACACTACTGAAGACTCTTAAGGGAGAGGATTTAGATGCTCTTCATATAACTTGCCAAACAGGTGGCTGCCAATTTTGCCCATATGAGATACCAGCCCTGGTCAAATTCAGTTATACACTGAGTGACCATGTATTTATCAGGCTCTATTGTTTTAAAAGTTATCATGCAGTTATTTCTGAAATTAAACAATATGGGACAGTACTGATACCAAAGCCAGAAGCTGAATAATGCTTCTGTATAACAGGTCCCAATGTTCTGGGCTTTGCTTCACTGACCAAGTGTCTCTTGTTTCCCAAGACAACTGTGTGAACAAACTTGGTGACTGGCAGACTATGTTGACCCCTTTACACCTCCAAACGACCGCTCATTATAAGATGCTTACTTCAGTGAATGTTATCATTATAAATTGAGACATATCTTCTGCTAGAAAGCAATTGGAACCAAGTCATTCATTTCAGCTCCTAACCTTCAGGGCTTTTCTTATATAGGATTTTTGAGAAGTGAGAAAAAATGCTACTGTTGTAAAGTGTCTGCTTATTCTAAGCTTTGTGTTTTAAAGATGTGTGTTTGGGACATGGCCCTTTACCTAGGTTAAAAATAAGCCTGACCCTTTTCAATCATGAACCAGTCTTCAGAATTCTCACTAACAAGCAACATTCAAGGATAGCCATTGAATGTGATCCAAGTTCCAGGGGAAGTGGATAAAATAAAGAAACACCTAAAAACTTGGATTGACCTTCCTCTTCATGCCTTTTCCTGGAACTGATGGGACTACCTACCCATTCCTCATCAGGGCACATGCTTCCTCTCCTGAGTGGTAACAGATTTTCCACCTCATTAATAAGTTGTGACTAAGCCTCACTCACCACTGGTCCCCAGCAATCTCCATAGAGGCCTGGCAGAGGTGCAGTCAACACTAATTTTGTCAGAATGGGAAAATTCTCTTTCTCTGGAATTAGATAAAGCATTTGACATCCAGAACTCAAAGTCTGTTGCAGAATACAGAACTCCCCCTCTTCCATTTGTGGCAATCAGTGTTTTTACAATCTCCTTAGTACCTTCTTCTTCAACCAGAGCCCAGAGCCAAAAGAAGCTGACACAACTCTTCTCCCTTATACACCAAACTCCTCCAAAGACCACCCATTGACAAGCAACTGAGCAACTTCTTTGCCTGTTTAAACTGATTGAAAGCAGATATGTATGTGTTGAATATGATCAGGCCTGAAGCACTTGGTGGATCTTTATTGAATGGGACTGAGTAGTTGAATTGGACAAAGGAACAAATAGATCCATGGATTGTTTTCCATCTGCAAGTGACATGATCTGGGTGTAAGTAGTAAGAGAGGGGTAGATCCACTACAGGTGGGGAAGAGGTCAAGTCACCTGGCTATTGGGTAAGAGTGATAGGGCACACCAATGCTGTAGTTTGATTTTAGCAGTTACCCCAGTGGAGCCTGTAAAAGAAGCACCTCCCTAGGGAGGCAGCAGGGATGGGTGACAGTATCTCCTAGGAAACTCTTCCCTCAAAGCCACTAACTAGATAGACCAGTGGAGACTGAAGCTTCTTCTGGAGTAATTCCTTCTCCTCAGGGTCCATCTTTTGTTTTGTGTCATTAATTCATGTAATTTGGGGTTTTGGTTCTATTTTGTTATGTTTTCTTGTGTGTTTTTGATTTATGGCTTTTTACAATTTTCTTAGTTTATGTTCAGGGATTAAAATGGATGTTCTATGTGAAAGCTGAGTTCCTTGTTTCTTTCTTTTGCCCGTGGCTGACTGCATGCTCTCTGTTGATGTCTTGTTCCTGGTCTTGACTCCATCTTGTCTGTGAAAGGAAGCACTCCAGCGGGCTTGCTTGATCAGAAGAAAGGGAAGTTTGCTTGGTTTAGTCACTCCACAGAAACCCATGGTAATGTTCCCCTGTGTTCTATGTGTGTAAATATGCATTGGTACATACCAGACTGGAGGGGAGGGTATTTTTCTTGATGGCTTGTGATACAGTGGTCCTGTATGTGTGTGTCTGTGTGTATGTGTGTGTGTGTCTGTGTGTGTGTGTGTGTGTGTGTGTGTGGGTGTATGTAAGGGTATGGTAACCTTCCCCACTCAAAGCCAGTGAGTGCCTTATCATCTCTTAATATGTATAAAGTCAGCAAACATGACTTTATACATGACAAAACAAACAGCAAAGCTGATTGCAGCAGCTATTCCTTTATGGAACCCTTCCTTTGGATAGTACCACCCAAGATTAAGGTCACTGTAAATGCCAACTTGATACTGATACAGGCAGTTCCTTGATTTAGAAGATGATATGGTTCCTCCTTAAAGCCCAGGCATACCCACTTCTAATTTGGTTGTCTTTCCAAGCCTAGCACCATCCCCATCATACTACTCCAGTAGCACAAAAGGGGCTCTCTGGGAGCAAAGTGTCTCAAAGTCAGAGCTCTATAACTTTAAAGAATGATGCCTGAAGAATTAAAGTAACCTTAGGTCAGAGAGGGCCAGAGATAGATGAAGTGAAAGAGTGAAGGCTCTTCAATTGTATGAAGGCTCTTCAATTGTATGAATGTATGGATGGATGTAACAAGGAACCTGACAAGCTCTGAAAGTGCTGTCTTCCCTGCTCACAGTGCTAAAACCATCCCTAAGGTCTGGCCTCACATACCAGCTCCCTCAGACATCAGGCTACAAAGGGAGTCTAAATGCTATAAAATTGAACACCATCATTTGGCTATTCACCACGCTCCTTTGATGCTTCCAGAGCCTTATTTGGCTATAAGAGCCCTGTCTTACGGTGTAGAGTGAGCAGTTGGTCAATAAGGGACAATTGAGATGAGCATGGTGAAGGGGGTCATGATACTTGTGCTTCCAACCAAGTCCTACTCCAAACCCACTGTGTGAATGTGAGAATCTTCCCTTCCCTGTTTTGTAAAGTGAAGGGAACAAGTTATAGCTGGGTAATATCTAAAGTCTCATCCAATGACAACCTTCTTTGAAATGGCATCCAGATTTCTTTTTACCCAACTGTATTAAAAGTGAATCCTAGGGTGGAGAGGTCAAACATATGGTAAGTCATGGGTTCCTATTTGTATCTTGCATGTTCCTGAAAGGAGTGTCTTCTCACCCACCCATCTTGTCTTCATCCAAAATAAAAGAACCTTGGAAATTTTCCATCCAACAACATTATCCATATAACCAGTAGAAGCTTTTCCTGGGCTGTGGTGGCCCCATGGTGATTTGTCACATGGTGCCACATCACCTGATACCATACCCTCATTAACTGAAAATTCTGTGGCTGCTGAGGGTTAGTGATTTTCTCACCACATGAGGAGTTCTGTTCTGCAAGAAGAATGGAACCAGGACCAATGCTATAATGACCCCTCTGAAGAACAAGGGTTACCAAAAATAAAACTTGTTGTGTCATATTAAAAGGGTAAGAAACGGTGGAGAAGAAGAATTCTCTTGAGTAAAACTTTTATTTGGAATAAAGAATAATAATACATGGCTTCTCTAAGCCACCACACTGGGTTGCAAGCTAGATGACTCCTGCTGCTCTGGAAATCTAGCCCACTGCTGCCTTGGGAAGAGAGTGTAGATTGACTGGACAGGTTGGCACCAGTGGAATTAGATGGTTTATATCCAAAGTCAGCCTGTTGGGATGGGAACGTCAGATTTACTGGAAGGGGAAATAATATCCCAACCTATCTTTAGTCTATCTTCAAGTCACATTTAAATTTAATTGGTGGATTCCACAGTTGTGATCCTCATTCTTGGTATCTGTAGTGCTAGTTTGAATCTTAGTACATGATTCTGGTAATAGCCATTTATTTCAAGCTCCCTATTTCAGGTATGGTCCTAGATACACCCAGTACGCACTACAAGACAGGGAGCAGTCTTCCACATCCATATAGTAGTTCATGAGGCAACAAAAACACCCTTTCTACAAATAAGCTGGACCCTAAATTTGGGGATTAAGCCCCTTAGAAGTGATGGGTGGGGAAAAAAGCAAAATAAAATATTTTCATGAAAGCTCTTCTTTTTATGGCTAGTAGTGGATGCAAATAGAAAACTTTTCTATTGTAGGAAAAGGTAGAAAAGGATTCAGTGATCACTGTTTTCAAGAAACAACTGATCTTATCACCATATTTCCTCCCAAATCCTATGAGTTTGAGTGTCCTTGGCAGCAAAACTTACCCTAGACAAGCATCAGGCATGTTGGTCAAGGAAACCCCCAAACTTGGCCATGGCACTGTTCACAGCAGCACCACTGTACCCCACTATTAGATGCTGCTCAGGCTTTCATCCTCCCAAGCAGCACACAGTCTTGAAATAGGGTGTTGTGCAAACTAATGCTCTTCTCTCCCCTTTCCTTCCCACCCTCAATGCCTTGCATCCCTTTGACTCTTATAGTGAGCATGCCCACAAGTGAGACCGAGTCTGTCAACACCGAAAACGTGGCTGGAGGTGACATCGAGGGAGAGAACTGCGGGGCCAGGCTGGCGTGAGTAGGCACGGCGAGCCCAGGGACTGGGGCTTTTCCAGGTGTGCGGGAAGGGATGCTGTGTCCTGAAATCACAATGGCTTGGCCCATTGTGGTTGAGGCAGAGGTCAGAGAAACATAAATCTCAGGTGGTGACTTGTGTGAGAAAAGACTGCCCTGGGTTGAGTATGGCTCCTAGGCAGGGGGAAGAGTCTTAACATTAAAGCCAGTCTCCAATTCTGCACTCCTGTAAGGGTCTGACTCATGGATTTCAAGCCCCTGTGCATTACATCAGTGAAATATGGGGTGGTGGGGGGTTAGAGGTGGCTCCAAAGTCTGTTTCTTCCCAGCCTCTCTCACCCCCTGTCACATGAGACACCTATGTGAGGGTCCCTGGGTCCTGCTGGTAAATGTGACCTGGAATAAGAAGATACAGGTAAGAAAATAACCTGGGAGCTAATAAACATGTTGGTCCTTATCTGCAACTCTAGTTACCCACCTAGTAAAGGGAAATAGAGATTCCTGAAGTGCAACCTTGAGTTATTGCAGAATTCATCAGTGTTTAGCCTGGAACGTGGCCAGTTACCTCCTCCAAAAGCAGCTCCAGCCTAGATACCTATGACTTCCCTTTCCCTGGGTCAGACCCCAGGACATAGGCTTTGGTGAGTGACTCACCCAGGACTGGGCCAGGTGCATTAGAGGAACAGTTCACACATGAATTATCACAATCACCCATCTTAGTTTTATCTTAAAAATGGAAACCAGTAGTCCCTGGGAAATGTTCCTCCACCAAAGGACGAAGGGAAAAAATAGTTTAACTGCTAAAAATAAGCAAACTGCTGGTTCTGTTACCAGCATCTCAGCAGAGTCCAAAGATTAAAGTTATATTCTGTCAGGGATTCACATTGACCTTGAGAATGAGGCCTCATGGAACATTCAGGATCTGCTTTGGGAAGTGGAACTTACTCTTCTTGTTGACTTTGTAGTATAAGAACTGTAAACTCACCTTGGTCCCTGAAAAGCACTGCATGCAGAAGGCTCTGAGTAGGACCAGTCCCAAATAAAATTAGTTTCAAAATCATTCCATCAGTGAAACAGTATCTTATTTCACCCTTCATTCCTGAAATGACTCAATGGTGTGAGCAAACCCCAACCCTTTTAAAAAGATTCTCCATAGATAAGTCTAAACAGAAGCCATGCCAGCCTTGAGAATGATCTCCAAGCCAAAGGAGAAGGGAAAACAAGGCTTAAGAACAGACCAGCTCTTGCAACTTCTATTTCCAGGGTACACAGGGCCTTCAGTATCACTCACTCTGACAGTGGCACCAGGGAGTCTGTACTGCAGATTTCTCGGCATCATTGGGAAGCAATTATTGTCAAAATGTTGTTAAAATACGGGGCTAATTACATTTTTAAACAGCAGTCCAAGCCTTTCCCTCTTCTCCTTTTGGAACCATACAAAGCAAGCACTCAAGTTTTTGCAAATGGGCCCCAGCAAACCCTCTAAGTCTGTCAGGCCTTTCTCTGGTCTTTATAACATGGAGGACCCTGCAACTCCGGCTTTTAGGCATAGCCCAAGTTGCAGACCAGGAGGGACCAGGGGAGTTCCCAGCTCTAGGAAGTCACTTGAGAGTACATTTCAGGAGAGTATGGTGGCTCTGTTGGAGGGTGATTATGATTATCCCCCAGAGAGGGAAGCTGGCACCTCTAGTATACCTGTCATTTCTTTGAGGACACATTCTGCAGGCTGGGAGAGCTCTGTAGAAATGGTTCCTATTATCCTTATGAATATCCACATTGATGCATCTACTCTGTGCATATAAAATACCTAGACACATTACCAGAACTATAATATATACCTAATAAATTATGGTCTTTCCACCATCTCTCTACTCACCCCCACCCCACTCCCTGCCTCAGCCAACCATGGGATAAGACCACCAACATTCCTGGTGGGAAACACAGTGTGAGAACTGACTGGAGACTGAGACTGGGTCTTATGGGAAGGAGACAGTGAGGGTCTAGCATTTTTAAAGCTAAGAGTTAAAAGGCTTGTGTGGTTGGATGAGACCAGGATGAGAATTTATAGGCAGTGAGAAGGCCTGATGAAGATGGTTCCTGAGGGGGTGGGGGCACAGAGAAAAAGGAACTACAGTATATTTTTGGGGGGAGATGGAGGTGATTAAAAAGAAGGAGCCATCAAAGTTTGAAGACAGTAAGGATGTTGAAGTAGAATTTGAAGCAGGGGTCCAACCAAGGGGCTTGCAGGTACTATGCAGGCAATAGGATATAGAGGTCCAAGGTGCAGCTGTGAACAGGGATGGAGCCACACACTTGAGGTTATCAGTATAAGAGCTATTAATGAGGGTATAGGACAAGGGTTGTTCATAGAGGAATAGAGTCAGAAGGCCAAGGGCCGAACCTTGGGAACCTGACACACAGAAGAATAAGAACAAGTAAATGAAACAAATGAAGAGATGTTAAGGGAATAGACAGCAGCACTTGCCTGGAATCCATGGGAGAAAGAATTTCTTTTTTTTTTTTTTTTCAACGTTTTTTATTTATTTTTGGGACAGAGAGAGACAGAGCATGAACGGGGGAGGGGCAGAGAGAGAGAGGGAGACACAGAATCGGAAACAGGCTCCAGGCTCCGAGCCATCAGCCCAGAGCCTGACGCGGGGCTCGAACTCACGGACCGCGAGATCGTGACCTGGCTGAAGTCGAACGCTTAACCGACTGCGCCACCCAGGCGCCCCGGGAGAAAGAATTTCAAGAGAGAACTGTTTACTTGTACATTCATTCAAAGTATGCCCAGCTTGGTGCTAAGTGATGGTGATACATAGCAGTAGAAAGATTGATATCATCTCATTGGAGTTTATAATCTGTGTGGAAGTGACATTAAACAAGTGAATAAGTCACTGTAAACAGGGTGTTAAGAAGGAAAAGTATATTGTAGGGCTAATAACCGGTTAGACTGGCAACTTTTTTGAAGAATTAAATTTAAGCTGAGAAGTGAAGGGTGAAAATACATTATTGAAGTGAAGAGTAAGGAAGAATGTTCCAGTCAAAGGCAACAGTGTGTTTCAAGGCCTTTGGATGGAAGAACTGAGAGGCCAGTGTGGTCAGGGCAGAGCATGCGGGAAGAGACAGGGAGTTGAGGCTGGAGATGGGCATGGCCTGGTAGACCCCTTAATGATCTTTGTCTCTGTTACAAGACTGTGAGAAGTCATTGAATATGAGAAGTCACAAGAACATGGAGCTGGGTAGGGAGGCTGATTTGGTTTGTTTTGCATTCTTGAAGGATCACTTGGATGTGAGGAAAAGAATAGGTAGAAGCAATGCCAACATGGAAGCAGACACACAGTAAAGCATCATCAGTAGCAATTACTGAGGTGTGAGGTGATGGTGGCCTAGGCTAGAGTCACATGTGGAGATTAAAAAGTGGTTGGGTTATTTGTGTGTTCTGGAGCCATACTCTATAAGACTTGTTTGTGGGAGTTGGAGTCTTAGAAAAGGAGAGGAGTGGGAATGAGCCAGTGTAGGGCACTTGCTCCAGAAGTGAGGCCATGAAAGGGAGAGAAGAAAATAAGATGGCAGAAAGGAAGGCAGCAGTGGCCAAGTAAGGGCTTGTAAACACTGGGACAATCTTTATGGCAAAGAAGAGGCCAGTGAAAGGGGAGGGTCTAAGGATGCCAGAATGGAAATGAGTGATTATTGGAAGGCATTGCCTAAAAGGAGAAGGTTGACTTCAAAGACGCAGTTGGAGACACAAGATTTACAAAGGAAGAAGGAGTTCCTTATCTCTGGGACTAATTGGAAGATAGAAAAAGAAACCTGGCATCAGCAGCCCTGAGGTCAAGTCTCAATCAGCCACCAACTAGCCATGTGACCTCAACCAAAGCACCTCCCCTCTGAGTCTTGGTCTCTCCCTCTGGGACACAAAGGAGTTGTCCTGGTTGTTGGCTCAGAGTGCTGTTAGCAGAGGCCTAGGGCCCCTGGGAGCCACCTGCAGGGGCTACTGCAGAAGGGGACCACTTTCACCTCTTTTACATATTGGGCTTCCATGTAAGATTTCATATGAATAAAACATTCTACAACTTGATAAATTGCAAACCATAGATCCAGGTGATATCTAAGGATCCCTTCCAAGCTCTCAAATTCTACAGTTCTATAACAAATATAAAATCCAAAATAGGCTCCAATGCAGAGTGAATGATAGGAGTCATACCAAATTATCTGTCATTTCATCACAGAAAGTGGGGGTTAGGTGTCTTAGGAACCTGAAGAACAGTACAGTTTCAAACTAGTGAGTCACCAAGAGGTCACTAAAAGATTGCTGAGCATTGCTGAAGCCACAGTGGAGCCTGACATCGTAAATGTGAAGTCAGCCTCACAGAAAAATTCAACATATTTTTTGGCAGGCTATGTGGCCCAGAAGCACTAAAAACAGAGAGTGGTGTGAACCAGGGTGGCAGTTTAGCAAGACAGGCAAAGTAGAAGTCCCAGGTACTGTGTGGAGAGCAACATCAATGTGACCCTGGGGCCAACCTGAGAACTGGAAGTTAAGCCTGACATTAACCTGAGAACCCTACAAGGGTGTGAATGATAGGGAAGACATAGTGAGGGCAAAGATTGGGTTCGGAGGAAGAGCAGGAGGATTAATAGAGAAGGTGACTCTGTCCAGAATGTGGAGTGACTGAGCTAAGCATCCAGTTGGAGCAGTGTTCTGTGATGACAAGGTCCATTACCCTTCTAGAAATAATATCTGTGAATGGTGTTGAAGTTGTGGAGTCCAGGAGGTTGAGTCAGATGTGTGTCAACCTGGATGGTGACCACTGTGCCATCTGACTTAGGTTAGAAGCAAATTGGGACAATTTAGGGAAATACTATTTCATACAGCAAGTAGTAAATATATGGTTCTCATTACTCTAGGAAGGAAAGAAAGTCTGAAATATAAATAGTTCCCAAGAAGTAAGTAGTTAAGCAAAACAAAAGGAGTTTGGATTTGTCTTCAATTTTGAAACTTAATATCAACAAAGAAAATCATGGCTTCCTAGAAGGTTTGTCTTGGAGGCTTGGGTAGAGAAAGTATCCTGGGTTGAAGGAACTTCAAGTCCAAACCAGTAGAATTGTTCTGATGAGCATGAGTTACTTTCTCCACCTCCCTGCTCTCCTTCAGGAAGCCATTTAAAACACAAGGTAGGGATTGTACCTCACTAGGATAACAATGATAGAAAAAGCCAAGAAGACTTCTAAGCAAGTTGTGCGTACCCCATTGGGGTTTGGAAGACCTCTACTGTTCTGAGGAATCTGAAGTGGTTTAAAAACCGGTGGAAGGAAGCAGCATTTACCACATGTCAGCCAGACCAGGGTGTGGACTGGTACCATGGTACAAGGCACCCAGGTGCTCTGGTGCTTGCTTACTCACACAGTAGGACAGACCAGCCTTCCAAACCCTGAGCCAGTGGTTACTTCCCACAAGGTGAAGTTGCTGAGCAATGGGATCCCTCTGTTTTCATGAAGTGTGGTCCTACAGTTGTCTCCTACCTATAGGAGGGAGTATGGAGAAATTCAGACGCTTGGCCTTTACAGAGTTCTAACCTCAGCTCTCCAAGGACTGAAGTTTCCTTTGTCTCCAGATGTTGCCACTTGAGCAGTACCCTCCCCATTTCTTAAGTAATATGATACTTAAAAGGTAATGAACATTTCTGACCCAGTGAACCTAAAATTACATTCATAATCCCCTGAGAAGAGCAGCAACAATAATAGGCTTTGAGTGTGGTATCCAGAGTTATACATCAGGACTTGAAACTAAGTGGAAAGGAAAGTCCTACTCTATTTCCTCCTCTTCAGAATGTTCCAGAATGCCACAGAAGGACCCATAGCTGATGACCATGCTGGAACTAGGACTAGCACCTCATTTCAAACACCTCAGCTCTGATCCCCCTCTATGCCCACTCCCCAGAGTCATTTACCTGGGAGATATGATATTTGGTTTTAAGAACCCACTTTTGCTGATCCACTTGGACTGAGAGAGACCCTTACAGGAAAGAGCACGTGGTCTGCATTAAAGGACACCCTAGAGAGGATCACTGAGACATTTCTGAAAGAAGGCCTGGGGCCAGACCAGGTTCTGTAGACAGAGTCACAAGACTAAAGCCCGCGGTCATCCACTTTGGCTTATGCCTAACAGCAAGGAGAGTCAACTCTCCAAAAGTAAGCCTAGAGAAGACCCTGAAGGTCCCCAAGCTCAGCATGGCCTGCTGGAGAAGAGAGGACCCCAGATTCCCTAACACCCAGTTAGCATCTGGAAAACATTTGTTTCTCCCATTAAACCGTGGCTCTAAATAAAAATGCTGTCCTTGGCTCCCGGTCCCCTTCCCACACACTTTGTTAACATGTGATTAAACACTCCAGCCCTAGCAGGCAGTCTTAGGGGTGGGGAAAGGTTATTAGCTAGTGGTTCAGAGCAGTAAAGGCACTTGGCTAGGATTCTCAGTGCCCCAGAGATATAATTATCTCACACACGATGGCTTTGCCACCTGTCACATCTTCTGTTAATTTTTTTTAATAAAAAATAATGAGAGGGGTTGTTTTCTTGCTATGTGACACAGCTTGCTTTGTGCTGAGCTAGGACAACACAGGCTTGCAGCAGTTGCCTCCTGAACTCCCTGCTCATGTTTTCTCTCTGCATCTGTCTTTGTCTCCCTACCAATGTCTCTGTCACTTTCTTCCTCCCCAACTTACATTCTGCATCCATCAGGGTATCCATCTGAGCATGGTTGCTCCACCTACAATCTCTCCACCTTACTCCCTTAACACCAAGGCTTTTCTGATACATTGTCTTCAATTGTTTTGTCTCAAATGCTTACATTCCCTGCCCCCACCCCTTCTTCCCTCCTTCTCCCCTCTCTCCTTCCTCCCTTCTCCCAGCCTTCCTCCTCCTAGTCTCCTGTGGACTCTCCTATATGAAGTTGGTAGCCTCAGGGCCTCCTTGAAGATTCCTCCTTCCCCATTCAATGACCCTTTGAGTCACACCTGTCCTATGCTTTCACCTGGAAGTTCCCCATGTCTTTAAGGCTGCACATAACTGTCAGTTTCCTGAGCTTCTGACAGGACCTGTGGCTGTTCCTTTAGGCCCAGCCGCAGCCCTCAGGCCAGGATTGTAATGGCCTTTCAGTTCCCAGCTGGCTTCTATTGCTTATCTTCACTTCATACCCCAGCATTGGCTGGGATCCTGTTCAGACAGCAGTGGGGTCTGTGATGACGTGCTCCTGCCTCTGGTTTCCAACTGGTGAGACTTTCACATCTGCAGAGAGACCTTCCTGTCCTCCATGGCTCTCATCAAGGTGCAGCATTCCCTACACACAGCCTAACCTAACTTCATGGGACCTGCTGAGCAGATGCTGTTTGCCACATGGCGCCTCCAGAGACTCTCCAGAGAGTGTTGCTTCCACTTAGAAAATACTGGGTTTGTAGACTTGTCAGGCGTTGGTTTTCACATTCATACACACAAACGTGCCAGGAGATGTTGACAAATAGGGTTTTGACTCTTCAGAGTTGTTCTACTTCACTCCACACATCCATCCAGTGCCCATTTATAGTCATGCAGGGACATCAAACTTCTCTAGAATTGCTGAATATCTTTTAAATGGAAGATGGGGCGCCTGGGTGGCGCAGTCGGTTAAGCGTCCGACTTCAGCCAGGTCACGATCTCGCGGTCCGTGAGTTCGAGCCCCGCGGCAGGCTCTGGGCTGATGGCTCGGAGCCTGGAGCCTGTTTCCGATTCTGTGTCTCCCTCTCTCTCTGCCCCTCCCCCGTTCATGCTCTGTCTCTCTCTGTCCCAAAAATAAATAAAAAAACGTTGAAAAAAAAAATTTAAATGGAAGAATATGCATATGTGTCATTTTGTAACATCTGCTTTTTCTCTTTCAGCCATCGGATTTCCAAATCAAAGTTCAGGTGAGTGAGATGCATGTTCATCTTCTTTCCTACTGCCCACCAGCTCTCTCCCTATGCTTTTGGGTAGCCCAAGGTAATACCTACCGGGTGGGGCAGTATAGTGAGGGTTTTCTTCTACGGAGTAAATGCTCTCTTCTGTACAGCTACGAAGAAAAGTCCTTTAAATCAGATCCAGCATATAATTCAAGGGTTGATATTTGTTGAATTTTCTTTGCCAGTCTTTTTGGCAGCACCATCTCTAGGAGGTTGTGAAACCCAATGTGTTTCCCTTATAAGATAAAGTCCAATTAAAATAAATGTAATATGGACACTTGCTGTTCTTGCCTACTTCATGTTTGTGGAACACAGTGAGAAATGAACTGTAAGGACTATGGAATGCACATAGGATAACTACACCTTTCTGCTTCACAGGATCTGTGGTCTTCAGCCCCAGATCTGCCTTTCTAGCCTCACCTCCCGTGCTCCTCTGCACATAGTCTTTGTTCCCACCACATGGAATGGTTAATTTCTTGCAGTCACCAGAATGTTCCCTGTCCTCTCAGACATCAAGGCCTTTGCATGTAGGCTTTCTTCTACCTGAATCACTGTGTCCACATGTCTTCATTCGGAGAATTCAGATTTTTGTTAAGAACCTCAAATGTTACTACATCTACCACATTCTCTGCAAACTCTCCAGGAGAAGTTACTCACCTCTCTCCATTCTCATAGTGCTTTCTTCATTCATACCTCTATCACAGCACTTAACATACTACACTCCAGTTATTGGTTCATAGGCCTATCTTTTTCAATAGCCCCTGCATGCCTCAGAGAGCCTAGCTAAGTGCTGGTCCAAGAGTAGGCTGTCCATACATGTATGTTGAATGCAAGAATGAATGGATTTGTGGAGTGGGGATGTGAATTTTCTCCCACAAAGCTTCTACATGCCAAAAATATTCGTTGTTTATGTTTTGTAATTGATCTAATCTTGCTTCCCTAGCCTCACCTACTGTGTAGCAGGAGCATAAATAACACTAAACTTTAGTCCAGCTGGGTAAATATAACCCACTGCTATACTTTAAATAGTCCTTGAAGGTGAAATGTTCAGTTTCTCATATTTCCATTTCGCCAGCTTTTCTCCAGGATGGAATCTGGATACATGGGGGCAGGGAACTTCAAGATCCTGGGAAGTAAACAGGCCTTGGTGAGGGCTGCTCCTGGAATCCTTCTGAGTCCTCTGCCTATCTCCCCTGTATGATGGCTAGTCTGGGCTTCTCTCTGAACTGGCCCCTACTGGGATGCAACAATCCATCTAGTTTAGACATCTATCTCTGGAGTCCATGGGTCCCCCCATATTTTCATTTGATCTTGAAATCTCTACCTCTGCTCTCTGACCTCCAAGGTCTGTCAGTCCACTGACTTCAGCCACCTCCACACCTCATCTGAGTGCATGGACACTTCCAGGTCCTTCACACTCCATAAACAAGCTACGGGAAACCCAGAGCACTATGGCAGGCTCACCTACCTACCCGCCTCCCACTGCTGTATTTGTACCAGCCTGAATAGAACTCTGAGTCAAAGACTGATGTCCCAGGGGGCTGCAGACAGCCCCCCATACTATACCCAATGAAGGCCACCACTAGCCTCAGTGTCTCCGGGCTTCCCCATGATTATTTGGGTATTCCTAAAGCAACCCTCTGCAACCTCTTGAGACTTGGCTTCTGGGCTGAGAATTAAGTGAGGACTCTGATGTCTTATTTTCACCCTATTTCTGATACCTTCTTTCTCCCATAATTTGCTAGAACTGGAAAATGCAGGCCTTTCTCCCCTTCTTCTTTCTTTCAATCCAAGACCTCCTTTACATAAAAGAAAAAAAAAAATCTAGGGTCAAGTCTACCAGGCCTAACTGGTACATGAAAAAGAGAGTTCTAAAAAAATATTTTAAAAACCTTTTTCTCTCAGTGATGCTTGAATTTTACTGCTTTATCTTCAGTATCTGAAGAAGTGGCATATACATAATAGGAACTGAATTAATATCTGATGAGTGAATGAATGAATGAATGGTCTTGCCTTAGTAAGACAATAGGCTTACACAAACTCAAACAAAATATCTAATTTGACAGCCAAAGCTGAGAAAGCATTCGTGTTCCTGACAGTTCCAAAGCTTCTACACAATAAGAGTAAAGGGATGTAAAAATCCATTTGAAAATATTTCCAAAATATCATTCTCATGACATGCAAGTGAATAAATCATAAATGAACAAATGAATGCATGAATGAATGAATGAACATGATCCAAAGGATTGGAAGAGAAATTACATCTTTATATGGACTCTGTCTAGTGAAAGATTATCCAGGAGACTGGGAACATTTTTTTACTCAGTGACCCATAGTGTAACCTGTGCTTTTGAAAAAGGAGAGGAACAGGACAGTGGTCCCCCTAAACCTCAGGGCTCTTTTCCAAGCTTTGAGACTCACCTCAACCTGCTGTCTGCTTAACCTCCTATATTCCAACCATTTGATCTCTGGGAAGAGTTCCTCCCTCTATAGCTACTGTTCAAGATACAACAGAGACACAAAGAGGAGACTTTCTGTTACCAAAAGGCACACTACTAGTAACTTGGCACTATCGTTCAACCCATTTTCAGATGAGGATACTGAGGCTGAGAGATGCAGATGGTCACCTGGCTTACATATGGCCAAGTGAGAACCCACACCCAGGTCCCATACTGCTAACCACTGTGCCAGACTAGTGATAAGGTTCTACCCAGGAATACTAAACTCTATTTCTGCTCAGCTATTATATCTTAGGCATGGGCAGGTAGCTCTACAGCAGGGCTGTTGAATAGAAATATGTGAGCCACATAAACATTCTAAAATTTTTTCTAGTAGCCATGTTAAAAAGTAGAAAAAAACAGGTGAAAATAATCTAATATAATTTATTTAACCCAGTGTATCAAAAACATTATCATGTCAACATGTAATTAATATAAAATTTTTTGTTTCTTTGTGTGTGCTTTGGTTTGGTTTTTGCTTTTTGGTGTTTTTTTCCCAAATTTTTATTTAAATTCTTGTTAGCTAACATATAGTGTAATATTGGTTTCAGGAATAGAATTTAGTGATTCATCACTTACATGTAACACCCAGTGCTCATCACAAGTGCCCTCCTTAATGATCATTGCCCATATAGCCCATCCCCCCACCCACTTCCCTCCAACACTTCAGCATTTCTGTCTTTGAGTCTTTTATGGTTTGCTTCCCTCTTTTTCTCTTTTTTTCCCTTTCCCATATGCTCATTTGTTTTGTTTCCTAAATTCCACGTATGAGTGAAATCATATGGTATTTGTCTTTCTTTGACTGACGTATTTCGCTTAGCATAATACACTCTAGCTCCATCCACGTTGTTGTAAATGGCAAGCTTTCATTCTTTTTGATGGCTGAGTGATATTCCATTACATATATACATATATGTGTGTGTACATACATATATACGTGTGTGTGTGTGTGTACACATACCACATATTCTTTATCCATTCATCAGACAGTAGACACTTGGGCTCTTGCCATAGTTTGGCTATTGTTGATAATGCTGCTATAAACATCAGGGTGCATGTAGCCCAATCTGTACTCTTGTATCCATTTGAATCTGTACTTTTGTATCCTTTGGGTAAATACCTAGTAGTGCCATTGCTGGATCACAGAGTAGTTCTATTTTTAACTTTTTGAGGAACCTCCATACTGTTTTTCCACAATGGCTACACCAGTTTGCATTCCCAACAACAGTGTAAAAGGGTTCCCCCTTTTTTTGCATCCTCACCAAAATCTGTTGTTTCCTATGTTGTTAATTTCACCCATTCTGACAGATATGAGGTGGTATCTCATTGTGGTTTTGATTTGTATTTCCCTGATGATGAGTGATGTTGAGCATCTTTTCATGTGTCTGTTAGCCATATGGATGTCTTCTTTGGAAAAATGTCTATTCATGTCTTTTGCCCATTTCTTCACTGGATTATTTGTTTTTTGGGGGGTGTTGAGTTTGATAAGTTCTTTATAGATTTTGGATACTAACCTTTTATCTAATATGTTATTTGTAAATATCTTCTCCCATTCCATCAGTTGCTTTTTAGTTTTGTAGATTGTTTCCTTCACTGTGCAGGTTTTTATCTTGATGATGTCCCAGTAGTTCCTTTTTGCTTTTGTTTCCCTTGCCTCCAGTGACATGTCTAGTAGGAAGTTGCTACAGCCAAGGTCAAAGAGGTTGCTGCCTATATTCTTCTCTAGGATTTTGATGGTTTACTGTTTCACATTTAGGTCTTTCATCCATTTTTAATTTATTTTGTGTATGGTGTAAGAAATGGTCCAGTTTCATTCTTCTGTATGTTGCTGTTCAGTTTTCCCAACACCATTTGTTGAAGGGTCTGTCTTTTTTCCATTGAATATTCTTTCCTGCTTTGTTGAAGACTAATTGACCATATAGTTGTAGGTCCATTTCTGGATTTTCTATTCTGTTCAATTGATCTACATGTCTGTTTTTGTGCCAGTACCATACTGTCTTGATGACTACATCTTTGTAATATAGCTTAAAGTCTGGAATTGTGAGGCCTCCATCTTTGTCTTTCTTTCTCAAGATTGCTTTGACTATTTGGGTTCTTTTGTGGTTTCATACAAATTTTAGGATTGTTTGTTCTAGCTCTGTGAAAAATGTTAGTGGTATTTTGATACAAACTGCATTAAATATGTAGATTGCTTTGGGTAGTGTCCACATTTTGACAATGTTTGTTCTTCTAATCCATGAGCATGGAATTTTTTCACATTTCTTTGTGTCCTCTTCAATTTCTTTCATAAGTATTCTATAGTTGTCAGAGTACAGATCTCTTACCTCTTTGGTTAGGTTTATTCCTAGGTATCTATCTTATGGTTTTTAGTGCAACTGCAAATGGGATCAATTCCTTGATTTCTTTTTCTGCACTTCATTATTGGTGTATAGAAATGCAAACAATTTTTGTACATTGATTTTATATTCTGCAACTTTGCTGAATTCATGTATTAGTTCTAGCAATTCTTTTTTGGTGGAGTCTTTTGGGTTTTCTACATAGAGTATCATATTGTCTGCAAATAGTAAATTCTTCCTTGCTGATTTGGATGCCTTTTATTTCTTTTTGTTGTTAATTGCTGAAGCTAAGACTTCCAGTACTATGTTAAATAGTAATGGGGAGAGCGGACATCCCTGTCTTGTTTCTGACCATAGAGGAAAAGCTCTCAGTTTTTCACCATTGAGGATGATATTAGCTGTGTGTCTTTCATATATGACTTTTATGATATTGAGGTATGTTCCATCTATACTTACTTTGTTGAGGGCCTTTATCAAGAATGGATGCTATGTTTTGTCAAATGCCTTTTCTGCATCTATTGAGAGGATCATATGGTTCTTATCCTTTCTTTTATTAATGTAGGGTATCACGTTGATTAATTTGCAGATATTGAACCACCCATGCAGCCCAAGAATAAATTCCACTTGAATATGGCTAATAATTCTTTTAATGAACTATTGGATTCAATTTGATAATATCTTGTTGAGAATTTTCACATCCATGTTCATCATGGATATTGGCCTGTAATTCTCCTTTTTAATGGGATCTTTGGTTTTGGAATCAAGGTGATATTGGCCTCATAGAGTGAATTTTGAAGTTTTCCTTCCCTTTATATTTTTTGGAACAGTTTGAGAAGAATAGATATTAACTCTTCTTTAAATGTCTGGTAGAATTCCCCTGAGAAGCCATCTGGCCCTGGACTTTTGTTTGCTGGGAGACTTTTGATTACAGATTCAATTTATTTGCTGGTTATGGGTCTTTTCAAATTCTGTTCCAGAATATTCTCATAATTGTTTGTATTTCTGTGGTGTTGGTTGTGATCTCTCCTCTTTCATTCGTGATTTTTTCTATTTGCATCTTTTCTCTTTTCTTTTTGATAAATCTGGCTAGGGGTTATCAATTTTATTAATTCTCTCAAAGAACAAGTTGTTAGTTTTTTAATATGTTCTACCTGGTTATTTTGTTTGTTTCTATATAATTCATTTCTGCTCTAATATTTATTATTTTCCTTCTTCTGCTGGCTTTATTTGCTGTTCCTTTTCTAGCTTCTTAAGGTGTAAGGTCGTTAGGCTATGTATTTGAGACTTTTCTTGCTTTCCAAGGTAGACCTGAATCGCAATATACTTCCCTCTTAGGACCACCTTTGCTGCATCCCAAAGGTCCTAGATTGTCCTGTTTTCATTTTCATTTGCTTCCATGTATTTTTTTTTATTTCTTCTCTAATTTCCTCGTTAATCCATTCATTCTTTAGTAGGATATTCTTTAACCTCCATGTATTTGTGGTCTTTCCAAATTTCTCTTGTGGTTGACTTTGAGTTTCATAGCATTGTGGTCAGAAAAGTTGGATGCTGTGTTCTTTTGTGCTTGTTGAGATCCGATTTGTGACCCAGTATGTGATCTGTTCTGAAGAATGTTCTATGTGCACTCAAAAAGAATATGGATTCCACTGCTTTAGGATGAGTGTTCTGAATATATCTGTTAAGTCCTTGCAGTCCAGTGTTTTATTCAAAGTCACTGTTTCTGTGTGCTGATTTTCTGCTTAGATAATCTGTCCATTGTTGTAAGTGGGGTGTTAAAGTCCCCTACTATGGCTACTTCAGCTTTCTTTTGGTGACCATTACCATGATATGTGGTTGTCCATCCCCTCACTTTCATTCTACAGATTTCTTTAGGTCTAAAATGAGTCCCTTGTACACAACATATAGATGAGTCTTGTTTTTTTATCCATTCTGATACCCTATTCTTTTGATAAGAGCATTTAGTCTTTGCATTTGCATTTAGTCTGTACATTAGCATTTACATTTAGAGTAATTATTGAAAGATATTAATTTAGTGCCATTGTATTAGCCTGTACAGTTGGTGTTTCTGGTGATGTTCTATTTTCTTTCTGATCTTTGGTTTTTTTTTGGTATTTTTTCCTCCACTCAAAGAGTCCTCTTTAATATATCTTGCAGGGCTGGTTGGGTGGTCACGAAATCCTTTAGTTTTTGTTTGGGAAACTCTTTATCTCTCCTATTCTGAATGACAGCCTTGCTGGATACAGTGTTCTTGGCTGCATATTTTTCCCATTCAGCACATTGAATATATTATGCCACTACCTTTTGGCCTGCCAAATTTCTTTGGACAGATCTACTCTGAACCTGATCTGTCTTCCCTTGTAGGTTAAGGACTTTTTTTTCCATTGCTGCTTTTAGGATTTTTTCATTGTCTGTGTATTTTGTGAATTTGACTATGATATGTCTTTGAGATGGCTGGCTTTTGTTGAATTTAATGGGAGTTCTCTGTGTTTCATGAATTTCAATGTCTGTTTCCTTCTCCAGAGTAGGGAAGTTGTCAACTATAATTAACTCAAGTAAACCTCCTCCTCCTTTTTCTTTATCTTCTTCTTCTGGGACTTCTATAATATGAATATTATTATGCTTTAAGGAGTCACTCAGTTTCCTAAGTCTGCATTCATGATCCAAAACCTTTCTTTCCCTCTTTTTTTTCACCTTCATTATTTTTCATAATCTTATCTTTTATATCACTGATTCATTCCTCTGCTTTGTCCATCCTCATTGTCATTGCATCCATTTGGTTGTGCATCTTGGTTATTGCATTTTTTATTTCAGCCTCATGAATTTTTAGTTCTTTTATCTCTGCAATAAGGGATTCTCTAGTGTGTTCTATGCTTTTCTCAAGCCTAGCTAATATCCTTATGATTATTTTCTTAAATGCTGGTTCAGACATCTTATTTATATCTATATTGATTAAATCCCTGGTCATAACTTCTTCCTGTTCTTTCTTTTGGGATGAATTCCTTTGTCTTGTCATTTTGTCTGGGTCACTAGTTTTTTTTTTGGGGGGGGGGGGGATTGTTAGAAAAGCCTGCTCCTATATTCCTGCTCCTGAGAGTGATAGAAGAGGTCCAAAAAAAAAAAAAAAAAAAAGAAAGGAAACTAGATCCTATTTCCCCTAGAGCTGAAGATTTTGCAGCATCCTATGATCAGTAGACTTGATGCATGCAAGGGGTTTGTGCTGGTCTTCTGGGGCTGTGGCCTGCTGCACTGAATCTCAGACTGACTTGTCCTAGTAGAGATGCACCTGCAGGGTACAGGGGGCAGAGCTTAGTGTAAGCAACTACAGCCTCCACTTGCTAGTGCTGTTTTGCTCACTGAAGTTGATCAGTGCTGATGGGTGGGCTAGGGTGGGGGGAATAGTGTCACCCCACTCTCTTGTCCCCGGAGTGGGGAGTTCATGCCCACCACTCTTCAGAAAGCCCTCACAAAAGAACAGACAAGCACCTCTTTTGTGTCCCTAGCCTCTTCCAGATCCCTGCCTTCACCCTGCCTGCGACCGAGCTGTCTGTCTGCCAGGTAGAACAGTACTCCTGTGTTTTATCTCAGGCATGCTGCTAGGTTTCAAAATTACAAATTTTAGAGATCTGTATGGCTCAAACACATGCTGATCCTCTGGGAGAGGGCCTAGCCAGGTTTTTGCCATTTGCTGGTTTGTCTCAGAAAATGGTCACGAGATCGTGTAGTGGTTCAGAGTTTATGGTAAAGAACAGCACAACTCCAGACAAACTTAGGCAGTGTCTTTTTTCCTATGCTAGGGAACAGGGCAGCACATTGGTGCTGCCACTTTTTTTGTCCCCAGAGGGGACATGCCACCACTCCCAAATGCACTCCAAGCAGGGAAACTGTTTATCTCTGTGCAACCCAGGGAATTCTCAGACCATGCTGCCCACTCCTGGGTCTCTACCTTCCTTCCCCACCAGAGCACCACCAAGCCCACCAGGCATGACCCTAGCAATGGCACAGACCTTCAAAATTTCAGCTTTCCAAGTGAAGGAAGCCATAGAGAGAAAGACATATACCATATGTTTTCACTCTTATGTGGGATCCTGAGAAACTTAACAGAAACCCATGGGGGAGGGGAAGGGGAAAAAAAAGAGGTTAGAGTGGGAGAGAGTCAAAGCATAAGAGACTCTTAAAAACTGAGAACAAACTGAGGGTTGATGGGGGGGTGGGAGGGAAGGGAGGGTGGGTGATGGGTATTGAGGAGGGCACCTTTTGGGATGAGGACTGGGTGTTGTATGGAAACCAATTTGACCATAAATTTCATATATTGAAAAAAAATTTCAGCTTTCCACTGCACTGCTCTCCTTTTCCCAGACAGTGGTTTTGGGGGAGAGTTTGTCTTGTACAGTTCCGTTCGTGCACTTTCACTCTTTCCTTCTCTTTCTTTCTCTTTTGCTACTCTCTATAATATCGGGACTCTGTCCCCATTGTGGCATCTGCAACTCTTCTCTCCCCCAAATCAACTCTCTGCAGCTCCTGTCTTCCACAGTGTGGCTGTTTTCTACCTCTTGTGCAGTTTTTCTCTCTTAGCCTTCAGATATTGGGTGTTCATGATGGTTTGATATTTATCTGTGTTTGAGGGATGAGGCAAGCTTAGGGTCCTCCTAGTCCTCTGCCATCTTAACTCCTGTTTAATATAAAAATTGAGATATTTTACTTAATTTTTGTACTAAATCTTTGAAATACAGCGTTTATTTTACACTTACTACATGTTTCAGTTTGGACTAGCCAATTTCAAGTGCTCAAGAGCCACATGTGGCTAGTAGCTACTGCACCAGATGGGGTGGCCCTAAAAAGTCTGAGAAGATACAAAATGGCAACCCTCTAGTCTAGATTCTACAGTCCACTGATGTTGTGTGTTTAAGGAATAACAAAGCAGGGCAATGGATTGAAAATGTCATGAAAATTATCAAAGTAGATCTGGAATTATTTCAGTCTGCTGCTAGGATTTCCACTACAGATGCAAGAAGAATGTATCTTCGTACTTTCTGCCTGATTATGGCAGCCATGATTGAATGGGAGCATACAGGAGAAAAGCATAGTAGTACAGGGGGGAAATGGAGAGGGAATTTTTGCAACTCAGAATAATTTTGTAAACAGTGAAGAGCCTGTTTTACTCTTTAAAAAGATTCTAAAATTTAAGTTTTAACAAAATGTCCTGATCATTTTCTCAGTTTAACAATGACAAATAAGACAATTTGAATTTCCAGACATTTGCAATACAGAATGATACAAAGTCATGGTTTATTTAAAAGAAATATTAGAAGAGAAACTTTAGAGGAAACTCAGCAAATTATAATCAAGTTATAATGTTCAGGCAATATTAGGGGATTCCTTTTGTAAGCCAAGTCTCCACTTTGAGGAATTAGTTATAATAACGAATTTTGCAACATTTGGGCATCATGGTTCAGAATAGGATTTAAACAGTTAGGGAACAAGTTATTTAGAAAGTCTTATGCAACTTGCAGGGATTAATCAGATAACCTGTTGGAGTTTCCAGATCTTGACTTTACAGAGTTCTGAAGTGAACCCCATGGGGTTCTAAAATCTGGAAGGACTGTCTTGCCCCATCTTCAGTGAAATGAGCAGCAAGGACAAGGCACATATATAAATTTTCCTAATCTCTGATAGTCCATTTTAAGTTACATATAGTATAAAAGAGTTAAATTTAATCATTTTCTGTGTTGCTTGTTCCCAGTTAAAGAAAAGATAGGAACTTATTCTAGCCACTAGAAAGAGCCTGAAATGTCCACCATTTTGCTGTTGTCTACTCTTCTAGATGCCTGACAAAAATTATATGCCAAGCAAACTCTTTTAGTAACACTGCCCTTTCCTCACCCCCACTTTCATCCCTGGGTCACAAGAGCTCCAGGCTCTCAAGTCTTGTCTTCAGCAAGACGTTAGTAAATCTGCATAGAGTTTGTCTCTGCTGTTCTACCAACCTATCAGTCAAATGTCCTTACCATGTGAAATGGACTGCACTAAGTACTGTGGGTCTATAGCAAAGTGTAAGACATAGTCTTTTTCCCTCAAGGATCCTATGATCTCACTGGAGAGGCAAGAACCATATACTAAAAGATAACTGACAGTATGGGGAAATGAGAAATCATTTCTTTTGGGTAACCTTTGCTGGCTCCTCCACCCCTGGCTAGGAGGCCCTTTGGTGTGTTCCTGTGGCACCTCTGTGAAGCCTGCCTTGGTGGTAAGCAAACTCTTTCATTGCTTACAAGGGTCTTTAAGCATGAGTTTTATGCAAAGACTGTCTATCCTGTTAACTGTTGAATATCTATTACCTATCCCATGATAGGTGTTTAATACTTATTTCCTTAATGTATAACTAAAATGAGTAATGCAGACAATAAGTGTGACAGGAGTACTAAGTCTAGGAAAACTAGAAAATTTCACCACGGAGAAGCTGGGACTTGAGCTAAGCCCTAAAGAATGGCAGGACATAGGAAGGGAAGGTCCTGGCAGTTGTGGGGACAGTCCATGTAGGTGGAAAGGCAAGAGTAAGGCCCAGAATTAGGAAAAGGTAAGGTGGATCCCAGGGTGAGTGAGCAGAACTTTCCCATGGGGATGCAATGATACAGAATTTTGAAGAAGTAGATTAGGCACATTCATATCCACCTTTCTGTCCTATGTCTACATATGGGAACTTCTATTTCTAGAGTAAATGACTTTTGTGCTTAGTGTGAAGGGAACATGAATAGCAGGCAAATTTCTCCTCCCTATTTTATCATTTAATTTCTATATCCTCCGTGTGTATGTAAACACACAAATAAATTTACACATTCTAATAAATCATTACATTTATTATACAGTAGGAAGTGTTGCCAGGAAACCAGTTGTCAAGCAAAGCTATATTTTGAAGAGTGGGAGGTGTATAATTATCTTTAAATACTTTCTCTGGATAGTAATTACCCCCACCCCCACCCCAGCCCAAATCCATGTGACTCCCCTGAATGGATGTGCACAGGAACAGCACATTTAACAGCCACTACCCTATCCGACAGCCACTCCTTCAGCGAGTCAGGCAGTTCTAGACCCATGGGATAGGCCTGACTATGTGGTACCTCGTATCCGAAACTCGGGACAAGAGGAACTTAATCAAGTTCTCAGTATTAAACTGACTCCAAGTCCATTTTTATATACTGTAAAGAAATGCAAACTTGATTCTTTGGACTCTGAATCACAATTATCAGTGATTTCTGTAACATAAAATTATATCTATTTAAAATATTCTTTGAAACTACAGTGTAAGCTATTTAAGACTAGATAGAAGTTTGTCCTGAAAATTCATTTTTTAGGAAAAAATTGCACCAAATTTTTCTACAGTATTAATAACCACAATAATAGGGAAGAATCAGTGTCCTGTCCTGTCAAGATAAGACTCCTCAGTACCGAGAGCTGGCAAACTCCAGAGGACCACCAAGAACCCCTTGTCCCACTCCTTTGCCCCTCTCCTCAGCCTCCCTCATCTTCATTCTTACCCGGGGTGGTATGTCTAGGAAGATGTAAGCCTCCCTACATGCATTTCGAAACCTTAATTTTCTGACCCCAATGCATTTCTTCTCTATGCAGTGAATTACCCCCAAGTAGCATGTAAGTATCCCCTACAAAGAGATAGCACACACTAGAGATGGCATTCAAGTACCCATGATGAGGTAGGGTCAGATCAGAACACTATGTGATTAATTCTTCCTTCCCTCCCTGTTCTGCAAGCCAAAAACTAAGTTCTGTCTGCAGTTCTGAGGAAACAGTTCTCTTCTTAAATGTACTTCTCACTTTTCTAGTCTCCTAATAGATTTTAACAAAGATTTGGTAACAGGGTTTTCCACAGACAGTAGGTAGAAAATACAGAGTGAAAACATAAATGAAGTCAAGCTGTCTTGAAAGTCAGTTTGGGGGTGGGTGGATGAATCCATAGCAGCAAGGATCTGCATTTCTAGAAACGTAGAATACAGATGTGAATACAGATATTCATGGACTATTGTTCCAAGATGCTTCTTTGTTCCTTCCCTGCCTTCTTTATTACCCACACAGGGGCACTGCCTTCTGACTGCCTGTTGGGTCTCTCTATATACATGACCTGCAAGCACTCCAAATCTATTTCCTGAGCTGGGCGCCCCTACTTTCCCTTCATAGCAACCTCCCTGCCCAGAGCACTGCTTCTCCTTGTCTGTACCTATATTGGCTAGAGGTGCCACTCTCCAAATCACCCCAGCTAGAAGTTTTGGCTGTCTTTCCATACCTTTCTCTCTTACCTTGCACACCCAGTCAAACTCAAAGTCCTATTGATTCTGCCTCCAAAATTGTGGAGTGTCAACTCAGTGTCCTCTTTTCCATTAATAAAGCTACTGCCTTCATCATCTCCAGCCCAGATGGTCAAAAGAATATTTCTCATACTACCTCTGATCTAGAAGTTGTTTTGTTGTTTAGTTGGTTTTCTAAAATCAAATTCCATCATTATCTCTCTGGAAATCATTAAGGTGGCCTCTGTAAGTCTCCCTCCCAGGCACTTCTCCACGATCCCCTTCCTTCTCTCCTTTGTTGCTACTGCCAGCATTTATCAAATGTTTGGTCAATGGAACTACCAAACATAGCTATGTATTTTCTCTGTATCTAATAAGGATGAAATTTGGGAAAGCTATAAACTCCTGCACCATAGAATTTAAAAATGTGAGTGACTCCTTGGTTTAATCTAGCTTAATGGTTCTCAACCATGGTTATAGATTAGAACCCTCTGGGGAGCTTTAAAAAATACCCAGCCCCCAGAGAATCAGATTTAATTGATTTGGAGTTGGAGCCTAGGTACTAGTGGGAGGTTATGATTGTTTTTTTAAGCTACCCCAGGTAATTTCATGTACAGCCAGGTTTGAGAATCATTGACAGAAGTCCCTAACCAAGAGACCAAAGGAACATTTTAAGGACCATAGCTAAGCTTCCAGGGGTCCATGTGCTGTTGTATGAACTAGTATGCAGAGATGTGTGTGTATGTATGCGTGTGTGCATGTATGCTCTTTTCTGAACAGAGGATCTAAACATTCATCAGAGTCTGAAAACATTCCATAACCCCATAAAGGCAAAGAACTTCTGATCCAGATTCAGCCCTTACACTTTACAGATGAGGCAGCATCTGGGCGAGAGACTGGGCTGGGGTCAGGGGAGAACCAAATCTGGCTCTGCCACTGTGTGATATTAATCAAGGTATTCAACCTCCATGGCCCTTAATTTACTCCTCCTCAAAATCAGGATAACAACTGCTTTTCAGGGTTATTTAAAGAATTAAAGAGAAGGCATAGAAAGTGCCTAATATGGTAACAGGCATAGATGAAGTTTCATTAATGGTAGACATTACTAGTCCTATTCCTACCATCACTACTAATAATTCTCCTAATACTTGCAATATAATTTTGAATAATGCTATTATTATTAAAAAAATATCTATTTATACCAGATGCAATATATGGTGTGTATATATATATATATATATATATATATATATGGATTTTATTGATCTGCACAACAATCCTGTGAGCTTGGCCCTATTCCTGTTTTACAAATGGGAAAAATCAAAGCTTACAAGGGGCAGGGCTACACCTGAGGCCACACAAGTGACAGATCCTGGTTAACTTGACATGAAGCTTATCTGTTTGCCACCAGATTGTACTGCTCTGGTGAGGCCAAGTCCATTAAGGGAAGAAAGGAAACCACTATGGTACCTTTCATATTGGAAAAAATCTGAATTTCACAGTCACCTCCCTCCCCATCCCTCTCTCCTTGCTCCTTTTCCAGCCGCTACTGGCGTCGGTGGAATCGGTTCTGCAGAAGAAAGTGTCGTGCTGCAGTCAAGTCTAATGTCTTCTACTGGCTTGTGATCTTCCTGGTGTTCCTCAACACACTCACCATCGCCTCAGAACATTACAACCAGCCCCACTGGCTCACGGAGGTCCAAGGTGAGAGGCAGCCCCTGGCACTATCCTGCTTTACTCTTGTTAACTTAGCCCTAAATCCCAGGGAGGGAATGGTCACAGGCACAAGGTTGATGGGAAAGTTGCCAGTGGCCGTGGCTCTTGGCAGGCACCATGCTGGAGATACCAAGGGCCTGACAGCTTGCAAGCCCCATAGTAAAATGTTCAACCTCATTATAAACAGATGTGGCTCACCTGTGTAGGCCCACACCATCTGCCTACCCCAACAGTCACCGTTGGGTCCAGGTGACAAGGACACATGCTGCCCCCTGTTTGGCTATCTCAACCCTTGGCTGCCAACTTCCCAGAATGGATTTTCAATACAATAGCCTGCAGGTGGACCTGCCAGAATGTGTGAGGATGAGGTGAGCAAAAAGCCAAGAAAGAGGACAGTAGTGGCCTGAGCACGAGGAGCTGTCCTCAATGGGCAGTTAGTACCCTTCCCTGAACCCCTAGAAGAGGACCTCCTTAGCCAGTGCCTCAGCTCCATGCCCAGGGAGTCAGGCAGACACAGGGGCTGCATTCCAGAATGCTGGGTGGTGGACAGTCTCCCAGTGTAGAGGGCAGATGGGTGACTTGGCTCCCCCTTTTGGCTGATTGGTTTGGGCAGATTACTTACCTCTCAGAACCTCACTTCTCATCTCTGAAAAGCTGCTGGGAGGAATAAAGAAGATCAGCACACAAAGCCTTTGATGCATGGTAGATCCTCGATACATATTTACTGTGATTATTACTAGATACCCCTTTCTTGTCACTTTGGCCCCAATTGTTCTGTTCTGGCAGCAACATATGGGAGAGGTGTCCTGGCTGGGAAGGGAAGCATCTGGCTTTTTCTCCAGTGGTGATAATTACTGTTTTCTTTCTCCTCCTCCCCCCTCTCCCCACTCTCACATCTGTGTTGGGATCCTACCCCCTCTCTTGAACCCACCAGACACGGCCAACAAGGCACTACTGGCCCTTTTCACTGCGGAGATGCTGCTAAAGATGTACAGCCTGGGCCTGCAGGCCTACTTTGTGTCCCTCTTCAACCGCTTTGACTGCTTCATCGTGTGTGGGGGCATTCTGGAGACCATCCTGGTGGAGACCAAGATCATGTCTCCCTTGGGCATCTCTGTGCTGAGATGTGTCCGGCTACTGCGGATATTTAAAATTACAAGGTATTTGGTTTCTCACCTCCCTTTGGACCTGGAACTCAGGTAGAAGTTCTTCCAGAAGGCAAGGGAGGCAGAAAGTCCTGGGTGGGAGAGTAGCTGCTGTTTCTTAAGAGGTCTATCCTTGGCTCATATATGATGGAGAGGATTTTTTCTTCATTTAGATGACATATCATTTATAAGTACCTTTGACCACTGCTACCAGAGACAACTCAGTGGCACAAACAAATTTGGGATTTATTTAGTTACATAAAAGAAGTATAGAGGGGCACCTGGGTGGCTCAGTCAGTTAAGCAGCTTACTCTTGATCTCAGCTCAGGTCATGACCTCACAGTTCATGAGATTGAGCCCTGTGTCGGGCTCTGCACTGATACTGTGGAGCCTACTTGGGATTCTCTCTCTCTCTCTCTCTCTCTCTCTCTCTCTCTTTCTGCCCCTTCCCTGCTCACATGTGTCTCTTTCTCACTCTCTCTCTCAAAATAAATAAATAAACTTTAAAAAAAAGTGCAGAAGTGGGCATCCCAGGTTAACTGAAGAAGACAGAGACCCCGTCCCCTCTGTCCTTTTTTTTTTTTTAATGTTTATTATTTTTGAGGTGGGGGGAGGAGCAAAGAGAAAGGAAGACACAGAATTTGAAGCAGGCTCCAGGCTCTGAGCTGTCAGTACAGAGCCCAACCTGGGGCTCAAACCCACAAATGCAAAATCATGACCTGAGCCAAAGTCAGATGCTCAACTGACTGAGCCACCCAGGCACCCCTCCCTGTTGTCCTTTGCTTTGACAGCCTTAGAACCACCATTCTCTGGGTCATTAGGTGGCTTTCAGAGATTGAGCCATCATGTTTGAATCAAGGCAGGGAGAAGAGAAACAGCAAGGGACCAAAGCAGACACCCATCCTGGCTGAGTCAGCCCTTCCAGAGCTCTTTGAGAGATCTTACCAAAGGATCTGTTCTCATGGCCACCCCAACTGTTCGAGAGACTGAGCAATGTGGTCTTTTTCCTGTGCATGTGCTGCTGAAAATGCAGTCCAGTTTCCTTAACTGAGTAAGGATGATGGCTATCATGGCACAGATGGCTTTCACCCCTCCTTCCTCACATTCACCCCCTCTCCGTCTGCCTGTCCATCCACCCACCCGAAGACTACAGTCTCCCCAGCTCTCGGGGTCAAGCAGTGATTCTCATGAAGAGGAGGCATAGGCGGGGGCATGGGGCCAGGCAGCATGCTCTAGGACAGTCATTTCGACTGTGCTGTGACCTATTTGAGTGGTGAAATCAATTGATTGAATCACAACCATCATTTTTAAGCAGCTTTATTGACATATAATTTACATACTATAATTCATGCCTCTAAAGTGTACAGTTCAGTGTTTTTCTGTACATTCACAGAACTTTGCAACCATCACCACAATTTAGTTTTAGAACATTTTTATCACCCCAGAAAGAAACCCATACCCACTCCTCATTCTCCCCACATTCCTCCCAGCAGCAACCAATAAAATTTACTTTCTATTTCTGTAGATTTCCCTATTCTTGACAATTTCTATAAGTGACATCATGCAGTCTGTGGTGTTTTGCGACTGGGCTTCTTTCACTTATGTAATGGTTTCAAGATTCACCCATGTTGTACCGTGTGTCAGTACTTTATTCCTCTTTATGGCTGAATAATATTCCATTCTGTGGATACGCATTGTGTTTGTATGTTCATTCATCAGTTGATGGATATTTGGTTTATCTTTACCTTTTGGCTACTATGAATAATGCTGCTATGAATATTCATGTGTAAGTTTTTGTATGGATTTTCAGTTTCATTTCTCTTAGATATATACCTAGGACTAGAATTTTTAGGTCATCTGATAACTGCACATTTAAGATTTTGAGAAACTGCCAAACTGTTTCCAAAGAGACTGCACCATTTTGCATTCCCACTGGTGATGTATGTGGGTTCCAATTTCTTCACATTCTCATTTTCAGTGAAAGATTTAAATAGAATAGGAAACTCTCAGAAGGCCTCACATGAACATAAGCATTGTTTCTTAAAAATCTTTGAGATATATGTCTGAGTTGCAGTAGGTTGTGGTCAACCTTGAAGGGACATATCAGAAACATGTGAAAGGGAGGAGGCTCAAACTCTGACAAACCTCCTCTTTGTTAGAGTCTCTGCTTTGGGATCCCAACTGATAATAGGGCCACTGAAACCATCAGTTGTATTGTATTGGGAAAAGAGGGAGTGGGCTCAGTATCTTTCATTCAGGGATTTGAAGGTAACCATACCTGCTTGATGTGTTCTGAACATGGCTGTATGAGTAGTCAGGGCTTGCAACACTGCCCTCAGTTTGTTGTTCTCTTTATGGCTCTCTCAGCAGCCGCCAGCACACATTCCTGGGGTGCTGTCGAAGGTCAGATGAGAGAAGGCATTTAAACAGTGCCAGGCCCAGGGACACTCAGCAGCCAGAAGACTTATTATTAACCTGTTTATTATCTTTGTTGTTATTTGGAGGACGGAGAGGTGGGGCCCTGAGAGCCACCTACACATATACAGTCTCTTACTTCTGTTTCTCTCCCATGTTCCTACTATGCATCAAGCTCTGAGAGATAAGGGAAGAGAGGTATGGTATGACCTGAACCCAGGAGAAGTTTAAAGTCTGGCTAGGGAGATGGAGTTTGTGCATATGAAACCATTGAAAGAAAATCTAAGACAGAATAAAATGAGCTGGCAAATGTTGGGACAAGGATGGGAATACGTGCTATTAGAAGTTGGGAAAAGAAGAAAGTCCCTGGGGAATGTTTAATGTCACAGGATGGACTTCAAGGACATGCAGAATTTAAACCCACAAGTTTAATGTTCCTGAGCAAACACCTCCCTTCCCCTCACCCCAGAAAAAACTCTTTCTGTATGCCCTGAATATCTTGACATTACAGAAAACCCTTGGCTTGTTACTAAAAGTAGTAGAAATATAATAACAATTATTGTTAATATGCATCAGTACTTACTCTGTGCACCTAGTGTGGTCTGGCTTTTTTCACTTGACTCGTCCTCACACTTAACTGTAAGAGAGGGTCAGAGGAGTGTACTATTATCATGATTCCCATTTTATAGATGAGGAAACTGTGGTTTAAAGATTTAAGTCACTTACCCAAGCCACACAAACTGCTCAGGGATGAATCTGGGATTAAGTAGCAGATCTGTGTCTGACCTCAGGTTCTGTGCTCCTAACCATGACCGTGAACTGTGAAGTTGACTGCTGAACTGTCTTGTCTTTATCCCAGAGGTGTGCCTTAAAGGATTTTTACATATGGATTCTTGTTGTTGGATATTTGCTGATTCTACCTGTTCCTCCTTGGGTCTGGTAAAAGCTATTTTTCACTTGGAGTTTTCAGTGCCTCCTAAATAGTTCTCAAAAGTCTATGTGTTTGGGGGTTTGTTTTTGCTTTTGTTTTTTAGGTTCCTATAGAAAAGAATTCTTGTTCCTAGATATTGTCATAGAGTCTTAAAGAGATTTGACATTCATTCTATTTCTAATCAATAATTTATCTACTTCTAAGCTGAAACTATTGCCAAGAAGCCATTTTTAAAAATCTGTCTTTGTCAGAGAGCTTCCCATAGTCCCTCCAAAAGAAAGATTAGTGGTATTTCAGATCTCTGTAAAGTCTATAAACAGAATAATTTCATTATCTAATTGGAAGTTACTTTGGCAAAGGCCATCATCTTCCTGTTTTGCAAGCCTCCAACCCCTCGGGTGCTTTTGGAAAACAACATAGAGACTATAACTATGTGGGGAATCCCATGCCCCTTCTGAACCTTGTCTCCAGTATACTCCAGTGACCAAGAAAATGCCTAAAATATGGTCTGGGAGTGGACATCTGGTCTCTAGAGATGGGTCATCTTGAGATGGTCCTGTCATCAAGCAAGCATATTTCTCTATCTTCTTTTAAAACCTCTTAGAGAAAATTTTGTAGTATCTCAGTATTATTAGTATGTTAAAAAAGCATTTTTTCACAGTGCATTCTGACCCAGTGATTGTGATTCTCAGACACAGTTAAACTCAATAAGAGCTCATGAAGGACACACACCTCAGGAGATTTCGACCAGCAACTTCTAGAGAGTTCCATACTGGTAATCCAGTGACCTCACTTTGAGAAACGCTGGTCTAATTTCCTGCTGCTGTCCTTTGTCCACTTCCCTGTGCTAAAATATGGACCTTCATATACAATTGGAAACCTTAATTCTTTCATCTGCTTTCCCTTCTCTATACTGTAGCCCCTAATCATGTTATGATTGTACTTTGATAGTTCCTGACTGAGAAAACATATGATAAAGAGCTACTATGAATTCAGCAAAGTCTTTAAATTATTTTAATTTTATTAATTCCTATACACTTGTATACATTTGAAAAGTGGTAATGTACACACAAGATGACTATTTATCTAGAGTGCTGTAATGTTTGGTGTATTCATGGATTTGTGGACGCCTTCCTAAAATTCCAAGCTTCCCTTACCTCACCCAAGACCTGCACTCTGAGTTTGGAATACTGACCTAGACTAAGAACCCTCAACCATGATGTCAAGACACAATGGTATGTCCAGAGCAGTTGAACAGTGCATAGCAATAATTTGTTATTATAGGAGATTAAATACCAAAGTTTATGAACAGTTAGTTTTCTAAAAAGTAAATGCAAATAAATTCAAGATTGTTCCTGTAACACCCTCACTGTTGGTCATTTGCATTCCCAAATGCTTTTATGAATGGGCAAGAATGGGCTAGAGTTACCACTCTTCATGTTACCTGAAGGGAGCAGAAGTTTTTGATATATGATGAATATGAATATGATACATGAAGAAAATGAATTTTCAGCATGGCTATTTTTGTGTATTTTGTCAAAATCTGAGAATTCATTAGAGAGTATACTGTGCGTATGAATACCATCCATCCTACATGTCTCATAAAAAAAAAAAAAGAAAGACTGGGAACCCTGCACTGGACTGTAAATCAGTTGACTACTGAGTGTTAATAATATTGGGAGTGGTAAATTACCACTAAATTATGAAATAGGGAAGGCAAGATTCCTGCCTCAGTGAGAACAGAGAGGCATACATGTGGCCAAAATATTTGTCATCTTTTGATACATTACCCATGACAGTGGGCCTTCCAGCCAAGTAATAGATTGGATTCTTTCTCCTGCTTTGAGGTTTTACAGGGCTCTTGAATGTTGCCAGTTTTTAATATCAAGTATGTCTACTCTTTGTCAGTCCAGTCTGACTTATTCTACATGGAGGAAGAAAGACCTCAGTTAGACTAAATCTGGATGTGATTTCAATTTACTAATTGCATTTCATTTTTTATAAAGTTTGTTTTTAAATGCACTGAAATCCCTCCAGCCCTTGCTGTTTTCTCTCTTAAACCTTAAATCCATTTCTTTCTCCTACTGCTCCTCCCCTGTGGCTCCCTTCCCAGGCCCTGAAATGTGAGTTTGGGCTGACTCAGCATAGACAGATTTACAGATGAATCATGACCACATATGGGCTCCATAGAGCCCCAAGGTAAGAGCCTTTCGCAAATTCTCCAGGCTCTAAATGTCTCCATTTCAACTGCCAGAATCTGACCATGAGCATCAGATCCACCTCCACACTGCCCTGACCCTCCCCACTCTAGCCCTCCTCTTCTCAGGACACCATGGAGGCTCTGAGCTCCTTACGGACCATTATTAAAGAGATATGTTTGGCATCTGCCCAGTTCCCAGGCCAGAGTCTATGAAGAAGGCAGCTCAGACTCAAGAGCCTGCTCACTGCCTTCAGCATGAAGGGTGGTTATTCTCTGGAATGGTGACTGGCTGGTATTATCTACTGGGGATTAAGAAGACCCAGATGAGGATGACTTGAATGTGTTCCTTCCCTAACCCTGACACATCTGGTACAGGGGCCCACTAGTGAACACTGAGTAGCTCTGCGGTCCAGGAGCTCAGAGGAGCACAATCCCAAGGCAATCCCAAGATGAAGACCAGATGACCTTGCCAGCATGACAGGGTTACATTCCCCTACTGGGAATGTATTCTCAGTGCAACCAAGGCCTCTTATGCAAACAGAGAAGACAAGACCTTTGAACTTGTTATCCAAGGCAGGGTTTGACTCTAAAGCAAAACACATAAACTGTGCATTCTCCTAGAATGGAAGGGGCAGAGGTAGATATCAGCAGGAACTAAACTGGTAGATTTGGCCTTGAGCTCCAAGCTGTCCCAGACCCTGACCACGATAGTATAGAATTCTCTGGCTCTTCCTGGACCAGCACATACCTAGTTCAGCCTCCTACCTCACTAATCCTTCCAGGCTCTATTGTGTCTTACAGAACCAGAGGCCAAATTTACTGAAGGGCTAGTCCTTGTACACCCACCTTGTACATCCCTGTGGCAAAGCTGAGCTTCCTCCTTGAATGAACCTTCTGTGCTTCGCCCAGTTATCTTATGTGACCTGCATTTCTCCTCCCTTCCTTAGGAATAGTGTATAGAAGCCTCATACCACACAGATTCACCACATGAAGTTTGCTTTATAAATACTCTACCAACAATAGATCACTACCATCAACACTGAGAGGAGTTTTATTTTGGAGAGGGTTGGGGTGTTTTTACCCCTCAGGACAAGAAGAGTTGGGACAGGTATAAATTTAGCTATGAACCTCTCTGGAACAGAGAGGAAGTAGGGTGGAGCATTTTCAAAGCACCCTAAAGCTGTTAGTACTGTTATTTTGAAGGTCTTTTATTTATAGCAGGCTCGATGTTCTCCTCCATACCTAGACTGTAAAGAACCCTGCCCTGAGCTATTTGAAGCAAAAGTTCACAAGATGAAAGTTCCAGTTCAACCAAGGTTCAGGCCACTTTCTGCCACTAAAGATAAGGGAGAAGTCCACAGGGCCCAAACAGACTTAGCAGAAAGAATGATGGAGATACAATACCCCTGAACACATGGTGGTCATTTAAGCCAAGAGAGGCAGAGGGGAAAGTTAGCAAAAGTGAAGCCATAGTCAGCAAGTGAAAGAATTTAGGTAACAAAGAAATTGTCTGGATCAGAAAACCCTCACGTGCACCCTACTTTAAAGAGAGAACAGTGGGCTAGGTTGTATGGAGGATGGGGTGGGCAAAGACACACTTTGTAGAGAATGATTTAGAGCCACAGGAGAATTGAAAAGTTGAAAGGATGACCATAGCCAGTGGAGTGTCTGAGGATGGTGGGGTGGAGGGAGGGGAGTCTTTAAAGCTGGGCATGTGCATCTGGGGCTGTGAATCCCCAAATACAGAATGAGACTTCTGTGTATGTGGATGTGTGTGTGCACTGTTCTGAAGACAAGATGCTCAGTTTTCCTGTCTCTCTATGAGGCCCGGACATTAAATAGTTTGTTCTGCTGCTGCTCACCTTTCTCCAAAGATGTTCATTTTTGGTGACTGTGTGTGCTTCAGCAGTTTTAATTGATTAGGATAAAACCCTCAGATGATTGCTAATATGCCACTAACTCTTTTAGTTTTTATGTCTAGAAGCTAATGTATCTAAAAACGAGAGTGATTCTGAGACCTGAGGCATCGTCTGATCTGCATGTCATGGTGATAACAGCCACCAAGAATCAGATTGACATTAAGGAAGAGAGAGCTTCAGGACTTGCATGGCTGCCAGCATTTCATTTAAATGCTACTTCATGTCACCCTTCCCAGAGGCTGCCACCTGTCACCTACAATTCTCATTGATATCAGTGGTAATGAGGCCCCCGCCCTATCTGCTGCTATCAGCCAAGGCGTGGGAGGCTCCAAAATCCAGCTTTTCTCTGACCCCTAATTGTGTTCTTTGCCACATCAGTTCAGCAGTCCCTTTGTCTCAGTCCTTTAGAGAGCACATAAAACGTCTCCAACCATGTGCACATTAGGGATGGACACCTTCTGTTCAGCAAGCTGTATGCCCCTCGTAATGCCAGACTACTGGCACCAGCTCTCCTCCCTTAATTCTGCTCCAAAGGAACAGAAAGTACAGGTGGCAAGCCAGCTACAGGGCAGACCCCACCTTGCCCCTATTGAATGGAAAGCAACTGGAAGTTGAAGATAAACAGCATAAACAGCCATTTGTTTCTTTGTCTTCACTGTGTCTTAACTGCGTGACTGGTCCTAAATGCATTATCTTTTCAGTCTGGGTGTTTTTCATGAGGAAGGTAGGATGCCATCAGTTTATCTGGTTGCAGTTTGTCCCTTAAAGTCTGGTTCAAGCCCTTCAACCCACAACCATTGGTTTTCAGCCACCAGGATGGGAGTTCTTCCACAAAGGAGACACATGTTCACAGAACTCTTTGGGAAATCCTACTGCAAGGGTCTCAAAGCCATAACAACCCTATCTTCTATACATAATCAACTTTATACATAATCACTTTCAACCCTATACATAATCACTTTTTTCTTTTTTTGTTAAGATATAATTGGCATATATATTAGCCATTCTATATAACATTATATTAGTTTCAGGTGTACATAATGATTCGATATTTGTATACATTGCACAGTGATCCCCACAATAAATCTAGTTAACGTCTGTCACCCTAAATAGTTTCAAATTTTGTGTGTGTGATGAGGATTTTTTAAATTTACTCTCTTAGAAGCTTTCAAGTATACGATACAGTATGATTAACTATAGTTACCATGCTATCCATTCCATCCCCAGACTTATTATAACTGGAAGTGTGTAAATTTGACCCCCTTCATCCAGTTTGCACATCCCCCAACCCCAATCACCTATCTATTCCCTTAATACATAATAGTTGGACTTAATGTCAGGCAGTGGAATAGTCAGGAATCTCAAAAACTCTACCCATGAACTTAGGGAAGTTATAGGAAAAGAAATGATGTGAGAGAGGTGTTTTCAGGCAAAGTATGTTTGACTTAAGTACATGTGTGAGAGGCCACCACCACCCCACCCCTTCTCCTGACACACATACATAGAACTATCTTGTAATCCCATGTCCCTTGCTTTCCCCTCCAGTAAGTATAAATGTGTCACATTTATAGTAAGATTCATTCGTTCATTCAACAAAATATTCATTGATCACCTCCTTTGACTAGCCATTGTTCTAAGCACTAAGGATACAAACAAAGCAAGTGAATTCCCTGCTCTCATGGACATTACATTCTCATGGCAAGTGGTAATGAGTATATTAAATAGTGGGAATAGGAGATAGATGTGGTCAAGGGAGGACCACTGTAGTGAGGGGACATTTGAACAGAGGCCTGCAGGGACTGAAGAAGTGAGCCACACAGAGTTCTGGTGGAAACCTCTGTATACAGCAGAAAAACAGGGACCAGGGCAGGAGTATGCATGGAGGCTGGGGGAGCAGCGGGGGACCAGTGGGCTGGGGCAAAAGGGGTGGGGAGAGTGGGAGGAGATGAGGAGATGAGGTCTACTTGGCAGTAGAGGCCAATTCCGCATGATCTGTTAGGCCTTCCAATGGGAAGCAAGAGCATGAAGCAGTTTTGAGGTTTAATGTGACTTACATTTAACAGGGCCTCCTGCTGCAGTGGTGTGGAGTACATAGATGATTGTGTACTTCCCATTGCATGGTGTCAGGAAGTATGTAGCATCAGTTTGTCTCGTTATTGGTGATTCTAAGTGTAGAAACTTGGTTAAGTGGGTATCTGCCAGATTTCTCCACTGTTGAGGTACCCTTTCCCTTTATGATTAATAAGTAATCTATGGAGTGATATTTTGAGAGTATGTGAATACCCTACTCCCCAGTGACCTTTCACCTAGTGGTTTTAGCATCCATGATGATCATTACTGAATTCGTTGCTAATGCTAAATGGTTATTTTTTTAATTTTATTTATTTATTTTGAGAGAGAGAGAGAGAGAGAGCGGGGAAGGGTCAGAGAGAGAGGAAGAGAATCCTAAGCAGGCTCCATGCTGTCAGCACAGAACCTAATACACAGGGCTTGATCCCACGAACCCACGAGATCATGACCTGAGCCAAAATCAAGAGTTGGCCTCTTAACCAACTGAGCCACCCAGGTGCCCCCAAAATGGTGATTTTCTGATTCTATCATTCATTCATACATTTGTGTTATCCATTTGACATATTCTATAAAGGAAACCTCTACCTCCTTTTTTAAATATCGATAGATTTACATTGTTTTTCAGTATGTTATAATCCATTACTATCAATTAAAAAAAAGTATGGTGGAGCGCCTGGGTGGCTCAGTCAGTTAAGCATCTGACTTCAGCTCAGGTCATGATCTCGCAGTTTGTGGATTTGAGTCCCCACATCAGTCTCTGTGCTGACAGCTCAGAGCCTGGAGCCTGCTTCAGATTCTGTGTCTCCCTCTCTCTGCCCCTCTCCTGCTTGTGCTCTGTCTCTCTCTGCCTCTCAAAAATAAATAAATGGTAAAAAAAAAAAAAAAGTATGGTGCATTTGAGAGTTTTTTACCTGAGATGCATATAGTGTGGAGAAAGGCTGCAGGGAGCAAGTGTTGAACAGGGAAACCTGTCAGGATGTGGGATTGCTGGCTCGGCTGGTGACAGAGTATGGGAAGTGGCCAGATTCAGGCTTTGCTTGGAATATGGGACCACAGAGCTTGCTGATGTGGGGTCAAGAGAGACTTCAGGATGACTGAAAGTGTTGTGTCTTGGGCCAGAAACTATGGGAGATGATGGGGTTGGAGCTCTGTCATTCCACACATCTCATGTTGTGAGCCCATCCCTGACTGACCAAGAGAAGTGCAGACTTTCCCTGGATACCTCGAGGGACATGGGGAAGCGTGAGAAGAGTCCTCACTTTTAGTCAAACACTCCGCCCTTTTCCTGCCCCTCTGACCATTACAGCCCCATACCTGCTCCACTGCTGGCCCCCCAGGGCACTCACTATCTGCCATCTTTCATGCCCAATGTTTCCAAAGAGTTCTTCTCCACTAGATGACTCATTTTGTTTCTCTACCACAGCCTCCACTTTCCCAGAACTCCAGGCACTCCTCCCACATCCCCTTTCCTCTCTGCCTCCCGCCTGCTCCACTCCACCAAACCTCTGTCCAGTCAGGGGCCTCCTTGTCTGGCTTCCCATTGGGTCCCCATGGCTGTCACACACCTCTGAATCTCAGTTGTGAGCCTGGTTTGAGTTATTTCCCTCATGTCCATGTGCCTCATGAAAATTAAGGCTTCAACCTTCTTTGACCATAAAGGCTTTTCCAGAATATTCCATGACAGTTGAACACACAGGAGATCTCTAGGGGGCTCTGTGACCTTAATCCATATATACTCTTCCCTCTGATACAGCTGGAAAATCTTGTTATAAATATGCTCTAAAGTTACTGGTTCCTAAATACCAGTCTACTGACAAGTTTTGGAGTGGTAGAATGAAAATCACTCAAGTCCCAGCACCAGAGATTATGATTTCATGGTTCCAGGGTGAGGCCTGGGAATCAGTATATACAAAATGACCAAACTCCTCTGCAGTTTCCTCTCCAGTGTGGGAACACTGCTCTAAATGTAAGAAGGGCAGGTATCCTAGCCCCAGAGAGGTTCTCTTACTTCTGGCTTTAAGCAGAGCAAATATTACAATCTCTAGCCTATTGGGGTGACAGGCAGTCTCTCACAGTAATACTAGGTTGGACAGAATTTATCTGAGGACAAAGATGGGGAGAATGGAAGAAAAAAACTTCTGATCTTTGCCTTCAAGAACTCAGAGCCTATTTGGAGGAGATGAGACTGTCACAAATGAAAAACACTGAAGAGCATTTATAGAACAGATACAAATAAATGTATATTAATATTCTGCAAACAGAGGAAGAATGGCTGGCAGGCAAAATAGAGGTAGAGAACGGCTGAATTTGTGAAGGAGAAAGGAGCATTAAAGACGCCAGGCTGGGAAGAAGTTCACGTTTACATCCAAACTGTTGGCCCATCTGCTTCTTTCACCTAATATGGAACTATTCTCTGGAGAGAAGTACCCAAGCTGGGGGTGCAGCTATGAGGCTATAATGGGGGTGGTTTGCATGTCACTCTTTTAAGCAGCAAAAGCAATTCACTACATGTATTGGTAATAAGCTGGGAATGCCTTAAGTGGAGGCAGTCAAGACTGTGACCTGGAAGGCAGACAGGCCAGAGGTGGAGCTAAGGAAGTGAGATTTCTCAGTTGCACATGCTCCAGTTAGAGGCTGTGTTCTTTTTGCTACAGTGCATTTCCTTATCGTGACAGGCCCAAGCTTCATCCAGCAGCCATTAGCAACCCACACCCACACCCCTTTTCCAAGAGGAAGGGATTTTCCCAAGGCTATAATGAAGAACCTCTGTATTTACAGTGGAGAAAAGGACTGTGACTATAATGACTGGGAGCCTCCTCTCCAAGGAGCCCCATCTCTTCCCAGAAAGACCTCCCTGCCTTACTCATAGACCTCTTTGGTTTCTGGTAACCCAGGAGTTCCTAAACTTCCCTGCTTATCAGAATCATCTGGAATGCTTGTCAAAAATATAAGTTTCTGAGCCCCAAACTATAGCTATTGAATGAGAATCTCCAGAAGAGACTTTTTAAAAAACCAAATCTTTGGACAGGGTAAATCTGGGAAACCTCACTAAACCTTGTACCCTCTCTTAGGGGTGCCTGGGCTGAGGGCAGCATTCTTGGGGAAAAAAATTAATGTGTTTTTCTGTCTAAAGACTGCTAGTGATAACAGTAATTATTAACCTTTATCAACTGTGTGCCAGGCACTATACTAGGGTGTTTTTTTTAAGAGTAGGAATTATATTTTTTCCAGTTTTATTGAGGAATAATTGGCACACATCACTGTATAAACTTAAGGCATATAGCATGATGGTTTGATTTACATATATTAGGAAATGATTACCACAGTAAGTTTAGTTAACATGTGTCATCTTATATAGATACAATAAAAATAAAAGGAAAAAATTCCCTCCTTTTGATGAGAATTCTTAGGATCTTCTCTGAACAACTTTCTGGTATATCAGTGTCAACCATAGTCATCATGCTGTACGTTACATCATCATGTACAGGTCATCATGACCTATTTATCTCATAACTGGAAGTTTGTACCTTTTGACAACTTCATCTAATTCTCCCCCCCTCTGCCCCCTGCCTGTGGTAACCACAAATCTGATCTCTTTCTTCTACAAGTTAGGTGATTTTTTGCTTTCTTGTTTTGCTTTTAGATTCTACATAAAAATGAAATCATGCAGTATTTGTCTTTCTCTGTCTGACTTATTTCACTTAGTGTAATGTCCTCAAGTCCATCCATGTTGTCATAAATGATATGATTTCCTCTTTTTTATGGATGAATAATATTCCAGTGTGTATGTATTATATACACCACAAGTTCTTTGTGCATTCATCCATCAATAGACACTTGGGTTGTTTCCGTATCTTGGCTATTGTAAATAATGCTGCAATGAACATGGGGGCACAGATATCTTTTTCAGTTAGTGTTTTCATTTCCTTTGGATATATTCCCAGAAGTGGAATTGCTGAATCATATGGTGGTTGATTTTCAATTTTTTTGAGGAACTTCCATGCTGTTTTCCATAGTAGCTGCACCAATTTACATTCCCACCAACAGTGCACAGGGTTCCCTTTTCTCCACATCCTTGCCAACACTTGTTACCTCTTGTCTTTTTGATGATGGCCATTCTAACAGGTGTGAGATGATACCTCACTGTGGTTTTAATTTGCATTTCCTTGATGGCTGGTGATGTTAAGCATCTTTTCTTGTACTTGATGGCCATTCATATATCTTCTTTGTAAAAATGTCTATTCAGGTCCTGTGTCAAATTTTTGAATTGGATTATTTGGGGCTTTGCTTTTTGGTCATTTCATTTTGTTTTTGCTTTTGAGTTGCCTGTGTTCTTTATATATTTGGATATCAATGCCTTATCAGATATATGTTTGCAAATATTTTTTTCCTGTTTCATAGGTTGTCTTTTCACTTTGTTGATGGTTTATTTTGCTGACCAGAAGCTTTTTTAGTTTGATGTAGTCCCACTTGTTTAGTCTTTATTTTGTTGTTTGGAGAGCTGCTTTTTTTTTCCTCATGTAATATTCCCAATTGCTACTGTTGTCTCTATTTTCTTGGATGATGAGGTAAATAGAAGGGAAGTTATGTGACTTGCCCAACTGCAACTAGCAGGTAGCAACTTGTGGAGTTAGACTGGAACTCAGGCTTCTCACTTCTTAGTTCCCTCTATTTGCCATTACACATTACTGATCCTGGAACATTGAATTAACTAGCTCCACACTCTGTGAGCTTACCAACCCAGTTCACACCACCACCACTATAGGAATGAAGGGGCAAAAGGAGTTATAATTTATCTTAAAATTTCTAGTGGATGCGTGAATGAGGAGTGATGTTAAAGAAAGCATAGAAAAAGGATGCTAATCTCCCTCATGCTGGTCCTCAGGTACTGGAACTCCTTAAGCAACCTGGTGGCATCCTTGCTGAATTCTGTGCGCTCCATTGCCTCCCTGCTGCTACTCCTCTTCCTCTTCATCATCATCTTCTCCCTCCTGGGGATGCAGCTCTTTGGAGGAAAGTTCAACTTTGATGAGATGCAGACTCGGAGGAGCACATTTGATAACTTTCCTCAGTCCCTCCTCACCGTGTTTCAGGTATGGACTCTTCTCTGCTGGGATTATGAGCGGGAGGGTGGTTGAGTGGCAGGGTTGAGTTTGGGTGGGAAGATGGAGTCTTGAAAAAGTGGTGGAAAGCTTCACCCTTACACTGGGCAGCCAAAGCCAGCCTAGATCAGTCATGGAGGGACCATGCCCAGTTGAGTCCTGAGTTCTTGTAGTTCCCCCTACCCTCAGTCCCCCATGGAATTCCACTGTTGAATGAACCACTGGGGTAAAAAAATCTAAATGAGTAGTTTAAAAACTCTTGCTTAACCACAGAAACTTCAGATAAATTCTGCAGGAAAGCCCAAAGTATAAACAAAGGAAAGCAGACTGCCCTCATTGGGAGAGGAGAGGGTGATGGGGCTCCGTCTTTCCTACCCACCATTCTTGCCCCTTGTTACTCTTTCAATGAATACATTCACATTTGCAAAAGGGCCCTGAGGAATGGCTGATGGCAGCCATCTTGTGCACTGCATGTGAGTAGAAAGAGATGCTTTGACCAGGAACGCCTTTCAGTCACTTCTCAAGTAATATCATGCCAGTGCACTTTGTCTAAGTATAGGGTCAAACTTGCCCAGGTCAGTAGTTCAGAGCCCCTGGGAGGAAAACTGGGGGCCAAGAGGAGGGAAAGAGGTGGAAAAGAGATTTTAGACATTTTTGTTAACATAGTGGGGCAGGGCAGGGGAGTTTTGGGGTTTGCTGTTGGTCTAACGCTGTGTCCCTTATTGGTGGGAATGTGTCATTCAGATCCTGACCGGGGAGGACTGGAATTCGGTGATGTATGATGGGATCATGGCTTATGGCGGCCCCTCTTTTCCAGGGATGTTAGTCTGTATTTACTTCATCATCCTCTTCATCTGTGGAAACTGTATCCTTTGCTCCTGCCTCCCCGCCCCTGCCGCCTCACCCTCCCTCAGCCTGCAGCACGATGCCAAATACGTGTGCCCAGCAGGTCCTGACTTGGGGTTGAAAACTGTGGTTGCCCATCCACAGGGCCCCCAGGCAAGCAGGGGAAAGGTGTGCTCTGGGAAGAAAACGTTTCCTGTCCCAGAACCACCTTAACTGTGGAGGCAGGTCTTGGTGAAAGCCTGGCTCTTTGGCATAGGCGGGGATGTAAGTTCATATTCCTGAACCAGTTTGGGCTGCAGTGTTGCCTGACTCCAGGAGGCACAATCTCATTGTAGTCTAGGTGAACAATGCCCCCTGGTGTTGTGCATGTACAGCTACTCACATAGATTCCAATGTGAACACACTTGGAGTTGGGCTCCAATGCCTTGGGCTATTGCTGCTGGAGGTAGGAAATGCAGTTAAGGGGGACTGAGCCATCATTCTTGAAATGACCTTCATCTCTCCTCCCTATTTTCTGCTCAGTATCCCTCCCTCTGAAGCCACTCTCCAGGACTTTAGTCACAGGCAAAGCTGGACAGGCTTCACCAAGCAGACCTGACAGGTCCTTGCTGATCCAGGCCATGGGCAGCCTTCCAGGGACTCAAGCTGCAGGCGGTATTCTCTCCTGCTGGTCAAAACCCCAAGAGGGTTGTGTGCAGAGGCAGATGGTAAAGTAGAAGCAGCTCTGGCCCAAGATTCGGGTTTAAATCATAGTTTAATGTAGTGCCCAAGGCATGAACATTGATGCTGACAGACAGGCTTTACCTTTTCCCAACTGGGTGATCTCCAGCAAACTAAAGGTTCTCTACCTCAGTGTCTGTAAAATGGGGTGATGAAACATTACTGCCTACTACTTAAGGGATCATGATGAAGTTTAATGAGGTAATTTATGCAAAGCCCCTCCCCCGCCTGCCACAGCACCAGGGGACCAAGGGCAGGTGCACAGTAAGATCCTTGGTCAAGCCCTTCACCTCTGTGGGTTGTGGCTTTCCTATATGTGAAATTGTGTGATTATCTGGGTGCCTGGGGGTGGAGGTTAGACTTAACAATATTAAGATCCCTTTCATCTATACTTTCTTTGATTCTGCAATCCTCTGACCCATAGTGTTTCTGTTCAAGGTTAGGGATGAGGGCAAGAAGGAAAGGGCAAATGACTACTTCATTTAGGAGTTTCCAAGATTCAGCCAGCTCCAGCTGGACACTGCAAGGGTCTTTGTATGTGCAGGCTCAGATTAAGAGTTGGCAGAGATATCAGGCCGCCTCCTCAGTGCCCAGTTTTAATGAACCACTCTTAAGAGCATTCTGCATTCTGCTAGAAACAATGCTGTTTATAATGTCAGTTACAGCCAGTCATCTCAGTAGGGAAACCAATAATGAAACCCAGCAATTAAAGAGCAAGGCAGGCTTGCTGCCTCACTCCCTGCCCACTCCACCCTGCAAGCTATCCTGCTCTTGACCCCTTAGAAAACTCCTAGTAGCTAGTAGGGTAATGGGGAGGGAGAGGTGTGGAGGAGGGACACTACCGGGCTCTGAACTCCTCACAGTGAGTCACCACTGAGCTCACTCTATGAGGAAGTCTACCCCTGCATGTCTTGCACCCTCCCTGACCCCTGTGCCCACCAAATACCCCAAGGCCAAGGGTCATTTTCTTTAAGAATGGACACAAACAGATATCCTACTGAATGTGTTCTTGGCCATTGCTGTGGACAACCTGGCTGATGCTGAGAGCCTCACATCTGCCCAAAAGGAGGAGGAAGAAGAGAAGGAGAGAAAGAAGCTGGCCAGGTAATCCTCTAAGCTTACCTAGACCCCAAGCCCCAGGGTCCCAGTTCTGGAATGCCATTCCCATTAGTGATAAAGAGAGGCTTTGGTGCTGGCCTCTGTCAGCCATCCCTCCTAGAGGGCACTGGGTTTGAGGCTTCACAGTAAGCTTCACACAACTTTCTCTACTATTTATTAGGTATTGCCCTAAAGTGGGGAACATTGTGAATTATAGTATTTGTGAAGGTATTCTATTTCCCACCTGTCTAAGAAGTTGGGGGATTCTCTTTTGAGAAGGAAGGTCATGATAGGTGGTGGGAATGAAGGATGGGTAGAGGAGGAAGGCAGCCGCTTAGAGGGGAAATGCAATTCTAGCTGAGTGATAACTTTTCGCTGTTTTATAAATCATTGCCAGCATTAAGAAAACAAGATAAGGCCCTGCATTGTCTTCTGTCATTGTCTAGATGGGACTGTCATACGCCACACATCTGCTGGATACCAAGCAGAGTTTTCTAGGAACCAATCCTGAATCAGATCCAGAATCTTTCTCTGATTCAGACATAGACTAGAGCAACTGAGAAGCTGAAATAGTCCAACTAAGTACAAGACAGAGCAAAGTGTGGCCTGGTGCCTGGATGGAGGGCCCAGCCCAACAGCATCTGTGATTGAGTGACACATGCCATGTGCCCTGGGTAAAGGATGATGGACATAGGCCCAGGGAATCTGCTCCCACTAGTCCCCAGAAGACCACAGGGTAGTTGATTTTTTCATGTGTCCTGTCATTCAGTAAACATCCCTTTAATTTTTCTACCTGCTGACCGGCCAGGACTGCCAGCCCAGAGAAGAAGCAAGAGATAATGGAAAAGCCAGCTGTGGAGGAAACCAAGGAGGAGAAAATTGAGCTGAAATCCATTACAGCTGATGGAGAGTCCCCACCCACCACCAAGGTAAGAAGCCATCTTATTCCAGGAGCTGAGAGGGCCATTGCTGGGGGAAGGAGGGCAAAGCCTTCCCAGACCACCCATGCAAATGAGGGAGGAAGGAAGAAAAGAGACTCAGTGGAACAAAGCCCATGAAGATGGACCAGAAACACTAGGAATGTGAAGAGAAGGCAGACTGGTTGAATTCCAGCCTTCTGTTGATGTCTTGAAGGATATATACAAGATAATAAGGATATACTTTTGAGTCAACAGCTCAACCACTAACCGTGATACAATTTCAAGGCTGTAAGCCTCTCAAACAATGGAATGTCTCTAATTGGATTCTTCCTCCTTCTCTCCTTTGGCTGCCTAGATCAACATGGATGACCTCCAGCCCAATGAAAATGAAGATAAGAGTCCCTACCCCAACCCAGAAAATACAGGTACCATTCCCACTGCCTAACTCTGAGGTTGGGAGGTTGGGGGTAGAGAGCCAAGTTCTAAAGCCACATGGAACTACCTATGTATTAGGATCAATGGCTCCAGTTTCCCTCTACAAGCACCTTGCACTGATAAATGCCTTTTGTCTCTGTAGTTAGGCATTACCATCCAGAGGAGAACTTTGCTCCTGGCTTCCTCGTAATAACAATATAACATTAAACAAATTGTGTTTGAGCAGTGCTGATTCTATGACTTTTGGAAGGGGGATTCTATATACATTTAAGGTTTTATTATATCCTATGCTGTAAAATCATTAACTTATATAATTTATTAATATAACATATGTTGCAGTGTTACGCTCACTTAATAGTAAATCCCGACTCTGCCTTGTCCTTACTCAGGAGGCAGTGCTGAGTACAAGGACAGCTGCCACCACAGATGTCCCACTTGTTGCTTTGTCAAATGCTTTCATTTATTACAAAAAGAGCTCTTACCAACTCAGCCTTCTCATCTTCTGATACATAGATTGGCAGGCAGTCTCCTTTGAGAGGGCTTAATGTCAGAGGTCCTAAGACCTCCCTCCAGAATTCCCTTGTCTGCTTCATGAAACTCTACATCCTGTACAAACCCTCTGTTCACCTTCCTTTTACCTAGAAGTGCAGCTATTATTACCAGCTTCAAACTTGCAGTCAACTGCACACAATCGAGGGACTGTTGTTTTACTGACATTTCCTTCTCTGTGCAGGTTAAGCTACATCTGGGTTGGTAACCACACTAAGTGGCTCTACATTTATGAGCAAAGCTAGGTTTTCCTTTTGGCCTTCTCCCCACCAGTTCTCTGCTGGCTTGTCTGCAAAGACGCTGGTGGCCATCTTCCATTTTCCTTAGGAAGCAGGTTTTCTGTGGTCATTCCACCCTCACTCACATCCTGCCTCGAGGGAAGGAGGATTCGATTTCCTGGGGATTGGACAGAAGGAAGAACAAGAAGGGTGTTTCCATATGCTGGGCACTAAACCTTCCGAAGTCTGAAAGCTCTCTGGGTGGGAATTCTTACAGAATTTCAAAGACAGACTAGACATGTTGACCAAATGCAATGGGGAATCCTGTCTTAGTCCTGAATCAACAAATTAACTCTTAAATGACATTTTTAGATAATTGGAGGGAAATTGAATATGGACTGGAAACTAAGGATTTAAAGTAGTTTTTGTTCATTTTGTTACTGTAGTGATGTTGTCGTAGTTCTAGCTTATACGTATTGAAGTGTGTATGTCTGGAGTCTAGAATGTTTAGAAGCTCCCTTAAAATACTCCAGCAACTCCTGGTGAAGCTGGGTGTGGAGGTTTGCCACACAAGTCTCTCTACTTGTGTGTATATTTTTAAAGTTTAAAAAGAAAAACAGTGATAAAAGGAATCCCTCTGAGTCCTGGGCAGAGCTGGCCCAGGTCCCCCTGCACACAGCATACAGGGGCAGAGAGTGGGCTTGAGGGTCCTTTCACAATGCACCCAGCTGCAGGCAGGCCCAGGCCTGCTCCTTCTACCGGGCAGGGGGCAGCCACACATATGCCAATAATCTCCAGTTTCATCCATCTAAATATACTCATGGCTTTTCTCTTCTTTGATGCTCTATGACATCAAAGAGAAAAAGGCCAGTGGAAAAAAGATTAATGAAAACATTGTCACCTTATTGGCCACCATTGAAATGTCTCTCTGTTGACCCAGCTTTGAGGATTCCTGGAATGGTTTTGCTTTTAAACTGAAAAGCTATTCCCACACTCTGCTAATTCCTCACGATTCTTTAGGTTTTATAGAGTGTCCTTTCACTAGTCATGTGGCCACCGTTCTCTAGCCTGCTCCAGACCCAGACCTTCCCAGGTTTCTCACAGGCATCTCATACAGCTGTGTTGGTCTGTAGACAGTGGAGGCTGTCCTGCCTCAGCCACTGCCACTCTCAGGCTGTGAAGATCAGCCCCTGTGGCCCCCTTGTTTGTTCTCCATCCCTAATTTCCATTTTCTTGCCCAAGAGTGGTGTGCTCTTACAACTGGTGGCTCCACATGTTCCCCCTCACTCCAAGGAACCAGCTTCTGCTTCCCAGCTCCTCCTTCCCCTGTCTCTGCAGGTCACCTCTTGGACCCTAATCCCAGGTGCAACAGAAGTCCCCAAAGACTCCTCCCCAGGTCACTTGGCCTGCTGTCTTTGTTCTTGTCAATCTTTCATTCCCACAGGCTCTTCTCTCCTCTGAACCGTAAAAGGCAAAGAACCTGATCTGCCTCTGCTGTGTCTGCTTCATGAAGATACCCTTTGGGAGGCAGCAGTGGTGAACACTGCACCTGCCCCACTTGCAGCCAGACTCCCAGAGAGAGAAGGGGCAGGGCCAAAGAATATTCTCACACCCTCCTCCTGCCCCACTTCTCACTGGGGTACACCTGTGCCTATACCCCATCCCCAGGATGCTGTGCATGCTTGTCCAGGCTGCACCCAAGCATTTGTGCTGAAGCAGCTGAGGGGGGCTGAGCTCCAGCCTACACTCCCCTAGCAGGGGCCTCTGTCCTTATGTGAACACCCAGCAGAGTGGGGCCTGCTTCTGATTCACACAAAGTGCTAACTGGCCAGCAGTGGAGCATCAGTCCTTCCCTCCCTGTTTAAGCCCCAAAACTCAACAGTTGGTTTAAGCCTCCCTGCTTAGTATACACTAGATTTTAGAAATCTCTACTCACCCAGGAAATGTGCCAAGTTGTGCTTTTACTTAACCAACTCTTTTTTTTTAATATGAAATTTATTGTCAGATTGGTTTCCATACAACACCCAGTGCTCATCCCAAAAGGTGCCCTCCTCAATACCCATCACCCACCCTCCCCTCCCTCCCACCCCCCATCAACCCTCAGTTTGTTCTCAGTTTTTAAGAGTCTCTTATGCTTTGGCTCTCTCCCTCTCTAACCTCTTTTTTTTTCTTCCCCTCCCCCATGGACTTCTGTTAAGTTTCTCAGGATCCACATAAGAGTGAAAACATATGGTATCTGTCTTTCTCTGTATGTCTTTCTCTTATTTCACTTTATTTGAGTGAACATACAGATGTTAAGAGTCATCAAGGACTTAAAATTAAGAGACACTTGAAAAGGAAACATGAATGATATCAGAGAAGGCATAGGACAGCACCAGGTGCTGTGGGGAGACTCAAACTGATGCAAGGGGTTCTAGCAGAAGCAGGGCAGTGAGGTGTGGTGGGGGGGAGACAGCCAGCCTTCACAGAGAAAGGTGGGCTGGGCTGGGCTTTGTGTCTGGGGAGTTGGAGAGGAAATAAGTTGTTTCAGAACATACTACTGTCATAGACGGGGAGCTGGAAGAAACCATAGAGATAGTCATTCACTTACATGTACCAGGCACTGTGGCAGGCACCAGGGATACACCTGTGGGCAAGACAGAGAAGGCTGCTGCTCTCCTGGAGCTTACGTTTCAGTGGGGAGACAGACAATGAGCAAGAAAGGGGGTCAACTGAAAGGCAACATCAGGTGGCAGTAAGCAGCAAAGAAGTAATGAAACCAAGAGGTGTGTTACAAGTTACTCACTGGCACGGGCTGCTTTGGCTGTGTAGTCAGCAAAGGCATTAGGGCTGAAACCTGAATAAGTCACAGGAATTAGATGTATGGAAATGAGAGGAAAGAGCTTTCTAGGTGGAGGGCTAGCAATTGCAGAATCTCTTGGGCAGAATGTACCTGTCTGTGGAGGAATCCAAAGAGGCCAGTGTGCATGGAGCAGAGAGAATGAAGGGGAAAGATAGTGGGTGGGACAGGGACTAGGCAGGGGCAGGTGGGACAAGGCTTCAAAGGCCTCCTGAGAGGTTTGGATCTGAGCTGATGCAATGGAGAATCACCCGAGATTCTCAAGCAGAGGAAGACATGATCTAGTGTTGGAATTACCTTTGGAAGACTGTGCCGCATAAAGACAGGGCAGTAGATGGTCAGGATGAGGACTGGAGGCAGTGAGGATGTTAGCAGTGGTTCTGGTGAGAGGCAGTGGCTGCTCAGCCCAGGGTGGTGGTGCTGCAGACAGAGAAGTGGCAGGACTGGCACTGCATTTTGCAGGACTTGCTAGTGGCCTAGAAGTCAGGGGGAGAGAGTGAGCAGTGGAGGGAGATGAGGTTTTAAACTGAGCCAGCAGAGAAGATGCCCAGTGCAGCAACAGGGGCATCCTCAGCCTTATGTCTCAGTATTCCACCCACAAAGCTCACCTCAAGGTGCCAATCACGCCAATGAACTCTGGGGCTGCACTAAAAACTGTAAGTTCCTCGAGGGCAAGAACCACAGCTTTGTGTTCAGTACACTGTAGGCAGTAGGTGTTAGAAGTAATTATTTTTATTTGAATCGGCCATGAGCAAAATCACAGAAGTGAAAACGAGTGTCAAATGGGTAGGGGACATGGATCACCAAGGACCAAGAGTGGGGCATCCAGCCCCGCAGTGGTTTTACTTTTGAGCACTGGACCCAGCCATCTGGAAAGCAGCAGCAACCCTGAAGTGTGGCAACACCTTACTGGCCACACTTCTCCAAACCCCAAGAATGGGGATGGGAAAACTGAAGATCCCACAGGGTCCCCTGGCATCTGGGAGTGGAAGTCTAGGCGACTCAGTTGCCAACCCCAAAAATGAACTTTACTTGACTTTTCCTCCCCTGCCAACCTCTCTCCTTACACTTAATACATGCAAAGCATCACATCTGTCAGATTTCTTTCCCTTTGAAGATTTGTGTTTGTCCTTCAGAAGTAGTTTCCTCTTAAACACTATGCCTGGAATTCAGCTCATGTGTGTCTGAATGGACCAACTGACTTGCTTCTCCCCAGGAATGGAAATCAGGGTAGAGCTTCACAAACCATGAGGCAAGCTATTGCAGATGAAAGAGCATGCAAAATTCTTCACCAGGAACTTGGAAAAACACAAAGCTAGTAAATATGTTTTTCTATAAACACACATGATTAAAATAAGCATTAAATTACCTGTTACCAAATTATCATGAATAAGAAAGTGTTGGGTCATTTAGAGCAAAACTGAAAAGAATACAAACAGCTGGGCAGGAATTTAAGATCCTTCTCAATTAAATTCCATTTATAAATATTGTGATTCAGGCCAACTCCTGTTTTACTTATTTTGCTTTACAAGGAGACTCTGCCTTTCTTTTACTTACCAAGGTTTGGTTAGAAAGCTTCAACCACTGGCCTGTTCACCTCGTGCCTCTCTTCTCCTAAAAATATTAATTGCTTTGCTGGTCAGCTCTAATTATGCCAGGGGGATAAAAATTTGATTTATTCCTATATTCTGCTGGTCCCCCCAAAAAGCCTTGGGCCCCTAAATGCTTCTTGCTTGATAAAAAAACACTTTCTGTGGTTGATGGGCATTGAGGAGGGCACTTGTTGGGATAAGCAATGGGTGTTGTATGGAAACCAGTTTGACAATAAATTATATTTAAAAAATAAAAAAAGAACCACTATCTGTGCCAGGCATTTTTTTTTCTTGGCACAACCTAGCTTCATTTTAACCAGAAGAAGAGAGAGCATGCAGAGACATGGCTGGTCCCTAAGATAAACGTCCTGTAACTATCTTTCCAACCAGCTTAGTCTCCACCTGACCCTCTTCTTTTGTAAAGTCCCTTTCTTTATAAAGCAGATGTTGATGTGAAAGTGTAATCATCAAAAAACAAGGGCTACTATGCGCTGAGCAGAGTGTCTCTCTCCAGGGTTTTCAGCACATGAAGAGATGGAACAGATACATGTAAAGTCAGGCATTCGAGGTATTTGGTCCCAAGTGCCAAGCGAATGCAGGAGAATGACAGGGCTGCTAGAATCACATGAAGGTCATTCTCAAGAGCCCAGGTATTCGGGAGAGCCAAGTGAATGATGCTGTCTTACCTGAGAGTCCTTCTGGCTCTACACCGGGAGATGAGAGCATTTCAAATAAGGAGACAGCATGAGGAAAGGAGAAAGCACATGGCGAGTGTATTCATTTCCTGGGGCTGTCATAACAAATTACCATGAACTTGGTGGCTTAAACCAGCAAATATTTATTCTCTCACAGTTCTGGAGCCTATAAGTCTGAAAGCAGGTATTGGCAGGACCATCCTCTCTCTAAAGGCTCTGGAAAGAATCCCTTTCTCGCCTTGTCCCCATCTCTGCCAGTGGCCAGCAATCCTTGGTGCTCCTTGGCTTCCAGCCTCATCTCTCTGGTTTCTGCCTCTGTCTTCATGCGTGTGTGTGTGTGTGTCTGTGTCTCCTTATAAGAATAATAGTCCTGGGGCGCCTGGGTGGCGCAGTCGGTTAAGCGTCCGACTTCAGCCAGGTCACGATCTCGCGGTCCGTGAGTTCGAGCCCCGCGTCGGGCTCTGGGCTGATGGCTCGGAGCCTGGAGCCTGTTTCCGATTCCGTGTCTCCCTCTCTCTCTGCCCCTCCCCCGTTCATGCTCTGTCTCTCTCTGTCCCAAAAATAAATAAACGTTGAAAAAAGAAAAAAAAAAAAAAAGAATAATAGTCCTTGGATTTAGGGCCCACCCCACTCCAGTATAACTTCATCATGACTATACATCTGCAAAGTTACTGTTTCCAAAGTAAGGTCATGTTCTGAGGTTCCAGGTAGGCATGAATTTTGGGGGGACGTTATTCAGGCCACTACTACAAACCTTCAGAAAACAGTTTGATGTGAGTGGAAAATTTGTTAGGGAATAACAGCAGGCAGAGATCAGAATGAGAAAGATGCTAAGCACTACTTACAGGCTAAGAGTCTTCTCTGTGGGTAGAGATAGTAACAACAGCTAACATTTATATAGCACTTGCTATGTGCCAGGCACCACTCTGAGGTATGTATGTACAATTATCCCATTTGCAGATGGGGAAACTGAGACCAGAAAGACTAAATGCCAGAAAGAAACAGAGCCAAGATTTGGATCTGGACATGGCCAGAGAACCCATGTTGTTGTTACTCCCATTCCCTCTCTAAACATTTTTAAATGCATTTGACCAGAAAAAGATATATAGTAGTTTCCTTCCATGGGCAGTGGCCGTGTAAGCAAAGGATTTTGCTTTTGGTCCACAGTAAATGTGGCGCCTGCCCAGGATAACAAAGGGGCTTCTCAAACTAGTGTTAATGTCTAGTCTTTTGAATGAAGTGCCTGTTGTGGCCAACATCACTGTCCTATTATCCCTACAGCACATGAGTTTTTGGTATTTTTCAGGAATGGGAGTGTTGATTTTAAACTCCAAGGATGGAATTGATTGCAAGTCACCTAAGCCATACCCATTACCCTACCTGCAGCCTAGATGGACAGGTACACCTGGCAATGCCCCAGTCTTCCCCGATCACCTTTCCTAGTGCCTTACAACTAGAATGACCAACCATCCCAATCTGCATGGGACTGAGGAGTCTCTTGGGATGTGGGAATTTCAGTTTAAAAACCAGGACAGTCCTTGACATGAACTAGCCACCTTACTTACAACCCCCTTTGTCATGTGCTGCCAGAAAAGTCTCTCTAACAAAGATTCTAGCAGTGCTCACAGGGAGAGAGCTGAATGTCTTTGTTGATACCCTTCATTTTCAGAGATGCAAATGATGTCTTGATTCTGGTTGGTAGGAAGCTATCTGGAAGTAGGCAGCATAGTGGTAAAAACCTAGTGGGAGTAGTGGAGTTATTTAGAATGGTGCTTTTTTTCTTACAGGAGAAGACGATGAAGAGGAGCCTGAGATGCCTGTGGGCCCCCGCCCACGACCACTCTCTGAGCTGCACCTTAAGGAAAAGGCAGTGCCCATGCCAGAAGCCAGTGCATTTTTCATCTTCAGCCCCAACAACAGGTATGCAAGAATGGTGGGGAAGGTGGGACTCTACTCTCTCCATGCTACAAGCACAACAGATGCTAACATCCTCCAGCCTCTGAGTGGAGCCTGGGACTCTCCCAACCCCCCACAACTTGTGCAAACAGGCACTGATTTAGGGAAAAGTATCCTATATTCCAAATCAGAAGACTTGGGTCTGTTTTTCCCTCCATTTTTTGACACATGTAAACTCTATTTCTACACTTTTGGTGATTACCCTTGGTAATTTACTAAGTCTATTTAACTTAAAATCTGAAGTTAAGCAGTATCCTACACCTCCTCCTGCAAAATAGAAAGAGCTTATACTGTTTTAACTTCTCTCAGCCCTCCTACCTTACATGTTATTAATTAGTATTTTAGTCCTGTCCTTTATTTTTAACTTCACAAGTTAGACATTATTATCATTTTCATTATTATTATATAGACCAATGTATACTTGGATTTTCATACAACTTCCCATTTTACTCATTCACCATTTTTTCATGTATCTCAGTCCACCCTTCTGTAATCATTTTCTTCCTAAAGCACATTCTTTAGAAGCCCCTAGTGTTTCTTTTTGTCGTTGTTGTTTTTGTTTATGTTTTTATTTATTTTTTTACTATGAAATTTATTGTCAAATTGGTTTCCATACAACACCCAGTGCTCACCCCAGCAGGTGCCCTCCTCAATACCCATCACCCACCATCCCCTCCCTCCCACCCCTCATCAACCCTCAGTTTGTTCTCAGTTTTTTAAGAGTCTCTTATGATTTGGCTTCCTCCCTCTGTAACTTTTTTTTTCCTTCCCCTTCTCCATGGTCTTCTGTTAAGTTTCTAGGATCCACATAAGAGTGAAAACATATGGTATCTGTCTTTTTCTGTATGGCTTATTTCACTTAGCATAACACTCTCCAGTTCCATCCATGTTGCTACAAAAGGCCATATTTCATTCTTTCTCATTGCCACATAGTATTCCATTGTGTATATAAACCACAATTTCTTTATCCATTCATCGGTTGATGGACATTTAGGCTCTTTCCATAATTTGGCGATTGTTGAAAGTGCTGCTATAAACATTGGGGTACAGTGCCCCTATGCATCAGCACCCCTGTATCCCTTGGGTAAATTCCTAGCAGTGCTATTGCTGGGTCATAGGATAGATCTATTTTTAATTTTTTGAGGAACCTCCACACTGTTTTCCAGAGTGGCTGCACCAGTTTGCATTCCCACCAACAATGCAAGAGGGTTCCTGTTTCTCCACATCCTTGCCAGCATCTATAGTCTCCTGATTTGTTCATTTTAGCCACTCTGACTGGCATGAGGTGGTATCTGATGTGGTTTTGGTTTGTATTTCCCTGATGAGGAGCGACGTTGAGCATCTTTTCATGTGCCTGTTGGCCATCTGGATGTCTTCTTTAGAGAAGTGTCTATTCATGTTTTCTGCCATTTCTTCACTGGATTATTTGTTTTTCAGGTGTGGAGTTTGGTGAGTTTTTATAGGTTTTGTATACTAGCCCTTTGTCCAATATGTCATTTGCAGATATCTTTTCCCATTCCATTGGTTGCCTTTTAGTTTTATTGTTTCCTTTGCAATGCAGAAGCTTTTTATCTTGAGGGGGTCCCAATAGTTAATTTTTGCTTTTATTTCTCTTGCCTTTGGAGACAGGTTGAGTAAGAAGTTGCTGCAGCTGAGGTCAAACAGGTTGTTGCCTGTTTTCTCTTCTAGGGTTTTGATGGTTTCCTGTCTCACATTTAGGTCTTTCACCCATTTTGAGTTTGTTTTTGTGTATGGTGTAAGAAAGTGGTCCAGTTTCATTCTTCTACATGTTGCTGTCCAGTTCTTCCAGCACCATTTGCTAAAGAGACTGTCTTTATTCCATTGGATACTCTTTCCTGCTTTGTCAAAGATTAGTTGGGCATGTATTTGTAGGTCCAGTTCTGGGTTCTCTATTCTATTCCATTGGTCTATGTGTCTGTTTTTGTGCCAATACCATGCTGTCTTGATGATTACAGCTTTGTAGTAGAGGCTAATGTCTGGGATTGTGATGCCTCCCACTTTGGTCTTCTTCAATATTACTTTGGCTATTCGAGGTCTTTTGTGGTTCCATACAAATTTTAGGATTGCTTGTTCTAGCTTTGAGAAGAATGCTGGTGCAATTTTGATTGGGATTGTATTGAATGTGTAGATAGCTTTGGGTAGTATTGACCCAAAGCCCCTAGTGTTTCTTTATGTAAACTCATTTGACCTGTTTATCTCTTGTTCTTATTTTCATTTCTTGTTCTTGAAAGATAGTTTTGCTGTGTACACAATGTTAGGTTGACAGGATTTGTCTTTTAATATATCAAAGGTATTATTACACTGTATTTTTCCTACTATCATTCCTTTGTAGATAATCTTCCCCTTATCTCTAGCTGTTTTGAATATCTTATGTTCCCTTTGGTATTGTATAGATATACTACCATGTGTCTAGATATGGATTTCTGGCCATTAATACTGCTTGGAATGTTATCGATTTATATTTTTCTCTAATTGTCAAAAAAACATTAAAAATTAGAATGAGAATTGCTAATTCTTGCAAAATTGCAGCCATAATCTCTTTCTGTTCTTTCCTTCTAGCATTCCAAGTAGACATATGTTAAACCTTCTCATTCTGTCCTCCTACGTCTTAATGTGTCTTATAAATCTTTCACCTCATTATCTCTTTTAGTATTCAGGGTAGTTTTCTCAGTTATATCTTCCAATTTCTTAATTCTCTCTTTAACTTTGTCTACGTTACTGTTTAAACCAGTTTTTATATCGACTTATTTTTTTTTTTCATTTCAAACAGTTCCATTTGCAGCTTGATTTTCTAGAACCATCTGTCTATATCTAATACTTCTATTGATTCCTCAACTTTGTGATCAAGTCCTTTATTCTGTTAAATATTTCAAATATAGTTGTTACATTCTCTATCTGATATGTTCAGTATACACAGTCTTTGGGAGGGCGTTCTAAATCATTTATTTGTTGTTTCTTCTGATTTCTCATCTTAGAAGTTCATCCTCTTATGTGCATAATGATTTTTGATTGTGACCTCAGTACTTCATCAGATTCTTGTGGACCTAAATTAATATTGGGAAGCTTTCTTCCAGAGGCTTCTTAAGAGTGTTGGCTTAGCCTAAAGTCCCAAGCTTCAGTGCCCTACCTTAAGACTGGCTTGAAATGCAGTTTCCCCATAGCAGTGCTACTACTAGCATCTATTCTCAGGCAACTCTGCCCTTCCTGGATACCTATCACACAGACCCTGGCTCAGTGGATTTGCTTATTTGTTTGAAAAGGATAATCAATGCAGACCTTCTAACTCTAATGAAGCCAGAATTGTCTCATAGAGTTTGCCCTTTCCAAGATTTTTTGCTTCTGCAGCAGTGGGGTCTCTCAGAGCACTACAATGTTGTGAGAAGAAGTCTGAAAGCCTGGATTCAAGCCCTGAACACTGCACCCCCTCCACACACAACACTCTGCAAATTGTCTTTCTGGGCCAGCCTCTCCTTCCAGGGTTTCAGCGTTTTTACCTATAAAATGAAGATAATAACACCCATATCCCCTTCCTGAGCTGCCAGGATGAGATAGTATATAAGACACACTTGACATTCAAGGATTTAGCCTTTGTGGTACTACCAATGAGTGCCCAGAAAGTGTGGAATTGAATTGCATGCCTTGGAGCTATTACACAGGAGCATATTGCCTAGCCAGAGAGTAGGCTTAGCCAGCCTTTCAGCATCGACTCTGGGTGGGATCTGTTGTTCCCTATATATAAAAATATGAAGGAGATCTTATAAAATGATTTAATGATGGGGAAAAAGAAGTCCCCCCAAAAAAGCCAGTTGTTAATGTCAGAGCAGTATATGAAAATATTGGGATTCCCGAAGGTCTCAGATGTAACCCTCCAAAATGTCAAAAGCTTACTGCCTGTGACAGTGCTTTATAGCTGCAAAGTTCTATACAGATGTGCCTCACACTGAGGGTGTAGAGGGGGGTGGGATGTGATTGTCACTACCCTCAGCAGTAAGACCTCAGGTTGAAGAGCCCACTCCCAAACTAACAAGCACCTTTCATAAGCTGAAAGAAGGAGTTGAGCTCCGGCGACCCAGGAGCTGCTTCTCTGACCTTTCTGACATACTTCGGTCCTTCTTTCCTCCTCCCCACACAGATTTCGCCTCCAGTGCCACCGCATTGTCAATGACACGATCTTCACCAACCTGATCCTCTTCTTCATTCTGCTCAGCAGCATTTCCCTGGCAGCTGAGGACCCTGTCCAGCACACCTCCTTCAGGAACCATGTATGCATTCCCTTTTGTCCCCTGCACCTCTTCTTCCCAAGGATGGGACTGGGCCCAGAGCTCTGTTGCCAACCTCAATCAGGACCCCAGTTCCAAATACTATAATCAGATGCACAATAAACATTTCTTTAAGAGATTAGGGCTTTGGTAGAAACCATCATAAATGAATAAGAGAACCTGTACCCATATGCCTCAGGCTGGCCTGATTGGCAAAATTCGGGACCCTCATTGCCCTATGGATGTATCCCTGGTTCCCTATGTACTTAGTAAAAAGTAGCCTCTGACTTCCTGCCTTGCTCCCAATAAACTCTAACTGGTCCTAATCACCAAGCAGATAGGGGGAGCATTGGCAAATAGGTGCCAAAGATGAGGCTGACCTTATACAAAAGAGAGCTTCAGTGACCTTCTGTAGAGTAGAAAACTAAATTTAGAGACCCACCCAAGGCTCTGGTAAACAATATTAAAGGCTAGAGTAAGAACTGCGCTATCTCAAAACCTGAAGACTTTGTCAAATCCCAACCAGATGGACGTGAAGAGAAGAGTCCACCAACCTAAAGTCATACTCATGCCAAACCACTTGGTGGTCCTGCAGCCTGCTTGGTCCAGAGTTTTCTTAAAAAGGTGTTGGCCCTAGCTCTGATCCATCACCTGAGATATAACAGAGCGTGAACCACGTAGCCTGCCCCCAGCCTCGGCAGTCCTCACATTGAGGATCTTCCTTCCTATGCCCCAAAGAACACAACACCAGTATTTCCACCAACATGAGAAGCCAGCTGAGTCACACCAAAGTGAGTTAAGTATTTTGCATTTTCCTGCAATAAAAAGAAAACCCCACTCTCTGTCCTTTTGACAAGCATCCCAGTGGTCTGATTTGGGTTTGTAAGTAAATTGGATTAATGAGAAACGCACCCAACCAAATGCTGCCCAGACCCAGGACCCTGGAAGCTCCCCTCACATGTCTGGGGACTTCGTGTGAAGCCACTAAGCTGCCTGAGGCCAGCCCCACTTCAGGATCCAATGCTGTGTATATGCTACTCATCTCCTGTCTGTCTCCACATGGAAAAGCTCACATGACATGTAGTGTGGTTCTGAAGAGTGACTCCTTTTCTGGTGAATGTCCGCTGACCTCTCCTTCCATCCTGCTTCTCTCCCTTCCCACCCCATTCCCACCCTGTTTCTTTTTGTTTTGCAGATTCTGTTTTATTTTGACATTGTTTTCACTACCATTTTCACCATTGAAATTGCTCTGAAGGTAAAGCCCTAATGCCTCTCCCCATCCTGTCCTCCGTGAGCCTCCACTAGCTCTCTGCTGCTGTCTGGCGCTAACACACATGTTTCTGTTGGTGTCGAGTTCACTCTCAGAGCCACTAATCCAATTGTGCTTATTTTTCAGATCCTAGGCAATGCAGACTATGTCTTCACTAGTATCTTTACATTAGAAATTATCCTTAAGGTAATGCAATCTGAGCAATGCACTCTCTGCCTATTTCTCTATATCTGCTGTCTCTTTTCTCTCTTGTTTCTTTCACTCTCTCTTTTTTACTCTCAAGCATGAAATTTGATGAATTAGTGCCCCTCACTTTGTGCCCCTCACTTTGTGCCCCTCACTTTGCTCAGGCTCAGAAGCTAGAAGAAACCCACTGCCACTGCTGTGCCTCCTCTCAGCCTGGAAGGCTGGAAGGCTCACAGTGTCAACACTGATGATGTCCTGTCACCAGGTCTGGCACTGTGCCAATGCGTGTTGTGCCCCACCACCCGCACACACCCTACCTCCGGGTCATTGATGACTGACCCCTGCTTAGAACTCCCCCTCCCTCCTCCTCCCCAGAGGAGATGCTGCACAAACTCCAAGAGTGGAAAAGCTCATGGGGCATGGGAAATCACTTTGTCCATGCCCTTGGACAGCCTTGGTCAACACCTTCCTCCATACAAGTGGCAGGTGCCAAGGCTAGGCTCCAGATGGGCCTGGGTGATAGGAATCATGGGCCTAATTAATGCAAGATTTGGGGCCAGTCTTCCATTGGGGGCTTTCAACAGACAACTGTAGATTACTTGAGTCCTCAGTTTCCTGTTGAAAAGCCTTGTTACGATGCCCCTTGCCCTAAGCATGAAAGAAGAACCAGGTCCCAAGCCCCAGTCCTGAGAGCACATGGAGCTGGCCCGACCTGTGACTGGTGGCCCCAGGTGCTGCTGACCCCTGATGGCAGAACTTCTACAGACTTACCCCATCGGTAGAACCCACCTCTGAAAGCACTGGGATGAGAGAGATTGCTTTCTTTTTTTTTTTTTTTTTTTTAATTTTTTTTTCAACGTTTATTTATTTTTGGGACAGAGAGAGACAGAACATGAACGGGCGAGGGGCAGAGAGACAGGGAGACACAGAAACGGAAACAGGCTCCAGGCTCTGAGCCATCAGCCCAGAGCCCGACGCGGGGCTCGAACTCACGGACCGCGAGATCGTGACCTGGCTGAAGTCGGACGCTTAACCGACTGCGCCACCCAGGCGCCCTAAGAGAGATTGCTTTCTAAGTTTTATTTTATTACTTCTATTAATTTATAATTAATATATTATTTATATTTATTTTATTATTATTTCTAAGTTTTTCCAGTATACATCTGAGCCTCTAAAACAATGTATTGCCAAACCACTCCATCTGAGACTCAGGATGTGAGTTCTGAGACCCAGGAAAAGTACATTTCAGCATTTGCTTTCTTCTCATTTACCTGAACAGGAGGGTTGTAGGCTCTAAAACATATCCTTCAGCTTGGTGTCTTCTTCCTGGGAGACTCATCTGGGACTCCTCCTCCCAAGGAGTCCAGGCTCCCTCTCCCCCTCCCTGGGGCTGATGCCAGCCACTGTCCACATCTGACCATGTGCCACAGCTAGCCTGCAAACCCTTCTTTTCCTGATGCAACTTCTAAGTCATGACCCAGACCTTTAATGTACATGACAGTTTTGTCACATCCAGATACAAGTTGAGTGGGGCCGTTTTGAGTGTCCACTGTGTCTGTGTCCCCAAAAGGCTGAGCTGTCCAGACCTCCAGCTTCTGTCCCTGGTTCCAGTGACCAAGGGACTTCCTCAGGTTTCCTCTTCTACTCTAGGACAGTGGATCTGACCAGGCCCCAATCCCTGGGGGTGGGAAAAGGGAACCAAAAGCTGTCTACCTGCATTGAGTTGTAGTCTGTAAAACCCCCTTTCCATGGTGAGCTGAGTTCTGGACTTCAGACTCAGGGAGGCACACAAACACCCAAAACTCTTTCCTGGTATAAGAAAAGCTCTGAGGCTTTCTCAGGACTCCTCCACAGAGCTTCCCTTATGGATTCCAGTGGTGCTGTTTATCCTTCAGGGTTGCCATGCAAACAGAAGTGAAAGATCTCTTTGCAAACATTATCATGGCAAGAGCCTTCCCTCCCTTCACCCTCTCCCTCTTCTACTCCCTTTGATGCTCAGTGTGCTTCTAAATATAAAGCCTAGTCCCCACCCCACTTCCCTGCACCTCCTTCCACTGGGCCCCTCTGCCTTGCCTGAAGGCTCAGCTTTCTACCATGGCACAGACAACAACGGTCTCATTGTCCAAGGGGCATTTAGTGTCAAGAACAGTTTAAAGACCTGGGGATATTTGGCCTTAAGAAGAAAAGGCTTGTAGGACCATGACTGTTGGCCTGAATACTGCAAAATACTGTCACATAGAGGAGGGACAAGGTGAACTGGGCCTAGCAGTAAGTACAAGTTATAGGATACATCTAGTAACTAGAAGAGCTGCCTGGGGAGGCAGTGGTCACCTGTGACTGGACAGAGCGGCTTTCCTGCCCTTCAAGTTCAGAGAGTCAGCAATCTCATGGCCACCTTTTTTTTTCCTGAGGCTGAAAATACCACGGCAATAGGCTTTTCCTATGCAATGGCTTAGAACTGTGTGGCCATTAGCAAAACGGGGTATGGAAAGGACACTTTGCACTGAGTACCTGAACCTGGCCTCTTCTGTTGTCTTAAATGGCTAGAATAATTTTCAAGTAAATTCTCATTTTTCAAGACCCAGTTGCCCTTTCTCCTAAGGCCATTCTGCTGGCCCTGCCCAGGCATGTCCCTCCCACCCCTTACACACACACACTTTTTGGAGTGCTGGTCTCATTCTAGGTCCCTGACAAATAGGACCCCAAAGTCAAAGGACAGACGTTGGCACTGTGAGCCCTACTAGTGCACCTATCCAAGGAGTGCTCTTCCCTGACCGTGGAGGGCTCTGTGATGCTCAGTAGTGTCCTCACAATATTTGAGACAAGAGTGAGGCAGGGTCGGACTCAGTGCCTTCTCTGAAACTAAAAGTGAATGGCTAGGGAAGGTGCTTGGCCTTCTGCAGGCACAGAGGCTCTGTGTTTAAGTGAATTATAGGAGCCACCCAAATCCAGTCCCTGCAGTCCTAGATCTTCACTCAAAGACAGGACAGCAAGCCCCTCCTAGATTTTCACTGAGAGACAAGACAGTAAGCTCCTCCAGATGGCAAGCCTATATTCCCCTGCAACCTTTTATATAATATACCCACTTCTAGAAACTGTTGCAGAACACAGGTGTCTGAGTCCCCTGTGACCCCCTGCAGTAGGAGATAAATGGAAAGAATTAGGTTGCAAGAGCTATTTTTGTCAGTTCCCCCTGTGTTTGCTTTTGAATTGCTCTGTGGACATGCTGCCTTGGGCATGCTCTGATTCCAAAGAGATAAACTGGACCCCAGATGACCAGGGAGCTGCTCTCAGTCTCTCAGCCACTGGCTCCAAATTGTTCCCTTTGGCTGATGCATCATGGCCCATGGCCTTTCACAACCCTTAACCTGGAAATCTGCTGGCTCTTAATTCAAATCAACAGAATTGGAAAGGCTATTTGTTGAGCATCTACAGTGACTTTATACTGAGCTCAGAGAGAGATAATAATAGCCAAGTCCTGTAACAATAATCACCATCCCATGTGCTCCCGTTTTAGTCTTCAAAGGACCTCCGTGTTGCCTTTCTATGTGTGCCTCATAAAGACAGGGAATAGTATGCCCACTTTGTAGATGGGGAAACTGAACATCCTTATATAGGAAGAATCCAGAATTCAAATCCAATCTATCTGGCCTCAAGTTTAGTTTTCTCTGATGATAGTAAGTGTTTTACCTGTAATAACTCTTTTGATGCCAATAACCCTAGAGAGTAGACATTATCATTACCCTCATTTCTCAGATGAGGAAACAGGGACATAGAAGCTAAGTAACTTGTTCCAGGCCATACAAACAAAATATGATAGAGCTGGAATTCAAACTCAGGCAGCCTGGCTCCAGAGCCTATGCTTTTAACCATGGTCCCACATTGTCCCTCTGTGTGTTCACATAGCTTGGACCTTAAAGAACATCAGTCTAAAAGGAAGATAATAGAATTGAGTTTAGAATATTTGGCATAGATCATAAACACTAATTAAGGTTAGGAAATGGAGGAATGCTAATTGCCAAATGTATTGGTAGAACTTCTCACTGGGCACTAGGATGCCCAAGACTTGGGTTTGCCCAAGACTGAAGAGTTGCCTGGGTGGTACACAGGACTTTCAGTACCAAAACAGGAATCCTGGGAAAACCAGGACAGTTGGTCACCATACTAGGTGTGTCCCACCTTTCCCCAGATGCCTAGTATCTGAATCTGGCTCTGGGGGTTGGGAGAGGAGGTTGGGAAGTTTGCATACAAAGGGAAACCTGGTCTGGGCAGTGTCAGCAAAGGGCCCCTCAGGGCCAGGATCAGGGACCTGTGATGAGGAACAGTGGAAAATGAGAGATAGATGGCAGGGCCCAATCTGAAAAGGCTTCAAATATGGAGTCTGGTGTGGTCTAGTAAGTGGAAGGAGCCACTTAACCATCCTGAGCCTGGAATTCTTTTGTGGTTATATACATGATTGCAGAATATTGTCCTTGGCCCTGCCTCTCTTTCTGCAGTCCTCTCACTGCTCTTCAGCTTGCCCTACCCAAAGGATGCTGTGGGAGGAGAGGGAGGCATGAGGGGGGTCTCTGGAGCTTGGGCAGGGACCACTCATGCTCATGTTTCTCTTTGCCTCCCTGCAGATGACTGCTTATGGGGCTTTCCTACACAAGGGCTCTTTCTGCCGGAACTACTTCAACATCTTGGACCTGCTGGTGGTCAGCGTGTCCCTCATCTCCTTTGGCATCCAGTGAGTAGGACTCCCTCAGCCAATGATGGGGCCACACAACTAGAAATGGGTGTCAGAGAGAACGATCAAGACTCTGAAGTCTTGCATGGCCACCAGTCTATGACAGGAACAAGGAGGGACCCCTGAATTGTACAACATGATGGCTTTTTGTCACATCCTCAATGGTGTGACACTTGGGGGGTATGTCCATCCAGCCAGAATATGTTTAAAATATATGGATCTCGGGGCACCTGGGTGGCGCAGTCGGTTGAGCGTCCGACTTCAGCCAGGTCACAATCTCGCGGTCCGTGAGTTCGAGCCCCGCATCAGGCTCTGGGCTGATGGCTCAGAGCCTGGAGCCTGTTTCCGATTCTGTGTCTCCCTCTCTCTCTGCCCCTCCCCCGTTCATGCTCTGTCTCTCTCTGTTCCAAAAATAAATAAACGTTGAAGAAAAAAAAATTTTAAATATATGGATCTTGGCGTGACAGGCAGGACCAGGCCCAGTTATAATGAGAGGAATGCCTCCAGGGCCTTCATATCTCCTCTACTACCTGCCCAGTGCCCTTGGCTACCCTCAGCTCCAAGGGCCCTCCATTGCCATAACCAGCCCTGATATTCCAGTCCATCTTCCCTCCCTTTCTCTCTCCAGTCAAAGCACCTGATGAGAAGAAGGGAGTGGGGGACAGAGAAAGAGAGGAATTACAGATTCTCAGTCTTGGCTGCATAGTGGAATAGACTGAATAGTTTCAGGAAAGACATTTGCCTAGATCCCTCTCCCCAATTTTTTATCTAATTGGTCTGGGCTACAGGCTCGGGCTTTAAGAATTTTAAAAGTTCTCTGGGTGACTCCACCATACAACCAAGGTTGCCAATTTGCTCAGGTTTAAAAGGATCCAATTACTAATTTCTCCCAAGTTCTATCTGCTGATAACATTAACTCTGCCTTCAACTTAAAAGCCCTTTCACATGCACAATCTTCTACTGTCCTCACAAAAAAAGCTGCAGGCAGGGCAGGGACTGTTACCACCATTTTATAGATAGGAAGACTGAGGTTCGGGGCATGAGATGTGTCCAAGGTCATACCAATGGCAGAGGAAAGGGGTCCTGGGTGTCCTTTCCCAAGGGTGTTTTCATGGTAAGCCTAGAAAGAGCAGACATGGGAGGAACAGGAGTGAGACACTTTCTGTGATCATCTGTTATCATCTCTGTGATCATCTTAGCTGTCTGCTGGGAGCCTACAGGTCTAGATTCTAATCCCAGCACTACCACTAAACTACTATTTAACCTTGAACCAAGAACCACCCCCCCTTTAGTCTGTGCTTTCTGCACCTAACCTTAAAATCCCTTCCATTGCCATTCAGTACAAACAGACTCCCTCCCTGAGATACTTGGATAACTAGGAATGCCCTTTGAATCCTTTCAGATAAAAGAACCATGAACCAGAGAAATCAGATCTACCAGCTCCCTCCTGAGCACATTATCCTAACCTCATGCTGATGTGTCATACATTTTTTAGGTCCCAAAGTGTGTACAAGGCTCTCTGAAAGACTGTGAGGATATCTTAAGCAAATGGGTAGTGTGTGAGGGTTGAGATAGAGACCACCTGGATAGATGAATAACTCCAGAAACCATGCAGGCTTCCTGCCGAGGGGCTTGTGGGGAGAACTGCACCTTAGTGCCTCATTTCCACTAGGGAACAGCAAAATCCGAGGCTCCCAGAAATCCTGGCCAAGCCCTAGCATCCAGGCATGTGTAACCTGCTGTGTAGAATCCATTCCTTCAAGTCCTGAGTGTGTTATGAACGGGTGGTTTTATATACACCTGTAATGGGCAACTGCCTGGAGAACACCAGAATAGCTCCTCCATCACCTCCAGCCAACAAGGCCTGAAGCTCCACCATCTGTATAACATTTCTTCGAGATCGGTGATGTCTTCATGAGACATAATAATAAAAGCTACCATTTATTCGGTTCATAATATGCACCAAGCACACTGCAAATGATGCAGATACTGTTTCCTCATTTAATCCCTGCAACAACTTATGAGGTCCACTTTACAGATGAAAAAGTTAGGGAATTTATCTTCTGTGAATTGACTGTTAAGTGACAGAGCTGGGGTTCTCTTTTCTTTACTAAAGCTCCCCTGAGTAACACATTATATTGCTAATGACTTCTGGTAAATTGCTTTTCATATTATTTACACACCAACAGGAAGTCCCAGGGTCACTGGCAAGTTCCAGGCTCTTCTAGGATGGTAGATGGGAGTAGAGAATTGTCCCAGGATAAGAAAGTCCTCAAAACAGACTTTACACTTTCTCAAGTTTGCCTGGGGTCAGCCTGTCAGGACACCCCCTCACATTATTTCCTGCTCCACCACAACAGGAGCTTACTCCCCTGCCCTGTTTCTCTCTCCCAGGTCCAGTGCAATTAATGTGGTGAAGATCTTGCGAGTTCTGCGAGTCCTCAGGCCCCTGAGGGCCATCAACAGGGCCAAGGGGCTAAAGGTGAGAAGGGTGGGCCTAGGTGAGGAGCCATCAGCAGAGCAAGCATCAACCCAGCTGTGGACTGGGGGGGATATAAGTGAGGCAGGGGGGTGGGGGTGGAGGGCTGGACAGAGGAGAAATGGCCGGAGCAAATGGCTGCTGTGTTAGAGCCTGGACTCTCCAGCCTGTACTTCTAGTCTCACTTCAGGGTAAAGAGAACAAGGATAGGCAACTGTTCAAAATCAGAACTTCTAGGGGCTCCTGGGTGGCTCAGTCAGTCAAGTGTCTGACTCTTGGTTTCAGCTCAGGGCATGATCTCATGGTTCACGAATTCAAACCCCTCATCAGGCTCTGTGCCCAGCTACATGGAGCCTGCTTGGGATTCTCTCTTTCTCCCTCTTTGCCCCTCCCCTGCACTCTCTCTCTCTCTTAAAATAAATAAAATAAACTTAAAAAAAAACAAAATCAGAACTTCTAAGCAAAACTTGTGCATAAAAGAGACACACACACAAACCCAGGGCCCCCACATGAAGATGAGGCCCCCATATTCCTCCACCTATAAAATGGGAAACTAGCAGAGCTTTTGTCCCTATAGTCACCTAAAGCCCAACAAGGGACTTTGAGTTCCATTGGATCCCATCACCATGTGAACCTGGGAAGGTGCTTTGCCTCTTTGAGTCATATTTTCACTCTGGTGACAAAGGGGCTGTCCATGAGCCTCCCTCAGAGAGGTTCGTGCTTTGGCTAACGGAAGTTCAGGCTGTAGGCACTTCCTGAAACCTGTCCCCTGCCTTCCCTTCCCACCACAGCACGTGGTCCAGTGCGTGTTTGTCGCCATCCGGACCATAGGGAATATCGTGATTGTCACCACGCTGCTCCAGTTCATGTTCGCCTGCATCGGGGTCCAGCTTTTCAAGGTAATAGCTTGGCTCTGATCTGTGCTCCTGCTTCCTTCCCCTCCTGTCAGCATGCCTGAGAAAGATTGCTGGCAGATACACTCAAAAGAGGACAGCGGCCTGGGTCAGACTTAAGATGAGTGGAACCTCCAAACACCCTCCCCTCAGCTTCCCCCACTGGGAAGGAGGACTCTCCACCAAGCCAAGGACCCCCTTGGTCTTGCAGCGCAGCCTGCCTTTCTGATCCCTTCCCTTCCTTCTAGCAAGAAAGGGAGAGGGACTTTTATCCTCTGAAGCCTCATGCCAGTCACCTGCTCAAACCTCCGCAGTGGTCCCCCATTATTGACAGCATCAAATCCACCCTTCTCCAGCCAGCTTTCAGAACTGCATCCATCCAGGTTCTCTCTCACTGCCTCCTGACAAGGCCCCCCCCCCCCCGGCTACAGTGAGGCTGGCTTCCTTGGTTTCTGCTCTTTCTGCCTTAATCCTTTTATTTCTGAAGCATTCTTCCCCCTGCCCTCTCCCACTGACCATATAAATTCACCTGATTTCCGGCCATTTAATTTGTCCCTCTGAGACCTGTTCTACTTCCACCTTCTTTAGGCCAGCCAAAAGAGTCCAGCTCTTGTGGAGTGGAGTTCCCCCCTTTTTTGAAAATTTCAATGGTACATCCAGCACTGAGCATCTTTATTCACTGACTGCTTGGTATATGTGAGTCATGGCTTCCCTGTTAGATTCTGCTCACCTTGTCCTTTTTGCCCCAAGTTCCTAGCACAGTGCTGGGCTATAGACATGATCACTAATCATTTCTTGACTGATTCATTGATTAATGAACATCTCCAATCACTTTGTTCTTTTGCCTTCCAGGGAAAGCTCTACACCTGTTCAGATAGTTCCAAGCAGACCGAGGCGGAATGCAAGTGAGTACAAGCTGGACGGCAGCAGCACAAAGGATAGTTAATTCTGGGAGGTTAGTGACTTGGCCTGAGAGGAAGGACAGTCCATTCTTTCTCATATAGCACTGACAGGTGGACTTCTACCTTTGGGTAATGTGATACTGTTGACATGAAATGTAAGATTATCTATTCTTGAAAGGTCTACCCACTGAAGTTCTTCACAATGGCTCACACTGTGGGGTTTAAGCCTAGCCAGTCTCATCCCACCCAGCAAGCCAGGAGTCATTGGTGGGTCAGGTGTGAAGGAAGGTGAGAAACACAAGAATTAACTCTTCCTTCTTTCTCAGGGGTAACTACATCACATACAAGGATGGGGAAGTTGACCACCCCATCATCCAGCCTCGCAGCTGGGAAAACAGCAAGTTTGACTTTGACAATGTTCTGGCAGCCATGATGGCCCTCTTTACCGTCTCCACCTTTGAGGGGTGGCCAGAGTGAGTATGCAAATCACAGCCTGTCCACCCTGATATTAGAGCCCAAGCTATTCCCCCAAGTTTTATTACTGTCCCACACTCAGGTCGTGCTTACCTGTGTCCTCCCCAAACAATGAGGGTTTGTTCCTAGACAATCTGCATACCATGGTCACTGCTGAAACATAGACTATTCTTTTTCTGGAAGATGTCAAATTTTCAGAAATTCCAACCAAAAATGATCTTCTTTTAGCTCTCCTTCCCTACTTCAGAGTGAGCTGCAATGATAGGGGTCTTTATCATTACTCTCATGGCACATAGGAATGGGGTGAGTTTCTCTAGGTATGAGCCCTTAGATAGCCCTTAGACAGGATTCAAAATTACTGATCCCAACATGCACTCAATGTGGGTAGAGATGGCAAAGATATCTGTTTTAGACTCTACCTCAGTCTCCTTGGAAAAAGGCTTGTCTATAATTACAGTGAAAAGTAAGAAAAGGATGGAAGCCTGAGTCCAAATTCCTCTGCAGAGATCATGCCTAGACCAGCCTGGTTGGCCCTTTACACTGTTATCACCTCTACCAGGCAGCTTGTGCATCAGGTGTTCCATATATCTTTGTATAGACACCTGCTTCCCCGTACGCCCCACCCAGTGCACTCCAGGGAAATTATCATCTAAAAGAAAGAAAATTCTAAATATTCCTAAGTCAGTAACCACACATGGATCTTAGATAAGAGTCCCATTATTATATGGTAAAATATAGATGATACCTAGAGAATAACCAAGTACTGTGCAGAGTAACAAAAGAAAGAGAGGAGTCAATCCCTGTCCATGAAGAGAAACATACACATATAATGGCATACATATATGAACTACCTAAGTATAAACCCAAACCATTGTTGATGATCTGAATAAGCTTGGGTCATTTTTACCTAATATTTTTATCTAAATGGATATTTTCTCTCAGATAGATTTATTTTATGCTCACTGTAACATCCTCTGAGCCTATGCCAGTTTGCAAAGCTGTTTCAATATTTACTAATGTTTCCAGTATTTGAAATCAATGTCCATAACTCATTTTACAAATTCTTGACAGTTTCAAAACACCCTCGTATACACTATATCAACTATCTTGCCAGGTAGGAAAGTCAGGAATTATTGTCTCTCCATTTCACAAATGAAGAATCTGAGGCTCAAAGAGATTGATTTGTCCATGGTCCCACCCCAGTAAGTGGCAGAGCTGGAACTTGAACCCAGATCTTCTGACTCCCAGCCTATAGCTGTTTCCAGCACCCTTGATCCTGAGGATACCTAGGAGTAGTGGTGCTGTCATTCCACAGAAGTGACACTGCTTCTCCGGTTCCCTCTGTGGGGCCTGTCTCCTCCTGCAGGCTGCTGTACCGCTCCATCGACTCCCACACAGAAGACAAGGGCCCCATCTACAACTACCGTGTGGAGATCTCCATCTTTTTCATCATCTACATCATCATCATTGCCTTCTTCATGATGAACATCTTCGTGGGTTTTGTCATCGTCACCTTCCAGGAGCAGGGGGAGCAGGAATACAAGAACTGTGAACTGGACAAGAACCAGGTAGCTTTCTAGGAAGAGAGAAACAGGTGGCAGGGCCGGGTGGGGAGCATGCAAGGAATAAAAGCAGTTGGCAGCCTGTGGCCAACCCAGAAGAGAGGCTGAGGTCAGAAGAGAGATCTATGCAGATGCTAAGATCATCTGTCTGCTCCTCAACAAGGGAATAGGGCTGTCAGTCTTCTGGAAGGCCCTGGATGAAAGAAATGCAAATCTCTGCAAATCCTGAATCTGACATTCAGCCAACAAATATTTGTTAAGCACCTACTTAAGGAGACTCCATGATAGATGCTGTGAGAAAAAACCTCACACCCTATCTCTTAGAAGTTAACAAATTAATAAGTGCCCACGTGGGTTGGCACACTGATAATGAAGAAAGAAACTAGATCAATGAGGCAGTGAGGATTTCAGAGGTGAGGAAGAGAAGGGCCTTAGAAAACCCTTAAATGGTTTAAGTAAAACACAGAGGCCTGTGCATGAGGTGGGGGCAAGAAAGAGGCTTCAGTAGGAATAATGTGATAATGCCAGGACAGTAAGGTATTCTGTGGCCTCTGAGAAAGTTGGCAACTCCATCAGTGAAGAATGAAGCTGTTACAGTGGGCTGCAACATGTTGTCACTGAGGTCAGTTCCCCAGCTAGACTCCTCAATGGGGAGAGTAAGGAGGAGTTATATCCCTGTGTGTGAGTAACTTAAGGTCTCATATGGGAAAGCACATAGCACAAGACACTCAGCTCTACACCAGTTAGACCAGCTGGACCTCTCATGGACTTTGATGTCAACATCTTGAGTTTAGACTTGTCATTCTGGCTGTTCTATGACCTTTGGATTGGAAGAAAGACAGGAAAGAAGGAGACCAATTAGAAAATATAGATGAGAGATGATTAGACCCTCATCTACTATCAGGTTAATGATAGTGGAGGTGGAGAAAATAAGAGGAAATAAAATTGGTCAGGCTTAGAGATTGGGTGTGGAGGCTGAGAGTAAGGGAAGAGGCTGGAATGACTCGCCAGTTCCTGACATAGGAATCTGGGCACAGTGCAGAGAAATGAACTAGATCTGTTCTGGAGTCTCAGGAATGTCGTCAGCCTAAGATCTCCTCCCCTATCCATGAACTATCTTCAGATCTTGTGTACATGGGTAAATAAGGAAGATTGACTTAGGATAGGAGGAAAAGTTGAGGAGGGAAGTGCCCAAAGGAGCATCTGTGGTATAGGAAATAACCAATGGGAAGAGGAACTGTCATTCAGTATTTATCAAATGCCAACTAAGTGTTGGCAGCATACCAGACATTACCAAGTTGAGAAAATGAGACACAAACTCCATGACTAAATCTTGGTAAGGAGATTGACTAGAGGCAATTCTTTCCTTCATTTAGGGAGTTACAGAAAATTTTTTTTAAAGTCCAAATAGTCTCTCAAACCTATAAATGAGGTAGAGCAATAGATTATTTCTCTGACTCCCAAGGTGTATAGTTTCATCCACATCCCACCCTCCTCTGCCATCCCCACACACATCATCCAGGTTACTAACCCCCTCTCTCCATTCCCACCCCAACCCTCCCGCTGCCTCCCTCCCAGCGACAGTGTGTGGAATATGCCCTTAAGGCCCGGCCCCTGCGGAGGTACATCCCCAAAAACCAGCACCAGTACAAAGTGTGGTACGTGGTCAACTCCACCTACTTTGAATACCTGATGTTCGTCCTCATCCTGCTCAACACCATCTGCTTGGCAATGCAGGTCAGTGCAAGGGGGGCCCTGGATATGTGATGCCTGCAGGAGGGAGAATGCTAGGGGAGGATATGAAGTGTAGAAGACCTGCCTGGCTGTCTCTAGCGTGTCACCTTCATATTGACCAAGGAAGCAGAAAGAGCAGAACTGTCTTCTTTTCCCAGATAGAGAAAGATAAGTGTCCCTTTCAAGGATGAGCTCCTCTCTGGCATCTTATGAAAGAACCCATAGGAGCCTGGGTTAAGAAAACATTTAGAGTGAAGGAAATGGAGAACAGAGGGGGAGCTTGAAGAGCTCATTATTGTCAGTGAGGCATGGGTGTAGAGGTTGGTTCTATATCCACCTGTCTTCAGGGAAGTCAACTTGTGCTTGAGCTCTCCTGAGAGCCAGAAGTCTCCATAAAGTTGTCATAACCAATCAAAGCAGGAACACAGAATTCTGCCAACCTGCATTTTCAGAGCTAGCAGAGAAGGGAAGAATTTGCAGGTTTTCCTGAGTCCACCTTACTGCCCATGGAGATGTGAATGGCCTTCCAGGTTTTAGTTCAAAGAAGATCTCTGTTGAGAGGAGGGTGGTGAGGAGTAGGGATGTTCCCGCCTCATTTTCACAATCTTTCCCCTCCCCTCAGCACTATGGCCAGAGCTGCCTATTCAAAATCGCCATGAACATCCTCAACATGCTCTTCACTGGCCTCTTCACTGTGGAGATGATTCTGAAGCTCATTGCCTTCAAACCCAAGGTAGGCCTCTGAAAAAGGTGTCTGATCTGCAGGGACCAGAGAGATGGAGAAGAAGGGGAGGAAGGAGTGCCAGTATTGAAAGAAGGAGAGTGAGGGGCAAAACTAATCAGTGAAAGACCCCATGTTCTTGGAAGACAAATGTTATACCTCCTAAATCTACCAGGAGTTGGACCAGGACAACCCCTTGAGATAGAGTCTCTAGTCCATGGCTGGGATATACAGGAAACAGATTCCTCCCTGAGCCAAGCCTCTTCTTCCAAGGAGGCAGATGATGGTCCTTCTTCTCCCCTTTCCTACCCTGTCTCCACCCTCACCCCCCAACACATAATCTAGAAGCAGCTATTCCCACCAACTGGCAAACCAAACCTCTTCACAACCAGTCCCCCAGATTCACTCAGGGTGCTGTTCTACTCTTCTCTCACTTCATCAGCTGCACAGACCACCCTCAAGCTCAGCTAGGGCTTCATTTGCTCAGGGCTCAGCATTCCAGCCTATGGGGACCTCCTGTTCCCCTCCTCGGAGGCTACATCATTGTTCCCTTGCACTTTCCAGTACAAAAAGGGCAAATGTCTTATAAGCAGACATTATAAGCAACTTCTAGAAACAAAGCCTGGAAGAAAGATTAGAACTATTGGCTGAATGAGGCAGGGTAGGGAAGGTTGGATTGCCTGTCATCTTGGATTCTCTGTGCCCCCCTAACCAGCCCCACTCCCTTCTCCTGGATAATGGAGGAGTAAACTGACTTGAATATCACCCACCATCTTCCACCCCTGAAGACAGGTCAGAATCATTGGCATCCCCTGGCTTGGGATTCACAACATGGGCAGCTACTCCTGAGGGAGGGTATAGCAGCAACTCAGTGGCTTCTCTGGCTACCACAACCCCTTTTGGAGAGCAGTAAGAAGGAAAGAGTTGGTTTTAAGAGAATCATATGGCTCCAGACTTGAGGAAATCTCTCCAGCTTTTTGAGCCTTCTCTCCCCCTCCTTTACTAGTTTTTACAGATACAACACATCAAAAAGAGACAAAAAGGAAGAGTCCTTGACCATATGTTCCATTTTTATTCAAATTTTTACTTGTCCTGGGATTAATTGGGACAGAGGGGGTGCTCCTTGGCTATTGGATCTGTATTCATTTACCATGATGTCATCTTCTTTGAATTAAAATTCAACTAACATTTCTGAATAACCTGCCATGTGATACACATATCTCATTGCATATAATCTTCAAAACACCCTCGTAAGAAAGGTATTAGCATCCTCATTTTAGGAAAGAGGGAAATGAAGCTCAGAGCAATTAAGTGTAATATTAATTACACCATTATTAAGTGGCAGAACTGGGAATAGAATCTGGTGCCTCTGACTTTATAGTCGATGTCATTTCCACTGTGCCAAGCTGTTAGCAAGCATCTTCCATGTCAGGTGTTCTGCTGGGTACTTTTCAGAAAGAGGGAAACAACCTTTGAGAGACTTCAAAGATAAGTCAGACAATATTCTTGTAATACTTATTCCTTCTCTCAAAGAATGCCTGTGAATCTTGGCTAATTTTCAGAGGATAAGACTCTTAATAAATGTCATTTGGTGAAAATAATGGTGTTTTCCTACCTCCTCCAGGGCAGAAAATATACTCTTTTCACTTTCCCTTCCAAACCCAGTCTTATTCAGGGGCATAAATATTGTCCTGGCCTAGAAAAGACCACTAAATGTCCCTGGCCACCTTCCATGGGGCCCACAGTACCTCTGCTTACCTGTGGTCCTATTCCAAGTCATGTGGCTCAGCAGTACTGACAGGTTCACAGCCCACAGCAACGTGACCAGTGAGGCTGGGAATACAGGATCATTGCCAAGTTGAGCTTCAGTCTCAGATGACAGCCTCTAGTAGAGAAACTGGCATCGTTTTCACCTAGTTTCATGAGACATATGGTTTAAATATTTCAAAGCCTTGAGTCATTCCACAGTTGACTCAGATGTGTCTCTGATGGTGTCTGATGCAGTCTGCAGAACCCTGCATTGGACTTTCTGAATTATACCTCATAAGTATAGGAGATGTATTAAGCAAATTGCCCTAAGAAGAAAATGAAATTGATCCCTGCAGGGGCTTATGCCTGAAAGACACCCTTACCTAAATCCTGCAGATCAAGGAGTAAGCCATTTTCTAGGAAGTAGCTAGCTGAGGTGGTCTAAACCATAGAGTGACTCCTAGTTGTCTCAATCCCTAGTTTTCTATTGTGAGAAGATGGAATAAATTAAGAGAAACTTTTCCCAAAGAAATAAGAGAGCTATCCTGGGGTCAACTGCATTTCACACATGCCAGGGTCAAACTGTGGTGTAAATTGAGAGAAAAATGGATATTTTCTGTGAATACCTCAAAAGGGACTTCTGATAATAAGAGGGGTAAGGGTCACTGGACCTGGCTGGCCATGCAAGGAAGGTTGACCAGTTGGAAGGAGACTTGAAGAGAACAGGGTGTCCTAGTTTCTCATTAAGCTATGTTCTTCATTTAGGGAATAGACTCCAAGAAAAGCATCCTCCAAAATTGGCATAAAATCAAACCAGAAACAACTTGAAGCCCTGGTGTTATAAGCCAAGAACCAGTGGCGTATACAGTGACCTGAAATACAGAACAGCTTTCATATCTCACCATTAACTGAGATTCTCTTCAGCACCTTTATTTCACTATAATGATTATTTATCTATGATATGAATGAGTCTGCACTTATAAGCATTGGGTGTGAAAGATCAGTTAGGTAGCAAGGGTGTAGAAGACTGGCATCAATTGTAACCAGGGAGAAGTTACCTGAAGTTCTCAGTGCTTGACTTTTCTTCTCTATTCTTTCAGTGTCTGTGATTGGTTGGTTGGTCAGAGAGTTGGCTAGATCACTTTGTACTCTTACTTTTTCTTTCATTGTCTTCATGGTGATTGATGTTGCCAAGTTCTTCATTTCTGTTCTCCTCACCACACTATGGAAACTGAATTTACTCAAGTAAATCCCTGCCCTAAATCCAACTGCCCCACTCCTTAAGTTGACACTCTATTCCAAACACACCAAAAACTATGGGTGAATATAAACCAGTTTAGAGCAATCAGTCCCCCACCTCAGAGATTTGTGGTGATGTCTGAAGAGAATGCAGTAGGTAATAGTAGTATTGATTCTACACCTAATAGCAAGCCAAAGGAAATCCCTTCCCTAGAGTAGGAGATACTTGGAGACATTGAATGGTACCTGGGTCCTACCTGATTGTGCAGGACCAAGTTGGTCAGCATGGAAAAGTCTTGGTTAAAATTTTCTGAAGGTAACTAAATAACTGCACTGTTCTATAATGAATTGAAATGCATCAGCAAAGACAGAAAAAATTTTTAAGATACACTTTATAATAAGTGCTGAAAAATATCTAATGCCTAGGAATAAATCTAACCAAAAATGTCTCAGATCTCTACAGAGAAAACTATAAAATTTCATAGAAAGGAACTAAAGACAACTAAGTAAGTTGAGAAATATCATGTCCATGAGTTGAAAAACTCAATATTATAAACATGTCATTTCTCTTCAAACTGACCCATAGATTCAGTACAATCCCATTGAAAACTTCAGATTGGACTTTACCCAAGGTGAGAATGTCAGGTGAAAGGGGAGCCACCAGCCACCTGGTGGCTGATAGAATGATCCTGGGTTGTTCCAAGGCTTTAGCCCATTTGGGCAGCTCTGACATCACCGTGGAGGGAGAGGCAAAAACCTGGTCACAGATACTCCACTGTTAGCTAAGGTTTTACCAGAAGGGGTAATGATGTCACGTGGCTGCCTGGGATTTACTGTTGACAATGACTCAGCAAGCACAATGAGGAGGTGGGGAGAGAAGGAGAGGCTCCAGGCTTGTCCTCCTCAACAGAAGTCAGTTGCCCAGAAAGGTAGGAATCCCCGCAGTAAAAGGCTCCTAACTCCTCTGCTCCCTGTAAACTTTCACATGGGTCATGGAGGGATGAAGAAGCAGATCTGCTGTTGCTGAGATGTATCACCTTCCCCTTGGCTGCTGCCCACTCAGTATCTCCCCCAGGGGAGGATGCTAAAGGGCATTTGACCCTGGCAGCATCCTGTGATCAAAACCTTGGCCTCCTCTTTCAGCTCTTTCCTAGCCTGAGAATGGTCCAGAGAGGTCAAAAGAACCAAAGGAAAATCCCTCATTGACCCTCCTGGTACCCCAGCTTTCTTGAATAAGAGCAACTGAAGCCTCAGGACTTTCCTGTTGTAGAACGAATTAGGGTCCAAAGGCCTTTCAAATCTAAGGGATGAAGTGAGGCCTCTGGACCAGCTCTATCTAATAGAACTTTCTGCAATGTTCCATATGCACTGTCAGTAATATAGCCTCCTGTGGCTATTGCATGTTTGAAATGTGGCTAGTACAGCGGAGGATGGGTTTTTCAAATATATTTATTATAATTAATTTAAAATTACATAGCCAAATGTGGCCGGCAGCTGCTATATTGGGCAGCACAGCTCCAGACACCGCTTCTTACCCATAATATTCCCAGCTTCTGCTGTCTTCTGTCTGTCTTAGTTTCTTCAGCCCAGCTGCTCTGGCTTCACAAAGCCAGATGGTTTACCTCACCCTCCCCACTTGTTCTCCAGCTGTTAATTTTCTACCAGAAATTGACTCATAATGGTGGGAGCCCTCTTGACAGGGTAAGACAGCAGTCTCTTGCTCAAGGATCCCACAGTGTGGATTTTCTCCTGACTTGGCCAGTTCATCCCTGGACTTCCCCAGTCCTTGTCAGCTGCAAGTGCTGAGCCTCCTTCCCTGTGGGTCCTGTCCCACCAGGTTCCTGAGCTAAGGAAGACCCTAAGGAAGGTGGGAAGAGTGTGGTCTGGAATTAGTCTTGCTACTGTGGGCTGAATATAAGCCGTGTCCCTGGTGATCCCTGGGGCACCAGCTACTCTTTTTCCCAGTCCATTAGACTTCAGACCAGGTTTCCCAATAGGCTAAAGTTCACCAACAACGCAACAAATACTGTATTGAGCACCGACACAGCAGTGTGCTTGGTTCCAGGGACACAACAGTGACGACAGGCAGGTTGGTGAGCATAGCCTTGCTCACTTCGCCTTTTTAAGAATAGAACTCCCTGACTTTGGCTCACTCTTTGGTCTTGCAAAGTCCCCATTTCATTATCTCATTCATCCCCAGAAAACCTATCCAGCCTTACTCCTGTTTCTACTTAAGAAGCAGTGAATAAACACACGAACCCATTGTGTATCGATTCCAATATGTTAAATTAAGTAACATTCAGGAACACGGGGCGCCTGGGTGGCGCAGTCGGTTTAGCGTCCGACTTCAGCCAGGTCACGATCTCGCGGTCCGTGAGTTCGAGCCCCGCGTCGGGCTCTGGGCTGATGGCTCGGAGCCTGGAGCCTGTTTCCGATTCTGTGTCTCCCTCTCTCTCTGCTCCTCCCCCGCTCATGCTCTGTCTCTGTCTGTCCCAAAAATAAATAAAAACGTTAAAAAAAAAATTAAAAAAAAAAAAGTAACATTCAGGAACAAGGAAGGAAGGAAGTAATATATATTAAGTGTCAGAAGAACATTGCATTAGATATTCTCCATTCACTATCCCAATCAATCTGTGAGACTAGTATGATGGTATTTAGGAAACTGAAGGTCAGAGAAAAGCTAAGTAATGTGTCCAAGATGGCAGAGCTAGTTTTTTGCTGTTGGTTTTGGGGGGATTTTAACGCAGGTTTAGGTGATTCAAAAGCCAAGCCCTAACCACTACACCCTAATTGAAACAATAAACATGAACAAACTGAGATGTCACTCTGTACCTAGTGGGTCCTCAGCAAATGTTCATGTTCTTCCTTATAAGCAAATCAGAGACAGAATGAAGGCAAGCCACTCTCAAGTAACAAGTCTATGTAAACTGATATAGTCACTCCATTCCCATGTCCTTCCACCTCCTCTGAGGCCCCTTCTCTCCCTATACCCCTCATTCCCTCATTCTGTCCTTGGCCCTTTGTTTCCCTGGATTTATCTGGACCACCTGGATTTCCCTTCCAAATCTGAAGTGACAGGTACTTTCAGGAGAGGGAACAGTCACCTGATAGGTGACGTCTAATAGCCTACATATTAATGTATGTGCACACACACTCATGCACACGTACATGCACATGCACTTGACATGAGAAGACTTTCAAGATGTGAAGACAAAAATTAGATTGCCCAATTCCTGGAAGGCAGGAACTGTTTCATATGCAATTCTGTGTCCCATGAGAGGCATTCAGTGAAAGTTTAATGCATGCATGCAGGATGCAAATTACAAAACTGGAGAACAAGGAAAAGAGAATCCAAATGGTAATATCAGAAAACACCATTGGGGTGCCTGGGTGGCTCAGTCGGTTAAGCGTCCGACTTCAACTCAGGTCACGATCTCGCAGTCCGTGGGTTCGAGCCCCGCATCGGGCTCTGTGCTGACAGCTCGGAGCCTGGAGCCTGCTTCCGATTCTGTGTCTCCCTCTCTCTTTGCCCCTCCCCCATTCATGCTCTTTCTCTCTGTCTCAAAAATAAATAAACATTAAAAAAAAAAAAAGAAAACACCATTAAGATCATCAATCTTCCATCAATGCAGAAATCTCTACACATTCTTCCTTTCTGCCATAAGGGATCCCCTATTTCTACAGGCAGCTCTGTTGGGAATCCTTCTTTATATTGAACTGAAATGTGCCCCTCTGTCATTTCTACTTACTAGTACTGATTTTTCCATCTTTTCTTTCTATAAATGGTTATTGAGCACCTCAGTGATGATGTTGAGACATGGTACTATCTCACAGGGCTCACAGTGTAGTGCAGAGACAAAGAGATTAAGGAATAGGGCAAGTGCTATGCTGGGCAAAATAGGCCACCACAGGGTGAGCATGACTGAGGCAAGAGACACCTCTTTGAGATAAGGTTGTCAGGAAGGTACCATTAAACTGAGGCCCAGAGGTTGAAAAGGCCGGAAGAGCATTTGAGGGAGAGGTGAGAGCAAAGGTCCTGAGGCAGGCAGGGATAAGCTCAACTTGTTTTAGGAACTGAGAGCAGTGAGTAAGAGAAAAGGTTAGAGGATATAGACCCTTCAAAATCTGTAAGGGGTGTGGATTTACCCTGACTGCCCTCAGAAACCACATGGAGCAGGGCCTTAGCAGGAATTATATAATTGGATTCATGTTTTTGAGTCAGCGTGCTGCTTAAAGAAGAATGCACTGTTATGTGCCAAGAGGGAAAGCAGGAGTCTGTTCCTGGAAGCACAGGTGACAGCAGTGGAGGACAGAGAGAGGTGGTCAGAGTCGTGACATTGCCCAATGGTGAAGAGGTGTGAGGGTGAGGCAGAGGAATCAAAGGAAGGTCAGGATAGTCTTTTCACAGGACTACCTCTTGCCCACCTTTATATCCCTCCAGATGCTAACACAGTAGCACCTGGTACTTGTCAGTCTCTGGAAATGTCACCTGAATAAGAGCAAACCAAAACTGTCCTCCACAGACAGCATCCCCTAGGAAAACTGAGGAACCCTGTGTCCTTCCTCACAGAGATGATCCCAACCCCTCGATGACAGGTCTAACACCCTATGAGGAAACCCCCTTCAATTCTCACCCTCCCCAGGTCACTCCCAAGAACTAGCTAGAGAGGGAAGCAGAGATGGAAAGCCAAAGGAGTGGCTGCTAATACCTACAGAGCTGCCATCTGGAGTGGCATTCGGCAGGACCTAACATCACCACCTAAACTAGGGAACTGCTGTCTTCAGTGTAATGAGACAGGTTTCTTCGTGTAGGACTCAGAGCCTGTGATGCAGGATGTGCTCCAAGACTGCCCCAGGTTAAAGCCCCAGGAAAGGCTATGAGAATCAACACTTGCAACATTTTTAGGGGACTGGATCCTTGTTTTTTGGTTTGTTTCTTTTGTTTCATTGGGGTTTTTTGATATGCTAATTAACATCTCCCAGAACTGTTCCACAGAACACACTTTTGGGAATCTGCAGGGCCCCACACTGATCCAAGGAGGTGAAACTGACATTGAGGGTTGAGTGGGTGGGGCCAACTATGTTGGATGTCCCGCAGTGTGAGGGACAGTTCCACCCAAGGGAGATCTCACCTGTGTATCCTGTGAAAGCACTTGGGGAATGCTTACCTGAGGAACACCATGGGTAAACCCTGAGATGCAGCTCCTCAGTGGCTGGTTAATGGCCAAGGTTCAGTGTAGATATAGAAATATGAATGACTCTTGGACTGAATGACTTTCTATTCCCTCACCAACCTGGAAAATTCAACTGTAAAAGCTTCAAGAGTAAGCAATATTTTCTTTTAAAAGTTGTATAGAAACTTAGACATCCTTTTAGATTAGCTGTCTTCTATCCTTTTTGAACCAAAGTTCTCTTTTTGTAACACTTTGTGATACCTCCTTAATTCTTCTTAAAGAAAATCAGAGGAAACATAAATCTTTATGTACACAAAATTCACATCTATACATATAAGGTAATATTTATATATTAAATGTAATGTAATATTTATGTACATACATTTTATATTATATGCATATATATACACACATATATATAAAATCCCTGAATTTTAATGCAGTGGGGAAAGTCTGTATTTAGTAGCATTCATTCCACACAAAAAGTAGAAGTCAAGGAAAGAGCAGAGATATGAGACCTTAGAATAAAAACTTAAGATAAGTTATAAGTGACGGTCCTTATTTGCATGTGGCACCCTACATGTCTCCCAAAAGTCATACAGGACACACCACAGTTCATTAGGCAGAACTGTCCCATGCATAGCAGGACATTTAGCATCCTTGGTCTACCCACCCCCATTACAAAATACCAGTTTCACCCCCCGAATCTTAGGGGTGCTCCCACAGATTCCCAAACACCCTAGAGGACAGTGCACACCCCATAGTGAGAACTACTGCCCTAGGCTAAGGTAGGACTTCATTCAGCCTCTTATTTAATTCTCGAAATATTTGAAACCTGTTTATTCAAATTATTAAGAAACCAGGGTCTCCCACCAGCAGGGGAACCCCCTCAGCCCAGAAACTCCCCACATATGTAAGTCTCATTCAAAGGAGTAGAAACGGAAAGAGAAGGAAGGGAGGCAGCAAGGAGGGACCACATAACAACTCCCTGAGCCCCTGGCAGCAGACTTCAGCAGAGTCAAGAGGTACCCGCTGGGTAGGGCGTAGCTCCTGCTTGTTTCTTAGCAGCCTGATTATTATTTATTTGTGGGATGTCCACAGGGTACCTGATGCCAAACAATGCATGCAGACAGCCACAAATGGGCTTTGTCAGGGAGGGGCCTCCCCACCGTGGCTCTAGTACCGGGGGATTTGCATATTGTTGCAACATTGTGACAGGTTTCTTTCCTGCCTGGCGCTTGAGAGCTTAAAAGTCACTATGAATGATAAAAAATAATTACATGACTTGCATAAAGCCTTTATGTGGGAAGGGTGGTATTAGCTATTACATTTAATTATTTAATGTGGGAAATTATTCACACTGTGTAAAGAAGCCCTGTGGAAAGTACTCCGTGGTTCGCTTCTCCATCCCTGCCACTGAGAAAGAAACCAGAACTCCCTGAGTCTGGGAGGGGAAGAGGGATCCTCAGACCTGCCCCACCAGGTCTGAGGCTCTGCCGATGCTCCCAGCTGCTACTATAGGAGAGGGGGCAGTGCAGGAAGGCCATGGGCAAGGCCACCCTACTGACTGCTCAGACTGCAGCAGTAGAGGGGTCCTCGCAGCAACACTGCAACCAGTAGGCGCTGAACACGTCCTGTGTGAACTGAGACTGTCCTCACAGAGCCTGTGAGGGCTGCATAGTGATTGCTCCTGTTTGACAGAGGAGGAGGCAGAGGCTATGGGAACCTGCCTGCACAACTCAAGGTTCATCTCTGGAAACAGGGCAGTAGCTCATTCAGTTCACGTTTCATGCACTAAAGTGGGCACAGGTACTGCCTCTCACAATTGCGCTTTGGTCACCCCTACCCCTTCACTAAGCAGGGGTCAGCCCATTAGGCCAGGAAGGACACGGAGGAGACCTGTCCGATCTGGGTTTGGAGTGTCTTCCCAGCTGGGTTGGAGAGAGGACTCAAGGCAGGCAGACCACAGAGGGCTGTCAAGGTCCAAGTTCAGTCTCCTCGTTCACCCACTCCCAATACTGCCTGTTCTCTGCCTTCCCTTGTCCTTCGGAGCATGTCTGTGGTGTTTATTTGAACTGCAGGTTGCCTGCATACATTGCAATGTGTCTGCCCGGCCTGTCCCCGCCATGGGGACACATCCATCCAGCACCCTGGTCCTGGAGGAGACCTGGGCAGAAAGCAGCTCAGTAGTAGCAGGAAGCAGCCACTGGGATCCTGCAGCCCACCCAGGTGCATGCTGAGGCACAGAAAGAGCTTTCTGTGGTCCCCAAAAGGAACTTAGTCAATAACCCCCAGTTTTTCATCTGCTCCCGGGGGGAAGAGTGCAAGTGTCAGATCTATTCAATCTTGTGGCACCTAGTAAGGCACCTAGTAAGTGCTCATTGTGTGCTCTTAAGATAAATAAATGAAAGAAGGCCTTTGAAACATTCCTGGGGATGAAAAAAACTTAATTTAAAAAAAAACATGGAGAAGATTTCCAGTTCAAAGTGTCCAGTTCCTCCAACAACTTCAAGGGCAGCCCTGTCACACCACCCACCTCAGGTCTCCTCTCCCCAGAGCCAAGGACCCAGTCCCTAACCCCAGCCCCTGCTGGCTCCTCCCCTTGTGTCCACTGTCCCCAGTTATCTGTACAGTGTGAGCCTCCAGGAGCCTCTGAATGAACACACCACAGGGTAGGAGCTGACAGAAGAAGGCAGAATCCTTACTGCCTCCCAGGCTGCCAGGTGCCTGGAGCAGCTGCGTGCTCCAGTTACCACTTCGCCTTTAGACACCACTAATCTCCATGATTACTGTTATGTCTAAATGACATCCTAACATAATACAATTCATATTATCTCTGCTTGGTGTCAGTTACCATTTTGCTCCCTGATACTCTGTGAGATCGACTCTCCCCACGGCTGCGGTGCTGCCAGCTGCATTCAGCGCCTCTCCCTGGCTCATTCGCTCTCCCCCCACCCCCACCCGTGCCTCAGTCCCATGTCCCAAAACCCAGGAGAGACCAGTGCTGCCAAGGACCTGGGCACCTCCCCCCACCACACCAGCACCTCTGCTCAGCTCCCTGCCTCATGTACCTTCTCTCAAATGCTTGTTCACTCAAGCAGGGGCTCTCGTTCTCTTTCAGGGACCCCCTTCCCCTGGGGGAGGATGAACCATGGTTGGCCTCTCCCTTCCATTTTAGGCCCTGCCTCCAGCAGGTGGCCTGACCCCCCTCCTCCAGCTTTGTGTGGACTCCCAGCTTCCCCCCGAGATGCAGAGCTGCCAGAGACCGCAGTCCACCTCTGGGCACTGTGCATCCTGCCTGCCACCTCTCACGCTCCCCTCCACTCCCCCTCTTTCTCCTTTCCTCTCTCCTTCTTCCCCCCTTCCCACTATCCGTATGGCTTTTCCTCTCTCACACCTCTTTTCATCCTTCCCTCTGCCTCTGCCATCTACCTTTCATGACCTTCCCCATCCATGCCCTTCTCACCTTTTGCTTCTCACCTGATTCCTGCAGTTCCTTTGCTTCTCTGCCATCTCTGCCTCCTGCCAGCTGGGCTCTCCCTCCCTCTGACACTCTTCCTTCCCTGGCCTTTCTCTGTCTCAATTCCAGCACCTCCACTGCTAATCTCAGCTCAGGTCTCCCATGTGGACACTGTGCCTGGCAACACTCTCTGGGGCTCTAGTGTCTCTGGAAGTAAACACCCCCAGACAGACTGAAAGTCCAGGTCAGCTTCCGCATCAGGGCTAGGAAAGTTTCCTCATCACCTCCTCTGTGTTTCTTTGCTTTACCATCAGAAGTAGATTTGAAGGTGGGCAGGCAGGAATAGAGAAGAGGGGGAAAAAAATGATGACAGCAAAATCATCATTACCTCAAAATCCCTAAGAAGACACAACATAATCCCAGATTTCCTTGTGATAACTTCTCACCACCAACCTGTTAGCTTTTATTAGCCTCTGAGCCTGTTAGCCTCTGAGATCACAGAGGAGACCTCGGCTCTGGGCAGGGAAGGAGCTAAGAATCTAGAATTCAAGGGCAAACGCATGTGCCTATAACCTCTCTGTAGCAGCCCTGCTCTCCGGGATCAGAGGCAGAAAACAGACCCACGTGGCAGCCCATCCTCTCCTCCCAGCCTTCTAGGCAAAAGAACAAGGGCCTGGGTCTCTGCCAACACAGATAGTGGTTTCTAAGAACCTGGCAGTTAACTGTCTACATGACCTTGAGTCGAACAAAATTGAGCCATGACAACTCACAAACTGTCATCAATCTCCAAATGGTACTAGCCAGATTTCTTTCAAGAGTCTCAAAAGACAGTCAAAGTACTCACTCATGACTCAAGGTAGGCAGAAAAGGCCCTAGATGCAGACAAAAGGTAAGCTCACTATCCTAGAACCTTCTACTTCTTCCCCACTTCTTCCACACACCTGCGCTTTGCCTTCCCTTCTACTCAGTCCCACACCCAAAAGTGAACTTGTGTATCCTGCTTAATGAGGAGAGAGGTAGATGAGCTCAAGTTAATCCTGACAGTCATCCATGTTCATTTAGAGCTTACTTTAGGCCAGGCACAGGTCTAAATGCTTTACAAGCATTGCCTCACTTAATCCCCACTATCACCCTATAGTTTTCCCATTTTACACATGGGGAAACTGAGGCACAGAGAGGTGAATTTATCTGCTCAAGATTACCCAACTAGTAAAGTGTCAGAAGTAGGATTTGAGCCAACAACCTACCTCCAGAGACCATGCGCTCTTTCGACTTGGAAACTTCACTGATGGAGGTGAATCAGGGCACAGATTATCCAAAAGGGAAGGAAATCCACAATTCTTGTGTACTCAAAATGCACAATGTGGTGTTTTGCAGCAACTTTTCCTTTCCAACAATGATTTGCTAAAGCTAGAATCAGGTTGGTCTACATGTTGTCAGTCCACCTCAGCCGGTGAGCAGGGGTCCAGCAGCACTCAGGAAAACGGGTGATGCCAAGAGTATAAGCAACATCACAGGGGTGGCCACTTGGCAGCCTGAGTGGATACACATGAGACCAGCCCCAGGAAGGCCAGAGGAGAGGCCCATCTTCCAAACTAATCCCCAAAGCCCACTACATCTACAGGATTTAAGGAAGCCAAGGGAAAGCCTTCTAGCGCCCCAAACACCATCCCTTCTGGGTGATCAACCCTGCTTGTCTCTGAGGAGCTGGACATTAAGAGGTTTGGTTCGCCATTTCAAGGAGAGCAAGGAAAACCCTCTTCCTAACCTTGACTTCTACCCCCTTTGGGACTTCATCACCAGGGAAGGAAGGAGTCACAGGTACAGCTTGACTCCAGGTTAAACTGATTTGATAAAGAAAAAGTCTATGATTTTTCCCACCCTCCTTCTTCCATTACACCCGCAAAATCTGTATTACCTGTGGTTTCCAGCAAATAAGGTGGTGGGCTAAACAGTGTGTGTGTGTGTGTGTGTGTGTGTGAGAGAGAGAGAGAGAGAGAGAGAGAATACTAAGCTCTTACACTCCAGAGTGTGCAGGGGAAAAAATATTCCTCCAGGCCCTGCCCACATAGGGATTTGGCCAGGTGTCTAAATGGAGGAGATCACCTTGTTTCTGGGGATGGGTTTGGAACAGGTGGGAGGAAGGACTGTTGCGGGGGGGGGGGGGGGGGGAGCAGGGAGGAGGTGGACCAAGGAAGCAGAGACCTGAAAACTGGGTCTGAAACTGTCTTCATGGTCCAGCTTAGAGAATTGATGGGCTTATGGGATAGAGGAGTGGGAAGGTGGGTGTATGGACGAGTCAGGGTGAAAATCTGTCTCTTAAAGGGATCCTGCCACCCACCCACCCCAAACATGCTCCCTCACCCATGCATTCTAGCTGTGTGTAAATCTTCTCGGGAAGAGTCCACGGGAACCCTTGGCAATAAGGCAACTGGTCGGTCTCTGCCCCCATTGGAGGCCCTGGCACTGGGCCTACCAGGTATCTTGCCAGGGACAGAGGAGTCAATGAAAAGCCTCAGTAGCACAGCCTGGTGATGGCAAGGATGAGGCATGAGGCATTCATCTCAAGAGAGTCCAACCAATGGAAGCCAGCCATGAAAGGTTGGGAGAGGGCCATGGTCAAAGAGGAATGGGCTGGCATGTGTTTTCCCTCTGTCTGCATGTACACAAAGAAATCCTAGAGAAAGGGTAATGAGTGTTGCCCAACTGGGTAGTTGGCAGGGTCCCTTTAGGTGTCAGTCCTTCCCCTGGTGCTCACCAGGTGACTAACCTGTGTGTTTATCCTGGCCTTTGCCCTACTCTCTGCCTTCCTTCCCTTTTCTCCTCTCTCAGAGGTGTTGCAGACCAGGCCGGCTCACCCATTTTGTTTCAGGTCTCTGGTGAATGAGAAGGCTCCAACTCCTCTTCCTTTCCTGAATGCTGAGCCTTCCCCCTTCCTATCTCTCCTCTTGCCCCCACACCCAAATAATGTTTTGTTACCACGTTTTCTAGGCTAGATGCTGAATATTCCTGGACTCTGCTCTGGTTCCTGTTTCTCTCCTTTTTCTTCCTCGACCCCACCTCTCCTTCCCTTCTGAAATATCTCTCCCCAAAGAGATGGTATTTCCACCTAGAGAGACTCTCCCAGTGTTTTCCAAAGTCTAAAACACATATATATTTATATCATTTGGGGTCTTCACTCTTTACCTCCCTTCTTTCAAAATCCATTTTCTCCCTTTGCCCTGTGAATTATATCTAAGAACCTGGGAGGGAATTAGTTATTTCCTGCTCATAACATGTGACTTAAATAGAAGAGAACAGTCTCCCTCTGCCTCAAAGGCTCTCGTATATTCAGAAACTATTCTGGGAAGCCAACAAGAAAGCCATGTTTTCCAGCTGACCCTCACCTAACCCACGCCCTGGCCAACCTCTGCTTCTCCAGTCTAGCTGTCCAAAGTCTCCGCACTGGCGTTTCTGTTTTCTTTTGGCAGAAATGCCTGGGAACTGAGAGGCCCCTTTCCCTGTGACCTGACCTCCCACACTAAGAATAACAGCCCTAGGACAGCATGTCTTGCGATCCCTCTGGAAAGAGGGCATGGCCGGGAAGTGGGGAAGTTAAGGGAGCTGGATAGAGCCAGGACGATGGAGGAACAGACTCTTGGCTCTTGTGAGTAACATATTAAAAGGGAGAGTTGGCAGCCTTCAAGAGAACTGGGGAAAGAGGTCTGAGAAACTCTCAGAGGACCCTTAATGCTTTCATACCCACTCCCCAACCTCTAGAGTTTGCCACCAGCAACCTCGAGGCCCCAGCTAGTGTCTCAGAGAATAGGAAAATGCTGGTCCTGCTGAACAAATGTGGCCCAGCCCTGTCTTGTCCCCTTTGCAGAACATTCCTTGAAAAACTGAAGAAGCAAATGAAATGTCCTTTTTTTAAGAAGATAAATATCTTTAGTACTAGGTCCTTTCCTTTCCACCTCTGGGTAATGTGACTATCCTGTTCCTGGGGTTGCCTGAACTGTGCACATATACCCCATGTGACCACAAAGCAGTGCTCTCTAGACTCCTCCACCTCTCAGAGAGGCAGGTGGTCCAGACCCAAGACACCTGTCTTCTCTGTAAAGAGTCCACCCTTCCAGGACTCCTGGAATCCTCTAGGATATCTGAGACAGCCTATCCTTGGGTTGACTCATCATCCAAGACCTCAAAATAGTCTTTCAAAATCATCTCTTCCCCTTCTCCAAATATGATGGAACACCAATGAAATCCATGAACACAGGGTGAAGTGGTGAAGTCTGGACACTAGTCCTCCCACTCTGTGCCATAATCTCCCTTCCGTGGCACCACTGCCTCCAGTCCCTTCTTGTGAAGCCTGCATCCCCATTCCCTCTACCCAGACCACCCCTATCAATCCAGTTCTCAGGCTTTGATAATTTCATTCACTTTGGGTGGCATTTGCATTTCAACGGGACTCTATCAAACTGATGGTGTTAGGAGAGGAAGCTGGGGGAGGTGCATAGGAGATACCCCTGAAAGCACTGTCTAGGGCTCTATCTGACATTGCTGAACTAGAAGACTGACCTGGACTCTGTCTCCTTTCAGTTAGTAAAACCTGTGCCAGAACAGAGCTGTCCCTGGAAAGACCAGGGCATGTCCAGTGCTGGAACAGGGATGACCCTGATTCTAGCTGCATAGAGTCCAGCTTATTAGAGGTATTGTTTTTATGAGGCAGTCCTCTCGTTATTGCTGAGCTTTACTTGAGTCACTGCTGAGCCCAGATGACCTGGCCACCCTTCTGGACCACACTGCTGTGGTTTTCAGGGCCTTTGGAATTCCCAAATCATCCACAGGACCACAGTCCAATCACCTCAAGGGGATCACACACCTATGTCCCTCCTGCCTCCATCTGTGTCCCTCCCTGCCTGCAGACAGGCCCTTCTGATGGAGAAGAACTGGGGGCATAGGAAACGCTGAGCAGGGACTGAGTCCAACCATGTCCCTGTGCCATTGCAACTCCCATTGCCTGCCCCCATGTCTATTCCTACCCCCCGTGGGAAACAGAAAGAGCCTTTGTGCAGGAGGGTGGTTATGTGGGATGGACCTGGAGGAAGGGGGGCCTTGTGACCATGGGAGGGTGGGGCAGGAAGGTTGGACCAGCCACTTCCCAGCCACCTGCTTCCCTCTTGGGCTCCTGGCCACAGATAAGGGCCCTCACAACTCCAGCAGCAACACTCAGGTGCCTGGACGGTGATTCTGATGGTGATGTTGCTCTGTTCTTGTCTGTCTAATATTCCTTTTTAATCCCCATCCTGCCTGCCCCTCCCTTATGTAGGGTTACTTTAGTGATCCCTGGAATGTTTTTGACTTCCTCATCGTAATTGGCAGCATAATTGACGTCATTCTCAGTGAAACTAATGTGAGTATGACTCTGCCCTCCCCAGGAAGCCTCCTTCTTCCTCCTCTGCCTCCTCTGTTTCCCTTTCTGTCACTCTCTCTCTCTTTACCTCCTTTTATTTTTTTGGTTTTTTAATTTCCTGTTTTTACCCCCCTCCAGTCATGCTTTTTATTGAACCTGCCGTCGTCTATGGGGGAAAAAAAGTGGGAGCTTCTCCTCCTTTTTTTCTGTTTGTCCCAGCTCTGCCCCACTGTGCTGGGCCCAGGAGCCCGGAGCTGAGTGAAGGGGCAGGCACAGGGGAAATCTTTGAACTAACCCAGCTTTTGTCAGCCCTCTCCGCCCTGTGAGAACCAGGTTGCCCAGGTTTGAGCCGCCAGAACTGTAGAGTGGTAAGAGAGTATTTAATATGCCCACGTAACCTCTTTCTTTTCTCATTTTTTTCTCTTCTCTCCTTTCTTTCATGCTTTTTTTTTTTTCATTTTTTCCTCTTCCTTTTTGTTTTGTTTTTCTCCTTTGTTGTTGGTTTTTTTTTTTTCTCTTCTTTCTCTCTCTTTTCCTCGGCTTTTCTGCCCCATGCAGCACTATTTCTGTGATGCATGGAATACATTTGACGCCTTGATTGTTGTGGGTAGCATTGTTGATATAGCAATCACCGAGGTAAACGTAAGTACATGGCGTCTGTACCTGACTGTCCGTGCCTGTTCTAACACTCATTTGTCGTTCCCCGGTTCATTTTTTTTCCTTCATTTTATTTTCTCCTCCCCACCTTCTTATTTTCATTTTGTTTATTTTATTTGTTTGTTTAAGTTGGTTTAAAGGATTTTTTTTCCTGTTGCTTTATTTTGATTTTTTTTTAACTTTTGGAACGAGTTAGGCCTCCCCTTTCCTTTTTCGATTGCTGCATCTTTTCTCTCTCCCTTTACAATCAGCCTGGCATGACTCACACTGTATAGGAGGATGCAGCTATGGGAAACAGAGAGTGCCAGAGCAAAGGGGTATTTACAACTTCTGGGCCACTGCTGGGGCAGGGACCCAAGCCTCTCCTCACCCCCACCTTCACCTCCAGACTGCTGCCTTTCCCTGTCTCACCTTCCACTCCCGTGGCACCTTGGAAAGGAGCTCCCTCACGGTGGACCACCAAAGTTAAGGCTTGGACTTTGCCTGCCTTGTCAGCCCAGAGACCAGCCCATTACATTCACACTGAAAGGAAGGGCTCCATTGCCATTTTAACATCAGCAGCCCCTGCAGGCAGCCCAGTCCCCCCAGGCTCCTTGGGGGAAGGAGAACCGACCATGTCAGGACCCCTGCTCAGATCCCTCTTCTCTGGAGTGACCAAAGAACCAAGCAGTTGGGTGATCCACTGGGAGCTCTTCCCAGGGTCTTTCCTTCCACAGCCTTTCCTTCCCTGGCTGTGGAAGCAGATTCTGGATGAGCATCTCACTCCCACATGAACCTTCCTGGAGAACTGACTCTTGCACCTGCCTGGTTCTCTCCCACTCCTGACCCCATCACAACCCAGCCCCCGGCTCCCTAGCCTCAGACAGAACCCCAGCCCCTGCCCCCACCCAGGGCCTCCTGCCACCTTCTCCCAAGTTGCCTCCTCCTATACAGTTCCTTCCAGTTCCTGCACATGTCTTTTTGTTACCTGGCATGTTTAAACCTTCTCTCTTTATCTATAGGCAAGCCCTCTTGCGGTCAGTCTTTAACATGTGTCCGTTTAATTTTTTTGTTGTTATTATTTTTCCTTAATTAAGAGACTTGGTAATGTTTGCACAAACCTTTGATGCACTGAACCATTGAATAACAGCACGGAGCAGACGCTGTAGAGTTTTGATCTAAGATGTTTGAAAGTACCCTACCAACTGCCACCATCTCCCTTCTCCATCCTTACCCTCCTTGCTCCACTCCATATTTTGCTCCCAATCAGTTGAACTGACATGTTATCATATCTGCCTGATTCCCCTGACTAGAAGCCCATCTACTTTCCTTCCAGCAGATGGACGTTGGAAGGATCCTGTTAACACTTTCCCTACATTCCCCTCCCATCAACCTCTTGTACCCTCCCTGCTCACCCTATAGCTACAGATTCGATGGTCCTTCTTTCTCCGAGATCCCCCTGCGTTGTCTTTGTCTCATGTTGTGTGTGTGTGTGTGTGTGTGTGTGTGTACATACTCTCCCTTGACTTTTCCCATGAAATTATCAGATCATTAAAAAAAATCAATCTTCCTACTCATGCTCTGTGCCTCCCCTCCCCTCAACACCTCCCACAACCACCCTCACCACTCCTGAGCACACTTTAGGACTGTCAGGCTAGATGAGCCCTAAATCTCAGGTGCTAATCAGGTCCATGAGTCACCCACGCATGTCTAAAGGCCAGCACCTTTGTGCTTGGAGCCTGTGCCTTATGGTGCTCTCAACTGATGGAGCAGACAGAGAGAGAAATAGAAAAGAAAGAGCAGCCCTGCCTTCAGAGGGGTTTGTCTTCAACACAGTAATGCAGCTCTGTAAGAATCTATGCCAAGAGACTGAGAGCTCTCCTGGATGCAGGGAGGACTCATTGCAGCCCCAGGGGGTACCTTTGTGATTCTCACTGCTGGCAAGGCCTACATCACTCAACCTGCCATTTTCTCCCAAACTATAAGTGTTTTTAAATGAAAAACAAAGCAAAATAAGTTTGCTAGGGTATAAATTTTCTACAGAAAAAGTGGCTACATTGGGATAAAGAAGGAGTGTGCAGGGCAAGAAAGGAGCATGAAATCATCATGCAGACCCTTATGTTTAGATGATGGTTTTCTACTTATGATTCATCTATGCATTTATCTCAGGTAACTCATAACTGCCCTGTGAATTTCACAGGCAAGAATTATCACTCCCAATTTGCTGACCGTAAAGATGCTGATGGAGAGATTTAAGTGCCTTTCAGAGCCATACAGCTGGATTTCGGCCTCTTGGTGTAGCCAGTTCACTGTGCCCTGGGCTAGAGCACCTATCTCTTCACTCCAAGGTGCCTTGAACAAACACACACATCTCACATAACCCCCTATGTGTACTCCCATTAGCCAGGATTTGTTCAGCTCTTACATCGTGTAATCTATTCCTATTTTTTAAGTCATCTTTTTTATTTACTTAAGTAATCTCTACACCCCACGTGGGGCTTGAACTCACAACCCTGAGATCAAGAGTTGCACATTCTCCTGACTGAGCCAGCTGGGCACCCCTGACATTCTGTAATTTATATTTTAAATAACCACACAGGGATTTTTCCCATTTTCTAAACTAGGAACTATGTGTCATCCCACCTGAGAGTCCTGATGTACCTCTGACTCCTCCAGCCTCCCTTCACCCTGCACTGAGATTCTTCTCACTCCTCCAGATTGAGGAATTTGTTAAAAGTCATACAAATGACAACTGAAGGGTTGTCTGGAGATCAAACGGGGACAATGTGTATAAGGGAGAGCAAGAGAAGGTGTCCAGAGACCCACACCACACAATTAATGGCTTCTGAACAAAGAGAATAAATGTAACATCATCCAAAGCCCAAAGGCAGTGTGGGAGAGGAAGAGAGGGCCAGATGTGAAGTCAAAAGCTCTGCCTATAGAAGTTACCAAAATGCCCAAAGACTTAGTTTCCTCATCTGTCAAAGGAATATGATGATATTTACTGCAGTGTGTTTTGAGGCTGAAATAAGAGCATCTATTTTAAAACTCTATGTAACTGTAAAGCACCACTGAGTGGGAGAGACGATGGCACCCAAGCAAATGACATTTTTTTCCAAAACCCCTACTGGAGTAGCTGGCAGGGCCTAATCTCCAACCAGTTATATCTAAGTATAACTTACTACCCACAGACACTGCAAGGGCCCTTATTTCCTGGATATGCTTAGACTCTGGAACATGCTGGACAGCTATGGCCAGGTGAAAGGAAGCACCGTGTAACTGACCACTGCCCACAACTCAGGCCTCCATAAGCCTCCTCCACAAGCATGGTCCTGGAAGGACCCCAAGCTCAGTGCTGTGGATGACAAACCAATGAGCAATAACGCGTAGTCTCAGAGGTAGGTCCCTCCACCACATGGTTCTGCCTTCACGTTGTCGGCAGGTTATGGGTCTGGACGCTCCCTGGCATGAGGAAGTTCACAGCACCCAGGGTAGTTTCCCTGGGTGCTGCTCTAGGCCTTCCTGGAATTTTCTAGCCATACTGTCATCACAAGACATCTTTCCCAGGCATATGTTCTATTTGGCAGGAATCCACACTTTTAGCCTCAGAGGAATCCATAAGGGCTTTCACCTGTCACTCATTATCTTTGACTCTTTTAAAACTACAGAGATCAGCTCTTGGTCCCCTCACTAAATCCTGTATTTATCCTAAATGCCGTCAAATACTCCCCACATTCATATTCATCTCCCCACAAATACTGTCTCTTTCCTCCTTGCCTTCACTACACAGGCCATGGTGCCTTACCCTCTCAGGAAATGGGTTTTCCACCAATCCCAGGAGCCATCATTCATTCACTTCACTGTGTTTATTGTCTCACCTTCTGTGTGTCAGGTACTATTTTAGGCACCTAGGATACATCAGTGGACAAAACAAAGCCTGTTGCTCTTGAGCTGGCATTCTAGGGTTGGAGGAATTATCAGACAATGAGCAGTGTTGTAAGTACAGAAAATAGGAACATCATACAGTGTATCAAATGATAAGTATTTTGGAAAAAAACTGTGCCAACTGAGGGGGATCAGAGGTGCTGGGGAACAGTGAAGGCAGGTGCTGTCTTAAAAAGATGGGCTTCACTGAGGAGGGGACATCTGAAGAAAGCAAACATGTGAAGAAGGTGCAGAGTTACCCATGCAGATACCTGGGAGAAGAGCTTTCAGGCAGGAGGAGCAGCCCCTGTGGCTGGTGCAGACTGAGCAGAGGAGAAGAAGAAAGAGAGGATTGGACAGGGACCAGATTTTGGCTTTTACACTGAGCAAGAAGGGAAGACACCAGTGCCTTTGAGAAGAGCTGTCCATGATCTGACTTGCATTTCCAAAGGACCACCTTGCTGTCTATAGGAGTCGAGAGTGGAAGCCCAAACACCACTTAGAAGGTAAACACAGTAATCCAAGTAGAAGGTGATGGTAGTTGGCGACAAAGCAGCAACAATAGAAGTGGTAAAAAATGGTCAGATTCTCAACCTGTTTTGAAAATAGAACAGTGTCTCCAGACAGACTGGGTGTGGGTGTGGGAGAAAGAGGCATCCAGGATGGCTGGGGCTGGGCCTCAGCAGTGGGAGGATGGAGTCAGTATCAACTGGGAAAGACAGCAGGTGAAGCATGCTTGCATGAGGAAGACAGGAGCTCCGTGAGGACATCAGTGGAGATGTCAGGTAGACAGTTGGGCACACTGTCTGGGGTCAGGACGTGGAGTCATCAGCATGTAGATGCCATTCAAAGCTGTAACAGTGGTGAAGAGCACCAAGAGAGGGAGAAAGGCAAAGGAAAGACGAGGACTGAGCTTGGGACTCCGGCATGAAGAGGGCAAAACCCCTGTGCTCACAGCCACTCTGTGGTTGAATTTCTGTTCTCTCTGGGAGATGCCTGTGAACAAACACCAGACGTTACTAGAGGCAGATCGTGAGTCCCCACTTTGTCTAATTCCGCTGAGTTCTGCTGAGTTCCCTAGGCACCGGCCATTGCCCCTCTCCTCCCTGATGAGTTAACCTTGTTCTCTGCCTAAGGCCCCTTCCTCTGTGTGCCCTGTGAGGGCAGAGTGCAACAGCGCATCGCTCTGGGACTACTTTATTTCTTGGGTCTGAAATTATATTTTCCAGAGGGAAACCTAAAGAGGTAACCCCTGTGATTATTCATGGAAGACCCTGGAGCGTCAAAAACTGCTCCCTAACATCCAGACTGGAATCAACTTGGGTGCCTGGGACAACAGCCTTGCCCAACACTCTTCTTTTCCAATCTGCATTTTAAAGACTGTTCCACCACAGAAAGTGCTAAGGGGCCTGGATGTTCGCACTGTGGATATGGAGAAACATTCCCAAACAGTGAATTAAGAAGCCTGGGTCCTCTTTTCATCTCTGGCACTATTAATCCCTGTGACTTAGAGCAACTAACCCCATTCTCTGGGGTTCCTCGAATGCATGTGGTGAGGTGGGCAGGTTGAGATAGTCTCAACCTGAGGGATCTAGCATTGCACGATTCTGAACTGGGCTTTTTCTGATATACTTTGAGGCATTTTTATTTCCCTTCATCACCTTGCAGATTCGAGAGGGGCACTCCTCATAAAGCTCCCAAGACCTGTGGGAACTGGCTCACTTGGCTTTGGCAGATCTCACGTGGAAACTCTCTGGAGAGAAGGCCCTAAAGGGACCTTCTGGGAAAGGAGCAGGACAGAGATTGTGTGAGGGGAAAGAAGGCTGGCTTCTGGGGGGGCTCAGAGGGAAGACAATCTGGAGGATTTGTTTAGGTGCCAAAGTGCTAGTCCACAGAAATGACCAGAACAGGAAAAGCAAGTTAATTAACAATGGTACTAGTTGTGATCTTAGCTGATTAGGAGTGAGGTGGAGACAGGAAAAGAGGAGGAGGAAGAGGGAAATGATGGCTTCTCTTGGAGGAGTATTTGCCAGGCTATGTTAAAGACATTATGCACATGGTCAGATTAACTCCTCAGAACACTTAGTCTCCATAGGCGGAAACCGAGCTTCACACAGGATGAATAGTTTGCCCAAAATCACATGGCTAATGGGTGGCAAGACTGGGATCTCAAATCCATTTCCATTAGAGAATCGACTCCTGCACTTTCGTTGGCTAAATCCCTGAGCCAGACTGCCTGGGCATCTCAAGGGGCCCCTGCCACTCACAGGTCCTCATGCAGTGCATTGCCAGCACCGTGACCTGGCACAGAGCTGCCCAGCCTAACTTCTCTGTGCCTATTGATGCTGCCAGTGCTGGACCAAGGGAGCCAAGGCTGCCCTGAGAATGCTCAGACAGATAGGTCTGCATACTCCTGACTGATGCCCCTGATTAATAGGGCTCAGGAGAAAAGGGCAGTGTAAATCAGCCCCCACTACCCTTGCTCACTTGACACTTGCAGCTTGAGAAGGAAATGGGAAGGGGGGGACACTAGGGAGAATGCGGTAACAAGACTGGGAGGGATGGGGCTCCACTGCAGGGAGTGTCCAGGGATGTCTCCCAGGAGCCTCTAGGTGCTGGCCCCAAATCTTCCTTGCCCTGGCTCCTGAAGCCAGTGGTACCTTCCCACCACAGACCCATGGGACAAATAACTGTCTCTTACTGGTTTCCCATAAAAACAATAAAGCAAGTTTGATTCCTGCTCTGGTTTCAGGGTCTGCAATGACAGGGAAAGGAGTCATCCTGAGTCATAGAGAAAGAGTGTGCTGCACATCCACCCCCTCCAGGATGAGTCAGAGAGCTCCACACACACGCTTCAACCCTCTCTCCATCCTTCAACCCACAGTGCCTCCATGGGGTGGCCCTCTTGGTCTGCCTTTCCCTGCCCCCAACCATAACAGAGAAGGGGCCAGAATGGGCACAAGAAGGACAGGGCTGATGCCCCTCAAGAGCCATGATGAGGGGTTGAGGCAGACAGTGGATTCGTCCAAGAATGTTAGAGTGGACGCGACTTTGCAGACCTTCGGCCCAAGCCCATCTCCACATATTCCGCACATGTGCATGGAGTATTTACTGTGCAGCAGAGCCTGGGGATATACCAGTGTTTCAGATGAGGACACAGAGGGCCAGAGGCAGGAAACAACGTGCTCATTCTCACCACTTTTTAATAGCAAAGCCAACCCACAACCTGGCCCCTGACTCCCAATCAGGTGTGTTGGTGTAGGGGGCTCAGCTGGTGGCATTACCAGACTTTGTCTATATGACAATGGTCAGTGAGTCCAGAGCTGGTTCTAAGGTAGATTAAATCAAGATTGATCTCAGACTAAACTGGGTGGGGAAGACTTGATCCTTGACATCTCTGTACACCTCTATTGCCCTTTGCTGGATCCCTTCTTCTATTGCTCATGGATCTCCCTTCCAGCTTCTTCCCACTTGCAGCACCACCCCCAGCACCAATACAAAACTAATGCAACCAAAGTATCCTGTTTCCAATATACTAATTCATACTAAGATAGTAGTGACTCAGTAAGCTACCTTCTGAAAAGTAACGTTACCCTTCTCTTTAGAGAAGATAGTAATGCTCAACTTAAAAATTGGAAATCTAGTGTGTCTAATATAAAACTTTGAGGAACATGACATCTGGGTGAAAAACATATTCCCCACCCTCCACCCTCCAGTTGCTCTATAAAGTCAGTTTTCTACTCTGCTTGGAAATAAAGTTAGCCCTCAAGAGATTTAGCAATGCATCTATCAGCAGTCTAGTTGGCAATGAGGAGCCATTTTGAAAGTCCCTGGCCCTCTGCAAGGAGAGGTTTGCTGTGCAGGCAGTGGACCACAGAGTACCATGAAGGCAGATGTGATAGAAAGTCAGGCCTGATAAATCAGCCTGGTATGCAAGTTTTCCCAAAGCTGTTGCCTTGAGGTGTCCTGCAGGCTTGACTCGAGAAGTCCGTGGGAACCTGCTTTTGTATGGAAATCCTGGTTTCGGTTCTTCAGCCTGTGTTGGACAGTCTGAGTGTTCTGGCAGTTATAACCCATCAAGGCTCCTCTTGCCCTCTGCCTTCTGACCAAGACCCCTTCACTTTCTCTTTTCCTCTAATTTCCTTTCCTTTCCGTCCCTATTCTCATCTTTTCTGTCCACACACAGCCCTCTCCTTTCCCCTAAAATAGAAGAGTGGAAGGAGGCTGTCACAACACACCCCTTGGTTTAGCCAGACCACCATCTGGGCCTTGCCAGTGTCTCTTACATTAGTTCCCACAGGCTAGCAAGCTACTGTTGGTGTCGTTGCCAGAAAGTTTCTAAAGCAAAGGGATCTAGAACATTCCATGAGCCAGCAGAGGATGTGAGAGATCTATACCTCAGGCAGGTTCAAAAATGCCCATGAGTGCCCCCCAAAGCATAGTCTATACTATTTTCTCTTCATAATTAGTGCACCTTTTCTCTCTGTCATACTCTTGTTCTCTGTCTCCCGTTTTCTCTGTCCTGCTGGGCTTGTGTTCTCCTCTCTCTCTCTCTCTCTCTTTCTCTCATATATAGAATTCTTTGATGTTGTTAGCACTGCTGACAAACTGATTTCATTCATTTATTCTTTATGGGTTTCTTTTGTTACTTGAGTGAAGGATATTGACTGTCCTTCCCAAGGGAAGATAAAACTATCTTGACAATTTAATTAGTCATGTTTAGCATGAATTATTGGCAGGTAATAGCACCTGGGGAGCCATCAGTCTGCAGGTGAATAACACAATGACTCCTGAGGCTTTAGCTGCTTCCAGCCACATGAGCTAGCCACTGTGCAGCTAATGATACAGGGGTCTCAGCTGTCCACTCTCGGCAACCTAGCACACAGAGACAGGAAGAGAAAGAATGAGCCAGGAACCAACAACCCCCATGCTCTGTACCTCTCCAAAGAATCCCTTAAAGGAAGTCCTGAAGGGGCATTTCAACTGTGTGTCTGTAACCACAAAGATTCAAGAAGGGCCCTTCTCCTTCTGGCTAGAATTTTACAATGGGAAACAGATACAAACCAGGAGGTTTCCAACATGGTGGAGGTAGACAAGGGGGAAAGGGGGACTGCTCTTTCCACTCTCCACTGCCTCATATTTGAGCTTCCTTTCATTTTTTTCCTGCCCTTTTCTGTCCAGTGTTTCTGCCTCCCTTGTCATTACCCCTTCTTCCTTTTCCTAGCACCCCTCCTCCACAGATCTATCTCTAAAGACCAAAGACCTCCTCCACAAACCAAAATGGAAATTCTGCTTAAAAACTGTTTGCAACAACCCATATTTCCTTCATTTTCCCTTAAATCTTAAAGCCATTGACAGCTATCCTCAGCTTCTATATATCCCAGTTGACTTGTGCTTATTTAAACTTTACATCTCCCTAGCAAAGAAGCTCTTCATTCAACTTCAGAGGGGTTACAGTTTAAAACATATTTTACTTTGGTCTCCTTAAAATTCCCTTCCTTGCTGCCATCTCTGGTGGCTCTAAGTTTTAGCATCTCCCACCTCCACATCTGCAGGGCCACACTTTAGTTCCTGGTTGAAAGAGGAGATAAAAAGGATAATGAAGACTCTTCTGCCTTAACCTACATTTGCTGGCTCCTGACTGTGAAGGTGGTGTCAAGTATCTCTAGAGGCCCCTGACTCCTGCTATTTCCAGTCATCCCTGCCTGTACCAACCTGATGATTGTCCTCCCAACTTAGATTAACTAGAGTATCACCAACAAAACCTCAATCCCTCTGCCTTCCACCATCCCATGACTCTCTTACAACTGAGCCAGCTATCCTGTCTTGCAGATCAAATTAAGATGAGATTAGAGACAGTGAATAGAGAGAAGCAGAGAGCAGAGCTTGGGAGGTAGGGAGGGTGCCAGCTGGACCCAGACTTTCAGGTGGTCTGAAATGGAACTTATATTAGATCCACTCCCTAAGCTCTGGACAAGAGATACTTAAAAAAAAAAAAAAGCAACAGTTCTGACTCACATGCTCCTGTGACATTGCTTTTGACTCATGTTTCAGAGGAATGTAAAATTTTAGCAACTGATATTATAACCATTGTCTCAATGGCGGCCACTGGGATGGTGCATTCCTCTTCTGTGAGGCCTGTTCATGACTTAGCCAAGAGCCAACCTTCCCTGGAGGGAATCAGAAAGTAATCTGCACCTTTCAAAGTCAGCATGTCCAGAAAAGTGCAGCAGGGGCTTATCTCTTTAAAATGCTCTGTAATGACTCCATCCACGTTGCTGCAAATGGCAAGATTTCATTCTGTAATGGCCTGATCTCGAGAAAATATCCTGGAATACAGCTTTATTGGGTACTCCAGCCTAGATATCTACTGCCCAGCTTCTAATCCCTAGTAGTCCTTACCTCCTTGCTGTGTTGAGAAAAGAAACACTCCCCTTTTATATGGCTAAGAGGTATTTTCAACAACCTTTTAGTTCTTCAGAGAGACTGACTATGTAATGTTAACAATTGGGAGACACGTTCCACTGATTCTCCCCTTCATCCTTTTGGAAAAATCTCCATCTAGGAGATTCCTCTCCTTATCAGCCTCTGGTATTCCCTGAGTTTCACTCTTCAGTATCCTACGCATGCATGGTCTAAAGATGGTACCCCAGTGAAAAGGAGCAGGGAAGACATTCCAGAACCAAGACTTCATCCACTGAGATGATAACTTCTAATTTGATCCTGAGCTTGATTCAGAAAGACAGTTTTCCAGAAAATAGCTCCTATTTGCTGTCCAGTGCCACTCATATCATCATTTCCAGGTATACAAAACCTAGGTAATCTGCATAAATACACTAAACAAGGTACATGAGTTTCCTTTCTATTTGCCCTTAGCCTGTTAGCTGGAACCACTAGCCAGGATTCTTTATGAAAATATTCCACCTCTGCCTCACCAATTGAATAATAACCTTATTTCATTTCTACCAATTGTACGAACAAATTAAGTTAATTGACCAATATCTTTAAAACCCTTGAAAATTACCAGACCATTAGAAAACAAAGATTAAATAATTGGCTGCTGAGTGCCTACCATTACTGGACAAAATGCCACTGGAAAACTCAGCCACAATGTTCAGAATAGATAAGCAGCTCTGTTGGCTCACTGTAGAAGGGTCTCCAGGCTCATGGGACATAAGTCTTCAGAGTCTTTCCACCTTTTCCTCCCCAGGAAGACCACAGATGGAGAAACTCTAAACTAACTCAGGGGAACTGGGAGCAGATCTGGGAAAGGGTCAAAGATGAATGGCATAAGTACTCCAGGCCATCAAACAATTCCGAATTTAGTTCAAAAAGTAGAACTATTGCTAGGTGACCTTTCAGGGCAGTATACCAGGGAATCACAGAGTGGCAAACAGCACAAACATGGCTCTGGGCTAGAGGTGCAGGTGCCCAAACCCAGTGGGTCCAATCTCCCCTTCTAGCTCACCAAGAGATTCCACTTACAGCTAAGCAAGGGTACCAAAGACTGGAATGACTACACAAGATCATCTAGGAAATGTCCTTAGGGGGTTGGCACTATGTCAGTGTACTGTGGGCTCTGTGAGGGCGAGGGCTGTATCTCAAGCTTCTTCCTATTTCCACTTAGAAATCACCCAATGATTGCTTTCTTATTATGAGTGGTTAGTTTTTTTTGAGACCCTGGATCTTAAAAACATAGTTCTTCAAATAAGAATAGGCTTATATGAGACATTGACAAACACCACTCCCATAGGCCAAAAGTGCCCTCTGAATAGCATAGCTTAACACCCAAGAAAAAAATTAATCTCCAAATTAAAATGAGTCTTCAGATTCTCCCAAAGTGAGACCCTTAGGAGAGCTATCATTACCTGGGCTGGGGACCCAACATAGGAGTCCCAGAGAGCCCCATCCTTCCTCTCCCTTCTTCTCTCATTGCTCCTCCTGACTTCTTCTTACCCCCTATTATAGAGGTGTATCATAAGTATTATTAAGTTAATACATATTTTTAAAATAATAAGATACAATCAAGGTGATTAGAACATACTCAAAACTAAATCTTGAAGTAAAATATGACTTAAATACATGAGATCTTCATTCAATGAGAGCTGTGAAAAGCTAAAAAGCAACAAGGAAATACACAGTTAATACATTTTAAAATCCCACATGTGGGATTCTGAATGTTTAAGAAGAAAAATGGTTAAAATTTTTCATGGCTGGGGGTTAACTCATTAGGGCCACATGACCCAGATATGTTCTCTAAATTGTCTCCATTCTGGTCCTGTTCAGGATAGGATTGACCCAGAAGATGCTTAAGGTTTTCTCAGGGATCTTAGGAGTAATGGTAGCTTTGGTGGTTTTCAGGGTGGATCCAAGAGGAGAACAATGGCCCATGTCTCCTATGGGAACTCTATCTAATGCCCTGGCATTACATGTAGTGTAGATTTACCTCTGTCTGACTCACACTCCCTTCCCCATTATAGCTCTAGAAACACAGAACTTCTTATCCATTAACACAGGAACACAAGCAGTCAAGCAGCTTGAAATTACTTCTGTGTGTGTGTGTGTGTGTGTGTCTGTCTGTCAGTGTCTGTGTGTGTCTGTTTCTATGTTCTATCTCATCCTGCTAGCTAAATTCTAGTGACCCCACAGCCTCCAGGCCTGTCAACTGACCTGGCAGCTGGTATTCCTCATGAAGCAGAAAGCAAGATCTAGAATGCACTCTGTAAATGACTAGAGAGGTGTCCCTTCCCTTCTTTTCCCTTGCCTCACCCTTTCTCTCCACCATTCCTAAAAAAGGACATCTTAACAATTTGCTATAGGAAAAAAAGGAATTTGCTGAGAAATCTGTTACCAAAGAAGTATTTTCAGTCTGCAAGTAAATGTCTAGTTGTGCACATTTCCATCCTTCAAAAATTCCATTACATGTTTCCTTGTTTGTACCTTAAAAACAGAAACACAAGAGCAACCATCTGAAAGTGGAGGGTAAAAGCAAAGTCATGACCTTCTAGAAAGAGTTAACAGCTCAGATGGTCAGGATCCATCAGGGGCTTAGCTCTGGGGCCCAAAGAGTAGGGGCATCTTCCTGGATACAAGCTCAAGGAACTGGGGGTTGCAATGGGATACTCACCAATGGCCAATTTCCTCAGCTCCTCCCCTAAAATGAACTCAGCAGTCAGACCCATAAGAACAGCTTTTTTGAGGGTTAATAATAGTATCCTAAATTGTGTGCAAGTCTTCAAAATGTAAAAAACATTCATTATGGCCAAGGCTCTACACCTATAGACTGGAGCTAAGCAAGACCAACTCCCGCCTGAACCTAAGCTTGAGGACAACCCCCACTACAGGGGGGTTGAGGACCACCTCTTTAGATCCTCCTCAGTGATAACTAAAATTCAGTTTTCCCCTAAACTTGAAGGACCATTACCCTTGAACTCCTCTGCTCAAGTATGTTTGGGCAGGGATGTGCACTAAGCATAACCAAGGCCTTTCTCCTTCAGCTGGCAACACCCAGGGTAAGCTAAGTTCATAAAGTTTATCTTAGGAGACATAGTTCATTTCAAAAAACAAAACAAAACCTTCCTGCACAAAATTCGGAAGAACTCATTTGCCACAGGTGTGAATTATTTAATGTGTGCCCAGAAATGGTCCTGAATAGAAAATGCCTTTGGGTCCTCACTAGATGTGAGACACACCTATGCAGAGTTCACTCACAGTGATGTCCCAGAACCTGCCCAGCCTATGCTTTGTATTTCTTTCACTTGTTTCCTTTTGCCCTCCCCTGCCACGGTGTTGCTCCTGTGTTAGCCGAGACCTAGAATACCAGGCATCTTCGTTGGAGACTCATTACAGCTTATCTCTATCTGCCTTTCTTTAAAGCCAGCTGAACATACCCAATGCTCTCCCTTTATGGTAAGACCGACCCTCCTGACCACGCTGTTAGCTTCTGTGACCCTCCTCTAACACCCCCACCATCACTCCCCACCCCGGTCCCCAGAGTCTCTCGGAGCCCAGCCTCGCTCCTGTTGCCGTTGCATGTAGCCACCATGTCGTGTCTGTCCTGCCCTCTCCTGCCTGGTCGTGTGTGAGCCGTGAAGTGCTGTTTGTGTAATGGTGTTCTTTTCCCTCCCTGAGCTTTTCTCTGGGTGATAATTCACTGTGATCTTGACCATCTAATGAGCCACCAGGAGAGAATTGGACCCAAGGGCCATTTCCTGTTAAACATTCTGAGGACTCCACCGGCTGAGTCTCTAGCCTTAATCTGATGTGGGAAATTTGTGCAGGGCACCCATAAGCACCTTGGTAAGGGCCTCCAGAGAAAAGAGGAAAGAGAAGGATAACAGAAAGTCAGATGATGACTTCCCACTAATCATCCAGTGTCTGTAACATCTGGCCTCCTGTGTCCTCAGTATTTAAGGCCACAGTAAAATGTGTAAGGTGGAATTTATTACTGACAGTGTGGCTGAATATCCAACCACTCCAACAAATATACCCATGAATTTTTCTAAATTGCTGAAGTTCATTAAAATTAGGCTATCCTCACTTTTCTACAGCAGGCTGCAAGCAGAAAAACGAACTCAGTAGTTTGATTGGAACACTCCTGATGTAGGAGTCTATGATTCACTTTGCCTAAAGTGACAGATGCCACTGGGTGTGACCTTGAAGCCTCCTTGGAGCAACCTTCTCCAAAAAGCTGCCATCACATGTTTTAAAACTGAGCCAAGTGTGAGTTTTTAAAAGGACAAGTGAGTAGGTCAATTCCCTGAAAGTCAGCAGAATGGGGGCAAGATTGGGCCGGCCGGTGGTGTCTCCTAACACAGCCCATCCCAGGCTGGCTGGAAGGTTGCCAGGGAAAGGCTGAGACTGGATGTTGTACCCTACTTCACAGAGGCAGCCACTGGGGTCTGCTTCTTCCCAGCAGTGTCATTTGACTTCTAAGAGGACGTTTCTGTGTCTACATGGAAATGTGCTTCTCCTCCTTCTAGAGTGTTAGGAAACTATAGCTACTTGTGGGGACCGGGGAGGGTGGTGAAACCAACATGGAATTCAAACTGCAAGCTTGACTTTTATTTTTTAACTTATTGGATCCAGATGCCCCTGTAGCACCAGCTTCTCAAACTCTTGACACTCAGAGCTGAAGTTCCCCGTGTAAGCTTGTTCTTTCTTCTTTTTTCTCCTTTCCCGAACATAGTGGAACTGACAGCTGAGTTATAAAACCCCAAGCCTCCTCTGCCTTCTCCTCTGGGGGAACACAACCTCCTTTTAAGGAGAGAAAATAGAATTTCAAGTAGATACATGGGTGATAGAAATGTGGAGATTAAGGGCATCAAAGACTTCAAAATACACAGGCAGGGTAGGGCCCAGGGGCAGGATGAGGAGTCCCATCCTGAGTCCTGCGATAGCCCATGAGCAGGCCCCCAGATGCCCACAGGTCACCCTGCCTAAAGGGAACAGGCCCACTGACAGGATCTGAGGCAGCTGTGGTTTGAAAATAGAAGAAATAGTGTGACTCCTCCCCTGTCTGGAGAGGCAGACAACTAGGAGAGACCCTTCGGACATGGTTTCTGTGCAGCCTTCCCAGGGCAGACTGAGGGTGTGCCGACACGTAAGCTGCTGCCTCTGAGGTTTTTGCCACCCTCATGGGTCTCCCATGCTGAACAGGAGTAGTAGGATGGGTGGCCTCAGGAACCACCAGCCATGTCAGTGACAGCAGACCATGGGATTAGAACAAAGGGCATTTGTGCTAATAGGATTTTCAGGGGTGCAGACAAGGTGTGGATGTTGTCAGGATCTGGCCTGGAAAGGACTAAAAAGAAAGCAGAAAGGTGAATCAAGAATGGGGAGGGCAGACACAGATCCAATGACTGGAGACTCCTCCTCCCTTGAGGGAGGCACAGGACAGGAACAGTAACAGGAAGCCCAAAGGTCCATTCTCTCCTGGTGCTGACAGGGTTGGGTGAGCTGCACTAGCTCTGGGGAACAGGCAAGTGGCTCCCAAGGGGCTGTCACCACTGGCTCTCTGGCTGATGTGGGCAAGAGGGCCAGGGATCAGTCCATGTTGTTCTTAGGTCTGGAGGCAGAGTGTGACAGGGCAGCCTGTATTGCCCCTGAGCCCTGGGCAGGCACGTGCCCCAGCCCCAGGCCCCTCCAGGTCCAACAGGCTCGCCCTGCTAGCCAGCAGACCCCCAGCAGCACCATATTCCTGCTTCCACTTGCCTTGGCCTGGATTCTGTCCTTCTTCACCTTCCCCTTGACCTCAAGCTTCAGAACTCCCCTGAGGAGATGATCTGCCCTAAGCAGAACCCCTTGGTCCTCTCATATGGGGGCGTGGACTTTAGGGCCCACTTTGAGGGACTACCCCCCCACCTCACCCTGCCTGTGCTCCCCACCCCTTCTAGGGTCTCCTACAGCCTGGAGAGGGTTAGGGCCTCTTAGAAGCCCCAGGGCAGAGGGGAGTAGAACAGCTTCAGAGCCCAAGGGGAGGCAAGGGCTGGGAAACAGTCACCATCAGAGCACTGAGCACTGAGCAGCAACCCTATTCCTACCTTCCCTGTAGCCATGTGGGAAGAGGTAGCACAACAGGAGCTCTGGAACCCCGAGCTGCCAGGGCACAAGATCCTGCAGTGGGCAACGCACTCCAATCCTGTTTGCTGTCAGCCCACCCGGACCACCAAGACCCCCAGTACAATCATTGGGGGTCTGGGATGGAGGCCATGACCTGACCCGCCCAACCACCTTGCACAGAGCCACATCCCGCTCCGGATGCACGTCCCCCAGCCAAGCCAGACAAGAAAGAGGCTGGGCTGCTTCCTCAGCATTCAGCAGAGGCAGGATGCACCCAAGACAGCTAGCTCTCAGCCTAGGAGATTTCAAAGCATATGGAAGTTCCTTATGGAATCTTCTGTTACTTCACCTAGGGGGTTAAGAATTAGGTCTAAAGGGCAAAAGAGGAGAACAGATAAGGTTATGGGCTCAGGGGCCTGGGCACAACTTGGCTCTGCAGAGACCTCAGGCTGAGTTGTCTACCTGGAAAAGGTGAGCAGCTGGTCTCCCATCTGTGACCCAGTGGAGAGAATCTAGTGCAGCTAACCCTTCCCTGCCTGCCTCCACCCCAACCAAGGGCTGTGTTGCTCAGAGCAGGGCCCACCTCGTTCTTGCCCCTCCCCTCTTTGTTGCTGTGTTAACTGCCACCTCCTATTGCCGATGGATTCCAGAACGCAGAGGAGAACTCCCGCATCTCCATCACCTTCTTCCGCCTCTTCCGGGTCATGCGCCTGGTCAAGCTGCTAAGCCGTGGGGAGGGCATCCGGACCCTGCTGTGGACCTTCATCAAGTCCTTCCAGGTAGCCACCTCCACCCTAAGCGGGCTGCAAGGAGAAGAGCCTCTTCAGCTCCCCAAAGGTGGGGCTGCACAAGGGTCTCTGCCCATCTCCTCCTGGGCTCCCTGCGTGGGAGGCGAGGTGATGCTACACAGGAAAGAACACCCCTAGGGGTCCAGTGTGGGGCTCACACTGCTTCTCGCCAGCTCTGCCCTTGATTTCCTCCTGTCTATAATAAGGTCATTGGGCTGGATTTGTGGTTTTCAAAAGCAAGCTCTGGAGCCCCAGACTTCCCCCAAGTCAGAGCAGAGAAGGCTGGGAGCTAAGGGGGAGGCTGAGTGGTTCTGCTTTCTTCTCTCATCTATGTATTTTTCCACAAGAATTTACTGCACAAAGAGGTTTTATGTTGGAAAAAATTTGAAAAACATGGGCCCAGATGATCTGATAGCCTCAATGGCCCTCCCACTTTTGGCATTTTTAGGATCTGGCCGTCACCTGCCTCCCAGTAGGCATTTCTGTGGTGTCTGCTGTCCATACCTGTTTGTGGACTTAGCCAAATTCTCCAGGACCCCAGTGTCACTCCACTCAAGGAGAGACGGTCCCCTCCCAGGGGCACAGGGTTGCCTAACTATAGGATCAATTCTCTTTTCTCAGCCTTTATTTTCCATCTGTGAAAGCAGAATAATGGTCGCCCCTGGCCAACGGGTTATGTAAGTCTGAAGTTAAAGAGCAGCAGACTCTGTGAGGCCACTGGAATTTTTTGACGATGACAGTGTAGGGCCCCTGCACGTGCTGCCATGCTTCCTTAGCCCAGCACCAAAGGCAGCTTCTCCCTGCCCATGGAAGCACCACTGTCAGTCTTCCCAGCACTGAAGGATTCCTTCCTTGTCCCATGCTATGGCCAGTCTGAGCCCAGGGATGGGCATGGGAGTGGATCCCTGATCTGAACGTGCCCGTAACAGAAGATGCAGTCAGAAGAAAGTGCTCTCCAGGCAGGTGCCTGCCTCGCTTTGGAATTCTATCCCAAAGGCATAAATAAACACCCTTCCAGGCAGCCTCCTGCCCTAGGAATCATCATCCGAGATCCTTGATTGGATCAGCCTCGCTGCACTCCTCAGAGCCAACTGTCCACCCACCAGCCCCAGGCTGGCTCCCCACTTAATGATGGCCTGCAGCTGCCCTCCCTACCACCCCCAGCCCACCTTCCCCCAACCCGTGCCATGCCCTGCCCACTCCCTGGGAATCTGAGGGTTCCGGTGAAGCAGGACTGGTGGCTGGCCCTGTTGGTGGGTGCACCCCTAGGGTCCCACAGCTATGATTATTATACAGGCCATACACATTTCTCTGGGCAAGGAAAAAGCAACAGACAGGGCTGTGTGGCTTGAACGTGGATCAGGAGCTCTGACCTGACAGAAAAAGCATTCGTGTGATCTTGCAATGCCATCTAGTGGTGTGTGGGCACCTGGCAAGGCATTTCCCAGATTCTTGAAATCTCCTGGATTCCAGAGTCAGTCCTGAGCCCCAGGAGGCCTCTCCCACTCTCCCCGGGAGAAGCAGCAGAGACTCTGGAAAATGAAGTTGTCTGAGCTGCCAGGCAATAATACATTGAGTGAATAAAATATATGGGACCCAACAATGTGGAAGGCATTACATTAAGCATTTTGTAAACCTTAACTCATTTAAACTCCACAAAACCCCTGAGAGGTAATTCTTCATTCTTCTCATTCTTCAGAAGAGGAAACTGAGGCTCTGAGAGGTTAAGTAATATAGCCCAGCTCCTATGGCTAGAAAGTGGTAGAAATAGGATTTGAACCCATGATCTTTCTTTTAAGTTTTTCCTTAGTAATTGTTTTTATTACAACTAGTAGATCATCATGCTACGTAAAGGAAGGGTGTAACCTGCCTCCACCCCATGCCTCCCCAGGAAAACGGTGTGTATCCTCCATGGCTTTCTCCTTGCTGTATAGAGCCTAATTGGAGGACGTCTGCTCATTCTTGATAGTTTTTATTAAAGCAGTATCATACAATTTCCCTTACTCTGCAGCCTGATTTTCTCAGTACACCACACTCACTGCTTCTCGGGCAATTGAAACCAAGGGAAAATGGGAGGTCAATGCCATGGTTCAGACCTTCCCCCATACGCTGAACTTCTGTGGGGCCCTGGGAAGTGCCACCTCCCAAAACCAGGCCACAGTGCCCCCTGGAAAGGGATCTGGCCAGCCATCTCCCTGCTGGTCTCACGCCCTGTATCCTGTGCTTCCTTCCAGGCTTTGCCCTATGTGGCCCTTCTGATAGTGATGCTGTTCTTCATCTACGCAGTGATCGGGATGCAGGTAGGACACCTCTCCTGCTGCTCCTCCGCTTCTACTTTCTCTTCCCAGCTCCCAGCCCCACTTTCTGGACACCTCCTCCCTCCTACCTCCCTCTTGCTCCGACTGTCCCTCCCTCTGCTTCCACTTCTGAGACAACAAAGTCACAAGAATTAGAACATCCTTTCAAATGGCAGCCTTATGGATAGGAGGATGAATGGCCAAGTGCGGTACACAACTTCTCTCTCCTGCACCCCAGGCCTGGCCTCTGCTCTCAGGTAGGGAAAAACACTCCAAGATTAACACCAGGGGCCTCTGTAGAGACAGTCCTTCCAAGAAACAACACTAAGGGTGTGTCAGACAGCACCCCTCCCTTTGCCCAGGTTTGCCGGCCTGAGAACTAGCCCCCAACCCCAGCATCATTACGCAGAAGCTCATGACTGAGAGGGAGGGAGAGAGGGAGTGGAAGAGTGAAGGAACAAAGAAGGAGGAGGGAAGGAGGGAGTCAGGTGGGCAAGCTGTCCCCATCAAACACGCAGCAGTTTCAAGGGCCCCCTCACAGGTGCCCTCACACTCTGTGGCGTTCTCCAGCTGGCCTCTCCTCAGGGCTCCAGAGAGCTCCCACAGCCTAGCACTCACACTGGCAGGGAGCTTTTCCTCAGCAGCTCCCTAAGGAAGATTCTCCTACTTATTCCTTACAGAAAGACCTCAAGTTTCCTAGGCCGAAATCTTTTGAGATGAGAAGAGCTACCTTAACCCTCACCAATGGTGGCAGCTTCTAAGATAGTCATATCTTTAAATGGTCATAAAAATAAGGAGACCCCTAATTTCATGGATAAATTAAGCTTGCCCAAGTCCAGACTGCTCTGAAATCCAAGAACTGAATTTGGAAGAGTGTTTGGGCATCTGGGCTGAAATGGCAAAGAAAAGGAGGCCAGAAGCGTAACTCTTGAGGGCCTAGAAGTGACTGTAATCAATACCACAGCGCTAGACACTTGCAAGTGGCTGCAAGAAGATCCTAGGCATTCTCACCACACCAAAAAAAAAAAAAAAAAGTTACCTGTGTTAACTGTGTGAGGTGATGGATGTGTTAATTATCTTGGTCTTGGTAACAATTCTACATTGCATTGTACATCAAATTACCACCACATTGTACATTTTAAATAGACACAATTATCTTTCTTAATTATTCCTCAATAAAGTTTTTTGAAAGAGAAAAAATATATATTCTCAAGAATCTGCAGCCAGAAGGAGGAGGAGGAGGGGAAGAAGACCAGTGAACCCTCTGTCCCTACACAAAGCAGGGTGCTGTTTGCAGCTTCCACCTGCTCTTAGCCCAGCTCCCAGTGGCCCACAGGAAGGCCCATGGGTACTTTTCCTCTTACACCTGCCCAGTGTGGTGGATGGAGATCAGGGGCTGGATAGGTCAGCAGGTGCCTGCCTCCATGAGGCCCTGCCAGGTCATGTCAGGGGACTCAGCTCAGCTATGGGCTGGATTGACCCACAGTCAGCTGTGACCCCTAAAGAGTCCATTGAACAATGAGTGTCCACCATGCACTGACTTACTCTCCTCTCCCCCTGCTTAGGTGTTTGGGAAAATTGCCCTGAATGACACCACAGAGATCAACCGGAACAACAACTTTCAGACCTTCCCCCAAGCTGTGCTCCTTCTCTTCAGGTGAGTCTCTGAGGACAGATGCATACAAACACACCTACATGATGCAGCCCTATGGTCTGGATGCAGAATGAGAGGGAACTCTTCCAGGGGACTGTGCAGGGAGAGAAATCTGTTGTTTCATTGTTATTTGCAATACTTTCCACTGAGCTGCCCACTGGTCACTGGCTAGTAACCACCCAAAAGCACTAGGTCGTCACAAGTCTAATACTGAAAGCACCGTGGTTTGGAAGCCAAACAGGCTTCAAGCCAAGATTGTGACACATTCGCTGTGTAAGACACCTAACTTCTCTGAGTCTCAGCTCCCTTGCAAACAAGTACAGCTATACCAATGTCAGTGTCATTTGCTGTAGTGGGTTATTATGTCCTCATGCACTTAGTCTCCTCCTCATTTTAGCCAGCCATGAGCCTTCACCCCTCTTGGAAGGCCACCACCTCAGGCCTAGCTGGAGAAAAGAGTGTTTCTCAGCCTGCTCCTGAGTGAGTGAGTCTATGCTGCAACATACTTCTTCCTCATCTGACTCCTAATGACCTCTTTGGTCCTTCTCAGTTTCCTGTTCCTCACAGCCTGGAATTCTGGGGCCCCTATCTAGACCAGGGCTGGCAGATGAGAATGATTTACCCCATCCCCTGGACCAGATGACTTCTAAAGTCCATTCCAGATCATATATTCTACATATTATGGCCCTGGGAGAGGCAGTGAGCTCTCTACCATTCCCTGGGGTCCCTTTCCAGAAGATCCAGAGATCTATCAGACAGCATCACTTTCACCAAGTTCTATCAAATCCTTTCCCCACACCCAAGCTCAAGTATCATTATTGCTCAAAATGTATTAAATCAAAACACTTAAGCCTGTGCCATATTTAAATATCAGAGCTGAACATAGATATAAGACTGAGCACATGGGTCTATCTCCCCTCCTGTCCTAAAGCCCTTGATGACAGAAGATATTTCTTAAAAGAATAAACCCATAACAATATTAAGGTGGGGGGGGACATGAAAGAGTGCTGTTACTGAACCAGGAATGTTGAGGAATTTCTAAATGGAAGAAATCAGATGGGGTTCAATTGACAAAGGAACAAGATCTGAAGAAAACACCTTCCCAACAATGTGTGGCCTGTGAAAAAAGTGAGAGCACTTCCTGGATCCACAGGTGCACAGCACAGGAGAGACCATGACCAGGCCAGCTCCTCAAGGACCTGTATTTGGAGAGCATTTGCTAATGCTCACAAGCTGAAAGCAGCAGCACTGAACATCACACCCCTGGGCTTTGGGGTCTGAGAAGTAGAACAGGTCCCCCCAAGGAACTCCACCCTCAGAGATGCTACCTTCCCACCTCACCTGAGAGCACATCTTCTCTTTCTTCCATGATCTCCAAAGAGTCTCTCTAATGAAAATTTGATCCACAGAGTTGTGAACTGGGTTCTGAAGCACAAATAACAGTCAATAATAATACCAAAGTACTGGGGGGAAACTAGTATCAATAAAGAAAGGCACCATGCTCAATTAGCAGATGAATGAACACATGAGGAGGAAAAAGAATATATGAAGCTAAAAGATTTGAAAATAAATATAATTCATATCTTTAGAGAGATTGCAGAGCATATTACATCTGTTAAATTAAGAAGGAGGAGGAGAAGTGTTTTTTTTTAAGTTCATTTATTTTGAGAGAGAGAGAGCAGGGGCGGGGCTGGGAGAGAGAGAGAAAGAGAATCCAAAGCAGGCTCTGTGCTGACAGCTCTGGGCTCAGTCCCACGAACTGTGAGATAATGACCTGAGCCAAAACCAAGAGTCAGATGCTTAAGTGACTGAGCCACCCAGGCACCCCAGAGAAGTCATTATTAATAAGAACAAATTAAAGAAAGAACTCAAAAAAACATACAGTTGTTGAAATATTCAGAAAATGGGCACAGCTAAAGAATGAGGTACTGAGCTGAAAGGTCAAACCAGGATTCTCTTAGTACACAGCCAAAGGGACAAAAAAACTGAAAATATAAAATAAAAATTAACACATGGAGGATAGAACTGAAAATCCCATCTTTCTCATACAAATTCAGCTAGAAAAGACAGAAGGAATGGAGAGAAGGAAATGAAGGAATGATCAAAGAAAATTTCATATAAAGATCTGAGCCTTCAGATTGAAATGGCCTACTAAATGCAGAATAAGTTTGTCAAAAAGTCCCTTAGACACATTATGATGAAGTTTTAGAATACCAAGAATAAAGAAAATATCCTTAAAGCTTCCTAAGAAAAAAAATACTTTCAAAAGTATTCCTGGGAATGCAAGCTGGTGCAGCCCCTCTGGAAAACAGTATGGAGGTTCCTCAAAAAACTAAAAATAGAACTACCCTACGACCCAGCAATTGCACTACTAGGCATTTATCCACGGGATACAGGTGTGCTGTTTCGAAGGGACATATGCACCCCCATGTTTATAGCAGCACTATCAACAATAGCCAAAATATGGAAAGAGCCCAAATGTCCATCGATGGATGAATGGATGAAGAAGATGTGGTATATGTATACAATGGGGTATTATTTGCCAATCAAAAAGAATGAAATCTTGCCATTTGCAACTACATGGATGGAACTAGACGGTATTATGCTAAGTGAAATTAGTCAGAGAAAGACAAAAATCATATGACTTCACTCATATGAGGACTTTAAGAGATAAAACAGATGAACATAAGGGAAGTGAAACAAAAATAATATAAAAACAGGGAGGGGACAAAACAAAAGAGACTCATAAATATGGAGAACAAACTGAGGGTTGCTGGAGGGGTAGTGGGAGGGGGGATGGGCTAAATGGGTAAGGGGCACTAAGGAATCTACTCCTGAAATCATTGTTGCACTATATGCTAACTAATTTGGATGTAAATTTAAAAAAATAAAAAATAAAACAAGTTAAAATTGAAAAAAATACCAATTTTCATTATACTTGGTATTAGCAAAAGTACATACTAGAAGACAAAGGAATAATGTATTCAATATTATGAAGAAAATGTACTTTTGGACCTAGACTCCTATAATGCAGCCTAATTAGCACTGTAACAAAGCAAAATAGATTCCAAAAGCATAAGAACCCAGAAAGTTTACTCCCTCACATAAACCTTCTCTGAAACAACTACACAAGGATGCACTTCCACAGAATGAAAAATTAATCTAACAAATAGAATGAACAGAGTAATATTAGTAAAGAAGCCATGAAGTTTATAGTTATGAGTTATGAACAAAGAAATTATAAACCTTATATTAAATCTAAATAGTTGTTAAGGGAGGTATTAGTTATTAAAGAATTATTAATTTTTAAATGTAATAATTATATTGTGGTTACATAAAGTTATCATTTTATTTTTTAGATGCATATTGAAATATTTAGGGTTGATATAATGATATTACATGAAGTTTGGGATTTGCTTTAAACTATTCCATCACAGAGATAAAAGGTGCCGTATAGGGAATATAGTCAGTGGTACTATACTAGTGTTGTATGGTGACAGATGGTGGCTACACTTGCAGTGAGCAGAGCATATAGACTTGTTGAATCACTGTGCTGTGCACCTGAAACTAATGTTAACACTGTGTCAACTACTTCAATTTTTTTAAAAGGTGAGAATCCAAAATACAAAAGAATAAAATAAAATAATATAAAATAAAATATTCCAGCCAAAAGGGGAGAAGGGTAATTTGGGGGAGATATATGAAACACACACAGCAAAATATTGATGATTGTTAAGATTGAGTGATGGGTACCTGGGGTTTCTTTATAATTTCTACTTTTGTATATGGTTGAAAATTTTTGTAATAAATTTTTAAATAAGAAATAATAACTGTTAAGGGAAAATGTCCAAAACCTCAATAGCAATTTGCAAGTAAAAACCTTAAAATTATCTCAACAAAGTCAGAAGAATGAGGTGGTAGAAGAATAAGAAACATGAAAGTGTGCTGACATTCTTCTCTTGTAGAGAGGAAAAGATGCTATTCAACCCTATGCACAGCCAGGGGAAAGTGTGTAAATATATATGTTAAATATTTGAAGGTCAACCATTAGAAAAACAGAAATGGAAATGTGTACATTCCAAATCACTAGAGGGGGCAAAAATCAGCAAGTAAAACCTTAGCAATTCCACAAAAGGAAGGAAAGGCAAAGGAAGGAAGGAGGAAGGAAGGTGGGAAGGAAGGAAGGAAGGAGAGAGAAGGGAGGGAAAGAAAATTAGAAAAGAAAACAAGATGGCAGGAATAAAAGCAAAGATTAATAATCACTAAAAATTAAATTTCTCTATTAAAAGATACTCTAATGTTGGTTTTAAGAAATCTAACTGGGGGCGCCTGGGTGGCGCAGTCGGTTAAGCGTCCGACTTCAGCCAGGTCACGATCTCACACGGTTCGTGGGTTCGAGCCCCGCGTCGGGCTCTGGGCTGATGGCTCAGAGCCTGGAGCCTGTTTCCGATTCTGTGTCTCCCTCTCTCTCTGCCCCTCCCCTGGTCATGCTCTGTCTCTCTCTGTCCCAAAAATAAATAAACGTTGAAAAAAAATTAAAAAAAAAAAGAAATCTAACTGTAGCCTGTTTATAATATAGTAAAATAAAATGATCTAAAGAAAATAAAAATAAAGGAATGGAAAAAGAACAATGCTTAAAAAAATAGATGTAGTAATAACAGTATCAGAAGAAATAAAATTCCAAATGAAAGGCACTAAATAAGACAAAGAGGGATATTTGATATAGATAGAAGGTATAATCCACCAGATTACATAATAATCACAAAACTACATGAGCCTAACAATATAATTTGGAAATATATCAATGAGACTAATAGAATAATAAGGAAAAAATGAACACTCACATACACACACACACAGAAATACACACAATGGGAGATATGCCAAAAATGACAGATCAAATAGAACAAAATAAAAGAAAGGGTAAAGAATATCTAAAAACACAATTGATAGGGGCACCTGGGTGATTCAGTTGGTTGAGTGTCCAACTTCAGCCACTCATAGTTTGTGAGTTCGAGCCCCACATCAGGCTCACTTCTGTCAGCACAGAGTCTGCTTAGGATCCTCTCCCCTTCTCTCTACCCCTCCCCCACTTGTGCACGCATGCACACACATGCTCTCTCTATCTCAAAAATAAATATTTAATTTTTAATTAATCAATTAAAATTCAAAAAACACACAACTGACAAATTTAATGTAATAAATTTGTACTCAATAAATTGCAAAAAAAGAGTTATTTTTAAGCACCCAGAAACATTCACAAAAATTAGCCAAGATTTAAGTCACAAAGAAAAATTCAATAAATTGTAAAACTTCCCCTGACTCCAATACAGCAAAAATTATAAATTAACCACAAAATCAGTAGTCCCTTCAAAATCTATTCATGTAAATGTTTTGAGTCACTGATCTAAATAACTCAAAGCTGAAGCTTACATACTTCTTAGAAATGAAAAGTGAGAGCAGTACATCTTAAATTTATAAGACGTATCAATACCAAAGAAAATTTCAAAGCCAAAATTTTATTTTACAAATTTATAATAACCAAAACAATGGATGGAAAAAGAATAGCAAAATAACCCCTAAATATGAAATAACTCACTTATTAAAATAAAAGCAGAAATTAATAAAATATGAAACAAAAATATTTATCAATAGACCCTAAAACTAAGTCTTTGAAAATACCAGTGAATAGACAAAACTTCATCAAATCTAATTTTTTTAAAAAGACACATCAAGAATAAGAAAAGAAATACAATTATAGATATGCAAGAGATTTTCAGAATGATAAAATATGAACAAATTTATGTCAAATACTTGAAAATCCAGTAGGCACTTTTATATAGGAAAATATAAATCACAAAATTATCTTAAGAGGAAATTTTGTTTAGTTAGTCACAATAGAAATTGAAAAGGTAGTCAAAGTTTTAGTCCTCAAAAAGTCCCAAGATCCAGTATTTTTATGTGTGATGTCTACCAAAATATCAAAGAATAGATCATCCCTATGTTACATAAACTTTTCAGGAACAGAAAAAGGTAGAAACACCTCCTCAGTCATTCCATTTAGTCATTCCATAAGGCTAAATAAGGCTACTACCTTATGTATTAAGAAAGGGGAAAAAAGCAAGAAGTATAAATATGAAAACATGTAGACATAACTGTCATTGTTGGCAAACAACAGTCTAATCCAGGTAGAAAAAACAAGCAAATCAACTCAAAAACCTTATAACAATTAATAGAATCAGTAAAGTGGAAGATTAACAAAAGAAAACAATCACTTTCCTATACTGGAAATTATTAGTTTGGTCAGCCTACTTTAACAAAATATGAAATGAGTGGCTTAAACAACAGACATTTCTTTCTCACACATCTGGAAGCTAGAAGTCTGAGATCAAGGTCCCAGTCAATTCAGTTCCTGGTGTGAGCCCTCTTCCTGGCCTACAGACAGCCACCTTATTGCTGTGTCCTCATATGATGAAAAAAATGGAAAGCTCAAGTCTCTCCTTCTGTTATTAAAAAGACACTAATTTTATCATGGGGGACCCAGCATTATGACCTGATCCAAATCTTATTATCTCCTGAGGCCTCACCTGCAAATTTATTGAGGTTTAAGGCTTCAACACATGAATTTGGTGGGGGACACATTCAGTCTATACCAGGTAATTAGTAAATATAAGAGAAAAGAGCACATACTATCACTTTTCCTAGTCAACATTATACTGCAAGTTTTATCCAATGCAATAAGAAAAATAAAAAGTAAGAATTGCAGAAGAAACAAAATTAAATGCCAAAAAATCGATTGCCAAACTCAACAACAGTTTTAAAATGGGCAAAAGTCTTGAATAGACATTTCTCCAAATATCCAAAGAAGATATATAAATGGCCAATGAGCATGTGAAAAGATGTTCAACATCACTAATCATAAGGGAAATATAAATCAGAACTACAGTGAGATACTACCTCATATTCATTAGGATACCTACTATCAAACAAAACAAAACAAAACAAAACAAAACAGAAAACAACAAGTGTTGGCAAGGATGTGGAGAAATCAGAACCCTTGTGCCCTGTTGGTGAGAAAGAAAAAGGCATAGCCATTGTGTAAAACAGTATGACGATGACTCAAAAAATTAAAAATAAAATTACCATATGAATCCTTGCACAATGTATAGGTAAATCAAATCATCATGAAGTACACTTTAAATATCTTACAACTTTGGGGACACCTGCGTGGCTCCATCTGTTAAGCATCCAACTCTTGGTTTCAGCTCAGGTCGTGATTTCAGAGTTTGTGAGATGGAGCCCCACATGGGGCTCTGCACTGATAGCACAGAGCCTGATTGGGATTCTCTCTTTCCCTCTCTTTCTGCCCCTCCCCAGTGTGTGCCTGTGCTCTCTCTCTCTCTCTCTCTCACACACACACACAAAATAAACATTCAAAAAAAGAAAATAAATAAATACCTTACAATTTTATTTGTCAATTATACCTCAGCAAAACTGAAAACGAGTTGGCAAGTCCACAGAGCAATGGCATTTGTCCTGCACTGACGACCAGAGCATAGATTGGACAAACCTTTGGAGAACCAGGAATACCTAGTGAAAGTGAAGACGACCCTAACTTCCACTTTCTAAGCAGATATCCAAGGCATGGACCTGCATTTTGATTGCAGTCTTCTTTATAATAGCAAAAAAGAAAAGAAAAACCTTAAGCAGGACAATGGGTTTTTTTTAATGGTATATACATAGAGTATACTCCTATATGGTAGTTATGTTGAATGAACTAGAACTAAATGGATAAATCTTAACATGAATTGCAAAAAAAGAGGGACTTTTCAGAAAAGGCAGTTTGTCACCATTTATATATAGTTTTAAAACATTCAAAACAATGATATATATTTTTGTATCTGATAGTGACTGTATCAGACCATTCAGGGAATGATAAACACCAAATTCAATTCAGTAGTTCCCTCTGGGCAAGGAGGATGGCACAAGGGGTAAGAGAAAGATCCAGAGATATGAGATGGGCCCCATGGGTGGTAGACTCTCTCACCGCTCTCCCTTAGGTGTGCCACAGGGGAGGCATGGCAAGACATCATGCTGGCCTGCATGCCAGGGAAGAAGTGTGCCCCCGAGTCAGAGCCCAGCAACAGCACGGAAGGGGAAACGCCCTGTGGCAGCAGTTTTGCCGTCTTCTACTTCATCAGCTTCTACATGCTCTGTGCCTTCCTGGTAAGCCAAGGTGGGGCTGAACAGCCATGGGTATGAGTGTGCAGTTCAAGGCAGCCCAGGCCCTCTATCTACCTTTGCAGCTTGCAGTCAGAGCAACTCCATCAGAGGAACTAGCTTGCAGAGACTGAGTTAGGAGGAATGTCCAACCATCAGACAAGGACACAAAGCCCTGGGCCAGAGTGAGCCCAACTAGCATCTTTCTTGTCCATTCTTGGCTCTTGTGATGGTGTCATTGTACTAGAGGACAGAGGGGATGTGTGTGGAGGCCTAGAGGCAACCTGTATGTTTTCGACACTTTGATGCAGAGTGCAGGAAGGGTGGTGGATAAAGCTGCCCTCTGTCCTTGGCAGCGCTACCCAGCAATTGTGTATGAGAGAAACTGTCCAGCCCACATGTGGGGTTCATCCAACCCTGCTCTGATGCAAGCAAATTCATACCCAAGAGACCCAAGTTCCAGGGACTGGTGTTTTAAATGGTGAATATAGCTGGTCTTTAGAAACATGGGCTTCTGCCACACATGGCACCGGCTGGCAAAGAGGATTCAAGTGTGCAGGAGGTCCTCTTGTAGAAACTCATCATATCTCTGTCCTCGGCAGATCATCAACCTCTTTGTAGCTGTCATCATGGACAACTTTGACTACCTGACAAGAGACTGGTCAATCCTTGGTCCCCATCATCTGGATGAATTTAAAAGAATCTGGGCAGAGTATGATCCTGAAGCTAAGTAAGTTCCCAGAGAGAAAGACTGATTCCCAAAACCCAGAGAACATTATGTGACCACACCTATAGAAGAGGTTCAGAACAGTTTAGCATTGGGTAGATTGACTGGAAACACTGAACTGCACCAGATCCCAGGGCCAAAGGTCAAAAGGACCAGTGATACGCCAGGCATCTTTGGCTAAGTCAGGAACATGTCTGCTATTTTCAGTTGGACAGAAGGATGGGGGATCCTAGTGTCAGGAATAACTAGTAAGTATTCAAGTTAAAATATTTAGTCAAGTAGATCTCACTCCATTCTTGCTTCAGGTTCAAAGATACCCTCATAGGTCCATCACATTCGGTTGATGCTCAATAAATGCCTTTTGGTCAGATGGTTAGATTGCAGCAGCAAGTATCTGTAAGAATCTCATTGTACTCCTGAAAGTCTCTTCCACCTTAAGCAAAGCACTGGTGGAAAATTGTTCATTAAAAGCACTGGTGGAAAATTGTTCATTAAAATGTATATATTGGTTTTGGAGTTTTACCATGAATTCTGCAATTCTGCACCAAGTTTGACCAACAGAACAATAGCTTTGGAGAGCCCAGACTGAGTCCTGGGCTGCTAGTCGAAACCACAACTCTTGACTGATCTTTGACTCCTCTCCTTCCTCTTTTAGGGGTCGTATCAAACACCTAGATGTGGTGACCCTACTCCGGCGGATTCAGCCCCCACTGGGTTTTGGGAAGCTGTGCCCTCACCGCGTGGCTTGCAAAGTAAGAGATGACCTGAGTTCAAAGGAGAAAAAGAAAAAATATGCAAGGGAAGAGGCCTATTTGTCTTGTGACCTTGGTCAGACCTTGATCCTTACAGGGATTGAAGACAATATTTTATGTGCCTAAAGAAATGAGCATGGGCCAGATTATATTTTGAGGTTCCTACCAACAATCAGTCCTCAGACACCATAAAGGAAAGATGAAATGGATGCCTCATGACCCAACCAGCCACATGCGCAGTCCCATCAAGCTGCACCACCTAGGCATCCTAGAAGACTTCCAGCCAAGGACAGATGGATTAGGGGTTCTCTTCCTGGGATCAGGGGGCTATTAGAGTGTCTATGTATCAGCCTCAGGGACCTGTAAATCTCTAAAATTGTGTGCAAAATCACTGAAACACTCACAAATTGTACCAGGGAGAGGATCCATCATGTTCGTATTTCTAAGTGAGTCCATGACGCCATAAAAGTAAAAACAAACATCCTAGTCTCTTTAGACCTGTTGCTCATGTGGCCCTCACATGACCCTGAGAGTGAGCGCCCCCTTCAATTGTGTGTCCAGGCACCTCCCTTACCTCATTATAATCCCAACCAGGTAGCCCCACAAATGCTGAAGGGTATTGTTTCCACTCTCTCCACTCTTCTTTCAATCCCCATTTCCACCACTCTGTACTCCTTATTGGAATAACAATGAGCTGAAAGGGGTTAAGGAAAGTGAGATCAGAGAGCTGTATAGAAGAGACTCAAATAGAAAAATTTAACTCTGTGGATAAACCATTCATGGAAAATGGAGAACTGAATCGTGCTCTGTTTTACTCATTTTTCTCTCACTTGTATCTCCACCTTGTTCCAAAAAAGATGTTAGAAGATTTCCAAGGGTATAGAAGATAAGACCAAAAAAAAGAGCACAAATTAAATGTAAAGTCAAAGCACAATGGACAAAAAAGCAGGGACAAATGTGGCCTGCACAAGGTGACAGTGTGTCTTTGTGCCTTCCAGACTGCCTGGGTGTTGAGCTTCCCCACGGCCAGTCCACAACTCACACTGTGCTTGAGAGTCAAGAAGATCCAGTCACTCAGGAAAATTATAAACCTTTTTGGCACTATGGTTAATGGGACACCATACGATCTAACGAATAAGATCTTTGACTACATCTTGAGAGCAGATGCCAGAATGGTGCTCTTTCTCATAATTACTCTGGTGTGTGCTGAGGGCCGCACACCAGGGCACAATGCAATAGCAGCTATTTTGGGTGGTGAGAATGGAGGGAAAAGGGCAATCTGATCCAATCCAGTCAACAAGCTTTTAATTCAGCTTGATGCAGAGGTATATTTTTCAATATACAGAAAAGAAGATACACTACACCTCCTGCATGCAAACCTGCCATTACTGTCTCTCTTGTCAAGGCTTTGGATGAATGCTGCTGGCAGGTGGGCTCCTGGCAAATGCCTGGCATGCAGCTGTTCTTCGTTGCCAGTAGAAAGCACATCCATATGCCTGAGCAGACATTTGAGCAGAGGAGGGGGTTGTGTGGGCTTACCATCCTTTTGTGGAGGCAAGTGTCTAATAAGGACAATTTCCATTCTTCCTTCACTCTGTGTGGTAGGGTGAAAGTACTTATGGCAGAGCTGAGATTCTCCCCAGAACAGATTTTGAATACATTTTAGTGACCCATGCCTCAACCCCCACCTGCTCCCAGCACACACACAAGTTTCAAGGCTCCCTCCTGGCATTCTCCTGCCATGGTGGTTCTGTAGGTCCTTTGAGAACTGTTTGCTGTAATCACCAGCTTTGCCTCCCTTTCTCCTCCAGCGCCTGGTCTCCATGAACATGCCTCTGAACAGTGATGGGACTGTCATGTTCAATGCCACCCTGTTTGCCCTAGTCCGGACAGCCCTGCGGATCAAAACAGAAGGTAAGGGTCATCTGAGGGCCACTGGGAGAGCCATTCAGAAGGTCTAACAGGTTAACAAAAGAGGAAACCAATAGGCTATAAAGTGCTCCCAGGATCTTCCCATCCTGTGTATCAGAGCAGCGGCTCAGTGATAACCTTCACATGCTGAAGAGGCCTGGCCTGCTCATGTTTCCTTTGCTCCTTGAATGGCCTTTTGGCCTCTAGCCTATTTATTTTGAACCCTAGCTTTCCATCAATTTCTATGAATGATTCTGGGTGATATCTTGAAGTCATAGCTTATACTTCAAAAGCAGAAGGTGATGAGTGTTACCTGAAGCAGGACTAAGCCCCATCTAAATGAAATTTTACTGACTGTGTGGATCTCTCAAATGTTTACCTTTCTTTTTAAATTAGAAGTGTCAGGAAGGGGTCATATTGGCAAATGGTGATTATGGTCAAGGTAATCACGTACAATTATACAGGCTGTGCCTGGATCGAGGTGCTCAGCTAGCTGACAGGTATGGGTTAAGATCTCACCTGTGCTTTGCTAGCTGGGCCATGCTCCCTCAGGGATGTGTCCACCTGAAGGGATGCCTTCTGGTTTACACAAATGTGCCCTATGGGCTAGCAGCAGCCTTGGCTGAGATAATCAGCTGTCTTTGTAATTGATAAGTATTTCTGAACCACTCTGTGGAAAAGGCTATATAGAATGTACCTAAGAAGATGCAATTGCTCTCCAAGAGCTTCTAGCTTAATTACAATGTTTCCTAGAGTGTGGTCAAAAGACCACCTGCCTCAAAGTCAGCTGTTGAAGCTTGTTTAAAACTTGATAAGGCATTTATTCTCTCTCTACTTCAGTTTCTTCATTTGTAAAATAAGAATGATAATGATGTGTGGGAATTCAGTTCAGTGAAGAATCCAAAGAAGTGCCATTTCTCAGTTAAATCCTTCCACAAAATAATAGAAACATCTACAATGAAGGAAAACAAGAACCAGGCCAGCAAGACACATGTCAAAGTAATGAGCTAATCTTTAAAAAATTGAAAATAGTTCAAGTTATGCTGTCAAACTAAAGAGAAACAAAGGCTGAAGGAGGCAGTCTGAGATTCTGGTGTAAGAAGACCCTGAATCCACCTCCTCCCAAGGACACACCAAATCTACACCCACATATAGAGCAATTCATCCTGAAAAACAGCTTCTGCACAACAAATGTTAGAAGCACCACACAGAGAATGGCAGGAAAGATGAAAACATGGTAACCATGGGAACACCCTGACCAATGTGATGACCTGCAGTGAGGAGGGATAGCACTGAGGGACCTGCACCCAGACTCACCTACCCTGAGACACAGGGGGAAAACAGGCAACAGGACTATAAGTGAAGGAAATCCATTTACATCCACTAAGTGGTGGGGGGAGTACTGGAATTCTTTCCAGGTTGGAGGTACCAAAAAGCACCATTGTTTACATTCCTCTTTCACCTTGATAATGCAGATGAGAGCAGGGTCTAAGTGCTCTAGTTGGCCTGATAGGGTTGCTCCAATGAGCCCCAGGCCCTTAGCCCACACCAGCTTCCCCCAGGTAGCCCCCACCCATGCCCACCAACTCCAGCCAACCCACCAAGGTGACCTGGTCTCAGTGCACCCCAGGAAACCCCCAGTCAGTGTCTGTTGAGCTCCAGCCATTCCATCAGGGTGATCCAAGCACCGTATGTCCCTTGACTCCCTGAGGCCCTGCTGGCTTCAACTCCAGCCAGCCAGCCAAAACTTCCAGGCACATGCAATCTACACAGGGGATGGTCCTACATGAGGCCACTCCTTGAGAATAGGAGAGGTAGTTATTTCACCTAATTTGTAGAAACAAAAATTGAAAGTCAAACAAAATGAGGAGACAGAAGAATATGTTCTAAATGAAAGGGAAAAATAAAACCCGGGGGCAGGGGGGGTGGGGGTGGGAAATCCCTGATGAAATGGAGATAGGTAATTTACCAGACAGATTTCAAAGTAATGGCCATAAAGATACTCACCAAACTCAGGATAAGAATGAAAGAACACAGTGAGAACTTCAACAAAGAGTTACAAAATATAAGAAAGTACAAAACAGAAGTCACAGAGATGAAGAATACAAGAATTGAATTGAAAAATACACTAGAAATCAACAGCAGATTAGATGATACAGAAGAGTGGATCAGCAATCTGGAAGACAGAATAGTGGAAATCATCCCGTCAGAACAGCAAAAAGAAAAAAGAATTTTTAGAAATGAGAATGGTTTTAAGAACCTCTAGAACAACATCAAATGCACTAAAATTCACATTATAAGGGTTCCAGAAGGAGACGGGGGGGCAGGAAACTTATTTGAAGAAATAATGACTGAAAACTTCCCTAACCTGGGAAAGGAAACAGACATCCAGGTCCAGGAAGCACAAAAAGTCCTAAAAGAGAACCCAAAGAGACCTATACCAAGGAATATTATTAAATTGTAAAAAGTTAAAGACAAGGGGAAAAAATTTTAAAGCAACAAGAGAAAAACAACTTGTTATGCCCAAAGGAACCCCCCATAAAACTATCATCATATTTTTCACATAAATTTTGCAGGCCAGAAGTGAGTGGCATAATATATTCAAAGTATTGAAAGAAAAAACTGTCAACCAAGAATGCTCTACCTGGCAAGGTTATCATTCAGAATTGAAGGCGAGATAGTTTCTTAGACAAGCAAAAGTTAAAGGAGTTCCTCGACACTAAACCAAGCTTATCAGAAATGTTAAATGGTCTTCTTTAAGCAGAAAAGAAAAGGCCATAACTGGAAATAGTACCTGAAGAAAAAACTCACTGATAAAGAGAATATATGTATTTATATACTTATATTTATCAGTAAATCAGCCACTTAAAAAGATAGTATGAATAGGGGTGCCTGGGTGGCTCAGTCGGTTGAGCATCCAACTTCAGCTCAGGTCATGATCTCGTGGTCTGTGAGTTCAAGCCCCACATCGGGCTCTGTGCTGACAACTCAGAGCCTGGAGCCTATTTCAGATTTTATGTCTCCCTCTCTCTCTACCCCTCCCCTGCTCATGCTCTGTTTCTCTCTCTGTCAAAAATAAATAAACATTTAAAAAAAGATAGTATGAATATTAAGAAAACAAAAATAGTAATTTAACTATAACTACAGTAAGTAAATAATACACAAAATAAAAAATATATCAAATATAACATCAAAAACATAAAATATTGCGGGTGGTGGGTAAAAATGTAGTGCTTTTAGAATGTGTTCGAACTAAAAACAAATTTTGTTCAAACTGAAGTGACTATTAGCTTAAAATAAACTGCTATATATATAGAGAGAGCAATATTTATGAACATCATGGTAACCACAAACCAAAACCTACAATAGATAAACAAAAATAAAGAGAAAGAAACCCAAACATAACTAAAGAACCATCAAACCACAGTGGAAGACACCAAAAGAAGAAAAATGAAACAGAGAAGAACTGCAATAATAACCAGCAAACAATTGACCAAATGATGATAGTACATACCTATTAATAATCACATTAAAAATAAATGGACTAAATGCTCCAATCAAAAGACATAGGGTGTCTGAATGGATAAAAAACAAGACCCATTTATATGCTGCCTATAAGAGAGTCATTTCAGATCTAAAGCCACTCGGAAACTGAAAGTGAAGAGATGCAAAAAGATATTCCAGGGAAATGGAAACAAAAAGAAAGCTAGTGAGGCAGTACTCATATTAGACAAAATAGACTTTAAAACAAGGACTATAACAAAATACAAAGAAGAGCATTACACAATGAAAAAATGTTCAATCCAAGAAGAGGATATAACATTTGTAAATATTTATACACCCAACATAAAGCATTTAAATATATAAAGCAAATATTAATAGGCATAAAGGGAGAAATTGACATTAATACAATAATAGTAGGGAACTTTAATATCCCACTTAATCAATGGATAAATCATCCAGAGAATCAATAAGGAAATATTGGCCTTAAATGACACATTGGACCAGACGGACTTAATAAATATATAGAGAACGTTTCATCCAAAACAGCAGAATACACATTCTATTCAAGTGCACATGGAACATTTTCCAGGATAGTTAAGCCACAAAACAAGTCTCAGTAAATTCAAGAAGACTGACATCATATCAAGCATCTTTTCCAAACATAATGGTATGACACTAGAAATTAATTGCAAAAAGAAAACTGGAAAAAAAACCACAAACATGTGGAGACTGAACAACTTGTTACTAAACAACCAAATGGGTCAACAAAGAAATCAAAGAGGAAACAAACAAACAAAAATACCTTGAGACAAATGAAAATGGAGATACAACTTTCCAAAATCTATGGGATGCAACATAAGCAATTCTAAGAGGGAAACTCATAATGATACAGGACTACCTCAAGAAACAAAAAAAAAATCCCAAATAAACCATCTAACGTTATACCCAAAGGAACTAGAAAAAGAGGAACAAAGCCCAACATTAGTAGAGGGAGGGAAATAATAAAGTCCAGAGTGGAAATACATGAAATAGAGATTGGGGGGAAAAAAAAGAAAAGAAAAGATCAGTGAAAGTAAGAGCTGGTTCTTTGAAAAGATAAGTAAAATCAGTAGCCAAACTCAAGAGTAAAAGAGAGAGGACCCAAATAAATAAAATCAGAAATGAAAGAAAAGTTACAACCGACACCACAGAAGTACAAAGGGTAAGGGGTGCCTGGGTGGCTCAGTCGGTTAAGAGTCAGACTTCAAGTCAGGTCATGATCTCACGGTTCGTGGGTTCAAGCCCTGCATCAGGCTCTGTGCTGACAGTTTAGAGCCTGGAGCCTGTTTCAGTTTCTGTGTCTCCCTCTCTCTCTGTCCCTCCCCTGCTCAAAAATAAATAAACATTTTTAAAAATTAAAAAGAAAAGAAATACAAAGGGTAAGAGATTACTACAATTATATACCAACAAATCGAAAAACCTAAAAAAGAATGAATAAATTCCTAGAAACACATAACCTTCCAAAGACTGAATCACACACACACAAAAATAGAAAATATGAATAGGCCAATTACAAGTCATAAAATTGAAACAGTAATTTTAATACTTCTGAAAAACAAAAGTCCAGGACCAGACAGCTTCACAAGTGAACTCTACTAAACATTTAAAAGAGTATCAGGGCACCTGGGTGGCTCAGTCGGTTAAGTGTCTGACTCAATTTTGGCTCAGATCATAGTCTCATGGTTCATGGGTGGGTCATAGTCACAGTTCATGGGTTCGAGCCCCACATTGGGCTCTGTGCTGACAGTGTGGAGCCTGCTTGGGATTCTCTCTCCCCCCCCCGGCCCCTCCCCTGTTAGCTCGCTCTCTCTCTCTCTCTATCTCAAAAATAAATAAGTACACTTAAAAAAATTAAGGGGGCGCCTGGGTGGCTCAGTCGGTTAAGTGTCCAACTTTGGCTTGGGTCATGATCTCATAGAGTTCAAGCCCCATGTCGGGCTCTGTGCTGACAGCTCAGAGCCTGGAGTCTGCTTCTGATTCTGTGTCTCCCTCTCTCTCTGCCTCTCCCCCTGCTCATGCTCTGTCTCTCTCTTGCTCTCTCAAAAATAAACATTAAAAAATTTTTTTAATTAAAAAATAAAAATAAATTTAAAAAATTTAAGAAGAAGAGTTAGTACCTATTCTTCTCAAATTATTCCAAAAGATTAAAGAGGAAGGAAGTCTTCCAAACTTATTTTACAAAGCTAGCATTACTCTGATACCAAAACCAGAGAAAAATACCACAAGAAAGAAAATTACAGGCCAGTATCCCTGATAATATAGATGTAAAACTCCTAACAAAATATTAGCAAACCAAATTCAACAATACATTAAAAGGATTATACATCACAATCAAGCGAGATTTATTCCAGAGATGCAAGGATGGTTCAACATCCACAAATTAATCAATGTGATATACCACATTAACAAAACAAAGGGTAAAAAATCATATGATGATCTCAATAGATGCAGAAAAAAGCACTTAACAAATTCAACATTCATTTTATGATCAAAAATGTCAATAAAGTGGGTATAGAAGGAATGTATCTCAACATAATAAAGGCCATATATGACAAACCCACAGCTAACACCATAGTCAGTAGTGAAAAGCTGAAGCTTTTCCTGTACAATCAGGAACAAGACAAGTATGTGCACTCTTGCCACTTTAATTCAACGTAGTATTGGTAGTCCTAGCCAGAAATTAGGCAAGAAAAAGAAATAAAGGCATCCAAATTGAACAGGAAAAAGTAAAACTGTCACTATTTGCAGATGACATGATATTGTGTAGAGAAAACCCTAGAGACTCCACCAAATCTATTACAGGTGACAAATGAATTCAGTAAAGTCACAGGATGCAAAACTAACATACAGAAATCACTGTTTCTATACACTAATAACGATCAGAAAAATAAAGTAAGGAAACAGTTCCATTTACAATTGTATCAAAAATAATGAAATACCTATAATACATTCAACCAAGGAAGTGAAAGACCTGTACTCTGAATACTGTTTAAGACATTGATGAAAGAAACTGACAACATGAATAAATGGAAAGATATTTTGTGCTCATGGATTGGAAGAATTAATATTGTTAAAATGTCCATGCTACCCAAAGCATTCTACAGATTCAGTGCAATCCCTACCAAAATACCAATGGCGGGGCACCTGGGTGGCTTAGTCAGTTAAGCATCTGACTTCAGATCACGTCATGATCTCATGGTTTGTGAGTTTGAGCCCCATGTCAGGCTCTGTGCTGACAGCTCAGAGCCTGCAGCCTGCTTCGGATTCTGTGTGTGTGTGTGTGTCTCTCTCTCTGCCCCTCCCCCGCTCACACATAGTCTCTCTCAAAAATAAACACTAAAAAAATTTTTTTAATACCAATGGCATTTTTCACAGAATTAGAACAAAGCATCCCAAAATGTGCATGGAACCACAAAAATAAATAACCAAAGCAGTCTTGAAAAAGAAGAACAAAGCTGGAAGTATCATCCTTCATGATTTCAAACTATACTACAAAGCTAGTATACTAATCAAAACAGTATGGTACCAGCATGAACACAGACACATAGACCAATGGAATAGAATCAGAAAGTGCAGGAAAAAAACCCACACATATGTGGTCAATTAATCTATGACAAAAGAGGCAAGAATATACAATGGGGGAAAAGTCTTTTCAATAAATGGTACTGGGAACATTGGACAGCTACACGCAAAAGAATGAAACTGGACCACTATCTTACACCACATACAAAAATAAAATTTAAATGAAGACTTGAATGTAAGACCTGAAACAATAAAACTCCTAGAAGAAAATATAGGCAGTAAATTCTTTGACGTCAGTTTTGGCAATATTTTTGGACTAGTCTCTTCAGGCAAGGACAAAGAGCTAAAATAAACAAACGAGATTACGTCAAACCAAAAAAATTTCACACAGTGAAGGAAAAGGCAACCTACTGAATGGGAGAAGTATGGGTGACATTTGTTCTTCCCCAAGGTTCAAAGGAAAATCTGCTCTGTGACTCTCTTCTAGCTTCTGGTGGGGGCCAGCAATGCATGGTATTGCTTGGCCATAGCTGTATCACTCTAGTCTCTGCCTCCATCTTCACATGGCCTTTTTTCTGTGTGTCTCCATGTGTCTTCTCCTCTTCTTATACAGACACCAGTAGTATTGGATTTAGGGTCCACTCTAATAAAGTATGACTTTGTCTTAACTAGTAACATCTGCAAAGACCCTATTTCCAACTAAGGCCATGTGCTAAGGTTCCATGTGGACAAGAATTTGGTGGGGACACTATTCAACCCACTACAAAAGATAAGCATTTTTATTTGAGCATTATTTTAATTATGACTCTTTCATTGTATATGTCAGAAACCACTAACTACCTAACCAGGAAGTGAACCTAACCGTTAGGGATGCCTCCATAACTGGAATGCCCAGGATTATCCTCTGGCTCCAGGTACTTTTTGGATCTGACAGGGGACTCAGGAATCCATCACTCTCTCTCCATTGCCACCTCTGCTTACTCCTGTTGGACCACTTTCCACAGGAGACTCTCTGGTGTGGCCACAGGGCAGATTTCACCTCAGATAGTCTAACACCAGAGCTCTCAACCATACTGCTTCCCCTGTGTAGTAGCAGTAAACACCCCTGTATTGGTTTCCTATACCTATACCAATTACCACAAATTCTTTGGCTTGAACAATACCTATTATTAGCCCACAGTTCTAAAGGTCAGGGGTCCGGCCATGGAGTAGCTGAGTTCTCTGCTAAGAGTCTTACAAAGCCAAATCAGGATATTGATCAGGATGTGTCCTCTTCCAGAAGCTCCAGCTCATTTAGGTTTTTGGAGGAATTCATTTCTTGCCATTGTAGGACTGGCTCTTAGCTCACAGCATCAGTGTGTGCTTTCTCTCAGGCCATAGCAGCTACCTCCTATTCCTTCTGCTTCCAACTTGGGACAACTCTCTAGTTTTATCTTTTGACCTTCTTCATGCATCACTTTTTTATTTGTTTTGGTTTGGTTTTATTGAAGTACAATTGACATATAACATTACATTAGTTTCAGATATACAGCATAATGATTCCACATTTATATATATTAAGAAATGATCACCATAGTAAATCTGGTTATCATCCATCACCATATATAATTATAATTTTGTGTGTGTGATGAGAACTTTTAAGATCTTAGCAACTATCATGCAGTACAGTATTATTAACCATAGTTACCATGCTGTACATTGCATCTCAGGACTTATTTATTTTATAACTGGAAGTTTGCACCTGTGAACTCTCTACTTTTAAAGAGCTCATGTGTTAGGTCAGGCCCACCTAGATTCCCTATCTTAAGGTGATAGGAGCCACATAATATAATATAATCACAGGAGTAAAATCCATCAGAGTCACAGTCCCAGGGACCATGCAGGGTGTGTATATATTGGTGGTGGTGGGAGATAGCTCAGGCAGAATTTTAGACTACTGCCCACCATATCCTCTCTTACAGCTGCTCTACCACCAGTGGTCTAGAGGCTGCACCAGATAGGCATCAAATTAAGTCAATTTTACCAGTGGAAAAAGTAGACCCAGAGAAACTCCAAAACAGAACCCAGTGTCTACTGATTTCTACTTCTACACTGAGGTAGAAGTAGAAATTTTTTTGCCACATCCTCCCCACAGGAGACTCAGAAAAGGGCTTTGACACCAAGGTCCCCCTGTGTATGGATGCTTTATGCCTTATGTGGGGGAAACCTCCCAATCACCCACAGAGGCCCATGAGAAATGCCATGCACTGGAACAGTCCCTCATGCTCTCTGGCAGGTGGCTGTTGAGCTTAGTCAGGGCAGGCTGTCTGGTCTGCTCCAAGTGCCACCCACAAGGAAGCAGCATGTGGGGGTGAAGGGATACCAGTGGCTGGCCCAAGCAGCAGGCAGAGAGGAAGCAAAAAGGAATTGCACTGGACAGGGAATGGAGGGAGGGGGAAGTAGGAGTGCAGAGAACAATACAAACAAATGGATGGAGGTAGCCTAGAGAGAGAGTGAAGCTCGTGGACCATGTCTCTCTGTGGGGCAAAATGCCACCAGTAGCGGCTTCCCACTCTACACAGAAGGACCCACTCCATGGGAGGGCCCCAAGGGGCTGATGATCCTTTTCAGCCTTGCATCTCCCTCCCCTCAGGGAACCTAGAACAAGCCAATGAGGAGCTGCGGGCCATAATCAAGAAGATCTGGAAGCGTACCAGCATGAAGCTGCTAGACCAAGTGGTGCCCCCTGCAGGTGGTGAGTACTTCAGGATCTCTTGCCTGGTTTCTGAATCTACTAGAGTCTTGGGAGGCCTGCTTTCCCCAGGCCCTTTGTGTGTGGGGCTCAAAGGTGCTATTGGTTACAAGGGACGATGGTAGGGGTACCTGGGTGGTTCAGTCAGTTAAGCGTCCAACTTCGGCTCAGGTCATGATCTCACGGTTTGTGAGCTCAAGCCCCACGTCGGGCTCTGTGCTGACAGCTCAGAGCCTGGAACCTGTTGCAGATTCTGTGTCTCCCTCTCCCTCTGCCCCTCCCCTGCTCACACTCTGTCTCTCTCTGTCTCTCAATAATAAATAAACGTTAAAAAAAATTTTTTTAAAAGAAGAAGGGACGAGGGTGCCATGCCCTTCACAAACTCAGATACAGAATGTCAGCTTGGAAATCTGGTCCAATCCTACATTTCAAGACCAAGCAAGGCCCCTCAATACTTAGAGGTTTGACAGAATTTCCAAGGAAACTCTGCAAATATAAGTTTCCCCATAAACTACCAGTCTGTTTGCTCTGGAAATAATGGTGCCCTGGAAAAAGAATCCCCTGAGATCCTCTCTGGGTTGAAATTCTTTTTGTTTCTCCTAGGGCAGTGTTTCTCTACCCTGTCAAACCCAAAGCCCCTTTTCATAACAAAAAGTTTATAATGCTCTTACTACTACCCTGAATGAAAATAATAATCTTCCTACATATATAATTTCCAAAATATTAATATAACACTTTAACATAAAATACATTAAAGTCAAATGTTCTTCAATATATACATGCTAAAGCACTATGGCTTATGACACTATGCCAAAAGTCATAGTTAACTGAAATACTTGCGCACATCTACATATGATGAATAAGTTTGTGTTTAAAGGAACTAAGATGATATTGAATATCATTGACATTTTGTGTTTATCATTTTGAGGGATAACTAAGTATATTAAATAATATAATATCCACATGTATGTATACATACATGCACCTACGTATGTGCACATACATAGAACAAATGCAGACCGATGTAAGTAGGTGACTACTTACAGACCGCAGCAGACCGCAGGTGACTCAGACCATGAGCAGTGTTGCCATCAGAGATACAATTTTCCAAAATGTAAACCCCTCTTAACCAAGTGGAAACAAAGCAAATATGGTCTTCCATCAATTTACACGGCAGTTATATTCCTGGAAAATTCTGGATATATTAAAAGCAGGCAAAAAATTATTTTCTGTTCATATGTAAAATGCAGTTAGGTTCTTAGCTTAGATAGTTATAGGCAGGTTATGTCCCCACATGGACATCTAGGAGATTGCAAAGCTATTATTTGTTGTGTAAAACATGCCTGTATTTTAAGGGACACATCTGGAACCACCTAATACCTGTAGCACACTGTGACAGCTAAAAGAAAGTCCCACGCAATCCCAAAACACTCCTTAAAATGTGACACCACCCCCCCTGTTGAGAACCACTTCCCAAAGGGAAGCAGGACAGGAGCTAAGTGAAAAGTCACCTACACAGGCCAAGCATCATCTGATGTTTTGCATACATTATTTAATCCTTATAACGTTACTATGAAGTTTGCTCAAGAAACTGAAGTTCTTCAAAACTATGTAGCTGACCCAAGACTACATGGTGACTACCTAGTAGGTTCAGAATCCAAACCCAGGTCTGAGGGATGCTAGAACTCCAAGCTCTTTCTTCCCTACCGCTCTTCCTCCCCAACTACCCTAAACAGGGAACTCAGGGCTTTCCCTCTCACATGGTAATGAGGTCTTTGTCATGTAGAAGGTCATCACTGCTGTAGACTTGGCTATTCTTAAAGTACAACTAGGAGTAAGAGAACCATCACAAGCCCCTATATCTAACCTACAAGCTATCTCCTGGGCCCATTTCCCAGAGAAGAAGATGGAACCAAGGAGCTACTCATAGGGCATGCAGTGTTCTCCTTGGAGAGTCATTGGCTTCTCCACCACCTGGTTCATTCCCAAGACAGAGGCTGATTATGTCATGTGTAACTTGGGGGTCCAGCCCATCAGGGACCCAGCCAAGCCACATGGTAAGAAAACCCAATCTGTCTAATTATAAGAAAAACCTAGACTTAGAGGAGAAGGTGCTCCTTACACCAAACCCCATCTTTAAGCAGAACCGTTTGCACTTAGGGGACTGGTCAGTTTATGATGGGCATCTCAAGTTTTAGAATCAAATAGGGACACCTGGGTGGCTCAGTCGGTTGAGCGTCTGACTTTGACTCAAGTCATGATCTCATAGTTTGTGAGTTCTAGCCCTGCATCAAGCTCTCTACTGTCAGTGCAGAGCCTGCTTCAGATCTTCAGTCCCCCTCTCTCTGCCCCTCCCCAACTTGCACTTTCTCTCTCAAAAGCAAACATCTAAAAATTTTTTAGAATCCAATAAAAATGAGTTAGCAATATAAGCTAAGTTTTTTTTAATTTTTTTAATGTTTATTTATTTTTGAGAGAGAGACAGAGCATGAGTTAGGGAGGAGCAGAGAGAGAGGGAGACACAGAATGCAAAGCAGGTTTCAGGCTATGAGCTGTCAGCACAGAGCCCGATGTGGGGCTTGAACTCGCAAACTGCAAGATTGTGACCTGAGCTGAAGTCGGACGCTTAACCGACTGAGCCACCCAGGCACCACTAAAGTTTTTTATACATTTTTTTAACTTTAAAAAAAAAAACAAGCTGGGAAATAATTTTGACAATAGGCTACTTCTAGTGTAAAAAAAAAAAGATGGGATAAGAATATATTTGCTTATTTTCAGAAAGCATTTGCAGAAAGACTTTTTGGAAAAATACTCAAACTAATTTGAGAAAGGTTATTTATTAAAAGGTGGTAACTAGGCAGATGGGGAGGGGTGGTAAAAACAGTTTTCACTGTATACCTTTTAGTATATTTTTGCCTTTTGAACCATGTTAATAGACTACCTCTTTTTAAAAAATTAAATTTAAAAAACTTAAGAAAGTTTGGATGCTGAAAAAAGTTAATGAAGCCCAACTGAATTCCCCCATTTATCTCCCTTCTGTCCTTTTTTTCTTACATCTCAGATGATGAGGTCACCGTTGGCAAGTTTTATGCTACTTTCCTGATCCAAGAGTACTTCCGGAAATTCAAGAAGCGCAAAGAGCAGGGCCTTGTGGGCAAGCCTTCCCAAAGGAACGCCCTGTCCTTGCAGGTGAGGGGTGAGGGGGGGTCCACACCCTAAGGAAGGGCCTGGTCACCTTCTTCCAACCTCTGGCTAGGACTTAAATCTGTCATCAGTGGGCTGGAGGCCAGGTCCCTTCAGAAGGAAACTTTCTGAGAGTTCCAACCTTTCTACAGGTGGGTGTGTGAAGGGGCTACATACTGCTTCCCACACACCCTGCCCTCCACAGTCCTGCCCGCTTCACAGCTCCCCAGAGCTCTATGGAGCTCTGCTGAAGTTCTGGAACAGCCCTTTATCCTTCCTGGGTGGAGAAATGGATTCTTCCACTCTGGGGCAGACAAGAGAGTTCCCGAACCACATCCCCAGTTAGCACACACAGATAAACCCTCTCAGGCTCACCTGCCTTGTGGAGAGGCAGGTGGGTCAGGTGGCTGGGTGCCCCTCTGGGTTTCAGGCTGGCTTGCGCACGCTGCATGACATTGGGCCTGAGATCCGACGGGCCATCTCTGGAGATCTGACAGCTGAGGAGGAGCTGGACAAGGCCATGAAGGAGGCTGTGTCTGCTGCCTCCGAAGATGACATCTTCAGGGTAGGTGGATGCCATAGGAGCACTCTCTTATCTTTTTAAAGTTTGGTTTGAAGTAAGAAGGTGGGCTGGCTTCACCTTTTCTGCTAAGAAAATCCAGGGAGAAAGCCCTGAGCTCTAAGGCAGATTCCAAGCTCTTCCCAGTCAACTATTTCCTATCCCTGCATGTTTTCCAAGGCTGACTCCATCTCAAGGCTGGGCTCCCAGGACATGGCAGCTTACAGAGTGTCACTGGCTCTTGGAGAAAGAGGGGAGGAGCCCTTTTCTTAAGGGAAATGTTTCCTAGGAGAAACTTCTACATTAGAAGTTGCAAATGGTGGCTCTTGGGCCTCATCTAATCTGCAGACCTATTTTGTTTGCCGACATTTGGAAATTCAGCACATTCAAATAAAAATCTAGACCTCTGGCTTCTCTTTAAAAAAAAATCAGAAAATCTGGCTTATGTTCCCACGTGGTAGCAGAGGAGTGGAACCAAGTGGCAATTATCCTCTTGAGATAAAGCATGTGTTCTCCAGGTCACAAAAATCCCCTCCAGCCTTCCTTCCCTCTCCCATCCTGGATATGAAGGCTGAGTGTCAGTTTTAGAAGTGAAAACCAAACCTGACTCTGCCAGGATAGTGGAACTCTTGGGTCCTGCTCTCTCCATTCATTGTGGCCCATGCCTAAGCCCTGAGGTACTTGGTTAAAACCCTTCCCAAGTGAGGGAGAAACTACTGACCACCATTGCAATGGGGCCATGCTCACAACTGTCCCTTCCAGCTCCCACAGGGGGACCACACAGGGGTCCTGGGCTATGGAGTCACCGGGAGGAGCTTGCCCTCCTTGTGGCTACCCTGTCATCACCATCCTCATCTTCATCACTGTGAAATGTCCATCACTGAATGGCCTCAGGGACTCAGCACCATGATAACACTGCCCCAGCAAGACCCCACAGATCAACTTGCAGATAGCTACTTTCCCACTCACCCAGGACAAGAAAAAAGCGTTAGGAAAAAACATTGGGTCCTGATTTGAAATCTCTAAGAACCTCCCAGGGGAGAGAAAGCCATGATATAATTAATGGAGTCAATGTGTCATCCTTATTTTCAAAACCATTTCGCCAACATGGTTTCTAGCTCAGTGAGCCATTTGGATCTCCATTTAAAAAATTCTTGTTAGAATCCCCTGGTCTCTTTCCCCACCCCTCAGCCCTCACCGTGCCTCACAGCTGCCAAGCCAAGCACTGGCTGCAATTAAGGATTGCCATCCTACACTGGTCCTTGAAACTCCTCGTGGGGTTCATTAGAAAGTCCCAGGGGAGCAGCCTCCCTGCCTGACTGGTTCTGCAAGAGGTCCTGTCCCTCACTGTTCCCCCCAGTGGTTTCAGAGGGGACTCTCTGGGTCCCTCCCTCTCAAACCACCAGGCCACGCAGGTGAAGAGTTCCCCATTTGCCATGTGCTGCCCGGCGTGGTTGTGCTCTCTGGAAGGCGGACAACCTTCCGTGCCTTCGCTGAGAAGGAGAGGTAGCTGAGGGGGCTTTCTCCTCCACCCACCCCTCCCGTCTTGCCTACAGAGGGCCGGTGGCCTGTTCGGCAACCACGTCAGCTACTACCAAAGCGACGGCCGGAGCGCCTTCCCCCAGACCTTCACCACCCAGCGCCCACTGCACATCAACAAGGCGGGTAACAGCCAAGGCGACACCGAGTCGCCATCCCACGAGAAACTGGTGGACTCCACCTTCACCCCCAGCAGCTACTCGTCCACTGGCTCCAACGCCAACATCAACAATGCCAACAACACTGCCCTGGGCCGCTTCCCCCGTCCCGCTGGCTACCCCAGCGCAGTCAGCACCGTGGAGGGCCATGGGCCCCCCTTGTCTCCTGCTGTCCGGGTACAGGAGGCAGCATGGAAGCTCAGCTCCAAGAGGTAAGCAGGAGGGTGGGGCATCCAGGGCCCATGCACAGGGGCCCCACACACTCCAGCCCAGAGTGGATGGGGGGAGAGTTTGGCCCCCAGGCCTACCACTCACCCCTCAAGCTGGGATGGAGGCTGCTGCCCCAGAGCCCATCAAGAGATAGGCAAATGCTGCTTCCCAATCTTGCCCTTGATTATGTGTGGCAGCCACCCTCGGGAGAAGGCACCATGGCCCCACTGCCCAACAAGTGTCCTGAGATGCACACTTGTGGACAGAGCCTCCTGTGCTTTCTCATGCTAACCAAGCAGAGGAGCTCCAGCCCCTGATCCCTGGGATGTCGGCATTCTGGCTCCACAGTAGACTCTGTTCCCCTGGCCTTTCCCAAGTCTGCCTAAACCTGGCCTTTGGCTCAATTAGGATGGGAACGGAGCTACCATCTTTTCTTTATGTCCTTCTCAACCCTCTTGGGAGGGGCATTTTGGTGTCAGGAGGCCCTTCACGGTAGCACTTGCTCATTCTGCCCCAGTGTAGGATCATTCCTGGTAGTTTGATCTCCCACCTCCTGACGCATGCTTTTCTCCCCACCCTCTGCTCCCTGGTGCTCCAGGATACATTGCTATGATGTGCTGGGACGGTAGGTGCCTACTTTCATGCTCTGGGCCTCAGGAAGCACAGCCTGGGCTCAGAGGGTCTCCCCGCTTTTTCTGTCAACAGCTCCGGGTACCCAAGGCCGGGTGGGTGGGAACATGCCTCCACATCTTGCCACTTCACCCTTAGTTGAGCTGCTCTTCCAGAGCAGGACGGCTTCCCCACCACAGCAGGCCGGGAAGATCCCCAGCATGCCATGTTCTTGGGCAGATCCCTCCTGCTTGCAAACTTAGAAAATAATCGTGAAGTGTGAGTGTCTTTCTGGACAAGTGTACTGAAGCTGCTTTCATCTAAGGAGACAGCATACCTGCCCCCTGGTTTTCACTTCTGTTCTTACCACCCATTTTCAAATGGCTCCATGTAAGCCTACGTGGCCTGGGCATTTAACAGTGTTGATGACAGCCAAGTCAAACCTTACTGCCTGGAAGCCTGGCTGGTTAAACCACCCAAAAGCAGTGTTGGGTGAGTCCTGCTCAAGAGATGTATACTGATGCCTTCTATGTGCAGGGCAGTGTGCTTGGCACTGGATTTTGTACGCTGATGTGAAAGGGTTAGCTTTGTACAGAGGAATATCAAAGTTTAAGTGGCTGACCCATGACTGTCTTGGTGGCCCCTCCCTTTTCTGCAAACCTCTTCCCCTTCTACAACCTTCAGGGACTCAGTCTTAGTGCCATTTTCTCCCTTGCTCCCCTTACCAAAACCTCTTCTTAATGAAGGTTCATTGTGTCCATCATTAGCTTCTCAGTGTAAACTAATACCCCCTTCAAAGGGTATTTTCCAAACTGTGTTCCATATTAAATGAAGGGAGAGTGGTTTTTAGAGAGGAGATAGGAGAAACATCAGGGGATTGTCTTCCTCTCCCCACAGATACATCTATCAATGATTATGGTACATGCAAAGCACCTAGCACAATGCCTAGCATGTAGTAAGTGCTCTCTAAACATCGGCTCCCTCCCTTCCCAACACAGTAAACAACACTCAAGGCAGTATGCTTCAGCTTGGTGAGGAGGAACAACTTAACCAAGGTTGTAGCTCTGGGGCCTCATCCTTCATCTTGCAGCTCAAGGCTAAGTGCAGTGGCCCCAGGACTAGCCTTACTTTTGATGGGGACAGGCCAGCATGTCTTGCACACAGTGGCCCCCAAGAAGTGGTGTTGCCTGCCTGCTGCCATTCTCCATCTCCAGCTCATCCCATCATGCCTCACCAAAGCTCCTTTCACATATCTCTCTTCCCACTCCATCAAGAGCCTTCAACATTTCACCTGTCCTTACTGTGGGGTGGGCAGCCATCTGTTAGGGCCTTCTCCAGAGAACCAGGTAGGTACCCAGGAATGGTAGCTTCCTGAATTGCACACAGCCCACTGGCTCAGGGTCAAATCTAAGATGCCAATCCATCACTGAGCCCTGAGAAAATAAACTGGGATATTTCCCTGATGCCTCCATGAGTAAAGTGGGCCCCAGCATTCAGGAACTATAGGAAGAAAGATGGAGGGAGGTACTGAGCGAGGCACAGACAGGAAAAGAGAGAACACCTGGACCAGAGCTAAGAAGACATGACCAAATGCATGAGCACCCAGTGTTCATCCCAACAAGTGCCCTCCTGGTCTGGAGGGAAAACAAAATAATCCAAGGTACATCCTGGTGTGGGAGGATCTCAAGCTCAGCAGGGAGTCAAGCTCACTGCCCTGGACAACAAACCTCCCTATGTGAGGCTTCTTCTCCGTGCCTTCACTCCAAGGAGCCAATGACAAACCCAAAGCCATGTCAAAATGTGACACCAGGAACTTCCCAGCTCTGCCCAACTAGCACCCAAAGCCCCAGCTGTCTCTAGCAGAAGGAGAGGACAGCCCTTGCACAGGCCCATGCCAACCTGTATAGAACAGTCCACGACCCTGTTTTAAAAGCTGGTCCTTTCTACCTTTCAAAACACCATCTCATCTGTTACTTCATTTGTTACTCCCAACAAGTTTCTGAGTCAAGCAGGGCATATGTTCAATTTTATTGATAGGGATACTGAGGCATGTGGTGAGCTAGTGACTTATGCCAAAGGGCAACTGAATTGGGGTCAGAACTCAGATCTCCTTGGATCCTACCCCAGAGATGCTTGTTCCATGTGGAATTCTATCTCTAATCTTACTGCTTCCATGGCTCCACAGCTTTGTCAGCGACTGCAGGAAGAAGAGGCCACAGCAGTTTTGTGTGAGTGTGTGTGCACATGTGTGTGTGCGTGCGTGTTCCCTGTGTGAGTGCATTGCACATGTGAATGAGTGCATGTGCATTGTGTGCCACCTCACCTGCTGAAGGAATGGTGGGGATTAGCAGTTTCTGACTTTATTTCTCCATCTTGGACACTTCAGGTGCCACTCCCGGGAGAGCCAGATAGCCATGGTGTGTCAGGAGGAGGTCTCTCAGGACGAGACCTATGACGTGAAGATAAGTGAAGACACCGAGTACTGCAGCGAGCCCAGCCTGATCTCCACAGAGATGTGAGCTCTGCCCCCAGGCTAGCCCATGTGCAGGAAAGGGTCTGGGGGTGAAGGGAAGCTCCCTGAAATCCCTCCTCTGGGCATGACTTGGGGAGGGGGAGATCATATATCAGAAGATGCCTAAAGCATCTGTCACCTACCTCATTAGGGAGATGGATGTATGTGTCTCCACCCACCCCACCCCACCCCCGACACACACACATGCACACTATCCCCCAGTTAGCTTAGCTTTTCTTGTGATGCAATACTTTCAGGAAAACTTTAAAACATTGTTTCATAAACTTTTTTTACTGAAACAAACTGTCATAAACATACTTAGGAGTGAGACTCAGTACACACATACATGTATTGACAAATAAATGTTCATGAAGCTTCTTATAATAAAGCTACCCAGCAGAGGGCACTGCTGGCAAACAGTGGCCAAGATTTTTGTCAGTGCTGGAATTTTTAATATAATTTATTATCATATTGGTTTCCATACAACACCCAGTGCTCATCCCAACAAGTGCCCTCCTCCCTTCCCATCATCCACTTTCCCCTAGCACTCAGCCCCCATCTACCCTTAGTTTGTTCTCAGTCCTTAAGAGTCTCTTACGGTTTGAATTTTTTAAGAGAAGCGTTTTTTAACTACAAGTCCAGACCCATTCGAGGGTTGTGACATTTACTTAGTTATGATCGATACTTTTTTATATATTAATGTTTTATTGGAAAAGGTACACGAGGGGCACCTGGCTGGCTCAATTGGAAAAGCATGCAACTCTTGACCTCAGGGTCATGAGTTCAAGCCCCACCTTGGGTGTAGAGGTTACTAAAAAATAAAATCTTTAGAAAGAAAAAGAAAGGAAGGAAAGGAAAGGAAGGAAAGAAGAAAAAGAAAGAAAGAAAGAAAGAAAGAAAGAAAGAAAGAAAGAGAAAGAAAGAAAAAGAGAAAGAAAGAAAGAAAGAAAGAAAGAAAGAAAGAAAGAAAAAAGAAAGAAAGGGAAAGGGTACATGAAAACCACCTATGGACATGAGCCCAGGTGAACATAACATGCAAGCCTCATCACACCGTCTTTTGTCTTATAAAAGCTTAACTTCTTTGGAGTAATGTCTTGCCCATTCCAGCAACAGTGTCCCAGTTAACTTGTTTCCTTTTTCTCTAGGCTCAAAATAAAATCAAACTCCTCTCAGGTCAGGGCTGAGTTGAGTCTTTGGCGAGTGAAGAGAGCCATCTCTTTTAAGGGGTCTCCAGTGGCTTTGTGAGCTTGGTGATGGGTTTTGAGCTCAGCCAGGATACTGAAATTCTTCCTCATCCAAACAAACTGCACATCCACTCTGGACTATTTGGGGCTCTCTTCTTTGCTGGATGGGTCATAACAGGGATTGTTTTTTTCAACCTATGTATAGTCTGAGTCAGCCTCTTTCACAGGCCTCACAAGTGCTTTGATGCCTGGCTCTTTGCAGTTGCTATGGTGGAAGGCTTCTTCCTCCAGCTTCAGGACTGGAAGGAAGTTCTGGGCCTGGTAGTTGTAACATCATCCTAGCACGCTGTCTGCTAGGACTGTGCTTAAAGCTCTCCAATGCTGAACATCACATCCACACCTTTGTCTAGTCAGCTTTCTGGCCCTGACTTTATCAGCCACTAACTGCTAGATTCTCCCCAGAGTTTTTAGAGGCTGAAGCCTTCTGAAGGCTGGAGTTTATCCACTTTAGCTGATGCCCATGCTGGGTTCTTAGTCTTGGTACATTTTCCTGCTGGCCCTTTATTGTCTGTCTGGCCCAGCAGGCTCAGCAGCTCCAGGCAGCCTCTTCTCCAGTCTCAACATGGTCTCCTCCAGGGGGCTGAAGACCAGAGGATCCTGGAATCAATGAAGAAACACAAAAAGCAACTCTGTATCTGCCTCCAGAAACTTCCCCAGGCTCCAGAAAGCCAGACCAAGATCAGCATTTTAAAATAAAGAATAACATAGTACACAATAGCATAGAATAGGTTAGAATAAGACAATAGATAATAGTGTATCCAATGTCACAAAGGTATTATTTAGTGAAATACTTGTTTAATGTGTGTACTGAGTCTCATAAAATGTATTTATGACTGTGGGTTGCATTCAAAAAGTTTAAGATGCATTATTTTAGTAACTTCCCTAAAAGAAGGACCGGCCCTTTAGCCTTTTGATTTGTAGAGACTGCAAATTTTCACATGGCCACATACCCTAGAAATCAGTAAAAGCATATGCGTCCTTCCGTTTTGGCTCTTACTGAGTGCTTGGTGCATCCAGGCACTCTGCTAGAGCGTGAATAAACCGGCCTCAGCACTCAAGGATATTTTACAAACTAGTTAAGATCTCAGAAGAGGGAGATAACATGGAGATTTTCTAACTACTTGTTCACAGAGTGGTACAAGCAATGAGGGGGATAGACATTCAGAGAAGGTCTGGGTCAAGGTGACCATAACAGCCTCCTTGCACAAGATCAAACAGAAGTTGGGTCTTCAAGAGTGGGTACAATTTGGATAGAAGAGAATATAATAGGATGAGTTCACCATGTCAAAAATGAGAGGAAAGGCTTGGAGGTTTTCAGTCAGAAATTTTCTTGCACACCTACAAAGGCTCAAGGGCAGTGCACTAGGAGCAGGGAAGGCAGCACAGTCTCTGCCCTCGAAGCATGTGGAGTCACACAGCAGGAACAGAGTCGGTGGCCTTGTCTGTAAAATGAAGGGGTTAGAATGCACCTGTCTTCTTGGACTGCAGGCTGCTCCCACTGGGGACTGTGAAATCAACTTAGTGGATTGCAGCTGACATTGTTTGATGAAATAGAATAGACTAAAGTAGCATAGAAGCCACCAGAGAGCAATGCATGCAATAAAGGTAAGTATGGTTCCAGAAGCTGAGTTCATTTAGGTGTGTCTATGTATATGGGACCACGAGCAGTATATTTCTTATTGTGACTCTCCATCAAAAAGGCTTAGAAGCCATTGAGTAGATGCCCCCTAAGGCCTCTTACAGCTCTGCTGGTCACTGACTAGATGACTGGGTGTTTGTCATAGGTAACCACTTGTGTGTCCTGATGATGAAGGGTGGGCAGGCCAGGGAGAAATTAGGGGAAGGAGAGAAGTTTTGGCTGAAATTGGGAGTACTCATGACAAATAGCACCCACATATGTAAACAGCGGAGCCTAGGCTGTTCCTGGAAAGAATCTTGTGGGCCAAAAATTGTTTTCCAACTTTCTCACCAACTTTGACTCAAGATCGCCTCCACTGCCTCAAATCAGAAATGCAAGGCTCATGAGCAGACAGACCGTGTATGAGGAGCTGGAAACACCTGTGATGCCAGAGAGCCAGGCCCAGCCTTGGGGGGTGGGGGGTGGGGGGTGGGTGGGGAATTCCTGCTGCCCCTTTGCTAAGGGAGAAAGCAAACTGCCTTCAGGGGTGGCAGCTGTCCCTATGGGGTGGAACTTCTCAGCCTCCCGGAATAAGCTCCAGGAGTTCTCTGTTCCAGGCTCTCCTATCAGGATGATGAAAATCGGCAATTAACACCACCGGAGGAGGACAAGAGAGATATCCGGCAATCTCCAAAGAGGGGCTTCCTCCGCTCTGCCTCACTAGGTGAATACTCACACCTCTCACTCCAGATGTGACCAGCCAGGTATCACCCCCCAGATGACTGGTCAGGCATTCAGGTGGCTGAGAAACTGCCATGGCCTGGCTCAGACAACTCCCACACAGTGGCTGCCCAGTGATGAGACAGGATTCTAAGGGCAGGGCTTGTTGGGTGGAACTTGACCATATGCTACCTGATATGGGAGCCAAATGGTAGAGAGAAGGTGATCCAAGGGCCACTAACATGGCTTCTACACCTCCCAGGGTATGAGCCTCACAGGCCTGTGTCCCCTTTCCCTGTGCTGATCACAGTTCTATGGCTGGCTTTGCAGGTCGAAGGGCCTCCTTCCACCTGGAATGTCTGAAGCGACAGAAGAATCAAGGGGGAGACATCTCTCAGAAGACAGTCCTGCCCTTGCATCTGGTTCATCATCAGGTAGCCCAGACTTTCAGATATGTCACTGGCCATCACCCGACAGGCTACAAAACCCCCATGATTATGGCAAATCCCAAGACACCATTCAGTCTTCCCTGTCTTGACCACTCATAGTCCCAACCCCTGGCCCTAACAGCCCCCGATGAGGGCACTTGTCCACGCAAGTGAGAACGTTAACAAGGGGTGTCAGTTCCCAGGGTGGAGATGTAGCAAATACTGGTGAACAGGAGCTCCTCATGTGGTCCCAAAGGATCAGCAGTGCCAGGATTCTGCCTCATCTTTCTTCCTACAATGGTGCAGATGTTCCCTCCACAGACATTGGCTTACACTACAGAGCACTCAGGCGGATGTACTTACATAGCGTTACTTATAGATGTACTTATACAGAGTTGCAAGATACACCAAAACATAGAAATGATCAAAGATTCTGCCAGCAACATGGTCAGGAGGAGACTGATATTCAAGGAAAGCAGGTCCAGAGAGATTTGACAGTTGAAGTATCTCTTGGCATGGCTGACTCCAACTGAGCCAGTGAAATCCAAGACACCAATGTCCAACATAATCTCAGGATCTTAGAAATAATGCAAACCTCAAAGAACCAAAGGCTCTTACTTCTGGGCAAATTAGGGTCTAAATTTCCTAAAGTTTTTACCTCTCAAATTGTATACTCCCACACCACAGGCCCATGCATTAGATGATTTCTTTTAATACCCAAGGGCACTCAACTGCCAATCAAAACTTATAATGTGCAAAAGATGGCCATTGTGGCTTAGCTAAGTTGATATGATTTCGGCTCAAAGTATCCACTGTTTTGCTTAGCCGATGTCGCATTGCCAGCATACATATGATTTCCACTGGGCTTTCTGGAGTATTGAGCATAGCCTTATACTTCCCTCAGATCTCCAGGGAACCAGGGACCCAGGCTGGGGACCATCAAGAGCTGTGGGCAGGGGAGGCAGGCCGGGGGGACACTGTATGTGCTATTTAAAAAGATTTCTAGAAGTTCATTTCACCCATCTATTCTTATCATGAGGTTAGGAACCTCTGCTTTATTTACACTCCCCCCTTCATGCCTTTCCACTACCCCCCAACCCACTGCCATGTTCCCTTTCCTCTTCCTCTCTGTCTGGGCTTTCCCACTGCACACTCTCCCATGGACACTTCCACTCAGAGAAATTGTTGTGGTGGTGACATGGAGGTCAGAGGATACAATATGTAAATAGTCTAATCACAGCACAGTGTAAGATTTGAACAACAGCTCAGAGACAAGCTGAGCTAAGGATCAGCAGGACATTCTTAATAGCTTAATTGTAAAAATTAAAACAATAAGCACTGATTTTTTTTCTAGCACTTTATGGTGCTTCACAGACCATATTGCACTTGAACCTCACATCAACCCTGCAAGATAGGTAGATAGAGGGCATTCGTGTTCTGGTTTTAGAGCTGATGAGGGCAGCATTCCTGGTAGACTGCTCACGAGAAAACCAAAAGCAAAAGAATTCACTGCTGACTGGTGATAGGGCCAGTGCTGAAAGGCAGACGAGCTTGATTCCACTCCTTTGCAACTTTCTGGATTTGGAGGAGAAGGCGATCACTGCAGACGGACATGATCACAGAATATATTTTAGGGTGGCAGACATAAGCACTGGGTCGTGATGGGCGGGGGGGGGGGTGCGATTCAGAGGGCTGAAAATGATGGATGTGGGCTCCAGGTAGGTGGAGCTCGCTGGGAACAACAGCTGCTAGGAATAGGCAGAGGCCTGACTGCTTCCAATAACCCGTGTTCCTTGTGTGTCCGCAGGCATTGGCGGTGGCAGGCCTGAGCCCCCTCCTCCAGAGAAGCCATTCCCCCAGCACATCCCCCAGGCCCTGTGCCACCCCACCAGCCACTCCAGGCAGCCGAGGCTGGCCCCCACAGCCTATCCCCACCCTGCGGCTGGAGGGTGCCGAATCCAACGAGAAACTCAACAGCAGCTTCCCGTCCATCCACTGCAGCTCCTGGTCTGGGGAGCCCACACCCTGTGGTGGAGGTGGCAGCACCATCCGGAGAGCCCGGCCAGTGTCCCTCACTGTGCCCGGCCAGGCTGGGGCCCAGGGCAGGCAGTTCCACGGCAGTGCCAGCAGCCTGGTAGAAGCGGTAAGTGACCCGGAGCTGCACAGCAGGCAGACAGGGGGAAGAAAAGGCTGAGGGCAGCAAGGGGGCTTTGCATGAAGAATGGAGAAAGGAGGATCTGGTCCTTTCCCAAGTAGAGTGGATGTCGAGTCTCTTGGCCAGAAAGACCCTGACTCCCAGGGTCCACTGAAGAAGGGCATGGTGTGCAGAAAATGGTGATCACACAAGACGCTATAGGCTTCTGCTTGGGCCGGGCCTGCTGTAGGAGGAGAAAGTACTGAGCAACATAACCCTGCTACAGGCCAGTGAACCCCAAGCAGGGCCCCGGGCACCAATTTACAGCCAGTGGTGAGCTCTGAGGGCTCCAGATGCAAATGTGGGCCTGGGCTGGGTTTGTTCAGTATCAGTATCTGTGGTTCTCGAGCCTGGGGCTCATTAGAATAACCCAGGAGCTTCGGAAACCTAGGACACATTAAATGGATATTTTTAAAAGCCCTTTGATGATTCTAATGCACAGCCAGGGGTGAGAATCACTCTTCTAGAACAAGAATGCTTCCGGCTCCTCCATGCTCTGCCCTGGCCAGAGCAGCTAATGCACTCCTGGCACCACATTTTGGGGGACTGTAACAAATTGGAACAAGCCCAAAGGGGAACACAGCAAGGGGTTGGCAGGGTCCCTAAATGCCATTTCCTATGAGAACTGTCGGGGGAACTAGGGAAGCAAACCTGGAGGGGGGACAGCCTAGGAGGCCACGATAGGCATCTCAAACCTGTGAGGCCCCTCATGTCCTGGGCAGGGGCTCCTTAAGTGCAGGCCTGGAGCGGCAGATCAACCTGCCAGGTGAGCGGATTCAAGGTCACATGAGGAAGACCTTTCCAACAGAGCTTTTCCCAAATGAGGAGGGCTTTCCTATAAAGGGGTGAGCCCGCCATTACTGGACACATGCAGGCAGAGACACCGCCCATCCAGTCGTCAGGCTGTTGTGCAGGAGGTGGAGAGTTAAACCAGATGACCTCTAAGGTCATTTCCAGCTCCGAAGCCCTGTTCTTCACTTGACCTTGATTATCCCTCATTCAGTTCACAGATTTCCATTGAGTGCCAACCACGTGCAGGCTCTGTTCTAAGTGCGGGGATATAGCTGAGACACCAGTTTTTGCTCTCATGAGCTCATGCTGTGGTGAGGAGACACAGACAATAAATAAACATGTGTGTGGCATGTCCCACAGGGTGGGAGCTCTGAAGAAAACTTAAGCAGGAGAGGAAATAAAGAGTGATGGGGTGGGGAGCAGGACAAACGGAACTGGGAGGAAGGCATTCCAGGCTTCATTATGAATCCCTTCCCCTTGGCTCAGAGCCAGTCACTAAAGCAGCCTTTAGGAAAGAGGGAGCAGCTCTGGGATCACCTGCTGGTCTTTGGAGCAGAACAGAAGCAGGTGCAGACATGCCGTTCTGCACACCTCCCCACAATCCTCTCCCACAGAGGCAGCCAGCCAGCAATAGGCAAGGGGCACAAGGTAACAAAAGGTTAACAAGTTTCACAAAAGGAGGATGAAGGTTTCTTGGCAAGAATAATATGACAGGCATGTGGGGGTGGCAGGGAGGAGAAAAGACAGGGTGGGCTGGGTTCTACCTTAGACAATGGCCCAGCAGCACCCCTCTGGCCCCCTCTGTAAGTTGAGTTCTCATGTGTTTGACAACAGTTTTTGAGTGCCCCAGCCAAAACATCTCCCCTCCAACCTACGCACCCCTGATTCCTTTGGGCAATGCTCTGTGTCCACTCCTTTCCTGTGAGCACCCCTACACACACACACACACACACACACACACACACACTTCCCAAAGGTACCAATTATACGCCCCTTGCCCTAGCCCTAAAGAGAAGAGTCAAGCTCCAGGAATAATGTTCCTCTTTGGTTCTTCTTCATGGTCCTCCCTTCCCGCTTCAGGTCTTGATTTCAGAAGGACTGGGGCAGTTTGCTCAAGATCCCAAGTTTATTGAGGTCACAACCCAGGAGCTGGCTGACGCCTGTGACATGACCATAGAGGAGATGGAGAACGCCGCAGACAACATCCTCAGTGGGGGCGCCCAGCAGAGCCCCAATGGCACCCTACTACCTTTCGTTAACTGCAGGGACCCAGGGCAGGACAGAGCAGAGGGCCAAGAGAGCGAGACCTGCGCGCCCACCCTGGCGTGTCGGAAGAGCGAGGAGGAGCTCCAGGACAGCAGAGCCCACGTCGGCAGCCTGTAGTAGCTAGGGCTGGGGAGACGCTGGGTTTTTTATTTGTTTCAATGTTCCTAATGGGTTCGTTTCAGAAGTGCCTCACTGTTCTCGTGACCTGGAGTTAACCGGAACAGCGTCTTCATTCATTTCGTTGGGACAAGACGCAGAGTTGGGTGGTGGTGGAGAGCCAGTTTTTCGGGGGGCATGGAAGGCAGCAATCCCAGTTTGTGTTGTGTGCACAGAGGTAGAGTGGTGAGGAGGAGTGGAAGAATCAGGGAGGGAGAGCAAGAGAAGAGACGTCTGCCCTCGCCTCCGGGCATGAAAGAGAACCTCAGCTTCCTGCGGTAGCCCTCACCAAAAGGACCCTATGTCAAACGGGTGTCAACTTTGCTTGTAAAAAAAAAAAAAAAAAAAAAAAATCATTTTGCACATATTCTGTATGAGCCTCACTGTCTCCATAGAGCCAGGGCCCTGTGGATTTGCAGAAGGAAGCAGGGGTAGGACTTCAGCGAGGACCCAGCCACATCCCAGAGAGGGAGGAGGAACAGCAAGAGGCTGCAGGAGCTCGGGAACCCGGAGCGGCTGGCGGGGGGCGCGTGGCAGCCTCACCGGCAAGGCCCCGGCCACGCCCACTCGTCTGCGTCAGGCTCCTAGCCTGCCCTGGGCTCCCAGCTCCAGAATGGCGGCTGGGCCTGCGTTGGCGGGGAGGGGCAGCTGGCGCTGCCTGCCAGGGAAGGGGCAGCCAGTTCTTGACGCGACGAGGTGGTGCTGAGCTTCTGTTGAGCGCTCTTTTGTTTTGTGATTTGACATATTTCTTGACAGCATGTTGCAGTTTTCGTTTTTTTGGTTTTTATTTTCATTTTGTTTTCCCAGGGGGAGGGGAGGAAGAAGTGTTTACAAAGCTTTGTAGCCACCCACCTTACTGTTTTCACTTTTGCAAATGTAAATCGGGTTTGGTTTTACTGTATTATTTAAACGATTGTGGTTTTCTTTTTCTACGGTAGGTTCTGTGGAGCCGCTGTAGTCCGAGTTTTACCAGCCATTGTGTATGCGCAATAATTTGTTATAATTTCCGTAGGTAGTAACAACAATTTTTTGGGTTTGGTTTTATAATTTAAAGTAATGCACTTGATGTGGTCTTGCACATATGGGTGATTGAGTTGGGTTCTTTTTAATGCTGGGTGTATCCGTGGGTGCCAGAGAGCGGAAGCATGGATGAGAGAGTCTCTGTGAGTGTGTGTGCTACGTGTGTGTGTGTGTAGTGGGTTGTCTGGGCACATGTCCTACGTGTGTATGTGCACCCATGCAGTGCGCCCATGCGTGAATGAGTGTGTCGCTCCCCCTTTCTGGTCTAACTGTGGGGAGATCTGAATCTGGGGCCATTTGAAAGCAAAAACAAACCACTGTCTCTGCTTCTGAAACGGGAATCAGTAACTCTTTGCATTTTCTGTCCCACAAGATATGCAAAAACAATGCAATAATATTCATTTTAAAAATACAATTGTGAGTTGTGTTGGCATTAAAGCTGTATTTAAAAAAAAAACAGAGAAATTTAAGGGAAAAACTCAAGAAGGCGTTTTGCTTCGATATATTCCGTGTAATGTTTTATTGCATTGATAATGTTTCTGTTGAAGAAACTGTTATACTTGAATTCAGGTCAGTTTCAGTATTTTACAAATATTTTTTTAAAACTGAATTGCAATTGTGCCAAGCGAATATAATGAATTGAATTAAGTTTGTTTTTGAATTCACTTCTTGTATATTTTGCTGCATGTAAGTAAATCATTTTGTATTTGAAGTGTGACAAGCTTTACCCTTGAACTCTGAAGTGCTTTTCTATATGTGGTTGGGGGAAAGGGAACGAATATTCTTTTAATTTTTACAATGAGCAAAGGTATCACCAGTGTAAATCATTACCCCGCGATCCACAAACAGGTTTGGACATTACTGTTTTGCATATCTTGTGTTCGCTTCCATTTCCCTCAATTTTTCCAAAACTGTATAAGTATATTCGTACTACATCTTGCTTTGAGAGACCAGGACATGTCTTATTCCTGTCTTCGCTCTATCCACTCTGCTCCAGTTCTCTGATTTGGACTTTCTCTAGGGACACTCCTTCACCATGAGGGGACATCACCAGGCTGGCGTCAACGTCCCCCATGGGAGAAGTGGCTGGCTTTTCTGTTCACTTTCACCGCATGAACTTTCCTCAGTGGTTTCCTCAGGAAAGTGTACACTGACTTGAGAGGATGGAACTAGAGTCGGGCTGGTTGGAGGGAAGGGAGTCCTCCCCCTGGCAACTGCTCTACCCAAACTCAGATGGCAGGGGCCAGAGAACAGCAACCAGGTAAAAATCTTTGTCCATCCAAACGTCAGCTCTGTCTTATTCACTTCATCTCTTCCTCTCTGGAGCAGGATTTCTTCCAGACCCACCCTCGTGTGTGTGGCAGCCATGGAAGGGACCAGGACTGGGGAGGACGTGTCAGGAGTTCACAGTGATAGTGGAACCAGAGACTTTGTGGGAGCATCTCTTATGCCCGTTTGTGTCTACCTAGAACATCATCCTATTGGTGCTGTTTCCTTCAAATAGAGTTCAACAATGATGGTTGAAAAGGAAGTGATTTGGGGAAAACAGGACCCAACCATTCATCCAGGATTTACTCATTGAATGTCTTCTGGTCCCAGTGTGCTCTCAGCCCTTATATAAGCAGCCTAGAAATTAAAGTTGGAGAAAGTCCACTACCCCAATGAAGATGAATTTCACTTTCAAGGACTGATTCATGAAAAAGTGGAGAAATGTGCCAGATACTCCCAGGTTAACTTACTGTCTAGAAGCAGGGCTTTCTAGACAGTTGGGCTTTCTCCGAGCCCAACCCATCCAAACATTTTTGGTTTGTTTTCAGTGCTGTGAAGGCCTTCTAGAAATTAGTTAGGTGTCATCCTTTGTCTAGTTTCCCAAGATGTCTGCCACTGTGCTGCTAAGATTTTAATTATGATGGAGAGGGGAGCCCTTTTGGATTAATACCTGGTTCTTGCTGTACGTTTGGTCCCTGGATAGAAATTTGGAATCTTAATTGACTACATGCACACAAACACACACACAACATACACACTCAGACTTCCTGCTGCTTTTTTCCTTTTAGACTTCTTCTGCATCACCAAATCTCATGAGCCGGCTGCAGGCCGGGCTCATGCCAGCTACCCCCAGGGCCGTACCTAAGTATGCCCCTTACCCTTCACCACTCATGCCTACAAGGTCCCTTCTTCTTTATAGTCATCTCTGTCAGAAGACCAGCTAGCCTTGCACCCTATAGGGACAATGTCAGCAGTGACAAGGGCATCTGGCCCTATGCCTCTATGAAGGAAAGGAGTTTCATATGGGAGTTCCCTGTCTAGAGCCATGAATCTTTCTGGCATGACCTCATGGTCAATTGGTAAAGGGCTGACATAAGATACTTGTCATCATGACAGACTGGTTAAATCAGTCATGAAATCCTGAACCTCGTCCATTAGATGTTTACCCTCCACCTAGAGCAGAACTTACCCCATGACCTTGTAAAACATAACTGTCAAATCTTCTGAGAACCCTTAAGTGGCAGGAGAAAGCTGCTAATGGCTGAGGACCAACAGGACTTGAAGAAGTGCAATGTAAGTTCTGGGGGCGGTGAACGCGATTTTTATCTGTCCTCTGAATGGCCCAGACTCTTTTATTTCCACACTTTGGCTTTTTAGTAGTCATGTGTGTGATTTTCAGTTGTCTCCTTTCTGTCTGTTTCTAGAAAGTTCTTTTTGGTCTTGAGCAGAAAGAGAAGAATATTTTCCTAGATTTTGGCTTGATCCATGAATTTTTCTCTGCTTTGCTTCACAGGCAATTAGTTATAGTCCCTCCCCTCACCTTCTAAGTCTGACAGGCTGCCCTCTGACTGGGAGGTCCAAGGACAAAGGGACAAGGCTTCCTTACTCTGTCTTTATCCTATGACGCTGCTTCCAAATCTCAGGGGCTTGTCTGGAGAGAAGCTATCATTTTCTCACAGCCATTTTCCTTCCAGAACTTTTCCTGATCATTCACTTAAAGATAGTAAGGCAACCACAGGAGAAGTGTACCTTTCAATGCCTAAGTAATATCTTTCTGAGAAATAAGAACACCCTGAAAATGAAGAGTTTGGAAGGTATCAAAAGGGTTTCATAGAAGCCCGTTGATATATGCCCATCATTCCTAAAGGTCAAGATATGTAGCAAGAACCTAGTTCAGGCATACAAAATAACCCTGGTAGTCAGGTTTTTAGCCTCATCAAAGTACAATTATGAATGTTGCTAAGGAGGATGAAAGCATCTCAATCCTGAGGGACCTAGAAAAAAAATGAAGTATCATTGTCTAAGAGTTAGAAACTATTTAGCAAAGAGACCAGAAAAGGGCAATCTGGTTTCGAGAAGACTCATTTAAGCCCCAAGTTAGTAAAAAAAAATAATAAATAAAATAAAAATAAACAAAAAAAATAAACAAAAAAAGACATGGCTCTGGTCAGGGGAAAGTATTGGCACAGAGAGAACAGGAAGGGAAATGGGCCAAAACAAAGGGTATGTCTTGACTCTTTATGCATCTGTCCCCATTTTATGGAAAGAAGTGTCCAGTTCAACCACCCACAATGGCAAGAACAGGGGAGAGGCTAATGCCTCAAGGATCAACTTTAGAAAAAGAGAAAACTAAAGTTTCCATCTGGCATTGTTTTCCCAAACTATTTGGCTAGATGTGGGGTATCTGCCACACTATCTTTCCTCTCTGCTGGTGTCCCTCCCCTTGTATTAGCCAGTATGCCACCTGAAACTGACTCTAGTCAGTTGGAAGGTATGAAGGGAGGCCTAATGTCACTCACGGCGAAGCTCCTGGTCACCACATCCGGGTTCCCCATCAGCTCCCTCTGAGGAGACACAAGGAAAAGAGACAAGGGAACGAAGTGTCCTACAACTGTCAGGGAGAGAGAGGGCCTCTTTTCCATTCCCCAAGCCATTCTCTCTATTCCAGCTTCCTGCCCAACCCCACTTTTTCCTTCTCCCCACCCCCCAGTCTAGTCAACAGAAGAGTTGAGAGGAGTCCAATGTGCAGATTCTTACATAGTTTCTTTGTGAAACTAGCTCTGGTTTTAACTTTATTTTTTTTATTTCAAAGCAATGAAACTTTGCTTTGAAGCCAGATACCAATAGAACAGGTGGTTTCTGCCAGACTTCCACATGGTTGGGGAGATATTTGAACACCACACACACACACACACTTCCTTAAGGAACAGGTGCTAGTGAAGGGGTTGAGCTCTGCACACATGATATTGTCCTCCCAGAGGACTGAGCACTGTGTAGAGAGAAATGGAGAGAGAACCAGAATAACTTCCTTGGGTAGAAATAGTGTCATCTGAACCTATTATTACTGTGAACTAAATATTATTTATCTATATTGAGAAATACTACTACTTCTAAAATCAAGACTTTTCCCTCACATGATTTTAAGAGTCTTGCTCCACAGCAGATGCAGTGGTATAGACCCTTTGGCCCTTTGGCTCTCCAGTATTCTAGAAAAGCCTTTTGATGGGTCTCTGAAAGGGAATTAGAGATTGCCAGAAGGATATATTGAGCTGAGTTGAACAAATCTATTCAACACTGAGAGCAGAGTCAGAGTTGGGACTGTCCACAAAAATCCCCTAAATCTCTACCAAATTAAGAAAGATAAGCCAAAGACGAGAAAATTAAACAAAAGCTTCAAATGTTACATCACCAAATATTCTCCCTTCAGATCAGATGCTGGCCTCTCCACAGCTATACTCTCTTTTGGGGGACATCCCATACACCCCATTTCTCAGAATCTAATGACTTTCATAAGGTTCCTAGAAAGGGCAACATGACATTTAATCTACCATAAATCAGACATTTACTACAAATTTGCCATCTAAAAATCACTCATGTACTTCATACATAAGAAAATTTTTCACCTAGATCATTATCAGAAAAGTCTCTTGATGGAAGAGGTTGTACATCTTAAGGGAGGGTAATTTCTATGTGAAGAACTGTGGAAATAGGATGGTTCCTATTTTCAGTTTAAGCCTGAAGAACTCTTGTTCTGATATTCTTGGAGCCCCGGAGTGTATAAGCAGAGGAATGAGGAAGATGAGGGTGAGTGGGCACCAGCCTCAGCACTGAGTCACTGCCAAGGGATGTTGAGGGCTGCAGGTTTCAGACCCCCTGCATGAAGTCTCTCCTGAGCCTGCAACCAGGAAGGAAGAGAAGAGAAGGCTCCCTTCTGTAGAGTCAAGGAGGAACAAAAGAGGACAGGTCACTGCATCCTGTACCAAGCCCCCTCCCCCAAAGATTTCCCAACATGGGAAAACTACATTAAAGCTTAAAAAAAAAAACTTGGGAATCAAGGGTAGACGGTAAACAAACAACCCTGTGCAAAGGGCTCCTTTGTAAGGCAACTCCAGTGACCCAAATGCTATGGGCTCTTTTCTGCTTGCACACATCACACCACCCATGCATCAAGCTGCATCCCATTCCCCCAAGTTTGGAATCCATCTCTTGGTTTCTCAACTAGATTATGCACTACCCCATAGCCGCTTTCTGCCCTGCCCAGAACATATGCTGTTCTCCTAGAGCCTCATGGGAATGAGGTCTAGCACCAAATAGGCTGTGGGTATCAAAGGCATAAACAAATTTGGACAAATCTGTGATGGTAGTAGTTGAGAACAACCTGTGGAAAAACACACAAGTTTGTTAAGAAATTGGGTGGTGGGTCCCCAGCTGATGAAGCACTGGAATGTCTGTTACTCTCATAATCATCTTGTTTTAATACCCTAGAGCTGCCAAGCAAAATTTCCGTCCACATAAGAGGCTCCAGATACATCCCCCTCTCCTCATGTCCTCTTGCTCAGGCCCGAACCAATTTGTATCATGTTTGTTCTCAGAGCATCACAGAAAGATGAACGGTGCCTCCATCGTCATCCCACTGCCTGTCACCACCCCCCACACCCCTGCACACCCCTCCTCTCCAGGCTCCACGACTTCACAGTCTTACTGTTGTAAATACTGTTGTACAGTTTGTAATCATCAACTAATCCCGTTGTCAAAGGCCTCGCCTGCTGCGCCTTCTCGCCCTTGAGAAAGGCCAGGGAATCTAGAAGGGGTAACCTTTCGAGAAGAGCTTCAGGGTCATCTCTGTGTGAGACGCTATGTATATTCCTGTAAGATTGCATTTTTATCTAAGGAATGATGTTATTTAAAAAACAAACAAAAAAAACACAAAAAACAAGAATTGCAAATAAATTTCTTAACAATGTCTACACTGGTTTTATCGTATCTTCCACATCCTTCCTCTTCTTGTGTTTCCTACAGGTTACAAAAATACACTTAACTGCCAGATTACCCTCTCAGAACCTCCAGAGGGGTGGGGGCCGGGAAAACATGTGAAATCTGAATCCGATGATAATCTCTAACCTTATTTCAGCAATTTATTCACTCCTTCCAATGAAAACGTTAACAGAAAAACAAAGTTGACAAGGAAAGAGAATAGGAGGAATTGAATGGATAATCCACAAAACAGAAGAGCAGCTTCCCCCCTACCCCCATGATATTTGGAAAGACATAAAATTGGTTTTGAATGAATGAAGGGAAGAAGGGAGGAGGGAGGGAAGGGAGAAAAGAAGGAGGGAGGGGGAAGATCAGATTATGTATATTAAAGATTAAAAATTCAAGGTTCTTTTTTTTTGGGTTCTGTTTTATTATTAAACTGGCTCTGACAAAGCTTCCAGAATAATTCCCTGTGTAAAAATAATTTGTCCCAGAAATCCATGTGTCTTAGTTGAATACAATTATAACAACAGAAACCCTCCCACCGTTGGATGTTCAAGTCCATTTTGGGAATTAAAGGACATCAACCAACCTCCCTACTTCTCCAGAGCCTCCCCCCTCCCTAGCCCACCACCCATACCCTAAGCTCTGAAGTCTAGGGCCCTATGAGGAGAACAGAGGAGTGAAAGAGCTGGGGACGGTAGCTACCAGAGCAGGCTGGGAGGACACTCCACAGGGACCTGCCCACAAGGTCACAACCCATCAGCAGATCCAGTCATTATTAAAGCACCAAAGTTTGTAAATGATACCTTTAACCAATGAGAATAGATTCAGGATTCACCCTATAATGAAATTACTCTGCCTTGCATTTTGTATGCTTTCCTGAATGGGAGTAAAAGGAGTGGAGGGATAGCCCATGGCAGGAATTAAACATAACCGTAGGAGCACATCACCAAACTGAGGCATCCCTTATGTGTACAGGGCCTCACTTCTGCTTTATAATTTGGTGTCAGCTCCTTCAGCCTGGCCTGGCCTTCAAACACTCTTTCTATATCAGGTCTACTTCTGCCCACTTCTTCCTTTGTCCTCACAAGAAAGAGGACAAAGATACTAGATACTAACTAGATATCTAGGTACTAGATATTAACTGGGCTGCACTTGCTAATGGGCTGAATTACTGCATGGTAAAAAAAAAATCAGTATACATACATGACACTCCCTCTTGTCCTTTAATTTTCTAACCTCCATGTAATGAGCAGAACTAAGCATTCTTTCTACAAATCTCTATCTCTTATTTTTTTCTCCCTTTGTTTCCATATGGCTTGCCAGGTAAGTGGCTCACCAGTCCCTCAAACTCTTGCTCTTCACAGCATATAGGGATATATTAGCCCAAGAATTAGTCTGTGAAAAGTGGGGGAGCAGAAGACTCTGAACTCACCAAGAGCCAAAATGATGGGCTCCAATCCAGCCTTCACAGAGCATTATGTTGTACATTATCAGACATTATTCTGGCTAATGATAGAGTAACATTTACTTTCCAACTGACTACAATGCCATGTATATAATTTCCTGGGGAATCCCACAGGGAGGAGAGGCAGGGAAGAATTTGGCACTCTTGAGAAGTTCAAAGAACATCAAAATCCCCCATCACAAAGGTTGACAATTTAAGCCCAAGTGTTTCAATGATGCTCCACTGAGATTCCATGTGACACAATTTCGGAATCAGAAAATATATATTTGAATACCATTATCTGTGTGACATAATTCTTGATACTCAGTAAAACCTTCTCTTCTCACAACTGACACATGCAATTCTATCATTTGTGTCTCCTCTTTTTAACTTAGGTATTACCAAAGTGTGGTTTCTGAACCACCTGGCAGAATCATTTGGGATACTTGATTAGAACACAGATTCTTGGGGTGCCTGCGTGACTCAGTCAGTTAAGCAACTAACTCTTAATTTTGGCTCAGGTCACGATCTCATGGTTCCTGTGTTCGAGCCCCGCATCAGGCTCTGCATTGCTGGTGCAGAGCCTGCTTGGGATTCTTTGTCTTCCTCTCTCCCTGTCTCTCTTTCATTCTCTCTCTCTCTCTCTCTCTCTCTCTCAAAAATAAATAAATAAACTTTAAAAAATTGTTTAGAAAGAACACATATTCTTGTTTTACCCACAAACTTGTCCTTATCTCAAAGCTATTAAATCAGATACTTTGAGGTTGGAGCCCATCAATATGCATTTCAGCAAGCTCTCCGAGTTGTTCTTATTTAGACCAAACATTTCAAATTGCTGGTATCAGACTGATTTCTATTAAAATGCATGGTCCCTGGGAGAGGAAAATTTTTAAGTTTCTTTCATTCCATTACATCCCAGGGGAAACCAAAGGTCTTAGAGGATATAAGTAAAAGATTTGAGAGCAGATTTTGATGGGAAATGGGAGCAATCGTTGTCAGCACTGAGGAGGGAGAGTGGAGACAAAAGGGAAAGTACAACAAAATATGCAAGAGGGTAAAGGTTTAGGTAACAGAACCAGAGGCATCGTGAGGCAAACTTCTATTTCACCCACCTAGGAATTTTGATTTGTCTAGGGAAGCAATGAAGTCAGATTAAGCAAGCGATCTGGCCTCTGTTCTAAGATCCAGTGAGAAATGAAAGATGGCTTGACCTTCTGCACATGGCTGCCATCTTAAACATCTTATGTTTCTTCTTCTTAGTCTTCCAGACTAAGACTACCAGAAAGACTTCTTCTGAAAACTCCTTTGAAGGTGTGGTAGTCCTCAAAGTCAAGCTACTGTCAGTGGGACTCTCCCCTAGTCCTCTCTAGAGCATCTTAAGTTAGAGGAATGTCGGCACTCTACATCAGGGATCAGGGTTGGGACTAATAGGATATAGGAGGAACAAGAAAGAGAAGACCCTGAGGTGTTGAGGAAGAGGATCTTGATGAATTACCTGTACTTCAGGCATTCTCCAAACATAGCAATGAGTGGCAGTCACCTCTAGAAATTCTACCTAATAATCTTAAAATGTCAGGTTTGTGCTCAGGAAAGGAGAGAATTTGAGATATGTCAGTATTAGGGTGGCTACATTGCATGTTGTCTATAACTAGGACTTTTGAGAGTAAAGAAGTTCTGGCCCCTTAGTTGTCCATCCAATGAAGACCTTTGGTCGCTCTGATTAGAACCCAGAAGAGAGTGTAGCCTAAAGAAGATGGAGCATGGATTAGCTGGCACTTGGTAAACAAAGCCTCCTTTACTCCACTTTTGCTCCTAAAATCAAGTGTCCACAGACTGACCTTTTTAAATAAATCAGATTACATCACATCCCTGCTCTCAACTGTCTAATGCTTTCTCATCACATTTGGATTAAAATCCAAAGTCTTTACCATGATCTATAAAGCCTTAAGCATCTGGCTTCACCTACCCCTCTACTTCTCAGACCTCATTTCCCACCATTGTCCCATCCCACTCACTTCCAGCTATAATCACCTTCTTGCTGTCCATTAAACACATAAAATGTATTCATCCCTTTGCCAGTTATCAATTTATTGCTGCTGAGCACTAAACTTATGCTTTTTACCCTGCTCTGTGATACTAGAGTTCAACCACATAAACATTTCTCCTTTGCCAGCTGGCTCTATGCTTAGTACAGTCTTTGTCAATAGAGGGCACTGAAAGGCCATTGCAAAATAAAAGGACTTCCTTTCACAATTCAGTGTGTTATTTTTAGGCATATAGCCATGGAGCAGTATGTGGGAGGCTTGGTACTGGTCATCTCAGTAGCCTTTACATACCAGCTCCAGCCTGCTGATGACCTCCAGCAGGTTTCTCCACCACCCAACAGGCCATGTTTATGGACCTTCTCTGACCCATGCCCTCTGGCAAGTTTCCTTAGCACTAGCAGGCTGTGTGATCCTGTAGCAGCCATGCCTCTCCAAGAATGTCTGGATCAGCCTTGAGGTGAGTGGTGAGGAGAGCTTTTCTAAGTTCTTAGTTCCTTCCTAAACTACTCTCCCTCAGCCCTAGAGATAGTAGCTACTTTTTTCTTCTAGTTTGATAGCTAACCCTTTTTATAAGCAACAATTCTTTATATTAAATTTCTTCTATTCAAATTACTGGTGTGGGGTCTGTCTCCTGATTGAAGAAATGATACTAGAATGTTCTGGAGAGACAGACTCTCAACGATAGAATTTGAGAGTGAGTTTGGTCATGTATTAGCATCTGAGGGCAGTACTAAGTTCTTTGTTAGTGGAAATTGGATGCCAGTTATCCATGACATAGAGTGACATCCCAGTTAATAAAATTGCCACCTATGATGATGTATTAATTAATGCCTTGGGAGCCCAAGTAGCTGCTGCATTTATTATTATGGCAGTAGTAATGACAAGGACTGTGGTGTGGAACTGACTTTCCCAAGTACATTGCATTACTTATGGGAAGAAAAAGACAGGCTCAGGATCATAACCTGAGAATCAGAAAGCTCCTACCACAGTCCTACTATAATATTTTATTTCTTATAACTAATATTGCTGAATATCAAGCACAAATTTAACTGTGAAAGTGGTTGAATTACAATAGCAGTTGGATTCACAGCCTTCACAAGCTTCTTAAGTGAAAGTTAGAACACTGATTCAAAAATAATGAGACCTTGAAACATGGAGAAATCTGGTAGGATTCAAATGAAGTTGAGATTCTAAAATCTCTAAGTCATTCTGAGCATCCCTTTGCAACAGAAGCAGATAAGTGCTACAATGACTAGCCTTCCTTTGCTGGAAAACTATGATAACGTCATCTAAGGCAGATGTCTTGAAAGGGATGCTTATTCTCCTCAAGATGCGCTATCATCACCTCTTATTGCTTCTAGACCCACAACTTGGGTCAAATCTCAGCATGTGTCAGGGACTCAGACACACAGTATGACCCAAGAGGAAATGGCTTGTACTCTAAATAAATTATGACTTGTAAACCTAGGAATATGTGGGAGTGTATTCTAAGGGAGTTAGAACATGGAGAGTAGAGGGACACCTGGGTGGCTCAGTTGATTAAACATCTAACTCTTGATTTCGGTGCAGATCATAACCTCATAGTTCATGAGATTGAGCCCCTCATCAACTTAGCGCCTGCTTAGGATTCACTCTCTCTCCCAGTCACTCTGCCCCTCTCCTGCTCCTCTTTCTCTCTCTTAAAATAAATAGATAAACTTAAAAAAAAAGAACATGGAGAGTGGAATATAACTCTGTATCAAACCAAATTAATTTATATGTATGTACTTACTAGAGATTTCAGATTTTGTATTTCAAATTATGCAGATGGAAGTGGCTCTGACACCTTACTTAGGTGGTCAACTGACTCTTGGACTCAGTAATGTCCTCTGCTTAATGACAGTAAGATACCATAGTTTCCATGATCTGATATGAAGGAAGGTATCTGAAGGTTTAGGAAGATGGAAATGTTGATATGTACTTATCATGTGTAATATGCATACCCATACCCTCAACCACATTCCCTGAGAAGGCTTAGAAGACCCTCCCATCACTAAGATTTTGAGAAATAAATTAGTGAAGGAGTACCTGCATCCTTTCAAAGCTCTGTAGTTACTCTCATTTGTAGACTAGATATAGCCATGGGGGATGCTACACTGATTTCAATAGGTTCAATGAAATCCTGGAGTTAGAAAGATCAAGAGACAGCATGTCACTGCCTGACAAGGTGAACACATTTACTACATAAAGGGGAGCAGGTCCTTATCAGGGAAATACAAATCAAAACCACACTCAGATATCACCTCACGACAGTCAGAGTGGCCAAAATGAACAAATCAGGAGACTATAGATGTTGGAGAGGATGTGGAGAAACAGGAACCCTCTTGCACTGTTGGTGGGAATGCAAATTGGTGCAGCCACTCTGGAAAACAGTGTGGAGGTTCCTCAGAAAATTAAAAATAGACCTACCCTATGACCCAGCAATAGCACTGCTAGGAATTTACCCAAGGGATACAGGAGTGCTGATGCATAGGGGCACTTGTACCCCAATGTTTATAGCAGCACTCTCAACAATAGCCAAATTATGGAAAGAGCCTAAATGTCCATCAACTGATGAATGGATAAATTGTGGTTTATATACACAATGGAGTACTACGTGGCAATGAGAAAGAATGAAATATGGCCCTTTGTAGCAACGTGGATGGAACTGGAGAGTGTGATGCTAAGTGAAATAAGCCATACAGAGAAAGACAGATACCATATGGTTTCACTCTTATGTGGATCCTGAGAAACTTAACAGAAACCCATGGGGGAGGGGAAGGAAAAAAAAAAAGAGGTTAGAGTGGGAGAGAGCCAAAGCATAAGAGACTCTTAAAAAGTGAGAACAAACTGAGGGTTGATGGGGGGTGGGAGGGAGGGGAGGGTGGGTGATGGGTATTGAGGAGGGCACCTTTTGGGATGAGCACTGGGTGTTGTATGGAAACAAATTTGACAATAAATTTCATATATTGAAAAAATAAATAAATAAATAAATAAATAAATAAAGGGGAGCAGGAACAAAGGTAATCAGAATGCTTTTGGCCAATTGGGATCTCAAGTGGTGGTTAATTGATTGTATAGTAATCAAAGAGATCTATTAAAATATTGCTAGATCCATGACAGGAGTCAACTATGACCCATGATCCAAATCCAGCCCTTACTTATTTTTATAAATAAAGTTTTATTGGAACACAGCTACACCCATATATTTACATACTGTCTATGGCTGCTTTCCTGCTATACCTGTAGAGTTAACTAGTTGTGACAGGGACTGTTTGGCCTACAAAGCCTAAATTTTTACTATTTGGCTTTTGTCATTAAAAGTTTGCCAACCCAATGAGAAAGAATGAAATATGGCCTTTTGTAGCAATGTGGATGGAACTGGAGAGTATTATGCTAGGCGAAATAAGTCATACAAAGAAAGACAGATACCATATGTTTTCATTCTTATGTGGATCCTGAGAAACTTAACAGAATTCCATGGGGGAGGGGAAGAAAAAAAAAGAGATTGGAGAGGGAGGGAGCCAAAACATAAGAGACTCTTAAAAACTGAGAACAAACTGAGGGTTGATGGGGGTTGGGAGGGAGGGGAGGGTGGATGATGGGTATTGAGGAGGGCACATTTTGGGATGAGCACTGGGTGTTGTATGGAAACCAATTTGACAATAAATTTCATTTAAAAAAAAAAAGTTTGCCAACCCAGAGGTGCCTGGGTGGCTCAGTCGGTTAAGTGTCCTACTTCAGCTCAGTTTATGATCTCACAGTTTGTGAATTCAAGTACCACATCAGGCTCTGTGCTGACAGCTTGGAGCCTGGGGCCTGATTTGGATTCTGTCTCTCTCTCTCTCTCTCTCTGCCCCTCACCTGTTCCCTCTCTCTCTCTCTCTCTGTTATAAATAAACATTAAACATCTTTAAATAAATAAATAAATAAATAAATAAATGTTTGCCAACCTGGATCTATATAACTGAAAAACTTCTAGTTCTGTTGGTTAAAGATCTGGTTTGAGTCATCGCAATGGAGACTCATGATCTTTCATCCAGTTTCTAGTCCTAAGCCAATTCACATATCCAGAGACCGTTGGTTAAAGGGGAGACACTCTGCAGAATGGCCACAAGTATATACAGCAAACATTCCTCTAGGACTTCCCTGAGGATATCTGTAGCCATTTACCAGTAGCTGGGCACTGGAGAAAAGGAAATACCCAGACTAATAAGGGATCGGTAGATACAGGCTCTGAATTGAAGTTAATTCCTAAGAATCCAAAACACCACTGTGTCCCACCAGTCAGAGTGGGGGTTCACGGTGCTTAGATGATAGATATATACCTCACAGAATTGTGTCTGATCAAGGAACTAATTTGGCAGCAAAAAAAGTATAGCAACAGGCTCATGCCCATAGAATCTCCCACAATACTCCATTACCCAGAAGCAGCTGACTGAATTGAAAGGTGGAAGGGCTTACTGAAAACTCAGTTATAATATCAATTGTGAGACAGCACCCTGAAAAGATGGGGCCTAACAGGCTAAAATACATGCTTTGAATCAGAAGCCATTATGTGGTGCTATCTTCCACACAGCCAGAATATATATACTCTCTGAATCAAAGACTAGAAGGGAGAGAAGCTCCTCTATTATACTTAAAAAAAACATTGGCAGAATTTTTCACTTCCCATTCAGCAACCATGAACTCTTCTGGTTTGGAGGTCTTAGTTCCCAGTGGGGAAGTGCTTCTATCAAGGGCATGATGGCTCTATTGATTTGGAAGATGAGACCACCACTTGGCTATGTGGGAATCTTTATGCTGAACCAACAGGCAAGGGGAAAAAAAGAGTTACTCTACAGACTGGAGTGATTGATCACAATTGCCAGTGAGAAATTGAGTTGCCCCTACACGTAGGGGACAAAGAAAACTATTTCTGGAACCCAGAATACTTCCATGCCCAATAGTGAAGGTTAATGGAAAACTATAGCAAACAAAAGGAAAAGTTAAGACTCTTGAAGATTCAGACCCTTCAGAAATGACAGTTTGGGTCACCCTATTAGGATATTTTGGGTCACCCTATTAGAAACTTAAGTTTCTGGGGGCACCTGGGTGGCTCAGTCGGTTAAGCGTCCGACTTCAGCTCAGGTCACGATCTCGCGATCTCGCGGTCCGTGAGTTCGAGCCCCTCGTCGGGCTCTGGGCTGATGGCTCAGAGCCTGGAGCCTGCTTCTGATTCTGTGTCTCCCTCTCTCTCTGCCCCTCCCCCGTTCATGCTCTGTCTCTCTCTCTGTGTCTCAAAAATAAATAAACGTTAAAAAAAAAAATTAAAAAAAAAAAAAAAAAAGAAACTTAAGTTTCTGGCTCAGGGCAAAGAAAAACATAAGTAAGAAGGGAGAAATATCAACTATGACTTTGTGACCAATTACAAGGATTATATCAGTTTTACATATTTTCTTTTTGTGTACATATTTATTTGTAAATTGTAACTATTTTCTTCTCTCTTATTCCTTCCCTTATTATTTTATATATACAAGTTGCTAAAAATTAGCTCTGTAGGGGCACCTGAGTGGCTCAGTTAAGTATCTGACTTAGGCTCAGGTCGTGATCTCACTGTTTCTGTGTTAACAGCTCAGAGCCTGGAGCCTGCATCAGATTCTGTGCCTCCCTGTCTCTCTGCCCCCCCCCCTCAAAAATAAATAAAACATTAGGAAAAAATGTTTTAAGAAAAGAAAATTAACTTTATAATTTAGCCATTATGTAACAAAATTTTCAATGGAACTATGACCAAATTTGAAAGTACTGAATACAGTCAGCAATGGGTATAATGTCTATTGGGACTATTTTCAGTTTGGAGAAAGTGTGAGCACTGCTTCCTTGTACAAAGAACAACTACAGCTTTGTTAGGTGGAAACAGAGTTGTTTCATTGTTGTTTAGAAGTTTAAATGTGTGCAGGAAGATACATATGGAAGCTGAGTTGCCCAAAGGATAGACTGCCAGTTACCAATTTATTGTCTTTTTTTTTTCCTGCCCCAGCTTTGTGATACAAGGGCTGGACCCTGTAAACATTTCTCCTTTGCCAGATGGTTTAGTGTTAAGATTTGTCATTAGATAAAATAGGTAATACTGGAAGGACACTAGGAGGCAATAGTAGAAAGAAGGGAATTCCTTCAATGTGCTATTTCTTGGTGCAGCAGCCACCAAGTTCTGGTGTGTGGGAGGCTTGCTAGAACTCATCTAAGTAGCCCTATGGACTGGCTTCATTTGCACTCTCTGACAAGTGAGTCTGCTTCTACAGAGTAGCTCTGACCCAAGTTTGTCACCCTCTGGCAGATTTTCTCATCCCCCACAGGCTACATGTTCCTGTAGCAGTCATACCCTTCCCTCCTGGTTCATCTCCATCAGTCCTAGAAGCAGAAGCTGTTTTCTGTGATTGCTACTTCCAGATCCCTTATAGTCCTCTTTTATCTCATTACGTAGTTAATCACCTTTGACTACTTAGACTTTGCACCAAACTCTCCTTGTTCAAATTATTGGTGTCATTTCTGTTCCTGATTAAACTTTGACCAATACACCACCTCAGAGCCCTTGCTCTTCCCTCTGAGACAGTCTTCATCTGGATAATTGCATGCTCAAATATAGCTGTTGACGGACTGCTGTCACTGTCCAGACTGTCCTTCTTGTAATTAAGCTAAAGTCTCTGATGCAGCCTCTATTCTGTGAAACAAGATGGCACAGATCCAACCACTGAGCACCATGCCTGCAACCAGGATAAGCCCAGGGAAAGGGGAAGTGCAAGGTTTACTGGGGATATAAACCAGACCTTGAGTTTTGACTCTCAATAAACCTGCCTGAGAATAGTATTACCACTACCCACAAGCTCTAGGAATAGCATCAAGATTCTTTTAGAGCACAGGATTATACTCCATTTGTCCAAAAATGTATTTAGTGTCCTTACTATGTACCAGACACTCTTCAGGGCACTGGATATACAGCAACACTTGGCTCTGATTCACCCCTAAGTTTTTTCACAGTTCCCTCTTCTACACAACTTCCAAGCATGCACTGGATAAAACCGCATCCACAGGGTGTGGCCTCCCCACAAACCCAGCTGAGTTTCAAAATGGGGCCTCAGAGGCCCCTGCACACAGTTGTGCTCAAAGATGCCCAGCCTAGGATGATAGTAGAAGGTGGCATCCAGCAGCACCAACTGCCAAGCTTTGTGCCTGGTGGAGATTGTATGAGCCCAGCAAGTTCTCATTTTACAGTAGTATTGCAACAGGAGGTTCTGGAACCTCAGATCCCACCTGTACGACACCAGTGCAGATCAGGGTGGATCATTCAGGACAGTAAGAATCTTTCCAGGGCTGGCCTATGCAGGAGCCTTCTTATCTAGGCAGAAGGGTCAGAAGCAGCAGTCACCTTAGTCTCTGGCACTCTCTGCTAAAACTTATACAAGCCCCTCAGACTGTGACTGGGTCACCTGCTGGAAGAAAGCAAAGGAGTATTGTTTCCTGGGATGGAAGAAAAGCTGTGAAAACCTCAGATGCATTAATGCTGAGACCAGCCAGCCTCCACTGGCTCTTATACCATTGTGGGGCCCCTGGGGTCAGTGTGTTAGTTTTCTATTGCTATGTAACAAATCTCCACAAACTTAGCAGCTTAAAACAACATACATATATTTTTTTAAGTTTATTTATTTGTTTTGAGAGAGACAGAGAGACTACGAGTGGGGGAGGGGCAGAGAAAGAGGCAGAATCTCAAGTAGGCTCCACACTATCAGTGCAGAGCCCAATGTGGGGCTTGAACTCACAAACCATAAGATCATGACCTGAGGCAAAATCAAGTGTCAGACACTTAAGCAACTGAGCCCCACAGGCACCCCAACATGCACATATTATCTCACAGTTTCTGTGGGTTAGGAGCCCAGGCATGGGTCCTCTGTGCACGGTTTTGCAAAACTGCAATCTAGGGGTAAACTGGGCTGTATTCTCATCTGGAGGCTTGACTGGGGAAGAATCCACTTTAAAGTTCTTTCAAGTTGTGGGAAGAATTTAATTCCTTTGCAGTTGTATGACCCCATTTTCTGCTGGCAGTCAGCTGGGTGCCACTCTCAGCCCTAAGAAGCCACTTGCAATTCCTTGCCATGAATGCCTCTTCAAAGCCAGCAAGGGAAAGTCTTGTTCTAATCTGCTAAAATAGAGTTATATATAATATGAAATAATCAAAGGAGTGACATCTTATTGGTTAGAAGCAAGTCACAGTTTCTGCTTACATTCATAAGGAGGGATTATACAAAGACATGGATTCCAGGAGGCAGAAAATCATTGAGGGAGACCTTGGGATCTGCCTGTCACAGTCAGCCTCAAAAAAATTCCAACTACATCCAACTAAGTAGTTTCGGAACATTATGCTTGCTTGGACAACACAGACTGTACCCAACAAGGTAAGGCTCTTGGCATTGCCCTCGTTCTTCATCTCACACGAAGCACCTGGAAGGAACCTAAGCCTCAGGCACAAGATGGCTACTCAAATTAGTTCTGGGGACAACTGCTTAGCACAGGATGAGGTAACTAGCCATATCTTCTCTGTAGCATATTCACTCTGATCCCCATCTTGTTGCCTCCCCCCAGATGTAGAGAGCTTTAGCCATATCTGGTCAAACCACCTTGTGCTTGCAAATAGCATGACTCAGCAGGGAGCCCAAAGCATTGTTAGTAACGTGTGTGTAGACTTGACCTGAGCTTCAACATAACTCAAGATAAACAGGTACAGAAAAATAATAATAAAATTTTTAAAAAGATAGACAGGTCAGGTCTTGGAGAGAGACAAGATTCTGAACATAGTGAAATCCAGTGCACTGATTCCTCCAAACCTCATTCCCACCCTACCCACACTCATCCTCTCCCCAGTGGGATTCATCCAGATTTATTCAGTCCTCATTGGAGACTCAAGTGAGGTGGCAAGACTGCGCCCACACCTAGGAGCTTGAGTAACTTGCTCTGACAGTCCAGCTGAGAATTTTCCTGTAGAGAAGAATTACCTTCCCTTTATTTACAACCCAAATTGGGGAGGCCAGAGCACAAGTCAGCCAATCTCCTCTGAATCTTTAATGCTCTTAGTTCTAAGACTATGAAAGCTCTTCCTGATTTGAAAATACTGGAAGGATGAAGTAGCAAGCTCAAGGCCACAGGCTTCTGGGGAGGACCAAATTAGATAACACATTTGAGAAAACTCTGAAATGTTATCAAGTGTGTACCACCCACCCCCCCCCCCCACACACACACACACAGTTAGACAACCTGAGCCTGGCTGTAGAGAGAGGACACAAGAACAATAAATGTTTATTTTATGAAGGACTAAAGCAAAGAAACAGCAGGAAGAAGCCCTGCCCCAGACACAATATTTAAAGGAACACAAACTTCCTAGTGTAAGGGAGAAAGACTCTCAATAAGAACTTCAAACATTAGTCAAGCCAAAACTTAGCACTGGCAAGCCCTTTTAGCAGGTAATGGTGGATGCTGTACATGAAGAAACCTGAACAGAAGAGGATGATCATGAAGGATAAGGTGATGAGTGTGTAGATGGACATTCGCTTCTCCATGGTCCCCCTGATCAGGCAGAAATAGGGTCCTGGACAGCTCTTGGTGCTGCAGTGAATGATGGCTTGGCTCACCAGGGGCAGGTGTTGGTACATGAGAAAAAATAAAAACACACACTGTGCACCAACCTGCAGGAGGAAGTAAAGGAGATACAAAAGCAAAAGCATCTTCTCCTGGTGGAAGTTCAGGATGGACTTCTTCGGGGAAGGGGCATGCTCCTGGATTCCCACCATGGAGCCCTCCTCCATTTCACCTGCCGCTGACTCCACTGACATGGCTTTGATTTGCTTGTGCCGAATCTGAGCCATGAAGAATTCCATGAGGAAGAAGAGGGCCAAGAAAATAAAGAAAAAAAAGTACCAAATTCCCACTACAGGACTGTTAAAACTTTTTTCAAAACACTCAATCAAACAAGTATTGGTAATGTTGCCATGGCACCAGAAATCTTCATGGATGGGAACCCAGGGCATGCGGACCACGTACACCACCACTCCATACACAGCGATGAACCCAAACCACAGCTGTCGCCCAATATAGTAGCGGGATTTGTCACCAGCCACTGAGTGTAGCACAGGGATCAGTCCAGCCACTGCCGCTGCAGCCATCTCTTCAGAATCTCAAGGGACCACAGAATCCAAGACCAGGAGGACTCCTGACAGCACCTCCAGAAGGGCAGGAAAGGAAAGAAGAACACAGTGTCAGAACTTGCGAGCAGGCGGCCAAGAATCCTAAGCACATCCAAGGAGATGGCTCAGGTTTTAGATCTGCTACCAGCTGTCAGTTTCATATCTTTATACACATGCAGTATTTGTGCCCCATGATATGGTTATTCCTCTCTCCACGTTTCAGCCTATGATAAAGGCTGTCCACTCTGGACACGCCCAACTGCAGAACAGTTACATATCTCATCTTTCCTACTAGATTATCAGCTTCTGGAGGTCAGAAGTCAAACTTTATTCACAGTTAAAATGTCCATATCATCCGGTATAGATAATGACACATAAGGGTCTAATTAGACTTGATAAATGAACAAAAGGATGGAATGAATAAATGAATTTAACTATTCAGGTGTGTCTGGTTGTTCTAGAAGCCCTATGACAATCTCTATACTTTGTATCTTTGCCAGATTTCTTAAGACTATAGAGAAAAATAGAACATTTCCTTTTCTTTCATGCACATGGCTTCTGTTCCATCCACAATTCTTCAGAGGGTACCTATCACCATACTTTATTGATACGACTACTACTAATAATACTCTTTAAGAGTCCCCTTCCCTGTTTTTATGTTATTTTTGCTTCCCTTTCTTTATGTTAATCTGTTTTGTATCTACATATGAGTGAAGTCATATGATATTTGTCTTTCTCTGACTGACTTATTTCACTTAGCATAATACCCTCTAGTTCTATCCATGTTGTTGCAAATGGCAAGATTTCATTCTTTTTGATTGCCAAGTAATACTCCATTGTGTGTGTATATACATACATATATATATATATATATATATATATACCAATCTTCTTTATCCATCCATCTGTCGATGAACATTTGGGCTCTTTCCATACATTGGCTATTGTTAATAGTGCTGCTATAAACATGGGGGTGCATGTGTCCCTTTGAAACAGCACACCTATACCCCTTGGATAAATACCTAGTAGTACAATTGCTCGGTCATATAGTACTTCTATTTTTAACTTTTTGAGGAACCTCCATACTGTTTTCCAGAGTGGCCGCACAAGTTTGCATTCTTACCAGCAGGGCAAAAGAGATCCTCTTTCTCCGCATCCTCGCCAATATCTGTTGCTTCCTGAGTTGTTAATCTTGGCCATTCTGACAGGTGTGAGATGGTATCTCATTGTGGTTTTAATTTGTATTTCCCTGATGATGAGTGGTGTTGAACATTTTTTTCATGTGTCTGTTAGCTATCTGGATATCTTCTTTGGAAAAATGTCTCTTCCTGTCCTTTGCCCATTTCTTCACTGGATTATTTGCTTTTTGGGTGTTGAGTTTATCTTTACAGATTTTGGATGCTAACCCTTTATCTGATATGCCATTTGCAAATATCTTCTCCCATTCCATTGGTGGCCTTTTAGTTTTGCTGATTGTTTCCTTCACTGTACAGAAGCTTTTTATTTTGATGAGGTCCCAATAGTTCATTTTGGCTTTTGTTTCCTTTGCCTCCAGAGACGTGTTGAGTAAGAAGTTGCTGCGGCCAAGATCAAAGAGGTTTTTGCCTGCTTTCTCCTCGACGATTTTGATGGCTTCCTGACTTGCATTGAGGTCTTTCACCCATTTTGAGTTTATTTTTGTGTAGGGTGTAAGAAAGTGGTCCAGGTTCATTCTTCTGCATGTCGCTGTCCAGTTTTCCCAGCACCACTTGCTGAGGAGACTGTCTTTATTCCATTGGATATTCTTTCCTGCTTTGTCAAAGATTAGTTGGCCATACGTTTGTGGGTCCATTTCTGGGTTCTCTATTCTGTTCCATTAATCTGAATGTCTTCTCTTGTGCCAGTACCATACTGTCTTGACGGTTACAGCTTTGTAGTATAGCTGGGATTGTGATGCCTCCTGCGTTGGTTTTCTTTTTCAAGATTGCTTTGGCTATTCGGGGTCTTTTCTGGTTCCATACAAATTTTAGGATCATTTGTTCTAGCTCTGTGAAGAATGCTGGTGTTATTTTGATAGGGATTGCATTGAATATGTAGATTGCTTTGGGTAGTATCGACATTTACCAATATTTGTTCTTCCTATCCAGGAGCATGGAATCTTTTTCCTCTTTGTGTGTGTGTGTGTGTGTGTTCTTCAATTTCTTTCATAAGCTTTCTATAGTTTTCAGTGTATAGATTTTTTCACTTCTTTGGTTAGATTTATTCCTAGGTATTTTATGGTTTTTTGTGCAACTGTAAATGGGATCTTGATTTCTCTTTCTGTCGCTTCATTGTTGGTGTATAGGAATGCAACCGATTTCTGTGTGTTGATTTTATATCCTGCAACTTTGCTGAATTCATGAATCAATTCTAGCAGTTTTTTGGTGGAATCTTTTGGGTTTTCCATATACAGTATCATGTTGTCTGTGAAGAGTGAAAGTTTGACTTCCTCTTTGCTGATCTGGATGCCTTCTATTCCTTTGTGTTGCCTGATTGCTGAGGCTAGGACTTCCAATACTATGTTGAATAACAGTAGTGAGAGTGGACATCCCTGTCATGTTCCTGACCTTAGTTTAGCTGAACTTAGCTCTCAGTTCTTCCCCATTAAGGATGATATTAGCGGTGGGTCTTTCACATATGGCTTTTATGATCTTGAGATATGCTCCTTCTATCTCTACTTTCCTGAGGGTTTTTATCAAGAAAGGATGCTGTATTTTGTCAAATTCTTTTTCTGTATCTATTGAAAGGATCATCTGGTTCTTGTCCTTTCTTTTATTGATGTGATGCATCACATTGATTGTTTTGCAGACACTGAACCAGCCCTGCATCCCAGGTATAAATCTCACTTGGTTGTGGTGAATAATTCTTTTAATGTATTGTTGGATCCGGTTGGCTAGTATCTTGCTGAGGATTTTTGCATCCATGTTCATCAGGGAAATTGGTCTGCAGTTCTTCTTTTTAGTGGGCTCTCTGGTTTTGGAATCAAGGTAATACTGGCTTCATAGAATGAGTTTGGAATTTTTCCTCCAATATCTATTTTTTGAAATAGTTTCAAAAGAATAGGTGTTAGCTCTTCTTCAAATGTTTGGTAGAATTAGAAAACCATCTGACCTGGGCTCTTGTTTTTTGGGAGATTTTTGATTACTAATTTGATTTCTTTACTGATTATGAGTCTGTTCAAATTTTCTATTTCTTCTTGTTTCACTTTTGGTAGTTTATATGTTTCTAGGAATTTGTCCATTTCTTCCAGGTTGCCCAATTTATTGGCATATAATTGCTCATGAAATTGTATTTCTGCAGTGTTGGTTGTGATCTCTCCTCTTTTGTTCTTGATTTTATTTATTTGGGTCATTTCCTTTTTCTTTTTGATCAAACTGGCTAAGGATTTATCAATTTTGTTAACTCTTTCAAAGAACCAGCTCCTGGTTTCATTGATCTGTTCTACTGTTTTTTTATTTCAATAACATTGATTTCTGCTCTAATCTTTATTATTTCCTATCTTCTGCTGATTTGGGGTTTTATTTCCTGTTCTTTTTCCAGCTCTTTAAGGTGTAAGGTTAGGTTGTGTATCTGAGAACTTTTTTCCTTCCTTAGGAAGGCCTGGATTGCTATATACTTCCCTCTTATGACAGCCTTTGCTGAGTCCCAGAGGTTTTGGACTGTGGACATTTTAATTTCCTCTTTAACTTCTTCATTAGCCCATTCGTTCTTTAGTAGGATGTTCTTTAGTCTCCAAGTATGTGTTGTCTTTCCAAATGTTTTCTTGGGGTTGACATTTGAGTTTCATAACATTGTGGTCTCCAAACAGGTATGGTCTGATCTCGATCTTTTGTACTTGTTGAGGGCTGATTTTGTCCCAGTGTGTGATCTATTCTGGAGAATGTTCCATACGCACTTGAGAAGAATGTGTATTCTGCTGCTTTAAGATGAAATGTTCTAAATATACCTGTTAAGTCCACCCAGTCCAGTGTGTCATTCAAAGCCATTGTTTCCTTGTTGATTTTCTGTTTAGATGATCTGTCCATTGCTGTAAGTGGGGTGTTGAAGTCCCCTACTATTATGGTATTATTGTCAATGAGTTTCTGTATGTTTGTGATTAATTGATTTATATATTTGGGTTCTTTCACGTTGGGGGTACAGATGTTGGGAAACAACGCACATACTATTTACAAATAAGTGTCCATTTATAACAGAGTGCCTAGCACATAGTAAATGCCCAGTATGTGCGTGTGGATGTCCCTTGTTCCAACACCAGCAAACATGGTTGTTCTCCAGGGTCCACTGGGACCTTTGCCTGTGGGGAGTCCACACAACCTACCAAATGTCTTCTCAGCAGAGGAACCACTTCTCCCTATGTGGCCCGAGGATCCCTCGGACCTCACTGTCTGCTCCTGGGGATTCACTGTTCCCACCAGAGCTCCACCAGGTATCAAGTCATGGAGTTTCAGACTCTGTTCTCTCCTGTTCATTGAGTCATAATGGTATCCACACCCTCTCCTTTCTCCTTTCTCCCTTTCTTATTAATTCTCTTATGGGTGTTTCCACTCTTTCTCTTTTTCTCCAGCTATTTTCGGGGAGAGGGCTTTTCCTGTACTCTCCCCACTGTCTCTGTCCTCTCTCCACAAGCAAAAACAGGTCCCTACCCTCCATGGCTTCTCTATCTCTCAGTTCACCTCTCCGTGCCATGTACCTGCCGAGTTCTATGGTTCAGTTATGCAGATTGTTGAGTGAATCCTCAGATCAATTTTTTAGGTGTGCAAGATGGTTTGGTGTTGATCTAGCTGCATTTCAGGGAAAAGAGATGTAAAAAACTTCCATGCTGCTCAGCCATCTTGGCCTTGACCTTTCTTAAATCTTTTTATTAGCTTAATTTGGGTAATCATCAATGGTTGTCCTGTTTTACATGTGTTCTTGTACATGGCAGTGACCAATCATTTAATTTGAGATTTAGAATATTTAACAAATTTTGAGGAGTTTTTTGTGATGAAATACACATTAACACAGAATCTACCATTATGATCATTTTGAAGTGTACACTTCTGTGACATTGAGTACGTTCACACCCTTGTGCAACCATCATCACCATCCACCCCCAGAACTTTTTCATCTTCCAAGACTGAAGCTCTGCCCCTAAACAATAACTCCCTTTCGCCCCCCACTCTCTCTGAATCCCTGGAAACCACAACTCTACTTTCTGTCTCTAGGAGTTTGAATACTCTGGGAACCTCCTCTAAGAGAAACCATGCCATATTCATCCTTTTGCAACTGGCTTATTTCACTTAGCATAAAATCTTAAAGTTTCATCTACATTGTAGCAGGTGTCAAGTTGTCCTTCCTTTTAATGGCTAAATAATATTCCACTGTATGTTAATACTACATTTTGCTTATATATACATTCATTGATGGACATTTGGGTTGTTTCCACTTTTTGACTGTTGTGAATAAGACGACCATACCACACTGAGATATCACCTCACGCCAGTCAGAGTGACTAAAATGAACAAATCAGGAGACTATAGATGTTGGAGAGGATGTGGAGAAATGAGAACCCTCTTGCACTGTTGGTGGGAATGCAAACTGGTACAGCCACTCTGAAAAACAGTGTGGATGTTCCTCCAAAAATTAAAAATAGATCTACCTTATGACCCAGCAATAACACTGCTAAGAATTTACCCAAGGGATACAGGAGTGCTGATGCATAGGGGCACTTGTACCCCAATGTTTATAGCAGCACTTTCAACAAAAACCAAACTATGGAAAGAGCCTAAATGTCCACCAACTGATGAACGGATAAAGAAATTGTGGTTTATATATACAATGGAATACTACTTAGCAATGAGAAAGAATGAAATATGGCCTTTTGTAGCAACGTGGATGGAACTGGAGAGTGTTGTGTTAAGTGAAATAAGTCATACAGAGAAAGACAGACACCATATGTTTTCACTCTTATATGGATCCTGAGAAACTTAACAGAAGATCATGTGGGAGGGGAAGAGGAAAAAAAGTTACAGAGAGGGAAGGAGACTCTTAAATACTGAGAGACTCTTAAATACATAAGAGACTCTTAAATGCTGAGAACAAACTGAGGGTTGATGGGGAGTGGAAGGGAGGGGAAATTGGGTGATGGGCATTGAGGAGGGCACCTGTTGGGATGAGCACTGGGTGTTGTATGGAAACCAATTTGACAATAAATTTCATATTAAATAATAAATAAATAAATAAATAAATAAATAAAACGACTATTAACATGGATGTACAGATATGTTTGACTTTCCAATCACTTCTTGTGAGTATATAACAAGAAGCAGAATTGCTGGATAACATGGTAAATCTATGTTTAATTTTTTTGAGGGATCACCACAATGTTTTTCATAGCAGCTGTGCCATCTGCATTCCCACCAGCAATACATAAGTGTTCTAATTTCCCCATGTCCTTGCCAACACTTGTTGTTTTCTGGGGTTCTTTTTAAATGCTTTGCATTTTACTAAAAAATTGTCACAGCTAGTGCTGAAAAGTCCTCTTCAAAAGTGTCTGAGACTCAGCAATATTTCTAAATTACCCCCAAGAATCAGTTCACATCACTCAAATAGTCATACATAGGAATGAAAGGCAGGCTCCAGAGTGAGCTCATGGATGTAGGACTACCCAGTAAGCCTGCCAAGAGCAGTGGTTGATCAAGGAGAAGAGCCAAAGGGGGTAGATGGGACAGTGGGAAAACAATGCACATACTGGGCATTTACTATGTGCTAGGCACTCTGCCATAAATGGACATTGATGTGTCATTTATTCTTTAGAACAACCTTATGAGATAAATATTCTCAATTTCTAGACAAGAAAACTGAGATTTAGAATGGCTAAGTAACTCCTCCATGATCATTATATAGCCAAGTACATGGAGGAGTCAGGATTAGAAACCGGAGTGTCTAACTTGGCAGCCTAAACTTTGGATTTCATCTGCTTTGCAAGCGCATGGTCCAAAGATAACAAGGAGGAAAGGAGGAAGGCCATGGTGGGTCTCCGAACCCTCACCTGCCAACTCTCATGGGAAATAAAACAGTTGGTGGTCAGACTCACAGATCTTTGCTTTCCTTCCTTCAAAGACAGTTTTGTGGCCAAATCCCAGTCACTCAAATTGAAGCATCAAATCTCTGGTAACATGTGTTGAGTGGTGACTAAAACGGCAGGTTTTTACTGCAGTGGCTGGAGGAGTGGATCCGGTCTGGACCATTTGTGTCCCTGCTTCTGCTGCCACAGCTCTGAAGCCCTGCTTTTTCTCTCCTCTCCTATGTAAAACCTGGTGGTCAACAGGAAACCTCTCCTTCCTCACCAACTGTTCCTCTCCTTAGAATCTCTCAGCTAGCTGCCCCATTGGCTATGCCACCTGCCTGTCTTCACAGCCTCTACAAATCATCACTCTCAGAAAAGCAGGTGTAGGAGAACCTTCAGATCAAGTATTCTATAGTGTAGAATGGAGGGTTTGTACAGGGTCAGGAGCCTGCTTGGAAGATTGAGCCAGGGCCCTGGTGATATCCAGGTTATGGTGTGTCCTTTTCCTTATCTACTCCTGGATTCAGATGCCTCAATAGTATGACTCTGAAACAGACTATCAGCAGATTCAACAAGGAGTAGCTGGTAACTTTCCCATTCTTCTCAAACCTCCAACCCCTTTCTGCTACACTCTCATCTCATTTAAACTGAAAAAACAGTGATTGCCAGCCAGGAAACTCCCTCATTTTCCAAATGAGTCCCAGATCCCATACCTGGACCTTCCCAAGGACCCCATCTCCTCAGTCAAAACTCTCCCCTGAATCCTCGATTTCTGCCTCGCTACAGAATTTTCCCACCAGCACTCTTGCCCCTGCCTAGCTTCCCTACACCCTACTCTTCCTCCTAGCCAAGTTCCTGGATAAAGCTGACCCTCTCCTATGTATACTGTCTCCACCTCCTCACCTCTAGTCCACCACCAGTTCCTCCTGTGTAGGGAAGTCAAGATCTCCATCCCCATCAGAAGTGTGATGGGCTTGCTTTAAGTCAAGCAATGAGAATGACTGTTTCACTGTTTTCTTTTTGCCTTGCCTGAAATCTCAGAGCTATATGTTCAATTATAGTAATTCTATTAGACTAGGTTCATGGTATATTTATTTTCCTTTCCTGATAATTTTAATTGTATGGTTTGATACTATAGGTCATATTATAGGTTACCACACATTCTTCAGAGCTAAAATTTATAAATAGACAAGAAAAGAAACACCTGGATTAATTTGCATTCAATTCAAAGAGCAATTTCACAGGAATTATGTGAATGATTAAAAATATGGAAAAAATAGTATGCAGTCATTTAGCTCCAAATCCTCTGTGCCTAACATGAAGTAGGTCTCAGTAAATGCTTGTTCAATGGGTGAATGAAAAATACAATGTGAAGAGAGAGAAAAACAGCACAATGTCACGTGCTCAATAAATACAACATTGTTTCACTATGTATGCCTATCATACACTAACAGAAAAACGTATGGATAAGTGAAAACAGAGAAAGCATTGGAACGGTGGTGTTGTATATGGATTTCTTTCTTTTATATCTATGTTGATATTATTACAATGAATACAAACTGGAGTGGAGGTACTAGAATGCTGTACTACAATTATACATTCTAGTGTTTAATTTGGTAGAAGATGGGGCTTGGGTTATCTATTGCTTCAAATCAAGCCATTTCAAAACTTAGTGACTTAGAGCAGCAATGGCTTATTTACTTCTAATGATTCTGTGGGTTAAAAGTCTGGGCAATGCCTGGTTGGCTAGTTCTTCTGTTCCAGCTGGGATTAACGGGGGTGTCCATGAAGTTGCAATCGAATGGCAGCTGGGCTGAGCTGGAAGGCCTAAGAAGTTTCACTCACATACCATATAGTCAGCTACTCAGCTTGGCCTTTCTCATTGCACATGATAGATGCCTCATCACTCAGTATTTTATCTGCAGCTTCTTTACTGCATGGCAGCTGGCTCTCACAGAGAGCAAAAGAGCAGAAACTACACTGCCTCTTGGAGGCCAGCCTCAAAAGCCACACAATGTCACTTCTGCATCTAGGCTCAAGGAGAGGGAAATAGACCTCTCTTCCTAATGGTCTCATTGCAGAAATCATGCAAGATGGGAGATAAAGTTATGATCATCTTTGAAGAACAGTCGGCCACTGGGTGCTTAAATAATGTTTCACTTCCAAAGTTGCAAAGAAACCTCTTTTAAGGTACTCTGCCAAGTGGAATAGACCTTAAGGATAGTGATATATAAAACCCTGAGTGTTCATTTTATTTTGGGAAAGAGGAGGGAAGAGAGAATGAGTGGGGGAAGGGCAGAGAGAGAGGGAGAGAGACTCCCAAGCAGGCGTCATGCTGTCAGCACAGAGCCAACACAGGGCTCGACCTCACAACAGTGAGATCATGACCTGAGCCAAAATCAAGAGTCAGACATTTAACCAACTGAGCCAGCCAGGCACCCCAAGTGTTTATTTTAATCATCTCCATTGAAAAGAACAAAAAAATGAGCAGCAGCAGTCTTGAGAGGGTGAGAGGATAACTTGAAGCACATCCAGAGACAATGAGCCTGACTACATAGGGACCCTTTATGAGGGCTACTAACCTAGTCTGCCCACTGGCTCCTGAATCTCAACCACAGATCCCAGCAGGGGTCCCTCCTGATTCATTCTCTCTCTCTCTCTCTCTCTCTCTCTCTCTCTCTTTCTTTCTATCCAGCATTACCTAGAGGTTTTATTTTGTTCTTGTTGTTTGAAAGTTTATAAAAACGATTTTAGTGGTTATTTTTTATTGCAGCAAAATACACAAACATGAAATTTATCATTTTAACCACTTTTAAGTGTACAGTTTAGTGACATTAAATATATTCCCCATGCTGTGCAACTATTACTACCATCCATCTCCAGAACTTTTCTTTCCTCCCAGACTAAAGCTCTGTACCCATTCAACACTAACTCCTCATCTCCCTCTCCCCTGAGTCCTTGGCAACTACCATTCTACTTTCTGTCTCTATGACTTTGACTACTCTAGGAACCTCAAATAAGAGGAGTCATACCATCCTTTTGTGTCATCCTTTTGTGACACGCTTATTTTACTTAGTATAGTGTCCTCAAGTTTCCTCCATGTTGTAGTATGTGTCAGAATTTATTTCTTTTTTAAAGCTAAATAATAGTCCACTGTATGGATATACCACATTTTGTTTATCCATTCATCCATCAGTTAACTGGGGACGAATCAGTTAACTGTTTTCACCTTTTGGCTTTTGTGAATAATGCTGCTATGAACATGGGTATACAACTATCCAAAACAGTTTTTAAAAACATAATTGGTTAGGGGCGCCTGGGTGGCTCAGTCGGTTAAGCATCCGACTTCGGCTCAGGTCACGATCTCACAGTCCGTGAGTTCGAGCCCCGCGTCGGGCTCTGGGCTGATGGCTCAGAGCCTGGAGCCTGCTTCCGATTCTGTGTCTCCTTCTCTCTCTGCCCCTCCCTCATTCATGCTCTGTCTCTCTCTGTCTCAAAAATAAATAAAAACGTTAAAAAAAATAATTGGTTAATTTGACTAGTATTTATTGAGTACCTACTATGTGCCAGTTGCTGTGCTAGATGCTGGGAACACAACAATAAATAAGACCCTCCCCAGAACTTACAGTTTGAAGGGGGAGATAGAGACAACCACAGATTTCAATATGGGGAGATAGCTGTTAGGACAAAAAGAATGTGAGCACATGGGCTAGGTACGCAGCCTAATCTCCCAACAAAGGCTTTCTGGGTTGTGTCACTTGGAACCTGAGATCTAAAAAATGAGTCTGGTATAAGGGTGTGGGGAACAGATGAGTGTGGGCAGGCAGAGCAGCTTGAGCAGTAACCCAGAGGCATCTAGGTCAGAGAATGAGAAAGTGGGGTTGACAGACAATGAAGCTGGAGAGATGGGTAAGAGCCAGAAGATATAAGGAGGGCCCTTGAAAGCTTGGTATAAAGTTTGAGTTTATCCTAAAAATAATAGGAATCATCAAAACATTTCGAGTGGAGAGGTGATATGATCTAGTTTACACTTTAAGCTACCAGCCTGTCTAGGGTGTGAGAGTGGGTGGGACTGAATGGTGGCAAAAGAACAGAGGAAGCCACAGTGAGTATCTAATTCATCAGGAGTGGAGACCTGGACTAATAGGAGAGTGGGGAATGTAGATCAAGGACAGCTAGTGGCTGACAGAATGTAGGAAGTAAGGGAGAAGGTGTCATCATGAAAAAAAAAACACAGATAGTTATTAAATGAACCTTTAAAGCATAAAAAGAAGTGTAGCAAAATATTGGTAATCTACTGTAGGGGTGTGGTCTTTACTTTTATTTCTTCTTCACCAAGGACCTGGGGGTATCTTTGGCTTAGTCTGCTCAGACCTTCTTGATTCAGCAGGCAGATTCACTGAACCTGCTTGACCTCTTCTATGACCCACATCAAAAGAACTGCCATTTTCAGAGCATAATCTATGTCTTGATACTCTGAAAACAGTCTGTTCTAGACTGAGTTGTGCCCCCTCCCTAATGTGTATGTTGACACTCTAATCCCCAATGTGACTGTTTTTGGAGATAGGGCCCATAAGAAGGTAATAAAAGTTAAATGAGGTCATAAGGATGAGATCTTAATCTGTTAGGACTGGTGTCCTTATAAGAAGAGGAAGAGATATCAGATCTCTCTCTCTCTCTCTCTCTCTCTCTGCACCCTCACAGAAATGAAGCCATGTGAAGACAGCAAGAAGACAGCCATGTACAAGCCCAGAAGAGAGGCCTCATCAGAAACTGACCCATCCAACACCTTGATCTTGGACTTCTGGCCCCAAAAACTGTGAGAAAATACATTTCTGTTGTTCAGGCCACTCAGTGGTATTAGATATGGCAACTCTAGTGGACAATATAGTCGTAAGAGGTAGGACTTACCATCCCATTCTATAGCGGAAGAAACTGAGGTTCAGAGAGGTTTTATTTTTTTTTAACATTTATTCATTTTTGAGAGACACAGAGTGTGAGTGGGGTGGAGGGGCAGAGAGAGAGGGAGACACAGAATCTGAAGCAGGCTCCAGGCTCTGAGCTGTCAGCACAGCTAGGCGTCCTGAGGCTCAGAGAGTTCTACTTAGCTAAGACTCCACAGATAGTAAGCAGCTCATCTCAGCATCTGTGCAGGCTTCCTTATAGCAAGGCTTTGTCTTTGCAGAGAGTTGTCTGAGCTACCCTGGAAGTACCAGGTCTTTACCAACTCTTTCTAAAATCCTAGCTGATGCTCTTCCTCACAGCATAGAATGATAGTATTCCAGGGTCTGCTCTGAAAAAGTACCCCAGATAGGCATTCCAGGCTCGGAGACACAGAGATCTGCTGCACTGCTCCACCCTCCTCGACAGTGAGGGGGATTTTAAGTTGGCTATAAACTTTTCAGCAGCTATAAACAGAGCTACTTCTTGGCTATATATGATTTCACATGAAACTCCAGCACTTCACTACCTTCTGGAACTGCAGAGTTGCTAGCTGTAAAGAGCAGTTTTTTTCCAATTTAATTATTTCTGTTTACCTTTGTGTAAGCTACTTAAGCTTTTTTTAAGTTTATTTATTTATTTTAAGAGAGACAATGAGCATGAGTGGGGGAGGGACAAAGAGAGTGGGAGAGAGAGAGAATCCCAAGCAGTCTCCGCACTGCCAGCTGTGGAGCCCATATGGGGCTCAAGCCCACAAGCAGTGAGATCATGACCTGATCTGAAACCAAGAGTCAGTTGCTTAACCAACTGAGCCACCTAGGTGCCCTACTACCTTCTTATAGTCTCCTTTATAGTATAGGTGGGGTGCCTGGGTGGTTCAGTCTGTTGAGCATCTCTCTTGATTTTGGCTCAGGTTATGATCACACATTTCTTGAGTTCGAGCCCCACATCAGGCTCTGCACTGACAGCATAGAGCCTGCTTGGGATTCCCTCTCTCCCTCTCTCTCCTTCTCCCTGGTTCGTGCATGCTCTCTCTCAATCTCTCTCTCTCTCTCTCTCTCTCTCTCTCTCTCTCAAATAATAAATAAATAAACATTTAAAAAAAATAAAGTATAGGTAGACATAGGCCCTACTGAAGCAATTTCTGAAGTCGTAGTTTGAACCAGATGAAATTGTTGATTTTATAGATCAAAAATGATGAAATATCAGCAATTTCATACATGCAGTTGGCCCTCATCTCTCCCCACTCTATTTGCTAACTTCTGGGTGCCCAGGACTCATGCTACTCTCTGACGCCTGGGTCCCTAACTTCTTCCTACCATCTACCCCAGTGGTAGCCCAGCTCTGGACAGAGACAGAACCTAGGAGAGAAGTCCACAAAGGAAAACAAATGGAATGGTCAGGGAGATAGAAGGAGAGACACAGAAACTAAGGGTGTAGAGAATTTAAGAGGCTCTGACCTGGCAGGTTCTTCTCTCCCTGAGGCTCTGACCATAGCATTTCTAGAATGTCTTTGTGAGGTTCAAGGAAGACATGGGAGCCAGAACAACCTCAGCACCACTACCGCTGCCCTCATGAATAGCCTTTGCACAGCCTAGGTGCTGGTTTCATAATAAAAATGAAGCAAAAACAACCCTGTCACATCAAAGCCAGCCAGACTTGGCAGCTGGCAAATCTCATTTGGCAGATGTTGGCAGGATTTTGTCTGAAAGACCTTGTGGTTCAAGACAGGAATAAGAGAAGTTCAAGGTGAGCAAAAGGCTCTCGCATCCTGTTACCTTTTCAGGCCTTCAGCTGTGGGCTCTGTAGGGATGTCCCACTGTGGGCTGGATTAGACCCAGAGGTTTAGATGAGCTGAATTTTCAGGGGCAGGGAGCAGCTGTGGTTGAAGTCAGCCTTTCCCAGAGTGCTGCTTGCTGATTTGGAGCAGGAACTAAGTGGAGGACTCTCAACATGGGTTCTGTCCACATTCTGAGTGGAGTTTTCCATGAATTGGCCAATGGTTAGCATCCCTGGCCTGAGTGAACTAAATGCAAGTAGCACTCTCTGGGCATTGAGACAACGTCCAAGCCCAGGGCTGGGAGCTGGAGCAGCTTACAGTGCTGATGATCTCCAAATTTAAAAAGGGTTTTCCCATTACTGAAAGCTTTCCCCCAAAGGTCAGGAGCAAGACAGGGATGTCCACTCTCACTACTGTTATTCAACATAGTATTGGAAGTCCTAGCCTCAGCAATCAGGCAATACAAAGGAATAGAAGGCATCCAGATCAGCAAAGAGGAAGTCAAACTTTCACTCTTCACAGACAACATGATACTGTATATGGAAAACCCAAAAGATTCCACCAAAAAACTGCTAGAATTGATTCATGAATTCAGCAAAGTTGCAGGATATAAAATCAACACACAGAAATCGGTTGCATTCCTATACACCAACAATGAAGCGACAGAAAGAGAAATCAAGATCCCATTTACAGTTGCACAAAAAACCATAAAATACCTAGGAATAAATCTAACCAAAGAGGTGAAAAAATCTATACACTGAAAACTATAGAAAGCTTATGAAAGAAATTGAAGAACACACACACACACACACACACACAAAGAGGAAAAAGATTCCATGCTCCTGGATAGGAAGAACAAATATTGGTAAATGTCGATACTACCCAAAGCAATCTACATATTCAATGCAATCCCTATCAAAATAACACCAGCATTCTTCACAGAGCTAGAACAAATGATCCTAAAATTTGTATGGAACCAGAAAAGACCCCGAATAGCCAAAGCAATCTTGAAAAAGAAAACCAACGCAGGAGGCATCACAATCCCAGCTATACTACAAAGCTGTAACCGTCAAGACAGTATGGTACTGGCACAAGAGAAGACATTCAGATTAATGGAACAGAATAGAGAACCCAGAAATGGACCCACAAACGTATGGCCAACTAATCTTTGACAAAGCAGGAAAGAATATCCAATGGAATAAAGACAGTCTCCTCAGCAAGTGGTGCTGGGAAAACTGGACAGCGACATGCAGAAGAATGAACCTGGACCACTTTCTTACACCCTACACAAAAATAAACTCAAAATGGATGAAAGACCTCAATGTAAGTCAGGAAGCCATCAAAATCGTCGAGGAGAAAGCAGGCAAAAACCTCTTTGATCTTGGCCGCAGCAACTTCTTACTTAACACGTCTCTGGAGGCAAAGGAAACAAAAGCCAAAATGAACTATTGGGACCTCATCAAAATAAAAAGCTTCTGTACAGTGAAGGAAACCATTAGCAAAACTAAAAGGCAACTGACAGAATGAGAGAAGATATTTGCAAATGACATATCAGATAGAGTTAGTATCCAAAATCTATAAAGAACTTATCAAACTCAACACCCAAAAAACAAATAATCCAGTGAAGAAATGGGCAAAAGACATGAATAGACACTTCTCCAAAGAAGACATCTAGATGGCCAACCGACACATGAAAAAATGCTCAACTGCACTCATCATCAGGGAAATACAAATCAAAACCACCATGAGATACCACCTTACACCTGTCAGAATGGCTAACATTAACAACTCAGACAACAACAGATGTTGGCGAGGATGTGGAGAAGGAGGATCTCTTTTGCATTGTTGGTGGGAATGCAAGCTGGTGCAGCCCCTCTGGAAAACAGTATGGAGGTTCCTCAAAAAACTAAAAATAGAACTACCCTATGACCCAGCAATTGCACTACTAGGCATTTATCCACGGGATACAGGTGTGCTGTTTCAAAGGGACACATGCACCCCCATGTTTATAGCAGCACTATCAACAATAGCCAAAGTATAGAAACAGCCCAAATGTCCATCGATGGATGAATGGATAAAGAAGATGTGGTATATATATACAATGGAGTATCTCTCAGCAATCAAAAAGAATGAAATCTTGCCATTTGCAATGACGTGGATGGAACTGGAGGGTATTATGCTAAGTGAAATTAGTCAGAGAAAGACAAAAATCATATGACTTTACTCATATGAGGACTTTAAGAAACAAAACAGATGAACATAAGGGAAGGGAAACAAAAATAATACAAAAACAGGGAGGGGGACAGAACAGAAGAGACTCATAAATATGGAGAACAAACTGAGGGTTGCTGGAGGGGTTGTAGGAGGGGAGATGGGCTAAATGGTTAAGGGGCACTAAGGAATATACTACTGAAATCATTGTTGCACTATATGCTAAGTAATTTGGATGTAAATTTTAAAAAACTAAAAAATAAGATTTTAAAAAAGGGGGTTTTCCCATAGAGCTGCCCAGCCTTCTCTCAACCCAGTCTTTAGCTGGACTTCACCTTCCTAGCTCTGACTGACCTGGTGCTGACAACTAGGGAAGGAGGGACAGGTGAGCTCGGAGGGGAGTTTGAAGGGAAATGCAAGGAATGGGGAGTCTTCACCCCAGCTCTAGGAAGGGGGACTGCACAGTAGTAAAACTGATGACGAGTAAGAGGAAACGGAGACAGTGGTTCAAACCCAGCACCTGCAGCCAAGGCAACAACTTTTTTTTTTTTATGAAAAAGAGAAAAGTGGGAAGAGGTCTGCATCTCCAGGACCCCCAGCACAGATTTGCAAAAGCACAAGGACTTGTCCTGCCAGGGGTAAGGGTCTAGCCCCAGGATGGCCAGGAGATGGGAAATACTAATAAAGTGGACTGAGAGTAAGGAAGCAATGGCCCATGGGCTCCAGGCATGGGTACTCAGGTATTCCAGGTGACCTCCATCATCTCAGAGACAGGTCTTTGATCAGAGTAAGGATGTCAGGACATGTCCTCATTCCCTCAGTCCAGAGGCCAGAGTGCATAACCTTGAGCAAAGTAAGGGTGACAGCCATAGAAGCAGACCATTTGGAAGAGACAGAGATGAACATTGTTGGAAGCTGAGGGAGCAGGTACCAGTTTGCACTCCTGATGCAGAGGCCCACCCCATGTGTGGTAAGAAAGCTGCCCTGGAAACCCTCAAATTGCCCCACCCATCAGAGGGGGTTAACACTCACCAAACCACCTCAGCAAAGACACAAAGGAACAGGGGGTTTGTGACACTAGATCACATTAAGACTTTGTTTTGTTCTCTGTGGTATCTGTAGGGCCTAGAGGAGCAAAATAAGTAAATGGTAAGTAATGACCCACTTTGGCCAAGAAAGGTGTTTAAGATGATGTATTTCACACTGCCCTAGTTCGAATTAAATAAAATCATGCCACAGATTGCCCCAGAAGTAAACCAGATCACCAAGACTCAGGACTGTGACAGGAATGTGTACAAAGGGAGGGCCCAGACAATAATAAGGCCAGTGGTCTCTGAAACAGCAACCAGGAGGAATTCATAACCCAGATATCTACAGAAATTCCAGGGCTATCACAACAAGATTGCAGAGTGCTCAGGAGCTCAGAAGGCCCAGGACTGGATCATCAAAGGGAATTCCTTATCTGACACGAGCTGTGGTGAAACCAGAGAGCAAAGCAATACCGCAGATTTAAGAGCAAGTCAGCACTCACCTGGTAAGGACACTCCCTCGAGCCACTGAAATACTCAGGTAGATCATCTCATCTGGAGGACTTCTAGTTTATAAGGAGACACTGGAGGCATGTCACCATGCTGCTCTAGGCAAGAGATCGTGATCCAGCATCAAGAGAGGAAGTGGTAACAGTGCCAGGATGCATCCTGAATGCTGTTCTACCCCCCAGAATGCACCCACCAGGCCAGGACCCAAATAGGTCTTCATCTGACTGGTGAATAATGTACAGGTCTTATCGATACATAGTACGTATGAGCCAAATGTACTAGAACTCTGTGATACACATGAAAACAACACACCATAACCAGGAGAGACCACTTTCATGTTTGCGTGGATACTGCTGCTGCAGCCATGGGGATCCTTGCCAACAGCCAAGGGTTGGCATGCAGGAAGACTGCAACTATTGCTCTGTTGAAGGAACTCATGTGCTCTCATCAACTGCACCCTTAAGTGCAGGACTGACCCTCCTTCAGGACATAACCTGGACTTTCTCTCCATCAGATCATCTATAGGAGGCAATGGAAGTAAATAAAAGAGGACATGGACTCCCAGAGAAGCAAATACACACCATATGCCAAATCTAGGCCAGAAGGCACGTTTTATACCAAGGCAGGAACCTACAGGAGCCATCAACAGGAAAAGGGGAGCATACTCAATTCAACCTCTTACTCAGAATGGAGGGGTGGATGTGGGGATGGACACGGACATCACTCCAATAAGTAGTTCCTTTTTCATCTCAGCAGCAGTGACTATGGGAACTGTGAAGCTGGGCTCTGGTGCCCTAGGAGAATGGTGAACTCTGAGCAGACCATAAGCATCCATAATCTCAAAACCACCTTCCCTCTAGCAGGATTTGGACCAATCTGAACTCCAGCCGAACAGGGGAGCGTGGTAGGAGATGTATGCAGACTATCTGGAGCAGGGGGCGGGGGAGGGGTGGACTGTGTCACAACTGCCAGCAGCCTATGGAACTGGAGGTCCTGAGAGCCCAGCCTGCCTGTGGCAGATACTGCCATCATGCTCTTTTTCAGCTGGACACATAGCTTCACTTAATAAGACTACAACCCCCATCCTCTCCTCCCTTCAAAAACATTCTGGTGAGTGGGATGTGAGCAGGTGAGGCATGTATCTTCTGGGTTGTACACTCCAATGGAAATGGCTCACCCTCTCCTCTCCCCTCCCCGCTTGTCACTAGCTGAAATGCCACCCCAGATGCAGACCAGGACCGTCCCCCAGGGGTGGTGGAATAAAAGGATAGAAGGAGCCTGGCCCCCTGATGGCCTCATAAAGTAGAGTCTTCATACCTATTTGAACTTTTATATGCAACAGAAATACAGTGTCTAAGTCAAAATTCTTCTGAATGTCTTCTGCCCCCAACCAAATTAACATCCAAGTGATACCTGACCCAAGAATGGACAGAGTCAGGTAATCTCAGAGAACTGAGAGAACATAGAATGAGTGGCTAAGAAAGGTCAAGGACAATATGGGTTGAAAAAGAATGACACAATGGCTGCAAGGGGAGTAGTCTGTGACCCAGTTAGTCCCCACTACCAAATGTTGCCGACAGAACCAAATGCCAAGGAGGAGGGAGGAGGATCACACCTGCGCCTCTGCTGTTCCCAGTGATATTCTTGCTGCAACGGGGCATCCTGAGTGGAGACGTTGACTTCCACAGGTCACTGGAGACCCACGAGAGGGTGAATTGGTGAGTCCCACTCCACAAGGGTAGAGGACAAACACTCAAAGAACTGCACAGAGGGTCAAGTCATGACCTCACAATTTGGGAGTTCAAGCCCTGCATCAGGTTCTGGGCTGACAATGTAGAGCCTGCTTAGGATTCTCTCTCCCTCTCTCTCAGGCACCCCCCCAAAATAAATAAATAAAAACATTTAATAAAAACTGATAGACCCAATTCATGTGTACCCAAAAACCCTGCTGTGTGACCTTGGGCAAATTAATTAGCAATCTCTCCCAACTTGTTTGCTCGGCTATGCAGTGCCCGCCTTCCAGGGTGGCTTCAAGGATTAAATCAGCTGGGAAAGCTGTGCCCCGGCTTGGTGCTCAGTCTGCACCCAGCAACCTCTGGTTTATTTCCATCTGCTCTCACGTGGACTTCTGACTTCCTGAACCTGTCTGGAAAGCTGCTCTGTACAAACCCAGAACTACAGCCGAGGAGCAATGGGGCAGAGCATACAGGCACACAGCTACATGCAGGTAGAGGAAAGGGGTGGTTGCTGCCCTGAGTTCCACTCAACATGGCTCTATGGGTTACTCTGCTACCCCTTCAAGCCACCTCCGAAGTCCCTGCTTCTTTGTGATTTTAAGACCTCATAAACTGGGGCGCCTGGGTGTCTCAGTTGGTTAAGCCTCCGATTTCAGCTCAGGATCTCATGGTTCTTGAGTTCGAGCCCTACATGGGGCTCTCTGCTGTGAGTGCGGAGCCTGCCTCAGATCCTCTGTCTCTGCCTCTCTCTGCCCCTCCCCCATAGCGTGTGTGTGTGTGTGTGTGTGTGTGTGTGGTGACCTCATGAACTAAGTGTGCCACAACCCCAGCACCCACATTCTTCTCGGGATCTTACTTCTGTCCCCACAACCTCACTGGGGCTGCATTCTCCAAGGTCACATGGAAACCCTTAAACTCTCAGTCCTGGGGCCTGAGTCTAGCGCCCCATGCAGCGCTTAACTCATAGAGCTCAATAAATCTTTGTAATCTAAAATATTTCTCTTCCCTGGCAATCACCTCTTCAACGAGGTGATCAGACTTAGCATTGGTAAAAGGAGTAGTTATGCAGCCCTGGGACAACCCAATAGCATGAACTGTACACTTCCATTGGATGAATTGGGGGCACCTGAATGGTTCAGTCATTAAGCATCTGATTTAGGCTCGGGTTATGATCTCATGGTCTGTGAATTCGAGCCCCACATCAGGTGAGCCTTGCTTCTCTCTCTTTCTCTCTCTGTCCCTTACTCACGTGCACCCTCTCTCTCTCACAAAAAAAATAAAAATAAAAAATAAATAAATAGGTGAATTGTATGATCTGTGAATACCTCAATAAAACTATTAAAAAATAAAATAAATAACAGTGGGAACAACCCGAGCTTATTTGGGTCTCCCAATGTGACAACATATGAAATACACAGCATCACCTGGGGGATAATCTTGCCAAAAAGATTTAACCTGAATCAAAGCAAGCCTTTAGACCTCACTTTCAGTTTACAGGAAACATAAGGAATAGAAAAAATCGTGCTAAGAGACACTATAAGAAAGTTGTCAGAAAAATATAAAAATGTGGAATAGTCAATGTCATTTTTTAAAGTTTATTTATTTATTTTGAGAGAGAAAGCAAGCAATCAGGGGAGGAGAAGACAGAAAGAGGGAGAACCCCAAGCAGGCTCTGAGCTGTCAGTGCAGAACCCAACTCAGGGCTTGATCCCACGAACGGTGCTATGACCTGATCCTAAATCAAGAGTCAAACACCTGACTGACTTAGCCACCCAGGCGCCCCCTCAATGTCATTTTTAAAAGGTGAGGGACATGTTCTAGATCTAAAGAGACATAACAACCACATGCAATATGTGTAACTTGAATGAACCATGGTTTTAAAAATGCTATAGTTAGGGGCGCCTGGGTGGCTCAGTCAGTTGAGCGTCCGACTTCGGCTGAGGTCACGATCTCACGGTCCGTGAGTTTGAGCCCTGCGTCGGGCTCTGGGCTGATGGCTCAGAGCCTGGAGCCTGCTTCCGATTCTGTGTCTCCCTCTCTCTCTGACCCTCCCCCGTTCATGCTCTGTCTCTGTCTCAAAAATAAATAAACGTTAAAAAAAATTAAAAATGCTATAGTTAAAGCATTTAGGGGCACAATTAGGGGAAATTTGACTATGATCTGATTATTAACAGGTTGGTGTTAATTTTCTTAGGTGTAATAAAGGCATTCTGTTAATGCAGTGAGCTGTCTTACTCTGCAGAGATGCTTGCTGAAATATTTGGGGGCCAAGCATCATGTCTACAACTTTCTAATGTTTCTGAAAAACACACATCCACATACACAGATATAGAAGTACATTAGTAAAAATTCAATATATTAAAGAAAATAAATAGATAAAAATAAAAATAAAATCAGCTTTTCAATTCCTATGAAAAAGCCTGCTGGGACTTTGAGAAATATTCTACAAATGTTTTTATAGTTTACTTTCTTTCAGTGACCACTAACCTCTAGCCATGTTATTGACAAGCACTTACACATAATTCTGTACCTCTCATTACATCTTTCTCGGTCTCTCAGAAATAGGAATCATTTCTAAGCCTCTGATTCTTTTGACTCATTTTGCGCAATTTCTCCCCAAATCTCAATGTTCTTTTAAAATATAAATTTAGTAATTATCCCTAGATGTAATGATCACACACTCTGTCTCTATCCTAGGCTCTGCCACATACTGTGATTCCAGGCAAGTGATTTACTTTATCAGTTTACTTATTACTAAGGGACAATATTAAACTAAGTCAGTATTGAGGTTTAGTTGTGGTGCTGCTGGTGGTTTTATTTTGTTTTGTTAATACTAAAACTCTCTCAAGAATGTGAGGAAATTTATGAATTCTCTTTCCAGGGTAAGACATAAACACATAAACATTTTGCAAATTATTTCTGAGTGTTTATAAACTTCCTAGAACCTACCCATGGACTTCACCATAACAATCCCTGGACTGGATGCCTTTAAAAAAAAATTTTTTTTTTTGCAATAGTTCTTTGGGGCTCTAATTCTAACTTCTCTTAGAAATAGAAATGGAAAGGGGCGCCTGGGTGGCTCAGTTGGTTAAGCATCTGACTTGACTCAGGTCATGATCTCACAGTTCGTGGGTTGGAGCCCCACATAGGGCTCTGTGCTAACAGCTCAGAGCCTGGAGCCTGCTTCAGATTCTGTGTCCCTCTCTCTCTGCCCCTCTCCCACTTACACTCTGTCTCTCCCCACCCCACCCCCTCTTTCTGGCAAAAATAAATTAAAAACATTAAAAAAAATAGAAATGGAAAAGCAGCACTTTCTATTATTGCAAAGAAGCTGCCTCCAAGAACGGTGCTGACATCCCGTAGGATTCTGGGACCTTCCTTTGCCTAGAAGGTAAGTGGCAAGAAAGCCCAATACATCTGTTTGTTTGCCTCCCAGAATGCAAAGCTAATCATTGGTAGAATTTGATAGAACTTTCCCCTTAGATAATATTTCTCTATTTTTCAATCTGCTCCATAAAATGTGACCAATATGTTTAGCGACTTACAACTCTTACTTCTATTAAATTTAGTTGGAAATGTCATATTGAATTTAAATAGACATGCTGTAAATAAAATATTTTTATGTCAGAACAACAATTAAGGATTGGATAAAGTGGAAATTATATTGAAAACATCATTATGAACTCTTTACTTTTAAAAGTATAATAGTCCCCCCCCCCACCTGCCTTATCCACGGGGATATATCCCAAGACCCCTAGTGGATGTCTGAAACCACAGATAAAACCAAACCCTATGTGTACTATTTTTTCCCTATACATACGTATGATAACTTAATTTATAAATTAGGCACAATAAGAGATTAACAACAATAAGTAATTTAAAAATGGAACAATTACAACAATATGCTGTAATAAAAGTTTTGTCAATGTGATGTCTCTCAAAATATCTGATTTATTGTACTCACGCTCTTCTTCTTGTGATGATATGAGATGACAAAATGCCTATGTGATGAGATGAAGTGAGGTGAATGGCACAGGTGTTGAGATAAAACATTAGGCTACTACTGACCTTGTGGCCATACCTCAGAAGAAGGATTGTGTTTCCAGACCACAGTTGACCAGGGGTAACTAAAACCATGGGAAGCAAAACTGCAGATAAGGGGGGGGATGACTGTCTAACTGTTCTGTCATTAAAATGGTCCACAGCAGGGGCTCCTGGTGGCTCAATCAGTTAAGTGTCCAACTTTGGCTCAGGTCATGATCTCACAGTTTGTGGGTTTGAGTCTTGCATTGGGCTCTGTGCTGACATCTCAGAGCCTGGAGCCTGCTTCAGATTCTGTGTCTCCCTCTCTCTCTGCCTCTCCCCTGTTTATGGTCTGTCTCCCTCTCTCTCTCTCTCAAAAATGAATAATAACGTTTATTAAATGTTACATAATGTTATCTTAAAATATATATTTAAAAAAAATGGTCCACAGCAAAATCACCCATTTCAGACATACATGGAACAATTCGAATGTACCCTTAGAACACTGAATGGGGTTTCTAACACACCACTGAAATAACCAAAGCTTGGTGAAAAGTAGCTAATTCCACCTTTGTTGACTAAAATACCTTATTCCTAGAAAGTGAGATACTTCAGACCATCTGGGATGGCACTGAGGAGACAAGAGCAAGTTTTAAGGATCTTTCCCTGGCTGAGATATTATAATTTGAATAAAAAGAAAAAATCATTATATTTCATTGGAACAAATCTGAGAAAAGCATCAGCCTATAATGGTATTCCAGAAGGAGAAAAACATAAAATATCCTAGAAGAAAATTTCAACTCATGAAAAGGATGGTTATGTAGGATATATTAATGATGATCATGTTATTCTCTTTCTTATCACCTTGGTATTAATATTAATTGTATTACACTGGCATCGTTTATTATGTTAAGAAATTATTAAATACATTTTATTTTTTATTTGTTTAAAGATCAAGCTTTACAGTTAGAAGGGTAATTGGCCCATTGACCATTGGGAAGATATCTACAAATGACTTTAAAAAAATTTTTTAATGTTTGTTTTTGAGAGAAAGAAAGTGAGCAGGGGAGGGACAGAGAGAGAGGGAGACACAGGATCCAAAGCAGGCTCCAGGCTCCAACCTACCAGCACAGAGCCTGATGTGGGGCTCGAACTCATGAACCATGAGATCATGACCTGAGCTGAAGTCAGGTCAAATGCTCAACCAGCTGAGTCACCCAGGTGCCCATACAGATGACTTTAAAATGAGAGTTGAGGGGCACCTGGTTGGCTCAGTCGGTTAAGCACCCGACTTCGGCTTGGGTCAAGATCTCACAGTTCGAACCCCAAGTCAGGCTCTGTGCTGACAGCTGGCAGCCTGAAGCCTACTTCGGATTCTATGTCTCTCTCTCTCTGCCCTTCCCCCACTCTCTCTCTCTCTCTCTCTCAAAAATAAATAAATGTTAAAAAAAATTGTTTTAATGAGAGTTGAGGGGAGCCTGGGTGCCTCAGGATTAGCTCAGGTCATGATCTCACAGTTTGTGGGTTCAAGCCATCGTTGGGCTCCATGCTGACAGCTCAGAGCTTGGAGCCTGCTCCGGATTCTGTGTCTCCTCTCCCTCTGCCCCTCCCTGGCTCATGCTCTGTCTCTGTCTCTCTCTCTTAAAAATAAATAAACATTTAAAAAAAATTTTTAATGAGAGTTGATAAAAGAAAGGGAAATATTTGAAGGGTATGGAATCCAATCAAACAGGAAAAAAGGAATTAGTTACAATCTGGATGCAGGGTTCGTTACCTCCTCAACTCAAATCAGGAGCACAAAAGTTATGAAAGATATTCTATTATAGAGCAGATGGATGGTCCAGGTTTCATGGAAAAAAGTTTGGCCTGAAAAGGTCTATTATAAATAAGAAGAATTTCAGTTTATATATCAGTTTGCTTTTGCTGCATTGAAACATCCCAAACTTAGTTACTTAAATTCTCTCTTATTATTTCTCTTCATTCTGTGGGTCAACTGAACAGCTTTTCTGGTCAGCTGGTACTGAATGGTCAGGCTGAATGGTCCATGTCAGGTGGTTGGAAGGCTGTTGGTTTGTTGGTCTCTGTTCCACATGGTCTCTCATCCTCCAATAGATTAGCCCAGGCTTCCTCATATGGGAGTTTAAGGATTCCAAATACACAGAGAGAGAAAGCCCCAGTGTTTCACATATGCTATCATCCCATTGGTCCAAGCAATTCCAATGACCAAGCACAGAGTAAGTATGAGAGAGGATTACTCAACAAGGTATGAACAAATCAGGATATGAACCATTACTGCAATAACCTTCTGTAGTTTGTTAACAATTAGATTTGCAAGTGTTACTTAAACACTTAGGAATATTTTGTTTGTTAAATTTATAAGTCTACTTGCTTAGCATTAGAAATATTTGCGAGAAGCAGACACATAAAATTTGTGATATGGTTTGAAATGTCTAAGAAAATATAATTAATCAAGTTTTGAGTAGTGTTAAATATTTAAAGACAATTTAATTTTAAATTTAGGAGTTAACTGCACATGAATCAAAGAACAAGTAAAAGTGTTCTTATTTTAAATAAATATTACTAGATTAATAAGTGGACTAGCAAGATTTGTAAGTTGAATTTAAAAGCCTGAGAAAAACTAGGACTTAAATTTCATAAGTAAGTGAATGATAATTAAAACACCAATATTATAAATAATTTTTCCACATACAAAAACCTCTCTCAGGCTTTAGTAAGCCTTAGTGGACACATTTATCCAATAGTTTATTCAAAATATATTTGTTGATCATCTGCTATGAGACAGATGCTTTCTAAACACAGTGTAAAGTGACTCCCAGACCTTCTTTGGTTGAGATTATACATAGTAGAGAATACAGGGAGATAATAGACAAATACCGATCAGAGACTATTTCCTTACCTCCCGACTCTATCCCATCTTCCTCATGGCAAAAACCACTCTGTTCTCTCTCTCATCATCCAAGAGTAGGAGCAGTGCCTTCTTCTCTTTTTCCACAGCCAAAGACATCACCAAGTTTCAGTTCCTGCCTAACTCCAGTTCCTGATATCAGCCTACTAATCCTTTTATAATTGATAAATCCACAAATGCTTCCTGACTATCTACTATTTCCTCAGGATGAGGCAGAGAAGAAGGGAAGAAAACAGTAAGAGCCCAGAGAACATGCAATACACAAAGCAGTACAATGGTGGACTCAGTAAGTATTTATTCAACACGGCACACCAAGCAGAGCACTGAAGGGTGAGAGGAACACAGTGGTGGGGAAGCCAGGATCCTTGCTGTAAGGAAGGATCAGTCCTGTAGGCAAGATTCTGTTACACTGAAGACACCCACTTTTTTACATTTTATAATCTTGCAAATTGCAATTCATCTTATGATGGTGATGCTTTCCTCTGGATGAAATACAGTAAGTGTAGCACAGAGCAGCTTCATACCTGAGAGCTGTGTAAGAGCCTATGGCAATTTGAATAGTGGTCCAAGTCCAGCTGCAACATTAAAATCACCTGGGAAACCCTAAAAGAAAGAAAGGAAAAAAAAGTTAATGCCTGGATTCCATCCCAGATCAGCTAAATCAATATGGAGAGGGCAGGGCTGGGCACTGGTAGTTTTTAAAGCACCAGAATGTTGAGTTCAAACTAGAATACACATTCCCAAGGGGCATGCTTCCATGGATGCTTCAGGTCAAGGGTCAGCAAACTAGAGTCTATGGCCCAAATTTGGCGGGCTGCCTACTTTTTACCACCTCAGGAGCTAAGATGGGTTTTACATTTTTAAATAATGGGGGAAATATCAAAAGAGGAATAGTATTTGGGTAATGTAAAAATTATATGAAATTCAAATATAAGTGTCTGTAAATAAAGTTTTACTGGAACACAGCCATACTCCTTGGTTTACATACTATCTATAGCAGCTTTTGTTGTTGTTGTTTTCAATATAATTTATTGTCAAGTTAGCTAACATACAGAGTATACAGTGTGCTCTTGGCTTCAGGAGTAGATTCCTGTGGTTCATTACTTACATACAACACCCAGTGCTCATCCCAACAAGTGCTCTCTGCACCCATCTCCCATTTTCCCCTCTCCCCCACCCCCTGTCATCAACCTTCAGTTTGTTCTCTGTATTTAAGAGTCTCCTATGGTTTGTCTCCCTCTCTGTTTATAACTATTTTTTTTCCTTCCCTGCCCCCATGGTCTTCTGTTAACTTTCTCAAATTCCGCATATGAGTGAAAACATATGATACCTGTCTTTCTCTAACTTATTTCACTTATCATGATACCCTGCAGTTCCATCCACGCTGTTGCAAATGGCAAGATTCCATGCTTTTTCACCACTAAGTAGTAGTCCATTGTATATATACAATGTATATGTGTGTGTGTGTGTGTGTGTGTGTGTGTGTGTGTGTATACTACATCTTCTTTATCCATTCATCAGTTGATGGACATTTGGGTTCTTTCCATAATTTGGTATAGCGGTTTTTGTGCCACAAGGGCAGAGTTAAATAGCTGGGATAGAGGGCATATGGCAAAATATAAAATATTTACTAACTGGCCCTTTACAGAAAAGGTTTGCTGATCCCAGTTTGAAGAAAATGGGTTTCTAGAACCTCAGCATCTCTCTCTCCTCTTCTAAAAACTTACCTGCCTGGGAAGATGCCAGCCATCAAGGGCCCAGGTATGGGAGGCATCTTCTCCTTCCCCACCTCTTTTTCACATTTGCCCTTCTCCCACTTTGAAAAGAAAAGTAGACCTCTCACCAGCCCTGGGGAGGTGTAAAAATCTCACCCGGCACTAAACAAAAGAATCTCCCTGAATACTGGTGTCTAACAGGATTCTAATGACATCTTGTTGTCAAGTCTTGCCAAGTATTGCATTACCAAAACTGAAGGAGGACCCAGTCAAGTTATCAGCTGCCAAACCATTGAAAATATTTGGTGACAGATAGCTATATGATTTGGGGCATGTAACTCAGAAGGGGTTCAAAGAATTGAGTAACATGGTTATGACAAACCTAGTATCATAATTATTTATGTAAACAAAGTTTTCGAGGCTTATATGCAAAATATTTAAAATGCTGAACACAGTCTCGTTCTGTGAATAAGCAGTATTTGTCCTCAGATACATGAGGAAAAAAATTACTCATCTCATAAGAGAATTTCAAATGTTTGTTATTCTGTTTAATAATCACTATCAAAACTTGTGTCACTTTTACATCATTTTGATCAATTAAGTACTAATAATTATGAAATGAGGGCCTCAATTTCTAACTGGCTGTTGACTGGAGGCCTTTCTCAGTTCCTTGACATGTGGACCTCTCCACAGGGCAGCTCACAGCAACCCAGAAAGAGGCCAAACAACCAGAACCCATGGTCTTTTTGTGGCCTAATATTGTGACATCCCATCATGTTTGTCTTATTCTACTCCTATTCTGTTGTTGGAATCAAGGCATTAGTCTCAGCCCACATTCAAGGGGAGGGAGATATAAAAGGATGTGGATACCAGGAGGTGGGATTGTGGGAGCCATCTCAGAAGCTGCCTGCTACAAATGTCAAATTAACTATATCCTCTACATCTGCTTAATTACAGGATTAAAAATTTTAAGTGTCTTTTTTCTTAACGTTTATTTATTTTTGAGAAAGTGCAAGAAGGGGAGGGTCAGAGAGGTGGAGACAGAGGCTCCAAAGCCGGTTCCACGCTGACAGCAGTGAGCCAATGTGGGGCTTGAACTCACAAACTGTGAGATCATGACCTAAGCCAAAGTCAGACGCTCAACTGACTGAGCCACCCAGGCACCCCTTAAGTATCGTCTTAAAAAATGGGGGAGAGCGGGTCACCTGGGTGGCTCAGTCGGTTAAGCATCTGACTTGGCAACAGGACTTCCGCTCAGGCCATGATCTCACTGTTCTTGAGTTCGAGCCCTGCATCAGTCTCTATGCTGACCAGATCAGAGCCTAGAGCCAGCTTCAGATTCTGTGTCTCTCCCCATCCCTCCCCCGCTCTCAGGCGCGCTCGCTCTCTCTCAAACATAAACATTTAGAAAAATGGGTGAGAGGATGCAGAATTTTCCAAGATTCTTTCAGAAATGAACAAGTAAAGGGGCGCCTGGTTAAGCATCCAGGGCTCTTGGTTTCAGCTCAGATCACGTTCTCCCAGTTGCTGAAATCAAGCCCCAGGACAGCTTGGAGCATTCAGCCTGCTTGGGATTCTCTCTCTCCATCCCTCCCCCACTCTCTCTCTCTCTCTCTCTCTCTCTCTCTCAAAATAAATAATCATTAAAAAGAAAAAAACGGGTAAAGATGTTCGGAGAGCAGGATGCTTGAGGCCTAATTGAGCAGCAGTCTGTTGGGGGTGCGGGGCTAACAGAGATAATCGCCAGGGGTCCTCAGCAGCAGAAAAGGATGGCGGCTGCTTCAGACAATGAAAAAATCCACCGACCCAGACTTGGGAGCTCCAGTCCGTGGGTGGGAAACACACGGAAAAGCTAAGTGCGTCTAGATTCCGTGGGCTTCAAAGGCCAGGCCAGGCCAGGCGTTTACAGTTGACCAGGAGAGAAATGCGGGGGAGGTGGGTGTAGGGGAAACGCAGGAAGGGGATACGAAATGCAGTTTAAGAAAGGCAAATGTGCCGGGAGCGGGTAGGGTGAAATCCGGGAGGCAGAGGCTGGAAGCCATGAGCCGGGTCGGGCAGTGGCAGGAGTCAGGAGAAGGGAGACGCGGCCCAACTTGGATAATCTGGGGAGTCCGGACAGGAAAGCATGCAGTCAGCGCTCCTCCAGAGGACGAGTCATCAGGAGGGAGACTAAGGAGCTGTGGTCGCGATGGCCGTCCTCCAACGGACGTGGGGGAAGTCTCGGGAAATACGGAAGTCTTCAGCGCTGTGAGCACGCAGAATGGTCCGAAACCGGGTGCCTGCCCCCCAAGAATTCAATCTCCCAGAGTCGACGCCAACTGTGTGGGAAATGACTGCTCCTACTTCCTCCCCCGGAATCCAACTGAGAAATGGGTCGGAGCCGGCAGCAGCAGCCCCTGACTGAGAAAAAGAAAGTCAGAACAGAGCCAGACAACTGAGCTGCCAGGGGTGGGAATAGAGGGGAAGGGAGTAAGAAATCGATCGGACTCCTTTGGAGTCTCGAGCTGGGGCCTGACGTCCAGGAACCGAGAAGAAAACGCAGAGAAGACTAACCAGGGGCGCGGGCAACGCGGGAATGAGCTAAAGCCGGGCGCCACGGCTGGCGGGTAAGCGCGGAGATGAAATTTGCGAGCTGGCGGGAGCCGAGAGCTAGGAGAGGCGGTGGGCGGGGCGGCGAGAAGCTGGCGCGCAGGAGTCGAGCCCAGGCCCCGGGAGCGCGGGGAGGAGCGCGCACCTGGACGCACGGCCGGAGGAGGACCCAGCGGAGTGCTGGTCGGGCCAGAGCCCCGCCCCTCGGCGGCCCGCCCCCTGGGCGGCTGGAAGCCGGAAGCAGGCGAAGTCGAGCCGACTCGGAGCTTCTCGGCGGAAGGGAAAGCCCAGGGCCAGTCCCTCGCAGCTCCCCAGCCGCCGGGTCGCGAGCTCTCCGCGACAGTGCGGGGCCATGGGGACTCCGCGCCGCGGGCCACCAGTCGTCCCGGGACCCCTGCTGGGACGGCTACTGCTGTCCCTGCTCCTGAGCGGGCTGGCCCCGGTTCGCGCCTCCCCGCGGCTCCTGGACTACCCGGCACCGGTCTGCTCCCAGCAGGTGAGACCCCGACGCGCCCCGAGGTTACTGGGACGTGGGTGAGGGACAGAGGCGGTGGTAGCGGACGAGGTGCCCCAGGCCGGGCCGGCGGGAAGTCTAGGCTGGGGGTCTCGGAGCGGGCGCGCTCCGGAGGACACTCGGATTGGTGGGAGTTGAGGGGTGAACCCGAGAAGAGGGAGTTTGCGGGAGAGAAGTTCGCGCGGTGAGTGTTGTACAACCCGACCCGGCGTCCCGTGTTGGAGGCGGGAGCGCCGCCGCCGCCGCCGCCGCCGGGCCCCACGGTTCGGGGAAGGAGAGGGAGGCGCGGGGCCTGGCCGGAGAGGCTGGGCAAGGCCGGTTAGAAAGGGAGGCGGGGGAGCCCTTCGGAGGAGTGGGGACTGGACCCGAGCGGCCTCCAAGCCGTGCGCCCTACAAATCCCCGCGGTGCCGGAGCGGGCCAGGACCCGAGGTCAGGAGACCAGTCCGGACCTCGGGAGCTTCTCTCAAAGAAGCCCCGCCAGCCCCCCGGCAACCTGATTAAGGGGGAGGCTCTGAGGAACTTGGGGGCCCCAACGGATCTCGGCTCCGCTATCCCCAGGAGGGACCCAGAGGTCCTAGAGCCCTGTGCTCGAGGCCGGACAGCCTGCGGCGGCCGAGGGGACGGAGCGGTGGGACGGGGACAGTTGTGCGGAATGCAGCCGGCTGGCTCCGGGCAGCTGGGCAACACCTCCCCAGGGCGAGAAGCCCTAAGGACTGGGGAGAGGATTAAGACATCGCCCTTCCAGCTCCTCCACCACCGCCGCCGCCACCCTCATCCAGTTCGTACCCGTCAAGTAGTACCCCCAATGTGCCCTCGGAAAGTGACACACCCACCCGTCGGGTAGTGGCCTTCTGTGGAGGACCATCTTAAGGGGAAAAAAACAAACAGCAGATCACCTTGCTCACCTCCACAGCTTCTCCCCTCAGAAATGTCTCTTTCCTCCACTTTCTCTCAGGTTTCCTCAGCTCCCTCCCCTCCACCACCTCTGACCCAGTATCTGAGTCAGAGGATGTGAAACAACCAAAGATACGTCTCCTTATCTAATGTCATGGAGGATTTGCCAAAAGAGAGTGGAGAGGGAGTGACGATTTAGAAGAATTTTTTTTTATATGAATAATGTTGGGAAATGTCCTTGTGAGTCCCGCTTTTAGGCAAAGTAGGGGACATGTGCTCAGCAGATCCTTCCCACAGACTTGGTATAGAACTGTTGTACCTAGAGAATTCGTGTTCATTTTCTGATGGCCGTTTGCCAGGTGTCTGCAAAATACAAGATACTGTTGCTCTGAACTGAAACTATGAGGAAACACCCCTGGGACCCTAATGTGCAGGGACTCAAATCATTTAGGATGGGGAAGAGGCTTGAAGGTGCTAACTGTGGTGCAAGGCAGCCTGTAGCAAGGGCTCCTTGTGCAACCAGGAGTGTACAGAATTCCAGAGGAAAGAAAAACTCTTTCCGGCTAGGATGTTCTTCAGGTCAGATAAGACATTTGGGCAGCCCTGAGGGGTAGTGGGAGCTGTCCAGGTGGTAGACAGAGGCTGAGCCCAGGCCCTTGGGTGAGCAGGATAAACTGTGTGATTGCACCAGAGAATGTGGCAGGAAAGTGAGAGAAGAAGCTAGAAAGGGAGGTAGGGACTCCATCATGGCCTGGTATAAGAGCTAGACTAAGTGTTTGATTTTAATCACTCAGTGGGAAGCTATTGAAAGTCAGGAGCAGGGCTGGAGACAGATACTTACCGGCCAAATTTGTTTGCCATCTCCTGTGTTCTGCCTTCCCTCCATCTTGCCTCTACATAGACACTTGGCTCACAGACCGCTCATCTCCATGAACAAACAGCTTCCCTGCTTCATCGACTAGTCTCTTTAAAAAGAAAGAAACAACACCCTTCAGATTTCTCTGCCTCCACTGGTGTTTGTGGATACAACGCAATATAGTGAGGGTAGGGGACACCACAAAAACTTGGCTTCAGAGCACCTAAATTTACATCCTGATTTCACTTTTAGAATCTCTGCAAGCTTAGGCAACGTAGGTGGCCTGCACCTGGGTTTATTCACTTCCATAATGAAAGACCTGGATGAACCATCACAAAGTGTGTACCACTTTCCAGAATACAAATGTCTATCCAAAGCCTGGTTGGAGTTCTCGCTCAGTGACTCTCTCCTAAGACAGAGTAGAGCCTTCTCCATACCTGTTCTGTGCTGCAAGCACAGGACTTGGGGCTTGATAAATATTTGTGGAATTAAAGTTGAATGAATGAATGAATGAATGAATGAATGAATGGTTAGCTCTGCGGGAAAAGCAAGGGTAAACTGACACCAAGCATAGCACTATTTCTGGCTTCCTGGGTTTAGCACCTCAAAACCCAGATGACTCTGAGTTCCCCACAAAAATCAATACTGGAGAAACCATAAGTAATTGCATTTCCCTGGGCAGCCTACTGGTTGGCCCTTCCCCCTGCCTGGGCTTTCTCACAGGTTTGCCATGACTGCTAGCCAAGAGGAAAGCCCTCAAGAAAAGACAGTGACTTGGATTTGGTCAGTATGAGTGTTAACACACGATTTTAGAGACAGGATGTATGTTGTATTACAAATTCTTTTTTTTTTCTTTTTTTTTCTTTTTTTTTCTTTTTTTTCCCTGAGCACTTTGTGGTTTTGACTTGTGGTAGAAAAACTGTTAGATTTAACCCTTATCTTCTGGTTGCCAGGCCACTCCTGGCGTAAAAAGTTGTGTTCTGTGGATGTTTTTTACGTGGTATAAGCATTCCAGCAGTCAGGGTCACTGCTGGCAGTGGAACCAGCACAGTTAACAGGTTCCTTGACCATCATACCCAGCTCCTCGCTTTGACTGCTCACGGCGAGACTTCCATCTCGGTACTGTGATATCACATAGCAGCCAGCAGCCAAAAGCACATGGCAGTACCGTGCAGGGAAGAGGACACACCAGGTCAGAAGATATGGTCTTTGGGTCAAGCTTCCCTGCTCACCCACTCTGTAGCCCTGGGTCCACTCCACTGCTGTGGACCAATGTTCTTGCCTATAAAAGATCCTCCCCTCAAAGGGTCATGTGATAATATGTGAGTGAGTGAGTGAGTGAGTGAGTGAGTGAGTGAGTGAGTGAAAGCAACAGACTACATGGGCTGTGGCTTTGGAAGGTACAAGGGCACTAACATTCACCTGTAGCTTTTGGCAGGCACCCTGCCTGGGGCTAACATGCTAGCTTCATTCCACACTCACAATAACCTGCCAGGCTGCGTGATTACATGCTAGTGGCCAAAGGTCACACCGCTAGTGAGTGCTGTACTGAGAATCAGAGCAGTATGTGGCTTCAGAGCCCGCTTTTCTTTACCAGGCACTTGGTAATATTCATTACATGCACACAGTTAAACATAGTGAAATAAATTTCTTCCTTTTAATCTTTACCACTATGGATAGAGAATACTGGCTTACCTGTTGTAGGTGTCCCTTTTTTTTTTTTCAATGTAGACAGTATAGCAGTGATTAAGAGCATGGATTCTGGGGGTGCCTGGGTAGCTCAGTCAGTTAAATGTCTGACTCTTGGTTCCTGCTCAGGTCGTGATTTCACAGTTTCGTGGGTTCAAGCCCTGCATCAGGCTCTGCGCTGAGTGTGGAGACTGCTTGGGATTCTCTGTCTCCCTCTTTCTGCCCCTCCCCCACTCGTGCTGTCTCAGTCTCTCTCAAAATAAATAAACTTTAAAAAAAAATGAGCAAGGATTCTGAAGCAAAACTACATGGGTTTGAGTGTTAGCTCTATGGGATCTTGGGCCACTTAGCTGACCTCTCTGTGCCTCGTTTTTTTCATCAGTAAAAATGGGACTGAGCCTGGGTGGCTCAGTTGGTTAAGTAGTTAAGCATCCAACTTTTGGTTTCCGCTCAGGTCATGATCTTATAGTTTGTGAGTTCAAGCCCTTCATCAGGCTCTGTGCTGACAGCTTGGGATTCTCTGTCTGCCTCTCTCTCTCTCAAAAATAAATAAATAAACATTTTTTTAAATGGGATAATGGTACTTACTTCATAGGACTATTATAAAGATTAAATGAAATATGTGTATAAAGTGCTTAGCATGATGCCTGGCACAAAAGAAGAACTCCGTAAATGTTAGCTGCTACCAGTGCCATCTTCCTCACCAACATTCTTTCTCAGATTTCTGCAGGAGGGCTAACATAATGCCATTCACAAGCAAGTAGCTCATAAATAATATTCTGATCCAACTATCTTTTTTAAAGTGGACATTTGAAGTAAAGAAATTTGGGATGATTTGTTGGAGGAGAATACAACAAGATCTGTCTCAGTAGCATTCAGAGAAGAGCCTGAATGCATTTTTTACATCATTTAAGACATCACACTAAAGGAAATTCTACATGGAAATTAAAAGGAAAAAGTCTGCTATTCCTTCCCCTAAACAAATTAATGTTTTCATCCGTTTATCTCACTGTTTAATCCCTTCTTTTGTTTGGAGTAATGTCCTGAATAAAAGTCTGTCTTTTAATTAATTCTTATCAAGGTAATATGTAGTAATCCTATGCTTGATTTGGCAGCATGTATAATATCATGGTGATCCTTTTAAAATTATACTAAGACCTTTAAAACCAAAAACATCAGATCTCTGTCCCAGCCCTCAGCACTTCCTAAAACTGTTTTCCAGAGATGATCACATATACTTCTTTTAGTGTTTTGTTTTGTTTTGTTTTGTTTTGTTTTGTTTTGTTTTGTTTTGTTTTTATTTTAGAGAGAGAGTGCATGTATGCACTTGTGGGAGCACACAAGCACAGGCAGGGGAGGGGCAGAGGGAGAGAGAGAGAAAATCTTAAGCAAACTCCATGCTAGCACAGAACCTTATGTGGGGCTTGATCCCAGGGTCATGAGATCATGACCCAAGTCGAAATGAAGAGTTGGATGTTCAGCTGACTGAGCCCCCCAGGTACCCCTAGTGGTTTTTTTCCTCTGGCATTTGCCTCCACATTTCTAAATGTACTTACACTGTTTTTTCTTGACTTGTCAATTTTAGATATTACCTATTGACTCATAACATAAAAATTTAAATTTCTTATACTTCTGCTCCCACTGCTTTTCCCAGCATCCCCATTGTAGTTACATCACAATCTCAATGAAATCCATGGGGTTTATACCAAGTAAGTAATATTCACTGCTGAGGCAAATAGGTGCCCTTTGATTATATTTATTTTCTGGTGTAATTTCTTTTCCTCTGTGAGATGATATTTCTTTTAATTCTTTATCTTCCATAATTTTCCATATAACTAGTTTTTTCTATCAGATTTGTCATACACTGTTTTCCCCAAACATCAGATATCCCATCAATTTCATTTCCTCATCCCCCAAAGAACTCCCTCCTGGAACCCCACATTCTCCAGCTTGGACCTGGACTTGCACCACGGCACAACTATCATACTAGATAATCTGTCCTGTTTACAGTTCCCATGTCCTGGACCCTATGATTTCCTTCTCAGAGCTTAACTACCTTATTTTGCTGGAACATATCCTCCTGCAGTTTCCTAAGAAAATGCATAAGGATATGAGGGAAATATATACACATACATGCCCTCACACTTTTTTGATTAATTTGGCTGGGTATAAAAATCATGGATTAAAGATCATTTTCCCTTAGAATTTTGAAGGCATTGATTTGTTGCCTTCTGGCAAACAGTACAGATGCTAAGAAAGCCAATGCCTTCCTGACTGTATGGTACCTATTTTTTTCCCCCTCTGGAAACACTTAGGATCTTCTTTTTTATTCCTGCTATTCCAAAAGTTTCATGAAGTGGGGCCTTGGTCTGGGCCTTTTTTTCAGGCCATTCAATGAATGTTTTTAATTTGGAAATATGTATCCTTTAGTTCTGGAGTGGATTTTTTTGCTTTTTAATTTTTTCCCCTCTGTTTCCAGTATAACAGTCTTTGGGAAATCCAGTTAATCATACTTTGATTTTCTGAATTGATTCCTAAATATTCACATATTTTCTCTGATTTCTGATTGTGCTTATTCTACTTTCAGAGAAATTTCCTGAATTTTGTAGCTCAACTCTTCTATGGAGTTTTTTATTTCCAAGGTTCATTTTTATTCCCAGCTTGCTCATTTTACCACAGTATCCTGTCCTTGTCCATGTCCTCTCTTATCTCTTTGAAAGTATTATAATTTTGTTAGTTTTAATTTTATTCTGTTCCTACCATTGTCTTATTCCCTTCAAGAGTATTTTTTTTAATTTGTATGTTTTGATCTATTTCTCATACAGGAAACCCTTCTTAAGTATCTGATACTCTTTGGCTGTCTGAGAATATTTTAAGAATGAGGTCCTAATCATGATGAGCACTGAGTAACGTTTGGAAGTGTTGAGTCATGATATTGTACATCTGAAACTAATATAACACTGTATGTTAACTATACTGGAATTAAAATGAAAAACTTAATTTAAAAAAATTTTTTTAAACAATGAGGTCCTAAAAAGCTGATTACATACTCTGTGTAGATAGGGCTTATTGGTCATCAGACTTTAATATAGTGGGTCAGGCTAATGATGAACTTGCCCTGTCTATCAGTGGACTCTTTAATGTCAGCATCTGGAGGTCCTTTCCCAGGGGTTGGCTTCCAGCATTCTGAAATCAGAGCAGGGAAAAAGAGGCTGAAGTTCCCAACATTCTCTATGTAGACCTTCACTTTACCACACCCCCTTCAGTTCCTTTGTTTATACTACCTCCCCAGATACCTGATACCTTTAAGACCTGGTTCTTTAAAAGATTCTGATGAGCCATTGGCTTCTTTCTTGTCTCATTCCCTTCTGCAGCAAGGAACTCAGATGCAAGTTCCTCCACTTGGCCTGAGCCAGTCGTCTACTCCTCCTTCCTCTTTGGCTTTTAAAAATGTATTCACCTCTTTTGTCCACTGGTGTTTCCTCTTTGTCCTTGAAAATTTATAAAATTTTCCCTTTCCTAGAATTTTCATATGGTTCGGGGAAGGGGAAAAGATATATGTACATGATCAACATGCCACAACCTCTAATGGAATTTATTTTTCTATATTTCTATTTTCTATATTTCACTTATATGCACATTTTTTCTTCTGTTTAAATCTTTTCCCCTTAATCTTCCCTCTCTCCATCTCTTCTGCTTCCATCCCTTTACAGTAGCCAATGTGTTAACAGCCTGCTATATATCTGTCCACATATTTTCATATGCTCATACAATCATATTCAAACACATGTAAATATATGGGAAGGGTTTTTTCATCACTTGTTTCTATAGAAAATTGGGTCATATGATAAAAAGTTCTTTGCAACTTATTCTTCTCACTCATCAACACATCTTAGCCATCACTCCAGGTCGGTAGATTTCTATGTAACTAATTCTCTTTAGTATTTACATAATATTCCATAGTGGAGAGCAGTCTATCCAACCATTTGTCTTGATGGATAGTGAGATTTAAACTAGATCTCACATTATTCAGCCATTCCCTATTGATGGGCATTCAATACCACAGAACAAAAGGATAAGTTACCCAATTTTTAAAGATAGCACAAAGATAATTCTAAAACTTGATAAATTAGGGGCACCTGGGTGGCTCAGTCAGTTAAGCATCTGACTCTTGATTTCAGCTATGCCCTGGTCCTAGGAGTTTCCGGTGGACGGAGAAATGAGCTTGTGCTTGGGAGGTAATCTCCTCACCAGCCAGGAAACAGAGTGACACTAGAGTGAGCAGACAGCTAGTAGATTTTGTTGAATATGTGAGGAGAGCCTAGCAGGGTTTTGATGGCCCTGGGTAATGATAACTCATCACCAGGAGCTGGACAGGCTACAGAAAATCTGGACCCCATGGGCTCATGAACTGGTGTCCCAGATGCCCAGGTATGGATGAAATGGTGTGCTTGAAGTCAATCCTGGAGCATGCTCAAGTATATCATCCCTGTATCCACTTTATGAGTAAACCCTGGTGGCACAGCATCTTACCCCTCCCATCTTTCAGCCCTGTCTCTCTGCTCTTTTTTTTTTTTTTTTAAGTTTATTTATTTTGAGAGGGAGAGATAGTGCATGTGCCAGCACAAGCAGGGGCCGGGTAGGGGGAGGTGGGCAGAGAGAGAGAGAGAGAGAGGAGAGAGAGAGAGAGAGAGAATCCCAGGCAGGCTCTGCATAGAGCCTGATGCAGCGCTCAGACTCAGGAACCCATGAGATCCTGACCTGAGCCAAAATCAAGAGTCCAACACTTAACTGACTGAGCCACCTAGGTGCTCTCTGCTCCCTTTACAGAAAAAGGTGGGTGCTGACCCCAACACCCTATTTACACACATATACCAAATTTCGGTGTTGTCCCGAAAATCAAAAATCGTATTTCTGATCTGCTTCGACATCCAACTTTCTGTCCCACAAGCCATGATTGGTCCGTTTTGCCAGTTTAGATAACTAGAAACAACTGCGCCTGAGTTCTTCCTTTGCTCCACTGCCAAATCTGAATACATGGACATCACCGTAATAATAATAGCTTCCATTTTTTGAGTGCTTACTATATACCAAGCTCCAAGGAAGGGCAGCCAGTAATTAAGGAGCAACTATTATGTGCCCAACACTGGACAAATATTGTCTCATTTAGCAGGCAATGACATAGTTCGCTGGGCACTACAGCCAACAAAATTCCTCATAACGATTTTCTTAGGGCTTCTAGTAAGCTGCCTGTTTAACAGTCCAGGAGCACTGTATTACTTTATTTAATTGCATCATTAATACACAAATACATTTCTGCTGTTTGAAATTTTTTGTAATGGAGATATATTAGAAGTGGAAAGTAAGGGGCTTCCTTAAACCTACACCACCATCACCACCAGCCCACCCCCTGCCCCATGATCTTTATATTTGTGTCATTTGATTTTCAACAATGCTGTGAAGTTAGTGTTATGGGTATTCTGATTTTACAGTTGAAGAAATCAAGGCCTGGCAATGTTTGATATCTTGCCTAAAGTCACTTAGCTGGTAAGTGGTGGGAAGGTGGCTGAGCTCCAGGGATGTGTGTGTGTCTTCCAAGTAGAGTCAGCTGGCCAAACTCAAGCCCAGTAATCACATCTCCTATTGTTTGTAATTGGGGCTTCTAAATTCGGCTCCCCAGAGCTCTTCTGGGTTAGAGAGTTAACACAGATTGCCAAGTGGGAAGCGACATAAGGTAATATCTGTACTTAGGTCTTCTGATCTATAAAACAGGGCAGAGGGCAATACTTAATCATATGTGTATGAGGGTTAGTGAAATAATATATCTAAGTCACCTAGAACAGGATCTGGCACCTAAAGGAGCTTGTAGAGACTTGGTGAATTTTCCATAACTGATCCTGTAACGAGGGATATAGTTTCTGTTCCCTCCTCTTACAGCACTGTTATCCAGATGGGAGACGGGAAGTTGCTGGGTATTTAGAGGCCTCTTCAGCAGGGTGCCCCAAGAGAACCCTCTCAGTGTCTTTTAAAATTGGGAAGTTCCTGGCTGTTACCAGTTACTCAGAAAATGCCCTTTCTGTTTTGCCAGCCACTGTACCCACTGCCATCCTGTTTCTCCTATCCAAGGATAGGAGTGCAGGATAAGAGAAGTGTGAGGAGAATATGGTTCCCTGCCCCAAGAGCGGCCTGAAGTGGGAGTAGGTGGCTGTGTACATTTTATCCTTGAGAAGGAGCCAAGGGAAGCATGGGGAACCTGGCTGGTGAACTACCATTCTTTCACAGCTGTAATTACCTCCTTCTTTTTTTCCACAGGGGCTAAACTGCGTAGTCAAGAATAGTAAGTCATCTGTTTTTGTTAGTCTTGTCATTGCCTTGTTAATAAAATGCTAACCCCATGCTGATCTCCGACAAGAGTGCTGCCAGTCCACTTTGTTTTGGGATAAGGGTTACAGCCCTCAGCAGGAGGTGCCCTTGGGAATCCAGGATGTGTGTACCTGTGCTTCCTGTCAAGAATATCCATTATGCAAAAGTCCAAAAGTGAGAATCAGAATTGTCATTTGGGTTTTGAAAATATTATCTGGGGTGCTGCCCTGGTGTATCTATAATACGATTTGATTTTCCAGAGCTTGTCACTGTCAGGTGAGAGACATCTGTGGTGTTGGTCCTGTTTTGTGTTTTATTTCAAGAAGGAGGCACATACTTCAAGTGTCTGTGCTAATTAGAGACCCCTGGCATATAAAATGAATCAACTTTTATCACTACCCCATCCTTCCTGTACTCCCATTTCACTGCTTTATCTCAAAACCAAGTTTCATGCTTTGTCTTCTCTCTTAACATGCCCTTTAGACTTCAGAGATTTGCAGCGACCCAGACAAGCTGGAAAGGGGTGGGGGCAGTGTGGTGAAGCCAAGAACCCAGCTAAGGGTCGCAGGCCCCTGAGCGTTTAAGATCTAGCTCTTTGGAGCCACTGCTGGCGCATCTTGCCTGCATGCCTCATTCTTTTGCAGTTTCTTCAGGTTCTTGCAGAACATGGAGGTCTCTAATTTTTGCTTTTTCTGGCTCCAGGTACCTGCCTGGATGACAGCTGGATCCACCTTCGAAATCTGACCCCTTCATCCCCAAAGGATGTCCAGGTCCACCTGGACTTTGTCCAGACCCAGCATGGAGACCTACTGCCTGTAGCTGGCATCAGATGGACCCTGCAGACAGATGGTGAGTGGGCATGTCAGATTCTGCCTGGGAGATTCTACCTACCTCCAGGTGAATCCACAGACTAGACCATACGGCTCTCCCACCAGACTCAGAATTGGGTTCCCAGTCCTATGCTCAGACATGAGGGCCCAGATTTCATGCTGAAAGGCTCTATCATTTCATGCAATACATGAATACTTCTTCAGCATTTTAGATATTAACCAATGATGGTATCTTCTCAACCCACCATCCTTCCTTCAGCCTAAAATCCTTATCACCCTGGAAAAGGAAGTCAAATGGTTAATTCTCTGACTGCAGTACCAAATATTTATTGGAAAATGGTAACACATTTGCCAGCCTGCTTTTCCTCTTAATTTAGGGGCTGGCTTTTTTTTTTTTTTTTTTTTTTAATCTCTGCTATACCCAACATGGGGCTCAAACTCACAACCCCAACCAAGATCAACAGTCACATGCTCTTCTGACTGAGCCAGCCAGCTGCTCCTAGGAGTTGGCATTTTTTAAAACAACACCCTTCCCCCAAAAAACCTTCTCCAGGGATAGAGAGTTGTATGACAGAACAAGAGCCAGCCCCACATTTGTGACCAGGGCCTGGGGGAGGTTATCCTCTTTATAAGTCTCCAGCCTCTGGTGCCTGCCCCAGCCTATCCAAGGATTGGGACAGCCATGTGTGACACCCGTGCCATGTTGCCAACATCCCAGCCACAAATTTGCACAGCCTTTGCCTCTAGCCCAGTATAAAGTTTCATTTGTCCTTGCCCAGCTGGGAGGTAAGTGTCAGCAAGGCAGGAGGCTAACTCAGGCCCAAGAGCGAGCAAAAAGTAACAGGAAGTGGAGGGTTAGGTACAATGTGCAGATTTTCTTTTAAGAGTGAGTAAGCATAACAGATGGGGAAGCACCACACCCCGCGGTTTGTGTTTGTTGATCTACATCTGTTTGTCTCCTCTCCTCCCTCTGGCCTGCAGCCAGCATCCTCTACCTGGAGGGTGCAGAGTTGTCTGTCCTGCAGCTGAACACCAATGAACGTTTGTGTGTCAAGTTTGAGTTTCTGACCAGACTGAAGCATCATCATAAGCGGGTAAGTGTCCGGCTCCAGAGTGGATTGTGTTCCTCTAGTGACAGTGAGGAACAGAACATGTTTCCGAAGACTTCCCAGACATACCCACCTGGCTTTTGCTTCCAACTGTAACTAGATGTTCATTGTAAAGAGAGTTGAATGGGAAGGACTTCCACGGCCCCACCTCCTGCTCTCTTTCTTTGTAACCAGGTTAACCTGGGGCCTGCCTCCAGGAAGAAACAGCTTTGCCCAGCCTAGAGAACCACTGTGGCTGGGGCACAAGCCAGTGAGTTCTGCAGCGGTTTCCGTTTATTTGGCTGCTCACTGCCCGATGGTAAAATGTTCATTCTCATTTAGTTTGCTTAAAGTATGGTCCTTGGCGGCATCCGCATGACCTGGGAACCAGTCAGAAATGCAGAATCTAGGGCCCCACTCCAGTCTTCCAGAATCAAACTGTAAGGGCGGGGCCCAGCAATCGGTGTTGAACAAGCCTGCCCAGTGATTCTGGTGTAAGCTCCAGTGTGCAAACTGCTGGTTGAAATCTGCAAAAGTACCTGTTTGCAGATCCCCTACAACCACAAGCAGCCAAGACAGATCCCTTCTCCTGTATGTAATTAGGACCCTCAAACTTGACTGCCAGGTGGATGGTGAGGACCACGTGCCTAGATCAAGTTAGAAGCAAACCGCCCCCCCCACCACCAACCTCTGTCCACCACCAGGATAGTTAGAATGAGAGGTGGAATCAATGCACATCATCTGCACCATCCAGAAAAAAAATATCTGCACACCTTCTGTTACCTGTACAACAAAGGTGCCTACAGATGCAGACTCAGTGGGGATCTGTAACCCTCCCTGTGCACTTTCCTGCTCCAGAACATTCTCAAGAGATCCCTGGTTTTCCCTTAAGGAGGAAGAGTCATTTAACAAATGGTGTTTAGCTGCCTCTTGGTTTTTTTGTTTTTTTGTTTTTTCACATATTGAATGATTCCATTCATATGAAAAGCCCAAAATAGGCAAAGGCATAGAACTGCCTCTTGTGTGCTAACTCTCCCAATAGCCCCAAGTCCTCTGGCTCAGCTCCCTGGCTCCCTTACGCTGTAGTTCTGGAGTTTGAGAGGGCTCACGATGGAGGAGGACTATTTTGGCTTTCCCCAGATTCTCTGGCATATGACACTACAGTCTACTGATGAGGGGCCAGACTTTTTTAAAATAGGCAGCAAAGACCAGAGGAAACAAAGAACAAAGAAATGCCTCCCTCTGATTTGGGATCTTGCTTTGGTGGTTGTTTTCTTCTCCCATTTCACTGATCTTTTGAGGGCGGGTGGGCTTGGAGTTCTTTCGGTGAGAAGTGTGAATGTGACCTTTCCAACCTCCCCTTCCTCCCTCTTTTCAGTGGCATTTTACCTTCAGCCACTTTGTGGTAGAACCTGGCCAGGAGTATGAGGTGACTGTTCACCACCTGCCCAAACCCATCCCTGATGGTGACCCAAACCACCAGTCCAGGAACTTTCCCGTACCTGGTAAGAGCGCCCTCCCAAGCCATTCCTTTCACCACTCAGCTCTTGGAGAAGAAACCAGCAGGTGGCTCAGACATCAGCCTCCCTGCTAAGCTGGACTGTGACTGCCATTACAGCATGTGATACCTACAGAATAAACAGATGCCACAGTTGGGGAGCTCCTGCCCAACTCCCCAACTCCTTCCCCCTAAAGGGTCAGAAGGACAAGCCACTCTTGAGAGAGTTTTAACTCCTGCTTCTAGTCTGGTTCCAGCTCTCGTCACCTTGCTCTGCACCTTTTTCTTTTTCATTCCCCACTTGTCCCCACCTGATTCTTCACCTTTTACCCCACATCCTACCTGCATTTATCCACCACCATCCCATGTGTGATACCGTCTCCTCTTCCCCCACTAATCCATCCTGCCTAAGAAGACTGCTGGGTTTATCTTCTAAACCTTTAATGTGTGTGCACCATCTATTTCTCTGTCGTCCCCAGAATCTCAGCCACAACCTACAACATTTCTCATTGTTCAAAGCCAACTACATATGGAAACCCAGCCCCCTTGAGGACAGGGTCTGGGGCTTGCTCAGGGTCTGCGCAATCTCCAGAACCACACAGTGCCTTGCATATAGTAGGTCATCAGGAAGTGCTTGTTAAGGATGATGACAGTCTTCTCCATTCCTAGAGCACTCCACATGGGCACATGCACACACACACACATACACACACACGATCTGCTTACCCTGCTTCATTTTTCTTCATGTTACCCATCACTCCCTGACATACTATCACCATATATTTGTGATGTTACATTATGCTGTTTGTTTTCATTGGTCTTTTCTACTGGAATGTGCTCTCCAGAGGGCAGGGACTCTATCTTATTCACCACTGTCTAAAACAGTGCCTGGCACAGATTGGGTGCTCAGTAAGTGCTTGTCAAATGTGTGAATCCCCCCAGTCCCCTCGCTTGTTCCTGCAGTAGACTCAGTGACTGTCAGTCTACAGCAATTCATACCTATCACATGTCTTCTTAAACCAAAGTGAAAATGATACAGTCAATGCCATTGGGGAAGGGAGGTTAGGAAGATGTTTCTGAAGCAGTGGTCCTCAAGGCAATCCCTGGGCCAGTGGCATCATCAAATTACCTGGGAGCTTGTTAGAAGTACAAATTTTCAGGACCCACCCCAGACCTGACTAAATCAGAAACTACCCATGATGATGCACAGGAAAGTTCGAGAAACACTGCTGTGGAGGAACAAAATGTTTCTGCCCCTGTCAAGAGTCAGAGGCAACCCACAGAGAAAGCTGGAGGTGGGAGGAGGATCCGGAGTGGGCTGAGATTCTTGGGTCACTCAGAGCAAGCTCAGGAGGAGTACAGTTGAGTCTGGAAGGTTCCCTGAGAGAGGAAGGAGGAGACAACCAGGTCAGCCCCCAGTTCTGTGGGACCTCTGGCTAATGGCAGCAATGCTGTCTGGGAACTGGCTTTGAAGGGCCCATCTTTGAAGCCTCCCCAGAAGGAAACAGGTTGTATCCCTGGTGTTGGGTGTCTGGAAGAGCAAACTTTCTAAGGCAGAGGCTTAGTTGTTTCACCTTTTTCTGGGTTGATAGGCTGCGAAGACCCCAGGATGAAGATGATCACACCATGCGTGGGCTCAGGTAACCACACCTGGCGGTCTTGCTGGGGGAGCTTTGCCCAGGAGCATACACACGCACGCATGCCCTCCCCTCACTCCCAGCCTGTGTCTGCGCCCTGACCAGGCAGCCTATGGGACCCCAACATCACCGTGGAGACCCTGGAGGCCCGCCAGCTGTGGGTGAGCTTCACCCTGTGGAATGAATCTACCCATTACCAGATCCTGCTGACAAGTTTTCCACACACGGAGAACCACAGCTGCTTCCAGCACACACTGATGGTGCCTGAGGTAATGTTTCCACTGTCCTGACCCCTCCAGTGTAGTACCATGCTGCCTCCCTCAGCCTCAAGTCTCCCTCCACTGTCAGGATAGAACCTTTGCCAGAAGCCCAGCGCTCAGTACCATGCTTAGTCAACCCCAATCCTGCGCATCTGTTTTTTTTCTTTCCTTCTGGTACGTGGTTGACGTAGAATCAGTTCTATGGTTGATCTTTCCTTTGTCTCTTATAGTTGATTCTGCAGTTGATAGAAATGTCATTGATCTCTGCCCTGCTCACCTCCCCCGTCCTTTTAGTTCTTCCTTCCCCACAGTGTCCTCTGTTCTTTTTGTTGTTGTTGTTGTTTTCCACCTATTCCAAAAAGGATCTGAATATTTTTAAATGTGGGTATTAAGACAAAGGGGAAATAAAGATGAGGAAGTAAGATGGAAGCAGGGTGCAGTTACTACTGAAAATGTGTGTCAGGCCGTTGGTTATGAACACAGATTGTCCCCACGATGCCAGCAGCCAAAGCAAAGAGAAATTCCAGTTACTAGATGTGTTCACGAATTAACAATGAACCAGTTGCCCTAGGGAAACATAGCCTTTCCTGGAACAGAAACCCAAGAAGCATTTGTGTGTGTGGCCTTCCTATGGGGCACAGTGGACAGCGATGCCAGCGTTCTCAGCAGCCACCTGCAGCACTTTCTCACCCGTCCTCTCCTCTCCCTACAGCCTGCGTACCAGGACTCCCGCCAGCGGTCCAATGTCACGCTCACCCTGTTAGATTCTAATTGGTGCTGCCGCCACCGAGTACAGGTGAGTGAGTGTAGTGTGCACAGGTGTGGGAGCACATGCACAGGTAGCACTCCTAGAAGGGCAGACTAGGAAAGGAGGGCGGCTCAGGGACTCGTGCTCTCTCTGAGGACCTGGCACCGTGCCCCACTGGGCCTCCCTGCCTGGTGAGACATCATGTCCACCTTCCCCAGCCCTTTCTCCCAGATTCACCTGGCCGGGCTTCTTTGGCCCCTGTAGCTGATGGGCGATCTGTCCGACAGCACAGGGAGGTCCTGGAGCAACCAGCCAGGTGTGTGTCCTCAAATAGCCTGCTGGCGAGAAAGCATTAGTAGAGGACCCCAAGTCTCCCCAGCATCTCAGGATCCCTCTCTCTGCTCTCACAGATCCAGCCCTTCTTCAGTAGCTGTCTAAACGACTGCCTCAGACACTCCATAACTGTACCCTGCCCGGAAATTCCAGATCCTCCAGGTAGGAAGTTTATGGCTGCTCTGGGGCATTTTAGGGGGTGAGTGTGAATGAAGTCAACACCTTGAGCTGAACCCTGACCTGGTTCTAAGGGTGGGGGCGGAGTTTAATTTTACTTAGAGTTACTCAGGCCTGCAATGCGGGGCTCTAAAGACACTCCTGGGTTGGACTCCTGACTGCCTTTCATTAGCTATGTAGCCATGGGCAAAATACTTAACCTTTCTGATCTTCAACTTTTGAGACTGAAAAAAACAGGAATTGTTACTGTCAGAGAGTTACAGTTATGGACCATGTACTGAATGAAGTGTTTTACCATGTCCACTTTCAGTCCTCACAAATTGTGACTCTTCATACTGTGAAGCAGAAGGTCCTTTCCGCAGGTTCATAGATGAGGAAATAGAGGCACAGAGATGTTCAGTAACTTGTCCAAGATCACACACCAAGGAAGTGGCGGAGCTTCGGCTTCTGGCCCGAGGGCCAGAAGCTCGGCAGCCCGTTCCCTCCCCCTGCACCGATGCCAACTTCCCACTCATAAGCCACCCACCCCCTAGCATGTGGCTACAGCCAAATGCAGACCAGAAAGCAGCAGACATTGCATTGGCCTGGAGGAGAACCTAGCCTCCCGGTTGAGAGTTGGGTCATCTCTTAATAGACCGACAACTTGGGTGTTCCATGTGGATGTTTTCACTCAGTTTACTGGGCATTTGGAGTGCTAGTGCAGGGCCGAGGTCACTGCCAGGCCCTCAGTGGGGGCAGTGATGGTTCTTGTGGTCACTGCTAATAACTAAGAATACTGTTTTCCCTTTGTTCTCACTGCAGTCTCAATCGCAGGTAAGCCCCACTCTCCTTCCCGTAGCGCTGTAGGAGTCCGCAGGGGCCATTCCCCAGGGGCCACGTGAGACGTCCCTGACTGAGCCTTGGATGGAGCCAGGCAGACAAGGCTGAACCAAGAGGCCAGCCCAGGGGTGGAGATCATCACTGTGTCATGGTGCAGGCCAGAGTGGACAGCCCAGGGGCTGGGCCCGGGGGCTGGGGGAGCTTAGGGCTGGCATAGCAGACCCCCTCTGCTACATCACTCATGCTGTTCTGCTTACCACAGACTATATACCCCTGTGGGTGTACGGGTTCATCACGGGCATCTCCATCCTGCTGGTGGGTTCCGTCATCCTGCTGATCATCTGCATGACCTGGAGGCTACCCAGTAAGGGGCAGGGGCTGTGGGGGTGGGTCATGGGGTTTTCCCCTCTGTTCCTCTCTTTATTCCTATGTCCCCTTCTTTCTGCTGCAGTCTCTGTAAGGCTGTACTAGGAGGGCACCCTTCAACCCCAGTCTGAAGAACAGAACTTGCCTCTTTTAGGCCACACCAAGCTCAGTTGTCAAGAACTCAGCGTGCAGGAAGGCTGCCCTGGGCTCAAATACCAGCTCCACCACTTACTACCTGGGCAAATTACTTAATTCTCTGAGCCTCAGGTTCCTCTTTTATAAAGTGGAATTTATAAAGATACCCACATCGTAAAACAAATATAAGGATGACATGAAATAATGTTTATATATGAATTCTTAGCATAGAGCCTGGCACATATTTGCTCAACATATGTTAGCTATAATTATATTTATTGCTACTAAAATTAATACCATTAAAACAAACTGGATGGAAGGAGCTAGGGTAGAATTTCCCTGCATCAGACATGATCAGCCAAGCAGGTGGGAGAACCTGAATGACTCCATCCTGCAGCCCCCAGACTTGTACATCCTAGGTCAGGGAGAATGGTGAAGGGGCAGCATGGTATGAAAAGAAGGCTCTGGGTAGACCCAGAACGTACAGGTGTGGGTCCCAGCTCTGCCTCCCTGCTTTGCAGGCATAGGCAAATTGCTTAACAAACCCTAGATTTGATCTTCTCTTCTGTAAAATGGGATAACACCTCCCCCTCAGGGGTGTGTGAGGATTGAATGATCTGGCCAAATTCTGAGCAGGAGAGAACAAGGGCCTTTAGCCTAGGGGCTCAGCCTTTCCCTGCCACCCCACCCCCCACCCCCTCCGCATTGGGACCGGGCCCTTCCTTCAGTAGTCTGGGAGCTGTTTCCACACATTCAAGTCTCGTCAGGAGTAGGTTTTATTAATTATTATTTATTGTGTGATGGGAAGAACACCAGACCAGGCACTGGAAGACCCAGTGAGAGAGCTCTTCTCCACAGGATTGTTGGGAGGGTCAAATAAGTTAACATCTCTGCAAACACTTTATAAACTGTAAAGCTCCCTACAGACACCAGAGAGGCTTTTGCTTCATTTCTGTTGTTGCACTTCTGACCTTTTACTGAAGTGCCCCACGCCACACTGACACGAAAGGACACACGAAGAAGAAGACATGAAGGAAAGTTCACTCATTTGACTATCTTCTGGTAGTTCTGGGAAAGGGCCCAAAAGGTAGGGATTGAAATGAAGGTTCTGCATGTCTTCCTTGGCCATCGGGGGTTCTGTTCACCCTGCCATGTCACTGGGGAGCCGACTCCTGCACCACAGCTTCCCTCTTTGTAGCTCAGGGGGAACAGTTGCTTAAGAATGTTGTTTCTCTTCCTCACCTCAAAAATACTAGGAGGAAATGTTGTAAACCGGCCTGGTGGGGGCTACTTCTGGAGATGTGTTGTAAGCCTCTGGCAAGGACACTTCTGAGGAAGAGGCTTTCCCTGCAGTGGGGTGTTTCTCAGAAGCAGCCCAGCTGTGGAGAGGAGAGGAACCAGGGCTACAATGAGGGATGTGGGTGGAACTCCCAGTCACCACTCTGAGGGTCCCTGCTGGGTCAGTGCTGCCAAGTGCTTGTGACCCCTGCTGACTATGTTCAGTGTGCCAGACACTTCACATATACAGTCTCATTTAATCTGTGCCACACAGACCCATTTTACAGAGGAAGAAACTGAGTTTCTGAGGCATGGGTAACTTTCCCAGATCTCACAGCTGTTCGTGGCTGACCTGGGATTCACACCTGAGCGACTCCACATAGCACGGGGTCCTGCAAAGGCCCTGAAACATCTAATAACTGCCCTCCCTTATCATTTGCTCTGTGTCAGGGGTGTGACAGCATGCCATCAGGTGCCCTTGTGAATTGGTCCCTATTTCTCTTCCAAGAGAGCTGCTCCAGTGTATTTTTGTTTCTTTCAGGGTCTCGTGAAAAATACGGGAATGACACCAAATGTACAGGTCAGTATTTCCTGGTGTGGGTGGCCTCTGTTTGGTGTGTTTTGCTGTCAAAGGCTTGATGGAGGGTTCTCTTGAGAGACATGGGTGGGTTGCCTTCTGCATTTTAACTCCTGAGCTCCTTCAGGAGACCTCCCCGTAAGAGGACCTGCTTCCTAGTACCACCACACAGAGGGGACCTCAAATAGCAAAGCTAAGATAACATTTTTTAAATCACTTGGACAAAGAAGGAAGGGAAGGGACCATCTTTTATAAAAAGAGGTCCTACCTATAACAGGTATTTGTATTCCATAGGCAGGCCTTTGTGTCTCTTTTTCTTTTTAAAGTATCGGCTAAAGGCCAGATAGGAATCTTGAGAAAGAAATTCACTGTCCCAGAAGGGGTCAAATTGTGATTCTTTTCAGGCAGCCAAAATGGGCGAAATAGCAACATTGGCTTATTCAGAGACCTCAGTTGCATTACTTCGGCTAGGGAGCCAATCTCTTCCTGGTCTAGGGTACTCCTGGCCTGACCCATTAGGAGTTCTGCCCCTGGCCTGTGGTTTGAGGATCATTGCAGATGCACACCTGAACCTGTGGGCCTGGTTTTCCTTGTTTCCCTCAGATGTCCTGCCCAAGAGCAGCCTGACGCCCCCACCCCTGAAGCCCAGGAAGGTCTGGATCGTCTACTCAGCTGACCACCCCCTCTACGTGGATGTGGTCCTAAAGTTCGCCCAGTTCCTGCTCACCGTCTGTGGCACCGAAGTGGCCCTCGACCTGCTGCAGGAGCAGGTCATCTCAGAGGTGGGGATCATGACCTGGGTGGGCCGCCAGAAGCAGGAAATGGTAGAGACCAACTCCAAGATCATCATCCTGTGCTCCCGAGGCACCCGCGCCAAGTGGCAGGCCATCCTCGGCTGGGAGGAGCCTGCTGTCCAGCTTCGGTGTGACTGCTGGAAGCCTGGGGGTGACCTCTTCACAGCGGCCATGAACATGATCCTGCCAGACTTTAAGAAGCCAGCCTGCTTCGGCACCTACATTGTCTGCTACTTCCGTGACATCAGCAGTGAGAGTGATATTCCTGACCTCTTCAACATCACTCCCAGGTACCCACTCATGGACAAATTTGAGGAAGTTTACTTCCGAATCCAGGACCTGGAGATGTTTGAACCCGGCCGGATGCACCGCGTTGGGGAGCTCACGGGTGAGAACTACCTGCGGAGCCCCAGTGGCTGGCTGCTGAAGGAGGCCGTGGAGAGGTTCCGGGAGTGGCAGGCTCAGTGCCCTGACTGGTTCGAGCGCGAGAACCTTCGCTCCGCAGAGAACCAGGACCTCCCATCCCTGGATGAAGAGGTGTTTGAAGAGCCTCTGCTGCCACCGGGAGGAGGGATCATCAAGCAAAAGCCCCTGGTGCAGGAACCTGCCTCCGAGGGCTGCCTGGTGCTCGATCTGCGCGTCTGTGAGGAAGGAAGGGGAATGTCCCGGCTGGAACCTCAAGTTCAGCCCCAGGGAGAGCCGGCAGCCCTGACGCTCCAGACAGAGGTGTTCCCTGTGGAGGAGGCGCCTCCAACTCAGGCAGTACAGCCTGTCCCTCAAGCCACCGGGAGCAGCACAGCCAGCCGCTTGGCCGTGGTAGAGGGAGATGAGGCTTGGCCACTGTTAGAGGGCCACGGCCCTCGGAGGAACAGCATCCTCTTCCCCGTGGACTCAGAGGACCCGCCCCTCTGCAGCACGCCTAGGGCATCGCCCAACCACCTTCCGGAAGACGTGAGGGAACAGCTTGAAGGCCTGATGTTCTCACTCTTCCAACAGAGTCTGGGCTGCCAGGACCAGGAGGGCTGGGAGAGCGCCGCAGCAGCCCTCAAAGACCTGTACGCTCCCTGTGAGGATGGGCAGCGACAGTCAGTGCAGTCCGACCAGGGCTACATCTCCAGGAGCTCCCCGCAGCCCCCTGAAGGACTCCTGGAAATGGAGGAGGAGGGAGAAAAGCAGGACCTGGGGAGGTCGGCCAAGCAGCTCTCGCCTGAGGACCTAGAGAGCCTGAGAAGCCTCCAGCAGCAACTTTTCTTCCAAGAGCTTCAGAAGAACTCTGGCTGGGACGGTGTGGAGCCTGAGATGCCATAGGGCCTCCTTAGACCCCGAGTGTTGGGAGAAGGGTGCGTGTATGTACACAAGTGTGCACATGAGTGTCTGTATGTATACATATGTCCGTGTGTGAAATGTTTGCCTTTGAAGTGTTAACCTCTTGATCCCTGGGCATCCCCCTTAATTTTCTTTGTCTGACCCTCTGGTCATGATGTCTCTTCCCCACAAGAATCCACAGCCCATTCCCAGGAGCTAGTGACAAAGTGTCCTTGAGTCTCCACCATTCATTCATTCGTTAATTCTTTCATTCATTCAGCATTTATCTTGCACCTCTTATGTGCCAGGCATCTGAGATACAAAGGTAAATTGCAGGAGATACTGGCCCCAGCCACGGAGGGGCTTAACATCTAGTGAGAGCAACAGATTAGCAAACAGGATGGTCATGAGCGAAGTAAGGCCATTGTAGAGGTCTGCCCAGGGCTATGAAAATACAAAGAAGGGAAACCTGGGCCAAGACACTGTGGTTGCAGAAGGCAGCAGGTGGGGTGAGGGCTGGAGCAGTAAGAGAAGTGGTGGAGAGGCAGCTAGAGCCCCAGTTGGAGAAGGCACGTGGGCCAGGCTGGGGTTTGGGACATCAGCCCTGTGGCCTGGGATGCCTTTGATATGGGAAGCTGCTGCTCTGCAGAGAAGGAGGCTGAGGACCAGACATACCTGAAAGCCACCTCAGCTCAGTTTTGAAAAGAGACAGGATGGAAATGTGTGGTGTGAAACCTAACAGCATTCAACGGGGAGAAAAGTCTGAAATCCTGAGCCCCTGTTTTGGCACTCAGTCAAAGACAGGGTCTTTAGGGACTGCGTGAGCGGGCCCCTGGGCAGCAGCCCCCCATCCGCACACCTCTTGCCCCCCGTGAGCACAGGAAGCACCAGAGCTGGGCGCCCAAGACTGAGTATGAGATACGGACTTCACATCAGGGTGGGCAGAGAGGGGCAGGGCAGGAGTTAGAGGGCTGGCAGAAGCAGGCCTCTTTGAGGAGAGAGGAAAGTGTACCACTCTGTCTTTAAAAGTCTGAGTTGGTTCAAAGAGGAGAGATGCTAAGGCCCAGTGTTTGAAGAAGTGTTTCCTGAAAGTGCCTCCTTTGGAGAAACTGAAGGCTTTGTCCCTCTGGGGTCCTGGCAAGCACACTGGGATGCCATCTGCCCCTGGAATGGAGTCACAGCTCCAAGGTTCAGTGAAGGGGTGAGGATTCTGGCACATAATGGGAAACCAAGTATCACAGGTTACCTGTGTGTATGCCACACCCATGCATATGTGTGCACAAAAGGAAGATTATCAATAAAAGAATGAATAAATGTGTTAACTCTGGTTAGAATTCTGGGTAGTTACTTTGAGTTCCATGTTACTATGGGTCAAGAGTTCCTAGCCTAGCTGTAGAGTCCTTTCCAGTGGTGCGATTTCACCTCATAGTGGCAGCGGCATCAGGCCTAAGTCCCAGACAGAGTGTGGCCCGTACACAGCCTGACAGCAGGACCAGGTAAGGTGTCTGTGCACCTCCAGAATACTTACATTGATACCTAATCCCCAGCGTGACGGTTGTGGAGGGACAGGTGATGAGGTCACGTGGATGGAGCCCCAGACTTCCTCCCTTCTGCCACGTGAGGGCACAGCAAGATGGTTTGTGAACCAGGAAGCATGCTCTCACCAGACACCCAATCTGCCAGCTCCTTGATCTTGGACTTGCCAGCCTCTAGAACTGTGAGAAATAAATTTCTGCATTTATAAGCAGCCCAGCCTATGGTGTTCTGTTAAAGCAGCCCTAACAGACTAAGAGAGAAGGGAGAAAAGGAACTGAGTTCTCCCAGCTGCCAGCCTCTCAGGCTCCATCTCTCCTCCCATAAGCTGGGTCCAGATGCCTACCAGCCTGTGGTGTTTCCCCAGCTTCTAGGAAGCATTAAATGTGCAGAGTGTGGAATACCACCGTGGGCTCTTCCTTGCTGGAGCCAGGGCTCTCTGTGGTGGCAGAATGGCCCTAGCCAGTGTAGTGCTGGTGCCCAGAAGACATTCCCATTTGAATTGCATTCCCCACAAACCTTGAATTCTAGCTCTGCTGGCCTCTGAGGCTAAAATGTCCTCAATTAGCATTGTTCACTAAGTCCTGTTTATCTCCAGGGCTGCTACTTTTCTTCCTAACAGCTTTGTTGAGATACGATGCACATACCATACCATTCACAGCTGCCCCCATGCAGTTCAATGGCTTTTAAGAGTTCAGACTTCAGCAACCATCAGCATAATCAAGTTTAGAACATTTTTCTTACCCCCAAAAGAAATCGAAATCTAGCACTCCTTAATCCTCACCCCAACCTCCCTAAATTCCTCATCCCTCTATAGATTTCTCCATTTTGGACATAACATGTAAGTGGAATCATGAAGTCCCCAGGCTTCACCCTTTCTTTAATGTTCTTCCCTGGCTCCTCCCCTGTTCCCTGCCCTACCCTAAAGCCCAGTCTCATACTGGTCTTTCCAGCATAAATGCTGGAAATTCTGTCAACCTGTGGTGTCTGCTGTCAGCCAAATGCCAAGAGCTTCAAGAGCATGTATAAATAAAGCCATGCCTTTCTTTTCATACTATTCTGAAACATGGCTAATAAAATCCTACTTCACCCAGAAACACCATTCCAAGAACAGATGTCCTCCAAGCTGTGACTTTCCTACCACTCAGGCCCTCTCCTAAATAGAGTGCAAAAGTGGCTCAAGTGGGTGGGAGGACCCACAGTCAATATACAACCGAAGCCTGCAGTGGAGTAGCTGTGACTGGTGTCCGGCCCAAGTCTGCATGCTTGCACCAGGCCAGCTTCCAACTTCCAAGTGGACTTGCCTGCTGTCTTGTTCCTAGTTTAAAAAAAAAAAAAAAAAGAGGCAGTAGGGATGATTAAATGGTGATGTAGACATTGTTCAATACAGTGCTTTCCAACTCAGCTTCCAAAACCAGTTTTTCTTTTCTGCTTAGGAAGGACCTCAGAGGTGTCCAGGCTTTCAGGGAGTTGTTAGTCACTTAAACATCCATTCAGCAGTTTGAGCTGGGATCTCTGCATGGCAGGCTATGATGGATTTTACTGATTTTCTGCTTATCTTTGAATATTAAATAAGGCATAAGGGAGAGGAAGATGTACTTACAATGCAGTGGAAAGTTTTAATCCTGTGTCCTTTAGCTTTGCAGTTGGTGCGCTCCCGTCCCAAATACACAAGGGCAGTGCCAGGTGCCATTCTGCCCCAGCGTTTCCTGAAAAGACCTGTCAGTTAAGGGCCACAAGACACAGGCTGCTTCAGGCTGTGCAAGAAAGTAAGGGCCCAAGTATGCGTGAGCTTAGATTAAAGCAGAGCTGGTATTCCAGCTCCAGCTGTGGGTCTCAAGCCAGGGATCTGGAAAGAGATTTTTTTTTTTTAAGTTAGTTACGGAGAACAGGGGAAGGGCAGAGGGAGAGAGAATTTTTTTTTGAGGGGGGGTGGTGCAAGTGAGTGAGGGGCAGAGAGAGAGAGAAGCAGGGCTCACCTGAAGCAGGGCTCGTGCTCACCCGATGCAGGACTCGAACTCCTGAACCATAAGATCATGACCTGAGCGCAAATCAGATGCTTAACTCACTGAGCCACCCAGGCGCCTGAGAGGTTCTTTAAAAAGAGGCAACCCAGGGGCACCTGGGTGGCGCAGTCGGTTAAGCGTCCGACTTCAGCCAGGTCACGATCTCGCGGTCCGTGAGTTCGAGCCCCGCGTCAAGCTCTGGGCTGATGGCTCAGAGCCTGGAGCCTGTTTCCGATTCTGTGTCTCCCTGTCTCCCTGCTCCTCCCCCGTTCATGCTCTGTCTCTCTCTGTCCCAAAAATAAATAAACGTTGGAAAAAAAAAAAAAAAGGCAACCCAAGGGCTGGTTAGCCCAAGGTTAACTCAAGTCTGGAACCCTGGCTCTGCTGCTTGCCAGCCATGTGGCTTACCAAGTAATCCTCCTTAGGTCTCAGGCTGCAGGATGTGCATCAGGGGCTCCTACCTCATAGAGGTCTTGTGAGGAGTGGCTGGAACGTGCATGTGAATCACTTGGGTGTGTCCTGCACACAGGAGCACTCAGTAGTACATGATAGTACTCAGTACACAGTAGTACTCAGTATGTGGTAGTACTTAGTACACAGGAGAAATAAGTACATGGTAATACTCAGTACATGGTAGCCATCACACCATCCAGGTGTTGCTACCCCTACCCACTGCTGCTCTTGTGAGGAGTCCAGAGGCTCCCTTAGGTCTCATCGCCTCTTAGCAAGGAGCACTCTGACCTGATTTGGGTCAGAGCAGTTTAGGAACCTCACTGTTTAGCTTCTCTTCTGTTGCTATGGCTTTCTCACTATAGTGTTTGCTTTTTCAGATTACAAAAGTAATATCCAATATTCTTTATTATGAGAGAATATAAAATAAAGCAACTGCCCCCAGCCCGTGGGTACAGGCTGCAAAGTTGGGGTGCCCACTCATGGCCTCCCACATCACTCCTAAATGGCTTCAAGGTCCATCTTCTTGCTTTTGGTCTCCCCTCCAGCTCTCCATGCCCTGCTGCCTCCCCCAGATCTTGGCACTCGGTCCACATTCACATCCTGTCCATTTAGGTTGGTTAAGACAGGTGAGCCAGCCTTGTCTGTTAGAGGAACATGGAGTCCCCTCTCTCGTGACTTGAAGGATACCAAGAGTTCTTTTTTTTTTTTTTTAATTTTTTTTTTCAACGTTTATTTATTTTTGGGACAGAGAGAGACAGAGCATGAACGGGGGAGGGGCAGAGAGAGAGGGAGACACAGAATCGGAAACAGGCTCCAGGCTCTGAGCCATCAGCCCAGAGCCCGACGCGGGGCTCGAACTCACAGACTGCGAGATCGTGACCTGGCTGAAGTCGGACGCTTAACTGACTGCGCCACCCAGGCGCCCCTCAAGAGTTCTTGTTCAACATGCCCCCACTCCCGACACCCCAGTTCCTAGATTCCTTTCCTCGGAAGAGTAGTCCCTTAGGCTGTTTACTGGATTCTTCCTTTCTGATTAGAGAGGAAGAAGATAGATACAATAGTGACCTGAGAAGAGGAGAGAGAGCAGAAAGGAATGAGGCACAGGTGGCTGGCCCCCTACTTTTGCCTGCACCCTGACATGGGTGTCCCACTAGTGGACTTTTGCTCAATGCCTCTCTCTTGGGACTCACACAGAATATGAAAACCAGCCCCTGCTTTTTAGCCAGACCATTCTGAAGCTTTAATAAGGGAAAGTTGAACTTAATTGACAGCTAAGTCTGTAGGCTGCCTGGGGTAGTGAATATCTGGAAAGCAGACAGACCTGGGTTCAAATTTGGATTCCCTTCTCTCTTTTTTTTTTTTTTTAATGTTTATTTGAGAGAGAGAGAGCACAAGCAGGGGAGGGGCAAGAGAGAGACACACAGAATGTGAAGCAGGCTCCAGGCTCTGAGCAGTCAGCCCAGAGCCTGATGCAGGGCTCGAACCCACAAACCGAGAGATCATGACCTGAGCTGAAGTCAGACGCTTAACTGACTGAGCCACCCAGGGGCCCCTGATCTGGATTCCCTTCCTGACTCTAGTGTGGTATTCAGCAAGCTACTTTATCTTTCTGGGCCTCAGGAAAATAGAGATAAGGCTCCCTTGGAGATGGCTGTGAGGATGAAATGGGCTGCTGTGCAAGGGCCTGACTCAGGCGAGCACAGGGCATGTTCCCAGGTTCTTCCAGAGGGCCGGAACTTCAGGGTCAGACTCAACCCCTCAGGCAAGGCCTGAGTGAGACCTCAGCCCTGCCCACTCTGAATATACTGCCCATTCATATGCCATTTCTCATTTTCACAAAGATGTTTTCATATATGTTCCAGTTGACCAAATGGGTAAGAGCTAGCTTGCCTAACTATGAGAAATGTGTAAATATTTATAACATGCTTAGTCAAATTAATCATCTTATTTTACATCTAGATTTAGGAACAAATGAAAACATGATCTTATGTTTTTGTCATTATTTTATATGTAAATTTTGTCCCCCATTATGATTATAAATATCTTGAGGAAAAGGACCATTTTTGCATATGCCACCTCATTTAATTATTACCACAGCTTTGTGAGATAATATTGCTCCTGTTGATGAAAACCTTCTGGGAGGTGAGGTAAGTGCCCACAGCCTCAGCTAGAACAGAGAGCAAGCCAAGGGCCAGGCCGTTCCCATGCTCTGATTTTGCCTCTTTCACCCTCTGGGTCCAACCACTGTGTAGCCTTTGGAATGGCCAGAAGCATCATAGGGCAACACAGAGTGGCTATATCTATGCTAAAAAAAAATCTATTATTTTTGTGCAGACTCAATGTTCTGTCTTAGACTTCACAGTCCCCTTTGTGTTTGTTTGTTTGTTTTTTAAAGGCCTTATTCTTCTCATTCATACGTAATTCATGCCTTTGGCTGAGGGAAGAGTAATAGAGGAGGACAGAGTACTTAAACATAAGTTTCTCAATCTTTCTTTTGGCAAGTTATTCTTAGAAATGGGAGTGAAAGCCCCAAATGGCTGGGGAAATCTCTCTCAGGCCAAGCGCCCACCTGAGTTAGCTCTGCCTACAGAAAGCCTGGCTAGACACACCCCAGGTCAAGGCCAAAACCACACTGCCTCTCTGAATAGCATGCCAACCACCCAGAAGGAAATAGCAAAGGTGTACCCACGACGTTAACATAAGCCTATAAAATGATGACAAATGTCACAGTGACATTTAAGAATTTAGTAAGGAAACCAGGACAGGAAAGATCTTAAACAAACCACACAGGAAGCTTGTCACAAGTCTCAAGGCTTTTTTTTTTTTTTTTTATTTTCAGAACAGAGGCTGGTTTTATTTTTAAAAAGAGAAAGGGGGAAAAAACGTGATAAATGCTAGTGAGCTGCCGCTTCCCTTCTTCCAGGCTCTACCAGCCAGCTCTCCTCCACAAAGACACATAGAACCAGAACCAGGGCACATTATAGCAGAACAGCCTTTACAGAGGGTCTAGTCCAACCCCCTTTTAAAACAGATACGGAGTCAGAGGCTCAGATCAAGAGCATGCCTTACTTGCACAAATGTTAGAGGCAGTCTGAATTCTGAACCCAGAGTACTTTTCTGTGAACTATACTGCCAGCACAAGCCTCAGGAGACAGTGCACCTTATCTTTATTTAGACCCATGGGAAACATCTCCAGTTTGACCCCCCACTAAAGATGCCCCTAGAAAGCAAGAAAAATGAAACTTTAGGGTTTTTTTCTTGTTGAGCGTGGGGCAAGGAAAGAAAGTAAAAGGACTCAAGAAAGAAACACCAGAAGGAAGGGGTTGACCCCTGAGCACAAAGTGCTTGCACCAGATGTTTGAAAGAGAATGTCCAGGGGTGAGTGGAAGGGGGGAGGGCAGCAGACAGAGCCTGAGCAGGCCTGGCCTCTGCGATAATTGGCCCAGGTGCCATAAATCTCTTGTCATATCTCGGGAAGTGGTAGCTCATTGGAACCTATCACAGCCTCCCACAGAAAACTCAACAGCACTCAGATTTTACAGTCATTCAGCGGGAGACCACCATCCAAACAGGAGAGAGGGGTGGGGCAGGGGCCAGCCAGGGGCTGGCCATGGCTCAGACACAGAGCCCTTTCACAGTCACTGAGATTAGGTAGCAGAGAGAGCAACGCTGGAGAGAGGATATGGGGACCCAGGGAGCAGCCATGGGGGCCCACCCAGGGTCTGGGCCCAGAACTTCAAGCACAGGGAATTTAAAGGGAGAGGATTGGGGTAAGAGGGGGGAGGGGGAGAAGGCAGAAAAAAAAAGATTCGTTGTAAAATCCAACTAGCTAATATTGGACCTGGTAGGGTGAGGGGCTGGGAACACAGATAATACATTGAGTGTAAACATTTTTCCTCCATCGTCCCCCACTGTGACAGTAGGGGAGGCTCAGAACTCTGCTCAAGCCATCAGCCTCTCTGTCTCTGTCTACATGGACAGATGTCTTCTGTCAACAAACTTCCAAGTTGAGAGAGAAGGGCCCCAAGTGAAAAACTGAGGCTCAGAAAGCAAGTGACATGTCACTCAAAGCTAGTGAGTGACAGAGTCAAAACTACAGTCCGTGACTTCTAGTCTTTTGTCCAGGGTTCATTAAACCACACAAGACTTCTCAAGCATAAGAAGTTGGGGAGGGGAAAACAAAAATTCTTATAGCACCACCCCATCTTATTTTGGGGTGGAAGAAAATGAGTATTTCCTGGCCTTGCTGCCAGCTGCCCTCCTGCACTCTTACCTCCCCTAAAAACACTTATCCTGCCTCAAAGATTCCAAGAGTGAGGTCCCACGTAGAGAGTATAAGTGGGCAACCCCTGGGTGTCCCTCATCATCAACCTCAGCGAGAATACTAGGGAGGAAGGCAGGGCGGAGGTAAGATTTGCCCAGCCTCTCTATGCAGCCTGCCTTCTCCGTAGAAATTCTCTTAACCAGAGCCGAGGATGAAGGTCATCACCACATTTTCTGATACACACCAGGCTTCCTAGAGGAAGGACAGATGGGGAATTGGATTTCCTTGAGCCGATGGGAGCCCCAACTTCACATCTATCCAGGAACCCCACCAAAGCTTTTGTTCTGAGCCAAGATCTGACCCAGGCAGCAACAAACCTCAGGAAGGATAAGAGTTCCAGGTGCAAAGGGAAGGAGACAGGGAGAGCAAGCCAATGGCTGATACTCCACAGACCCTGTAATAAGACTGGCACCAAACCCCAGCTGGATCCAGTGGCCATGTTGAATGCAACTTCTGAGTATTTTGCCTTTATTTTTTGCAAGCAGCATCAGCACATGATGCTACAAAAGTTGAAAGCACGGAGGTAGAAATGCTCACTCACCCAAGAAAGGGTGTGGTTTGGTCCTTAGAGTAGGGACCCTCTCCTCCCCAAGCTGAGAAGAGAGGAGTAGAATTGAGGAAGGTCCTGGGTGAGCTTCTCCCTCGGAGGAGAGCAACTGGGCAACTCCCAGGAGCCCAGCTCTTTCTGGGAATTCAGGGCCACAAATTCAGGTAGCAATGAGGAGAGTGGTCATATGTGTGGTGGGGAGGGCAGGGCCTCCCAGATCTACTGATTGCAAGGGGTCACAGTGTGGACACAAGAAAACAACACTATACACACAGAGACAAACACAGACTTTGCATCTACTATCTGGGGGAAAAAAAATCCAATAGACACATCAGGGGAACAGTGGATTCCGGGTCAGTTTCAAGGCATGGGACAGTGACCACTAACCACAGCCTATAAGAAGCTGGCACTTCCAAGCAAGAGGGAAGGCTTAAGGCCCAGCACCCCCTGCCTGGGCACCACCTTTACTCCATGCTCCCCCACAATGGACAGGAATTAGGATGGCAGTGGGAAAAGCAAGAAGCAGAGGTATCCAGCCCCCTGGAGGCTAGATTAGAGTAGGATATGGAGAAGGGAGAATCGAGTAAGTGGACCTTCCTCCTTCATCATTAGCGGCTGGTCTCCCTCCAAGCAGTCTTGACTCACAGGGTGCAGAAGGGACACACTGGCCCTTAGCCCTATTGACAGTTACCTTTTCCAAATAGAGCCTGATCAAATCTGGGTGAGAGAAGGTCAGAGGATAAGGGGCTGGGGTCTCTCAAGCCCAAAGTAAGCCCCTCTCCTTTATCCCTCCTCAATTCTGGGAGGCCACTGCCAGGGTATTGACATAGCCATGGGCTCCTCCCTCATTCTCCGAGATGCAGTGGCCCAGCTGAGAGACTCCCTGAGGTGGTGGTGGTGGTGGCGGCGGCGGTGGGGCAGAGGGCGGAGCGCCATAGCCCCCTCTCCCCCGACTGGGGGAGGCCCGACTCCCCCGGTCCCAACAGCCCTCTAGGGCTTCCAGGCCTCGGCAGCCTAGGAAGAAGAGGTTCTTGAGCATGAAGATGGAGAGGGGCTGCTGGTAGCTCACCACCAGGAGGCAGCGCAGCGCCAACAAGGGCACGTCCACCAGGCAGCCACCCAGCAGTCGCAGAAGGCGGCTACAGCTGCCCGGCCCTGAAGCCTGGCCCCAGGACGAAGCTGCCGCTGCGGCGTTGAGCTCGTAAAGCCAGAGCACCGGCGAGGAGAGGGTGAGGAAGTAGACGGCGATGAGCAGGTAGCGCAGGTGCGCGGGTAGCGGCACGCGGCCTTCCAGCATCAGCTCCACCAAGGTGAAGCTGTCGAGCAGGTCCAGACACGTGCCCAGGAAGCAGCCGGCGGCTCGGTGCTGCTGGGGCTGCAAGAGTAGGGGTCCCGCCGAGCCAGGGGGGGCTCCAGCCTCGCTGATGGCCCGCACCAGGCTGTAGAGCAAGGGCACGGACAGCGCCATGGTGATGCGGAAGCCCGTGGTGCCGAAGGGCGCGCGCAGCTCTATGAGGTCCAGGATGGACGTGCCCAGGATGAGCACCACCTTGGGCGTGAAGGCGATGGAGTAGATGAGCCAGGCCAGGTAGGCAAAGGCGAACTCGCCCGCTGACCCGACAGCCCCCGGGCCGCCCCCCGGGCCACCGGCGCCCCCGCGGCCGCTGCGCGCCTTGGCCCCTGCCGCAGCCCCGGCGGAGGCTGCGGAGGAGGCGGGCAGGTGCAGGGGCGGCGCGGCGTGGTGGTGGTGCTGGTGGTGGTTGTGCGCGCCGCTCGCCATGCCGCCCCGACGGCCCCGGCTGTTCTTGGCGAAGAAAATGGCCCAGCCCACCACCACCACCAGGTCAGTGGCGATCCAGGAGCACCAGTACAGGTCGGTGACGGCGATGAGGTACAGGTCCAGCAGACCGCCCTGCGCCAGCAGCAGCACCACGGACAGCGCCTGGTAGCCCCAGCGGCACCCCGGGCTGGGGGCGCAGCCGCGGCGTCGACTCCTACGGCCCGACCGGGTCGGGCGACCGCAGCAGCAGCAACACGAGCAGCAGGAGGTGCCGCTGCCTGTCCCGGTGCCGCCCGCGCCCCCAGCCGAGCGGCCCCCGGGGCCCCCGACGGCCCCGGCCGCCGCGCCCCCGCCAAAGTCCGCGGCTGTCATGCTGCAGGAGGAGGTGGGCGTGGAGGTGGAGGAGGAGGTGGCGGCCGAGGAGGAGAAGGCGGCGGGCGCGGGGTTGGCGGCTGGGGCGCCCCCCTGAGCCGGGGGTCCCGGGAGCCCGGCGGCGGTGGCTGGCACCAGAGGCTTGCTGATGCTGATGCTCTCGTCGTCGTCCTCTCGCTCGGCGCCGGTGCTGCTGCTGGGGGAGCGGGAGCCGCCGCCGCCGCCGCCCCCGCCGCGTCTGCCGCCGCCTCCCCCCCGGCTGGTGCTGGTGCTGGTGCTGCTGTCGCCCGAGCCTCTCCGGTCGCGGAAGGAACCCCCCCGGAGGAAAAGGGGCTGCAGCCGGGCGGCGGCGGGGGGCGGCGGGAAGGAGCCGGACGAGGACGAGACCGAGCGGGGGTTGCCGAGCGCTGGGTGCATTGTCCTCCAAGGGTCTCCGGGGGGCTGCCCAGCTGCTCCCTCCCCGCCAACCCTGGGCTGGCTAGGCGGCCGAGGGGAGCCGGGGCCAGCCGCCGCCTCCTCCGGAGCGGCTGGGACTCGTACCCGGGTCGGGCAGCAGCGAGATCCGGACTGGAGCCACCGGACTGGGCGAGCCAAGCCCCGGGTGGCTGGCAGCGGGAAGGCGAGGAGCTGAACCCTCCGCGGTGACGACGGGCGCGGCGGGGGCGGGGGCGGGGGCGGGGAGCGAGCCCAGCCGGAGAGAAAAGGGAGGCTGGTGGCGGGGAAACCAGGACTGGATTCAAGGGGGAGAGGAGGAGGAGAGACCAGAGAAGGAGAAAGCCTGGCTCGCTGGATCAGCAGGAAGAAAAGGGGGAAGGGGTTGCTGAGACACAAGAGTTGGGGTGGGGAGCGCTGTGGTGGGCCTAGAGGAAGAGAGGAGGGGAGGAGGGAGGGGCTGGGAATCGGGAAGGGGCGGGGTGGGGGGGTCGGTGGTGGCGCTGGGAGGACTAACCCGAGCATAGGATTCCTAGGAAAGTCGTTCAGAGATCCCACTAGCTGAACTGCTGAAGCGTTAGCAACTGGATGGCCTTGGTCTCAGTGCAGACCATGCGCCTGAGCACCAGACACAGACGACAGATTCAGGCCTCTCCTCCTGGTCAGCACACTTTTGCAGGCAGAAAGGCAGCTCTGGCCCCTTGGCTCTGTCCAGTGCCCGCTGGCTGGGGCATCCTGCCTCTCCTTCAGGCACTTAAAAACTAATGAAGGCGTCAGGCTATACAATTTAAAAGGACCAGCCCAGTCATGTATTTCTACATATTCATGTGCCCCCGCACTGAGTTCAGTGATAGACCCTCAGAGAGGTTCCAATTTCCAGTGAATGGATCAGTTCTTTGAATATAACTGCTGGGGGAGAGAGGGTAGGTAAAGGAATTACTTATGTGGCCCCAGCCAAGTGGGGCTTTTGGTATTCTCAGAGGTCTTTAAAGTGGTAATTGCAACTAATAAAGATGTACATAGCAGAGAGTAAAATAAAGGCATCTTTAGAGGTATGGGTACCTTGATAAACAAAAGCTCAAAGACAGTGATGGGGAATGTTAACAACCAGCCACTGTGGACAGAAGGCACAGTGGGCCTGCAGCTACCAGTTCAGAGCTCTTTCTGACTCAGCCTCTAGGATTTATTCCATGACTGGGGCTAGATATCCACCAGCAACTCAGAAAGGCAGCAGGTAGAGCTCTGGCTTTACAGATTTAGGGGAGAAGAAATGACTAGAGCATTTGGGGCTCAAAAAAAAATCCGAGGCTCATGTATAATGCAAACATCCTGGCAAGGCAGGAAGCTTGTCAGCCCCTTCCTCCTTCCCCACATACTTCAGGCTCCAAGTTCCCTGCCTTGATTTCATTGCCATTGGGGCTCCCTTCCTAGATGACACCCTGCAGTGCCAGGGAGGAGGAAACAGTAAAGCCCAGGCCTTGCCCCTAAATCTGCCTCTTGAATAAGGGTCAGTTTGAGCCAAACTTGTTTTCTCCAGTCTGTACAACTAAGCCATGGTAAATGTGGGATTTAGAACCACAGTCTTCACTTTTCCATCTGCCTCTGTCACACACAGCCTTTCAAAAGTTCTATGTCCAATCATCATGCCAGACAGAACGTGAGCTCTGGGGTCGGTGGCCTCAGCTCTGCCACTTAGCTTGGTTATTTCCCCTCTCTGAGCCTCATGTTATCCAACTGTATAAAGGGACCAATATCTACCTTAACAGGCTGTTATATTAAGAGAGGTCATGAATTCAAAGGTTTTAGCCTAGTGCCTGGCACAGAGTATGTACTCAGTTAAAGGCAGCTGGTGTATCCTAATTCCTCTTAGCTCTTGTCTTAACGTCCCAAGGAACATTTACTCATGGTACAGGCCACTAATGATGGTTTTCTGGGCTGGATTCCTGAGGCCACATCCAGAGTTCTGTCCCCCACAGCTTTGCACTTTGGGAAGTGCCAGGGAGCAAAGCCACTCTCATTAGGACAGTGGTTCTTGGAGCTGGTCTTCACAGACTTCAGTGTGAGAGATTCCACTATGGCAGCTGGTGCCAAGGCCCCTCCACATCGGGCAGGGTGGGGAAGAAACAGCGGATGCAGCCTGCACTCAGGTGTGAGCATCACAGCAGATCCAGCAGGCATCAGGATTGAGACAGTCCAGGTTAAGAAGCAGACTGGGGAGCGGCCAAGTGCTAATGGGAGTGATTATAGCCAATCTCCCAGCTCTCCCCCAGGGAAAACACCAGCCAACAACTAACCTGAAAGCTGACCCAAGCCTTCTGCTCAAGTTAATGAAGAGAAGGTGAAGGAACAAAAGCAGCTGATGAAGGCAAAGAACTGGGCTCCTGAGGGAACACTCAGAGATCTGCTCCCACTCCCCACACCTGCCGGCTACCCTGACCCACTCACCACTCACGGTACTCCCCTCCTGCTCTCACCTGGCAGGCCCAGCCCCTCCTCCCACAGGTGCCTCCAGGACAGGTTCCCTCCCCAGCCACTTGAATTGTAACAGCCCTTTGAAGTTATCCTTTGTATTTCTGGGAAATATACTGTCAATCAGATTAACTTTCTTGTTTTGTTTTTAAGTTTATTTGTTTTTTTTTAAGTTTATTTTTGAGAGACAGGACACAGGGGAGGGGCAGAGAGAGAGAGAGAGAGAGAGAGAGAGAGAGAGAGAGAGAGAGAATCCCAAGCAGGCTCCACACTGTCAGTGCAGACCCCAATGCGGGGCTTGATCCCACAAATTGTGGGCTGAAATCAAGAGTCTGACACATAACAACTCAGCCACCCAGGTGCCCCAGATTAGATTAACTTTCTGTACAAGATCTTTTAGCCCAATTTTTTCAGATCTGAGGCCCTGAATAAAAGACCACATATAATAAGGATAAGAAATCCGAGTACATGAAAGAATAAGTTGGTGGCCTAGGTATTGGAAGGATCTCCTCTTTGCACTGGGTTTTTTCTAATCTGTGTACACACACACACACACACACACACACACACACAGCCTTTGCTTCAGCCTGGAAAGGGCTTGACAAAGACATGACAAGAAGGAAGACAAAAAGACTTCCTCATATATCAAGTGAGAGCAAATATCCTACAAGGATGTAGCAAAGGGAAGATACAGATGCCAAGGACCTCATAAGCCCTGAGGATCTATGCTAGATATCTTACATACCAAACTGAGAGACAGAGAGGTAAAACAACTTACTCCAAGTCACACAGCAGTTAAGGGCAGAGTTAGGGTTAGATCTAGACTTCTCTTAGCCCAGTGCTCTCACTGCGTACCACTCTCCAGGATGGCAGCACTCATGGGCATCCTGGGGGACAGGGACAAACTAAGCAGGTTTCAAACCAAAATATACTTACCTAAGAACCTGCTAAACACTAGGTACTGGGTAAGGTTCATTTGGGGACCTAATATTCTTGTCCTCCTGGAACAGCAGTAGACAGACTAGGAGTAAGGGAAAGATATTCCTGCCAGCTCAGCAGCATAGGAAGGTTCAGTGAGGCAGGGCCAGCCCCTCCAAATACTGAACCAAGACCCCACTCATTCCTGATCCATTCTCAGTTCACTATCACTGCCCTCTCTCACCTTCATAGCGAGAATAAAGAACAGGTCCAAAGAGAACTGTCAGAGGGGTGTGTGGAACCTCACAGGTACTTGTGAAAAGACACAAGCAGGGATCTCTGGTTCTCAACTACACAGTCACCATACTGACTATCAGAAAATGAAAGGGAAGCTAGCAGGGAACTGGGACTGAGACAGGATGAGTCTGTGAAGCTGCGTGCGGCTTATTAGGAACTTGGAGCCTCAAAACTGCTTTTAGAGCTCTCTGAAGATGGACACTCCTCCTGCCCCAGTTCAGAGCTCCTCCAATACCTGGAGCAAGGCTGTGCCTTGGCTGTCCCACAGATGTCACACAGACATGCCATTACCCTCTTGGGGAAAGGAGGCAACTCCATGTATCAGTCCCCGGGCTAGGTGTCGGGATTCTAGACACTAAAACAAGGCAAGTCCTTTCCTAGGAACCCACACTGGGAGGGAGACGCAATAAAATATTATGAATGTTATGACCAAATGTTATATAGGGTCCAGAAGAGGTATGAAATAGGAGTCGGTAAAGCATTCAAGGAGGATGGGGTATGAAAGCTGTTGTAAAACATGAGCAGATGTTGGTTAGCAGATAGCAGATAGGGCTGGATAGGGAGAGCATCCCAGGTAGAAGGAGCAAGATCAACAAAGTACCAAAGATATGAAATAGCAGGACACTTTTAAGGAATTACAAGTATGGGACACTGCTTGAATATGAGGTTCAAGAAGATGCAATACGAGATAAGGCTGAGGAAACAGGTAGGACCTCATATGCCAGCCCATATGCAGAATGGACTGCATTCTGAGAGAACAGGGAACTCTTTTTTTTTTTTTTAAGATGTGATTTATTTCTTTATTTTTTATTTTTAGAGAGAAAGAGGGCAGGGAGAGGGGCAAAGGGATTGAGAGAGAGAGAGAGAGAGAGAGAAAGAGAGAGAGAGAGAGAGAAAGAGAGAGAGAGAGAGAGAGAGAATCCCAAGAAGGCTCCATGCTCAGCACGGAGTTGGACATGGAGCTCCATCCCACAACCCCGAAATCAAGAGTCGGACCCTCAACCAACACTCAACCCAGGCACCCTCAGAATAGGGAACTCTTGAGAGCAGAGATGTAACAAGAACAGATCTGCATTTTGGAAAAGTTATTTTGCAGTAAAGATGATGGATTTGGAGGGGAGAGAAAGTGAAAGCAGAGACTATGTTCTACTTCTGGCAATACTGTGAACTAAGTAACATAAAACCTCTCCAGCTAGCAAAAAAATACAAGATAAAATTGAATGTACTTTTAAAGGCCCAGTTAAGAGAGTAAGATAAATTCTTGGGGCCATAAATAAAGAGGAAACTAAAAACCAAAATGATAAGTGAAGTAAATGATGCTTTGATTGCCTTCACATATGTAGTCTCTTAGATAAGCAATGTTATCTAATATGGTAGGGACTAGCCACAAACAGCAATCTAGGTTTAAATTTATTTCAATTGCCATTAATTGAAATAAATTAAAACCTAAAATTCAATTCTTCAGTCTCACCAGCAACGTTTCAAGTGCTCAAAAGCCCCATGTGACTAGTGGCTACCATATGGGACAGCAGATACAAAACAATTCCATCACTGTGGCACGTTCTATTGGACCACACAGATGGGAACTTGGATTTAATAGCCAAACAGACAGGAGACCTGGCATTCAACCCCAATGAGGCAAGAAGGCAAAGCTGAGCTTCCTACATAAAACCAGAACCCTCAATGAAAGGATGGACTAGAAAAACAAATCTACCACCCAAATAGGGAGACTACATCGAAATTAATGAGGATTGGCCTCAGCTAGAAGTACAAGGAAAACCCCTCCTGGGAATTCATTACCATGAGCCTACACCACATATAGGTTTAGAATTTCAATGATCTTATGCTAAAAATTAACATACATATTGGTTATAGGCTGGGCCACCTGGGTGGCTCAGTCAAAGTGTCTGACTTCAGCTCAGGTCATGATTTCAAGGTTCATGAGTTTGAGCCCCACATCAGGCTCCTGGCTAACATTGCAGAGCCTGCTTGGGATTCTCTCTCTCCCTCTCTCTGCCCCTCCCCTGTACTCTCTCTGTCTCTCTCAAAATAAATATACTTTATTTAAATATATATATATATTGGGGCACCTGGATGGCTCAGTCAGTTAAGCGTCCGGCTTCAGCTCAGGTCATGATCTCTCAGTCTTTGAGTTCGAGCCCCATGTCAGACTCTGTGCTGACTGACAGCTCTAGAGTCTGGAGCCTGCTTTGGATTCTATGTCTCCCTCTCTCTCTGCCCCACCCCTGCTCATGCTCTGTCTCTCTTCATCTTTCAAAATTGAATTAAGTGTTAAAAAAATTAAAATATATATATTGGTTGTAGGCTAACAATGAACATGGATACCTACCGAAAGCAAATATAAAACAGTTCTGAAGAGACACACCTTCAACACAGGCCTTACAGAAGTCCCATAGATAAAACACCAGCAAAAGTGAGCTCACAATCCCAAATTACAAAACACATAAGGAAATAATCCATCATGAATGAAAGCCAGCAGATGAAATATACAGCAAGATTAGACCCTCCCCCCCACCACCAAGAACTTCAGATGATGGCTATAATACCAATAAGTTTACAATGATTAAAAACATTTTTAAAAAGAATGTTATGAAAAAGAACAGTATAGAAAAAGAAAAGAACAAGGCAGGGAGAATTACATCCAAGAATAGCAGTGTGTGGATCTCTGTGAATTTGCTCCCCAGTGAAACAGCCATAACTGCTAGCAACTATAAAAAATAACCATTTAAACAAACTGAGGGTCGGGGTGCCTGGGTGGCCCAGTTGGTTGAGCACTGACTTGGCTCAGGTCATGATCTCATAGTTTGTGAGTTCGAGCCCCGCATCAGGCTCTGTGCTGACAGCTCAGAGCCTGGAGCCTGTTTCAGATTCTGTGTGTCTCTCTCGCTGCTCCTCCCCTGCTCGTGCTCTGTCTCTCTGTCTCTCTCTCTCAAAAATAAATAAACATTAAACAAACTGAGGGTTGATGGAGGGAGGTAAAAACCAACAAACCAAACCAACCAGACAAATGATTCAAAATTTCTGAAAATAGTCTTAGGGCATCCAGCAAATAGAAAAACATTTATTCAATAAAGTACACTAAATCTCTGTAAGAACAGCAAGAGTCTGTGGCATTTAAGCCACAACCTGCTCCCTCCCTCCCCTAGCTGAGTGTGACAGAAACTACTTCATGTGAATACTTCCAAGAAAAAGGGGCTTCCCATCTCCTAGGCTAGGATAATGGTTTCTCCCTAGGAAGGGCTTTCTAATACAGCCCCCTTTCCCCCAGCTTCCTGTGTAGAAATTCTATTCCAAAAAAGCACAGCTGAGAGATCTGAGGTTCCCTACCTCCAACCAGTCCCTTCCTGAAGAGTAAAAGTTCTAACCTAGGTGTGGCAGGCTAAAAATATTGAACCAAATCACCCTGTCCCAGCTCACTTGTGGGGTAGAGGTTCCAGGCAGGGAGAGGCAAGCTGAGAAGACAAGGAGCTATTACCCCCTCCTCTCATCCCCTTCCAGTTCATTGGAAAGGTGTATCACTCCAAGAGAAGTGTGTTATTTCTGTGTGAGCACTGGCACAAAGTTTCTGCCTTAGATAGAGAGACAAAGAGCTCTGTAGCTCAGCCTAAGGAGCCTGATTTTATTTGGAACAGAGTGTGAGGAAGTTCAAGTCTAAAGGCACTGTTGAAGACAATGGAAATCTTGGTGGTAAGTAATTTAGAGGAGGCTTAGGTAGTTCCATGATGGAACAAGTGAAACAGTAAACCAGTTAGAAGTTTAACAGAGAAAACCGGGGAAAGAGCTAAAACCTGGGGACAGAGCAAGCCTCAAAAACTGGTCTCAAGAACTACCCCTGCAAAGGGGTCCAAATTTATTGGATCAGATGTGGAGCAATTTATGCCCCAGGACATTGTGAAAAATAACAGAACAATCAGCTATCAATTAGTGAAGATTAGAGCTGAGTGTGAAACCAACAGAGGCAGACCAGCCAGAAGCTTAACAGGGAGATCAGGAAAAAAGACAGCCAATGAGAACCCAGCTAAAACTGGAACCGTCCCAGGAGGGAAGGGAGACTGAGTTCATGTCCATTGCTACATCTTCCAAATAGTGATATCAGAGGCTTTGCACTACAAGCAAAACAGACTTCACTGAATTTTTCCACCCATGTCACTAAACAACAACAACAAAACAAACATCAATGACAAAAAGTCCTAAGGTGGGGGTGAGGGGTCATGATCAGTTCCCAGAGTTGCTATATTACCTTAAATGTCCAGTTTTCAACAAAACATTATGAAACATTTTAAGATGGGGTGCCTGAGTGGCTAGGTCCATTGAGCATCTGACTCTTGGTTTCGGTTCAGATCATGATCTCATGGTTTGTGGGTTTGAGCCCCGCATTGGGCTCTCTGCTGTCAACTTGGCGCCTGCTTTGGATCTCTTTCTGCTCCTACCCTGTTCTCTATTTCTCTCTCAAAAATAAAATACACTTAGGGGCACCTGGGTGGTTTAGTCGGTTAAGCATCTGCCTTCAGCTCAGGTCATGACTTCACAGTTAGTGAGTTCTAGCCCCACATAGGGCTGAGAGCGTGGAGCCTGCTTGGGAATCTTTCACTCCCCTCTCTCTCTGCCCCTACCCTGCTTGTGCTCTCTCTCTCAAAATAAATAAATAAACTAAAAATTTTTTTAATAAATAAAATACACTTAAAAAAAAAAAGAAACATATAAAGAAACAGGAAAGTGTGATCCACACAGAGGGAAAGAAAGCCAGACAACAGAAACTGCCATTGAGGTGTCTAGACATTGGATTTAGGAGACAAATACTTCAAAACAGCTATTATAAATATGTTCAAAGAACATATGCTTAAAGCATTACAGGAAAGGAAACCATGCTTAAAGCATTATAGGAAAGTATGATGATAATGTCTCAGCAAATACAGAATATGAAGAGATAGAAATAATAATAATAATAATAATAATAATAATAATACCACCAAATGGAAACTTTGGAGTTGAAAATTGCAAAAACTAAAATGAAAAATTCATCAGAGGGACTCAACAGTACAGTTGAGCTAGCATAAAAAAAGAATCAATGGAGATTAAATACTCTGAAGAACAGAGAGAAAAAAATGAAGAAAAAAATAAACAGAACCTCAGAGAGATAATCATATCACCATTAATCATATCAACATACACATAATGAGAATACCTGAAGGAGAGGATAGAAAGAAAAAAGCAGAAAAAATATTCAAAGAATTAATTTCTTGAAAACTTCCCAATTTGATGAAAAATATTAATCTACACATCCAAGAAGCTCAACAAACTCCAAGTAGGATAAACACAGAGATCCATACACATCATAGTCAAAATGTTAAAAGCAAAAGACAAAAAGAAAATCTTGAAAACATCAAGAAAAAAACTACATCATATACAAGGGAATCCCATAAGATTAACAGTTCACTTCTCATCAGAAAGAGTAAAGGCCAAAGCCAATGGGATGACAAATTCAAAGTGATGAAAGAAAAAGTGAAACAAGATTCTTATATCCAGCCAAACTATCTTTCAAAAATGAAGATGAAATTGGGGCACCTGGGTTCAGGTGGTTCATTTGGTTAAGTGTCTGACTTCAACTCAGGTCATGATTTCACAGTTCGTGGGTTTGAGCCCCGCATCGGGCTCTGTGCTGACAGCTCAGAGCCTGGAGCCTGTTTCAGATTCTGCCTCCCTCTTTCTCTGGCCCTCCCCCACTCACGCTCTGTCTCCCTCTGTCTCAAAAATAAATAAACATTAAAAAAAAAAGAAGATGAAATAAAGGCATTTGTAGACAAACAGAATCTGAGAAACCTGTTGCTAGCAGTGCTACCTTATTTTAAAATGCTATTCTGAAGGACCTTCTTCAGACTGAAAACATTAATTCAAATCCATATGCAACAAAACAGTGTGCCAGTAAAGGTCATTACGTATGCAATTATAAAAAATGTAATTGTGTATTTCTATTCCTTTCTTCTAAATTATGTGTAAAGCAATTGCAGCAAAGGTCCTTATGTAGGTAATTATAAAAGAATGCAATTGCACATTTCTTCTTTCATCCAACTCATTTAAAAAGCAACTGCATCTTTTTATCAAATAGTACTGGAACAACTGGACAAAAAATGCACACACACACACACACACACACACACACACACACAAAGAATCTAGACACAGATCTTACACCCTTCACAAAAATTAATTCAAAATGGATCACAGGCCGGGGCACCTGGGTGGCTCAGTCAGTCAAGTGTCTGATTCTTGATTTTGGCTCAGGTCATGTTCTCACAGTTTTGTGAGTTTTAGCCCCACATGGGGCTCAAAGCTGATGGTGAGGAGCCTGCCTGAGATTCTCCCTCTCTTTACCCATGCCCCACTCACACTCTGTTTCTCTCAACATAAATAAACTTTAAAAAAAAACAGATCACATGGGGCACCTGGGTGGCTCAGTCGGTTAGGCGGCCAACTTCGGCTCAGGTCATGATCTCGCGGTCCTTGAGTTCAAGCCCCGCATCGGGCTCTGTGCTGACAGCTTGGAGCCTGGAGCCTGTTTCGGATTCTGTGCCTCCCTCTCTCTGACCCTCCCCCATTCATGCTCTGTCTCTCTCTGTCTCAAAAATAAATAAACGTTAAAAAAAAAAATTAAAAAAAAAATAGATCACAAACCCAAATGTAAAACACAAAACCATAAAACTCCTAGAAGATGACACAGGAGAAACTCCAGATGACCCTGGGTTTGGTAATGACTTTTTAGATACAAACACCAAAGTCACAGTCCTTGAAAGAAAGAATTGATGTCACACTTCATTAAAATTTTAAAATTTGTGGCACCTGAGGGCTCAGTTGGTTGAGCATCTGACTCTTGATTTGGGTTCAGGTCATGATCCCAGGGTCATGGGATCAAGCCCCATGATGGGCTCCGTGCTGAGCATAGAGCCTGCTTAAGGTTCTCTGTGTCTCTTTCTGCCCTTCTCCCCAGCTCACGTGCTCTCTCTCTCTCTCTAATTAAAAAAATTTTTTTTAATTCTGCTCTGCAAAAGACACTGTTGAGAGAATGAAAAGTTGAGCCACAGGCTGGAAGAAAATATTTGCAAAAGACATATCTGATAAAAGACTGTTATCCAAAATATACCCAGAACTCTTAAAATTCAACATTAAGACAAACAGAATTTTTCAACTGTAAAAACATGGGCCAAAGACCTTAACAGACATTTTGCCAAAGAAGACATACAGAGAGCAAATAAACATATGAAAATATGCTAAACATCATATGCCATCAGGGAAATGCACATTAAAACAGCAATGAGATACGACTACACATCTAGTAGAATAGCCAATATCTAGAACACTGACAACACCAGGTGCTAATGAGAATGAGAAGCACAGGAACCCCTTTGTTCAATGCTGGTAGAAATGCAAAATGACACGGCCACTTTGGAACATGCTCTGGCATTTCTATAAAACTAAACATATTTTTTGGGGTGCCTGGGTGGCTCAGTCAGTTGAGCATCCGACTTCGGCTCAGGTCATGATCTCGCAGTTTGTGAATTTGAGCCCATGTCGGGCTCCGTGCTGATAGGTCAGAGACTGGAGCCTGCTTTGGATTCTGTGTCTCCCTCGCCCTCTGCCCCTCCTCCACTCATGCTTTGTCTGTCTCTGTCTCTCAACAATAAATAAATGTTAAAAAAATTTTTAACTAAACATATTTTTATCATATGACCCAGCAATTGCACTCCTTGGTATTTCCCCAAGGAGTTTAAACCTTATATCCACACAAAAACCTGCACGTGAATGTTTATAGCAGTTTTGTTCCTAATTGCCAAAACAGAAGGAACCAAGAAGTCTTTCAGTAGGTAAGTAGATAAAAAAACTGTACATACAAACAATGAAATATTATTCAGTGCTAAAAAGAAGTGAGCTATCCAGCCATGAAAAGACACAGAGAAACCTTCAAAGCCTAATACTAAGTTGAAAAAAAAAAAAAAAAAGCCAATCTCAAAAACCTACATACTTGTATGATTCCAACTATATGACACTCTGGAAAGGCAAAACTATAGAGAATATAAAAAGATCAGTGGTTGCCAGCAGTTAGGAGAGAGGGAGGGATAGGTGGAGCACAAAGGGATTTTTAGGGCAGTGAAAATCCTCTGCATGATACTATGATGGGTGTATATCATTATACAAACCCACAGAATATACACCACCAAGAGTGAACCCTAAGGTAAGCTGTGTACTTTGGGTGGTTATGATGTGTCAATATAGGTTCATCTTTGGTAGAATTTTTGGTACCACTCTAGTGAGTGATGTTGATAATGGTGGAGGCTACACATTTGTGGGGACACACGGTATACTGGGAAATCTTTGTACTATTCTTTCAATTTTGAGAACCTAAAACTGCTATTAAAATTGTCTTTTAGGGGCACCTGTGTGGTTCAGTCAGTTGAGCATTCGACTCTTGATTTCAGCTCAGGTCATGATCCCAGGGTCATAGGATCGAACCCCACATGGGGCTTGAGATGAGCATGAAGACTACTTAAGATTCTCTCCCCCTCTCCCTCACTCATGCTCTCTCTCTAAACAAACAATAATAATAAATAAATTTAAAAAATAAATTGTCTTATAAAAAACACAACTGCAGGGGTGGCTCAGTCAGTGGAGCATGCAACTCTTGATCTCATGGTTGTGAGTTCAGGCACCACACTGGGCACAGAGATTAATTTAAAACACACACACACAACTGCGTATTGTTGGGCCTTTAGCACATAGAAATATATTTGACAATAACAACATAAAGGAGGTGGGTGAGAGCAAAGCTGTGTTAAAGGATTAGATATCAGATGGTAAAATTATGGGGCGCCTGGGTAACTCAGTCAGTTGAGCATCCGAATTCAGCTCAGGTCATGAGCTTGTGGTTCATGGATTCGAGCCCTGCGTTGGGCTTTGCGTTGACAGCTCAGAGCCAGGAGCCTGCTTTGGATTCTGTGTCTCCCTCTCTTCCTCCCCTGCTTGCACTCTGTCTCTCTCTCAAAAATAAAGATTAAAGGGGTGCCTGGGTGGCGCAGTCGGTTAAGCGTCCGACTTCAGCCAGGTCACGATCTCGCGGTCCGTGAGTTCGAGCCCCGCGTCGGGCTCTGGGCTGATGGCTCAGAACCTGGAGCCTGTTTCCGATTCTGTGTCTCCCTCTCTCTGCCCCTCCCCCGTTCATGCTCTGTCTCTCTCTGTCCCAAAAATAAATAAACGTTGAAAAAAAATTTAAAAAAAAATAAATAAATAAAGATTAAAAAAAATTTTTTTAATAAAAATAAAAGACATAAAATTATATAAAGTAATAATTATAACAAAGCATTGTTGGGTTTGTAACATTAAGATAGAATACATGTAACAGTAATAGCACTAAAAAGGGAATGGAATAATAAATAGAAATATAGTTTCTAATATGATTCAAATTGCTGCTAGAATTCTGGAATTTACTATAACTGTCAGTGTAAAGAACCATGTCTGGACCCTGTTCCATTTTTACACCAACCTGGTAAAAGCTGCTCTCCCGCAGAGCCTCCCCACAATTAAACCCCATGTGAGCTCTGAAAAAAAAAAAAAAAAAAAAAGTGTAGTTTCTATATCTCACTGGAATTAATATAGTATAAATCTGAAGTGGATTCTCATGAGCTAAGATGGTATATTCTAAGCCCCAGAGCAACACTAAGTCAGTTAAGCCTCTGGCTCTTGGTTTCGGCTCAGGTCATGATCTCACAGTTCATGGAATCAAGCCCCACATGGGGCTCTGCGCTGGCAGCAGAGCCTGCTTGGGATTCTCTCTCTCCCTCTCTCTCTGCCCCTCCCCTACTCATGCTCTCTCTCTCAAAATAAACTTTAAAAAACTAAAATATTAATTTAAAACTAAAGAAGTTAAATGTTACACAAGAAAAAAAATCACAAATACAAGGATTTTTTTTTAAAAATAAGAACTTCAGATGAGAATGCAAGCTGGTGCAGTCACTCTGGAAAACAGTATGGAGGTTCCTCAAAAAACTAAAATAGAACTACCCCACGACCCAGCAATTGCACTACTAGGTATTTATCCATGAGATACAGGTGTGCTGTTTCAAAGGGACACATGCACCCCCATGTTTATAACAGCACTATCAACAATAGCCAAAGTATGGAAAGAGCCCAAATGTCCATTGATGGATGAATAGATAGAGAAGATGTGGTATATATATACAATGGAGTATCACTCAGCAATCAAAAAGAATGAAATCTTGCCATTTGCAACTACGTGGATGGAACTGGAGGGTATTATGCTAAGTGAAATTAAGTCAGTCAGAGAAAGACAAAAATCGTATGACTTCACTCATATGAGGACTTTAAGAGACAAAACAGATGAACATAAGGGAAGGGAAACAAAAATAATATAAAAACAGGGAGGGGGACAAGACAGAAGAGACTCATAAATATGGAGAACAAACTGAGGGTTATGGGGGGGGTGTAGGAGGGGGGATGGGCTAAATGGGTAAGAGGCACTAAGGAATCTACTCCTGAAATCATTGTTGCACTATATGCTAACAAATTTGGATGTAAATTTAAAAAAATAAAAAATAAAACAAGTTAAAATAAAAATAAATAAATAAGAACTTCAGATTTCAAATATATAGCCATCGGAAAGAATTTAATAGATGAATTAAGCAGAAAATTAAACACAACTGAGCAGTGTAGATTTAATAATATATGTATCTGAAGACATTCTCTAGAATGAAGTACAGAGAGTTAGAGAGTGGAATATATAAAAGAGAGATCAAAAGACATGGTGGATGAATTGGGAAGATCCAAAATATGCCTAAAGAATTTCCAGGAGAAACTAGAAACAATTGGGGGAAAGACAAAAAAGAAATTTTGGCTGAAAATTTCCAAAATTGGTGAAAGAACTTCTCCAGTCCAGAGATTTAAGAGTTGCAATAAATCTTAAACAGGATGAATTAAAAATAAAAATGTCTAAATGCTTTGAAGTGAAGCTACAGAATGTCTAAACAAGGAAAAGATCTTAAGAGAAACCAAACAGTAAAAACAACTTACTTATAAAGAACAAGTTAGATTGACAGTAGACTTTTCATCAGAAATGCCCCTGGGTGACTCTGTCTGTTAAGTGTCCGCTTGGACACTTACCTTAATCTCAGCTCAGGTATTGATCTCAGGGTCATGAGTTCAAGCCTGGCATTGGGCTCCGTGCTGGGCATGGAGCCTACCTAAAAAACAAAACAAAAAAAACAAACAAAAAAAACAACCCAGGGGCAACTGGGTGGCTCAGTGGATTAAGCGGCTGACTCTTGATTGAGATCAAGGTCATGATCTCATGGTTTGTCTGTGCTGACAGCTCAGAGCCTGCTTGGGATCTTCTCTCTAACCTCTCTCTCTGCCCCTCCCCCACTCGCTCAAGCACACACTTTCTCTCTCTCAAAAATAGATAAATTTTGGGGGCACCCGGGTAGCTCAGTTAGTTGAGCATTGATTTCAGCTCAGGTCATGATCTCAGTGTCATGGGTCGCTTGGGATTCTCTCTCTCTCTCTGCCCCTCTCCCCTGCTTGTGTTCTCTCTAAAATAAAATTCTTTAAAAGTGTATTTCTCGGGGTGCCTGGGTGACTCAATCAGTTAAGCCCCTGACTTCAGCTCAGGTCATGATCTCAGGCTTTATGGGTTCAAGCCCTGTTGGGCTCTCAGCTGACAGCTTGGAGCCTAGAGCCTTTGAAATCTCTCTCTCTCTCTCTCTCTCTCTCTCTCTCTCTGTCCCTTCCCCACTTGTCCTGTCTCTCTCTCTCTCAAATATAAACATTAAAATTTTTTTAAAAAGATTTATTTTAAAAAAGGGGTATTTCTCAGTCTATGCCTTGTCTTTCCTTTAAAAAAAGAGAATTTCACCATATCATGATTTTAAAAAGACAGTATAGCACAGTAGTTAAGGGCACACACTCCAAAGCCAGATTGCTCGAGTTCAAATCCTGGCTCCACCACTGAGAACCTGGGTGACCCTTGGCAAATTACTTAGTCTCTCAGCCATGAATTGTCTCATCTGTAAAATGGAGACAATAATATATACCTACTTCATAGAGTTGTTATGAGGGATAAATAAATTAATGTATAATTAATGTATCAAAAGCACTTAGAGGGGCGCTGGGTGGCTCAGTCTGTTAAGACTCCGACTTAGGCTCAGGTCATGATCCCACAGGTCCCGAGTTTGAGCTCCATGTTGGGCTCTGTGCTGACAGCTCAGGCCTGGACCCTACTTCAGATTCTGCGTCTCCCTCTCTCTGCCCCTCCCCCACTAATTCTCTCTCTCTTTCTCTCTCTCTCTCTCAAAATAAATAAACATTAAAAAAAATTTTTTTTAAAGCACTTGGAGGGGCACCTGGGTGGCACAGTCGGTTGAGCATCCGACTTCGGCTCAGGTCATGATCTCACAGTTCATGGGTTCAAGCCCCACATCAGGCTCTGTGCTGACCGCTTGCTCAGAGCCTAGAGCCTACTTCAGATTCTGTGTCTCTTCTCTCTCTGCCCCTCCCCTGCTCACGCTTTGTCTCACTCTGTTTCTCAAAAATAAATAAATGTAAAAAAAAAAAATTATAAAAAAAAAGCACTTGGAAAATCCTTGGCACATAGTGTTATATAAGAATTTGCTACTATAAAAGGACCAAGTTCCAGAAAGACATCATAATTCTGAACTTGTATGTATCAAATCACATAGCCTCAAAATGTATAAAGCGAAAAATGGATAATTATGAGACACTGCCAAATATTTTATTATAGTAGGGGATATAAGCATCTCTTAGTAATGGATAGATCAAATAGTTGAAGCAATGATAAAGATATATACAGCTTTTGGTTTTTTTTTAAGTTTATTTATCTATTTTAAAAGAGAGAGTGCACACATGGCGAGGCAGGAGCAGAGTGGGAGAGAGAATCCCAAGCAGGCTCCCCACTGTCAGCGCAGAGCCCAACACAGGGCTTGTTCTCATGAACCATGAGATCATGACCTGAGCCAAAATCAAGAGTCAGACGCTTAACTGACTGAGCCACACAGGCACCCCTATACAGTTTTAACTACATCATTAACAAGCTTGATACAATGGCTGAATATAGAACTGTGTAACCCCCAAATTTGACTATTACACATTGTTTAGAAATATATTACAAAAACTTGACCACGTATATTACATTCCAACTTGACCACTTGACCATGTATATTACATTCCAACTTGACCTCAAAGCAATTACATTAGAACACAGTTAACAGAAAGATAACCAACCACTCCCCATACATTTGGAATATTTTAAAACATACTTGCCAATAACGCATCTAAAAATTAGAAAATATTTTGAACTAAATGATTTTGAAAATACTACCTGTCCAAATGATGTGATACAGCCAAAGCACAACTTAGAGCAAAATTGATAGCCTTAAATGTTTGTTACAAAAGCAGAAAGACTAAAAATTAGCAAGCTAAGCATCCAAATAAGTGGGAGAAAGAACAGAGTAAATGCAGTGAAATCATAAAGAAATTATTAAAGAACATAAATAATTAAAATTGACATTTAAATACACAAATATCTGGCATGACTTATTAAGAAAAAGGGAGAAAGTATAAATAAAACAATATTAGGTATGAAAAAGGAAATCTAATTTAGAAACAATGGATATTTTTAATGGTAAGAAGATTATGAACAATGTTATGCCAATGTATTTGAAGACTTAGAAAAAACTGGTAAATTATCTAGAAAAATATGATGTTCCTAAACTGTTAGAAGTAGCAAAATCTGAATATACATTTAATTATTAAAGAAATTGAATCAGGGGGTGCCTGGGTGGCTCAGTCGGTTAAGTCTCCGACTTCGGCTCAGGTCATGATCTCATAGTTTGTGAGTTCAAGCCCCACATCAGGCTCTGTGCTGACAGCTCAGAGCCTGGAGCCTGCTTTGGATTCTGTGTCTCCCTCTCTCTCTGCCCCTCCCCCACTTATGCACTCACGCTCTCACAGACACAAAAATAAACATTCAAAAAAAAAAAAAAAGAAAAGAAATTGAATCAGTAACTAAAAGCATTCCCCACAAAATTTGCCAGGTCCTAATAATTATCTGTTTGTTCCACCAACATTCAACCAACTGATAATTCCCATTTTAAACAAACTGTTGCAGAAAATAGGAAAATATAGAATGAACCACTATTTATTTTATAAGACTAATATAATCAATGTCAAAACCAGACAAAGACAGTAGAAAATAGTTAAAAATATACAGGCCAATCTCATTTATGAACATAGACAAAGAGCCCCTAAACAAATGCTGGCTACTAGCAGCCAGCAACATGCAACATAACCAATTAGGTTTTATTACAAGAATGCAAGGAAGAGTTAAAGAGGAAAAAAAAATTCTATTACTGTAATTTACCACATTAACAGATTAAAGGAGAAAAGCATTTATAATCAACTGAATAAACATAGAGAAACAACTTCCAACATTTATTAATTTAAACAAAAATTTGGCAAAACAGAATTTCTTCATCCTGGTAAAAAGAAATATGGCAACAAAGACAGGGTAGATGCTGACTGATCTCATTTCCTTTTCCTCAGCACAAAGGAAGACGTTTCCCATCCTCTTTGTAGTTGCACTGGAACCATGTGCCTGGCCAATGGATGTGGACACAAGTATTGTGTACCACTCCCAGGTCTTGCCATAAATCCCTCACAGTCATCCACTCTCTCTCCCTCTTCCATAGAGACCTTGGAAATCATGCATTGAAGATGACAGCATCACAAAATGGAAGGTGTCTGGATTAAGTCACTACTTGGAGTGGAAAAGTCAAGAATAGCCACTTAGCCCACATGTGAGTGGGGGTGGTGCAGAGATAGAGAAAAAGAGAGAAAGAGAGAGAGAGAGAGAGAGAGAGAGAGAGAGAGAGAGAGAGAGAAAATCCCAAGCAGGCTCCATGCCACCAGTGCAGAGCCCAATGTGGGGCTCAAACTCACAAACTGCAAGATCATGACCTGGGCTGACACCAACAGTCAGATGCTTAACCAACTGAGCCACCTAGGTGCCCCAAGAACTTTTAAGTACTTTTAGCAACTTTCAAATACGTAATACAGTATTATTAACTACAGTCACCATTTTGTACATTACATCCCAACTTACTAATTTTATAACTGGAAGCTTGTACCTTTTGGTCCCCTTCACCCATTTTGTCCACCCCCACCCCTTACCTCTGGCAACCACCAATCTCTTCTCTGTACCTGTGAGCACAAGGGGGTTTTTTTGGTTGTTGTTTAGATTCCACATAAGTGTGATAATATGGTATTTATCTTCACTTAGCATAAGACCCTTGAGGCCCATTCATGTTACTGTAAATACCAAATTTCCTTTTAAAAAAATTTGTTTTAGTCTTTATTTATTATTGAGAGACAGAGAGAAACAGAGCATGAGCATGGGAGGGGCTGAGAGAGGAGGAGACACAGAATCCAAAGCAGGCTCCAGGCTCTGAGCTGTCAGCACAGAGCCTGACGCAGGGCACGAACCCACAAACCGTGAGACCATGACCTGAGCCGAAGTCGGACGTTCAACTGAGCCACCTAGGCGCCCTACCAGATCTCCTTTTTATAGCTGAATATTCCATTGTGTATATGTATAGGTATACATCTTGTATGTGTGTGTATACATACATTTATCAAATCATCCACGGATGGATACTTATCACATGCTTCTGCATGCTATTTTGTCCCATTGATTTGTATCCCTCTGCCAACAGAACACTGTCTTAATTGGTGTAAGTTTGTAAAAATGTTTGGAATTGGATAGGGCCCAAGTCCAATGTCAATACAATGAGCTTCTTCAAGACCAGGGCAGTTTCTCACTTCTTATCCTTGGGTACTTGATGGTCATTTTGTAAGTAAATAAATGAAGCTGAAAGAGGAAGTTAGAAAGTCCAAAGAAAAAAGCAGACAAGAGGGGATATGCCCCTCCCCTCTCCAAAGAGAAGTCCCAGGAATGCTAAGTCTGATCTGGTAGGAGTGTAAGTCAGAGCACTCAAATCACAGTGGGAGGAAGTGGAGAGAGTATAAAGCTAGACCCCTCTTCTAAACCTCCCAAAATATAGAAAGTGACAGAAGGCTTTTGGAACCAAGAGCTAGAGGAGCCTGGAAGCAAAAGCTGAAGCTGTCAGCTTCCCAGCAGTTCACACCCTGAGACAATCCTCCCACCTCCAACCCCCGAAGCTGCCAAAAGCCCCAGGCAGGGAAACAGGCGTCCCAAGATGGCCCCAGCCTCAGCAGCACCACGCAGCACTGGGGAAGTGACAGTGATTGGGGGAAATAAACACTATTATAGCTGTGATATTTTAAAATTCCACCCTCGGGCAGCATCCAGTTGCTATGGCAACCCTAACTCTGCTGGGAGTTCTGATTACCAACTTGCTCGATGCACCTGCCTCTGGCAGCCTAGAGGTGTCCTCAGGAGGCCGGGAGCTGCTGCCACCAAGCGGAACACCAAGGAAGTGCCTCTATGTTCTGGCTCCAAGGTAATGACTTGAAGAGACCCAAGGTGATTCTCTGTTCAGTGTGAACCCCTCATGATATAGTTTTGTTCCAGCTTAATACTTTTATTAAAAATACTTGGGGTGCCTGGGTGGCTTAGTCGGTTGAGTGTCCAACTTTTGATTCAGCTCAGGTCATGATCTCACAGTTTGTGGGCGTGGACGCTACATCAGGCTCAGCACGGACAGTGCGTGGCTTACTTGATGTTCAAATTGACTTACAAAGTCTTTTTTGTTTTGTATTCACTTGGCTCCATCGAAACACAAAAAAGTAGTATTTTCATTCAGTTTGGGACTGAGCAAATGAAGCAGGTGGTTGTGAGTTTTGGTTCTGTAGTTTAGACAAAGCCCCTAAGGGACAAGATTGGCACTGGAGCTGAGCGGCTGGCTGGCCCTGTCCTCTGACACAGATTTGAGTAAGTACCGTTGCATACACTTGCTCTTTGGCACCCAGTCTGGAATGGCTTTGTGAGATCTTCAGGAAACCCAAACAAGTAAGAGAGAGAAATGACTACACAGTCAGAATGACAGGCAGCCAAAGGGACAGAGCCAGAGGTAGACAGGCACAGAGATGCTGTCATTCTGTCATTTCAATGTGGAGCAAGGGAGTCTTGACTCTGGCATGATTCCTCCCCATATAGCCATACTTGCCTTTATTTTCCAACTCATTTCTGCACTCACCTGTCATTCCATTTGGTAAGCTTGACCTATTTGGCCCGAGGAGAGCTCACATGGGCTGTATGCACAACAGCAACTGCTCCAGGATACAAAACAATGCTTGGAGAAGGGCAGCAGGCTGGCTAAGGGTAGGAGAGTCTTTGGTGTGTGTCTCAGGAAGAATACTGGGCTCAGAGTCAGGAGACTGAACTGCAGACCCAGCCTCTCCATTTGCTAACTGACTGGACACATCATCAGTGAAAGGTAAAGCACCATGAGAGCAGGTATTGTTGCCAATGACTGGTCATTGCTACGGCACCTAGAATGGTGTTTGGCACCTAGGCGATCATCAATAAATGTTTCTGAAATCAAAGTAAAATAGTGGCTTGGTGCCTTCCTTTAGAAAAATAGGGTAAAAATTCTCTCTTCATTAGGGGCTTTAGAAGGCTCTAACAAAACAGGATGAACAATGTTGAACTTACAATGCTTTGGAAAAGCTTAAGCGATGTACAAATGGAATCTAGCAAGACTGCCAGCCAGATGCAGCCAGATGCCGTCATCAGATGACTGCTAGACAAGGTACTTCTGAGGCCAGGGCTTTACCCACTTGCTCAGGGCACTTGAAGAAATACTCAGTTAAATGCTTGTGGGTCCCAGGCACTGGAGTTGTACTACTAGTTGCCTACTCAACATGCATTCTACTAGTCTTCCAAACAGACAGACCCGGATTTCATTTGAGCAACATTGTGCCCTGTCCCTGCCTCCTTGTAGCTACCAGCATCTGTGTGATCCACCTGTAGTCAACCAGACAGAACTGAAGTCCTAAAGTAGAACCTCTGGGAAAGTTCTTTTGAAGGAATCCAGCTCCACTTGCTTTGTCTTCACCTTTTTCTCCATCCTCCTTGGAAGGTGGATGAGCCATCTTGCAATTGGACAAACATACATGCTAAGGATAGTAGGCCAAGCACCTGAGTCCTTGATGACACCCTTGAGCTTCTTCCCCAGCCTGAAATGCCTACTCTGAACTTCCTATCGCTTAGAAAAATAACCACCTATTTGTTCAAGCCACTGTAGTCAGATTTCTGTAATAAGCAGCTGAACAAAATCCTAAATGATACAGTACTGCACTTAAAATAGCTCATTTATGACATACACACTGCCAATGCCAGTTTTACAGATGAGAAAATGGAAACTTGGAGAAATGAAGGAAATTGCCCATGGCCATATAGCTAGTGAATGACAGCTAGGATTTGATTCCAGGTCTGTCTGACTCCAAGACCCTTAGTCTTTTCACTTCTGCCATAATCCTCAAAGGAGAAGAAAAAAAGAAAATCATGTTTGGGGGCACCTGGGTGGCTCGGTTGGTTGAGTGTCCGACTTCAGCTCAGCTCACGATCTCACAGTTCATGAGTCTGAGCCCTGTGACTGGCTCTGTGTTGACAGTGTGGAGCCTGATTGGGATTCTCTCTCTGCCCCTCCCCCGCTTGTGCATGCATGCACAGTCTCTCTCAAAATAAATCAATAAACTTAAAAAAAAAAGGAAGTAGACATAGGTCACGAGTAATAAGGACTATGGAAAAAATTAAGGAATTAAGAATGCTATTTGTTATAGGAAGTTGAGGGAGTCTTCTTGGGAGGACATATCCACCAGACACTGAACAAGTGATGAGGGGGGAAAGAGATAGAATGAGCCATGTGGACAGTGGAAGTAGGGCAGAGGGAACCATGAGTGCAGAAGCCCCAGGGGCAGGAATGGGTATGATGGATTGGCAAGGGAGCCAGCAGGGCTAGTACAACATGAAGGGGAAAGAACAGCATGTAGAGGCATTTGTGCTGCAGCAAAGAATGTGGGCTTTTCCTCTGAGATGAAAAGTCATGGAGGGTTTTGATCCTAGAAGAGATCAAACTTAGGATTTTGCTTCTGGGCTACTGAGTGGAAAGCAGTGGGGAGGGAGGAGGAGATGAGGCAGGGAGGCCAGACTGGAGTGTGCCGCAACAACGCAGGCCAGAGGAGCCAACAGTCTGGAGCAGGGAGGCATTGAAGGCTGGAAAATGCTCACACTCTGGGTACATTCTGAAGGCAAAGTTGCAGGATGTGCTGATGGACTGGCCGTAGGAGATGAGAGAGAAGACAAGGGTGTCTAAGCCTTCAGCCTACTATCTTCAGTGCTGTGTCTACGGGGCGGGGGCTGCAGCAGGACCCAGAGTAGGACCCAGGCTGCTCAGGGTGCTAGGAGTAAGGTCAGACTGCACTCAGCTTTGGACACAGCCAAGCTCTGATACTTCTAGAGTGAGCACAGCTCATCACTCCCTCCTTTGTGAAACATGTTCACTCAGCTTCCTAGACTCTTGTGACTCTATTTCACTGGCCACTCCTTCTCAATCTCCTATGTTTCTTTCCCTCTGAATGACTACCAGGCATCCAAACAAAAGGGTCAGGAAGTCAGTGAGATACAGAGAAGTAAAGAGTATTTTGAGAAGAGGGGAGGGAGTCATCAGCTTTGTGTCACATGCAAATGACTGCTGGAGTAACACAAGGGCAAGAAATGACCAAGGGATTTGGCAACACAGACCATGGAAAGTGAAATTGGATTGCTTGTAGAGGAAGGAATATAAGAAACACATTCTTTCCAGAATCACACAGGATTCTGTGTGATTTGTTTTTTCTGAACAAACCATAAGCAAGATCTTTTTTTTCCGTATCAGAGAAGTTGCCAAGTACATACCAAAGCCTGGGCATAACTAATTCCTAGACAGACTCAGGCTTTGCAGGTCGGGGGTGGGTTGGTGGTGGGAGGGAGAACAGAGGTAGGAAAGCAGAGACATCAGCACCTTATGGGAGCAAAATGGCACCAATCTCTTTGCTTCAAGATCACCCACATTGCTCACCCACTACTCTTCCCCCACCGGACTTTCTAGTACCTTCCAAGAAGCACTTCACAATAGACAGCATAATGAATTTTTATTATGATTATTTCAATTAAAAAAAATAAGCCCAGAAGTCTTTGGGCAATAAGCTAAAATACAATAAAAAGCAGTATCTTAGTGTTAGCGACATACCTTGCTGGCATGCAGTGACGCAGTAGTAGTAGTAGTGCCTTCAATGCAGGCAAGGCTCTGTAGAAATTTCCATATTATTTCCTACCACTTCCCCTTTTTTCAGAAGTCCCTACTGAAATGAGAGATGAAACTGAGGCACAGAGGTAAAGGAACTAGCCTGAGGTCAGACTGCCAGGAGAATCAGACAGGAACTGAGCCCAGAAAATCCTGACTGTTCTACCCAAAATGCTACCCAGATACAATTCTGTGGCTATTGCCCAGCAGGAGAAGAAAAACAGTGTCTTCTTCTAAGTGATCAGTTAATAACACCCCGTGGGGTGGCAGAAAGTGTCACAGGAAGCAGCCCTGACTTGATGCCCAGCGATCTGGGCCAGAAGCTAGTCAACAGGACTCCCGTAATGTTCCAGGGCCCCTCCTGCCCCCTTGCCTCCAATGCACAGCACTCACTATAAAATCCAACCCTCCTTGTGGAAAACCAGCTGCACCGCCTCGTTCACATCATTCACGATGTGGGATGCCTCCATGAGCCCCGGGCTGAAGCTGAAGTCCCGGTGCCCGTGGAATGGAGCCTCCTCTGCACCCTGGACAGGCTGGGTAGGCTCTGGACCCTTGGGATTGTACACACCAGTGCACACCAGGATAGAGGCGCAGCTCTGCGTTGCTGAGGGTCGTTGCCTCCACAAGCCACCAGCCCCCTGCTTCTCTGCCCCATCATGCTTCACCATCTGCAGGTACTTGTGGAACAGGTTGGCACCGTAGACATCAGACATAGGATTATCACTGGCAGGGGTAGCCATACCAGAAAAGGAAAGAGAAAAAAAAAACCCAGTTCAGTGTTACAAGGTAAAGAGAGCGAAGGACAGCTGTGGAACTGGCGTGCATTTGATACAAGGAAACAAGGGAGTGATCAGGTATGGAGGAAGAGCAGGGGGAGTCTTGAAAGGGATGAGAAGCTGGAGCAGCACTTACCCAATAGCATAGAGTTTCCGAATGGGGGCCACCCAGCCCCGCCTCTCTGCCTGCTGCCTGATCAGGTCCTCTGCATACTGGTAAGTGAGGACGCTGGGTTTGCCCATCAGGCCTTCGTATCGCAGCTCTTTGCCCGTCATTTTTCGGTAAATGGTTTCCAGGCACAGCAAAAAGGTGCCATGGCCAAACCTGTCAGAGAAGAGAGCTCAGCAGTTCAGGCCTCCCCTCACAGGCCCTAAGCAGGACCCTATACCTTTCACTCCAGCACCCTGTTGGTGACAGGTAAGTGAACTTATTTCTAGTAAGAATGACATTACCTATTTTTATGACCTGCTGTTATCTACTAACATTTGTTGAGCACTAGAGATGGCATATCACACTTACCTCTCAGAATAACCCCATGAGAGAGCAGTCATTCTCCTCATTTACAGTGAGAAGACTGAGGCATAAAGATTAAGTAACTTGCCCAACATGGCAGAGCTAGGATTACAACCCAAGCAGTCAAGACTCCACAAACTGAAGTTTAAATTCAGCTTTAAATTTGTGGAGACTACTGGTTGCCATTCTCCCCTTCTTTCTCAGTGTCAATTTGCAGCTTACCATATTGTGACCCGATGTAAAAAGTACTCCCTTGCCTCCACTGCAGCGAGGTGAGCAGCCATGTGAATAAGCTACAGGCAGAGAGTCAATGAAATCAGAAGTGCTGGGCTAAACTATTAGCAAGTGTAAAATTGGGGAGTATAAAATTGTTCCATCCTTCCCCACCCCTTCCTGCTGCCTGGAATGCTGATATGGCGGCTGGAGTTCAGGCAGCCATTTTGGATTATGCTGTGAAGAGCCAAGGATTGCACAGCAGGAAGACAGAGGGAGCCTGTCCCAGATAGGTGGGACTTCCACACAAGCCCTGGACTGCTTACCGCATACTTCTTTAACATGAGAAAGAAAGAAACTTCTATCTTGTTTAAGACACTTTTGTTTTGGGTTTTCATCCCTGGCTGCTAAACCAAATCTTAACAGATACTGTCCAACATATTAAAGTTGTATTTCACAAATCAAAACCACATTGAGATACCACCTCACACCAGTCAGAGTGACTAAAATAACAACTCAGGAAACAACCGATGCTGGCAAGGATGTGGAGAAACAAGAACCCTCTTGCACTGTTGATGGGAATGCAAACTGGTGCAGCCACTAGGGAAAAGTGTGAAGGTTCCTCAAAAAATTAAAAATAGAATTCCCTACGACCTAACAATAGCACTACTAGGAATTTATCCAAAGGATACAGGAGTGCTGGTGCATAGGGGCACATGTTACCCCAATGTTTACAACAACACTTTCAACAATACCCAAAGTATGGAAACAGCCCAAAAGTCCATCAACGGATGAATAAAGAAGATGTGGTATATCCATACAATGGAATACTACTTGGCAATGAGAAAGAATGAAATTTTGCCATTTGCAACCACGTGGATGGAACTAGAGGGTATTATGCTAAGTGAAAGAAGTCAGTCAGAGAAAGACAGATATCATATATTTTCACTCATATGTGGAACTTGAGAAAGTTAACAGAACACCATGGGGGAAGGGAAAGGGAAAAAAAGTTACAGAGGGAGGCAAACCATAAGAGACTCTTAAATACAGAGAACAAACTGAGCGTTGATGGGGGCTGGGAAAATGGGTGATGGGCATTGAGGAAGGCACTTGTTGGGATGAGCACTGGGTGTTGTATGTAAGCAATGAACCATGGGAATCTACCCCCAAAGCCAAGAGCACACTGTACACTCTGTATGTTAGCTAACTTGACAATAAATTATATATTAAAAAAAAAAGAAAATTTAAAAATAATAATTAAAAAACAAATAAACTTGTATTTCAGTGTCACTTATTTATGTGACAAATTTTATTTTCAATTTTTAAATTACTGAATGAAAATTAATCTCGGGGTGCCTGGGTGGCTTAGTCGGTTAAGTGTCCGACTCTTGGTTTCAGCTCAGGTCATTATCTCACAGTTTACAAGTTCAAGCCCTGCGTCGGGCTCTGTACTGACAGTGCAGAACCTGCTTGGGATTCTCTCTCTCCCTCCCTCTCTGCCCCTCCCTTGCACACGCTCTCTTTCAATAAATAAATAAAAACACTTAACAAAAAAAAAGAAAGAAAATCAATCTCAAATTTAGTTTATAAACTGAAATTTGCCCCTGGCTATTCAGTTCCAGCCTACATAACCAAACCCCTCTCACCTAGTGTCAGCACACACTAACTATAGGAAGAATACTTCAGAAAAAATATCTAACCTCAGCATGCAGAAATATACGTTTTATAAAATATTTATTTATTTTGAGAGAGAAAGAGAAAGCACAAGTGGGGGCAGACAGAGAGAGACAGAAAGAGAATCCTAAGCAGGCTCCATGCTCAGCTCAGAGCCCCGATGCAGGGCTCGATCTCATATTGTGAGATCATGAACTGAGACAAAATCAAGAGTTGGATGCTTAACCGACTGAGCCACACAAGTGCCCCTGCAGAAATGTATCTTTTAAAGTAACAAGGGAACACTTGTAACACTCATCTCTTTGGAGTTAATGAGTGACATGACTTCAGTCGCATCAAGTGTTGGGCCTGCTGCCCTCTGTTGATGGATCACTCACAGAGTGCACTGGGAATCAGTAAGTAGCAGAGAAAGAAAACTCTAGACTTTGGGCCTGCAGATTAAGAGCAGCCATACAGTACACAATAGCCATAGCTTCCCTTCCAGGAAGGCCCTCAAGGGCTAGGAAAAGCGCTGCCTAGACCGTTCTTAGCCTCCAAAAAGGACACGCCAGATGAGGTTTAAACAGCTGAGGAGAGAACATGGGCCTGCTCAATATCAATGTGCCTTTGAGAAAGTCACTTACCCACTGGGTCTCAAGCTCTCTGGCCTACACAATCATCAGAATAATTATTGCATACCCTGCCCTACATCTTAAGGGCAGAAAGAAACAACAAAGAACTCGTGCTACAGGGACAATGCAAGGAGCAGCTGTACTGCTGGCCTCAGAAGTCATCCATCATTTGGACTCCAAAGGCAAACACAGCATGTTCTGGAGGAGCCCAGCTGGCTCAGTCGGTGGAGTGCACAACTCTTGGTCTAGGGGTCATGAGCTCAAGCCTCACGTTGGGGATAGCGATTACTTTAAAAAATAAAAAATCTTAAAAAAGGGGTACTTGGGTTGCTCAGTCGGTTCAGTATCCGACTTGATTTTGGCTCAGGTCATGATTTCACAGTTCGTGAGTTCAAGCCCCACATCAAGCTCTGGGCTCACAGTGCAGAGCCTGCTAGGGATTCTCTCTCCCTCTCTTTCTCTCCCTCTGAAAATAAAATATATAAACTTAAAAAAAATAAAAATCTTAAAAAAATTAACATGTTCTGTTAAGATTCTGGAGGGCAAAGATCATGTGTTAAAGATCATCTCAACATATCTTCAATGTTCTGTAAGCTATACTTTTCATTTAATAATTAGAAGTGACCCATTGAAAATCCTCCCAGAAGATTAAGTTTCTGTGACAAGTATGGGTTCTGCTCAGGCAGGGGTCTGACCGCCCAGATGGTAGGAAACTGTCAGCAGGACCACCCAGGCAACAGATGGCAGTGGCCACCACAGTCAAACCCAGAGACTCTGTGTCCTCACCTGGGCATCCTGGCTTCAGCCATCCAAAGGAGATCCATGTTGCTGGCCAGGACAGGAAGATGGGGATAGGGGGCTGTTGCCAGACCAGTCCCAGGGTTCCCATTGCTGAGAAGGACATCCATGATCAGCTGCAGGCTGGTCTCCCAGCGGATTGGCTCCCCAAGGAGGAGTACCCCTTTAAAGAGTAAAGGCATGGAGGTGAGGGTTGCAGGGCACTCTGCCTGCCCTCTGTGACTGGCAGGAGGAAGGCCCTTAGAAGGCCAGCTGATGCCAGCTGGCACCACCCAACCACAAGCTCTTCCTCCACAGTATACACCCCTGCAAGGGCACAGTTCCCAGAACCAGCCTTCAAAGAGCCACTCACCCATTCACCAAGGTGAACAAAGCCCAGGACCCAGGAAGGCACTTCCTAAGGGCTCCCACTTTCACTTGTATTCGCCAGTACTTCACAGAAGAGGTGAAAACAAAGAAAACCAGCAGCCAAGTCTCAAGCCTGCTTCCTCCGATGGACTAATGCTCTCCTGACCACCTCACTCACAAGTACCTGGCAAAGGGCTCATCTTCCTCAGCCACTTCTCTCTGAGCCCCAGAGGCCTGTAAACCTAACAGCTAGGACAGGGGGATCCAGAGTGACACAGACCTGCATTCCAAGTCCCTGTTAATTTTCCTTTGTGAATGTGGGCAAGTTATTTACCTTCTCTAAGCCTTGGCCTTCCCAAGTATGTAATAACAATACCTACTATTGTTTAGGATAAAAATGATGTAATAAAGCACTTAACCCACACTGGACACACAGCACTTAGCAAATGGTAGCTGCCAATATAAGCTACAAGGCCAGCGACTGAACAAAACCGGTGGTCTCAAGGGGGAAGTACTGCCCCCTAGGGAGGTGTTCTAGAAACTGGAGGGTGTATTTTATTTTTTATGTTTATTTATTATTTTTGAGAGAGAGAGAGAGAGAGAGCAAGCGAGTGGGGGAAGAGCAGAGAGAGAGGGAGACGCAGAACCCGAAGCAGGCTCCAGGCTCTGAGCTGTCAGCACAGAGCCCAACACGGGGCTCAAACCCACGAACTGTGACATCATGACCTGAGCAGAAGAAGTTGGTTTCTTAACTGACTAGGTCACCCAGACACCCCTGGAGGATGTATTTTAATTGTAATGATCATGGCAAGGGATCATGGGAGGGGGCCAAGAATGCTAGATGCTCAGGACACTCCTACTAAACAATCAAAAACTGGCCCCTATTAACATTTGAGTGTTCCATCTGACATTCACAAAGGTGAAAAACCTATTTATAATTAATTGAGCTTAAGCCCTAATTTAATTCTACATGTAAACATAAAGTATTTTTTGGTAGAGTTTTCATACACACTCATTTTCCAAAAATGCAACTATCATGTAAGTCAAGAAAAGACTGCACTTTATCTTTCCAAAACTTTACCAATAGCTGTTCCCTATTTTGGAAAATCACTTCACCAATGACAATGCTGCCCCTAATTTCTGAGTCACAAATAAAACACACCTATATCACACCTATCACACTTATATCAGGCTGCATGTGTAGCTGTAACATTCATGGTGATTCCATGTTTTGTATTATTATTTCACTACTTTATTATGTCTTCTTGAATAATCATTTACATGTTGAAGTACATATTACCTTACTAAAAAATGTTTGTTTTATCTCTCCCTCTTACAATTAGGGCTTTAGGGGCAGCTAGGTGGTTCAGTCAGTTAAGTGTCTGACTTTGGTTCAGGTCATGATCTCATGGTTCGTGGTCTCAAGCCACGCACTGGGCTCTGCACTGATGGTGCGGAGCCTGCTTGGGATTCTCTCTCTCTCCCTCTCTCTGCCCCTCCCCGACTCACGCACTCTCTCTCAAAATACATACATACATACATACATACATACATATATACATAAATAGGGCTTATGTTGAACTAGTTAATTTTTAATATACAGTATTATTCAGTATGTATTCAATTAATATACAGTATCAGTGAACTTCACTGCAGAGTAGTAAAGAGGACATTATGGTATTTTTGTTATACAAGGGAGAACTGGGTTTAATGGAGCTGTGAAACGCTGGTTTAGATAACCTCTGGGGGCCTTTCCATGCTAAGATTTTCTACACTTACAATTTTTCTGGAATACTAAGGCAAGTGACATGGGGAAGGAAAGATTAAAAACAAATGTCTCAGAGGTAGTAAGTGGCAGATCTGAGACTAGAACCCAGACGACCTGACATCCAACGCCCTTAGCAACCCTACCAGTCTGTAGGCACAGAGCGGCACTAGGACAGCCTGGAGGGCCAGAAGGAGAAGCACCCAGAGCCACGCCTATCCATCCCAGCAGAGGACCTCATTACCTTCAATGGCAGGGAAGTCGTTCCTTAGAAGGGGCTGCCAAGAGACAAAGAATAGGCCCATTAATGCCACAGTCGCAGTCCACTACCAGACAGCCACACAACCAGTTTCAAGGGGTAGCAGGAGGAAAGACACACTTTAGACAGATCAAAGACCACCCCCAGGCCTAGTCCAAGCCAAGGAGAAGCCAGATAGGACTGAGGAAGAAAATTTACAAAGAAAAGTAAAGAGAGAAAGAGCAGGGCTACCACAGAACAGTCTGAGGGAACCCACATATGAAAGTCTCCCAGAAGGAAGGGCTAGTCAGCTGTCCTTCTTCAGGACAGGAGGTAAGTTATAAGCCAAGCAAGAGTCTAGAATCAGGTAGCTCAAATGAAGGTAAGCCTATGGAGAAAAGGGAGGCCATCAGGGCATGATGGACCATTTCTCTCAACATGAGATGAGGAGGCAGGAGTCTTCAGTTTACCAATCTCCTGGAGTCCGTTCCTTTTCTAGACTATTAGTCCTGGCACTACTACTAACCAGCTATGTGACCTGGGGCAGGTCCCTTCCTCTGCACGGGGCTCAGTCTCTGAGCTGCTCTAAGATCTGTTCCAACTCTGACATTCGAGTTCTCCACATAATTTGCATGGTCCTAGAAGAAAGCTTTCAAAGGCAATGAAGTGCTCTATTCAATCAGAAAGTTCCAGAGAAAGGACTAAGGCTACATAAACAAAAGTTAAGCTTGTTTGTTTATAACTACATTTTTCCATATTTTGACAGTGGTTTGACTTAAACTGTAGGCCATATGACATAGAGTTCACATGAGGAAGGGGGGCCAAAGGCCATCAAGGGCGGGCAGTCATACTCTAAAAGATCAACGAGAGGCTCCGTAACCAGTGATCAGAAGAGATAACAAGTCAAACCAGTGGTTCAAATAAGAGCCAAACCCACAAGGAATATGGACATACTCAGAATTGCTGGTTACTTTTAAAAGCAAGCTATTTCTCATAAGGACAACTTTCCACAGCAAGCTTCAGTATAAAGTAGCAGCAATGATTAATTTCACAAAGGTTAATGATTCTCCCAAGCAACACTCAAAAAGCCAGTTGGTAAAATATAAAACTGCTCACTGGAAATGCTAAGGCTTTGAAAGGGATTCTCAGCTAATTACAAACGATGCAGAAAGGAAAGCCCTGAGGAGCCAGTTGCTCTTCTGGGCCATCCTTGTGTATCTGGGGAACAAAATCCTTGGCCAGATATGCCTCTCCAAGATGGATAAGATGAAGTTCTTAGTGGGAGGGGTTGCAAGGCTGGTAAGAAGAACCCATGTGGGGAATAAGAGGACAAAACTAAACACAAGACACCCAGGAGCATGCTCATTATTACCGTGGTCTTTGGCCGCCGCTGGAGATCCACCATGTCAAGCACAGGAAAGGCCATTCGCAGCTCATCCACAGTAACCACATTCTCAAAGCCCAGTCTACAGCAAGATTAGGAAAGAAAAGCTGGACACTTCTGGGAGATGCCTCTAAGGTGAGGGGAACCAACACAGTCCCAACCAAACTAGTCCACCCAATCCCCAGATAGGAGTAAACCAGTGAGAGCCCAGACACAGCCCCGCAAGGCCCATGGCAATCCTGGAGGACAAGCCATGACTGCACAGGCAGAGCATGTATGCACACCATCACTGAATGCATCGGTGGTCACTGGGAACACTCCGGTGCCAGGTCCTATGCTGGGCACTACCAGGGCACAGAAGCACACAAGAATCTCTGGCCTCAAGCTCACTACATGCCCAGGGCCCATTTAAACCAGCACTCTGTGAACAGTGCTGCCACATGTGTTGAGTTCAAAAGAGGAGACTCCTCAGCAGGCTGGTAGCTGGACAGAGTCTAGAGAAGTCAGACGTGAGCTAACTCTTCAGGAGAAGCCAGATTCAGACAGTTTGGGGAGGCCACGAAGAGTGGAATGCCAGTGTCAACCAACCTCACCTCTCCAAGACCTGCCTCCATTTTCTTGCCCTCAATTCCCACTTAAAATCTTAACTGGGCATGGTTTCAGATTACTTTCAAAATGAATATCTCAAAAATGCTTCCATTAGATCACCCTAACAGCAACAACACCTGCAATGACTCTCCTGCCCACATAAGTAAGTTCGCTGGCCTCTTGCCCTTATTTCTGAGGTTTCCTTTCCAAGACACCACTCTTCCTCTTCTCATTCCCCACCCTGTCCTAATCCAATCTCCTGCTTTGGGGATCCATGTCTTCCCTGCTCTCTTCAGCATCCTTACCTCCTTCCCCGCATGGAAAACCATAACCATCTCCCGTGGCACAGCCACATCCCTCCATGAAGCCACCAGTCATTCCCACTCCCAGATCCTCCCTTCCCAACACCTGTGACTCTCAGAACCTGTACTGCACTCCTTGGTCTTCAATCATGTATCATCTTAAACACTCCTGCATCCTTTCTGGGTGTGCTACTCCTACCTCCTCAAGCATGAACCTTTTGAGGAAGACACAGCCCCATGTGCTTCTCTTGGTCTCCCTGCCCCTGCAGAGCACACAGCACAGGGCTGGTACAGAGGAAGTGCTCAACACAGGTTCACAAAATGAGCAAATGAATAAGCTGCTTGAGTACAGGGACCAAGTCTTCTGCCTCTTGAGTGTACACACACCCAAAAGGTTCACTGTAGATATTAGTTGATAAGTTGATTGAGCACCCCAAAGAACAACGCTAGAGCAGTCGTTCCCAAACCTAATTAGTTTTCTCTTTTAACATACAGATTGCTGATTTTTAATCTCAGACCTAGTAAACCAAGAATCTATATATATATTTTTTTAAGTTTATTTATTTTTGAGAGATAGAAAGCATGAGCAGGGGAGGGGCAGAGAGAGAGAGGGAAGGGAGACACAGAATCCGAGAAGCAGGCTCCAGGCTCTGAGCTGTCAGCATACAGCCTGATGCGGGGCTTGAACCCATAAACTGTGAGATCATGACCTGAGCCAAAATCAGGCACTTAACCAAGTGAGCCACCCAAGTGCCCCCAAGAACCTGTATTTTAAGCTCCCCAGTAGATTCCAATTCAGTGGGCTGGCTTTTGGAAACTATCAGGAACCAGGACCGGCCATACCTGGGAGCCATCCTCCCTCCCTCCAGAGCCTACCACATATCCCATAAGCTCTGGCACCATGCAGTCAGAACATCTCACTATGGTCCCCCCTCAGCCATGGAAGGAAAACTCCAGTCCTGTCCTCTCCTCTTCAGCCAGAGCAAGAATCACCAAAAGGATACACTCGGGCATTTTCCACCAGGGGCCCCTGCCCAGACACCAGCATCCGCTTGTTGTGATATTGGGAGAAGAGCTTCATGGGGCTGTGAGAGAGAATGACTTGGTCTGGCTCCACCTGTACAGACAGCCAAAGACAGAGGTCAGCAGAGGTGACACAACAGTTGAAAATAATGGGGAGATAGGTGGCTTCTTTCACTTAGAAAGGAAAAAAATCTGTGCAGAAAAAAGGTGGGGGCAGCCTTTTCTGGCACCCGGACACTTCTAGACACTACCCAAACAGGTGTGAAAAGAACCTACTTTGGCTCTTGCCACAAAAAACAAACAAGCAGGAAATGCCATTAGTCGTGGGTTCTGACCACTCACCAAACCTGTTCTCAGTTCCTCCAACTGGAGACCACAGGGTTTATGTGCATGTTCTTTGTCATTGTCACAGAAATATGCCTCTGACTTTGACTTTCTGTTTTCAGTTCTACTTAAAGACTTAACTTTTTAACATTTATATAATACAAACTCCAACAATGCAGCCAATATTCACAATGTTTTTGGAACCCTCTCTGGAAGGCACAGAAGGGAACCAGTTGTACTCTTTTGCTCTGCAGTCACCCCCAAGCAATGTTGAACCCAGTCAATCAGCCACTTTATTTATTCTTTTGGTTCCAAAGGGCTGTTTCCAAAAACTAAATCCACCCTTAACAAAGAAGGATGTGTCAATGTTGATATACCAAGTGGAGCTCCAAATGGGCAAAAAGGGACTGCTTTTGGGGGACAGTGTTCATTCAGTTGTGTACAACTTATTTATGAGAAACAAGAGTGCCACCTGGTATACAGAGATTTAGGAAAATGTGACCCTTGCTTTCCAGGGGCTGACAATCCAAAACAGACAATCCTGGTGCCTAGAAAAGAAATTGACATAAAGACAGCAGACTGTAACTATCTAATCCATGGGCAGGATTTTTGTGCTCAACGCATAATGATATATAAAAAAATGCCCATGCTGATGAGGCTCTACTCATGAGTCTAAGCTTGAACTTCAAGTTATTTTCTAGTACTGACCCAACTGGCCATGCCCGAGGGCTATGCAACACTGCCCGAACCCAGGAAAGGCAGCTTAGAGTTGGAAGGGGGATGCCACCAGAACCACGTCTTTGGGCTTCCATGTCTCCACCTGCCTCACCTTGAACCCCAGCAGGGCTGACAGCTCCTGGGCTTTGCTCTGTTGTAAGATGTTCCCAGCATTCGTGACAAAGACCACGGGCACCCGCAGCTGCCCATGAGAGTTCACCAGCCTACGGAATGCTTCCAGAGCAGCAGGGATCACTCTGTGACCCCGCACCAGCACTCCATCGATGTCCAACAGGAACCCAAAAGTGGGCGCGCTCTGCACAGTGGAAAGAGAATCACCACAGCGTGAGTCAAGAGGCAAAGGGGAAGAAGGAAAAGACCCTTACAAAGTGGTGTGCCTCATTATCCCCAGGTCACCTAGAGGTTTGAATAGAAAATGAGGACATGGAGGACGCCTGGGTGGCTCAATCGGTTAAGCATCTGACTTCAGCTCAGGTCATAATCTTGTGGTTTGTGAGTTCGAGCCCTGCGTCGGGCTCTGTGCTGACAGCTCAGAGCCTGGAGCTGCTTCAGATTCTGTGTCTCACTCTCTCTGCCCCTTGCCTGTTCATGCTCTGTCTCTATCAAAAATAAATAAACATTAAAAAAAAAAAAGAAAAAGAAAAAGAAAATAAGGACATGGGATTTCTGATAAGGCAAATCCATCTATAAAAATGAATTAGTCCCTTGTCATGTATTTTTAAGGATATAAGTATTTGGTTAAAACTATCTTTACATAATTAATATAAAAGAATTTTTAAGTGGAAAATACAGAAATTCAAAAACATTCCAGCACTTTAACATAACCAATCTCATCTCTTTGTTTTCTCCCATCCAAGTACTAACCAGGCCTGACCCTGCTTAGCTTCTGATTTCAGATGAGATTGGGTGTGTTCAGGGTGGTATGACCATAGACTCTTCTTTTTCTATTCTTATGCTTATCACATAGCTACAACAACACTTTATATGTTCGATTTTACATCCTGTTCTTCTTGCTTGACATTCAAATATTTTTATCTGTTACAACAGCCTTCATAATCATCTTTTACTATTTTATTACAACACACACGAAGTTAAAAAAAAAATTCAATTGCTATAGATGATATAAAAAATTTCTCAAGTTTCTTGTCTCCTTCTTCCACTTAGTGTTGTTTCCTATCTTGTATGTTTCCAGGAACTTTTTATAAATCTATAGTAATAACTTCTTATCTGTTAACTAACACACAATGGCATTATATTTTATTTTATTTTCCTTCTGACCTTTTTTTTTAGATACCTTTTGGTATCTCTTATTTATCTTTCCATATCAATATACATAGTTCTATCTCCTAAACATCATTTCTAGCTACATAATTCTCAGTGAATACTCCACTAACATTATATTTCCCCCTATTTTGGATACTTACGTTTTCCTACATTTTTGCTACTATGAATAATGTTATAACGAACTTCTTCATGATTACTGGTTTTTCCTTAAGCTAGATTCATAAAAGTAGGAGTAATAAGTCAAGAGTGCAGGGGCACCTGGGTGGCCCAGTCAGTTAAGTGTCTGACTCTTGATTTCGGCTCAGGTCATGATCTCGCAGTCTGTGGGATCAAGCCCCACGCTGGGGCATGGAGCCTACTTGGGATCCTCTCTCTCTCTGCCTCTCCCCTGCTTGTGTTCTCTCTCTCAAAATAAATAAATACACTTAAAAAAAAAAAGTCAAGAATGCAAACATTTTGGGACTCCTGGGTGGCTCAGTCAATTGAGTGACTGACTTTGGCTCAGGTCATAATCTCACAGTTCATGAGTTCAAGCCCCCACATCAGGCTTCTTGTCAGTACAGAGCTTGCTTCAGATCCTCTGTCCCCATCTCTGTTCCCTCCCCCCTCTAAAAAATAAATAAACATTTAAAAATAAAATAAAATCATCTTAAAAAAAAAAAAGAGTACAAACATTTTAATGATGTGTAACCTATTGACAAACGTTTTCTAAAAACATGTATCAGGGCACCTGGATGGCTCAGTTGGTTAAGCGTCCAACTTCAACCCAGGTCATGATCTCTCACGGTTCATGAGTTTGAGCCCCACATTGGGCTCTGCACTGACAGCTTAGAGTCTGGAGCCTGCTTTGGATTCTCTGTCTCCTTCTCTCTCTCTGCCCCTCCCCTGCTTGTGTGCTCACTCACATGCGCTCTCTCATTCTCTCTCAAAAATAAATAAATACTAAAATAAAATAAAAATGGGGCACCTGGGTGGCTCAGTCGGTTCAGCATCAGCCTTCAGCTCATGTCATGATATCACACACAGTTCATGGGTTCAAGTCCCGCATCAGGCTCTCCTTGCTTCGGATCCTCTATGTCCCCCTCTCTCTGCCCCTCCCTTGCTCATTCTCTCTCTCTCTCTCTCTCTCTCTCTCAAAATAAATAAACAAACTTAGAGCTTAAAGTAAAAAAATAAAAACATGTGTCAACTTACACGGCCACTGGTAATGCACTTTATGCTTGCCGATAATAATTTTCATATGTATCAAAGAGTTTGTTAATTATCAAAGGTCCTGTTAATTTAAAAGTTTAAAAATAATGGTATCTCTCTCAATATGTATTTCTTGGAACTTATAAAGTTGAACATTGTCCTTTTTAAGTTTATTTTTTTTTAGTAATCTCTACACCTAACATGGGGCTACAACACACAACCCTGAGATAAAGAGTCACATGCTCCTCCTACTGAGCCAATCAGGCACTCTGAACGTTGTCCTTTTTTTTAAAAAAATCATTCTTTGGACGCCTGGCTGGCTCAGTTGGTGGAGCATGTGACTCTTGAGCTTCGGGTCCTGACTCCAAGCCCCACATTGAGGAAAGAGATTACTTAAATTAAAAAAAATTGTTTAGGGGGCGCCTGGGTGGCTCAGTCAGTTAAGTGTCCAACTCTCAATTTCGGCACAGGTCATGATCTCAAAGTCGTGGGATCAAGCCCTGCAGAGGGCTCTGCACTGACAGCGCGGAGCCTGCTTGGGATTCTCCCTCTCCCTCTCACTCTGCCCCTTCCTCCCTCTCTCTCTCTCTCAAAAATAAACATTAAAATAAAAGGATAGGATATTAAGTTATATTAAGGAATTACTAATGTTGTTAGGTATGACAGCATTGTAGTTATGTTTAAATGTCATTTTCTTAGACGTACACACAGAAGAATCTGAGGGTAAAGTGATAAGAAATCAGCAATTCATTTTAAAATCTTACAGCTGGAAAAAACAAAAAATAAAAAAATAAAAGCTTAACACTGGAAAAAAAGAGAGGGGAGGAACACAAACAAAGCAAGTGTGGCAAACTGTCATTAACTGCTAAATCTGGGAGATGGTTATATGGGTTCATATTATTGGTTTTGGATTTTTGAAAACTTACATAGTTAAAAAAAAATAAAATGTCTCATTTGTGCTGATGGCTACAAAATTTAACCATACATAGTTTTAATGCCCATATCCTAAGTAGCCACAAAAGTTGCTCTCTTAGAAATAAGAATCCACAGACCCTGCTACCGAAAACCTTTTTCAGGACAATTTAGCAATGTCTTTAAGGCTCCCTCATCTCTAACTATATAAATGAGTAATCATACACCTCCAACCCTTAGATGAATGTATACAGAGAAACCAAGCACTCAGTAACAAGAAAGTGAAGGTACAATTGTAACAAATGTGCCACATTAACACCCAGATATTAGTAACACAGGAAACTGGGGGAAGGGGGAATATATATAGGATTCCTGTACAGTTTCTGTTCAATTTTTCTGTAAACCTAAAACTTTTCTAAAAAATAAAGTTTATTAAGTTCTTTAAACCAAGTTATCTATATAGAAAGAGACCTTCTCCTTTCTTTTTTTTTTTTCATTTTTCTTTTCATTCTCTTCTGTATCTGTGTTCTGATTTTTCTTCTGCTATCACTTGTTTTGTTATCTTTTGTTTTTAACTAGTCCTGGGTATTAGGCCAAATCCTAAAGTTCTTATCTGTGGCACTGATAAAATGTATGGTTTAGGTTTGGGTTTTATTTATTTATTTTTTTTTAATTTTTTTTTTTTTCAACGTTTATTTATTTTTGGGACAGAGAGACAGAGCATGAACGGGGGAGGGGCAGAGAGAGAGGGAGACACAGAATCGGAAACAGGCTCCAGGCTCCGAGCCATCAGCCCAGAGCCCGACGCGGGGCTCGAACTCACGGACCGTGAGATCGTGACCTGGCTGAAGTCGGACGCTTAACCGACTGCGCCACCCAGGCGCCCCTGGGTTTTATTTTTAATGTTTATTTTTGAGAGAGAGACAGACAGACAGACAGACAGACAGAGAAAGGGGAGGGGCATGGAATCCTGAATCTGAGCTGTCAGAGTCTGACGCAGGACTCAAACTCACCGGCCGCAAGATCATGACCTAAGCCGAAGTCAAGACACTTAACCAACTGAGCTACCCAGGTGCCCCAAAATGTGTGGTTTTAAGATTAGTTTGAAGTGAAGGGACTATTAAGATGTTCCTTTGTATTTTTGCTTCTAACCTGGAATTGGTTTGGTATGTTTTCAACAACAGCATTAGAACTGTCTACTTTACTGTCTACTCCAATCACTTCCACATTTAAGAGAACTTACTATCTGCCAGTCATTGTGCAAAGTACCCTACATATATCAGAGAAAATACCCTACAGATATTCTTACAAAAACACTGCATGGTAAGTAATATCCTCAATACATAGATGGAGAAATTGAACCTTAGGAAGCTAAGTAATTTGCCTTAAGTCATTTAGTAAACAGTACAGGCAGGATTCAATTCTAAAGCTAGTTCTCTGAAATGCTGACGCTACATGCCTTTCTTCCCTTTTTCTACTCTATCAGAAAGTCACTTGGAAATATCACCTGCAAAGACGCTAGAGTCAATACAATCGTTATAAGACAAAAAGTCCTTTTACCAAAATAGTCTCATTCCATGCTTCCAGCATGGCCACTTTTAGCTCTGTGGCACTAGTCAAGTCACTTAACTTCTTTGACTCTTAGCTGCTCCATATGCAAAAATGGAACAGTGATAACATAGCTGTTAGGAGCTAGGACTCTGGCACCATACTGCCCTGGATTCCGGATTCTACCACTTACCAGCTGTACACCCTTGGGAAAGTTGCTTAACCTCTCTGTGCTTCAGTCCCTCCATCTGTAAAATGGAATAACAGTACTTACCTCATAGAGTTGTCATAAAAATTGTATATATTAGTAATTGTGAAGTGTGTGGCACAAAGTGCTGTTTTTAAAAATAAGTATTTAAAATTATCAAAGGGTTACCGTGAAAGCGCTACATAAATGTATAATATTATCATCATTACACACAGAAACTGTGATTTTAGAAAACGAAGTGATCCTCTTTTAAAAAAAAAAAAAAAAAAAAAAGGCCCAGGGGGAAGTGAGGGTGACAGATCTGACTACCTGCCTTATTAGGGTCCTGGCACAGTTGTCTACCAGCTGTTTGACCTTACAAAGGAAAGTACTTAAAAACTTGACTCCAAGCTTCAGCTTCCTTACTACGGGGTTATATCTGCCTCCAAAGTTGTGGAATTATCACTTAAGCACGGGGACAAATTGGGGACCCTGCACCAGTGCTCTTCCTCTAGCCCCTCAGAGCTTCCCCTACATTCTGCACGTAACAGAGGCTCATTATAAGCACGGCCCACAAGCGAATGGAACCAAAGTAAAAAAGTCGCACAAAACCCACATTTATCTCTAGGCTGTCCGTTTATATAGGCGCGGATCCCAGAGGGGAGTCTATCGCGAGTCCCCAAATCTCTTTCAAATGTAGCTGAAATATCAAAACCGAAAGATTCTCATCCTGAAAAATCACAGAGGAAATGCAAGAATCACACTCTGACCAGGAAAACAGAAACAGAAATTGCGGAGTAACTTTGGAGACGAAAGCAGCGAACGGCCAAGAAACAATCCTGGTGCGCGTTTTGGGTTTGTTTTGTTCATTCTCTAGCTGGAGTAACTTTTCTTTCAGGCCGAAGGCACGGCAAATCCCCAGACTGAGGGGGAGGCGGGACGCGCCAGGGACACTCGTGCTCTGGGAAAGAACGAAGCGCACCGAGGTCAGTGGCCTAGTAAAAGCCATTTCCCAGGAGGCCGGGGATGCCGGAGTGGCCCGGCCCCTCCCTCCCTCCCGGCGGCTCCGGCCCCATCCCCAGCCCTGAGGACCTGCTCGGTGGGAACCTGGACTTTCTCACCTGTGCGGAGTCCGCGGCGTAACCTCTTCTGGGGCAGCGGCCCCGGAGCCCCGCCGCCGCGCGCGCCGCCCCCCACCAGAGCCCCGGCACCGCACCGACCGCCACCAGGCTGCGGAGCACAGCCATCCGGCCGCCCGTCGCGCGCACGTGCAGACAGTCGCCACGGCCCGCGGCCGTCCCCGCCCACGTCCCCGCTGCGCAGCCAATCAGCGGCCGGGGAGCTCTCGGGCCGATCGGTGCCCGAGACATCTCGGGAGTTGTAGTCTCGTGTCCGTGTCTGGAAGCCCGGTGAGGCGCGAGCCAGTTGGGGCTAGGGGTGTGACTGAGTTCTGAGTAAAGCTGGGCACGGGGTTGAGCACGAGCGGGGCGGGGCAGGCCAGGGGCAGCGGCAGGAACAGGGGCCGGGACTCAACCAGGTGCAGAAAGTTCTTGCCCGGCGGGCCGTGGTGGGGGTTCTGTTGGAGCGAAGAGGCGCAGGCCAAGTCTGGCCCTTAGTAGACGGACACTTGGGGTGACAGGCCAGTATGCACGACCTATGTACCTGCGGACTTCCTGTAACATGCGTTTCAGACTGAAGTCCCAGCTCCCTCAACCTTCGGTGACTTTATGAGAGAAAAGAAACTGTGTGGAGGGAATCCTTATTTGCAAGGGGGAGGGAGAGGCAAAGTTTTCTTTTGATGTTCAAGTTCCCTAAACACCAATCAAGAAATTCTTGTAGGATACCAATTATTCATTCTTGTAGTCTTTCAGTAAATATTCTCTATGGTCCTCCTTCCTGCCCGGCTGTGTGCTAATTCCTGGGGAGACTATATGCATAAATAATCCTGCAAACTTACACTTTGTAGGGAGGTTGAATCAGGACTAGAATACAAGGGAGAAAATAACTGTCCCAAAAGAGGGTCAGATAACTAAGCGAACACCTTTGCTTTTGAGCACGGCTGTTTGTACCATTTGAAATGTGTAAGATGCCCCCTTTTAGACCTTTGATCTGTCCCCTGGGTATAGTTACACCAAGAATGGCTGAGTCCACAATATATTTAGCATTAGGTAAGAGGAAACAAGGGGGGCGTCAGGGATGGACAGAGACTGTGCTAACTCAGAGATTAGTTAGCAATATCCTCTGATCTTCAACTTTGAAGGCCAAGATCTTAATTTTGTCAGTTCAGGTGCAACTGAGCAGGATCTGGCAGACTGATTCACATTAACTAAACCTATCATAGCCCAACTCATAAACTCTGCCAGGGTATGTGGCTTTCCAAGATTGAAATGTTCCTAATCTCTTCCTGCTATCAAACTACCTAGAAACTGCTTTAGCAGGTACAAGATTTCTTGGTGTAATGATTTTAAAATATGTCCACAATTTATTTGACAATCCTCTTCTAAAAAGGTGTTTATTCCCCTCCTATTGAGTATGGGCTGGACTTAATGCATATTTTTTTAAATTTTTTTTAACGTTTATTCATTTTTTGATAGAGACAGAGCATGAGTGGGGGAGGAGAAGAGAGAGGAAGACACAGAATCCGAAGCAGGCTCCAGGCTCTGAACTGACAGCACAGAGCCCTACTCGGGGCTCAAACTCACGGAGTGTGAGATCATGACCTGAGCTGAAGTCGGACACTTAGCTGACTGAGCCACCCAGGTGCCCCGGACTTAATGCATATTTAATAAATAAAATGAAGCATGCATAAATATAAGTAATTAATAAATAAATAAATTTTAAAAATGAAGTAGAAGTGACACTGTGAAGTAACACTGTGATTGCCAAGGCTAGGCCCTAAAAGATACTGTGGCTTTTCTACCTTGTTCTTGTTTGGCTCATTCATTCTAAGGAAGTCAAATACACTTAAAGACACTCAAATACACTTAAAGACACTCAAGCCAACTCTCTGGAAAGGCCCACAGGATAAAAACCTGAAGCCCCCCCACCAATAGTCATGTGAAGAAAGCCATCTTTCAGGCAGGTCCTCCAACCCTCATGGACATCTTGGCCAAAACCTCATGAACAACTGTAAGACAAAACTACCCAGCCAAGTCACTCTTGAATTTCTAACCCTCAAAAACTAGGAAATAATAAGTGTTTGTTGTTTAAGCCAGTAAGTTTGGGGGTAATTTATTGCACAGCAAGAGGTAACTAATACACTTGATGATCACAATTATATCATAATCACTGCTATTCCATCTCCAGAGGTTTTGCAACCTGGGTCACTGTGTTCTGTATCTGGATCTGCTTTGCTTTCCATCTTCCCCACCTGTGCACTGAACTCCATGAAACTTGAGCCATCCCTGGCAGGAATCAGAAGTAGCCTGGTTTGTTTCAGGAAAGGTGACAGAACACGTATATCTGGGAGGTTCCGATATGGCTATTGTAATTAATACTCTCTGGGTATTTGTGTATGTGCGTGTGTGTTTAAATATTGGTAAGTCTTCCTTATATTCTCTAGGAGTTCATAAGCCAGAAACGATTAAGAAAAATCCTTGAGAGCAAGGTGCCTCTCTGATTCACCTTTGTCTTCCTCATAGGTCATATTGTGGTAACTTGCACTTGATGGGTGCTCAATTAATATTAGTAAGCAAATGAATGAATATCCATACTCCTGCTGTCCCTATAAACTTGCTCACATATATTTGTATGTACACCTGAGTGCATAAGCCTGCTCATATCTACGCACATACTTTGTGTTAGTTAGGACTAGGATTGGCTATAAGTAACAGAAACCTCCAAAGAGTAGGGCTTAAATAAAGTAGAAATTTGTTTCTTTCATAGAAACTAAGTTGGGAAAGAACAGTGAGGCTTGGTATTGTGACTCCATCAACTGATTAGCTACCCAGGCTCCTGTTTTGCTCCTTTACTGTCTTCGCTGCACAGCTTCCACTTCATGGTCCAAGATAACTGCTCAAACCCAGATATTATGTTCATATTCCAGGCATCAGGAAAAAAGAGACAAAAAAGGGTATGCCATCTCCCTACAGGTACAATTTCCAGAAGTCTTACATAAGTATACCTCATTCTACTGCACTTCACAGATAATACATTTTATAAAATGTTTATTTATTTATTTTGAGAGAGAAAGAGCATAAACGAGGAAGGGGCAGAGAGAGAGAGAGGGAGAGAGAGGATCCCAAGCTCTGTGCTGATAGCACAGAGCCTGACGCAACACTTGATCCCACGACTGCAAGATCACAACCTGAGCCAATATCAAGAGTCAGACACAACCACCTGAGCCACCCAGGTGCCCCCAGATAATGCATTTTCTGCAGATTGAAGGTTTGTGGCCACCCTGCTTTGAGCAAGTCTATCAGTGCCATTTTTACAACAGCGTTTGCTCACATCATGTCTCTGCGTCACATTTTGGTAATTCTTGCAATGTTTCAAAATTTTTCATATTGTTATATTGTTATGGTGATCTGTGATAAGTGATTATGACTTGCTGAAACCTCAGATGATAGTGAGCATTTTTAGCAATAAAGTATTTTTTAAATTATGGTATATCAGGGGTTTTTCTTTAGACATAGTGCTACTGCACACTTAGTAGACTACAGTATAGTGTAAACCTAACTTTAAATGCACTGGAAACCAAAAAATTTACTTGACTTGCTTTATTGTGATATTCACTTTGTTTCAGTGGTTTGGAATGGAACTCACAATACCTCCCAGGTGTGCCACATCTGCTTATACCTCACTGGCCAAAACTTAATCACATGGCCACACCTAGTGTCAAAGAAAGTTGGAAAATGTAGCCTTGTACCTGGTTAAAAATAGGGGTGCCCTTTTCCACATAAAAAGAGAATAAAGGGAGGTGCTTCAGTGGCTCAGGACCTGTATGAGCTTTCCTGGCACCAGTGCTGCAGCTGGTCACCAACCTGGTGACCCAGTCTCAGATGAATTATGTGACCCTAATTTGTAGCCAGGTGATATTTACAGAAAAACTTCAGGGGCGGGGCACCTGGGTGGCTCAGTCCGTTGAGTGCCCGACTTCAGCTCAAGCCATGATCTCACGGGTTGTGGGTTCGAGCCCCGTGTCAGGCTCTGTGCTGACAGCTCAGAGCCTGGAGCCTGCTTTGGATTCTATGTCTCCCTCTCTCTCTGCCCCTTTCCCACTCACACTCTATCTCTTTCTCTCAAAAATAAATAAACATTGAAAAAAAATTAAAAAAAGAAAAAAGAAAAACTTTAGGGGCACCTGTGTGGCTCAGTCAGTTAAGCATCCTACTTCGGCTCAGGTAATGATCTCATGCTTTGTAAGTTCAAGCCCCACACTGGGCTCACTGCTGTCAGTGCAGAGCCTGTTTCAGATCCTCTGTCCCCCTCTCTCTCTGCCCCTTCCCTGCTTGTGCGCTCCCTCTCAAAAATAAATAAACATTAATATAAATAAACAAATTAAAGAAAAACTTGAAACCCCCCAGGCTAAAGTACTTTATCCTTGAGTGCACTCCTCCAGACCTTTGCCCTCCTTACCCCTGGCTGCAGAGAGGGTGGAGGGGTGACTTTCTGACACTTTGTCCCATCTGTAGAAGAAAATGAAGAACTCACGGAGCCATCAGTCCACACTGATGGGTTCTCCTCACAGCCCCATGCTCCTGCTCAGATGCTCCTTGTCCCCAGCACTGCCAGTGTTTCATGCCTTTGCCATGTGCTCTGTTCCCTTTCCTGTTCTCTCCCTGTCACTCACCACCTGCTCCAGGGCACTCCAGCCGGAGAAGCTTGTTGACCCAGAGTGTGTGTAAGCTGTCCTGAATACCAAGCCGGGTCGTGCTCCAACAGCAGGCTGTGAGGAGAGGGCTCCTCAGAGACTCAGGATATAAGCGGGCAGCTCAGCTTGGCACGCCAACCTTGTTCCCCCTGCCACACCTGTGCTCTGTCCAACATGCCCATGTGAAATGCAAGCTGATTTCTGAGGTGGGGATGGCAATTAAATGGAAAGGAGAGGGGTAAACAAAAGAAGGGGGAAACTGGAGAGGAAGAGTAGAGAGAAAAGCAAGAGACAAGACTGATCACGAAAATGCTAAAAATCCTACACACAGAAGAGTGAAGGAAGAGGAAAAAAACAACAGAACGGAGAATCCTAAACATCTTGGAAGCATGTGATTCCAAGTGAGCCCTTGGGCTGGATTCTCAGTAGCCCCAGGGGTCTACCACCCCCTGCTCAAAGCCTGTGGCCCTTCCTCTGACTTCCTGCTACCTGCCCTTCCTGAGCTCTTTTTGTCTTTTTTTGTTTTTTTAATTTTTAGACTAGTCAAGTAAAGCAGTGGAAGTAGAGAAGGAACAAAGAGATTTGTAACTGGCTGTGATCAATTAATTGTAAAACCACTGTACCCAGACCAGCCCTTCTTAGGCATTTTCAGCTCCTCAGACCTTCCCTGGACTGGATCCCTAGGCTGCCCTGTACTTCTGGGTCAGGGCAGCACCAGGCCACTCCAAATATAGTTAGTTCATTGTTCATTCCCTCCTTTGAGGAGCCCTAAGGGGAACATTTACCCACTGCAGCTCAGCCCTCACACTCTTCTGCCACTGGCCCTCAGGGAGCCTCTGAGGAGAACCCACAGGGCCGCATCCTGCAAGCTCCATCCTGACTGACTAGCACACAGGTGTTCCATTCCTGTGAGCTCCAAGCCCTCACAAGGAGGGCTAGGGATTCAGGGTGAATGGGGCCGGGAGGAGTCTGACTGCCCTCCAAAGCCCAGGCTCTTGAGTAGCTGAGCAAATGGAGGAGCTGCCCCTCTCCAAGCCCCGACTCGGTGTGATCCTCACCTGGTTGCTGCCCCTGCATCTCCAGCCCTGCACAAGTCACAGAATGCCTAGACTGGCTGCTCTTCACTGACATGCAAAGACCTAGGGGCACTGTCTATGAAACAGCCCTATGGGAAGAATCACACCTATGTCTTATCAACACTCAAAGTGTCTGGGGCTCCTGGCTGGCTCAGTCAGTGAAGCACATGACTCTTGACCTCGAGGTAGTGAATTCAAGTCCTACATTGGGTATAGAGATAACTTAAAAAAAATTCTAAGTCCAATTGTCAATTTACAGGAAATATGCAGGCCAGAGGAACATGTTAAAGAATACTCCTGGGCTCATTTCCTTCCATGGACACCACTTGGTAACACCCACATCAGTATAAATAGCCCAGAAAACAACCAAAGACTGGCAGAATATACACGCCAGAGCTAAATATAAAGAAGCCACATCGAAGAGGGTAAGAAGGGTGGAAATGTGGTCAGGAGCTAAATGGACCCAGGGACTGTCTGCATTTGAGAGGGACACAACAGGCACAGAGAAGAGAGAGTGGCAGATCCCCAACTGGGCACCACAGGCATGGGGAGACCTGCACAAGGAAGATGAATCTCCAAAACATTTGGCTTTCAAAACTAGAGGGGCCCAACAATCAGGAAGGCTTAACACCTGAACTTTAAAAATGAGTTGGCTCAGCTCTGGGAGAGCCAAGAGGGTAGAGTCTCCACCCTTAAGAGACAGCATAACGAACAGCCCCATTGAGATACAGCATAGAATCAGTAGTTTGAAAAATGCCTGGAGTATATGGCAAGTTATATTTACTAATCTCAGAGTGTGTGATGGAGGAGCAGGGATCACTGGGAGACCTTTCCAAGAACAAAAGAGCTGGCAGGCACCATTTCTTTCCCCCACCTCAGCCAAGAGGCACAGACACCCACAGGAACTGGTGCAGTGGCAACATTCTCCACTTAACTTGCTAACTGTATGCCCTGCCCCTGTGCTCTTCTGCAGACCCACTCCTCCAACCTGGCCTCGGCAGGAATTTTCCCCAGTGGCTACAGGTTCCCCCTGGCAGCTGGTTGGCTAGGACCTTGCTGGCACCATGTGGCCCATCCCTGCATTCTCCTATGGAACTGTCCCCTCCAACATGCCCTTGGGAAGAGTCCATCCAAACCTGCACCACAAGCCTGGCAGTGTGTGAGCAGCCCCAAAAGGAGCCAGCACCACCCTCAAAATGACTACTACCCCAGGGAGAGGGGAAGAAAATGACACACACCAGTTTAACTGCAGCCCCAGCAGTGGAATGGGGGAAAACATCTGGTCTGACTGCAGGCCATGTCCACCATGGAAAGTTTCTCAGAGGACAACACAGGGAGAACACCCAGAAGCTCTGGAAAACACCTAGTGTGACTCAACTCAAACCCGAAGTGGTCCCAGACTGGCCCACTAACAACACAGGGACCAAACCCTACTCACAACAGGCAATGCAGTTGACTAGACTGACGGCAAAAGTGGCTTAGCCACAACAGCAGGGCACACACAACACACATAGGAGAACATACCCACAACACAGCCCTGAAGCACCAGGTTCTAGTGAATGGGGGACACTGCACTGCAGAGCACTATAGGACCTCTTCTTCACAAGGCCACTACTTTCAAGAGTAGGAGACATAGCTGACTTTCCTAACACATAGAAATGACAGAGTTACACAAAATGAGGAAACAGAGTAATATGCCCCAAAGGAAAGAACAGGACAAAATCACAGCAACAGAACAAAACGAAACAGAGGTAAGTAATATGCCTGATAGAGAATTTAAAGTAATGGTCATAAAGACACTCACTAGACTTGAGGAAAGAACTTCAGTGAGACCTTTAACAAAGAGATAGAAAACATAAATAACCAATCAGAGATGAAGAACTCAATAACTGAAATTAAAAATACACTAGAGGGAATAAACAGTAGACCAGAGGAAGCAGAAGAAAGCATCAGAAACACAAGAAAGAGGTGCTGGTGAGGACGCGGAGGAAAAGGAACCCCTGTGCACTGCCGGTGGGAATGCAAACCGGTACAACCTCTGTGGAAACCAGTATGAGGGTGCCTCGAAAAATTAAAAATATAATTACCATATGATCCATTAATTCCACTACTTAGTATTTACCCAAAGAATATGCAAACACTAATTTGAAAAGATATGTGCACCCATGTTTATTGCAGCATTATTTACAATAGCCAAGTTATGGAAGCAGCCCAAGTGTCCATCGATAGATAAACAGATAAAGAAGTGGTGCAGGGATGCCTGGGTGGCTTAATAGGTTGAGCTTCCAGCTCTTGATTTCAGTTCAGGTCATGATCCCAGGGTTGTGGGATTGAGCCCCACATCAGGCTCTGAGCTGATATAGCGGAGCCTGCTTGGGATTCTCTCTGTCCCTCCCCTCTCTCTCTGTCCCTCCCCTGCTCACATGCGCTCTCTAAATAAATAAATAAATAAATAAATAAACAAATAAACAAATAAACAAATAAATAAATAAATAAAGAGGGGTGCCTGGTTTTCTCAGTCAGTTGAGCATCTGACTTTGGCTCAGGTCATGATCTCACCATTCATGAGTTTGAGCCCCGCCTTAAGCTCTCTGCTGACAGCATGGACCCTGCTTCAGATCCTCTGTCTCCCTCTCTCTGTCCTTCCCTCTCTCTCTCTATCTCTCTCTCTCAAAAATAAATATGGGGCGCCCGGGTGGCGCAGTCGGTTAAGCGTCCGACTTCAGCCAGGTCACGATCTCGCGGTCCGTGAGTTCAAGCCCCGCGTCGGGCTCTGGGCTGATGGCTCAGAGCCTGGAGCCTGTTTCCGATTCTGTGTCTCCCTCTCTCTCTGTCCCTCCCCCGTTCATGCTCTGTCTCTCTCTGTCCCAAAAATAAATAAAAATAAATAAATAAATAAATAAATAAATAAACATTGGGGAAAAAAGAATGAAATCTTGCCACTTTCAACAACACCAATGGAGCTAGAGAGTATAATATTAAGTGAAATAATACCAAGACAAATACCATATGATTTCACTCATATGTGGAATTTAAGGAGCAAAACAAGTGAACAAAGAAAAAAGAGACAAAAAACAGACTCTTAATTTTTTTTCATGTATTTTAGAGAGAGAGAGAGAGAGAGAGAGTGCTTGCAAGTGGGGGAGAGGGAGAGAAAAAGAATCTCAAGCATGCTCAGTGTGAAGCTGGTCATGGGTCTTGACCCCATGATGCTGGGATCATGACCTGAGCCAAAACCAAGAGTTGGATGCTCAACCATCTGAGCCACCCAGGTGCCCCTAGACTCTTAACTATAGAGAACAAACTGGTGGTTACCAGAGGGGAGGTAGGTGGGGGAACGGGTGAAACAAGTGAAGGGGATTAGGAACACACTTTATCATCATGAGCACTGAATAATGTATAGAATTATTGAATCTCTATACTGTAAACCTGAAACTAATATAACACTGTGTGTTAATTATATTGGAATTAAAAAAAAAGAAAAGAATACTGTAGGAATGCAATGAGCAAGTTCCAGACTGGGAATGTTCTACAGGTCAAACCTAGTTTTTTCTCCAAATAAATTTCAAGAAACAAAAAAAATAAGGAGGGAGGAGGGGGTAGGGATCACAGGCAGACAGATCCAGAGGTGTGGCTGAACTGACCTTCAGTCATCACCATTAGAAATCAGAACCATTATCTACCTCCCTGCAGAACCTGGACAGCAACAGCGAGCAGCTAGTGATGGAGCATTCATAAATGGAAGACAGGGTTGCAGTCCCACGGGAATGGAAAGAAAGAACCATGTGCACAACCATCCTAGCCCTCCCCTAGCTTTGCTTTGCTTGCGAGCTCTGATGCCAGGGTCTGAAGTGTAGAGTCAGGATTTCTCAACCTCGGCACTACTGACATTTTGAGCAGGATAAGTCTTGTGGGTGGCCATGTTGTCCACTGTAGGATGCTTAGCAGCATTTCTGTCAATAGCACCCCATCCCACCCTGCCTCCCAAGCTGGAACAACCAAAAATGTTACCACACATGGCCAAAATGTGGGGGCACCATTGCCCCTGTTGAGAACCATTGGGGTAGACATTCCTCTAACCCTCTGAGTTAGACAGAGTAGCAGGAGTACCAGAATTCCCATTTCCTGAATGCTGGGCTTCACAATTCTGAAGAGGCCCCATGAGCAGAAGCTGAGTTTCTCATACTCAACCTCTGGTTCCCTCTTTTTAATCCCACACCCTTTCCTAGCAGTGGAGATGCTTAGATTCTCTATGTAATCATATCTCATTGCCAATTGGCATCACCCTGATTTGTATATAGGGAAGATGTGTTCGTTTCTTTAAACTTTTTTTTTAAGAATCTTTATGCCATTTCTTTAAACTTTTTCTTTTTTTAAGAATCTTTATGCCCAAGGTGAGACTCAAACTCATGACCCTGAGATCAAGAATCACAGGCTCTACCTATTGAGCCAGCCAGGTGCCCCTCTGTTCATTTTTTTATAACCTGGGAGTAGGGAAACCTCTATGAACCAAAATTCAGAGGCAATTTTTTCAAAGGATTGATACATTCAGTTACATACCATTAAAAATCTTTTGCATGGCAAACAAAACAAAACAACCCTACCTGTTAAGTCAAAAGACAAATGAAAAGGTGGGGAAAAAATGATTTCACTTGATATCACAGCTCAAGATTGAATATCCCTACTATATAATACTCCTGAAAAGCAAAAGGAAAATACCAAAAACCAAGCCCTACAGAAACATGGGCAAAATATAGACAAACAAGTTACAGAAGAAGAAATGAAAACGGACTTTAAACATATGAAAAAAGGGGCGCCTGGGTGGCGCAGTCGGTTAAGCGTCCGACTTCAGCCAGGTCACGATCTCGCGGTCCGGGAGTTCGAGCCCCGCGTCAGGCTCTGGGCTGATGGCTCAGAGCCTGGAGCCTGTTTCCGATTCTGTGTCTCCCTCTCTCTCTGCCCCTCCCCCGTTCATGCTCTGTCTCTCTCTGTCCCAGAAATAAATAAACGTTGAAAAAAAAAATTTAAACATATGAAAAGTTCATTTCATTCATAAGAAGAGAAATTCAATCTAATATTTTACTGAGATACCATTTCTTATTATCAGATTGTAAAAAATCAAGAAGTTTGATAACATACTCTGTTGGCAATACCATGTGGAAACAGGCATTCTCATTTACTGCTGGATTCTACAACCCCTAGGGAGGGAAATTTCTCAATATCTAACAAAATTACATATGCATTTTCTCCTTGACCCTTCAATCCCATTTTGAGACTCTTTCCCAAACTTGTAGAAATACAAATTAATTTATTCGTGACTTTTTCATTGTGGCATTACTTGCAATTAAGAAAAAAGAAAAAAGAAACAACTTAAGTATCCACCATGGGGGATTGGTTGACTATACCACAGGACATCTCCACAATGGAGCACTGTGTAGTCAAACCAAGAAATGAGTGACATCACTATGCAGATTATGGATTAATCCTGAGTATATAGTATAAAGTTAAAAAAAAGTCAAGTATACATATTAGGCTACACTTTGTATAAGAATTGGGGGACACACAAATACATACATATGTATGTATGTATGTATGTATATACATATATATAGTATATTTATTTTTATTTCCAAATATATGTGGCTTATAGTTTTGGGGAAATACAATTAACTCAAAAAGTTAGTAAGCACCCAGTTCATTCCACTGAGAGTAACACCATGGCAAAGATCATGCCTAGTTATACTTTTTAAGCCTGAAGACTCTGGTCTTCTACCGGTTGGATTTTGAGCTTTGACAGTCCCTTCTATGTCAAGTTAATGGCAGCCTCCATGAGGCTGGAGGAAATGTAGGCCTTGAGCAGAAAGGGCTTGGGCAGAGGACTGAAAATCTCAGTCTTCTCTGTCCATGTCTGCTGCAGTCTCTCTACTTTTGAATGAGGAGGCACTCGTCTTATCCTGCTGAGGCTGGAAGCAGTTTGAGATATGGAAGCAGCTGGCCTGTTCGACCTGACATCACCAACTGAGATACTGGTCTCCTGAAGAAAGCACCTTCCTGAGCAAAGCTGTATTCTCATTCCCATCTGTCTCTGCTTACCAAGTGTCCACCCTTGTCTAGAGTTGACCTTCCTGAAAGTGGCAAGAAGAAGCCAGCAAATACCAATATTGTGAATTTTTCTTTCCTCTCTGTATAATGTTATGTATAGCCTTGACTGGTGCATGATCTGTCTTCCAGGGAAAACAGACAACAGGTTGAATAGATCTATATTGAGTCATGCTACTAGCTTTCTACTAGCCAGTGATTTATAACGCCTCTACTGTTTCTCTGCTTCCACAGAACAAAAGCCCCATATTTTAGGTTATTTTACATGCTGCACTCAACTTCCAGGTACTATATTTGGTATAATTAGGATTGAGTTTAGCTATGAGAAACATAAAATCCGAAGTGGCAATAGCTTCAACATAAGAAACATTTCTTTGTCTCTCATGTAAATAAAGGCTGGAAGTAGTCAATCCAAGGCTGGCAGAGTCATACACAGGTGTTAGAATCCAGACTTCTTCCATTGGTTTTTCAGCTTTAATCTCATGGCTTAATATGGCTGCCTGGGCTCTAATCATCACACCAACATTTCAGCTAGCGAGAAGGTAGAAGAGATAGAAGACAGTTGGTCCCTTTAAGGACTCCTCCCACAAGTTATATACACACTTCTACTCACAGACCATTGACCAGAACTTAGTCATATGGCCACATACAGCTGCAAAGGAGGCTGGGAATGGTAATCTTCATTTCAGGCAGCCATGTGTCCAACTGAAAATCATAAGTCTCTATTTCTAAGGATACAGGGGTAACATATACCATGAGACAACATCAGTCTTTGCCATATTACTCCTGAAGCAGAGCATAAGAGAAGGAGTTGGTTCTCATCTCAGATCACCAGGCTGTATGGTTACCCAACTTGTCCTCACCAGGTTTCCTTCCAAGATTAACTCAGGGTTTGATTTTTTTTTTCCCAAAAGGATGATATCTCCTTCCCCCATGCACTGTTCCTATTGGCCTTCCTATAGAACATGGTTTCTTCCTACAGTGTTAATTCTTCCTTAAGAGCATAGGAGAACAGAATGTCAAAGCCAGAAAGGTCTCTAAGAAACACACAGCTCCAGAATGGGAGAAAATATTTGCAAATGGCATATAACATAAAGGGTTAGTATCAAAAATCTATAAAGAACTTACTAAACTCAACACCCCAAAAAACAAACAATCAAGTGAAGAAATGGGCAGAAGACATGAATAGACACTTATCCAAAGAAGACATCCAGATGGCCAACAGACACATGAAAAGATGCTCAACATCACTCATCATCAGGGAAATACAAATCAAAACCACAATGAGATACCACCTCACGCTGGTCAGAGTGGCTAAAATTAACAACTCAGGAAACAACAGATGCTGGCAAGGATGTGGAGAAATGGGAACCCTCTTGCACTGTTGGTGGAAATGCAAACTGGTGCAACTGTTCTGGAAAACAGTGTGGAGATTCCTCAAAAAGCTAAAAATAAAGCTACCCTACAACTCAGCAATAGCACTACTACGAATTTATCCAAATAATACAGGAGTGTTGATTCATAGGGACACATGTACCCCAGTGTTTATAGCAGTGCTATCAACAATAGCCAAAGAATGGAAATAGCCCAAATGTCCATCGAATGATGAATGGATAAAGAAGACGTGGTATATATACACAATGGAATACTAGTCAGTGATGAAAAAGAATGAAATCTCGCCATTTGCAGCAACCTGGATGGAACTGAAGGGTATTGTCCTCAGCAAAATAAGTCAGTCAGAGAAAGACAGATATCATAAGATTTCACTCATATGTGGAATTTGAGAAACTTAACAGAAAGACAATGGGGAGAGGTAAGGGAAAATAAGGTATAGAGAGGGAGGCAAGCCATAAGAGACTCTTAAATACAGAGAACAAACTGAGGGTTGATGGGGGTGGGGGAAATGGGTGATGGGATAGAGGAGGGCACTTGTTGGGATAACCACTGGGTGTTGTATGTAAGTAATGAATCATGAGAATATATTCCTGAAACGAAGACTACACTGTATGTTAGCTAACTTGACAATGATTTTTTTTAAAAAAAATAAAGAAAACACTCAGCCCAGCACCTGTAGTGACAAAAATGAGCTCTTTGACTTTAGAGGCTGTGAGCAGGTTTGACAAGGGTCAATGCACACACACACTCACATGAGCTAGAGCTCAGACCTCCAGGGCCAGCACTCTATTCTCTCTCCTGTATTGGTCTTTTCAAATGACTCCTATGTCCAGGCAGGTCTGCGCAGTCACCTAGATGGGAATCAATCCAGAGCAGAGTGCACAGCCCAGTCCACTTCCCTCTTTGGGAAGAGGTTCTGTTCTCCATCACTCTATTCTGCTTTTTTTTTTTTTTAAACGTTTATTCACTTTTGAGACACAGAGAGAGACAGAGCATGAGTGGGGAAGGGGCAGACAGAGGGAGACACAGAATCTGAAACAGGCTCCAGGCTTTGAGCTGTCAGCACAGAGCCCAATGTGGGGCTCGAACCCACAAACTGCGAGATCATGATTTGAGCCGAAGTCAGATGCTCAACCGACTGAGCTACCCAGGCACCCCTGTTCTCCTTTGTTGCACTTGGCCTTAGATGAGTTATTCAGGGCTAAAGAAGAGCAGGGCTTTTCTGAAAGACGTCTGGGAACTTAGATGAGTTCCAAGCATCAGGACATGGTTGAAGCAAGTGAAGGAGGAGGTTCGGGAAAAGGCCTTTTCCGGGTACCTGGATGGCTCAGTCGGTTAAGCATCCAACTTCGGCTCACATAATGATCTTGCACCCGAGTCAGGCGTAGCACCTGCCTGGGATTCTCATTGTCTCCTTTCTCTTTGCCCCTCCCCCACCTGTGCTTTCTCTCTAAATAAATAAATAAATAAGCCTTTACCAGAGCTCACCAACTAAGGCATTGATCCCTTGGCATTCCACCCCTTTCCAGAGCAGACAGTGATGCAAGAGCCCCGTATGTACTACAGAAAATTGTGTCTGATAGAAAACAAAGCTGAAGGGTGCCTGGTGGCTCAGTCGGTTGAGCATCTCTGACTCTTGATTTCAGCTCAGGTCATGATCTCATGGTTTCAGGGTTCTAGCCCCATGCCGGGCTCTGTGCTGACAGCACAGAACCTGCTTAGGTTTCTCTCTCTGCCTCTCGCTTGCATTCTCTCTGTCTCTCTCAAAATAAATAAATAAACTTAAAAAAAAGAAAAGAAAACTGATGCCTCATTTTTCCTTAAAAATCTCATTTGCATATTTTTCTTTGTTCCATTTCTACTTCTAACCTGCCTGGCCCAGGCCTGTGACCTATAAACCAAGACCCTGCTTCCCACCAACCAGTGCAGGGATGATGATTTCGCACCTTCTCTAGGCCTCACCTGAGCTGCTGTCATGAAAGAATGGCAGTGGGGCGGGAGGGGGGGGGGCGGGGGGAGACACAAGTCTATGAACCCAGGGAAATGCTCACAAGGCTCTTGTTACTTGGCCTTTTCTTCATTCACTGAACAAAGTCGGTACTTATTCTATTGCAGCAGTATTTATAAAAAGAGATATTTGAAAGCAATCCAGATGCAACTTGTAGGGGCTTTGTTAATTGAACTATGGCATGTTCGCACAATGAAACACTGAGTTAGAAAAAGGAAGTATTCCCTGACCCAAAATGGAAAAATCCCCAGGGCATATTGTTAAATACAAAGAGCAAAGCCAAGAACAGTGTGCATAATATGCTGCCTTTTGTATCAGAAAAGATGAAACAGAATATTCATATTTGCATTTGTTTATTTTGCATAAAGAAGCATGAGAAACTAATACGTATGGTGGGAAAAATGGGTGTGGTGGGAAGGAGGATGGGGTGAAGTTGGGACAGGCTTAAGACTTTCCAATCTATCCTTTTCACATTTTTAAAAATTTTGAAATGATATTGCATATGTATTCAAAATTTTTTATTTTAAATATAATAAAATTTAAAAATTATTATGGCACTCTTCCCTCATCTTGTACTATGTACTCTAAATTTGTACAGAGCAACAGAGTAGGACGTCCCAAAGTCAAGAACAGGCCTTTCTACCTGGGAGGGGAGCTGAGGCAGCAAAAGCAAAGCACATGAGTGAGGTAGTGGCAGGTAATAAGGCAGAAGCAGGGAGGGGTGTAGGGCGGGGAGATGGTGCTGGAATGAGATCCTGAGGACTATTTACTGTGGGTAGGAAATGGACCAAAATAGTAACAGTAGTGGAAGTATGGGTGATTTTTGTTTCATCTATACTTTTTAAAGTTTACAAATTTGCTACCATAAGCATGTTTTACAATCAGAAAGTATTATTACTGTAACTTATTATATGAAGTGTTACTCCCAGCAGTGACAGGAGGCGACAGCAGAGGATAAGGGAACCAAACGGTGCTCGTAGATCTTGGAGGCATTTGTGGTACCGCAAGTGGCCACCAGGGGTCAGCAGCATGCCGCAGTCCCCCCGCCGCCAGCCACAGGTGACGGGACGAGGCTCCCGCCGGGAAAGGTCTTTCCTGCTATCCTCAGTCTCACACTAATCGCCATTTGCTTTCCACATGCTTCTGTCTCGGGCCATTTCCCACTAAATGGCAGTCACGAGGGTCTCCGAGGGCCACAGCTGTCTGCAAGCTGGGGAGCGGTGGAGGTGGGGGCTGGTGGAGATTCTCTGGACCTGCGCTCTGCCTGGAGACCCTAGACAAAGAGAAGGCCCTTAGGCTGAGGCCCTGAGCTCCAAGAATCAATCCATTTCTCCTGGTGGGGGACAGGAAACTAAGCCAGTTTCCGGGACTGGAACTCCGCCAAAGGAGAGCCAGGGGTCACAGGAGGGGTTAGCCTGTCCCAGGAGGAAAATCGCTGCTCCCAGTAGGTCTAATGGTTCTGTCCTCATTAAGCAAGGGTACGGGGTGGAGGGGTTGTCTGAGGGTGGGTTAAGGGGCTGAGGCTGCCCAAACTCCACCGTCTGAACCAGAGAACTGACCTAGGCTCACCAGGAGTTTATGGAAACCTGTTACTGAGAGGTGCTTCAGACAAGAAGAGAACAGCCCTATGTTGTATGAGCCCAGACCTAAGACTCTGGAAACCTGCTGTCACCTACCCTGTGACCTTGAGGGAGCTGTTTACCCTCCTTGAGCCTTAATTGAGGCCTCTGTAACACAAAGAGTTAGATAAGATGATCTTTAGGCCTCTCCCAGCTCTGATATTCTATGAATCTAAAAATTCCAGTCTTCCTACCCTTTCCTACCCCAGAAGGGGCTTAGCCCCAGGAAGGTCTGGCTGGACCGAGACAAATCTCATCCCCCTAACATGTGGTTTCAGGACAGTCCCCAGGCAAGTTCCCTTTGGAAGATTAGATCCAGGTCACCCTGAAGGTGGAGGAGGAAAAGGTTCTTGGCTACAAGCTGGGACAAAATGAGACTCAGCAGCTCTGCCCTGGAGACAGTAATACCTGTAAGCATTGAGTGTTATGGATATTTCTCTGGCAAAGCCAGTTCAAAATTTCTCCCGGTCCCCACCTTGCTCCCAGACAGCCAGCAGCTCCCACACCTCTATTTACACCCTTCCTGGACAGAGATGAAAAGACCAAGAAGGTTAAGTTATTTTTTGAATAACAGCTATGCAAAGTAACATATGTTATGTATGTGAAAATAATATTTATAATCTAGCATGCTAACTTAATGCTGGTCTATAGATGCAGTTATATATATATATCCAATCCTCTAGTGATCAATTCTTGTGAGAGGCAAGGATCACATCAGTCACTCAAACTCCTGACCTTGGGAAAAGGGACATTCTGGGATTCTAGACTGGGTGACTAGGGCAGGTTACAGAATCCTATTCTGGTGAGCTTTAAAAATTAAGCAGGCCTGATTATTCCTGATTATTTGGGGCAGCTCTTCCACAAGGGGTGATGGTTTAGATAACTTTCAGGATCCCTTCTAGGCTGAGAGCCTATAATGTTTTTCTCAGTTTTGCAAGTCTTTTCAACTCAACATACCTTCCCTTGTTTTCCTTATTCCAAATGAAGAGCTGACCTAGAGAAAGACCCCAGATCCAGATTTTGTGGGACCCTGGGGCTAATACATATTTGAAGGACCTTCTTAAAGAAAAAGAATCTTATTATTATTTTTTAAATGCTTATTTATTTTTGAGAGAGAGAGACAGAGCATAAGTGGGGGAGGGGCAGAGAGAGAGAGAGACAAAATCTGAAGCAGGCTCCAGGTCCCAGCTGTCAGCACAGAGTCTGATGTGGGGCTCGAACTCACCAACCATGAAATCATGACCTGAGCCAAAATCAAATGCTTAACTGACTGAGCCACCCAGACGCCCCCCAAGACAAAGAATTTTAAATCACTAATACACAATTTCTCTTAGAAAAGATCCATGAAGTGCAAGCCCCTGAAAGGAGAGCTTCAGTAACACCACAGTGAATCTGTTCATTTAATGATCACTTAATGATCTCTTCATGCTCTAAAATGTCCCTGTGTTTGTCTCCTTCCAAATCTTTTTCTCTTTCCTTCCCTTCCCTATTGTGTATAGCTTCCCCTCCCTTTCCTTGAGGCATCTGGGACCAGAGGTATCAGCAGAGCCAGCTGCAGATGAGGTGGCAGTGGGGGGTAAAGATAGACAACACAGACAGGGAATCAGTAACTATAAAGACACATTGAGGATGGGGGAACCAGATTTCTCACTGTTGGGGAACAGAGTTAGACATGGGAAGGGCTGAGGCCAGAATAAACTCATGGTATTGAATGGAATTGGAGGTATAGGTACATGTTCATGGTTTGTCTGTGTTTTTTTTTTAAAGTAAACTCTAGGGGCACCTGGGTGGCTCAGTCGGTTGAGTGTCCGACTTGGGCTCAGGTCACAATCTCACAGTTCGTGAGTTCAAGCCCCGCGTCAGGCTCTGTGCTGATGGCTCAGGGCCCGGAGCCTGCTTCGGATTCTGTGTCTCCCTCTCTCTCTGCCCCTCCCCTGCTCGTGCTCTGTCTCTCTCACAAAGATAAATAAAGATAAAAAATAAATAAATAAATAATTTTTAAAAAGCCACACCCTTGTGGAATTAGAGGATAATCTCTAGATTCTGGAAGGAGTTGGCTATATAGACATTAAAAATAAATAAATAAATAAATAAATAAATAAATAAATAAAATAAATAAAGTAAACTCTAGACCCAACATAGGGCTGGAATGCACAACCCCGAGATTGAGTCACATGCTTCCACCAACTGAGCCACCGAGGCACCCTGCAAATTCAGGGTGTTTAAATGCACACAGATAAATTTGGAAATAGATATAAATGTGTATGTATAAATATGTGTGTGTGTGTTTTATTTGAGAGGAAGAGAGCATGAGTGGGGGAGAGGGGCAGAGGGAGAGAGAGAAAGAGAGAGAGAGAATCTTAAACAGGCTCTGTGCTGAGCATGGAACCTGATGGGAGGCCCAATCCCATGACCCTGGGATCATGACCTAATCTGAAATCAAGAGTCAGATGCTACCTGCTGATCCACCCAGGTGCCTCTATGCATGCGAGTTTTAATATATACAGTTAATGAAAAAAAATTCAACTGAGTAAATGTGAAGATCTAATTGGCTTTATTAAGCAATTCACAGGATCAGGCAGCCTCCCATCTAGCAGTAGAGGGGACCTCTGAGGAGCTGTACAAAATGGAAGGTTTTTATAAGAAAGACAGTGGGGCAAGAAGTTATTAACAAAAGTGAAGACTGTTCCAGGCAAGGTCACCTTCCCTTAGGGTGAAGGGCAGGGGCTGTTATTAGGTAGATTACCTCATCTTTGAGGGATGGAGAGGGCCCATGTGGCAGATTATCTCATTGGTGCTGATCAGAAAATTCCTGACTGACCAGTTAAGACTTCTATTTCTGGCACAAGTTGAAACTGCAGTGAAGTTAGGTATTAAGCCCCAATATGGTGACTTGGCCTAAGTGACACCATTTTGAGAGTGTGATTTTCTTTGTCATAATATAAATTATAGTTATGTATGCATATATATGAATCATATTTATGTGTGCATACACACATGCACCAGTAACAATGAGCACATCTAATGCTCAAATCAAGGCTTCTAAGTATTCTCTACTAAAAGGAATCATAGTTCTTTGGAGAAGAGCTCATATCCAGCACGAGACAAGGAAAGTGCAAAATGAACCTAAAATACTTAATTGTGTCAAAAAGTAAGGAAATTCTAAAAAAAAAATCATAAGAATTTATTAGAGTCACAGGAGCCAGCTTAACAGAGTTCCTTCCCAAGGTCAACCCTGGAACAGTGTAAGCATCTTAAAAAAAATGATGATAGTGTTAGATTATGGTCCACTGAATAGAATAAGGATCCATGAACCCTAGCGATAGATAGATAGATAGATAGATGATAGAGATAGATAGATAGATAGATAGAGGAAGTTCTTCCTTATAGTAGAATGGCAACTAATAAATATGGAAGAAATCAATATTTGGTGATTATATTTTCTAAAATATTTTCTAACAGTATCTCTAATCCTACATGTTCTTTTTACATTGTGACTTTGATAGTCTTCTGTCAAAGAGTGGGGTCTCTGTCCCCTCCTCTTGAAACTGGGAAGGCTTAGACTGGAGAGATATCACCAATCAAGGATGGCAGAAGTGATACCATGTAACTTCCAAGGTCATATTAGAAAAGACAATAGAGGGGTGCCTGCGTGGCTCAGTTGGTTAAGCGTCCGACTTCGGCGCAGGTCAAGATCTCACTGTCCATGAGTTCAAGCCTTGCATTGGGCTCTGTGATGACAGCTCAGAGACTGAAGCCTGTTTCAGATTATGTGTCTCCCTCTCTCTCTCTGCCCCTCCCCCGCTCACACTCTGTCTCTGAGAAATGAATAAACCTTAAAAAAATTTTTTTTTAAAAAAAGAAAGAAAGAAAAGACAATAACAGGGGTGCGTGGGTGGCTCAGTCGGATAAGTGTCTGACTTCGGTTCAGGTCATGATCTCGCAATTTGTGGGTTCAAGCCCTGCATCAGGCTGTATGCTGACAGCTCAGAGCCGGGAGCCTGCTTCAGATTCTGTCTCCCTCTCCCTCTACCCCTCCCCCACTCGTGCTCTGTCTCTCTCTCTCTCTCTCTCAAAAAATGAATAAACATTAAAAAAATTTTTAAAAAGAGAAAAAAGAAAAGACAATAGCATTTCTCTTTTACTACATGAACACTTACTCTTGAAGCCTTTGGCCTCCTCACACACATGAGCCACCCACACTGGCTGATGTGGACACTCCATGGCTGAGCCCTGAGATTGTATAAAAACAAGATGTCTGGCCAGCCCCCAGCTGCTCCAGCTCCACTACCATTTTGACTGCAACCTCATGAGAGACCCCGAAACTAGAACTGCCTAGCTGGTCCCTTTCCAAATCCCTGACCCACAAAACCTGTAGGAGCTAACAAGTTTATATTATTTCTTAAGCCATTAAGTTTCGAGATAATTTGTTACACAGCAATAATTAAGTGGAACAGTGATGATTGGAGTAGTAGAAGATTCAGATGATAATCTTCAGTGACTGCAAAAACTAATGGGTTAAAGATTTGATGAGGAATAAGATGTTTACATAGAGTTAAAGTGTTTCCCCATTAAATATTTATTAATCACAAAGTAGAAAGTTTTACAGTGTCAAATCCTGGCAGACATTTCCTTAACAAAGTGATTAAAGTGAACATCATCATAATGGGACAGATTGACATTGTATGCCTCGGTATACAGATAAATGTTTAACTACTGGCTGGGGGGGCTGGATGCGCACTGATTTGTATTTGCTGATTTCTGTAATGTAAAAATTCCTCCAATGACCCAGGTGCCTGGCTGACTCTTAACCTCAGTATCATGAGTTTGAGCTCCACGTTGGGCCTGGAACTTACTTAAAATATATTTATACATATTACAAAAACTCCCATGATGACCAATTTCAGACCACCATTGGTTTCACAACAGGCTGAAATTTTAACAATTGGCTGTTGCTTGCTGGTGCAGACCACCTCCAGGGGACACAATCCATGTGTCCCCTGATATGATGCACTGAGAAGGACAAAGATACTTCTGAGGTATTCCTCCTAAGAATGTGTAACTGGAATCTCTTCACAAGGAAACATTACATAGGCCTGAAATGAGAGACACTACAAAGTAACCGGTCTGTACTCTTCAAATCAAGGTCACAAGGCGCCTGAGTGTGTGGCTCAGTCAGTTGAGCATCTGGCTCTTAATTTCAGCTCCAGTCATGATCTCCTGGTTTGTGGGATTAAGCTCTGAGGTGGGCTCTCTGTTGACAGCAAGGAGCCTGCTTGGAATTCTCACTCTCTCTGCCCCTCCTCTGCTCCTGCACGCATGCACAAGCTCTCTCTCTCTCTCTCTCTCTCTCTCTCTCTCTCTCTCTCTTTCTCTTTCAAAATAAATAAATAAAAACTTTTTTAAAAATGTCAACATCACAAAAGACAAGGAAATACTGAAGAACTGTTCCAGACTGAAAGAGACAAGAGATAACTAAATGTAACATGTGATCCTGGGTCAGCTTCTGGGCAGAGAGAAGAAACATGCCTGGAAGGGCCAGGGAGAGATGGTAGTATCTTATCAATGTTAATATCCTGCTTTGGATGGTTAAACTGTGGTTATATAGGAGAATGACACTGTCTTCAGCAAATGTAGACTGGAGTGTTTATAAGTAATGGGCCATACTGTCTGCGTCTTAAGTCTCAATTGGTTAGAAAAAATAGGATCTATCATGCAGACATTGAAAGAGATACAGATACATAGAGAGAATGATACAGCAAATGTTATAAAATGTCAATAATTGGGAAACCTAGACAGAGTATGTTAGAGTTCTTTGTACTATTCTTACAACTTTTCTGAAGGTTTCACATTATTTCAAGATAATAAGAAAAATGCTCCAGGGTTTTCTCTGAGTCTGGATCCCAAATTCTCACCTGTTGGGAATTAAGATGATTCACATCTCCAACAACATTCCCTCAGTTTGAATTTCCAGAAGTCTCCCTGCCCTTCCTGGGAGCTGTGCCAACTGACGAAAAGCTCCAGGACCCAGGAGGAGGGGGCTGGACCAAGGCATTCATCATAAGCCAGATGATGGGGACTTGTACAATAAGCCTGGCAAGTCAGGGACTCTTGGTGCCCTGGACATTAGGTTTTTCCAGTCCAGACAATTCACCTGGCAAAGAAGAAAAAAGGATTTAACCTCACTCTAAGAAATAAATAAATATAGACTACATGAATTCAAATTACAAAAATACGTTTCATTAACAGAAGGCTTTACTTCAGATTTCCTTTAAATAAATAGTAAGCCCCAGGTACAGCATGATTTCGTTTACAAAAATTCAATTAATATGCAAGTTTTTCCAAAAAACATATGTCAGTGTACCTTCTGGGAAGTCCTACAGGAGGAATACGTGAAATCAGATTTAACTACCCCTAGAAGAAATATTACTCAGTTCCAAGGGGGCTACAACCTATTTCCCACATTTTCATAACTCAGGGTCTGGTTCTGTTGATGTTTCTAGTTCTTTGCTAGGACTCAGCCTATTGAACCAAGCATGAAGACAAGACTTGTAGCTGGTTTAATTTGCCAAATCAGTGATCACACCAAGTCTAGGCCAGAGACCTTATGCTCCTGGGAGACCCCTGTAGTCATGGCAACTTGCTACAAAAGCCCATTCAGCTAAGTTCCCATTTTCACCATTTATTAAATGTGAGTCAGTTGAGCTGGGACCTATGTGCTATCTACTGGGATTGGTTAAGGCAATAAATCAAAGACTGTCAGAATTAGACAGGATCTTAAAGGTCATCTTGTTCCATCTGGGTACCAGTCTGTGGTTGAGGACCCCTAATCAACAAGACTTTTCCCAGTGTCATGAACCAAAGAGTGATAAACTACTAATGGAGGGATGGTTGGCTGCTGCCTATGAACGCAGATCAGGTGATGGCTGATGGATAAGAAGATATTTGAATCCATCTGTGACTTTTAAGGAATTTTTTGATCCTTCTTCACATCCTTTAGTCAAGTGAAGACAGGGATGGCTTCATGCCTTCCTTCTCCTGAAGACTAGGCTATGAGCCAGAATTTGATCACATGACGTCTTTTTTTGGGGAGACTCTGCTCTGTTCCCTCCTGCTTCAGCAACTGGCTCAATGCATACAGTTATATCCATTCATTCAACACATCTTTTATTGAATACTAACTAGGTTTGGGGCATGGAGATAGGCTCTGTGTTCACAATGTACATGAAACAATCATTAGCTCCTGCTCACATGGAGCTTACAGTCTGGTGGGAGGGAGACTATCAACACAGAAATAAATATACAATTACAAATTATGCTAAGAGTCATGAAGGAAAAAAGCAAGGTGCCATGAGAGATATTAATAGGTTAGGGGTCTAGGAAACATTTCTGAGACAATGACATGAAATGTGAAATCTTAAGGGTGAACAGGAATCAGACAAAAGTGGAAAGAAAGAATATCCCAGTCAGAAAGAATGAGAAAAGACTCTGATGCAGCATAGGGTTTGGGATATTTGAGGAACAAAGGACCAGTGAGGCCAACGTCTGGTACACTGGGGGAGACTGGGGTAGGATGACGCTGAAAGGAATCCAGGTTAAATAGGATGCCACATGCCCTGTTGAAACATTTGGATTTTTCTAAGAGCACTGAGTTGTAAGCAGTGTAACCTGATTTAATTTAATTTTTAAAAAGCCATTGCTCTGTGAAAAATGAAATGAAGTCAAAGAGAAGAAAGAGAGCTCAATTAAGAGACCGTTATAACTCAGACAAGAAATGATAGTGGTTTGAACTCAGCCAATAGCAACACAGGTAGAGAGGCATGGAAGATTCAAGATACATTTTGATGCAGGGAACAGGGGAGAGAGCAGTATCAACAATTTCACTGAAAATTTCTGCTCTCAACACCTGGGTAGAATGGATGGAGGTGACATTTGCCAAGATGGGAAAGACCAGGAAAAGGTTAAAAGGGAGAGATTGAGAATTGCACATAGTAGGTTTCTGAGATTCTTGTGAAGGATCCAAGTAAATAAATAAATTTGGGGATCATCGGCAAATAAATAGTATTTAAAAGCAAAGGAGTGAATGAGACTACCAGGAAAACACTATAGAGTAAGAGAAAAGGAAGAGGAGACGAAGCAGAGGCATGAATAGAAGAGAGGCAAAACTAAGTCCTGAGGAAATCCGACACAGAAATCTGATAGAGAAGAGCAACTGGCAAAGGGACCCTAGAAGCAATGGCCAGAGAGAAAGGAGGAAACCAAGAGCATTGATGTCACTGGGGTTGAGAGAAAAGAATATTTCAAAACGATGAGTCTGGTAGAATGTTTAAGTGTTCCTGAGAGGATAATCAGTGTCGAGGCCATTGATGACCTTCATGATGTCAATTTTGATAAAGGAATGGAGGTAGAAACTATACTGGTGTGGGTTCAAGAATGATTGACAGAAGGTGAAAACAGCTTACAGAGGGAAGCAGAGGAATAGGGTAATAAGTGACTGTCTTCTCACTTTGGCCTCCCGGCCAGGTCAGCTACAAACTTATTCCATCTCTCCTCCCAGGTTTTCATGGCAGCTTTTTTATCAATATCCATCAAGGTGCTGAATCTGCGGAGAAAAGGCACTTAGGTCAGCCCCAGGAGAAAGGGTTGGGAAACAGATGAGGGGATCTCAGATGCTTGCAGAACACATTTCTCCCCAGTCCGAGAGCAATAACAAAACAGAGGTGTTGTGGAGAAAACCCAAAGAAACCTTCTAAGCTTCTGCCATAAACCTCTACTAGAGATAAACACAAGTTGTGAGGTGGAAGAGGGAGTTGGGGATCTGGGAAGTACACAGGACCCTCACCTGATAGAGTTCATGGCCAGTTGTTTGAGTGTCCTCAGATCAGCTGCCATTCCCCCAATACCCATGAAGGCCTCATAGAAATCATAGGACAAGCCTTTGGCACCAAAGACTGCCGGGTCATCAGAACTGATCACCATGGGGTACCCAGTGGCCATCAGAACAGCAGCAGGATGGTTTCTCAAGTCAGACACCAGTTTCAGAACCTGCCCAACAGGAAGCAAAGGAGAAAGACAAACTCTGACCCAAAAACATTGGGATGACTTCTGGGTACAATACAAGGAATAGAGCCAGTCCTCATACTCTTCCCAATTTTCTCCAAGATTCTTCACCTTCACAAACAGTTGGTCTCTCTCTTGGTCTGGCTCAGAGCAGCTCTCTAGAACACAGCAGGAGAGGCAGGTGCACAAAGAACCCCAAGCAGCTGTGAAAGCAAAAGTATTCTATGGCCCCTCCTACTTCACTGGCCTTCCTCAATGTCCCTTTAGCTTTGTTTTTAGCCTTGCCCCAAATTCCACCCCACTGGGGACCCTCAACTGCTGCCTCAGTTGCCTCAACTGCTGCCATTATGAATGGATTAGGCAAAGGGCCATTCCTAAATAACTTACTAAGGGGAGAGAGACAGCAGAGGAATATAGAAAACAAGTGAGCTCAGGAGCTAGAAATCATACAGGAAAGTTTGGGAATCAGAACAGAGGTTGAGGTTGGAAAGAAAGATTGTATTGGGTTGGTGCCATGGATCATGCATACCTGGTTGGAGATGGGACAGACTTCTATGGGGATGTCCTTCTTCCAGGAGTCAGCCCAGACTGCTGGGTGTTTGGTCAAAGCAAATCCATGGCCAATCCTGGTAGAGTTCAGTATTAGAGCAACCAGAAGGTTTCTATCTATGGAAGTACCCTGCCAGTCTGTGGATAAAGGGGAAGTCTCCAGTCAGATGGATCTGGGCCATAGACTATCCTCCAATAAAGGCTTCAGATCCCCAAGCAAGTAAAAGAACATTCACACACACACACACACACACACACACACACACACACACACAGTTTCGTATAACAATGCTAAAGAGAGGTAAAAGAGAGGAGGTATGGCAAACCTTTATTTTATGTATGTATGTAACAGATGAGGAAGTTGAAACTTACATAGGCTTTGTAAATTGAAGGAGCATACTCAAGTAGCAAGACTCAGTTTTAAACCTTGGTCTATCTGAATCCACAGCCTATATTCTTTCTTTCCATTTTTTATTTGTTTCCAGAGCTATTTTCTGGGAATTTTGTTCATGATTTTTTACGACAATGTGTTGCAAACTCTTTCAATATAATTAAAAACAAATTTTAAGTTTATTTATTTATTTTGAGAGAGAGAGAGAGAGAGAGAGAGAGAGAGAGAGTGGGGGAGGGGCAGAGAGAAGGGGAAAGAGAGAATCCCAAGCAGGCTCCATGAGATCATGACCTGAGCCAAAACCAAGAGTTGGACGCTTAACCCAGAGTCACCCAGGTGCCCCTATAGTTACTTGTATGTACTTATTTAATTTATATCTTTAACAATATCAATTGCAAGACAATTGCCAGATCACAATGACCAGTACTGACAAAGTGGTGGCAGATAGCGTTGGCTGCCTACTTACCAGCCATCCCCATTGTACATTCCTTTCTAGCAGGGCTTTCTTTGGAGGGTGAAAATGACAGGTCCTGACTCTCCCAGCTTCCCTTGCAACTAGGATAGTCCTAATGCTGACCTGGAAGGTTATTGGTGGGGAGATCTTGGGCTTCCTCCCTGATAAAAGAAGATACCCTAGAGGAAACATCTTGTCTCACCTGAATGTGACTTCATGGACAACCAAGTAAGGTAAACCCTGAACTTGATGAAAACAGCAGAGGTTGCTTATTATGTGAAATAACAGATGTTGTAAAACCTATTGAATGTGTGTATTCCATTCCTGGCAGCCAAAAGCATCCTAACTGACCCACATATAAAATATGAAAACTCCACTGTTCTGTTAGGAATAAAGTCCAAGAATTCCCATTACTTTTTAGGGCATGTGTTTTAGGTGGATTTTCACTGGTTTCCTATCTAGAACTTTTTTTTCAAAGATTTCTTCCTTTTAAAAAATAAGAACATTAGGGACACCTGGGTGGCTCAGTCAGTTAAGCATCCAATTCTTGATTTTGGCTCAGGTCATGATCTCATGGTTGGTAGGTTCTGTGCTGACAGCACAGAGCCTGCTTGGGATTCTCCCTCTCCTTCTCTCTCTCTCTCTCTCTGCCCCTTCCCTCCTCACATGTACATTCTGTCTCTCTCTCTCTCAAAATAAATAAATAAACTTAAAAAAATAAAATAAATAAAAATAAGAACATTACTCTCAGGTATCAAACACCCAGCTCCTGGCAAAATCCTCTCCTAGGGCCATTCGTCTTGGAATTTGGTTAGATCCTATTACAGTGTTTCATACTGTTGAAATGATTTCACACGGGTAAGTATGATTTTCCCAACTAGACCACAAGCTCTTCAAGGTTAACATCCCCCTACTCCCTTGCCCCATCCCCCACAAACAATTCTTCAAATTTCCTAGAACAGTTTTGATCTAAATTGGGTCTTAAATAAGGACCCAGGAAATAAGAGAGTAAGGCACACATACCCTTCCTCTGAGAGATGGTGTGATAAACCAAGGTTTAAGCCTGGTTGTGAAATCCAAGCCCCCACACTGCTCTCCACTTATCTCCTTGGTCTTCTAAGGGTGACAGGTGCCTACAGTACTCAGGGACACCAGGTGGGGTGTAGCAGCAAGATTTCCTCCTGATCTAAGCCCCCCAAATCTTCATTTTAACCTGAAATTGCAGCCATGATCTGGGACTCCTTTTGCTTAGGACTTACATATTTTAAGGACTGGAATATGGGAAGCTCTGAGAGACGACCTATGAACCTGTGGAGTGAGCTTTAGGGAGCAAAGGCATGGCTGGGCTAATGGCATTTCATAAACAATAGTAGTCAAGCTGTCTGGGCTGGGTGGGGTCTCCTCTTCAGCACTGATGAGTGTGGACAGAGCCTCCTAGTTGCCTGGTTGTAGTCCCTTTTCCGCCATTTACCCTTGTGTGACTTTGGACAGGTGAATTAACCTCTTAAGCACAACTTGATTATAAAATGGAGATCATCAGAAAGAATTCAAAATCAAATTCCACCAATGACTAGCTCTTTACCCTTGGGCCAAGTACTCTATGTTTGGAGCCTTGGGCTCTTCATCTATAAAATGGGGATAGAGATTGGTTAGTTGATTAAGTGTCCAACTCTTGGTTTCAGTTCAGGTCATGATCTCACAGTTCGTGGGTTTGAGCCCTTCATTGGGCTCTGTGCTGACAGTGTGGAGTCTGTGTGGGATTCTCTCTCTATCCCTCTCTCTGTCCCTTCCCTGCTCACCCACGCTCTCTCTCTCTCTCTCTCTCTCAAAATAAATAAATAAAATATTTAAAAAATAAAAAATAAAATAAAGTACAGTTTAAAATATAAAAAATAAATAATATTGGGATAAAAACACCTTCCTGGCAGGACTGGGGTGAGAATTAGAAATAATATATGTAAAATGCCAGATACTGTTATATTATCATTGTTATTCCTTCTCCAGGGGGAATACATATTTCTCCATATGAAATGGACAAGTGCCATAAAATGACTATCAACAATACCAATACTGCCCCAGGATCCCATCAGTTCTCTTGAGTGATGATAAGGAGCTTTCCTATCCGTCCCACCTCTGTCCTGCTCGTCTCCACATGGCTCACCTGTCTCTCCAGCATGGAAAAAGTAAGGCAGTTTAACGCCATGCAAGGTGGGAATCATCAAAGCCTCCCTGTAGTCATACAAGGAGTGGCCAGTGTCCTCATGCCCCACCTGCAGGACAGAGAGGAGGGGACATGGAGCTGTCTGCTTGGTCCATGCCTCAATTTGCTGATGGTACCCTCAATAGCCTGTGAATACTCTTCCTTATAATCTGACGTTACTACTTGAGGCCATTGTCACATAGCCTTTTAAAAATGACCAGCAGCAAAATTGGAAAAGAAAAGAAAGTGTATTATTACCCCTAAATAATTCCCCCCGCTTAGTCAGTCAGAGGCTGTATCTCGTATCCTCCCACCCCTTTCCACCTTGTGTTCTGACACCACTTTCCAAGTCCCTGTGCTCAGCCCTGAGCTCCTTGCTGTGGGCAGAGAGTGAGGGAGAAAGCAAGAGCAACAGAGAGACACAGAGAAAACAAGACATTGAGATACTGACAGACCCACAGAAAATGGAGAGAGAGTGCGAGAGAACAAGAGCCCTGGACCAGGAGTCAGGAAGGCTCCAGACTCAGCTGTCACCCATTACCTGTGGGTCCTTGGACATGTCAGTTTCCTGGCAGGGTCCCTCTGTGACTCAGTGCCTCAGCTGTAACTACAACAAAACTATGCTTTTCAAACTAAACCACACATATCCCCAGGGCTTGTAGCTGCATGCCAAGAGTAAGGGTGCCTTAGGATAAAATGGGTACCCCCTTCAGAATGCCTATTTTAATTTGTTGGGGGGCAATGGAACATTTTTATAATAAGCCAAATACAGGTATTCAATGTAGTGGAATGGAGTGCAGGCTTGAAAGAGAGTTGGAACTTGCAAGTAGACTCCTTTGAACAACTATCTACCCCCCTTCCTACCCCAATTTCCCTCTAGAACTTGTCCATTACAGTCCTTGAAGGAACTGTTCTGGAAGTTCTATACTAGAGGCTCTTCTTCTCAGCCCCCTTTGTCAGGGCTGCACACAGAGGGGAAAGGTGAGATGGGAGGAACTTCTGCCCCTTTCTGGAGAGGCTAGATCCTTGAGCACCCCCCAGAGATCCCAGGAAGGCATCCCAGTACAAACAAAATGATTCCTTGAAATCCACTCCTTTGAGCTCTGGATGTTCTGAAAGCAAAAGCTTAAGCCCAGTTTCAGGTAAAATGTACAGATATACTCCCTCCCTATAAGAGGGAGTCAGGAGTGCCTTTTAGCCAGTTTATTCAAACTAATTTAGCTTCCTTAATGAGACTGATGAGTTGCCACCTAGGAAGTGTGCCCTGGCTATCAGAACTCAGCTATGGCTTTGATTTGGGAGGGGGCGGGGGGTTGGCGGTGGTCAAGGCAGTGACACCGCTATGGACGTGCAGCTTCAAAAATAGCTGAGGAAGCAAATGGATGAAGGGACAGAGGACACCTTTCCCATCCTTGACAGTTTTGCCCAGGGCTAGACCCATCTCTGCTTCCAGACCACCCTCTATGTGCTATAGTTTTAAGAGGCAGGTGTAGGTAGGCCACATGTGCTAGAAAGAGGATGGAGGGCAGGGAAATGGAAATAAGCCCACCATTACTACCCAACCTCATTGAATTCCTTCCTTATTCTGGAACTCCCCTTTTCAGGCTTTTGGCCCTGTCTGCTCTCCTTTCTCTTGTGACTATAATCCTCCTGCAGGCCCCTACACAAGGTCAGTGCTAAACCCTGGCCAGGCCTGTGGTTGACAGCCTGAGCCTCTGCAGAAGGTTTCAGTGCATGCTGCCAGGGCCTTCACAAAGAGCTGCCTGCTGGGCCCTGCTCTCAGACAGCTTTGTTGTGCAGTGTCTGTTACCAGGTCAAACCCTGCCACCATCCTGGGGAACATGGTTCGGAGCGTCATGGCTGTTTGGATGGATTTCATGATGAAGGACACATTTTTGACTCTGTGGGAGAGACAGAGAAAAGCATAGGAGACAGTGTGACTTGGCATTGGCGGACCTATGTACCCCGGGGGGACCCCGTACCCCGGAGCAGCTCCCCCAGTGCCTGGGGCTGGTCTAGTCCAGATTACTCAGTAACCACTTCTCAGACCCTCAGCACATGAGCCTATCCTGCCCATGCTGTTGTGATCCCTTCCAGGGGATACATCTGAGAGATATTTCACCCAAATCCACCCTTTTGAGGAGTCCAGCTGGTTCTAGAGGAAACTTTGGTGTCTGAACAACAAGTGAGGAAAGGAGACCCATGGGATAGGTTTCATTTGTCCACATTTGTATGAAGCAAAGAGGTCTTGTCCGAAACTTGCCCTGCATCCCCGAGATGAAGGCTCCTGGAACGGGTGCAGTACAGAGGCCAGCTCTCTGTTCACTGGACACCTGTGAAATGCTACAATTCCCGATTGTATGAATGCCCAATTCCCTGTCGAGTCAGCTGGACCTGGCAACTGTATGTCCTCTCCCTCCAGCTGAATCAGCAAGGCCCTAGGCACTCCAGAAACCATGTAAGCAAACTGTCTTACTTCTGTCTGTACCCTCTCTGTTCAAGCCCAGGATAGGGGTGAGGCAAGCAGCACAACAGAAGCACCAAAAGAAAAGTCTGGCACAACTCTGTGACAGGACAAAGGTCTCTGCACAGCAGCTGGCTCACTTGTTCCTCAGTTCTATGGGCCTACATTTCTCCTGCCCCCTCCCTATGCCTGCCCATTCCCTCTCCTGCAGAGCCTCCCCCTCCTGCAGATCCTCTAAGGGATCACAGGAGGATTTACCACCTGTAACCCAGCCCTCACACCTTCCTGCCACTGGCCCCCAGAGAGCCTCTGAGGGGAACCAGTGGGGCCCCAGCTCGCAAGCTCCACCCTGGCCCACTAGCACACAGGTGCAGGCCTCTGTTCTCACAAACGGTGAAGGGGATTCAGGGGAAATGGGGCGGGGAGGGGTTTGACTGCCATCCAGAGCCCAACCTCTAGGGCTGAGCTGCCCCTCCCCAAGCACTGACTCAGTGTGATCCCCATCTGTTTGCCACCCCTGCATCTCCAGCCCCGCAGGTGGGTCACAGTCCTTACACAGGCCTGCCTTTGACAGAGAGCCTTCCTTGGATAGAACTAAGAAGGGAAACTAAGCTCTAAAGCTTTCTGTGCTTGCTTGGGGAAAAAGTGGGTCCTTGTTCTCACTGCCAGGTCACACATCCACACACAGACTCTGAGATAGCTGTCACTCAGGGCTGGGTCACCAATCAAGGCCAACTACACAGCCAGGGACAGCACATGGTTGACATGAAGCAGAACCCCACCAGCCAACTGAAACAAAGAAATAGGCCAGTTATCTGAACATACTGGCAAAAACATACCCATAACTGAATCACCCAGGCCGACATGAGGTCAAGGCCTAGAATTATTTGGAAAATTGCCACACTTCTTCATTTCAGTCTGGTTGTGAAGACTCGAACTAGAAGTGACTTCAGAGATAGATTTTTGCTCTCATGCAGGAACATGCATGCCAAAGCCATGGCTCTTTGGCATGGAGGGTGGGTCTCAGAAGCTGGCCTCCCAGCCTCCCTCTTTCTCCCTTTCTCCTCCCCTTCCCTTCCAAGTCTAGTAGCTCTGCCTGCATCCTGTTCTCCCAAATCCTGCAGCTTCAGCCATGTTCTCTCTCACCTGTGATCCGAATAAATGATTTTGATTCCAATAAACCCAGGATGCTTTTCTGCAAACATACAAGCCACTTCTCTGTAAGTCTTCACTGACCACTCTTGGCTATGGACAGTCCCGTTCAGTTCATACACCTGAGAGGGAAGCATGGTCCTGGTCAGACATCAGAGGTGAGCAAAACTTCATTCCCATTGCCAATAATCTCTAAATCTCTACAATTTCCTTGTCCAGTGCCTTCAACAGCTTCTGACACTTATCAGAAGTCCTAGTCATGTCTGGAATAATGCTCTTGAATACCACAAAGCTGGGGTGTCTGCCTGTCTCATTCATTGCTGGGTCCTTACATCTGTAACAGTGCCTGGCACATGGTAGGTGCTCAAAAGGTATTTGTGTAAAGAATGAAGAACAGGTCAGCTGGGGAGAGGACAGCCAAAAAGAGGAGACCAAGGACCTACTTTATCTTCCCATTCTCCCACTCTTAGGTGGGATGTCCCCTCAGGTGGACATGGTTAGGGGCAGAGTGAGAAGAGCCAGGATTGGACCGTGGGTAAGACAAAGTAGAAAGACACAGTGGAGAGGACAGGGGTATAAAGAAGTCCCCTCCAAAGTGCCCACTTGGCAGGTTGGGCCACACCAAGCCCATGGTGACAGGTTGGAGGGGGTTGGAGCAATGACATGGCCCCTGCCGCTCCCTCTGCCCTCTCCTGTCACTGGGTCAGCTCTCACCCCTGCACAAATTGGCAGGTCAGGATTCAGGACAGGATGCGGGGTTTTCCAAAGAGGTTGTGGGGCAAAGGAGGATGGGAAGAAATAATATGCAGAAGGTATTTCCACGAACATCAATTAAAAACGCGCAGTGTACAAGGAACCAGGCTAGGCATTGGAAGGGGTAAACAAATGTGAGTGAGACAAGATGCCTGCCCCTAAGGAGTTTCTAATTTAGTGCAGACAGACTCTATTCCTTTTTTTAATACAAAGAGGAAGAATTAAGTGCTAAATAGAGGTTTATGGGATCTCAGAGGAAAAAGGTCTCCTTTTAACTGGATAGGATCAGAGAAGTTTTTCAGGGGACATGGCGGTGAGGTCGGACTTGGAAAGGCAAGGGGGATTTGATATGCAAGAAACTGAGAAGCCTGCTCTGCAAGCAAGCCAAGCAGCAGCCCCGCTGGTGAAAGCATTGCTAGTGTCCTGGTGTAGGAAGCAATGGTTCCACACAGAGTGAGAGCCCACCAGGGTGCAGGGAGCAGAGGCTGAGAGGCAGAGTGGGAGCCTCGAACTATCTCACCACCTAATGGAGAGGAATCCTTTCTCCTCACTGGGGTCAATTCTTGTATCCTGGCATCCCAGGAGCTGGATGCTCTCCAGGACCCTTTTCTCCTTTCCCACAGGTCCCTTGCCTCACAGCACCCTTGCCAGCCTGGGGCACCTCCACTTTCCCTCTTAGCTGCACCCTGCAGATGCCACCTTCTGTTGCAGGACAGCCTCCTCTTCTCCCCAGACACACAGAGCAGCTTTTTTGTTCTTTCATCTCTGGATTGGGGGGGGGGGGGGTGTCTGTTCTGCTGCCTGGGTTGGGGGAAGTGGGGTAAACAGGCAGCTGTTTCCAGCTCCTTCTCTTGGCCCCTTTGGCCTTGGCTCTTTGGTTTCCTCTGCTGATGCCCCAGGGAAGCCTGGCCTCTCACACAATCTCTGGGCTCAACTCTTGGAAGGTGTATCTTCCCTGATTGCATGGTCTAGGAATGGACAACAGTGCTTACTGAATGTTAAGGCTGCCAGAACTTTCCAGAGGAGAGAATTTTAGGTACCGCTAGCTCAGTATCTAGTATAACCTATTATTATTATTTACTGAAGGGGATCAGACCATGCCACCCTAAAATATGCCACTTTTGCATAATAATTAAAACAATTTTTAATGTTTATTTATTTTTGAGAGAGAGAGACAGTGTGAGCAGGGGAGGGGCAGAGAGAGAGGGAAACACAGAATCCAAAGCAGTCTCCAGGCTCTGAGCTGTCAGCACAGAGCCTGATGTGGGGCTTGAATTCAAGAACTGTGAGATCATGACCTGAGAAGAACTTGGATGTTTAACAGACTGAGCCACCCAGGCGCCCCAGCATAAGAATTATTTTGAGTGGAAGGCAATTAAGCAGCAAACACAGAGATCTTTGCTCTCCTCCTATCTGCCTAAAAGGACATAAACTTCTGTTGGTGCAAGTTCCCCCTTTCATCTCCCACACCAGGAAAACGACCCTTATCATTGGAGACAGAAGGGCAGTTCTGAGATGGGTCTGCACAAACAAACCTTACTAACATAACTCTTATCTTCTATTAGTCTCCCCCATATATTTACTATCCCACAATTTACTGCCCCAGAAACCCAAACCTATTGCCTTGTCATTTCTCCACAAATTATCGCCACTTGTTAAAACAGTGTATAAGTACCTGTTCTACCCACTTCTTTGGGTCTTCACTTTTTTCTACAAAGGTCTCCATGCACATAAAAATTAAATATTAACATCAAATAAAATGTGTATGCCTTTTCTCCTGTTAATATGGCTTTTGCCAGTTTAACTTGCAGGCCCCAAAAACAGAACCTTAAGAGAGTAAAGAAAAAGTTATTTTTGTTCTTTCCTACTTCATCAGATATTTTTTATTAAAATTTTTTTTTAATGTTTATTCATTTTTTGAGAGAGAGAGAGTGCACAAGTGGGGAAGAGGCAGAGAGAGAGGGAGACACAGAATCCAAAGCAGGCTCCAGGCTCTGAGCTGTCAGCACAGAACCTGATGTGGGGCTCAAACTCACGAACTGCAAGATCATTACCTGAGCCAAAGTCAGATGCTCAAAGGCTCAACCAATGGAGCAACCCAGGCGCCCCTTCACCAGAGATTTTTAAAAAGAGAATTCTTCCTGTCACTGATCAAGGCTTCAACAGACTTCCAGGCACTCTGTTAGAATCTTCAAATCTTTGATGCTGAAAAAGCTTATATGCTGTACCCCAGCAGTTCCCAAAGTGTGGTCAGGGAGCCCCTGTGGGTCTCCTAGACTTTTACAGGCAATCTGCAAAATCAAAAACTCTCCTCATAAAAATTTTAAGATTTAAATTTAAGATTTGTCTTTTACATTCTCATTCTCTCCTGAATATGCAGAATTTTCCAGAGGTTGCATCATGTGTGACAATATTAGTCTGACAAATAATGGATTGTGTGCTTATGTAGACTTGTGTTTTGGAAAGTTCTCAGTTTTAATCTCTAATGAAGGCTATATTATACAAGATATAGTAGATAATATCCACATAAACAAAAACTTTTTGGGATCCTCCAAAATTTTTGAGTGTAAAAGTTTGAGAACAATTGCATTAACCCATCCCAGAACTGATACCTGAAGCTGTCTTGGCCTTACCCAGCTGATTTGCAGAAGGGAAGAACATAATTCTCCACTGTGCCTTGACTGCTGTGTCATTACTGAGTCATGTGCCCACACAGCCCATCTGGATTGCAGGCCACTGAGGGCAGGATCCAGGTCATCTGGGTCTTCCCACCTTCCCTCCTTTAGCACCAGAGAAGGAGCTCCATAAATAAGCATTAACTGAGGAAGAGCACTGTCCACTTGGAGTTTCAAAACTACTCAGCCCCAGGCAGCATGTTTTGGAGAATTGATAAATAGATGGATGTTGGAGGGGTGGTAGTGCCAGCAGAACAGAAGGGAGACAAAAGAACCTTTTAGAAAAATCAACCAGTGACAATTCTGTTTACAAGAAGATCTTTGGCATACTAAACAAGGATGTACAGATATGCAAATGATACAACCAGAGGCTTGGTGGGGGTTTGCCTATGGCAGCAGTTCCAAGCCATCAATTCTATCATTGCAGTACTTATTGCTGGAGAATCTGGGACCCCTGCCTTGCAGGGTTCCAATCCCACTGCTAGTTCCCATAGCATGGAAAGCCACAAAGATGGAATCTGGCTCCTGGGGCGGCAGATACAGAAGCCCCTGGTCTCTTGGTGCCTCAGTAAATCACCACCAGGGCCGCCTGTGCCTTGTGTTCTTGGGCTTCTGGCCTCCAGCCAAGAATCTGCAGGCTTTGTGGAAGCACCTAGGACAGGATCTGAATGTTCAAGAGCACCCCTATTTCAAGGAGCAAGAGACCCTTTTCAGGGGGAGACCTGCAACTCCTCCCGGCCTCACAGCTAGACTGATTAGAACATTGCTGTGAAGCATGGTACTGGAGGAAAGTTCACAGCTGGTTAGGGGATTCTGGGCAGCCTTCTGGGTTTAGGCTCACAGTGGAGATACAATCTGCCCCAGCCAATCATACCTCATAGGATTGTTGCAAGGATCAGATGAGTTAATATTTGTAAAGCACTTAGAAATGATAACTCAGAAAAAAATAAAAAGAATAAAAAAGGAGGAGGGCACCTGGGTGGCTCACTTGGCTAAGCGTCCAACTCTTGATTTGGGCTCAGACAATGATCTCACAGTTCGTGGGTTGGAGCCCCATGAACACTGGGCACAATGGGCTCCACACTGACAGCACAGATCCTGGTTGGGATGCTGTCTCTCTCGAAAGAAAGAAAGAAAGAGAGAAAGGAAGAAAGAAAAGAATTTATAACTATTGTGTACCTGGCTGTCTCAGTTAGAAGAGCATGCTCTTGATATTGGGACTCTTGATATTGGGATCATGAGTTTGAGCCCCTCATTGGGTGTAGAGACTACTTAAATAAATACATAAAAACTTAAAAAAAAACGGAAATGATAACTATTAATAATAATATTATTAGCATCAATCTTATTATCATCACCAGATGTAGAAAAACAACCCTAAATCTGCAGTTATCCTAGAAAGATGAGTTGCTAAAGCACCATTCATTTATTTACCAGCCATTTACTCAGCTACTAGGTGCCAAGCATATGCCCACACTTTCATGTCATCATCTCATTTAATCCTCAAAACTACATTAGGTAGTTCTCATTTTACAGATGAGGATTTTGAGGCTCAGAAAGCTTAAGAAACTGAGTCATACTCCACAGTGGGAGTGAGGGCTGGAGGTCTGCTGAGTTTCAGAATCTTGCTGACCCTGAGTGTCTCCAGTCATCACAGGAGCCCATCTTTCCCTTTCTGTGATAGTGACAGTTAGGGGAGCTCAATGTCTCAGCTCTGGCTGCACTTTAGAACCACCTAGGGAGAGGGAAATGCTTGGGTCTCACCCCAGACTAATTAAATCAGAATCTCTGGGGTAGAACCTCTGGGGTGGTTTGTTTGTTTGTTTGTTTGTTTGTTTTTAACCTCCTCAGGTGATTCTAATGTATAATGTACAGCTGGGGTTAAGATCTACCATTTTGTGGATTTGAAGTAAACAGCATGAATACAGCATAGTAGGATAAATGCTATTATAAAGGAGAGCAGTTAAGAGGGTCCCTCCAGTCTCGATCGTCAGTATTACCAGTTATACCAGTAACACGAAACAGGGGTCACTTCAGCAACAAGCCAGGTGGAATTTTCAGTGGAGGCTCTGCCAAAAATCCAGGAAAAACCTTGGCGGGGGGGGGGGGGGTGGTGGTGGGATGGGTAGAAGTGCCAGTAATGTTTGTTATACAAGTGACAGCATCCAAGAAAACATCTGGGAACAACCATCGTGGGTTCTCTGCCACTGCCTGTCTCTCTCCCAAGACCCCCTGTCAATAAGTACCAGCAGGGCAATCTCCTGTTGATAATCCTCTGGGGTCTTATAAGAGCTCCACTCTGAGGACTGGCCAGGACCCAGTCTGGGCCTCAGATTCTGGCCGTGGGGGAAGGGACTGGAGCCCAGGAGATAAGACCCGCCTAGCAACTGTTGCTAAAGGCAAGTAGCCTTTGTTATCAAGCATTAGTAACACAATAGGAGGCTGAGCAGCCAGGATAGTCCATCAACATCATCCCAGGCCCTGAATTAGCCCCACTAGCAAGAAGGGGGAGGTTGTGCGGCTCAGCAAAAGAATTCCAGTGCAGACGGTTTTTAGTTGTTAATGTGTTGATGGCTCCCCCTACTCTGGCTAATGGGGGGCATTAAGGCATAGACTCTCTATTGCAAGAGGCCTTTGTTCCAGGGTCAGAGCAGAACAAATGGTCACATCCCATCCCCCTCAGCCTCTCCAGAATCCCAAATCCCAGCAGCCTTCCACCTTCTAGGATGGTGGGGGGTGGGCAGAGTGGGAAGAGAGGTTAGGAGCGAGGCAGGGTCCCCAAGTTAAATGTCCTGGAGCCCACTCAGCATGGTAAGGAGAAAATACCCCCGCAGAAAAGGGGGAGCAATGGAGCAGGAAACTGCTCCCTCCAATTGCTCAGCATCTTCCCCTAAATGCTTCTCCATCGGGCTCAAGATGAAAGTCACAGCCCTCAAACCGACCAAGACCAAAACCCTCCACAGTTTCCCCCCTCCCTCATTTTCCCTCCACCCCCTAAGGAGCCCAGGTCTCCTCCAGGATTTGACGGGCTACCTCCCCCATGCCCCACGCTGAGAAAGCTGTTGGAATGGCCCAACAGGAAGCAACCCCCGCCCCTGGCCCCCAGCAGGGGCCAGCAGCACTCTGGGTGAATCATCAGCTCAGCCAATCCTAGGGACTCTCTTTTCCCTACAGAAGGATGAGACTTACAGCAGAATGCCTTCTCTGGGGCTCCTTTTGAGATTAAGCCTGGCTGCCTTAGTGCGCAAGTCCAGCACCCTGGCATCTATCCAGTCACCCAATCAAGTCACCAACGTGATCTTGGTCAAACTCTGGCTTTTCCAAGCCTCAGTTTCCACATCTGTAAAATGCAACCTTGCTATGCACCTCACGTGCTTTGTAAAGGTCAAGGCAAAGAAGGCCTTTTCTCAAAGTGTGGTCTGGGTCAGACCATCTGCATTAGAATCACCGGGAGGAGAGGAAGAGGCTAGTTAATTTTGTAGCTTCCTGGTCCTACCCAAGAGCACAGAATTAGAACCCTGGGAGGTCAGGGTCCAAACACGAATTTTAAAGAGCACCTCTGAATTATTCATATGAACAGCCAAGTTTGAGGACCACAATCAACAAGCATGATTATCACTCTTGGTGCCTCTTGCCAATATAAGATGTGGGGCCAGTCTGAAATATCTCACGATCTGACATAAATAATGAGGCAACAACTGCTCAGTGCTGAATACCCACATGACCAGGAGACAAAGAGGGGACATACGGACTGACACATTCCTGGGAAGGGGGTGAAGGAGGGATTGGCCAACCTACGAACCAGCCTAAGTGGGACCCAGACAGGAGGAGGGGCTTAGATGGGGGGCAGGTGGGGAGTTCATGCTTGCAGACAGAACGATTTCCTAGTCAAAAAACATGGGAATAAATTGTTCCAGGAAGCGCAGTTTCTTTCACCTTACCTAGGCCAGGTCCAGGGCCAGCTCATCTCTTACAGAAATTCTTTTTTTTTTTTTTTTTTTTTTTTTTTTTTGGGACAGAGAGAGACAGAGCATGAACGGGGGAGGGGCAGAGAGAGAGGGAGACACAGAATCGGAAACAGGCTCCAGGCTCCGAGCCATCAGCCCAGAGCCTGACGCGGGGCTCGAACTCACGGACCGCGAGATCGTGACCTGGCTGAAGTCGGACGCTTAACCGACTGCGCCACCCAGGCGCCCCTCTTACAGAAATTCTTAAGAGGTTGTTGGACACTCTCTCTTCCTGGAAAAGGATCATTTGTGTACTCTGCTCCCAAAACCAATGGAAGCTCTACTGAGGGACAAAGGTCAGCCCCATTCCCACTTCCCAAGAACTGTGCTTAAAGCTTTAATTATCAAACAAACGTCAGATCCTGGGGGAGATAGGCACCCTTACTTGAGAGCCAGCTCACCAGGACCCTCCAGGGCCTGGCCTTGAGCTAACCTCAAGGAGGGTATTAACATAACTAAGAGAAAAGGTGGGTCAGTAGGGAGAGTTGAGCCTTGAGGAAGCTTTGTCTCAGAAGAAGGGAAAGGGAGCCCTGACCCACAAACTGGAATTACTGGTTCTTGGGACACGTAAATCCCTCATTAGAAAGTCCTTGAACACTTTAAATCAAACTAGGGGTAGTAAAGTCAGTTTAAGAATCCCACAGAGAATTTTTAAAAATTTTTAGAATGCAAAAATATCACAATCTGTACATTATATTGTTTCCTAGAAAGTTTCATAGATACATGTGAAAACACTGTCTTCAGGATGCCCGGGCGGCTCAGTCTCTCAGTCAGACTGTGAGAACCGTCTTACAGTTCATGGGTTCGAGCCCCGTGTTGGGCTCTGTGCTGACAGCTCAGAGCCTAGAGCCTGCTTTGGATTCTGTGTCTCCCTCTCTGCACCTCCCCTGCTCATGTGTGTTCTCTATCTTTCGCTCTCTCTCAAAAAAAACCAAAAAAACAAAAAAACATTAAAAAAGAAAAAAAAAACACTGTCTTCAATAAAGTCAACTTATTCGAGCACTTTCCACCCTCCCCCCCCCCCCCCCCCGGGAATTCATTGGATTTTTCTCAAGGTTAAGAACACTGTCATGGACTCCCGTAAATTCTCAGAGCTCAGTGACCAGGCTTATGAGGGCTCTGGTTCAACAACACATTTCTGGCTATAATTTGGCTTTAGGAAAGGCTACAATTTGCCTTCAAGGAGAGAACTTACCAATCAAGAAGCTCTAAGTGTCTGGTCTGATTGATTTTTCTCCAAAAAACAGCATTCTGCCTTTCTCGTTTATGTATCTGTCTCTTATGAACTTGCTCAATGTGTGTCAGTCCTCTGGAGCTCTATCACTTCTGACTGTACAAACAATACAATTTCTGAACCTATAAAGACCATGGAATATGGTAACAAAGCCAAAATAATGCCATCCTGAGGGCCTTGCCACAAACTTGAAGGTCAGTCACCAAGGTGTTGACGCGCTCAATAAATATTTCAGTGAATGAGCAGACTAGTTAGGATACAATATAGGGGAGAGCTCTATACAAAGGTTACTTTCCCCAAGCGTCTTAGAATCTTTAACCATCTCCAACGTTTGTGAGGATTCAGAAATCCTTCCCATTCCCACAATACCCAAATCCTTCCCACAAATAGTCCTCAGGGAAGTTCTCTCTAACAGATATCCCAGAGGAATGGTCTGGGAGCATCTGATCGCCTGGGGCTGCTCTCCTGAGTGAGGCCTCCCCTATTGTGGAAGCCATCCTAGTTGTCTCCTACTTTTAGAACAGCTCCTTCTGAGTCCACTTCATGAACTTTCCATCTGATGTCTGTGTGCAGGGCCCCCTTCCAGGCCCACTCCTCCTCTCATCTCGCAGCTTCTGTGGGAACCTCATCCCTTTCACAGTTTTAAAGATTACCTTTCTGCAGACAAATGTCAAACATGTATTTCCAGGCTAGAACCCTCTCTCCTCTGGGTTCCAAAGTCATATATTCAGCAACTTCCTGGACATCTTCATAGGGATGTCTCATAGCACCTCCATTCTACAGGTTTAAAACCATTTCTCCCTTCCCATCCAGCCCCTCCTCTTATATCCCCAATGTCACCATCAATGTCACCACCAGACAACCCAAGTCGAATACCAGCCAGTTGCAGTAGAGTCCTCACCACCAGAGTTAGTCAGTAAAACCTCTAGATTCCTCCTCCAGCACACGAGCTCTTCCTCATCGTTGCTACTGTGCCTGTGGCCTTGTCATCTCATACCTGTGGTCTCCCTACTCTCCCAGCCTCCATCCCCACCTCTTTCACTGGGTGACCCTCGCACAGCAATCCGTTCTCCCCAGGCTACCAGGGTGATCCAATTGCCAGACCCAATAGCTGTCCCAGTACCAAGAACATGATCCTGAGGGACTCTGGGAAGCTAAATTTTGATATGAAAGGAGACAGGGCAAGAAAGGTCCAGGCATGCGGCACTGCTCAGAGCCCAAGGGCAGGAAACGTTGAGCAACTGGGAGGCACTGTGTATCTGGGAGAAGGGGAGAAGGGGAGAAGTGGAGATCATGAGAGAAGATGGGGTAAAAGGGCAGTGAGGGTGAAGGTCATAATTTTGTGGGAGCCAGCCAAGTACAGTTCAGGTTTCCTTGCTCATGGTCATCCCTGGAAGGACACATGTCCCCTTTGAGATGAAGGCAGCATCCAGTCCCTATCCCAATACTGGAATTGGGAGCCTGTGAAGACCTACAAGGTAACATCTGAAAGTCAAGCCAGATCAGAGGAGAGGAGAGGTGGGCTCACCGGGAACAGCATGGCTCTGAGCTCCAGGTAGAGTACATTGTCCTGGTAGAACTCCTCCAGTGCCTGGAAGACATAGTCTCTGAACACTGGTGCATAGTGGACAAGGCCAGAGATTGTGAAGAAGATACTATTAAACTTGGACCAGACAGCATCTTGGTTTGCATAAGCCACCTCAGGGTTCTCGGTCATCAGAGTGAAAGTCTGAAGAAGTCTGCATAAGACATAAAGAGGGTAAATTGAAGAAGTGTGTTTCAAGCCACCACCTTCAGGCATCTGCAGGAGTCTTGCCCACCTCACTTCTCCCACCCAGAAGAAAACCCAGATGCATCACAGTGAGCAGTGATAAAAGGCCAAGGAAAGCACCCCAGGCTTTCTGATGGAGGCCCCCATCCCTGAGACCTGCTTTATGCTCCTCAGGGCACAGCTCAGGTAGGATGTTCCCACCAACCAGGCTGTCTTGCTCCCCTGTGCATGTTTGGCCAGTCTGACCCCATTGCACCCTAGACTAAGCCTCTTCGGGGGGTGTTATGCACTGAATTGTGTCCCCCTAAAACCCGTATGTTGAAATCCTCACCCTCAATGTGACTGTATGTGGAGATAGGTCCTTTATGGTGGTAATTAAGGTTAAGTGAGGTCATTACAGTGGGGCCCAAATAGAATAGGGCTGGTACGAGAGATGCCAGGAGTGTGCACACAGAGGAAAGGCCATGTGAGGACACACAGAGAAGGCGGCTGTCTGGAAGCCAAGGACAAAGGCCTCAGGAGAGACCAAACTTGCCAATATCTTGATCTTATACTTCTAGCTTCCAGACCAGTGAGAAAATAAATTCCCATCGTTTAAGCTACCTACTGTGTAGTATTCTGTTGATGGAAATAACTCTGACTCAGGTTTACATCCCTGAGTAGCCATTTACTAGCTGTGTGGTCTTGGGCAACTTCCTTAACCATACTGAACTTCACATTTCTTACTCATAAAGGGCAATAATCTCAAAAAAGCACTCTGTAGATGGTTCTAGGATTAAAAAACAGTTATTACTTATAATATTACTTTACAAATTTGTTAGGAAGTTGCTTCATCATGTTTTCAAGCTGTTTCACCCACCAATGGACCATCATTATTCCAGGAGCTGGGAACTTTTCCTCTTGCTGGAAATTAAGCATCTAGACAAATTTCATTTGATGCAACAATAGTGTCACTTTTAATACCTTTTGCAGATCAGATTGAATTTTAAATGAACCAGAAAATTACTATTTGAATGCTTTTGTGAAGCAAAGTATCCTGTAAAGTTAAAAGAAAAAGCTTCCTGATATATATATATATATATATATATATATATATATATATATTTTTTTTTTTTTTTTTTTAAGTAGGCTTCTTGCCCAACACAGAGCTCAATGCAAGGCTTGAACTCATGACCTTGAGATCAACACCTGAGCTGAGATCAAGAGTCGAACTAGACGCTTAACTGACTGAGCCATCCAGGTGCCCTGATTTTTTTTAAGGACAGATTTTCATAAATGGGGTTGTACTAAGACATACCTGTACACCACCCACTACCTACGATGAGCATGTGACACATTCTTTCTGAACCACACTCACCTGTTGTCAAACTCAGTGACATTCTGTAGCTCCTTTCGATATTTCTCCAGCAAAACCCACTCCGAACACTCTGCTGGTTTAGGAGTGGGGGGCGCTGGATAAGCAAATTTGAACTTCAAGTACCCGCTTGGGGTGACACAGAAATGGCAGTGGGGCCTGTACGTGACATTTTTCACCAGCCAGTTCATACTCAGGATGCTGAAGTCATGGACGTGTAAGGCAGCCCCTGGAAAGGGAAGGAGGGCAGGGGTAGAAGTGAAGCAAAAGAGGTGAAATCCAGATTCCAGGGCTCAGGGGCTGTGAGGACAGTGCAGATGGACAAGAAGTGAGAATCACAAGGTTGCCTATCTGGCAGAGTTCCCCACAACTGCACATCATGTACCTTTCCCACTCCAGCGCAAAGACTTCCCAGGCCTATGTCTGCCATTATCTCCCCAGGATGGCCACTGCCTGCTTTGCTCTGGTTTAAGAAGGGAGTATCCCTCACTAGTCAGAAGCCATGATGACCTCATTCAAGAGAGGGAGCCCAGGGGAGCCTGGGTGGCTCAGTGGGTTAAGCGTCAGACTTGGGCTCAAGTCATGATCTCACAGTTTGTGGGTTCGAGCCCCACGTTGGGTTCTGTGCTACAGTTCAGAGCCTGGAGTCTGCTTCGGATTCTGTGTCTCCCTCTCTCTCTTTCTCTCTCTGCCCCTACCCCACTCACACTCTGGCTCTCTCTCTCTCAAAAATAAATAAACATTAAAAAGAGAAAGAGAGAGAGAGAGAGAGAGAAGCAGCCCAGGGGCACCTGTGTGGCTCAGTTTGTTAAGTGTCTGATTTTGGCTCAGGTCATGATCTCAGTTTGTGAGATTGAGCCCTGCATCAGCAATTCTGTCAGCGCAGAGTCTGCTTGGGACTCTGTCTCTCTCTCTTTCTGCCTCTCCCCCACACATGAGCTTGAGCTGTGTGTGTGTCTCTCTCTCAAAGTAAATAAATAAACTTTAAAAAGGGGGGGGAGGGATGAGCTTCAGCCCTTGCTCCCACCCTGGTCCTGTTTGCACAACTGTCCTCAGTCCTCTCAGCCTGCTCCCAGTGCCCACGCATTGGCTTTGCATTCCCTGCTTCCAGCCAGTATCTAGGCAGCTTCTGGCCTGCAGGCTTGCCATTGATGCCCTATGCTTCTTTCAGACCTGACACCAATCTAGACTACAGCACTCCTCAAGTCACAGTATACACTGTCCCTCTGCTCTTCCTGCTCTGTCTTAGCACCTGGCCTTGACACGGGCCACTTAGGTGTCACAGCTGTGTGAGCTTTGGCATGTCACCTCTCTAAACCTTATGTCCTCCATCAGGTGGGGATGTGACTTTACCAACTGCACAGTTGTTTCTTTGTTTTTTTAGTCTCCATATTTAACATTAAAATAAAAGAGGTATAGGGGCTCCTGGGTGGCTCAGTCGGTTCAGCGTCAGACTTCGGCTCAGGTCATGATCTCAAGGCTCCTGAGTTTGAGCCCCGCGTCGGGCTCTGTGCTGACAGGTGTGTCTTCCGCTCTCTCTGCCTTCCCCTGCTCATCCTCTGCCTCTCTCTTTCTCTCTCTCTCAAAAATAAACATTTTTAAAAACCCAAAATGTTATAAAATAAGAGGTATAGAAAAGTCCTTGTAAGCTGCAAACTGCTATTTACCTGTGCAGGATGGTAATTATTTTACTTCTCATAGAAGTGTATATATACTATAGACATACACTACTAGAAATGTGTTTATTCAAGAGAAACTTTCACATCATACTCTGGTACCTCAGCCTGAGACGGGGCAGAAGAAGCAGATGTGGGAAAAGCTGTGAAGAAAGCAGTAGTTCCTATGGGCCTAGATACCCGCTTATGGGTGGACACATCAGCTTTGTCAGGAAAGACAGTGATGCCCAGCACCCACTCCCTGCTGTCTGTCTGAGGCAGAGTCCCCTTGGAAGCAGGGCTCTGGGTTTCCAGGGTGAAATGGCAGCCCCCTCAGACCGCCCCCTTCCTAGTCTGTGAAGCAAGAACAAAGGTGCAGAGTAGCCAAGTGGGGTTCTTGCTGCTCCATTTATTTATTAATTTATATTAAAATTTTTTTAATGTTTATTTATTTTTGAGAGAGAGAGCACAAGAGGGGGCAGGAGGCGGGGGGGGGTGAGGGGGGGGAGGAAGACACAGAGAGGGGAGGGGCGGAGAGAAAGGGAGACACAGAATCCAAAGCAGCCTCCAGGCTCTGTCAGCACAGAGCCCAATGTGGGGCTTGAACTCATGAGCTGTGAGATCATGACCTTAGCCAAAGTCAGACGCTTAATCAACTGAGCCACCTAGGTGCCCCTACTATTATTTTTTTAAGTAGGCTCCACACCCATTGTGGGGCTTGAACTCCTGACCCTCAGAACAAGAGTCACATGCTCTACCAACTGAGCCAACCAGGCACCCCTCACTGCTCCATTTAGAACAATAACAGCTCCAATAACAACACTAGCTCCAAGTTTAGTTCTCCCTACCTTCCCAGCACCCCCAAACCACCATCTCCAAACCTCTACCTTTTGGCATCTTCTTCAGGATATTAAACACCTCACTTTTCTCAATGAGAGTCTTGGCCCGGAAAAAGTGCATGCTGGGAGGGAACTTCTGGGTCCTCATCGCCTGTGTCACCTCAGCCTTTTTGAGGGCCATGAGCCTCTCATTGGCTAGCTCCTCCTGTTCGGTCAGCACCAGCTGCCCCCCCAGCTGCATCATCTTCTCTCTCATCAACAGCTGGTTCCATGCTTCATCTATGGATATGGCTGAGCAGAAAAAAGGCATCGCCACGGCCAGAAGCAGGGAGAGCAGGGCTGGCCACCCAGATGGGCCATCCACAGGCATTGGGATGCCTGGAAGAGGAAATTGCTCAGATGGAAACCTGACAGGACTAAAGAAGGGAGTAGGTCAGCAAAAATGTGCAGATTTAAACGTCAAACTCTGATTTTCCTTCTACCACTCTGTTTTCAGATTACCAGGAGGCAGCATACAGAAGGGTTCTTCTCTGAGACCCCAGAGGAAAGACTTCCAAGTACAGACATGAAGGGGTTTCCCAAATAATAAGTCATCATAAGGCCTTCTTTAAAAAAGTGGACCTTTTCAGTCAGCAAGCCCTGCTCACACGTAGAGGAAGACATTGCAATCAGATTTTTAGTGTTTCACTTTTTTAAAAAATGTTTATTTATTTATTTTGAGAGCCAAAGAATGAACCGTGAGATCATGGCCTGAGCTGAAATCAAGAGTCGTTGCTTCCACCAACTGAGCCACTCAGGCACCCTGAGTGTTTCACTTTTAAATATCACCAGAGAGTAAGAGATCACAAGACATATAAAAAAGCCTCTAACGTGATAAAGGAAGTTAAAAACAAACAAAACAAATAAACAAACAAAACCACACATGTACAGAGAAGGAAGACAAGAGAAGGAAATAAAAGAAAAATTCAAAAGAACCATACTTAATATCCTAAGAAGGATATGAAAAGATATTGTGCCCATAAAACAGTTACCGAGAATTATTATTATTATTTTAATGTTTATTTATTTATTTTGAGAGAGAGTGTTTGAAAGGGGGAGGGACAGAGAGAGAGGGAGAGGGACAGAGAGAGAGGGAGACAAAGGATCAGAAGGCAGGCTCTGTGCTCACAGCAGAGAACCCAATACAGAGCCTGAACTCAGGAACTGTGAGATCATGACCTGAGCCCAAGTTGGACCCAACAGACAGAAACACCCAGGTGCCCCAGCCACAGGGAATTATAAAAAATAAGCAGCATGAGGGGTACCTGGCTGGCTCAGTTGATGGAGCATGCAACTCTTGGTCTCAGAGTCATGAGTTTGAGCCCCATGCTAGGTGTAGATTCCTTAAAAAAAAGAAAAAAAAAAAAAAAGGGACACCTGGGTGGCTCAGTTGGTTAAGTGACCAGTTCTTGGTTTTGGTTCAGGTCATGATCTGACGGTTCATGAACTTGAGCCCCAAGTCAGGCTTTGTGCTGACAGTGCAGAGCCTGCTTGGGAACCTCCCTCCCTCCCTCCCTCCCTCCCTCTCTCTCTCTCTTTTCTCTCTGCCCCTCCCCCCACTTGATCCCCCTCTCTCTCAAAATAAATAAATAAACTTAAAAAAAAATAAGAATAAATTTCAAAATAGGGGCACCTGGGTGGCTCAGTTGGTTGATTTCAGCTCAGGTCATGATCCCAGGGTTGTTGGATGGAGCCCCGTGTCATTAAGATTCTGTCTCTCTCTCTCTCTCTCTCTCCCTCTGCCCCTCTCCCCCTCTTCCTGACTCTCTCTCTCTCTCAAATAAAATAAATTAAATAAACAGAATGAGAAGAGCTTTTAGAAATTAAAAATACAAGAGCTGAAATCTTAAAATTTACTAGCAATATTATAAGATGGAATTGAAGACCATCTTTTAGAAATTAAGATGAAATAAGAGAGAAACAAATGAGACGATTATTGGCTCAGGAAATCCAACACCCAAATAACAGACATATCAGAAGAAAAAAAAAAAAGAAAAAGAAAAAAATAGATTGGAGAAAAAAGTAAATAAGTAATACAAGAAATTAGACCAGAATGTAAGACCTGCATGTCTGGATTGATGAGACTCTCTGGGATCCTATCACAGCACAACAATCACTCAATAGTCACACCATGAGATATCATCTTGCTATTTCAGAACATTAGCATTCAAAGATTCTAAAAGCTTCCTAAAAGCTGCTAGTCCAGGTTGGCAGTGAGCAAGGATTGAACAGCGGAAGGAAAGAAACTCACCTTTAGTGGTCTCCTCCTTCTAGACACTGTTAGCACTTTACCTGCTTATTTATTTGAATTACATTTATGAAATGTGGGGCACCTGGCTGGCTCAGGTAGAGGAGCATGAAACTCCTGATCTCAGGGTCATGAGTTTGAGCCCCATGTTGGGTATAAAGATTACTGAAATAAATAGATATTTTTTTTAAAAAAAGGAATTGTTTCTTCATACTTCATAGTAGGATATGGTATCCTGGAAAGAATCAAGACTATAAATTGGAAGACCTCAGGATCAGTCCCAAATTAGGATGTCTTTAACCATGAGACCTTGGACAAACTGTTTAGTGTCTATGGGTCTCAGTTTTCTCATCTGTGAAAAGGGCAAATTATACTAGATCAGTGGTCCTCAAAGTGTGATACATGTTTCATTAGTGATACATGATATCACTGTTTAGGTTGAATAAAAAAATTTAAAAACAAGTTAATTTAAAGAAAGATATGAAATAAATAGAAATGCAGGGATATGATGAAAATGGAAAGCTTGCTAATCATTGAAATACATTGTCTCCAAGGTCCTTTCCAGGGCTAACATTCAATTATTCAATGGTACATCAGACACCAACAGGGGATTTTAAGAAGGAACTGGACACTATTTACTCTAGTACCACAGCTATGGTAGGGTAGCTACCCGAATCAGAGAGTTGGACTTTTGAGGAACCCCCTCAATTTCATGAAGTCTTTGACTCTGTCTTGAGGCTACAGTGTTTGCCAACAGCTGAAACCTCTAGGACAAGAGAAGAGTGACATTTGTGTCACCATCCCACCCATCTCATGCTGTGTCTTCCAATCAACAGCCCCAGCCCCTTTCCCTCTCTCCTTACTAACACATAACAGAGGCCACTAAGTTCCTAAATCTCCAACTCTGTCCTCTCCAAGGACACCAGAAGTAGCTGTGTGCCCCAACATCTAGCAACTTCTCCTGGCCTGACAGATAAAAGTTTATCTAACACTGGTCCAGGACCAGCCTGCTCAAGCATAAGGAGAAATAATCCCTGTGATAATTACTGCTATGCTTACTTCATCTCTCTCCTCATGAAAAGTTTCTTTTACTTTTAAAAGAGAGTGCATGAAAACTCTATAAAAATAGTTTGCTCCCAGAGTAAGAACGAGGAAACGGACCATGTGCATCTGTGACTCTGAGTGAATGTCCTTGGGCCCACAACCATTTTCAAAAGCCTGTTGTAGAGAAAGGCTATGCACTTCCTCCGCACCGAAAGTCACAAACTCACCTAAGGTAGGGGGCAGGGAGGCTGCTGCCAGGGAAACAAAGCCCGAGTACCCAGCTTCCCAGCTACCTACTGGAACCTCATGAGCTGGACCCCCACCCCAGGGGATCCCAGTTACCTCAGAGCAGCTCCAGAAACTGCAGACTGTTTGCTGAGTCCCCCGACAGCTGTGTCAGAAGCACCAGAAAAGCTCACCATCCTCTTTTCACTTCCTGTTGGGGCAGGTTTCACTTCCTCTCAGCCTCATGTTGCTCGGGTCTCCAAAGAGAGGCAAGGAAGATAGTCTGGCAGAGCTGAGGCAACAAGTAGGCCTGCGTGTATGGGTTTACGTTTGTGTGCGTGTGTGAGCATTTATGCACTTGTGGGGTGATTTATGTGTGTGTTTATATGTGTTCAGGTGCATTTTGTGGCAGGTTTTTGTGTACATCTTTGTGTGTGTGCATGTGTGTGCATGTGGGTTTATGCATGTGGGGATTATGTATATGTTTGGGGGGGCAGTTGTATGCATCTTTGTATGTGTCTATGTGTTTATGTGAGTTTATATGCACGTGTGGGCTTATGTATGTTTTGGGGGAAGATATATGGGTGTTTGTGCGTGAGATGTCATTGTAGGGTCCAGAACATAGCTTAGACAACAAGCGCCACAAAGAGGTACTCCAAAATCTGCTCATAAACTTTGGGCAGTATACCCCTCCTTAAAATGTGACTGTCAATTGTGGGGCAACCCACTAAACAGCGGGTAAAAAAGTAGATATAATAGAAGGTACGTTTTAGGGGGAAAATCAGGGATCTGGAACCACAGCAGTTGAGGAAATAAGGAGGGGTGAGGCAGGAGCTAGGGTGTAAGGAGGAGCGGCCAGAGGCAAGAGGGATAATGGCTCTTGAGGGAGAGCTGAGAGAACTGAGCCTGGCCATTCGTAGCTGTATGGCCTTGGCCTTGTTATTTAAGCTCTCCTTGTTATTAAGAGCTCTCCTTGTTATTAAGCTCTTCAGGGGTGCCTGGGTGGCTCACTGAGCAACCAACTTGGGCTCAGGTCATGATCTTGGGTTTGTGAGTTTGAGCCCCACGTAGGGCTCTCTGCACTCAACACAGAACCTTCTTCAGATCCTCTGTCTCCGTCATTCTCCATCTGCCCTTCCTGCTGGTACGCTCTCTCTCTCTCTCAAAAAAAAAAAAGACTCTCTATGCTTCAGTTTCCTGATCTGAAAGTGGAAGTCATAAAAGCAATGACTACATGGGTGCACTGTGAGAATTAAATGAAGAATGTGTGCAAAGTGCCTGGAGCATAGTAAGTTCTCAAGAAACAGTAGCCATTACTATTACCGGAAATAACTATCGTGATAGATCATCCAGGTCAAGGTAAATAAGACATATGAGACTGTACCAGTGACTTCTACAGCACTTGCCTGCCATGTGCCCCTCTCCTTCCCAGCCCTGTCTCGGGCCGTCTGCCTCCAAAGACACCCACAAATCCTCCAGCACTTCCACTTCTGCATCTTCTGAACAACTGGAACTTCAGGGGCCCCTGACATCATCTTCTCCAAACAGTAAAAAGGTCATCTGTTTCATAAACAGCAAGAAATTCGCAAGTGAAAACACAGAGGAACTAAGAATTCCCTCATCACAAGTTCAACATTAACTTGTTCAAAAGTCAGTGAAATCAAAAGAAACAAACAGGTAGTAAAGACAGACAAAATTGACTAAAGTACAAGGGTAAGAGGGCAAATTGCCAAATTGTGAACATAAATCACTGGAATCTTTTTTAGGATACCAGATCAGAATTAAAGATAAAGCTTTTCTTGGTGCATCTGGGCAACTCAATCCGTTAAGCATCCAACTTCAGCTCAAGTCATGATCTTGTAGTTCATGGGTTCGAGCCCTGTGTTGGGCTCTCAGGTGTCAGCACAGAGCCTGCTTCAGATTCTCTGTCCCCCCCCCTTTCTGTCCTTCCCCCACTTGTGATATCTCTCTCTCTCTCAAAAAAAAAAAAAAAAAATTAAAAAGATGAAACTTTTCTTTCCAAAAGCTTTGGTTAAGAGTAAGAGCTAATGTTCACATCCCAAAGGCTCTGGAGACTCCAGCTCACAACTGGGCCAGGAAGTGCAGTAAGCCAGGGGAGGGAGGGCTGTGGGTCTTGAGGCTGGAGTTATTGCATCAGGCTGAAGCTGGTTGGGCCAGGGGAGTGGGGAACCAGATCTTGAGACAGAAACAGGGTGGAGAGGGGCGAGTGCATACCCGGACACAGGATCAGAAACAACAAACCCAAGCAGGGTCAGACCCGGGAGACTGACCAGCAGGATCTGCACACCTCTCTGCCTTCTGGGGCCATCAGACACCCTGGGGGTGTGGCTGTAAGCACTGTTTAGCAGAGCAGGTGTGGCATCTGATGACAGCAAGCCCCAGTGTACAATGGTGAGAACATGCTGGAAGAATATTCTGCCACATGAGGAGACCATAAAATATGGAACAGGGCTCTGCTTTTTACGTTTTATTGAAGACAACCATCAGAAACAGAACTGGCTTTGTGTTCAGAATCTGAAAATCTTCAGGGCAGAAAAAGGGAACCAAAGCATCTTTTAGTGACTACAAAGCTTAACCTAAATGAAATGAAGTCTGAAAGGACAGGTGGGTTATGACCCTAAACTGGAGACAGGAGAGGATTTCAGAATTGAAGATGGTGTTTGACTACATAAATATTTGAGAACTATTTTCATTAAAACATTTCCCTCTCCCGTCAATACCATGAATCACATGCCATTGAGACGTGTAACATATGGCAAAGCATAGGAGAGTTACTTATGGTTGAAGGTGTGAAGTGCTGGATCCACCACTTTTTTTTTTTTAATTTATGTTTGAGAGAGAGAGAGAGAGAGAGAGAGAGACCTTGAGCAGGGGAGGGGCAGAAAGAGATGGGGGGCAGAGGATCCAAAGTGGGCTCTGCAAGCACTGTCAGCACAGAGGCCAATGCAGGGCTCCAACTCACAAACCTTGAGACATGACCCGAGCCAAAGTCAGAAGCTTACCAATTGAGCCACCCAGACACCCCTGGATATGCCACTTTTATACAAGATAAATAAGGTTTTCTGACCCCCAGAGTTAAAAAAAAAAAAAGGAAATAATATCAGCTAAAACTTCTTGAGAATTATATATATTGCCTATTTTAATCCTTTAGTTGTCTTATAAGGTAGGGACTATTGCTAGCCCCCTCGACAAGAGAGTACACTGAAGTATTTGGAGAGAGGTAGGTCACTTGCCCAAAGTCACACAGCTGGTAATGAGTGGAGTGTGGACTTGCACTCAGGCAGTTTCCACCTACTGCCTTACCTGCTGGCAAGGAAACAGGTCTTCAAGGTGGCAGGGAGCCACTGCTGTGGGAAAGTGGCCCTTGAGACAGAAGGGCAGATCCGGGTAGGAGAGCCCAATTAGCAAACGTGGGACACAGGAACAGGTATTATCGGGCATAAGATGATTTTTCCAGATACTGGGAGCTTGCGCTTTTATTTATTTATTTATTTATTTATTTATGATGTTTATTCATTTATTTTTGAGAGAGAGAAGGAGACAGAGAATCCCAAGTAGGCTCTGTACTGTCAGAGTCTACCCCGATTTGGGCTCAAATCCATGAACCATGAGACCATGACCCGAGCCAAAACCAAGAATTGGACACCCAAGCAACCAGCTGAGCCACCCAAGCGCCCTGGAGCTTGTGCTTTTAATGGCCAAAGCAAAAAAATTAGCTCTTTCAAGGAATTGCTGATTGATTTTGAAAAAAATTCTTAACATCTATCATCTATGAGCTTAATGCCTTTATCTGCAATAAGGGGAGAATAACAATATTCCTCCTGCTAAGTTTTTTTTACCAAGTAAGTGAGGGTGTGTGTTAAATTAATGCACATGAAAATATTTCTAAAACTACAAAGTAACTATGCAACTATACAATGTAAGTAATGTTCCCTATACAAATCTTTTTTTTTTTTTTTAATTTTTTTTTTTCAACGTTTATTTATTTTTGGGACAGAGAGAGACAGAGCATGAATGGGGGAGGGGCAGAGAGAGAGGGAGACACAGAATAGGAAACAGGCTCCAGGCTCCGAGCCATCAGCCCAGAGCCTGACGCGGGGCTCGAACTCACGGACCGCGAGATCGTGACCTGGCTGAAGTCGGACGCTTAACCGACTGCGCCACCCAGGCGCCCCTACAAATCTTTTTAAACTGTTTTTTTTTCTGGCTTCTTAGAGCATGATGAACATAATTTGACCTTTCATTGATAAGTCAAGATCATCATTATGAACATTTATTATTATGCTTTGTATTGCATACTATCACTATATTTAGTAATACTGTGACACTGTTTGATCCTGTCCTAAATGGCAGGGCTAGTATATACTTTTTATATGATTTTTCTGTTCCTCCCCATGCAGTTAATATTTACTTCTGGTGGGTCTCTTATCTAGCGATCTTCCCTGTAATGTGTTACTCCTTGTTGACTGTGGACTGAGACCCAGATAACTAAACTTGCAAGGAACGTGGGTCCTAAGTGAGACCTTCTCCAACTTTCTTATGAGTCAGAGTATATTCATAAATGCATGGACTGATTTTCAGTTACAGATGGGAGATCAAACATGTAAATTAACCTTAATTCCCCTCTAAAGCCTCACTAAAATGACAGTGAAGAGATTTATTATTTATTTGTTTGTATATTTATTTAAAATATTATCTATTTATTTTGAGAGAGAGTGTGGCAAAGGGGCACAGAGAGAGAGGGAGAGAGAGAATCCCAGGCAGGCTCCACACTGTCAGTGCAGAGCCCAACATGGGGCTCCATCTCGCAAACCTTAAGATCATGACCCAAATCAAGAGTTGGTTGCTTAACTGACTGAGCCACACAGGTGCCCCAAAGAGATTTTTTTTCAAAAAGCATATTCCCATAAATATGAAAAAAACAGGAATGGAGAAAATAACAAAATACTTTTGGAAGCTGGGAGGTAGATAAACAAGTGCAAATAACTTAGAAGATGTAAAAAAGTAGAATCTTATGGGAGCCTGGGTGACTCAGTCGGTTAAGCACCAACTTCAGCTCAGGTCATAATGTCACAGTTCATGGGTTCAAGCCTCTTGTGGGGCTCTGTGCTGACAGCTCAGAGTCTGGAGCCTGCTTCAGATTCTGTGTCTCCCTCTCTCTCTCTGCCCCTCCCCTGCTCATGTCCTGTCTCTCTCAAAAATAAATAAACATTAAAAAAAATTTTTTTTAAATAGAAAAAGGTAGAATCTTAAACCAGCAGTGAGTACATCTAAGAAACAACCTTGGGTACTTCTGGAAGTAGGGTGAAGGCAGATTGGGAACAGGAGGAACAGAGGACTGACTGGAAACCTTTATTTTTTAATGTTTATTAATTTTTGAGAGAGAGAGAGAGACAGAGTGCAGAGTGTGAGCAGGGAAGGGGCCGAGAGAGAGGAAGACACAGAATCCGAAGCAGGCTCCAGGCTCTGAGTTGTCTGTCAGCATAGAGCCTGACATGGGGCTTGAACTCATGAGCCGTGAGACCATGAACTGAGCCAAAGTTGGATGCCCAACAAACTGAGACAACCAGGGGCCCCTGGAAACCTTTTAAAGGAATGCCTAGGAAAAAAGCCATGCAAACTAGAGCTTTTTTTTTTTTTTTTTTTTAAGCAATGTGTACACCTAACATGGGGCTCAAACACATGACCCCAAGATCAAGAGTTATGCGTTCCACTGACTGAGCCAGCCAGGCCCCCAAACTAGAACATTTAAACACAAGGACAAAACCAGACCCCTAGAGCCAGAGACATTCTTCCTGTACTCTTCAGCAGAGCACTGCAGATTTATTTTGGGGAAGACTAAAACAGTTTCTGGCCTAGTTAAGCATGATGTACAGGGCTCCTGGGTGGCTCAGTTGTTTAAGCGGCTGACTTCAGCTCAGGTTATGATCTCACAGTCTGTGAGTTTGAGCCCCGCATTGGGCTCTGTGCTGACAGCTCAGAGCCTGTAGCATGCTTTGGATTCTGTGTCTCCCTCTCTCTCTACCCCTCCCCACTCGTGCACTGTCTCTCTCTCTCTCTCTTTCAAAAATAAATAAACATTAAAAAAAAGGAAAAAAAGGATGGTGTATCATGCTAAAAATGAAGATAATATTGAAATATTGCATACTAAACAAGACTTTCTTCCCTACTAGTCTCTCAGACATCAGCAACCAACTTCATACCAAGAAAAGGGAAAAGCCTTCAACCAAGAAAAGGGAAAAGCCTTCCCTGGGGCTTTCACCAGCCCCCAAGAATAGCCCTAAAGATACTGACAGGGATTTACCAGATCACCCCTCCCCATGTACACAGGGCTTGTAGCATTACCCCATTCTTAAATAGAAGCAGACATCCAGGAGCCACTACATTTGAGGAATCTATTTTATGACAGAGCAAAAAGTATCATGGAAGAAAGAGAACGGGGAAAGCAAAGAAAACTCCATCTAACATTATTAGTGTCAGAAAGGTAAAAGAAGGTATTGTACCCATGAAACAAGAACAGGATGCTATAAAGAAGGGATAGTCAAAGGGTGAAAAATAACTTAGCAGGGGTGCCCAGGTGGCTCAATGAGTTAAGTGTCTGACTTTGGCTTAGGTCATGATCTCACAGTTTGTAGTCTGAGCCCCACATCAGGCTCTCTTGCTGTCAGCATAGAGCCTGTTTGGGATCCTCTTTGCCCTCTCTCTCTGCCCCTCCCTCTCTGGTGCTCTCTCCCTCTCTCTCTCTCTCAAAATAAATTTTAAAAAATAACTTGGCAAAAATGAAGGAGAGTAAAAATGAAAAACTAGAGAAAAGTTGAATGATAAAGTTAACATCTTCCAGAAGGTAAAACAAAAGGAAGATTGAAGGGAAAAGATTTTTTTTTTTAAGAAAAAAATCAAATGTATGAAAACTGCACATTGCAGAAAGAGAAAGCAGAGTGGAGAAAAACCAAAGAAACCATTCAAGAAAACATCTTAGAACAGAAAGACCTGTGAGTCTAGACAGAAAGGGTCCTTGGGAAGCCCACGAAACAGATGAAAATGAGCCCCACCAAGGCCATCACAGTGAAGTTGTGGGGACTTTGGGGACAAAGTGAAAAACTCCAAACCATCTATAACAAGAGGGTGAACCAGAAGAAAGGAATTCAGGGGATCCAGGAAACAGAGCAGCTAACACAAGAAAGGGACAGAGCCCAGAGCCCAGAGCAGTGCTGTATCCCTGGGGGCAGCCAGTCCTCCAGCAGCTGGAGCTGGGAAAAGAGCCTCTGGGGAAGCATTTTGTCAGGATGAAATTGGTAGGATATCTAATATGTTTGGTTGCATTAAGGGTTTCCGAAAAGAGAATTTGAGGATGAATAAAGGGGAAAGATATAGAAACTAAATAAGCAAGCAAAAGACAATTATGAATTCCATGAAATACAGATTGTGCTGAAAAGGAAAAGTTATCATGGTGAACTACATAGCTTAGCAGTGTCCACACATGATTATTAATACAGCACCGAATATAGAATTAACAAAATCATATAAATACATAGGGATGATGGAGAGATAGGAAAACGTGGGTGTGGTGGTAGAAGTAGGGGGAAGAGCTGAGAGATACCTACATCTTCAACAGCAGGAAGCCTGCAGCTAATGCCTAAAACAAAATAAATTGAGAATAGCAGTATAAAAAGTTATTAGGGATATGGAGGGAGGTGCTTCACGTTTCAGCTGAAAGGCTTGGAGAGCCTCCGGGAGAACAGCATGGCGGGTGAGGGGGCTGTAGGGTAGGGGTCAGTCTTGTGGAACCCTCTGACTCTTAAACAATGGGCCTGAGTGCACGGCATGGCCCCAGTCAGACTGCCTTCTTCCTGTTTTTCAGGCTGCCGGGTGTGCCAGTGAAGTGACCTTGCAGAGTAGAGAGATGAGTGGTATCATACACAAACCACAAACGTTACACCCCAGCAGAGCTCAACAGATGGTCACTAACCAAAGACTGGAGAATTCCTACAGATGAGCCATTTCATGTTTCTAAAAAGCAAACTCTGAAAAGTAAGACTGAGGGATCCAACAATTCATCACCCTTGAAATTATTTGCTCAGGGTCTACCTGCTTCGTCAGATTGCAACACTTAGTAAATACATGTTCAAAAATCGTTAATATTTATTTAGCGTTTACTGTGTCCCATACACTATGCTCAAATGCATTACCAGCATTGTCTCATGTGGTCTTCGGGACAACTCTGTGAGGTGGAGAATCTGCCCATTTTACACATTCAGAAGTACAGCCCAGAATCAGTTTTTTAAGCCAGGCAAGGGCATAAAACACCATTCTGTTCTACTGCCTCTGTGTTATCTTTTTCTAAATGTACTTCTTTTTTCCAGCTCTGTTGAGCTATAACTGACATATGATATTTTTAAGTTTAAGTTGTACAACATGATGATTTGATATATATATGTATTGTGAAATAATCACTATAATAAGTTTAGTAAACACATCCATCACTTCACATAATTACCATTGTGTGTGTGTGTGTGGTGACAACACCCAAGATTTACCTCTTAGCAACTTTCAAGTATATGCTACAGTGTTGTTAACTATAGTCACCATGCTGTGCATTAGATCCCCAGGACTTACTCATCTTCCTTCCATGTTCCCTTGTTCCTTGCCGAATTCCCAATGACTTGCAGAGTGCTGGCACACAGTTATTTATTTATAAATAAATAAATTTATTTATAAATTTATAAAATTTTATTTATAAAAACTGTGCTGGCACACAGTTTATTTATTCTCAATAAAGATTTCTGGTTTTTTTTTAAATTTTTTAAGTTTATTTCTTTATTTTGAAAGTGACAGAGACAGCGTGAGCAAGGAAGCAGCAGAGAGAGGAAGAGAGAGAGAGAACTCCAAGCCTGCCTGTACAGAGCCTGACGCTGAGCTCAATCTCACAAACTGAGATGATGACCTGAGCTAAAATCAAAAGCTGGACGCTTAACAGACTGAGCCACCCAGGCGCCCCTAAATATTTGTTTTTATTGTCCCTTTTGTTGGGATGCAAACAGAGAAAGGGAACCTATAGAGAGAAGCCCTTCAGCTCATGTGTCTCAATATGTCACACAGTAACTGAGGAAACTCTAATATCTAAAACTCAACTTTGCTCATACTTTTTTACCTCCTTTCCTCACAGCACCTGATCCTCTTCCAATTTTCCCTTCTTCATTAAGTGGCACCTTCATCCACTCAATTGCCTTTGTCAGAAATCTGACTCCCCCTGTAGAAGACCAGGAATGGCTGATGCAATCCATGCCTCCCACACCAACCTTCACCAGACGCTGCCTGGCCCCCTGCATAGGTCTTGTCATCCACATCTTCCTCTGCCATTGCAAACCCAACATGAGGCCCCAACATCTCTGATCTGCTCTACATTAATAGCTTCCACTTTTGTCCCTTTCTATTTATTGTCCTGATCTAAAAGCACAAAATCTCAGCATGTCCCCCATGGCCCTTCCTGCTAAAAATCCACTACACTAAGAGTAAAATCCAAACTCCTTTTCTCAACCTACTTGGCCATGTTTTATCTGGTCCTGGGACTATCTCTCCACTGTCTCTCCCCACTTGCTCCGTTTTGCCCACTGGCCAACCTTCTTGTAGCGTTTCACGTGTAGTGAACGCTTGCACTTCTAAGAGTTTTCAAGTGTGATTCCCTTTGCCTGCAATGACCTCTCCCCTGCTCTATCAGGCCAACTCCTGTTCATTGTTCAGGCCTCAGTGTAAATGCTTTTCCTCAGGGAAATCTTCAGTGAACACTCTGCAATCTAAATACAGTTCCTCTCTTACACTCTTCATAATACCCTTTTCTTCTTCTTCTGCAGTATGTGTCCAATTTATAATTTTGTATTTATGTATTTCCATGATTGTTTATTTAATATACTTCTTCATATTGGAAATTGCTTGAGGGCTTTCTGAACGGTTGTTTACTGTGGTGTCCTTAAGGAGCACACAGTGTCCAGCCCAGAGTAGATACCCCACAAACATCTGCTGCAGGCAAGCAAGTGGCAGGTAGGAATGTACAAATGAATGAGTGAAAGAAAGTATAGAGGAAAAGAAAATTCTGAGTATTTGCTGCAGGTAGTAGACATTTGAGTTTTCTCAACCTGGTGTAATGGAGAAGAAGTAAATAAGATCAGTGTCTTGCAAAAGATGGTGAGTCAGCACAGACATTCACCTACATGGCCTGTGTCTGTGCCATCTGCAGAAAATTATAATAAATAGATAAGTCTATGTCAGTGATGTAAATGGTGCCCCCTAGAATTGTGTAGTTCTCATCTTGCACAATCACACCTGACAGCCTGGGAGGTGATGATAAATGCCAATGGCGTATTGATAAGGGCTGGATGTTCTTGTTTGTTTGTTTTTCATTTTATCCATCTTTGGTGAAACACTGAAGTATCTCTAGGAACCAGACCTTGTCTTGGAGTAACCTTATCTTCCATTGTTTTGTTGCTAGTCTCCAAAACATACTCTTTGCAAGCACCAACATTTACCTTTGCCCTCTCCACAATTTTCATTGTTCCATTCTTATTTTTCTTTTCCTATTTTGGGGGGAGAGCGGAGTGGCAGTTTTTTCTTTATTACACCTGTCATACCTGATGAGCCTGTATTCTGGTCCTTTGCTCTGGCAAGTTCAGAGATTCAATCACACATAGAAATGTGTCTTGCCACCTTGAAAGTGGGTTCTGAATCCAAAGACAAGAATTGGCCTCTAGTGTGACTGTGCACATTTTGGCCAGCATTTTCTCTGCTATACATGTGAGGACCTTAGCTTTCTTGGGGTAACACCATCCATGGACAGGGTAACAGCAGGACCACCTGCACCTCCTGGCCTGGTGGTTGCTGTGTGATTCTTGAGCATGGTAGGAAAGGGCCAGCTACCTCAGAAATCCAGATATCTACCCAACTGAGTATTTTTTTTTAAGTAAGCTCTACACCCAACATGGGCTTGAACTCGTGACCCAAGATCGAGAGGCGCACAACTGAGCCAGCCAGGCGCTCCTCACTTGCTGTGTATTGCCTCCTCCAAGAATTCCATTCTGCTTATCTAGCCTGCGAAGCACAAACTCTTCCACGATTTTCTCCTCTCTGAAGGAGAGACATTAGTAAAGCAAATCAGCATGTCGTTCTTCTAAAAATGCTCCAAAGGTTTCCCAGAATACTTCACTAGCTTCATTGCTCACCCCGCAATCTCCTGCTAGTCATACCGAATTCCTCACCATTCCCTGAACAAGCCAGGCTCCTGTTGCCTTCAGGCCCCAGCACATAGTCACATGGGAAGATTTTTCATTCCCCTTTGCTTGGCCAACTCCTATTTTCCAATCTTAGCTGTACTGTTTTTACTCTCAGAAGTCTTGGCTCCTTCTCCCAGGACAAAAACCAAGTCAGATGCTGGTCAGGTGTTCCTCGCATGCTCAGCCCTCAACTTAACACTAACACCACATTGAAATGTGCCAGGTACCTGTGTGTTTCTACCTCGAAGATGCACCTTCTCTGATGGCAGAGACTCACTCATCAAGCACTGTGCTCGGCATCTTACAACTACTCCATAGATGTTTGTTCAGTGGATAAGTAAATGAAAGAAGCCACATAGTTTCCCTTACCTCTTTCAGGCTTCAGTTCTTGTCACTGAGGGAACATCAGGAACAGGGTCTTTCAGCTGTTCACTGACAGCCTCTGTTACTCTGATTTTTTTTTTCTTTTTTTCTTTTTTTTTTTTTTAATTTTTTTTTCAACGTTTATTTATTTTTGGGACAGAGAGAGACAGAGCATGAACGGGGGAGGGGCAGAGAGAGAGGGAGACACAGAATCGGAAACAGGCTCCAGGCTCTGAGCCATCAGCCCAGAGCCTGACGCGGGGCTCGAACTCCCGGACCGCGAGATCGTGACCTGGCTGAAGTCGGACGCTTAACCGACAGCGCCACCCAGGCACCCCTGTTACTCTGATTTAAGCAGGTCTTTTTCCCCCAAAGTACGCTTCCTTATCCCTGTTCTACATTTCTCCACCTCTTCTTTAGTCCCCAAGGCTCCATCCAGAGCCTTCCAGTATGACTATTCAGGGGGATCCCAGGAGGCACCTGTCTGTGCAAGGAGATAGAGACAGAGGCACAGAGAGAAAGAAACTGAATTAAAGAGGAACAGGGAGCAGAGGAATCCATGCTTCCTGACAGCCTCTTTTTTGCTCTGCCCTTTACGTCCCAAATCTGAAGGACATACTATTGTTTCTATTGTACAAGGTGTGGCCACTGGGGCCCCAAGGCTTCAACAGCCAGCGTGTCTCATCAGTTCTGCAGCTACCAAGAGGTGGGACCAGGTAAAAATAGCTCTCCACTGAGCCTGTACCATGGGCTCAGCCCAGGACAGGGATTGTTCCATGTAATGCTCATGGTAACCTCAGGAGATAAGCCGTTTATCCCCAGTGGGCAGGTGAGGAACCTGAAGTCCAGGGAAGTCAATAAACTCCATCCAGGTCACATAGTAAGGGACTGAGCCAGGACCACTGCACCTGCCTTGTGCTTAAGGCCCTCTAGGGGAGGAAAACAGAAAGTGTGTGAAAAATAAAGCATACAAGATCACTAGAGGGAAGAGGGGTTCTGGAGTAAGGACTCCATATGTACCTCAGTCTCCTTCACCAAGAGGGGCCAGGAGGCCATGTGTACATCACACCTCTGGAGAATGAGTTGACAGTGCCCCCTGCACAAGCCCTCACCACCTTCTTACTGGACACTTCTATTTGCCCTTCCTTCCCATGACTACCCAGGGGCCAGTATTGGCTCTCAGGCCACTTGCTTTCCATAGGATCCTATGGTCAATTCTTCCATTCATGCAGACATAAGAATGTTGGTCCCAGCTCTCCATTCTCAACCTTGACTACACTTTAGAATTACCTGGGAAACTTTTATAAGCCACACACATCTAAGCCCCACCCCAGACCAATTAAATCATAGTCCCTGGGCTTGGGTCTTGGGTACTGGTATTTTTTTTAAAAGCTTCCCTAGTGATTCTCATGTGCAACCAGATCTAAAAACCACTGCATTTTAGGAGATGGGTCCATATGGAAAAGTTAAATTGCAATATATGGCATTATCTACACACAGAAAAGACCCAAATTCTTTGGGGGTCAGGGAGGGGAGTTGGTGACAGCCTCATAAAGGAGGTGAGATTTGACATGACCTTGAGCAACATCCAGAGGAAGGAGGAGGGAGACACCAGAGGAGGAAATGACAGGAACTTGTGCTTTCCTCCTCCTGCTACACAGGGCCCATCCAGACTCTTCCACTCCTCAGTGACATTTTACCCAGGATGGGGGTCAGCAAAGGCAAGCTGAGAAGAGTTCCAAGTATGAAGGTTTATTTTGAGGCACATTTAAACGGTGCCTGATAGTTGATGAACTGGAGAGAAGAGAAAGGAAAAGTAGAGAGAACAGGAGAAAAATACTTGCTCTCCTCTGCCCCATCACTCCATCCTCCTCCCTCAGACAGAATCAGGTCCTCTCCACTCCTCACTGAGATGAACTCCTGTGCTCTCATCACCAACCATGGAGACTCTTTCAAAACAGTGCTTCCAATGAGGCACTGCAGCTCAGAAGGCAATGCCTGGTTCCTTTGCTCCCAGAGCTCAAAGCAGTGCCGCCAGCTGTCTCCATGTCTGCAGCTTCCCCTAAGGAGACACACGGATGGCACAGGCTGAGCCCAGGGAACCAGCTATGAGGTGTGGGCATCTGTCTCCTGAGGCCACACCCTCTCTTTACTCCCCTCTCCAGATGCTGATGAAAATGTGCTTGCAGCTCTGTTTTATGGAGAGAAACTGAGGTCCACTGGAAGGAAATAATATTAAATATATATATTTATTTATTTTTGAGAGAGAGAGAGAGAGAGAGACAGAACATGAGCGGGGGAGGGGCAGAGAGGGGAGAGACAGAATCTGAAGCAGGCACCAGGCTCTGAGATGTCAGCACAGAGCCCAACATGGGGCTCGAACTCACAAACTGTGAGATCATGACCTGAGCTGAAGTCAGACACTTAACCAGCTGAGCCACTCAGGTGCTCCCATCACTGAAGGAAATAATCTGTGGACAGTGATACACCAGAAGTTCCAAGCTAAGGGTAAATTACCCCAGATACCAGTTCAGGTGGAGGAGGTGGGTCAGCATGGACAACAGGGCCACCTCTGTCTTCAAAACATTCCCCAAATAGGGCTAAGAATACCTCCACAAGTATGACCTACTTTTCAGACGTGCTGATGTCTAGGATAGGGTCAGTCCCTGTGGGCTCAAGATCAGGGCGTGGGAGGGTGTGTGTGCCTGTGTGCCTCCCCTCACCACCCCCAACTAACCAAGAATATCAATTTGCATCATGAATTATTCTAGAAGTGTGTCAGAGCAACCACCTAGGCAACATTTCCTTACCCCCAACGCAAATGGAGAGATTTGGGGTGACTCCACCTCCAAACCTGGAACCTGGGGAGTCTGTGTTAAAATGCAAATACAAGGGCCTTAAATATTTTTAAAGGTGTAATATAAGAAACAAACTGCCCAGGGGCCAAAAGGATTACCTTTTATATGCAAATGAAATAATGTATGTTTAAATGCAGTTTTTGTCAGGGTGATGAGCTGACTCAGGCTGGAGGGAAGGGGCCACCTGGGTGGGCTCCAGTGCATAATAAAAACCCCACCAGGGCGGAGAAGAAAAAGGGGATGCAATAACCTGGGAGACTAGATAAGAAATTCTGGGGGCAAGCCAGCATGTAGAAAGAGGACCAGATTCCTGGGGTCAGTAACTAAGGGTGACAAGACTTTCACTTCCACCAGAAATCTGAGTAGTCATCTGGGGCAAAAAATAGGCCAGGAAGGTGCTATCTCAGAAACCAGAGGCAGGAACTCAGAGCAAATGGAGAGCGCCCTGCCTTAGTGGCCCACACTTCCTCTCCTGCAGCACCCCCCTCTCCCCCCTCCCCTCCTGCTCAACTCTAACTCTTCTTTCCAGGAGCGTGCTCAGCTGTGGATTACTTGAATGTGGGACTACGTTGAATTTTATTTTGATATTCCCAGTGCCTGGTATTCATTAAGTGATCACTGACGAAGGAATGATTAATTATTTGCTTCTGTTTTCCTTCTCATCCATTCACCAAATATTTGCTGAGGTCAGCCGTATGGCAGGCAATAGATTGCAATTGAGAGAGACAGAACGTGAAGAAATGATCAGCTAATTCTACACGTGATAATAATTACATTTAGGGTATGAAAGGATAAGAACTGCATAGAAGGGAGACCCAACCCAGAGCAGGGGGTACAAAACAGTTCCTCACAGGAAAGGACATCTCAGATAAATCTGAAGGATGGATAGAAGTTAGCCAGAGGAAGAAGCGTTCCAGGCCTAGAGAAGAGCAAAGGTCCTGAGGTAGAAAGTTTAAGGGACTGAAAGAAGGATGGAGGCTGAGTGGCAGCAAAGGAAAGTAAGTAAAGAAAATGGTGTGATGCAGAGGGGAAACAGTGTATATTCACCTCCATCTAGAAGCCCTGCCCCTTCTGGTGCACTGAGCCATTACAAGGAAATCCATTCCAATGGATTCAAAACAGATTTGCATCCATCTCACTGCTTGTCCTTTTCTGGTCTTCCCAGCGTCCAGGTCCTGCGTTTGTTTCTTGGTCTGCTTTTCCACAGTACCTGAACCTGGCTTAGGGAGCAGCCCTCCTTTCCTGCATGGATGACTGTCAGATACTGAACGGGCAGTAACCTCCCCCTGGGAGTGATTGGCAGTGTAATAGCGGTGACAGTGACTTGCAAAGTGTTGTGGGGGATTCATCCTGGCCCGGTGAGTCACCAGAGTGAGTGTGAAGGGGTGAGCAGAGCAGGCCCCCCGAGGAGCTCTTCCGGATACTTCAGTCACTTCCATCTCTTACTGAAGCTGGAAGTTGAGGCCCCCACAGGACCTAATGGGAGGGAGCAGACTTGTGCTCAGGGCGATGGGGGATTGAGCAGGTAGGAGAGAGATAGTATGTGCCCTGAGTGCCCAAGCCCTGCTGTGAACTGGGTTTACTGTTTCAGGTGAAGATGAATCCAAACAACTGGACAAAACTCATGAAAGAAGCAGAAGTTGCCAGGGAAGCCAGAGAACTCCCAAAGGCTTTGTTTTGAGTCAGAGCTTGAACACCATCCAGGTCAGAAGGGAGTAATAACTGAGAACCTGAAATGGAATTTCCTTCTTTTTTCTTTTTTTCAATGACTTTATTTTTAAGTAATCTTTACATCCAATGTGGGGCTCGAACTCACGACCCCGAGATCAAGAGTCACATGCTCCACTGACTGAGCCAGCCAGGTGCTCCAGAATTTCTTTCTAGACAGGTTGGCACAGAGTGAGTTGGGGACAGGGTGGCACCGTATACTTTCTGGAGGCACAACCTCAGGGGATGTCATTCAGATCAATGTCAATTTGAGATTAAAGGCGCCCCTTGGCAGTGTGCAGTATGGCAGGCCCGTGGAGGGACAGTATGGTCAGAGGCCCTACAGAAATTCTGGAAATGCTTTTGGAGGAGCTGAGACTATCTCCAGGCCTAGCAAGGATTCAGATTCACAAATTTAAGCAAAAGCTTCCATTTCCTGGGCTACTGCCTGCGGACAAGCTGGCTACCTATGAGACTGTGACCAAACCAACTTGTCACTAGCCTTAGAAATGTTTAAACACTAAAAAAAAAAAAAAAAAAAAAAAGAGGGAGAGAGGGGCACCTGGTTGGCTTGGTAGTTAGAGCACATGACTCCTGATCTCAGGATTGTGGCTCAAGCCCCATGTGGGGTGTAGCGAGTACTTAAAAAATAAAATCTTAAAAAATAATAATAAACCTTAAAAATAAAATAAAATAAAAAGAAATCAGTGGTCCCATGCAAGAATGACATTTATGTATATGGAGTCACTGACAGCTATTGACTGTAACAGAATTTTGGAAACAGACCAACAGTCCATCAGTAAGAGACGGGTTAAGTAAATTATAGTATCCACTTATGGAGAATTATGTTTTATAATGATAGATGAAGGGTTACCTGGGTGACTCAGTCAGTTAAGCATCTGACTCTTGATTTCAGCTCAGGTCATGATGTGACAGTTCATGAGATTAAGCCCCAAGTAGCACTTTGTGCTGACAGCGTGGAGCCTCCTTGGGAGTCTCTCTCTCCCTCTCTCTTTGCCCCTCCCCCACTTATAATCTCTCTCTCTCTCTCTCAAAACAAAGAAAGAAACTTAAAAAAAAAAGATTCTCCTCCCTTTCCCTCTGCCCCTCCTCTGCTTGAGCACACTCTTTCTCTCTCTCTCAATAAATAAATAAATAAATAAATAAATAAATAAATAAATAAAAGATGAAGAACTTTTTTCACTATGCACTACAAGAAAAATATCTCCAAACTACATTTAAGTTAAAAAAAAAAAAAAAGCACAGTGCCAAAGTGTGAAGCGTGTACAATGTGCCGCCTTCAATATAAGCAAGGAGAAGAAAGAATAATATATATTCATTACTGTGTTTGCAAAAAGCAACTCTGGAAGAATACACAAGAAACTGATCAGTGTGGCCAGCTGGTAGTTTGGGTGACGAATCAGGGAGTAGAACAGGATGTGGGAGTGAGATTTTTTTTCTGTAAACAGTTTATGTTATTCTGATTTTTTCAACCATGTCACTTATTTGTGGTAGGCTGAACAACTTCCTAAAGATGCCCTAATCCTCAGGTCATGTGAATATGCTACGTTTTAGGTCATTTAGGTCACGGATGTTAAAATGGGGAGATTATCTGGGTGGGCCCAATCTGATCACCTAAGCCCTCACAAGTGGAGAGCTTTCTCTGGTTGAAGTCAGAGAGATTCAGCAGAAGGAGGCAGAGAGATTGGAAGTTTGGGAAAGACTCAGGGGGCTACATGGAAAGCCTGGGAAAGAAAGCAGTCACCCCTCAGAAACTGTCCTCTGGCTGATATCCAGCAAGGAAACAGGGACTTCAGTCCTGCAACCTCAAGGAACTGACTCCAAATTACAATGTGAATGAGTTTGTTTATTTATGTATTTATTTTTAATTTATTTTTTAAGTTTATTTATTTTCAGAGAGAGAGCACACACGTATGCATGGGGGAGGGGCAGAGAAAGGAAGAGGCAGAATCCCAAGCAGGCTCCACACAGCGCAGAGCCCAAAGTGAGCCTGGAACTCATGAGCCAAAGATCATGGCCCAAGCCAAGATCAAGAGTTGACGCTTAACCGACTGAGCCACCCAGGCAGGCACCCCTATTAATTTATTTTTAAATTTTTAAAATGTTATTTATTTTTTAAAGTAAGCTCTTCGCCTCACTGACCCAGCCAGGTGCCCTAGTGTGGACAAGTTTAGAAGCCAACTATTCCCCTGAGTCTCCAGTGAGGAACACAGCCCCACCAGCACCTTGATTGGGGGCTTGGGAGACTTTAAACAGAGGACTCTGCTGAGCCCACCTGGACTTCTGACCCACAGAAATTGTGAGAAAATAATGTGTGCTTTCTTAGGTTGCTATGTTTGTGGTAATTTGTTGCATCATCAACAACAGTAAAAAATTGTCTATTCAATATTTTTTTTAATAATGTTTTTTCATTGGTGCTCAGAAAATCTCTTCCTTCTTTGTAATTTTTCCTCCTTGAATGAAATTTAGAGCATGAGTCAAGAAGAGGCTTGAGAAGGGTGCCTGGGTGGCTCAGTTGGTTAAGAGTCTGACTCTTGATTTTGGTTCAGGTCATGATCTCATGGTTCGAGAGATCAAGCCCCACGTTGGGCTCAGTAATGACAGCTTGGAGCCTGCTTGGGATTCTGTCTCTCTCTCTCTCTGCCCCTCTCCCACTTATGCTCTCTCTCTCAAAATAAATAAATAAATAAATAAATAAATGTATCTTTACAGGTATTTTTACCAAAAAAAAAAAAAAAAGAGCTTTATGAAAGGCTCAGTCCCATCTACATTTTAGGGCACACTAGGTCCAAAGATTCACCATTGGTTCTATTTTGTCAATTCCTGTTCAGGACTCTAATCCAGACTTTCCTTACAGTCTCAAGAGAGTGTTCCAGAAAGCATGGGAAAATCAAATACTTAGTTACAAACAAAGAGATATCATAGTCCATTATTCTAGCCTAGGGTTCTTGAAGTTTGGGTCCTGGGCTACAATCATCATCATCACTTATAAACTAGCTAGAAATGCAAAACCTCAGAGTTTTCCTGGATCTACTGACCAGAACCCCTGGGGGTGGTGCCCAGGTTTCTGTGCTTTAACAAGTGCCCCAGGTGATTCTGATGCTCGCTCAAGTCTGAGAACCGTCATGTGTCCTAGCCTGTACAATGCCATCTTCCTGTAAATGACTGGGATGAGTGGCAGAGTTCATAGAGAGAGAGATTAGAGGCATTTCAGAAGGTGGGGAGGTTCCCAGATTCATCATAGCACATCTCCAAGTGTCTACTAATTCTCAAGGGCTTGACAACAGAAAGTTTGCTGTGTTAGATAAGCACAAACAGCTAGGTTAGGAAAACTTGGCAGGGACAAACAGGAAGTGGCAGGACGCCCTTTCACAGAGGGTCAACTCTGACTCAATACCAGCAGGGGCTGCCCCGACAACACACTGTGGGTGGGCAACCGTGGGCACCATGTAGTCTGTAATATTCTCAAAAGTGCTGTTTTATATCAGTTAAAAACATACCAGAAAACACTATTCCAGAATATAAATAAGGCATGCCTAAATAAACCAAGAAGTGCTTGCAATTATTAACTACAAAATGTTTTTTTACAATCTGAAAGGAGTTTGTGCACTTAGTTCCCGTCCTGTGTGGTTGGGCAAAAGTTGGCAAATGATGCTCCACAGCAGACCTGGGAGGTAGGAACTCAGGTGAGAAAGTGCCTTTTCTAGGTGCCTGCAGGAGAAAGGGACGGAGTAGTCTGACAGGCGCACAAGAAAGAACTCTGGGGGCTAACATGCGAGGAGAGTCTGCCTACCCACCACCCCTGAGGCCCACGGGTGGATCTCTTGTTGGATCTCTTCAACAAACAGGCAATTGTCCAAATGGCCTGACTGGGACTCCACTCATTAGTTGCCTTTTGGTCTTCTGCCCATTTATGTCTAGCCTGTCTTTCCCAATGAATTGTTCAGACTCACATTTCCATATGCCCAGCCCCACATGCAGCTTCTTCTGGTGCCTAGCTCAGCCTGTCTCTGTCCCTCCCCCTACACTGCTGGTGGCAACAGCTTAAACTGCACAGTCGTGGATGGACTGCCTAGTGCAGTCACCTGTGCAAAGAGAACCAAGCCCTGGAAGAATGTTTTTAGGAGTCACCTCAACTGCGGGCAGCTTGAGCCCCTTACTTCCTTACAATGTAAGGTGACCCATGTCACAGGGGTGCTTGCATGATGTGGGGCAGAATGTGAGAGTGGGGGAAGAGCTTGGACAGGCCAGGATCAGGAAAAGAATTGGTGATGGAGACAGGGACCCTATTTGTTTGGTTTGTAGGGAGCATCAGAAAGAGTAAGCCTAGACACAGCTGCACTGAGACACACAGCTGGACTGTAGTATCCCTGCGGGAACTCCCCCAAGTGTGATACATAACTTGGGGGGTTTCCAGAAAGCTTGAGCCCTTCATCTGTGACAGAAGATACTTCCCTTCTGGGGTGGGGGGGTTGGTCTCAACATCTCTATCTGTATTGCTTTGTTATAATTGCCATGACAAAATAACAAAATACCACAGACTGTGTGCCTTAAACAACAGAAATTTATTTACTCACAATTCTGGGGGCTACAAGTCCAAGATCAAAGTGTCAGCCAATTGGGCTCCTTCTGAGGCCTCTCTCCTTGGCTTGCAGGTGGCCACCTTCTCACTGTGTCCTCACATGGCCTTTCCTCTGTGTGTGTGCACACCTGGTGTCCCTCTGTGTGGCCAAATTTCCTCTTCTTAGAAGGACACCAGTCAGACTGGATTAGGGCCCACTCTTTTTTTTTTTTTTTTTAATTTTTTTTTTCAACGTTTATTTATTTTTGGGACAGAGAGAGACAGAGCATGAACGGGGGAGGGGCAGAGAGAGGGAGACACAGAATCAGAAACAGGCTCCAGGCTCTGAGCCATCAGCCCAGAGCCCGACGCGGGGCTCGAACCCACGGACCGTGAGATCGTGACCTGGCTGAAGTCGGACGCTTAACCGACTGCGCCACCCAGGCGCCCCTAGGGCCCACTCTTATAGCCTCATTTTAACTTCTTTAAAGGACCCTGTTTTCATCAACGTATGAATTTTGAAGGGACACAGTTCATCCCAGAACACTACTAAGAAATAAATAACATCAACCCATCTTTTTTCTTCCTTTTTTTAAAAAAAAATATTTATTTATTTTTGGGAGAGCGCAAGCAGAGAGTGGAGGACAGAGGATCCGAAGTGGGCTCTGCTCTGACAGGCTGACAGCAGCGAGCCCAATGTGGGGCTGGAATTCATAAACTGTGAGATCATGACCTGAGGAAAGGTGGGATGCTCAACCGATTGAGCCACCCAGGTATCCCTAATCTCAATCCAGCTTACTAATTGAAGGAACCATGAAGAGAAGGCAGGGCTGTGTTAGAATCAGCAGAACAAGTTTTGATTTAAGCACCCCCTGCAAAATATCAGAAAGGTCGTTCTTGTCCCTTGTTAATGAAAAAAAAATCACTCTGCATCTAGGAACTATTAATTGAGTGCCTCTCTGTGCCAAGAATTGTGAAGGTAAAGCCATAAAAGCTGAAAGCCAAGGCCCCCACTGCAATGCAGGTATTGTCTGATAAAATCAAGGAGGATTTATTGAGTGGTGGAGGTTAAAGTAGTATCACACATGCTGGATCCCAGTCTTGAAAAAGCTTGTAATTCTTGCTGGGGTGGCCGGAGGAACTCCTATGATACAACAGGAACACCACCAGGCAATATATGAGTTCTCAATCACGCAGTGCTTCAGAACAAGGAGGATTGATGGGGCAGTGGAGCGAGAACAGCTCAATTACTCAGACTGAAGCATTCATTAGTCTGAGCCATTGTTCATGCTACAGATTTTGCTGCTCAGAACAGTAAGAGCCTTGGGGTCCCTGGGTGGCTCTGTCAAGTTAAGCATCGACTCTTGGTTTTGCTCAGGTCATGGTCTCGTAGTCATGAGATCAAGCCCTGTGTCAGGCTCCAAGCTGACTGTGGGGGAGACTGCTTGGGATTCTTTCTCTCCTTCTCTTCCCCTCCCCTCCCTCAAAAAAAAAAAAAAAAAAAAACCCAGTAAAAGTCAGTTAGAAAGCCTTGATCACATGGATGACTCAAGATCTGCAGTTTCAAGTTTCTAAAATCACAAGCCAAGCATGGGTCTTGCTCTGCTCACCATTGTCTCCCCCACCCCCCCTCCACCTAACACCAAATATGAGCTGAAAGCTTTCTCTGGGTGGCTTTGCCCCTGTGAAAGCATATGAGAAAGGGGGTCCCCACCCCACCTATGCACACAGACCTGACAGTGAGTTTCAATAGGACAGGCTGAATAAGCTCACACCTGTACCCCGTTCCCACTGCACCCCAAGTCCCTCAGTCCTCTGAGTTGCTGGTAATTATGCCCTTATTTGTTTAGGAAGCCCGTGGCTACTTATTGACCAAACAGGGCATCAGTTGACAGGATGTGGGCAGTAGGAGGAGCCTGTAGAATTAGACAAAGACAAGCAATCAGAGCCAGGCAGAGAGGACAGAGAACACAAGGAACTGAGGGCTAGAACCGCCTAGCTTGACTTGTGTTTCTCTCCCCTCTCCTTTCTGGTCCCAGGGGTCCAGATTGGCCTGGGAGTGCAAGCGGGGTCTCCTCGCTTCTCCTGAACCCCACGCTGTCCTTCCAAAAGGCCCTTCTGTTTTCACCCACAGTTCACCTGTGCGTAGCATGGGGAATGGCCCCCTCCTAGGTTTCTTGGTGTGGGAGGGGCTCTGCTTGGTGGGCCCTTGCCTCCTCTATGCACAGGAGTCCACAGGGCAGTGACCAGGGCCTAGTAATGGCCAAAATGCCTTCCTTTCAGATGATAAGTTGGGAATATCTCTAAAAACTGTCTGAAGCAAGTAGATTAGAATTCACTTTCATTGAGAAAGTGCCCCTTTCAGAAGCAACATTTGTTGGGGTAGAGTGGAGATAGGCAGGGCAAAATCAAACAAATGGAGATGGCCAGTGCAAGCTTCCTTACAGCTCCTGGAATCCCAGAGTTCCAGCGTGCCCCAAGTCGGTGCCGGGTTTGACACACAGTCCACACTGCTGGACACTGACAGAGAAACTAACTGCATGTGGAGGGTGGAGGGTCACGGCATCCTCATTCAACTTCTTTTTGTTTGTTTATTTGTTTGAGAGAAAGAGGGCAGGCAGTGTAGGGGCAGAGAAAGAGGGAGACACAGAATCTGAAGCAGGCTCCAGGCTCTGAGCTGTCAGCACAGAGCCCAACACGGGGCTCAAACCCATGAACCATGAGATGATGACCTGAGAAGAAGTCAGACACTTAACCGACTGAGCCACCCAGGCACCCCATCATTCAACCTCTATGTCTCTGGTGTGTGACTTCCAAAGGATACTAGCAGTTCATAAGAATTGATTCAGCATGAATCTGGCTTTAACTACAGGAACAGAAAGATGAGAATCAACCTTCCTTGAGTTCCTGAGGAAAAGGAACCTAAACCTGAGTTTCTCCATGGGTACTACTTTAGTATCCCTGCTCTCCTGCTCTCTCTCACACACAGCTCCTGGAAGCCCTGGGAAGTCCTGAATCTAAACTCTTTTTTTTTTTTTTTTAATTTTATTTATTTATTTATTTATTTATTTATTTATTTTCAACGTTTATTTTTGGGACAGAGAGAGACAGAGCATGAACGGGGGAGGGGCAGAGAGAGAGGGAGACACAGAATCCGAAACAGACTCCAGGCTCTGAGCCATCAGCCCAGAGCCTGAAGCGGGGCTCGAACTCCTGGACCGCGAGATCGTGACCTGGCTGAAGTCGGACGCTTAACCGACTGCGCCACCCAGGCGCCCCCTGAATCTAAACTCTTCATGCTGAAAATGTGGGTTAAAAATTTGTGAGCACTGTGAACCTCCAACATGTAGAGACAGCCCTCCTTCCCCAGGCATTATGGAGCATTAGCAATGGTATTTTCAGTGCACTGCACTCAACAGCAGTATATAGCCCATCTCCCAGGAAGGAAAAGGAGAGGCCCACAGTCCAGGCTCAAGATGGGTAGATATGCTTTGTGACAAGAACACCTAATAATAAATGTATTCTTACTTGAAGGCTTCTATTGTGCCAGATTTTTTTACATGTTATTTCATTTAATCTTCTAGGTATTATTATTAAGGCGAGTTATATGATCTGAACAGAAACCAGAATATAGGTATTATTATTACCATTCCATTGTAGAGATGAAAAAACTGAGTCTCAAGAAGGTAACTAGCTTAGAGAGTTAACTTGCCTCAGGTCATGTGGCTAGTAATTGGGGAAGGTAGAATTGAACTCAAATGACTCCATGGCCCACATAGTAACTACTAGGATTTACTCCCTCTCTCATAAACTGATATTGTCAATTCTCAGCTATGAGCAGGGTTGGTGCCTTTAAACACCAAAAGCAGGGCTGGAAACACCTTAGGAATAATATTCTAGTCCATACACAGCAGGCCTACAGCCTACAGGTCAAAAATTTTTTGTATTCTTTATTGAGGCATATTTTACATAATTCATCTATTTCAACGGTACAATTGAATGATCTTTAGTAAATTTACCAAGTTAAATTGCATAAACATTATCTTCAATACATTTTAAACGTTTCCATTGCCCTAATAATGTCCTTTATACCCACTTACCTGCAATTCAAAATATGACCCACAGATGTTGTCTTTGGTCCATCAGATTTAAAATACTAAAAAAGATTCTTTTTGCTAGTTTTATAAAATGAGACAATTTCACACAAAAATTTAAAATTTTAAGTTCTTGAAAAAACAAGATTGAACAAAATTGGACCTTCCTTTATGCAAGGCAAAACTGGTAGCTGGCTCCTTTCAAACAAAATGTACTTGCTGGGAATTAAAAGCAAAAATGAACTATTGGGACCTCATCAAGATAAAAAGCTTCTGCACTGCAAAGGAAACAATCAACAAAACTAAAAGGCAACCAACGGAATGGGAAAAGATATTTGCAAATGACATATTGGATAAAGGGCTAGTATCCAAAATCTATAAAGAACTCACCAAACTCCACCCCAAAAAAACAAATAATCCAGTGAAGAAATGGGCAGAAGACACGAATAGACACTTTTCTAAAGAAGACATCCAGATGGCCAACAGGCACATTAAAAGAAGCTCAATGTCACTCCTCATCAGGGAAATACAAATCAAAACCACACTGAGATACCACCTCACACCAGTCAGAGTGGCTAAAATGAACAAATCAGGAGAGTATAAATGCTGGCGAGGATGTGGAGAAACGGGAACCCTTTTGCACTGTTGGTGGGAATGCAAACTGGTGCAGCCACTCTGGAAAACAGTGTGGAGGTTCCTCAAAAAATTAAAAATAGATCTACCCTATGGCCCAGGAATAGCACTGCTAGGAATTTACCCAAGGGATACAGGAGTGCCGATGCATAGGGGCACTTGTACCCCAATGTTTATAGCAGCACTCTCAACAATAGCCAAATTATGGAAACAGCCTAAATGTCCACCAACTGACGAATGGATAAAGAAGATGTGGTTTATATATACAATGGAATACTACTTGGCAATGAGAAAGAATGAAATCTGGCCATTTGTAGCAACATGGATGGAACTGGAGAGTGTTATGCTAAGTGAAATAAGTCAGGCAGAGAAAGACAGATACCATATGTTTTCACTCATATGTGGATCTTGAGAAACTTAACAGAAGACCAGGGGGGAGGGGAAGGGGGAAAAAAATTACAGAGAAGGAAGGAGGCAAACCATAAGAGACTCTTAAATACTGAGAACACACTGAGGGTTGATGGAGGGTGAGGGAGAGGGGAAAGTGGGTCATGAGCATTGAGGAGGGCACCTGTTGGGATGAGCACTGGGTGTTGTATGGAAACCAATTTGACAATAAATTATATTAAATAAATAAATATTGTTTTCATCTTCAAAAACAAACAAAAACAAAACGTACTTGCCAGTTCCTCATGAAATTAGTGAGGGGGCCCAGGAGGGGGCCCCAGAACCATGGCCCCACATTTGCCCTACAGCCCCAGGCACCTGGCTGTATGGCTCTTGGCAGATGGCAGAGCCATTGTGTCTGCGTCGTTGTTACAAAGATAGCTTTTGGTTCTTACCAAAAAGGAGCTGCTCTTTTTACTTGGGCAAACTTCTGTGAAAGCAAAGCCACATGTCTTATTTTGAAACTTCATAATTAGGGTTTGCACCTGATGTGGCAAAGGAAAGCTCAGAGTTTGCTTCCTTTCTTGCTGTCTCTTTGGAATCTACCTCTCCCTGCACATAAAGATGGCATTTCTTGAATCTTGCTTTTTGGCTTAACTTTGCTAGACTCAGTGCAGACACACTTCTCAGGGAGCTTGTAACGCAGCTGATCAGAGGATGACCTTCTTTAGTTACTAAGGTAGACTTTGCTGGTTGTCTACTCAATTTCTCCTTTGTTCCTTACCATTTTGTTCAGAGTGGCAATATTTTCAGGGAAGGTGGAGCCAGCGTTGGGAGCCAAATACGACTGGCCTGACCCATGCTAGGGACCCAGGTCTCTTTGACAGTGATTGGCTTAGGATAGGTATATGACCTTCTCTAGTCAGAGACATAAGGGGATAAGGACATTGGCTGGGGGACATTTAGAGCAGATTCCCCCTTTTTGTCATCTTTGTTTATTGTCACAATGGTACGTAACACTTGGTGCTACAGCAGCCACCTTGTGATCATGAGGGCAAAGCCAAGAGAATCACAGAGAGGATGAAATAGAGCCCTGATGTTGTTGAGCTGCCAAATCATCCAGACATCTCCTGCTGGACTTCCAGTCATGTGAGATCAGCTATGCCCTTATTGTGCAGGCCACTTCTACTTATGCATTCTGTTATTTAAAACCTAAAGCATCCTGACCAAAGTGTAACATTCTAATCATAAGTCCTATTGCCAACTGGGACGCTTCCCTGCTCCCTATCACTTGCTCAACTTTTTAACCATATTTTGGGGTGGGTTTCTCATGTAGAAAGCTACGTTCAACCAATTTATGTTGATATTGTTTTTAAATTTCAAGAGGTTGAGTTTTTCCTCATTTTGACTCCAGAGTTTATGTGCAAATGATATGACCCAAAAACTGTATTACAAAAGTCTCTGAGGTTAACCAAGGAAACAAAGGACAAATGCACAGACCTTGCCATGGCAGATGTACTTCCACCAGCAATCCCGGATTAAATTAGCAAGCAGGCAAAGAAGGTCACCTGCCAAACCATGTACTGGTGGCCAGCTCTGAAGGCCTGTGAAATGGCTTTGTTTGCTGCCAGCCTCCACCCATGGACTTGTTTTAATTAGAGAATTAATAGTCCCTTATGTCAGGAAGGCTACAGCTGCTTCAAGCCTCACCCCACTCCAACACCTGGGGGAATAGTCTTCGGTCACCCTGTTGCTGGGCTGAGAAGAGGGCAGCCCCAAGCACCGGCCATGGGCCCGTTGCTGTGCCCAAAGCTCTACTCGCTAATACCAGCTTCTACTGAACACCCACTACGTGCCAATTATCCCTTGTCATAATGCTACTCTCTAAAACTACACTATTATGTGGGATAATTACAGGGCCCATTTCATAGACAAGGAAACCAAGGCTCAAAGTGTGCAAGTAGGTTGCTTGAAACCAAAAAGCTGAAAAATTGCAGCGCTCCCTCTGTCTCCGAAGTCTGCTGGCCAATGCCACTCAGATCCAGAAGAAGGGGCCAGGGTTGTCACCACACTCCCAGGAGGGGCCTTCACTGCAGCTCACGGCTCTGAACAACTGCTTTCTGGCCATCAGGCTTTTACCCCTGAGTCCTGAGCCTGAGCCTGCCTCTTAAGCTCCCAGTCAGTAAAGGAAGGCTCCTGTGCCCGGGCACACATGCTGAGATTTGTTATAGTAGCCAGCTGAGGGAAGTGCCAGGCCCTTTCATCCCACATTCTGCCTTTCTCACCTGTCCCCTACTCTGGAAATAGCCTCCTGATGACAACCTCTGTTACTAAGACAGAACCAGAGGCAATACCTAAGATGTGTTCTTGCCAAAAAGTTTTAACCAGAATCTAATCAAACCTTGTAGATTTAACTTTCAGTTTATAGGAAATATAAAGATAAAGGAACAAGTTAAACAATACAATGGGGAAATAATCAGACAAAATCATGGTATGAAATTGTATATGAGATATACAGGTCAGTACCTGTCTCTTCAGGAATCGATGACACTGGGGCCCCTGGGTGGCTCAGTGGGTTAAGCAGACAACTTTGACTCAGGTCATGAACTGGTAGTTTGTGGTTTCAAGCCCCACATCGGGCTCACTGCTGTCAGTGTAGAGCGAACGTCGGATCCTCTGTCCCCCTCTCTCTACCTCTCTCTCTCTCTCTCTCTCAAAAATAAACATTAAAAAAAAAAAACAAAGAAACAAAAAACAAAAAAAATGAGGGGCACCTGGGTGGCTCAGTTGGTTAAGTGTCTAACTTCGGCTCAGGTCATGATCTTGTGCTTGCGTGGAGCCTGCCTGGGATTCTCTCTCTCTCTCTCTCTCTCTCTCTCTCTGCCCCTCCTCTCCTCTCTCTCTCTCTCTCTCCCTTAAAAAATAAAATTAAAAAAAAAAAGAATCACCAACACTGTAAAAGGAGAAGTGATTGTTCTAGATTAAAATGGATGAGAAAAATAACAACAAAACACAATTCATGATTCTTGATTGTGTCCTGGTTTCAAAAAACCAACTTCGAAAGATATTTGGGGGCAGATGGGAAAACTTGAATATGGCCCTGTTGTTAAATTAAATTAGATAATTATTTTCTAGGATAATATCCTTATTTTCTGGAGATGTTTCTGAAGGGGAAAATCACTGTTTGTAATTTACTTTAAAATAATTCGAAGACATAGAGATAACAGGTAGGGGGATAGAGAATAGATAGAATGAGCAAATATGGCAAAATATTTACCATTGTTGAATCTGGGTGGTAGATATATGAAGATTCTTTGTACAGTTCTTTCTATTTGTATGTATTTCAAACATAATAAAAATGGGGGGGGGCTTTCATAACAAAAAGTTTACAAACTAAATGAAGATGATCATAGGATGGAGACCTGAAGCCAGGGCCTCTGTTGGTCAAGTTTTGCCCAGCTGGTCTCCTCCCTTGGTGTTCTGCCCAGCTGTTGGGCTCCCCTGATGCTTCAGCCTGGACTCTCTGAGACTTGAAGGAGCTTAGAGTCTGCTGAGGCCCCTAGAAGCAGAGCAGGAAGAACTGGTTCTAGGGCTGGACAACCAAGGTGGGATTCCTAATTGGTGACTTGGAATGAAGATAAATGTCTCCCATAAAGGGGCCCCTGAGGAAGACAGACCCTATACAGAAGAGCAAAAGTCCCTCCTGGGCATGCCTCCCAGCAAGAATAGGAACAGAGTTAAAAGCATAGTAAGATATAAATGTATCAATCAACACACTGTACACTTTAAACTTACAGGATGTCATGAGTCAATTTTATGTCAATAAAGATGGAAAAAAGAAATAGCACAGTAAGATAACGGGCAGCAAGTCTGGGCCCTGAAGTTAGAATGATTTACTAGAGTAGAAAGTCATTCCTGGCTATGAAGACCAAAAATGAGGTTGAGGCTCCCCAATCAATTAGCAGACTTAGCACATTTTCCATAAAACACCAGTGAACTTAACAGAATTTGAGAAAATGATCACATAATTCATATGGAAAAGTGGGCCAAAAATACAGATTTGAAGAATATTTTTAGAGATTATAAGCTCCCTGAGAAGAATCACGCCTGACTTGTCTATCTCCCCACCCAAACCCTCATTCTGCCATAGGAGCTTGCATACAACAGGTCTTCAAAAAAGTTTTTTTGTGGGGTTATTTTTGGTATTCAAAATTTTTTTTAATTTTTTAAAATATTTATTTATTTTTGAGAGAGAGAGAAAGAGCACTACAGTGTGAGTCAGGGAGGGGCAGAGAGAGAGGGAGACACAGAATCTGAAGCAGGCTTCAGGCTCTGAGCTGTCAGCACAGAGCCCAATATGGGGATTGAACCCATGAACCATGAGATCATGACTTGAGCCAAAGTCAGACTCTTAACCAACTGAGCCACCCAGGCACCTCTTCTTTTTTTTCCTTTTAATTTTTTTGTTTATTCATTTATTTTGAGAGAGAGAGAGAGAGAGAGAACAGGTGGCAGAGGGGCAGAGAGAGAGAGAGAGAATCCCAAGAAGGCTCAGAGCTGTCAGCATGGAGCCTGATGTGGGACTCAAACTCACAAACAGTGAGATCATGACCTGAGCTGAAACCAACAGTCAGATGCTTAATTGGCTGAGTTACCCAGGAGCCCAGATAGAGTACTTCTAAGTGCAATCTAACTGAATAAATTTCTCATAGCCAGTTTTCCTTTTTCTTTTTTAATTTATTTATTTTGAGAGAGAGAGAGAGAGAGAGAGAGAGAGAGAGAATCCCAAGCAGGCTCTGTGCTGTCAGACAGAGCCCAGCTTGGGGTTCAAGCTTAACGAACCATGAGATCACGACCTGTACTGAAATCAAGAGCCAGATGCTCAGCCAACCTGTGCCACCCAGGCGCCCCGGTCACAGCCAGTTTTCTTAGACATAGGAAGAAATTCCACTCTCACCTTCTTTTCCCATGTTCATTAAGGTTGTAGGGAGAATGGGAGATGTAGGACAGAATAGTCCTCTAATGGTCTCATATGTAAGCATTGGCTACCAACAGGTCAGCCAATTCTGTTAGGATCAGGACCAGGTCATATGTCTCCTGCATTCCTTCGGGTCCAGCAATGTTGGTCACAGACTAAGTGCTCAAAAAACATTTGGAAAATTGAACAGATTACATCCGAAGCCAAAGAGCACTAATCTTACTTGTATAAGGTGGAGCTCAGGGAACTTTCCAAAAGAGGGAGAAGGTATACATGGCACAGGAGGTCTGGTTGAGGGGCCGTTGATTCCATATAAAACTGGACAGGAAATGCTCAAAGATGGTATCCTGGCTCTTCTGCCCTTTGGAGCCCCCCGACCTGTAAGAAGGAAACTTCCAGAGCTTCCCCATGATGAAAGTTTTAACTGGGCTACAGCTAGAGCATCTGGGTTCAGGAAAACAGGCAGTCACTGAGCTGGCTATATTAGTAACCACCATTAAGGGGTGATTTTATTTGGTTACCTGGCCTCTGGAAAAGGAAATGGGCTATAGGCAAAGAAATTAGCAATCTAAAAGCAAGCAAATTTGTCAAGTAGAAAAGGACTCTGAGATCAGAGGCTCTAGTCCTGCATTTTACACAGCAGGGTCCAGAGAAGGGAAATACCTAGCCCTGAACCACTTCCCTTGTTAGGAGCAAAACAGGTACTAACTAGAAGCTAGCCACTGACTCCACACTCCCACCCCTTCCCACTCGGGCCAGCCTCTCCCACGAGACAGTCACTCTGCCTCACCACCCCACAGACAGTCTCACTGTTCTTCCTTCCCCAAATCCATCCATCCGCCCACAGGCCTTTGCCATTCTTCCCACTCTGTGGGTGCCATACAGTTCTGATGGGCATTGTGCTCAGAGAGCAGCAAGCTGGGACTTGTGGTCTTCCTGAGTTGTTGTTTTGGGCTGCTAAAAAAGCTGGTGGCCACTGACTGCATCGGAGACGTATGCAAAAGGCATCTGTGTTTCTTAGTGTCCCCAAACACCAGGCTCAGTGCCAAAGAAGCAGACCCTTTGTCAACAGAGATGCCTTGGCTTTGTGCACTCAGAGGGAGGCAAAAAAAAAGTCTGCTGGCATCAGACTCATCTCTAGGGGAGGAGGGAAAGGGAGTCATCTACAGAAGTTCCAGTAAATGTTCTCATTTAAACAAACAACAAGAAAATAATAAGATGGAGAAAGAGCCAACGGGGCGGGGACAAGCAAACTCTTGAAATTGCATTATAATTAGAGCATAACTTTGTTCCGGATCCTCAGGTGCAGAGAGGGCTGGTGTGTTTATTAACCTGGTCAAAAGACATCAAGGCAAATTGAGTTGCAGCCTAGCCTTGCCAACGAACAATTTAGCATGCAAATGTGACTAGCACTGGGGCTCGAAGGAGACCAATAAGGTCTTGGGCAGTTGAAGAGGGAAATCCAAACTGGGCTGCCTTGAAAGTGAGGGGAGTCACTGGGGAGAACAGAGCAGGGGTGGGGACAGGTATCCTGTTTCCACCAGGGACAATTTTCATTGGTTTGGTCCGGCTGATACCAAAGCTAAGAGCTAGCTGGTTGGCCCCCAAGGACCGTGCCAAGCCACATATGGGAGTACAGCAGACTAAGGCCCAGGAAAATTTACGTGATTCTGTGCCAGTATTAACCCAGCAGGAATGCCTACCCATCAGCACTGCTGCTCCAAGGCCAGGAGGGCATTGCCAGGGTGTTTGCCCAGCAGAAACTAGCATATGGGCCCCAAAGAAACCTTTCAGAGTAGGCGGAGGGCAGCCTATACCCCTGTGAATCACTCTCTGGTGGTTTTGCTGTGGTTTCAGAACCCGTGGCTAGGGCAGAGGGACCACGAGGGCCCCTGGCCGGGTTGCTTTCTCTTCTCCCAGCTGCTTCTGTCTCTCTCTCAGGCTCCTGGACACAAAACAGCTGAGCAGATAAACAAGTCACCACCTGCTCCCTCCTCCCCCATGACACCGCCCCTGTCCCCAAGTCCCACCCCTTCTTCCTAGCATTCTCTCCCTCCATTCCTCCCTGAAGCCAAACTTCCCAGCAGCAGCAGCTGCCGCCGGCTCTCCCCTCCTGTGCCTGCCTCCCCAGCACACCCTCAGCTCGCCCCTCCACAGCCCCCCTCTGCCCCTTGCTCCCCACCAATGGCAAATGAGGAACATGTGTACAGAGCCCTGGGCTCTCCCCCTTCCCAGAGCCATTTCAAACAAAACAGTTGTGCTTTCTGAAAGTAATTCGTAGAGCTCTGGGTCCCCAAGGAAAATGAGTTTATGGCATCCACAGCCCTGGAGCCAGTGAATGTCTGGCCACTTGGCCCAGAGCCCCTCTGCCAAGCACAGGAAAGCTAGAAGGAAGGGGTTAACCTGAGCAGAAGCCAGGAGGGGCCCAGCTCCAATCCAGACTGCAGGGGAGGCAGATCCCTGGGATGGAGGGGAGCAGGAAACAGCTCAGAGAGGCCAGGAGGCCAAGGCCCAGTTTAAACCCTGAATAAAGGCCATCTTTTTGGTAGCCTGCATGCATTCTCTCTCTCTCTCTCTCTCTCTCTCTCTCTCACACACACACACACACACATGGTATATTCTTATTACCAAAATAAAGGTTGTCACAACAGACTCTGGTAGGCAGAAGCTCTGAGTTGGCGCTGTTTAATAAGTCCCCAGTGCCAATGGTAGGCATTACTGAAGACCTCGGTGGGTGGGTGAGTGCCTCCCAGGGAGGGGAGGTGTGTGTCAGGAGGATCCCCCAGAGGATTCCTTGGCAATTTAGAGTTTAAATTTGGGTTACTACTGGCTCACCTGAGTTCTCAGAAGCTGAAGCCAATGTAACTGGGAAGACAGTGTACTAGCCTGTCTTCACCCTCAGGCTTCCCTATTTTCTCGGAGCTCTCAAAAAAAAAGAATTGTAGGGGCACCTGGGTGGCTCAGTCAGTTAAGCATTTGACTTTGGCTCAGGTCATGATCTCATGGTTCATGGGTTCGAGCCCTACAGTGGGCTCTGTGCTGACAGCTCAGGGCCTGGAGCCTGCTTCAGATTCTGTGTCTCCCTCTGTCTCTGCCCCTCCCGTGCTCACACTCTTTCTCTGTCTCTCAGAAATGAATAAACATTATAAATAAATAAATTGTAAAACTTGTAATTGAAGTATACTTGACATACAACTCAGAGCTCTCTCTTTACTGTTTTATGGACAAGCAGGGAGTGGATTTGTTTGAGGAAAATAAAGCTGGCTTCCATTTGCTAAATGTTTCAAATCTGTTTGCATAAACCAATGCTATTTTGTGGAAAGTAGCAGCAACATTAGACTGGATAGCAAGGAGCTGAGTTTGAAACGGTGAGGAAAGTAGCAGCAACATTAGACTGGATAGCAAGGATCTGGGTTTGAAACGGTGAATGGTGGAATGACCCTGGACAAGTTACATTACCTCTCTGAGCCTGTTCTCTCATCGGTAAAATGGAAATACTATCACTACTCCATATTTTTCAGGTGAAGTGAAGTGACAAGGCAAAGTTAATGAAACATGCCTGCAACACCAAGCATTCTGCTGAGGCCCCACCTGGTGCTCGGTAAAATTGTTTATATTCTGTGGGAGACAAAATGGAAACACCAAACAGAAAATGGACAGTGGAAAGGCGGGTGCAAACCCAGAGACTCTGAAAAGGTCCATGTAGAACCACTGCATGAGGTGGGAGGAGGCAGGTGAAATATTCCAGGTAGAAGTAAGTGAACACTTCTTCCCTCCTTCTCCTTGTAGAGCAGGGTTTCCCAGCCTCAGCACTACTGACATTTTGGGTCAAGGAATTCTTTGCTGTGGGGACCTGTCTGGTGCCTTACAGGATTTTCGGTAGCATCCCTGGCCTCCACCCACTAGATGCTGGTACCACCAACCCCTCCTTATGACAATCGAAATGTCTCCAGACACTAGCTGGGTGTCCCCTGGGGGCAAAAGAGGACCTGGCTGAGAACTGGTGTCAGGAGCTAGGAGAACAGGCCTCCTTTTAGGAGTCTGAACCAAGGCTGTGCTCATAGTACGGAGTCAGTAAATGTTAGGATAGATGCTCGCTGATACCTTTCTTTTAAGCAAGAGAGGCTCTCACAACCCGAGAAGGAAGATGTAGTCATGGAAAAGGCAATGAGTGACCATTCTAAGAAATATGGTGGGTGTGGGAGGGGGAAGGAGAAGCAGTGGCTGCTATTGAACAGGCTGGAAGGAGAGGCTGGCCAGTGCCCACCACTGACCTCCCCCACCCTCCCTCCAGGAGGCACTCACTGTCTTAGAGGGAATTCCCCACTTCTGGACTTTCCTCTCACCTTATTTGAAGAATGGAGTTGAATTTGTGCATCAAAGTGGAGAATGATTCAGGGTGGTAGGAGTCAGATCTGTTTCTGCCCTTGCTTTGTAACTAATGAGACGTGTGCCCTTAGACAAGCCATTTCATCTCTCTGCAACTGTTTCTTTGGCTGTGAAATGTGGGAGTTAAGAGTTGATGAGAGCTAAGGTCCCTTCCAGCTGGAAGTTCTAAGGCCTGTGAGCAGCACAAATGTGATTAAACCAACTGGCTAATTAGGGCAACGTAAAGTTCCGTCTTACTGCACTGCAAGCCAGCAGTGTAATTCTCCACTTGTCTTTGTTAAGACCTATTGCTGCCAGAAAAGCTTTTGCAAATTCCTACTAGAAAGCACTGTGCTAGCTACTGTGGGAGAGAGAAGACTTTCACTCTTTCCTTCGCAATCTAATTAAAGAAAAAAATAATTCTAATTAAAGGCCATGAATTAAAAATGCCTCATACCCCCCAATGGCTTCAAAGTGAGGCCAGCCTGCGTTAGAAGGCCAGCTCCGTACTAGGATTCCTCAGGCAATCCACTGAATCTGTTTCTTCATCTGTGAAACTGGCATAATAATAGCACCAATGTTACAGGGTAAAATTGTAAGGGTTAAATACTTGCAAGAAAATTAGCATGGTGCTTGGCATGTAAATAAGTGCAAAAAATTTTTTTTTGTTTGTAGCAAACACTTGTTGGATACTCTGAACCAGGCACTGTGCTAGGCCCTGGGAACATGGAGATGGGAGACAGGGCTCTACCTCTGGAGAAGCTCACCTGATGGTGGGGAAAGAAACAAGGACCAGCTACAGTACCCTGAGAGGGCTATGATGGAGCAGGGTAGGAGGACTGTGGACACAGGGAAACATCCGGCCCTGATCACAGGACACGGAGCGGAAATAATGTCTGTGCTGGATCTTGAAGCACGGCCAATGGTCTTCACTCAGATTAAGGAGGCAGAACATTCCAGATGAGAGAACACATGTGCCAAGGAACCAAATGCCCTGTGCTTCTGCAGAAACTGCGTGCACTGGATCATGGCTGAGTACATATGGGATAGTGGTCATAAGTGAGCCTGGATGTTAGTTCCCAAAGGGACCTGCACAAGAAATACTTCTTTTATCAGACACACTATTTCCCTTTTTGACACAACCACCAGGCAGCTCAGAGCTGATTTTTAGGCTCAGTGTTACACACTTCCCTGAATCTAGGTTGTCTGGTATAACTATTCTCTTGCCCTAGCTTCCTTTACAGCCTGGACCTCAACTATTAATCTGGTTTTTGGTTTTTGGTTTTATCCATTAATTATAAACTACCTTAATTCCTTTTTGAGTAAGGATGGCACATGAGTAAATGAATGAATGAACTGTGAAATACAAGAGTGCATGGATAAGAATGAAGTCAAGTCTTGTAGGGTGAGCTCCCCCAGGGTGGCGAGTTTGTTGTGTTCGCAGCTGTATCACCAGTACCTGGGCCAGTACCGGGCACACCATGGGAGCTCAACAAACCACTGCTGACTCAGAGACTGACATTAGGAATTTTCACCTAAAAAAAGCCTTCTCTGTAAGATACAAAAGAACTGACCTGTGGGGCCATTCCCTGGCCCTATCACACCTTTGGGCTCCATATTGGACTTCCTTGTATATTGTTCCCCACTTGTTTGGGCTCATGGCCTTGCTGTTCCAGCCAGATGGCATGCTATACCTCACGGACAGATGCTTTGCCATATATGTCAGTGTCTCCCAAACCACACGTAGCACAGAGCTTGTCCCAAAGCAGCCTCCCTAAATTTCTGTGGTTTTAGCCTGATAAACACCTGCAATCCTTTGTAGTTGAAAAAGGGTGAGCAACCAGGACCCTTCCAAGTCAGGTTGGACTGGTTTTCCTCCCTGACCATGCATTTGACTGCATGGAATAGTATTTCTTTCATTCATCCAATTGATCAATGACTATTTGCTGGATGAAAGAAGGAAAGAACTGCTCTTATTGGTGTGTTGAAGGCCTTTGTGCATTTTTATCAACTGCATTTGACCCCCCCTCCCACAAAAGGCAGGGAAGGCAAGGAGGAGCTGCTGGTCCTCTGGAGAAGGGACAGAGGCTCCAAAGGAGAGAGGACAGAGGGGGATGGCAGGTGTGTAAAAGCCACGGGCACTGCTGCTCTCACACCCGGTAGACCTCTTCTCTCAGCTCTCCTCAAGAGTCAGCATCAGGCCAATGACTGGGGTAGGTGACACACAGAGCACTCATGGCCTAGCTGGGCCCAGTGCTGGGTCCCGAATGGCCTCTCTCACACCTTCCTTCCTTCCTCCTTCGCCTTCTTCCAACCTCTCCCTGTCTCTCCTTGCCTCTCTTAGTGAAAGGACTCCCTTGACAAGAGTATAAGGTTTCAATTGTCTGTGTCCTGGGAAATTACAAAATCTTTCCCCCTTTCTCTTTTTAACCAGGATTACACATTCAGAGTAAGTTGGCTCCCAGGGCCTGCCCAGCTGCTGCAGGGCTGGAGGATGCCAGAGACTTCTGGGCTTGGCCACCCAGTGCAGGGTGGTCAGGTCACAGTGAAAGCCACCAGGCCTGCTCTCCCCTCTTCTGAACTCCAGAACCCCCCTTTCAGAATTCTGAGAGTCCCAGGCGTCCTTGCAGAGGAGGGGGGTGCAGCTCAGACCTGCCCTCCCCGGTCAGGCGTCTGGCCACCAAGTCTTCTTCCGTTCCAAGGACAACTACAGCAGGAGGGAAAGATGGGAGACACCAGGTTATTTGTGATCTGACCATTCTCCTTTAGAAAGAGAAGCATTTCACAATATATACATGGAGCAAACTGTTTTTTTATATCTTAAACTCATACAAATTATATGTTAATTATATCTCAATAAAAAATGGGTTAAAAAGAAAGAGAAGCAGGCCAAGAGGGTAGATAAGATTATGAGAACAGCAAAGGGGAGAGAGTGAAGAGAGACAAAAAAAAGGAGGGACTCTGCAAATTTCCTGTAGCCGTGGGCCCTGAGCTCTGGCCACCAAGAGGAAGTGGGGTTCTGAGGACATGGCCTGAAACAGTCTTCTTCAGAAAATTAGAAAGGATCAAGGGGCACCTGGCTGGCTTAGTTGGTAGAGCATATGACTCTTGATCTTGAGTTCAAGGCCCACATTGGGCATGGAGCCTACTTAAAAAAAAAAGAAAGAAAATTAGAAAAGTTCAAAACAGCGATTTTGGAGTGCAGGAGGAAGGCTGAGCTCTTCCATCATCAGTAACATTCACTGGGTACAGCTCTTCTCTACACTGATAATCAGAGCAAGTTGCTCCTGGGTGTAAAAGTGCACATACTGTCTCCTAATTTGAAAGGCCTGGGAAATGTGGCCACGTTTTGGCCATTCCCGCCCACTCATGGACAGTGGAGGTTGTGCGCTCATAGCACATTGGAGGCTAGGCATCGCCAACGCCCTGATTGGACAGGGGGAAACCCTTGTTCTAGTGATGAAACCTACTCCAAGACCCAGGCCCCAACACACTGCCTCCCCCTCACACACCAGAGCAGGGGGTGCGGGGTGGGGGGTGGCCAACTAATGCCTGAGTGCAAAGTGATTTAAACAAATGAAATAGACACGGTGCCAAGGTACACAGGCTGTGGTTGTGGAGTTGGGTTCTTGAGGCAGAGGTTGGAAGTGGAAACAGTCAACTTTTGGCCTTTGAAGGTCTCTGAAACGCCAGGCTGCTGTCAGCCTTCCTCAGTCCCCCAGGGCTCCTGCTTGGCTGCTGGGCGCTTGGTATTTTCCAGGACACAATATTGGGCACCTTAAAAGAGGACTGAGGGGAGTCAGGATCAGCGTCTGGCTCAGATTTCCTTACTCGGGGCGGACACGGTCTTAGGAAACTGCCCACAGTGCACAGTCCTATCATTCAAATGAAACATAAAACCCCAGCCCTGGGGAGTCACACGTGGTCACCAAGGACACCCCGGCCTGGGGCTAAGCCAAGGGCATTAGCCTGGGCGGCTCAGGACTGCTCCGCAGCTGGGATCAGTCCTTTTCTCAGACCCCCCCAGTACCACCCCACTCAGGACCCTCTCAGGACCCTCTCAAGGCCCTCCAGCTGGTCCCTCTTAGGTGCAATATTCCCTGTGCTTACCTTGGGGCTCACTGTGCTATGGAAACAGCATGCAACTTCCCAGGTTATGAGAAATAACTTTCCTAAGAGTGTCACCAGCTGCAGACGCCCCTGTCATAAACTGTCCCAGCTCTAAGCCGCCTAGGGCTTTTATCCCCTCCCTCTTAGCTACTCATTACCCAGCTTAATTAGGCCAGGAAATGCTCACGCAGAGGACACTCTCGGCAGGAGGTGAGGCTGGAGGAGAGATTCTCAGCAGCTCCACTTCCTGAGGCTGGAGCTGGGGGCTGGGGAAAGCCTGGTGAAGGACTGTGGAGATGGCAGGGCTGTGTCCTCCAGCGAACAGCTGCTGGGAAGGAGGCAGAGATGTGCACATTTGCTCCTCAGGCCCTCCAGGGAGCTGAGGGTTGTACTTGTTTACGGGAACAGCACCGGATCTGAAAGCTTGGATGCGCCTACTCACCCCCACCTTCCCCTCCCATCTCAATTAACCAGCCCCACCCCCCCAACCCCACGCTTTCACCCTCCTAACCACTTACAGTATTTCAGCCCAGTCTCTGACATAATCACAGCCAGACACAGCCTGAGACTGCCTCCCGTGTTCGGCCAGCCCCTGACCTTCACCCTAAACTGCTTTGGTTGTTTGTGTGGCCGGCTAGGCCTCCCCAGGAAGATAACGCCAAGGTTCTTATGAGGTGAATGCAGGAATGAGTTTGCCTTTCTGCTGCAGTGGTGGGCGAGAGGCAGGTAACACTGTCTGGTGGTTAATACAGGGGATTGAGAGTCTGAAGTCCAGCCTTGCTGTCCTCTGTAATTCTGTGACCTTGGATAAACTGTTTCATCTTTCTGAGCCTCAGTTTCCTTAGCTGTGAAAACAGAGAGAGTGCTACCGACCTCCTGCGAGGCTGAGACTATCTACTATATCCTCATGGCAGAGAACGTTCAGGAGGAACTAGCGGGTGTTACCTTGTCAGGATTTTGGCCAGTGGGCTTTGCCTCTGAGCAGTGAGGAGGTCTGCGTTTAGGGATGCCCCACCCCCACTTCTCTTTAAGGGAAACCTAAGAAAAGGGGAAAGTAATATTGGAGTTCTTAAGATCTATCAGAGCCATTCATACTTACATGATTTCACTTAATTATTCAATTATCTGTTGAGGCTTCTGGATACAAGTGAGTGAACTGAGGCTCAGACAGGGTGGGTGATAGCTGAAAGGCAGAGCAGATCACGGGTTACAGGATCTGGTAAGTCTGAGACTGTGCCATGGCCTGGAAATGTCAGGCCACCAGCCTACAGTGAGGAGGGTGACCTGAATCCCAGCACCAACCAGCAGATCGTCACTCTCCAAGAGGGGATTTTGAAAGCTTAGAGTCAGAATGTCATCCAAGAATGAGTCTGTCTGTGGTGGCTCTCTAGTCCCAAGGAACACACACCCACCGACCTTTTCAACAGTTCCTGGGTTCTGTTTTATGCCTTGCTGCTTCCATTGCAACAATGTTTTCTGAGAAAATGTACATTTCTTGACAAGTGACCTCATTTCCCTCACCTGTAGGAAGACAAAAATGATTCTTGGCTCTCGGATATCCAATAGTGCCATGATCAGAAGGTTCTTGTAACTTTGAAAAGTGCTTCTCATTCTACCAAGAAAAAATGAAAATGTTCCATAGTAGAGATGGGGTGGGGGTGTTGAGGAGGATGGGGACCTCCAATTCTATTCAGAGGGCAGTAGTCTGTTTCCCCACAGAGAACACCTGGGGACCTAGGTCCTCCCCCACCCCAAGGGAATCTTCGTCTGCTTTTGATCCACCTGAGAAATGGCACCCCTACCTCCCTAAACTCCTGTCCAGTGGTTTTGGGGGTCCACTGTTTTTAGGGGTCCATTTACTTGACCGGTAAAGTGGTTCTCACTTGAAATCCATAAAAGCAAAGGAAACTCCCAGCTGAGCAGTCAGGCGCACACTGAACCTTGGAATCCTAAACCTTGAGGGTCTCAGGCTTCATTGCTCTCTACTCGTGATCTGAGGTGAGTGAAGACAGGATAACGCAAACAACTCAGCGATTTCCCAGGATGCTAGAAATGTTCTCGTGCAGAACTTCTCTGCAGTTCTAGGGAATAAGACTTGAGTAAAGTTCCAGGGAAGCAGTGTGGGCTTTAGGCACAGAAGGCCCTAAGCTGTTGGCAAATCATTCTGACTGGCCAAGGAGGCAAGGCCCATGCGGGTGGGGGATGAAGGTTTAGGAAGGCGTAGGATGGCCTGTGCACTGGGCAAGGTGCGGGGCCTTCCACCCCAGGACTCCGTTTACGAGGGTGTCGTGAAGTATGAGCTCAGAAGGCTGAGGGTGGGGGAGAGAGCTGCTGGGACACAGAACCAGGACACCGTCTCTGGCACACAGGAATTTCCCTTTCGGCACCATCTGCCGCACCTTTTAGGCCTGGCTCTCCTTCCTTCAATCTATGCCCCACCCCTCCCTCTTCCCACCCACTGGGAGGCATCCTCTTCCTCCAGGGATGGGGGGGCTCCCACACCAAGGCAGGAGTGGGAGATGCTGCCTCGCCCTCAGCAGCTTGGGGGCAAACATCTGCTCACTGTCATTGTTTCTCGCTACTTAGGGGGTGGGAGGGATCTGGTGGAGCTCAACAGAACCACACACAAGAGCTGCACTTTGGTGTCTCCTCCTCCAAGGGAGCAGGGAAAAGCTGAAAATTCCCCTGGGTCTCGGAGGAGGGATTTTCAGCGTGTCGTTCCCACAGGGCGGGGGCTGCTGCTGGCGGAGGAGCTGGAGGAAGGGTGATACTCACCCTCCTTGGCAACACCCCTCATTTGTTCCCTGGCTCCCTGGTGCCTGGCAAGGCCACGTGGCTGAGGGATACAGTCACCTGTGTCCCTCCCTCCCCTCTGGGTCTGCCCCTGTGCCACTTCTAACCACCAGGCTTGCAGCTGAGCACCTGGAGTCTTGGGTGTAGGCAGGCGTTCATCTCACCAAACGGCCGATTGCCAGGGTGAGGGCCCTGAATCACACATACCACGGGGACTGTAGGTTCACACAGTCACCAGCTAACCCACTCAGGAAATGCAGGGATTTGTTCCAGCATCTTCCTTGGCAACCCCACCTACCTAACACCAAGTTTCAAATGCCAGGTTTGAGATAGAGGGAACCACCGTGAAGTGATTCTGGAAGTATTGGTGTTAGGGATGTAGTGGTAAACAGAGAGGATGAAGCAGGCCCCTGCTCAGGGGATGCCCTGCAGTCTGCTGGAGGGGTAAGCGCCACAGGTGGTAAGCCCCAATGCAGATAGAAGGACAGACCGTGGGGAGCCCAGGAGGTAAGTGAGAGCTGCAGCAGGTGAAGGGAAGGTATCTCTGAGGAAGTGACGTTTAAGCTGAAGTGAGCAGAGGTTAGGCAGGCTTGGCTAGTCTGGCAGGTGGCTGCCAGAGTTAAAGTTCTAAGACAGTATGAGGCAACACATTCCAGAACCCAGGCAGGCTCCAAGTCAGAGTTCTGATTCTGGGCTTTCTAATGATTCATTGTGTGGTCAGACTAGCAGCCCTTAATTACCCTATGGACGATGCTATCAGACTGTCTCCCAAGGATAAGAAATGTGTGCCTTAAAAGTGTTCTGAGATCTCCAGACAAGACCCAGCATATTGTTATTATCAGTGGCAACATGTTATTTCTAGTTTCTACCCACTCCACGAAAATAAGAGCCTTCTCAGAGTGGTGCCCCATCCCTTCCCAGCCTCAGCCAGGCACTTCCCCTTAAGGTTAATATAGATCATGCAGATGGTTCCAGATACCTTTATTCCCTCCTTCTTGATGGATGTTCTTGCAAATGTAGAGAGATTCCTGTTTCTGCTGTCTCTCCTTCCATGTCATCTTTATCATGACTTTTTTTTTCAAGGACCCAAAGTATTTGGAGTGAGTCAAGTCACTGCCTCCCCCCCCCCCCCCACCCACCCAGGGCATTATCACTGTCTACAATTCAGGGCATTTCCCATGGTGACCTCATTTGGACATACACGCATATCCACTGGAATCAAACTCTGGGTTTATGATTTATCTTCCAGTGTATGTCCTCATCTCTTGTTTTTAGCTACTGCATAGTATGACTTAGTCTGGGTATTATCACTTGTTTCTTATTTATTTGTATGCACTCCCATGTTTACTGCTACATTATTGACAATAGACAAGATATGGAAACAACGTAAGTGCCAGTCAATGGATGAATCCATAAAGATAAATACTGTATGATATCAACTTTATGTTCTATCTAAAAAGCCAAACTCATAAAAACAGAGTGTCAAATGGTGATTATCAGAGGCTGGGTGGTGGGAAAGTAGGAATGATTTTTTTCTTTTTTTTTTTTTTTTTATGGTACAAACTTGCAACTAAGAGACAAACAAATTATTTGTTTCTTATTGATGGATATTTGCCTCCCCTGCCCTTTTTTTTGCTATTGCATATGGGTGACTTCTTTACAAGGAGGGTTGGATTTCAGATATTTTTATTTTCTTAAAAAAATTTTTTTTAACGTTTATTTATTTTTGAGACAAGGAGAGACAGAGCATGAACGGGCGAGGGTCAGAGAGAGAGGGAGACACAGAATCTGAAACAGGCTCCAGGCTCTGAGCTGTCAGCACAGAGCCGGACGCGGGGCTCGAACTCATGGACCACGAGATCATGACCTGAGCCGAAGTCAGACGCTTAACCGACTGAGCCACCCAGGAGCCCCAGATATTTTTATTTTCTAGAAAACTTTCTTCAACAGGGCAAGATGAGGTGAGAAATCCACCACTGATAATGCTATTTTTGTTTTTCTTTTAGTTAAGTGCTGTCTTTGGAATCACGCCCATTTTCTCAAGGGCCCGGCAAGCTCACTCTACTCTACGATGACCTTAACCTTATTGTCCAGTGCCACCCCCCAGCTCCCCATCAGTGATCATCCTCACCCTGGTATAAGGTGGTGACCATTCATTTCCCTCAGTTTGTCTGATACCCTGCCCCATCTCTGATGGACTAGGCTCATCATTTCCAGCTTGTGTGTGTCTCCCTCCCACAGTGGGAGGAAATTGGGGCCCTCACCCCTGCCCTTCAATGGAGCCCTTTGGACCAGAGTCATCTCTTACCTCAACCCACACCCCATCCCGCAGCTCCCCTCCCCTGGCAGGCTGTCCTCTGTGGCTATCTTTCTCTATTGAAGCTTTTCTCTGCCTGTCCTGATATCATTTGTCCATTTATATTTCCTCTCTATCTTCTCAGAACCTTGGTGTCTGGAGTTTCCCCCTCTAGCCTGAACCCCTCCTGGGCTCTCCACTCTGCTGCCTTTCTTTTCTCCCACCTCGGGACCTTTCGTTTCCCCCCACTATACTTTCCAGGTTTTGCCCCCTCCTCTTTCCCCTGTGGTCTCTTGTCCAACAGCCTCTGCTCCCAGCATCTCTTTCTTCAATGCGTCTTCGGTGGCCAGGTCTGTGTGGCACAAAGTGAAGAAGAAGGTTGGCAATCATCTAATGAGCCCACACAATGCAGACAGCCAATTAAAATATCATCAACACATTGATTCCCCTTCACTGAGCGTAAGGCTGAGCTCCAGTGAGGTCTGCCCTTCACAAAGTCTGCCACACCATCCAGATGATCCGGGTGACATTAACTCATGTTTATCTCACCATCAAGTAAAAATTTCAGGACCTCTCTGTCTGACTGCCATCTCCCCAGAGTAAAGGGTATTTAAATACACTGCAAATAAAAACAAAAAGAATGAAACACACAAGAAACTACTTTCTTAGAGTTGGTGTATAACTGTGAACTGAAATGCATCCTCAAAACAGGAAATTTCTGTGGAAAGTGCTGTTTGGGGGGCACCTGGGTGGCTCAGTCGGTTAAGTGTTCAACTCTTGGTTTCGGCTCAGGTTGTGCTCTCAAGGGTCAGGAGCTCAAGCCCTGCATTGGGCTCTGTGCTGACAGCGTGGATCCTGCTTGGGATTCTCTCTCTCCCTCTCTCTCTCTCTCTCTTCCCCGTTCACTCTCTCTATCTCTCTCAAAATAAATAATTAAAATAAAATTTAAAAAAAAGAGAAAGTGCTGTTTTCATGGTAATTTAAATTCCAGCATTTTATTCATAGATATGTCCTTTTGCAAAATACAGAGCAGAACTGAGAGCAGCAGCTTTTGTGGCTCCAAAGACCTTAACGTTCCTCCCTCTTTGCCTTGTCACAGAGGTACACACCAGAAGAATGCTATGGAATGAAACCCAGTTAGTTAGCATTGGTTTAGGTGCTAGGGGCTGGTTAAGGACAGAACCACTTCTCTAATTTCAGTACATTTAGTTTCTACTTGAAAATAGCAATCATAGAATATTTAATATTCTATCTCAATAGTTTTAGTAAACACTTAAATGATTTCAGTTGTTTTCCTGAGCTGACAGAGATACTATTTTATTTTGTTTTTGAAAATAAATCAATAATCAGGGACTTTTATCAATTTAAAAAGATTTGATTATTAATATTGAACTGGATTTAAAATAGCTTTGGGGAAAATATTAATTTAAAACATGGAGCATGCCTTTTTGAATAAGTAAAACAAAAATAGATTTGAAGTTTTTCTGAAGCACATTCTCTAAAACAGCATCCTCTTGGGGCACCTGGGTGGCTCAGTCACTTAAGCATCCGACTCTTGGTTTCGGCTCAGGTCATGATCTCATGATTCCTGAGTTCCAGCCCCACATCAGGCTCTGTGCTGACAGTGTGAAGCCTTCTTAGGATTCTCTCTGTCTCCCTTTCCCTCCCCCCACCCCCACCCCCGTTCTCTCTCCCTTGCTCTCAAAACAAATAAACTTAAAATATAAAATGAAATAAAACAGAATCCTCTTTCTTCCCATCTTTACACCTATTCTGGGCTATCAGCCTTGAAAATGGGATTTAGTAAAAGCATCCCTATACCAAAGCAAATACTCTCTGCCCCCACCTCCCTTAACCTACCTGCTGAGGCATCTCTCTAAATGTGAGCTGTAATCTAGATTTGGAGATCTACGGGTTGGTCTCAGGCCAACCACTAAGTGATTCAACCACTGTGTGTCTTTGGGCAAGTAACTGTCCCTCTGTGAGCCTCAGTTTTCTCACCTATATTACAGGAAACATAAGAACCACCTCCCAGGGTTGTGGTAAGACATAACTGAGACACCATATTTGTAAAAGTGCTTTAAAATAAAGCACAGGAGGGGCGCCTGGGTGGCTCAGTTGGTTGAGCGTCCGACTTCGGCTCAGGTCGTGATCTCGCAGTCCGTGAGTTGGAGCCCCGCGTCGGGCTCTGTGCTGACAGCTCAGAGCCTGGAGCCTGCTTCAGATTCTGTGTCTCCCTCTCTCTCTGACCCTCCCCCATTCCTGCTCTATCTCTGTCTCTCTCTGTCTCAAAAATAAATAAACATTAAAAAAAATTTTTTTTAATAAAATAAAATAAAACACAGGAGCTCTGGATTGGGGTGCCTGGCTGGCTCAGTTTGTAGAGCATGTGACTCTTGATCCCAGGGTTGTGAGTTCAAGTCCCACATTGGGTGTAGGACTTTAAAAAAAAAAAAAGAAGAAGAAGAAGCATGCTCTAGGGCATAAAATAAAACACAGGATGTCCCTGATTGGTTCTAATGTGGATAAAATTACAAGTATTCTAGTGTGGATAAAATTACAAGTATTCTTTGTTTAATTGTGTGAGAAATACTCAAAGATATGGGGAGGGTCAGATTTAAACCTCCATGACTTATTAAATAAATTAAGAAAAATATCACAAAAACACTAGATTTTCTATGTTAGGGAAGGCTTCAGCAAACTTTCAAAAATGCCATCTTCATATTTCTCCCTTGTGAAGAATAAAATCTAGGATTTACCCAGTGTCACAGATCTTCAGGATTAGCAAAGAGACCCAAAGTTAGGAGAATAAACCAGGGCACATTCCTACAGAAACACCCTTTATGAGAGCATCACCCAGAGGAACAAAGATGTCCCTTCAGACACCTGGACTTGAGGACAGTCACCTTTCCTTTTTGTTTCTGCCCAGGGTCCCTCTTCTATGGTTCTTCTTTTACTGTAAGGTGAGAAATGTCTATGGCACAATCTGCACCCACTGGAGAGGCAATGCTGTGTGACGGGACAGAACAAAATCATCAGTGGCTTATGAGTTAGGAGAGCTTAGATGAGTCTCAAAGCATTTGGGCCTCAGCTTCCTAAAACTATGAAATGAAGATCATGATACTACCGTTGTAGGAAATGTGTGAAGAGTAGATAAAAATGCATAATTGAAAACAGTCTGTATATTATATACTACTCTACACTATAAGCCATTATTATCATGATAGATAAATTTTTTAAGATTTATTTATTTATTTATTTATTTTGCTTTTAAGTAATCTCTACACCTAACATGGGGTTTGAGAGTCCTACGCTCTACTGACCGGGCCAGCCAGGTGACCCATGACAGACAAATTTATTATTAGTTTGACTTAGTGTAGTACAATAATTGAATTTTTTTTTATTTTTTTTATTTTTTGGAGAGTGAGAGGGCATGTGAGCAAACACACACTTCTGAGCAGGGGAGGGGCAGAAAAAATCTTTTTTTTTTTGTTAAGTTTATTTATTTATTTATTTATTTTGAGAGAGAGAGAGAGAGAGAGAGAATCCAAAGCAGGTTCTGCACTGTCAGCACAGAGCCAAATGCAGAGCTTGAACCGGTGAACCATGAGATCATGACCTGAGCCAAAGTTGGACAATTAACCAACTGAGCCACCCAGGCACCCCTGCTTTTCAGTTTTCAAGGACTCTATTGATATATTCCCTAACTCAGAGATTCTTGCTGCAGCCGCATCCACATTCTTCATTTCTGTTACAGTGGTGCTGTTGTTGTTTACTTGGAGCATTTTGGTTGGGGCGGAGGTTCTTTGGATCTCTGTCTCTGCTTACTTTATCCATTAACGCTCTTCACATACTGATCATTGTTTTAAATTCTTAATCTGATAATTCCAACATCCTTGCCATATCTGGTTCTGATGCTTGCTCTTCAAATTGTGTTGCTTTTTGGCATGCCTTGTAATTTTTTCTTGGTAGCCGGGCACATACTGGGTACAAGGAACTGCTGTAAATAGTCCTGTGGTAATGTGTTGGTGAGGCGGGGAGGGAGGGAAAGCATTATATAGTCCTATGATTAGGTCAGTCTTTTACTGAGACTGGGCCTGCACTGTGAACTTCACAAATTTCTCAGTTCTTTTTCTCCCCCTGCCCCACCCCGTGAGTGGGACAGGATGGCTAGAGGGGCTGAAATTGGGTATTTCCCTTCCCCAGGTCACTTAGGCTCTGATAACACCATAGCAAGTTAGGTTTAGGTTAACTAGTGTCCCCTGAGGGTGGGCCTCATTAAGAACAGAAAGTTCTGGCAATTTCAAAATGGTTTCTTTCATCCTCCCCCTTCTGGAAGCCCAAGGGGATTTTTCTTCCTTTACTATGGAATCTGGAAGAGCTCCTGAGGCAAATCTCACCATATTGTCAGGGACCCTCTATTACTGGGTCCCCCTGGAGTTTTTGACCCTCAGACTTGTCCACAGGAGCCTCCAGCAATTTGTCAATTATAGTTCAGGTTTTCCTACCCTGGCCCTGGTTTCCAGTTTCTGCTTTGAGTCTCTGCTTTGGGAAGACATGACTTCCTGTACTTGTCTGTCTGTCTTTCCAATCTTGGGGGCAGCAGTTTACCCTATGTCCTTCCTCTCTTACAGATCCAAAAAAAAAAAAAAAAAAAGAATTTTTGATTTTTCAGTCTGTTCAGCTTCTTGTTGCTAGGATAAAGGGGCAACTCCTAGGCTCCTTTCAAGTTGAACCAACAACCAAAGTCTGGCCCCATTTTCCAGTGAGGTAAAAGAAATTCAGTTCTTAGCCTATAATTCCTTCCTTTCTTTCTTTTTGTTGTTTTTGCTGTTGTCTTGAGGTGTTTAAGATTTATAGCTCAGTTTGAGTGAAAGATGTAACTAGACATGTCTTAAATTGCTGGTGATTGATATGGTTTTTTTATCGTGACTTGAAGTTTTGCTTCTCCTCTCTCTTACTTTTAAAGAATTTATTCAATCTTTTATCTATTCAAAACTGAAGTAAACAAAACTTAGTGCCTAGGAAGGGAGGGAAAAAACATGTGTAGCCTGAATCACAATACAAATGTAGATTCATGTTTGTGCTTGCTTCTCCTCTGTACCTGTCAGAGCTGTTGGCTGCAAACAACAACCAACTATGGATAACTCAGGAAGATCAGAAATTGACTGAAGGTGATCTCCAGGAAAACTGGAGAACCAGGCCTGGAAAATGGGCAAAATCCAAATCTACCCATGAACCCTAGCCAGAACCTGCCTCAGAAACAGCCTGGCTGATAAACCCCTGTTAAGCCTCTAGGGGACACTTGGCTCCATTTTTGTGAAGAAATAGTATTGGTAACCATTTCCACATCTCTATGACACTCCTTCAAAGAATTGGGCTAAACCAGATTATTTTTCTCTGTGGGAAGAGGGAATACTAGGTCAGCCTTCCAGGTGGAAGACAGGATCCTTCATCTCACTAGGACTCCTTCACTGGGAAAGACTCATAAGTGGAATGGAGATTTGGAAGTGGACAACCAAAGCAATGACCCATGTTCATTATAACCTACCTTTTTTATAGCCCAATATCCACATGTACTTCCCATACTTAATACTTCCCAGGAGGTGGGAGGCCCACACCTCTGGATCTACGTTGTCTAGAGCAATCCTACTTCCCTTGAAGGAAGGAAGGGTCAGTGACCTAGCCAATGCTCCAACTCCCCTTTTTTCCTCTTTGCTTGATGACACAAGGAGACAAAACATTAGGTAGCTATATTAGGTGATATTTCAATATGTCTCCTGGTGGAAGCTTTCTTCTCATGGGCACTAAAACCTCTAAACCAGCAAAGAACAGGTACATGGGAATAGGAAACAAAAACATTTGTAAATGGGTCACTGAGTACAATTTTACCCACTTTCATTTCCTGATTCTTATCTCTGTATATTTTTTAAGGTAATCTCTACACCCACCATGGGGCTTGAACTCATGACCCTGAGATCAAGAAGTCACATGCTTTACCAACTGAGCCAACCAGGTGCCCTAGCTCTGTGTTCTTTGGTCATTGGTTCCAAGCATAAGCTACATCCTGCAGTATTGCACACCAATCTCTGAAAGTGCTATGTCTTTGGTAGCACGTGCAAACCAGTGTTCTCTGACTTCTTGACAATGGGGTACATGATAAGACTACTGAATCTTATGACATCAGTGCATCACTTGTTTCTTTCACTGTAAAACAATGTCTGTGGGACAACTTGGGGATGTTTAGGGGCATTCATTATATTCACAATTTTTTAAATTAAAATTTAATTAAAAAATTTTTAAGTTTATTTATTTTTGAGAGACAGAGAATTACACAGAAGGGGGGGAAGAGGAAGAGGGAGGGAGCAGAGAGAGAGAGAGAGAGAGAGAGAAAGAGAGAGAGAGAGAGAATCCCAAGTCAGTGTGGAGCCTGACATGGGTCTCAAATACATGAACCATGAAATCATGACCTGAGCCAAAATCAAGAGTTAGATGCTCAATAGATTGAACCATCCAGGTGCCCCTCTTTATTATTTTATTTTTAAGTAATCTCTACACCCAACCAACATGGGGCTCAAACTTACAACCTCAATCAAGAGTTACATGCTCTACCAACTGAACCAGCCAAGAGCCCCTAACTTCACAATTTTTATGTTAGCAGAATCAAGGAAAGCAAAAACAATCCAGGCTAAGCGTTTATTCTGATAAGGACAAAATAGAGGCACCTTTTTGATGACAGAAGGGGTCCAATGTAATAAAGCTGTCACCAGGTAGCTGGCTGGTCTTCCCAGTGAACAGAACCATAGCAAAGAGTCAGTGTGCTAAAAGTTGGTCTTACAGCAGTGGTGGGGGGCAGGTCAGCCTTGGTAAGAAGAAGTTCATATTATTGAGACCATTCATACATGATCTTCATTTTCCTGCCACCATGACATTTATTCCTGAGCCCTGGGGTGGTGGAGAAGGAAGCTCCCTGACATCCACCTGGTGGTCATCTCATTATCTCACCCACCTGGTTAACAACTTTTTGTGAAATGGAAGCCTTTTGATAAGAATTCACAATGGGACACCAACCTACCACCCAGAAACACCCCCCTCCCTGGGTTATTGGAAGGGATCAATGAGCCAATAAATGTCAAATGCATGGCACATGGTTTCTGCTCAATAAATGGCACTTATTACCGCTAAAAAACAGAATATGTAAATTGTATAAATACTCCCTGTAACTATGTTGAAAGAATATAGTAGAGAGAAAATATAAAGTATACCATTTATATAGTGCATAAAACAGCATTCATGACAGGCTCTAGAACATAAACTGTGTTTCTTTTCTGGGAAAATTTCTACTAACTTTGATCCAATCCAATAGCAGTTACTTTAATTTAAAAAAAAAAAAGTATTTTCATTTTGAAAACAAAATCCAAATGTCAGGTTTAGGTGCTGTGGTTGCTCAGAATTAAAAAAAAAAAAAGTTTTTTTTCGTTTTGAGACAGAGTGGAGGGAGGGGCAGAGAGAGAGAGAGGGAGAGAGAATCCCCAACAGGCATTGGGCCAACAGCACAGAGCCCGATGCCGGCCTGATATCACAAACCGGGAGATTGTGAGCTGAACTGAAATCCAGAGTCAGATACTTAACCTATTGAGCCACCCAGGTGCCCCTGCTCAGAACTTTCTGATTGTATTATATTCATGAGTATATGTTATTATAGTAAGGCTTATTCATGTGATACAGAAAACCACAAAGAGGAAACTATTAACAGATTTTGTTTAAAGGAAATTGTTTTGTAAGTTAATAATTTACTTTTATATGACTCTTTTGCCCCTAATGATCTAGAACTGCTTGGTGGGCAACTGTGGTCACCACTTTACAAAAAAGGCAATAAATTTCATTAATAATCCAATTGATATTTATTGCCCAGGACATTATGTGGGTTGTGGGCCCAGGCCAGAAGAGAAGTTTGCTCCAGCTGCTGGACAGCTGCAGTCCAATGTGGATGAGACACAATGTGATGTTGACAGTGGCACCTATACAGAATAATTAATAAAATAAAGAGCACCGGGATACCCAATACACGTTATATGATGGGTGAGTGTCCACGATATCCTTCTCCTTAGCCTTTGGGAAATAGCCTGTGTGTGAAGGGGGAGGGCAGTGTGGTGGAGGCTGAGCCCTTGACACAGCATAGCTCACTGGAGGTGGGGAGCAGGTCAGACTGAAGGAGAGGGTTGATTGAGCTGCCAGGGCAGTAGCAGGAAATGAAGGGAATGAGGCAGGATGAAGGTCTTAAGGTCACACTATATGTCAAGGACAGAGCTGGTCAAGAAAACTAGAAGTCAACACTCCCAGGCTCCTAACATTACTGGGAGACCCAGCTTCCTTGATATCTCATAAATCACAGTTTCCAGATAAATAAACTCATGTAATTCCCTCTTTTGGGGATACCACTAACCTGGCATGTTTTCCCAGAGTTTCTAGCCTTATCACAGATTTGAGAGGTGGCAACCTGAAGGACGCCCACTAACTACAACCAGATGAAACGTTGTCAGTCGGAAAACGCTATGATAGTCTGTAGTGCTCGTCTTCAGCATTACGGATGTGCCCCCACCCAGAGACATCCCAACCTTTACACCTTCATCCTAATGCTGGATGGCCACTTCAGGCCCGGTCCCTTTCCACACTCTGCACGAATGTGTGTGAGTGTGTATGCACATGCGTGTGTGCATGCACTACATTTGCCTTGAATGCTCAAGGTTTGTAGTTTTAACTCCCCCACATCCATTATCATGGTAGCAGCCACATAACTGGTTCCCAAAAAACACTAGCTCATCATCTGGGAAAAATTTATGGGTGAAGATACCCTTTTGGTGTTATTCCTTTGTTCTCTATTTGTAAGTGATCTTCAGTGAAATCCCTTGCTCTCGTGTTAATGTTCCCAGTATTTTCTGTTCAGTCTAGAAAGAGTCCATGAGTTGTCTCCCACACAAACCAGCCATGCAGCGCAAGTTTGACTTCTAAGAGTTTGTTGCTGCCTTTGAAGTGTGATTTGAGAGGCTAGGCATTTCTGCCTCCCTCCACTGATGCCTAAAATGTAACCATGAGAGATTATTCACCTGCACTCAGTATGTCATTTTCCCGATACCCTTTGTTCAGGCTTTTCCCTGAGCAGCAAAGAACACTGCGTGAGGAAGCCGGATGAGTCCTTCAGGAAGCCTTGAGATCTGTGAGGCCTTGGGCAAGTCACCCAAACTCTTCTGCTCTGAACACAGGATACCACCCCAGCCACGCAAAACTACCTGAGAAGCAGGTGAAATAAGTCAGGAAAGTAGTTGTCACAGTGCTTGGCACAAAGTCAAGGCTCCAGTAGCAATTGCTTTCTTCATAACTTCCTCAGTTTGTCATCTATAAAATGGAGCGTATACTTGCCTACCTCACACAGATGACCTAAGAATCTGCCTCCATGCCTGTCCCCCTTCAGGGTCAGGTTCTCTCAGCATTATGGCTTTCAAGCATTCTAAATCTCAACTCGCAATAAGAAATATGCCTCATATGCACACCCCCAGTCTTGACTGGCTCCTTATCCCAAGGATTGCTCCTCCTTGCCAAAGTATCTGTGTATTCCACCTCCCCACTCCCCCATCCTACCTCGTAGAAAACCCCACCCCTGACCAGAGGCTTGATCTCCTTCTCCAGGAAGGAACATGCCCCTCCCTCCTGAGTACAAGTCGACGCCATGTGTTCATGTGATGTCATGTGATAATCAATGACCTCATCCCACAAGCCCTACTCATCTGTTGGAGTCTATTCTGGGCTCTAAGTCTTGCAGTGAGGTCCAAGGAGGGAGGATGGTGTCAGCCTATGAGTCAGAAGGTCCCTTTCGAATCCTGCTTTCAGTGTGAGTACACGCGGCTCTCCCCACTCGCCAGCAGGTTACTGATGTACCAAACACACAGTTACACTGCTCGAGGACAAGCACTTCATAGAGGCAATTTAGTTTAAATGTCAGGTGGCACATCTCTCCTCAGAGCCAGCCCAGTCACATTATCATGCCAGACAGGGTTTAGTTCCTTTCCTTCATCACCCGCACACCTCCTTGCCCTTTCCCCTTCAGACCATCTGGTAGCAAGACACAGGCCCTGGGCTAGGCCACACATCCCAGATACACCTCCCTTAGCTGTGCAAAAAAAAAAAAAAGAAAGAAAGAAAGAAAGAAAGAAAGAAAAAAATGCTTACAGACTATGGCTCTCCTCGGACTCCAATAAATTCTTAGCCAAGAGCCTTCCTTCTCCATGGTGGCTGCTATCTGCAAGAAGAAAAAGGGAAGGCTTATTTTTGAGCTACAGAGGTTTTTATAAGAATGCAATGAAATAATAAAATTTAAAAGTTATCCTCATTATTGAAATACACCTTATACCATAGTTCCCCACACCTTAATACATGTGCATTTATCAGGCAATTTGCAACCAGAGATTTTATTTTTTTTAATTTTTAATGTTTATTTATTTTTGAGAGACAGAGACAGAGACAGAGCACAAGCAGCAGAGGGGCAGAGAGAGAGGGAGACACAGAAACTGAAGCAGGCTCCAGGCTCTGAGCTGTCAGCACAGAGCCAGACACAGGGCTCAAACTCGTGAACTGCAAGAACATGACCTGAGCCAAAGTCGGATGCTTAACCAACTGAGCCACGCAGGCACCCTGCAACCAGAGATTTTAGAGAAAAGAAGAGCAGTAGGGGCAGGAAGGCAGAGAGGAGAGGAGGAGGCAGTAAAAATAAAGTGGGGCATTGGAAAGTAAACATGGACATTGAACACAGGATGATTTTGAGCCTCAGTTCCAGAACCCAGGAACATATCTGAACTCCCTACCAGCCCACCAAAAAGATTGCTTCACAGATCCTTCTGTTTATTGAGACCTTCCTAAGCACATCCAACCAGGCACTGAGCTAAATCCTGGGGTCTCAAAGACACAGCCCCTGGCCTCAGAGAGTTTACTATTTAATGGAGAAAAGAAACGCAAACAGTAACAATATGGTAGTATATGTCTAATGGTATAATTTTTCACAATGGAGAGGGTATCACTCCTGAGGGTCAGTGAGTCAAGGGAAGCCCCTAACTAAGGCATTTGAAGTAGAATGCTGAATGGCAGATAAGAGGTCAGTTGGACAAGGTGATGGGGGAGAGCTTTCAAGGCAGAACATCCAAGGCAAGGACACAGTCTATTGTGGAAGTGCTCAGTCTTGTGGAAAGCAGTGGGATAAGGGCAGACAAGCTGGCAGGGAGCCTCTTCTGTACCATGGGTGGGGGCTTAGGTTTCTCTCTTGGGAGACAGGCAATCGTGCAAGATTTTAAACAAGGCGGGTAATGGTGTCAGATGTGCATTTTTGAAAGACCCTTATAACATGTAGATGGAAGAGACGCCATAAAAGGGGGGCAGTAACTGCTATTAAGCAAACCATATCTGTGCACAAATGAACCAACATGGGAGATGTCAGAGCTGTGGTTAGCCTCCACGCGAAAGGAAATAACACCGGGGAAATGATGAGGTAGAAGTCATGGAGGATTGGAATGATGGGAGAGAAAAGGCCGATCGATTCACATGTGTATTGCTCACTCGGCAACTACTAGAGCACAGAGCAGTTTGTGGTGATGCAGATTCGTGAAAGGGGATTCTTAGGGGATGGTGAAGGCTTAGGTGTGGTTGTGTGCTGAAAGGGGAGAACCAGTGGAGCAGAATTTGAACATGGTTTTGAATAATGCATAGGAGCTAGGTAGGCAGAAGAGAGAAATGATCCCTGTAAAACTCATATTAACAAACCCTTTGGGACTAAAACTTTTGAACAAATTCATGCTGGGTCAGTGGGGGGAAAGTTCTAGACTCAAGACTGGCTTCACAGCGTGGACTCTGTTGGAGCCCGTGCTAGGAGTCTCAGGTGTGGCCTTTCAGGTGAGACTCCTGGGCTCCTGCACCTCACAGAATCCCGTCCCCAGAGAACTGGGGAAAGAATGCCTAGTTTTAACCATACTTCACTCTGAGTGAGGTAAGAATACCCTCTTCCAGGGTTGGGAGGCAAAGCTCACCTCTCTTGGAGGGGAAGACTTGTGGCTCTCAGTGAGAAGCCACCCCTGGAAGGCCTCCTGGGCCGCCCACCTCTGACTTCGACAGCCATTTGTCCTCACCTGTCAGGTGCGCCTATCGCACTGCATTGTAATCCTTTATTTACTTGACAAATAATTTGTCTTCCTTACCAGACAATGAGCTTCCTCCTTACAGAAATAGACTTAGTCATCCTGGCATCTCCTCCAGTGCCTGCAACCCAGCATGTGCTAAGACAGTCAATCAAGATTAGAAATGAATGGATGGGTACTGCCTGCCCTAGTTCCAGCCACCATTGCCTCTTCCCTAGATGAAGGCAACAACCTCGATCAGGAGCTCATCTCTGCTCTGGCCTCCCTCCCTGCTGCTTGCCACATGAAAGAGAGATCAGAGTGGCCTTTCTAATACACAAATCCTACCCCACTCCTTCCCTCCCCTCCCCTGCCCCAAACCCTTTGAATGTTCACAACCCACCCAACAAGCCCAATGTGATCTGGCCAGCTTTTCTGTCAGACCCACTCCCCACCTGGTCCTAGTGAACACCTTTAGGTCACCAGTGTGTCCTGCTGTCTTTATTGCCTCTGGTCCTTCACATATGCTGGCAACATCCTTAAATTCTCCTCCCCCTAGAAAATTCCTACAGGCCTAACTCACTTTCTTCCTATTGCCTTCACTAAACTCCCTAGAGAAGGTTAGATACCCTCTACTCAGTTTTCACAGTGCTCTGTGGGTCCCCTAACAAAGCACTTGTCTCTCTGGATTACAACTGCCTGCTGACTCATCTGTGTCCTCTATTCAGCTGTAGAGCCTGCAGGAGCCGGGAACTTGTCTGTCTTGTTTGCCATGATAGCCCCAGAGCCTAGCACAATGCCTGGCGCTCAGTGTACTAACTGTGCAATAAACAAATGGATTCTGGAAGAGGCAAAAGAAAGTGAAAGCTGCCAGCAGAAAAGGAATTGAAGGAGGAGGGGTAAATGTAAGAACAAAAGAGAAATACAAGGATATAATCTAGAGTCCGTGAGTAAATGAAATGGGGCTACAGGTGAAAGGCAGTAGGTCTGAGGGAGAATTCTGAGTTTGTTTAGGCAACGTTGAACTTTAGGTCCCTGTGGCATATCCAAGTAGAAATGACTAATAGGAAGTTGGAGATCAGCATCAAGAGAGGGGACAAGGTGAAACTAGGACCTTAAGAGTCTTAGGAGCAGAAGATGAAGTGAGGATATGCAGAGTAAGGGTGGACCCTGCCCAAGAGGGGATGGGAGGGGCAAGCGTGAAGGAGGGAGAGAGGGGGAAGGATCACAGCAGTCAGGAAGGGTAATTTCAGGGCAGTGAGGTTTGGGGGCAAGTTGATAGGAAAGCCGCGGTGAGAGTACAAATCTCAGGGACAGGATGAGTGTAGGAGCAAGACCCTGGGGGGGGGGCGGGGGGAGGGGTTGGGTGCAGGGCATTGGGGGCAAAATTAGCTCTGGAAAGGAGTAAGGATGCCCCTTCTTACTCTGAGCAAGGCAGAGAGAAGGAACCAATGAAGACAAAGATATCACGGATGTTGCAGGGAGGAAAGCCGAGGGAGTTCCTGCCAGACCACCTCTCTTTTCTCTGTGAAATTGAAGATTATCTCAGATAAGAGTCTGAGAGTTTAGTTCTAGCCCTATCAGGAATAGCCATGTGGCCTTGGGCTGTTCATGGAATCAATCTCCCCAGGCCTCATAGTGATTTGAAAACAACACCATCTATCGTGATGATTCAACAGCCTCCTTTATGGAGACTCTTCGTTTCCATAAAAACCTTTATTTGCCACACAACACACATTTCAGCTAAACTGTCTGAACCTTGAAGGAATTGCCTTTTTGTTGAAGCAGAGTGAATTCAAAGGGACAATAAAACAGGGCCACAAGGGGAGGAAAATAAGAAATTTGCTAGTCTCTAGCCCTGATATTCAGAGAAGGGTTTAACCCTCATACTGGTGTATAGCATTGAGTGATCAGAAGGTAAGTACTGACTATAGGAGTTATTCATTCTTATCATCTCTCTAGTAAGGAACTCTACATGTGGTGTAAAACTGCTTTGACTACATTGAATAATTTATTAATTTGCCCAACAAAAATTTATTGAGCACCTGCTCTGTGCAAGGCAAGGAGCCTATAGAGATGAATAAAAAACCAACCTGCATTACCAAGCCAAGCTAGGATATTAGAGTAGAGCACTGTTCAGTAGAAATAGACTGTAAACCACATATGCAATTCATTTATTTATTTATTTTCATGAAATATTTTATTTTTAAGTAACCTCTACACCCAATGTGGGGCTCAAACTTACAACCCCGAGATCAAGAGTTGCATGCTCTACTGACTGAGCCAGCCAGGTGCCCCCACATATGCAATTTAAAGTTTTCTACTAGCCACATTAAAAAAAGAATCAGTTGAAATTAATTCTAATGTTTTCTGAAACCCAGTATATCCAAAATGTTATCATTTCCACATATAGTAAATATTTTAAAATTATTAATAGTTATTCCATGTTCTTTTTTTTACAGCCCTGAAATCTTGATGTATTTTACCCCTACAACACATCTCAATTTGTTCTAGCCAAGTTGCAAGTGGCTCCTGGCTACTTTATTGACAGCACAGTTTCAGCGTCCCTAAGTTTTAAGGTGAATGTCGAAGGGGGCTTCTGGGTCACCCCCATACCCTTGGTGCCTGTCAGAGGCTGGATAAATCAGGGGTATGCCTAGCAGTCATGTGTTTGTTCTGAGCTACTCACAACCAAGGAGGAAGACTGGCCTCATCTTTACCCCATTCTCCAGTCACCTTGATCTCCTTCTGCAGCCAGAGGCAGAGCCATAGCATTAAGCTGTCCAATCTCAACAAGCAATCACTGAACCAAACTTCCTCCCCAGGGGACAAAAGCAAAGATAGTTACTGCTTTCTTCTTGGGGCCCATGTAGTCACCACAAGTGGTGAGGCTGTTTGTTCCATGCCTTGCAAGTTCAGTTACAAACGGCTTGCAGCTGTGAGATTGTTTTCAGGCCTCCTCTGGTCTCATTGGCTGGCCACCCTCTGCTCCTCACCACCACTGTATTTACTCACAGTCCTGGACCTCTGGGATTTTCTTTTTATTTGCCCAGCGTCCTTTCTTTTGGGGAACAGCCCTACTCCACTACCCCCATTTCATCTCATTTTAGTGGGTGGTCAATCTCAGGGGCCTTTTCCTACTCCTACCATGCAGATGGGCCCTTAACACATCCTCAGACAATAAGATATTCTCTCCTTGAAATTTAAATACAGGGGCACCTGGGTGGCTCAGTCAGTTAAACATTGGACTCTTGGTTTTGGCTCAAGTCATGATCTCACAGTCATGAGATGGAGCCCTGAGTAAGGCTCCCTCTCTGGGTGTGGAGCCTGGTTAAGATTCTCTCCTTCTATCTTTGTCCTTCCCCTGTGCACTTTCTCTCTCTTTCTCTCTCTCCCAAAATAAAATAAACTAAAAAATTTTAAAAAATACATTAAAAAAAAGAAATTTAAATATTAAGCAGAAACAGAGGGCGGAAGGCAAGTTGGAACCAGAGTCTACAATCTAACCAAGTGACTGATTCCTGTCCTTTCAAAACTTGGTAGTTTAATTCTTCCTTTGATTCTGTGAGCTATCCTCCCAACATCTGTCTTCTCTCCTTCCTTTTTTCTCTACCTCACATTAGCCAGAATCCATTTCTGTTGCTTATAACCAAAGAAGCCTGATAAAAAATTAAAAAAAAATTTTTTTTGAAGTTTATTTTGAGGGGGGAGGGGCAGGTGGAGGGGAGAGAGAGAGAGAGAGAGAGAGAGAGAGAGAGAATTCTAATCAGGCTCCTACTGGCAGCACAGAGTCTGACTCAGGGCTCCATGTCACTAACTATGAGACCATGACCAGGGCCGAGATCAAGAGTCAGAGGTTTAACTGACTGAGCCACCCAGGTGCCCCCTGATAGAAAATTTTAACTGTAGTTCTGCAAAAAAAGCTAAAAGTAAATACAGAATATATACATATATATTTGACTTCTGTCATATATATGCATGTATATGTATGCATGTATAATTTCCCTTTTTAAACTATGCTAAATATAAGCTTTTTGAGTTTTGCAACTAGGTTTGTTTGGTTTTATTTTTTGAAACAAGGATCATTGGAAGTTTCTTATGTCTCACCATACTCTAAAATCAGTATGTATCCAGGTGAAATCACACCACCTGCCACCTCCGGGCTTAGCAGCCAAGTGGCCAGAGGGATATTGAAATGAAGTGGGCCACCTTGGCTCTCAGCCTCTGGTGGGGAGGCTGCCCTTCAGACCACTTCCTACAGCAGCTTGCTCTTGGTGTTCGTCAGCTCTTCTTCTTCCCATTGAGAGACTGAATTCTAAATACTTTATTCAGACAGCTTCAGCAAAAACAAATGTATGATGAGGTGAATAACATACTTGTAGAATAAAAATACCATGCAAGAATATTCTTAGGGAGCCTGGCTGGCTTCTTCGATGGAATGTATGACTCTTCATCTCAGGGTTGTGGGTTCAAGCCCCACATTGGCTGTAGAGATTACTTAAAGATAAAATCTTAAAAAAAAAAAAAAAGAATATTCTTTGTGTTCCAAATCATTGTGTGATGTAATCCCTGGGAATGCATGGATTAGTGTTGCTTCAGAGGTAGTATATTTCCTGAACTAGGAAAAGGTAAATAACACTCTTTATCTTAAGTGTTATACATTTAATTGAGAGTATGATGAAGGATTACACAAATTAAAATTCTGTTTATTTAACCCACTCCCCTATGTATTAAGTATACATAAATATATTTATGAATATTTATACATAGGATATTTGTAAAGAACAGAAGAAAGGGAGAATATTATGTCAATAATTGGATACTACACATTACTTTGTAGAAATATGTATCTATATAAATTTTGGTCTGTGATATTTTGGTCAACGACATAAAAACAACAAAAAAATCTAAGAGAATAATAACCTTTCTCAAGTATGGAAGCACATGGTATCACAACAGCTAACAATGTAGGAGAGGTAGACCACTTGACTGTACAATTAACTTTCACACAGAAGACCAGAAAGTGGATTTAACCATAAGGAGATGAGAGGCATTTAAAAAAATTTTTTTAATTTTTTAATGTTTTAAAATTTATTTTTGACAGGCAGAGGGAGACAGAGCATGAAAGGGGAAGGGGCAGATAGAGAGAGAGGGAAACACAGAATCCGAAGCAGGCTCCAGGCTCCGAGCTGTCAGCACAGAGCCTGATGCGGGGCTCAAACCCAGGAACCATGAGATCACGACCTGAGCAGAAGTCGGACACCTAACCGACTGAGCCACCCAGGCGCCCCTAAAAATTTTTTTTTAATCTTTATTTATTTTTGAGAGACAGAGAGAGAGAGAGAGAGAGAGAGGGAGAGATAGCTAGCAGGGGAGGGGCAGAGAGAGGGGGAGACCCAGAATCTGAAGCAAGCTCCAGGCTCAGAGCTATCAGCACAGAGCCCAACACAGGGCTCAAACTCATGAACTGCGAGATCATGACCTGAGCTGAATTTGGATGCTCAACTGACTGAGCCACCCAGGGGTCCCAGAGATGAGCTGCATTTTAAAGTTTAATGGCAAGTTGGGAATCATAAGAACTGATTTTTTCCCCCCTGTTTATATGCTACTATTTACTAGCTGGGAACCCTTGGTGATGGTACTAAACCTCTTTATGCCCAACCAGCAAACAGAAGCGATGTGTGGATTCAGGTTTGCGCTGGTGCTGCAGTGTAAGAACATGCGCCCTGAGTCAGACTGTCTGCATGTCCTGGCTCTGCTCCCTGCTTGCTTTTCACCTTCTGGGATCTCAGTGTCTTCAGCTGTCAGGTGGGGAGGTAATACCTCCTAGCATTGTTGGGATTATTAAATAATTAAGGCATCTAGCATGGTGTTCATGCTTAATAAATGCTAGTTCCTTTCCCTTTTCATTTTTTGGTTAAAATTTGAAATTCGCATGTTTTACTTTATGCAACTTGATTTAAAAATACAAAAGAAATAAATCTATACAAGACAAGACTTCAGGAATAAATCAGGGAGACACGGGGAATATAATTCAGACCTGGCACCCAGGGGATTCTTGCTTCAGCATCTCCTTCTAGGGAATTATTGCTAGTGAATCCAGTAGAGCCCAGGTGACCTGGCTCCAACATTAGGACACGAACAAAAACAGTTAGGACACAAACAAAAACAGTTAAGCAGTGGAGACATCGTACTGCAAAACAAAAACAAAAAACACAGCATTTGACCCTTGCTGCTGCAACTAGACAAGGGAATGAGGGGGAAGCTCTTATGTGATTCGAGAAGATCCTCCTGAAAGCTGAGTGGCCTTAAAAACCCTTGCACTCCACAGCTTCATCTCAAATGCATTTGCATTAGAGAATTCTCTAGCATTTCTAATAGAAATTAGGAATAGGAACAGCTAGAAATAGAAAAATAATTGATGAAGGCAAGAAAGTCCATAAACAATGATGTTTCTGCAATTAATATGAATACTGAGAATTAACCAGCCCAGTAGTGCTTGTGGCCAGCACAAACAACAAAGGCTGAAGGGGCAGCTGACTGGGGCAAGCAAACTACACTGGGCCAGAAACTTGGTCCTAGTCGCCTCTGAGTAAGGATTTTAAATAACATCCCAGTGAGAAGGGAACATTGTCTTTTTTACTTTCTATTATTTTCAATTTGGCTTATTTTTCCAAAAAAAGTGAATATGGTTAATTTCATGGTAAGGCTTCAACATAACTTCCCATTGGCTTTCTAAAGCTCTGAATTAAACAAAAACTGCCCTGCCCCCGCCACTGCTGCAAACTGAACCCTATTAGAATAGTTAAGGAGAGAGCTGAGTTCCTCTACAAGACTGTAAGCTCTTGGTCGTTGGACTCCCAGAGCCCAGTGCTGAGCCTGCACAAAGTCATTCTCTTAACCTGCAACTCTGTTGGGTGGAAAGAGACGGACCCAGCCTCGGGTGTGGCAGCAACCAATTGCCCACAGCAAGCAGACATGGGTCCTTCCCCGTGCGGAGTAGTACCTGTGAGGGTTTCTCTCAGTTTACGTGTAGTACTCCTTACAGCAGGAGTTAACTGAGGCAAAGAAGAAGGGTAGAGAAAAAAAGAGAAAAGAATATTTTGCGGTCCTACTACCAGCTGAGCCAGCCTGCCCTCTGTGGCCCAAATACTCCCATTCTCCCCACCCCCAGCCCCATGAACCTTTCTCTTCCCAGGATGACTCTCTTGGTGTGGTAATTTGCTAATGGCTAATAGAACACTAGAGATGATATTCTTAGGCTCCTAGGTAGCAATTTCATTTTTAGTAGTGGTTTTTGGGGAGACAATGCCTCTGCTACTGGAATTGTGAAAATACTGGAAATGTTGGAATAATCATCTTCATTATGGAGACGAATTCTTTGCAGTTCTGCCAAAAGGTTACAAGGCTGGTGTTGTAGAGTGAATTTTCTGAAATTCACATGTCAAAGCCCTAAGCCTCCAATGTGGCTGTTTTTGGGCCTTTAAAGAAGTAATTAAGGTTAAATAAAGCCATAAGAGTGGGGCCCTAATCCAACAGGAGTCATGTCCTTATAAGAAGAGGAAGGGACACCAGGAGTACGTGTGCACAGAGAAAAGGCCATGGGAAGACAGAGAAAAGGTGGCTGTCTGCAAGCCAAGAGGAGAGGTCTCACAGAAACTAACTCTGCTGGCACCTTGATCTTGGACTTTCAGCCTCCAGAACTGTGAGAAAATAAATTTCTTTTATTAAAGCTACTCAATCGGTGGTATTTTGTTGTGGTAGCTTAAGTACCACTGACTAATATAGATGGTCAGTGACTACATGGGGAGATCCCTATCAGTACACTAAGGAATAAGAAAAACAGTGCCACAGAACAAAGGTGAGGCATCTTTCTGGAGCTTCAAATTCACATTATAATTTCTGGGAAACAGGGGTGCCTGGGTGGTTCAGTTCGTTAAGTGTCTGACTTCGGCTCAGGTCATGATCTCACAGTTCCTGAATTCAAGCCCCATATCAGGCTCTGTGCTGATAGCAAGGATCTTGATCTCCCTCTCTCTCTGTCCCTCCCCTGCTTGCACTCTCTCTCTCTCAAAAATAAATAAATAAATAAACATTAAAAAATTTTCTGGGAAAATTATTTTCCTATTAAAACAAACACAGATATAAGCAAAATTCCCTTGGTTTTTTAAGCAGATCATGATGTAGCAAAGGAATTGGCCCTTCAACAGTGTTCTCTACTGTATCCGTCTGAATCCAGTCAAGAAAATAGACATTCCATGCAAGAAACTGGTTACATGGGTGTTGGAAGACCAAGGAGTTGAACAAGGGATAATGAGTCAATTGAGAGATTAGCAGAAAACATTGCCCCCACTAGAGTTAGAAGTATGCAGGGACCAGGTGATGTTCCCAGGGATGGTTGTTGGTGTTTAGGTGAGAGGGATACTCTGACCGTGAAAGGAGGCATGTCCAGATAGAGACGGAATATGGAGGAGACTCTGCCTTTGCAGCACATTGGGACTTTGTAGGAAGAGAAAGAGAAGCATTCTGGCTTCTTCCTTCTTTCCACCCTCCAGCCTAGGGAAAGGATGAGGGGCATTTCATCATCTGCCAGTTGGGGTACTTCTTCAGCCTCATTTACCTTTGACATGCAGAAACTTTGGTGAATCTCTCTAGAAGTTGTGTGTGTGCTTGATGTCATGATCAACCTACCACCTCTGGGTTCACACAAAAGCTTGGCCTCTCTGTGCCGGTTCCCAGTTCCCATCCTCTCGAGTCAGGGCAGAACAAGGGCAACTTCAGTTCCTTGGGAATGTCCGTGCAGTCAAATGTTCTAATTATTCTATGTCACAAAACAGATCAGGGCATTGAAAAGGCATTTGCTAACTCCTGGAGTCTCCTAGGTTTTTCTGGCATGTTGAGCCTCCATGATTTTTCTCCTGCTGGTGCCTCAGCTGCTCCTGTCTGTCCAAATCCCACCTATTCATTGAGGCCCTGGCAAACGCCTTTCCCAAGGGTGAATGTGAACCTTTTCTTCCTCTGGGCTTCTTCAGCATGTTGATTTTCCCTCTGCATGGCCCTTACTTTCACCTTTTTTTTTTTTTTTAGACTGTTGCTGACAAGGCTATCTGTAACTGGACTGGAAAACCCTGGAAGGCAAGGACCCTGTTTTTTCATCTTTGTCGCCTTAGCAGTGCTTGGAGCAGTGCCTCACACTAGCACTTAATTTTGTCTATTGGAATTAAATCGGGGAGAATCTTGTATGATTTTAAAGGATGGGGCCTGTTATAAACCGAATGTAGCCCGCCAAAAAGTCTATGTTGACATCCTAACCTCCGATGTGATGGTATCAGAAGGTGAAGCCTTGGAGAGGTAACTGGGTCATGAGGGTGGAGCCTTCATGAATAGAATTATTGCCCTTACATAAGAGACCCCAGAGAGCTCTCTCTCCTTCCTTCCAAGTGAGGACACAGGGAGATGATAACTATCTGTGAACCAGGAAGTGGACTCTCACCAGATACCAAATCCACTGGCAGCTTGATCTTAAACTTCAAACTCCAAAACTGTGAGAAATAAATATTTGTTGTTTATAAGCCACACAGTCTGTGATACTTTTATTAGAGCAGCCTGAAGAGACTAAGTCAAGGTCATTTCCCCATACCCTTGTGCCAAGCTATAAAGACCAGAGTGTCAAATGTACTGCCACGGTGCTGGGTGGCTGCAGGCTTCACAATAACTTGTTGGTGACTACGGAGTTAATTTTTACCTGAAGCAGATCCTCTATTTTCAGTTCTATCGTTCCTCCCTGCTTCTATTCTAACAAATTAAAAATCACACCTTTACCTGACAGAAAGAATCTCACCCATTTTCCAGCTCAGGGAAAATCTGACTCTGTGCCTTAGTAACTGAAGGTTCAAAAAGGAAGGTTAAGTTTGCCTGAGCACATTGTAGCTAGAAGACAGAGTAATTCAGCCAAGAGAACTCACCTCTGATAGGGAAATCCTTTTCCTGACCTGCTGACAACCTTTAGTGAGTCGTTTACCTCTATTTGTCCATTTTTATAAAATGAAGGAATTGAACCAAATACCTTAAAAATCAGTTTCAGATCTAGAAATCTGATTCTGGGGCACCTGGCTGGCTCAGTCAGAACAGCATGCGACTCTTAATCTTGGGGTCATGAGTTTGAGCCCCACGTTGGGTGTAGAGATTACTAAAAAAAAATAAAAAATAAAAAAACTTTAAAAATCATCTGATTCTATAATTTATCGAGTCTGTAAAACTCCCCCCCCCAGCTTTATTGAGGTATAATTGACACATCAAATTTGTATATACTTAGGGTTTGCCATACATATACATATGAAATGATTACCATGATCAATTCATTAACACATCCATCACTTCACATAGTTATCTTGTGTGTAGTGAAAACACTTAAGATCTACTTTTTTTAGCAAACTTCAAGTGTACAACACAGTATTTTATTTTTAACTATAGTCCCCATGCCATACCAATAATAATTTTTATGATTAAATCGATTTTTAGGTTTAAGTTCAGTTCAAAAAAGAGCTCTTACTGAATTATCCCAAAGGCAACAGTGCACCTTGGTTACTGGGAGGCTTTTCCAGCACCTGCCTTGAATCCCTGCTATCAAGCGCATGGCTTACTTGTTCTCCCAAACCATGCTGCAGCTGAGCACTGACATGCTACTTGGAGAAACTAGAAATAGCTAGGGAGAATAAAGTGAAGAGAAAATTCCCCTTTATTTTGATTTAAGTCTCCTCTACCCTGGCAGGTTGATCTCTTTCCTGTTCCTACCATTCAATCATCCCTTTGGAATCTGGTTAATTGCTCTTTCTTTCCCTTTTCTTTCTTCCTTCCTTTCTTTCTTTCTTTCCTTCTTTTTTTTTTTTTTTTTGCTTGCTCAGATAACACTCTGGTATCATCTTCAAAGACCAAAATGTCTGGTAGTAATAATTTACTGGCCTCTGCTTCTGATTAATAATTTTGGATGCTTTAACCTATAAGATCTGTTATTAGGAAGCTCAAAGTTTTAATTAGAAAGGGCAAGGAGATTTGTGTATTAAGAAGGGGTTAGTAGTTACTCTGAATTTTTTCTGGGAACACTCTAATGTATAAGGAAAGAAAATATAAATAAAAATAATCAAGAAGTGTCTGACCCAGTGGGTATTTGTTTGTATTTTAAGTTGCTTTATTTTTAGAGATTTATTTTTTTAATTAAAAAATTTTTTTTAATGTTTTTTAGTTTTGAGAGAGAGACAGACAGAACGTGAGCAGGGAAGGGACAGAGAGAGAGGGAGACACAGAATCTGAAGCAGGCTTCAGGCTCTAAGTTGTCAGCACATAGCCCAACGGGGGGCTCGAACCCACAAACTGCAGGATCATGACCTGAGCTGAAGTCAGACGTTCAACCGACTGAGCCACCGAGGCACCCCTATTTTTTTTAATTTTTAAAAAAAGTTTATTTATTTATTTTTGAGAGAGAGTGCAAGTGGGGGAGGGGCAGAGACAAAGGGAGAGAGAGAATCTCAAGCAGGCTTGGCACTGTCAGCACAGAGCCCAACTCAAGGCTCCATCCCACAAACCGTGGGATTATGACCTGAGCCAAAATCAAGAGCCAGACGCTCAACCAACTGAACTGCCTAGGCACCCCTTAACTTGTTTTATTTTTAAACCAAAGAGCAATTCCCAGGTGACAGACAGTCCCATTACTCCCTTTTAAGAGTTACCTTAAAAAGCAAAGGAGCCACCAAACTCACATAGCATAGGAAGCTGATTTGAGATAAATTGTCTTTGTTGACCTGGAAAATATATCAGAAAACTTAATAGAGGTTAAAGTGGGTGCTTTCCTAATGCTTTGTCTGTGGTGTTCCAGAAACCAGCACTGGAAAAAATATTGGTAGCCTGTGAAGCCCTTCAGAAGTAAGGAGCCCTAATGTTTGCTGATGAACAAAACCCAAGATGGTTTCTTAAGGATTTTTTCCTGGCTTCTTTCCTCTACAGTCAGCCACAAAGACATGGCTATGGCTGTTCACTAGCATTAACCAACCTTGCCTTTTTCTCTGGAGTCAGACTGCCTGGTTTGAGTCCTGGGTCCACCCTGGGTGGTGACTTATTCTTTCAGCCTATTTCCTCTATCATGTGCCAACATTTACAATAGATTGCACTGACAGATGAGACCAACAGGGAATTTTTCATAGCCCATGACATTAAATCACTCTCTTGTCAAACTTGTCAGCTTGTGGGATGCATCAGCTATCTATTGCTGTGTAACAAATTACCCAAAACATAGCTGCATAGAGCAACAAATATTTATTTTCTCACTGTTTCTAAGAGTCAGGAGCCCCAGGCGTGGCCTAAGTGGTGATTCTGGCTCAGCATTGCTCATTAGTTTTAGTCAGAATGTGAGCTGGGCTTGTAATCTAGTCTTAGAAGTGATATCCCACCATTTTTGCCCCTCTTGTGGATGAAGAATTGAAAGCCCAGAAAGGGAAAGTAAATTTACCTAATTGTCTTCATCTTGTTCTTACAGATTTAGCCTGACAATTTTTTGGAGAGTGTCCTGCAGGGTAGAGGTAAGGTTTCAGGAGATTAACATAGATTCCCGGTGCTCAGACATGCTGGCTTAAGTCAACAGTGCTAAGAAAGTGCAGCAAATATAACCAAGCAGTGTGGCATGGTGGAAAGAGTGGTGCTTTAGACTCAGATAGGAATGGGTTCAAATCCAGGCTCTACCACTTTCCTATGTGACCATAGTTACCTCACTTATACATAATAAACTACCTTATAGTGCTGTTGACATGTATAAATGAGATCCATAATAGTGGCAGTAAATATCAGACCCAGTTCTACAGTTTCTTTCTTGAAAATCTCTTTTAGATTTGTTCTTCCTGTTCTTTTAGCCATGGACACTCTAGTAGTCTGGTCCTCACCAGCTCATGCCCAAGTCCCCGACAGTCTTCCAAGTGACCTGCTGGCCTTGTGTTGGCTCTGCACCCTTATCCTTTTTCTTTCTCTTTCCTTCTCTGTATTACCTTCTCCTTTCTTTCAGCTTTGCTGTGTGACACCAGGTTCATGTTCCTTTGCTACTTTCTCCTTTCACCAAGACATTTTCTGTTCTTATACTGCCTCCCAGTTGCCTGTGGCCTTAAGTATAATTTCTCTGCCTACCCACCTGTCAAGGCTTCCCACAGGCCTCAGTCTCCTCCTTGATGATCCCTGGGGTCCACACCATTCTCCATTCAGGGTTGCGTCTTCACTGCTCTTCCACTCCTGGACTCTTGCTCATTATTTCCCCAGGCCACAATGACCCCTCCCCACACTGATGAAAATCATGTCCCTATTTTAATGTCCAGGCCAAATACCACTTGCCACAAAGTCTTCTTCTATTACCCTAGCTTAACCCAGTTCAACCTCTATTTATTGAGCAACTGTTATGTGCAAGGAACTGTGATAGGAGAGGTCATACAGCTAGATAAAATACATAACATGTGTCTTTCTAAGGAAAAAAATTTTTAAGTGGCATTTAATCTGGGATTGGAAGGAGGGTCAGGATTTTTCTAGGATGAGGTTAAGTAAGGTAGAATGCAGTGGATCTGTTTGGTTGGATTTCTTTTTTCAAGAAATTCTCCTCCCATCACCAAATGCCCCACACATAAGGAAGGGTTGTAAAGGCCATGTTTGTGTGATGAGACCCTACCCTCCCTGGCCATAGATGACACTTGACACAAGCTACCATTCAGTTTTCTTATTCGTGAATTTGAAATCAACGTCCATTGGTATTGGTTAGTCTCTACCCTTGCAATTGAAGATTTTGAACTTAGAAAAGTAGCACAGCAATCCTCTACCATGTACCCAGGAGAAGAGGAGGAAGGAAATAAATATTCAGACAGGAGTTTGGACCATAAGGGTTCAGGGAGGGCCTGCATTTCCCAGGTCCACGTTCCAATCTCTTTTGAAGAGATGTTAGGCTGTGAGGTTAAATGAGATTTCTTTATATCCTTATAATAAGTTTTCACCTTTAAAAAAATTATTTTTTTAGGTAATTTCTATATCCAGTGTGGATCTCGAATTCACAACTCTGAGATCAAGAGTCACATGCACCACTGACTGAGACACCCAGCCCCCACACCAAGCTTTCACCATTTTTGCTTGTTTATATGTTGCAGTTGCTTACAACCAAAAATGTCTAACTAAGACACAGAGGCCTGAACATTGGGTTTTATAAAAAGAGGTGGAGTCTGAGATGCCCTCTTCCACCAGACTACAAGGTGAGGAGTACCTGGCCATGGGGCTGGAAGGGTAGGTTATTGTAGACACAATGTGGAGGGTTTTGAATGCCATATTTAGAAGTTGACATCATATTGCTTAAGAACTACTGAGGTTTTGTGTAGAAGAATAATACACAGTTTCAGAGGTAGACTTTAAAAAGTCCAGATGGAAGCAGTGGTACGTGGATTTGCCCAGCTGGTAAATGACAATATTTTCTAGCTATGTTTCTAGACCTTGGGCAAATTACCTAATCTCTTAACCTTGGTTTCTGCATTTGTAAAATGAGAATACTAATGCTTGGCTCAAAAGACTTGGGGAGAAATTATATGAAATAAATTATAATAAATTGTCAAATGCTATGCATGCAAATGGTGACTAGTATTATTTTTATCTTTTCTTTCTCTAAATTCCTGTGACACTTATTACCAATACTATGCACATTAGCCTTATTTATTTTTAAATTATTTCAAGTATGCTGATTTTGTCTTATAATCAGATCAAAGGCCTCCATGAAATAATAACATCTTAAACTGTTTTTATATTTCTCATAATTCCTATACAAGCTTCTGGACCCAGAGTATGAAGAGCTAAATACTGTGATTGATTGCTTGTTGGCAGCAGCCAAACCATTCTGTTCTGGCATTTAGTGGCTGATAAACATTTCCACATGTTGCCTCTTCATGAACTGATGGTCTGCGTTTGGGGCTTAGCAGAAAAATGACCACATCACTGAAGCCACTTCCCAAATTACGAGATTTAATGAGCCAAGGAAATTTAATTATCCTCTGAAGTGTATTTTCTGTTTTAGATTATGACTCGGTGGCAGCAGTTGTTATCACCAAATCTCTGGGAAAAATTATACACAGATAAAAGTAGGCATATGATTTCATTCATTCATTCACATTAAGAATCTACTCTGTGAACAGTATTAAACCAAGGAAGTCTGATGCAAAGATATATACAGAAGAGGATCCCACCCACAAAATGTTTGCAGTCTATCAGGGGAGTCGAGCCATGGAAATAAATAATTACAATACAGGGCAATAAGTGGTAACTATAATGTACTTATATATAAGGTAGAAATCTTGAAAGAGCTTAAGGGAACTGAGAAGTTAGGAAAGGCCTCCTGGAAGAAGTGGTCTGTACACTAGCCTCTGAAGGGTAAGTAGGACTTAGGATTTCAATAGCTGGAGTTGGGTGAAGAGCCATCATAAGCTGAGCAATGTGATTAAAGACACAGAGACTGAAGAAGTCAACGTGGGGTCCATGCAGATGTATGGGGAAGAAGGGGGAGACAGTTGGGAGCCAGAGCCAGGAAGACCTTAAATGCTAAGTTATGGATTTGGATTTTATATGCTAGACAAGAGATAGGTCCTAAAGTTTCCTGAGTAGAAGAATCTTGGGAAATTTTTTGTATGCTCTGTGATTAATTGATGTGCAGGTAAAAGAAACTCAAAACAATTGGAACAATGCAGGTGTGATGTCAGAAAGGCTGATATTAGGGGGTAGCACTGGAAATGGAAGGGATATAGATAACAAAGGATTATAAAGGGCTCATTAATTGTTTGAACATGGGAGTTTGGGAAGACATCAAAGAATATGTTTTCCTGAGATGATGAGTCTGGGATATCGGGATGTCAATTTTGGTACTATCGAGACAACCAAGTAAATGTCTGGTTGGCACTGGAACTATGGCTGGAGTTCAGGAGGGAAATCAGAACCATCACAGAGTTCACCATCCTTTCCACACAATCATTCCCAGAGGAAGGATTACATACCTAAAAGAAAGAAAATGTGTAGAGAAGAAAAGATAAAGAGGCAAATTTTGAATCATATTCAGAGAACTGGAAGAGGAGCCAGAGAAAGAGCCAGAGAGAATTCAAATATAAAGTAATGACAACTAATCAAATGCTTATTATGTTCCAGGCACTATTGTCAGTATTTAAAATTTATTCACCCATTTAATTTTCATGATGATTTCATAATGTAAGAACTATCACTTAAAGATACCGAGAGTCAGAGAGCTTAAGCAACTTGCCTGAGCTCACCTAGCAAGGCTCAGAACCCAGAGTCAAACCCCAGCAGTGTGACTTCAGCATGTGTGTTCTTTTTTATTTTCTTCACTGTGTGTTCTTTTTTATTTTTTTATTACAAAAATTTTTATTTATTTTTTATTTTTTTAAACACCTTTTTTAATGTTTATTTATGTCTGAGAGAGAGACAGAGCACAAGCTTGGAAGGGACAGAGAGAGAGGGAGACACAAAATTGGAAGCAGGCTCCAGGCTCTGAGCTGTCAGCAGAGAGCCCCATGAGGGGCTTGAACTCATGAGCTGTGAGATCATGACCTGAGTTGAAGTCGGATGCTTAACCAACTGAGCCACCCATGCACCCCCATTACAAAAAATTTTAAAAATAATCTCTACACCCAAAGTAGAGCTCGAACTCATAAACCTGAGATCAAAAGTCACATGCTCATCAGACTGAGCCAGTCAATGCTGCCCCCTCCACAGTGCGAGTTCTTAACTTCAATTGATTTTGCTTTGAAAGTAGTGGTACAGGGTTGTGTCACTGAAATCAAGGGATATAGGAGTTTCAGGGAAGGGGTTGGTCAAAAGTGCCAGTGCTGATCACAGGTCATGGAGAATGAGAGTCATTACCATGAAGCAAGACCTGGAAGGGGTATTCTAAAATGAGACACTGATTTCACAATTTCATGTATGTACAAGCACATACTCCACACTGGATTGATACCAGCCCAGCTCCCTTTAACAAGATTGATCAAGGATGACAAGAAGGTTTTCACTCAGGTGATTGTTCTGGAAACAAGGTGGCTAAATGCATTAGTCACCAGCCTTCTCTGTCATCATCTTAGATCCATTAAGCCCATTTAACCTGCCATTCAGGTGGCTGGAAAAGAATGCAAACCACACCCCAATTGTCCACCAAGCACCCTCTAATAAAAGGCCAGAGTAACTTAATGAAAGCTTCAGCTCTCCTCTGTGGTTGAGGCCAAAGAAAGGTGGGGAAAGGGACCTTACAATCAAGAGAATTTAAATAGGGCTTAAGTACCACTGAGAGTTCTGAACATTATCCTACAAAAACAATTGAGGACTATTGAGTTTTTAGGTAAACTTATATTGGGGCACTGGCTTGGGTTTTGATCCTAGTCAATTATCTTTGTGTAGAATTCAAGTATACCTTCAGGTTGTTGGGCAAACCCCACTTAGTCTCCTATAAGCTGGTTAAGGATGATTTCTGACCAATGTAAAGCACATGAGGCCTCTGGTCTATACTTCATTATGACGACTTTTCAAACTTCCCCATCTCAAATTCATATGTTGTAGAATTTCTGATTCTTCAGGCCCACATATCCTATTTGACCTTCTGTATTGTTCATACCACACCCTATAATATGGGATGCTGCAGCCATTCCTTTCTTCTTCATTCATTCATTTATCCATCTGAGAGCCTATTATGGATCAGGTGCTGTTCTAATTGGATAATATGAAAAATAATCAAATGAATTTGTAATTTGGCAAATGGTGGTAAGCAATATGAAGGAAAATAAGTAAGTGTAAGGGAATGAAGAGTTAGGTGCGGCAATGGTGGCTATTTTAAAAAGTGGGATCAGAGTATGAGGTGACATTTGAGCAAAGGCTTGAGCAAAGAGAAGGCTCCAGACATAAGGAGTTCTGATTAGTTTATAAGCCACTCAAAAACAGGGAGTGCGTCTTGTTCATTTCATATCCCTCTAAACATCTACTGCTGTGCATCCACTGTTGGTATCTCAGGAAATACCAGGGGAATGGCTACTTGAATGTATAGGGAAAAAGAAAAAAAAGCAACCTACTGACTGTTACATTAGACTAAAGAAAACATTTATTGCACAAAAGCTTTCTTTAGAGGGAAGTTTTTGTAACTAGATGAACACAATATTTTTACACGGGACATAAATGATCATGGATTTGAAAAGGGTTCTTTTTGTTTGTTTGTTTTGTTTTAAGATTTTATTTTGGGGCACTTGGGTGGCTCAGTCTGTTAAGAGTCTGACTCTTGATTTGGGCTCAGGTAATGATCTCAGGGTCTTGGGAAAGAGTCTGCATATGACTCTTCTGCTGGGCATGGATCCTGCTTAAGAAGCTCTTCCTCCCTCTTCCTTTGCCCCTCCCCCACTCACATGAGAGGACTTTCTCTCTCTCTCTCTTAAAAAAAAGAGAAAGAATTAAAGGTTTTATTTTTAAGTAAGCTCTACAGTGAACATGGGGCTCAAACTCACAACCCTAAGATCCAGAGTCACTGAATGAGCTAGCCAGGCGCCCCTGAAAAAGGTTTTATTATATTTTTATATAGAACTCTGCTTTGTAGCAATAATTATTTATTTAAAAAAATTTTTTTTCAACGTTTATTTATTTTTGGGACAGAGAGAGACAGAGCATGAACGGGGGAGGGGCAGACAGAGAGGGAGACACAGAATCGGAAACAGGCTCCAGGCTCTGAGCCATCAGCCCAGAGCCCGATGCGGGGCTCGAACTCACGGACCGCGAGATCGTGACCTGGCTGAAGTCGGACGCTTAACCGACTGCGCCACCCAGGCGCCCCAGTAGCAATAATTATTATAATGAGTTAACCAATTATTAGTTCAAGTTTTGTACACTTCATTACCTGTAAATTCCATTACAATTTTCTGCCTTTCCTATAAAAATAATTATTTCAAGTAGGCAATACATTTATAAGACTTAAAAATTAGAAAGTATAAATAGGTACACAATGAAAAATCTTCCTCCTACCTTTTGCCCTTCCACTGCCCAGTTCCCAACCTCACCCTTAATACACACACACACACACACACACACACACACACACACACAGCTATTACTATTATCTTGTGTATCCTTCCACAGTTTCTTCATGCATATATAAGTAAGTACAAATATGTACTCTTATTCTCCCTTTTAACACAAATAACCCATTCTGCACTTTTGCTGCATCTTGGAGGTCTTTCCATATAAATACATGTAGGATTTTTCATTCTATTTTACCGTTGCATAATGTTCCATTGTACAAAGGACCATGATTTATTTAAAGAGTGTCTCGCTAATGGATGATTAGGCTTTTGTTATTAAAACAAAGCTTCAATAAATAATGTGGAACATTTATCATTTTACATATGTATGACTATAGCTATAAAATCCCTACAAGAAAAGTTATTTGTTTTTTGCTTTTTATAAAGTGAGGCCACATTAAAACTTTTTTTTAACGTTTATTTATTATTGAGAGAGAGACACACACACACACAGAGCATGAGCAGGGGAGGGGCAGAGAGGGGGGAGACACAGAATTTGAAGCAGGCTCCAGGTTCCGAGCTGTCAGCACAGAGCCTGACGCGGGGCTCGAACTCACAAACTGTGAGATCATGACCTGAGCCGAAGTCAGTCGCTCAACCAACTGACCCACCCAGTCTCCCCAAGAAAAATTATTTGTAACTGCTATAGATATTGCTAAGTTGTATTCCCTGGAGCTTGTACTATTTAACCGTCCCACCAACATCAATGAGAAGGACATTCATTTCTTCTTGCCTTCATTCATTACATAAATATTTACTGAATATCCACTGCCTCTTAGGCAGCATGGGAAATATTAGGGATGTAACTAAGACATGGTTTCTGCCCTGAAGGAGCTCATAGTCTGGGACAGTAGTGCTTAACGGGGGCAATTTTACTCTCAAGGGGACATTTGACAATGTCTGGGGACACAACAAAGAAGTATGTGGTCCAAAGTGTCAACAGTGCTAAGACTGAGAAACCCTGGTCTGGTGGGAGTGACAGACATTGAAATGTAGAAAAGTTGTGTTCTTGAAACTTAGAGGGGAGGCTTCTGAAGGCCAGAGAAGCAGGGATGGGAGAGAAGGAAAAGAGAACAGCCAGTGTGAGGGCATGGAGGTGTGTAAGTGGCCTTGAGTGGCTAGCCTAGTGAAAGCTGTGTGAATGAGGCATGTGCAGTAAGGCCAGAGAAATCGTCATGGATCTCACTGTCAAGGGCCTTAGTTGCTAGGCTAAAGGATGTGATCTTTAAGCAATGTGGAGAGTCACTGAAAGGTTTTAAGCAGAGAAGTGGGGGTGCTTGGATGTGCATTTTAGAAACTTGCCTTGGCTGCAGGAGGGAGGATAGTTTGAGTGGGGGCCAGATTGGTGACAAGCAGAAGAGTTAGGAGGCTTGGCAGTAATCTAGATTGGAAGTGACAAGAGCCACAACCAAAGTGGAAATGGAGGGGAGGGGTTCAGGTGATACAAAGGAAGGTAGACTCAGAAGGACATGGAGCTAAGAAGGGAACTTATAGGACGATTCCTGGGTTTCTGATATGTAAGCAATAGGGTGGACAGAGAGGTAATTCTGTAGAATACAGAATACCAAAGAAGAGCAGATCTGGGGAGGGAGAGAAATGTTAATAGATGTGTTGAATTTGAGTCAATGAGCAGGGAATATTCAGACATGCAGTTCAGCAGAAAGTCCAGGACTAGCATACCCATTTAAGAGGCATCAACAAAGAACTGTCCTTTGAAACTTTGGGAGTGGATGAGGTCATCCAGGGGGAATGCAGAAAGAGAAGTGGGTGGAAAGCCACTCTTGGGAGCAGCTGTTGATTGGCCTCCATGAAAATTGTTTGAGGAGCTGAATGCTCATCTCTTTTACAGATTGCTATTCTCATTTCCTCTGGCTATGTTGACACTGCTGTTTCTCTATTCTCCTCCAAGGAAGCATCCCAATTTTTGACAACTCTTTAAAAGGCTATGCAAATCTAACTTGCTATTAATGTTATTATTTTCATTATCCCAATTGTTCATCTGGTACCTGAAAGCCTTCTACAACATACCTTCTGCCACCTCCTGCAAATCCTTTGGCAACACTTTGTTCTTTAAAAACTCAGCTTAATATTACTCAGCAATCAAAAAGAATGAAATCTTGCCATTTGCAACTACATGGATGGAACTAGAGGGTATTATGTTAAGCGAAATTAGTCACTCAGAGAAAGGCAAATATCATATGACCTCACTCATATGAGGACTTTAAGAGACAAAACAGATAAACATAAGGGAAGGGAAGCAAAAATAATATAAAAACAGGGAGGGGAACAAAACATAAGAGACTCTTTAATATGGAGAACAGAGGATTACTGGAGGGGTTGTGGGAGGGGGAATGGGCTAAATGGGTAAGGGGCATTAAGGAATCTACTCCTGAAATCATTGTTGCACTATATGCTAATTAATTTGGATGTAAATTTTAAAAATAAAATTAAAAAAAACACCTCAGCTCAAGTATATTTCCTGCCTGCCTTACAGGGAACCCTGGGCAAATATCTGTCATAGAACTTAAATATCTCACTATAGTTGTCTGGGTTTTTTGTCTGCTTCCCCAACTATACTGAAAGGTCTTTAGTGCAGGAATCAGTTATCTTAGACTCTCCACACCTAATACAGAGCTTGGTACTTAGGCTTTTGAAAAATAGCTGTTGAATGAATGACTTTGATTGAGTTCTAAGAGGTTTATTAACAGGGCTGCTATACATTCCAGGGCACTCTTGGTTTACACCGGTTGTCCTGACACAGTTATTAATAATTACCCATTTTCATCACTTCTTGACCTTTTGGCCAAGATCAAGTGTAGTATCTGTTCTTATCAGTTTAATACCTGATATGCCTTCTATCCAAGAACAATATATTAAATGGATTTTTGGAGAAGGGAGATGGAATAGCAGCTTGCCCCATCTACTCTTCACATAAAACAGGTATTGTGATATTTCAGGAACAGTCCACTCCCTCAGGGACAAATAATAATAATAATAATAATGTTATTATTATTATTATCCTTTTCAATCTCAAAAGTGCACTTATTTGAGAGATAAAATATATGGTTACCCTATTTATAGAATACCTGATTGTCATAGCTGCTCTTAACTTTTGGCAAGTGTCTCTGTTTACAAGACATTTCTACCAGAGAAACCAGAAGACAGAGTAGGGTCTGTTACTGGTTCTAGTCAACATTAAATAATTGGAATCACTTTTCTGAAATTATGAGACAGAAATGAGACCCCAGAGTTATGGGAAAGAGAGGGAATTCATGCAGATCCTCACATTGATAAAACTTCTTTCAAAACCAGCAAGCTATAAAATCAGTATGAAAAATGATTGACACAAATAGAATGGTGCAGTGCTAAGAATCTAAGAACCAACAACTATAGGATATTATAGATATGAGGCCTCACAAATTAGGTAGCTACAATAATTCATTATGTAAATAAGGAACTGAGACCCAGAGAGAGTATGTTGAGTTGACCAGTTATAAAGTTAGTGTAAAAATGGGGCCTAAACATAAGGATAATCAAATATAACAAAGAAAGAAAATACAGAATTCAAAACTACACCCACATATATGCAGTTATTTGATTTTCAGTGAAGGTACCAAAGCAATCCAATGGGGAAACTAAAGTATTTTCAACCAAATGGTGCTGGAACAACTAAATATCCATATGAGAAAAAAAAAAAATGAACCTTGACCCCCTACCTCACACCATTCACAAAGACTAATTTGAGATGGATTAGAGACTAAAATATAAAAAATAAAACTATAATTATAGCTTCTAGAAAAAAAAAACCACGGGAGGATATCTTTATGACTTGAGGGTAGGTAAGTATTTCTTACAGAGGACACAAAAAGCAATAAAAAGTTGATGAATTCAACTTCATCAAAATTTAAAATTTCTACTCTTCGAAAGATATTGTTAAGAATAGAATAAGCAAGCAGGGGGAGCCTGGGTAGCTCAGTCGATTAGCCCTCCAACTTTGGCTCAGGTCATGATCTCACAGTTTATGAGTTCAAGCCCCACAGTGGGCTCTGTGCTGACAGCTCAGAGCCTGGAACCTTCTTCAGATTCTGTGTCTCCCTCTCTCTCTGCCCCTCCCCTGCTCGTGCTCTCTCTCTCTCTCTCAAAAATAAATAAACATTAAAAAATTAAAAAAAAAAGAATAGAATAAGCAAGCCACATAGTGAGAAAAGAATTTGCAAAAGATATATCGAATAGATACCTATTAGCTACAAAGGAAAAAACAGTAACTTTTCAGTGCAGAAATAGAGCAGATTTTACCCTAACCAAATGATTAAAGTTAACAGTACCAGTAATGGTACAAATGGACATCATTTACCTCCTGATAGGATGCACTGAGAAGGACCCAACTTTCCTTCTGTGGTATTCCTGCCAAAAAATATATAACCTCAATCTAAACATGAGGAAACATCAAACAAACCCAAAATGAGGGAAATTCTATAAAATACCTAGTCTGTAATCCTAAAAGTGTCAAGGTTATAAAAGGCAAAGAAATACTGAGAAAGTGTTCCAGACTACCAGAGACTAAAGAAACATCATAACTGAATGAAATATGTGATCCCAGATATAATAAAGGGTATTAATGGGATGACTGATAAATTTTGAGTATGGTTAAAGTTTAGGTAATAGTATTATACCAATATTAATTTCCTAAATTTGATCATTGTACTGTTTTTGTGTAAGATAATGTTCTTTCTTTATTTTTTAAAAATGTTTATTTATTTATTTTTAAGAGGGAGAGAGAGAGAGAGAGACAGAGAGAGAGAGAGAGAGAGAGAGAGAAAATCCCAAGCAGGCTGCAAGCTGTCAGCAGAGCCCAACATGGGGCTCAAACTCACCAACTGTGAGAGCATGGTGTTTAACCAACTGAGCCATCCAGGTGCCCCAAGAGAATATTTTAAAGAAAAAAAGTAAATGCACACTCAAGAATTTAGAAGTAAAAATCATCATGTCTGCAATTTACTCTCAAACATATCAGAAATTGTTATATCTATCCATCTACCTATACTTATACACATATTATATGTACACATACATATATACACTGAAAGAGAATAATTGATATAGCAAGTAAGGTAAACTGTTAACATGTGAGGAATATGGGTAAAATGTATACGGGAATTCTCCATGCCATTTTTGTGACATTTTGGAAGTCTGAACTTAATGCAAAATAAAAAATAATATAATATCAATTATAATATACTATAAATAATAAATAATATTATTAAATAATAACATAAATAATAAATTAATATAATATAATATGTAATATATAATATATATGACAAAAGACTTGAATATAAAAAATACCTATGAAACAACAGACAACCCAATTAAAAACTGGACAAAACAGTTGAGGGACACTTCACAAAGAAAGATATATATATATATATATATATATATAGAGAGAGAGAGAGAGAGAGAGAGAGAGATAAATACACAGGAAAAGATGCTTAAAATCATACATCATTAGGGCAATGCAAATTAAAACCACGACACAATACCACTGTACACCTATCAAATCAAAAAGGTTGACAACACTAAATGTTGATGAAGACATGGAGCAACTGGAACTTTCAAATACTGCTAATGGAGTGTTAAGTGGTATAATTACATTGAGAAAAGTTTTAACAGTTTCTTATAAATCTTACTCTTTTTAAAGTTTATTTATTTACTTTTGAGACAAAGAGAGCAGGGGAGGGACAGAGCAAGAGGGAGGGAGAGAATTTGAATCACAATTCCACGCTTTCAGCAAAGAGCCTGATGTGGGACTCTATCAATGAACTGTGAGATCAGGCTTCACATGGTACACATTTTCTTGTGGACATGTGCTTTTATTCCTTTTGGGATTATAAAAGAGGTGTTGTTTAGTTTTATAAGAAACTGTTGAGTGGGGCCTGGGTGGCTCAGTCAGTTAAGTGTCCAACTCTTGATTTCAGCTCAGGTCATGATCTCATGGTTCATGAGATGGAGCCCTGTGTCAGGCTCTGTGCTGACAGCACGGCTTGGGATTCTCTCCCCTCTCTTTCTGCCCTCTCACCCCACTTTTTCACTCTCTCTCTCTCTCAAAATAAATAAACATTAAAAAAAAATTTTTTTTAATGTGTACCAGAATGCTCATAGAAGCTTTACTCATAACGGTTCAAACCTGGAAACAACCTGAATATCCATCAACAGGAGAATGAATATAGAAACTGTAGTGTATTGAAACAAATATGTAACAACATAGATGAATCTCAAAAACATCATGCCGAATGAAACAAGACTTATAGAAGCATTACATACAGTCTGAGTCCACTTAGAAAAAGTTCTGGAACAGGCAAAATTTATCTATTTTGAAAAGAAATCAGAATAGCAGTTGCTTCTGGGAAATGTAGACACTAGAATTGACTAGAAAAGCTATGAGGGAACTTTCTGGGATAAAGGTAATATTCTATATTCTTGTTGGAAGTTTGGGTTACGGAGATGTCATCTGCCAAAGTTCATTGGATACAACACTTTAGATTTTTTTATTTCACTATATATAAATGTTACCTCAATAAAAAGAATCATAAACAGCTATTGAGCTCTAGTTATTAATATGCAGGTTGAAGTGTTTAGAGGTTTGGTATACTGATATCTGCAACTTATTTTGAAATGCATCAAAAAATAAGATCAGGGGCGCCTGGGTGGCGCAGTCGGTTAAGCGTCCGACTTCAGCCAGGTCACGATCTCGCGGTCCGGGAGTTCGAGCCCCGCGTCAGGCTCTGGGCTGATGGCTCAGAGCCTGGAGCCTGTTTCTGATTCTGTGTCTCCCTCTCTCTCTGCCCCTCCCCCATTCATGCTCTGTCTCTCTCTGTCCCAAAAATAAACGTTGAAAAAAAAATTAAAAAAAAAATAAGATCAACTGACACATGGTTAGATGGACTGGTAAATGATAAAGCAAATAAAGCAGAATGTTAACTGTAGAATGTGTGTGTGTGTGTGTGTGTGTGTGTGTGTGTGTGTGTGTGTGTAATAAGTATATACACATACAATTCTTTCAACTGTTTTTTCCGTATGTTTGAAATTTTTCATAATAAAATATTGGGGGAAAGTTGAGCCCAAAATCCTGGACTCCAATCCCCATTTTATTCTTTCCATTATATCATAGTTATCAAGCTTTCAGTGTCTAATCATCAGACATTAGCAATCCTTTTTGAAAAGTCAGACCAGACTAACACTAACATATAAAGGAGACATGACAAGATATGCCAGGAAAATCCTCCATAAAGCCAAGGAGATTTGTAAGCAATTCAGATCTGAAAAACAGTCCTCCAACTTAATTAAGGCCTAAGAATGCACGAAAAATCTAAGAGAAAACATCCCAAGGAAGGCCTATGTTGCCTTTTGGGGAACTGGCAAGTACAGTATAAATGACGTCACCATAGCTGACACAGAATTTCAAAATATGTTAAAGACTTACATTGCCAAGATGAGGTTTTATTAGGCTTTATGTTTGTATGACTTCTGCCTTCCTTGGACTTCATATCTAATTTCTTAACACTTTCATCAACTTCATTCTTGAGTCAAACTTACATCACGAACAAGACAAGATCACCAGCAAGAAAGGTGCAAGGACATAACTGGTTTACCTGCATAGGAGCAAGGTATTTTGCAACTCCATTCGCTGAGCAAGACTCAAGAGGATGACTAAGAGGAATACCTATGAACAACTGCTGTGTAGTAAACAGGACCACAGTGGAGTGAGCTATCCACAGAAGCTCAGCTTTAAGCAACATTCTGTAACACTGAGTCACAGAATCAGCACACAATCCTGTTTGGCACAAGTCACACAATAATAGAGGACATCTTTGGCCAGCACTGTAGGACTTCTCCAGAGGTGAAAAGGCTAGGCTACGAATAGCTACCGATATTGATTCAGGCTTCAATAATGGCTGAATCCAAAAACCAAAGGGCAGCCAATCTTGACTTGTTTCTAACCTCAAAAGGATGGTCAAGCCTCATTGACCACTCAGACATCTGGATGGTACTTACTGACAGTGTCAACTTTGAATATTAAAGATATTCAGAAGTAAACAGGGGCATTTAATACTGGTTTAAGCCTTAATTCGTTTGTAAAAATTCAAGTTTACAAAGGACTTTAGTTAGGGATGATTTTTAAAAATATTTTATTGTAAAAATAATACATGCTTATATAAAAGAATTAGAAAAGTGGAAAATTGAGGGGCACCTGGGTGGTTCAGTCTGTTAAGCATCTGATTCTTGATCTCAGCTTAGATCTTGATCTCAGGGTGGTAAGTTCATACCCCTTGAACATTGGGCTCTGTGCTGGGTGTGAAGCCTACTTGAAGAAGAAGGAGAAGGAGTGAGGGGAGAGAGGAAGAGAGGAGAGAGGAGAGAGAAGGAGAGAGAAGGAGAGAGGAGAGAGAAGGAGAGAGGAGAATCAAATTGAAAAACGAGAGCTATTTTAATTTTTAAGTTTACAAATAATATTTCCCTATTATAAGAGTTAAGAGTTATACTTATTATGACATATTTGGGAAATAGAAGTGTAGAGAAAAAATTTTAAGTGGTGATTATTTTCATCTAAACAATTAACTGCAACATTTCTTAACATTTCAGCATCTCTTTTTCTCAAATGTTTAATATATGATTGACTTACACAACTCTTTCAAGAACATGTCTGTTATAAGCCTTTTTTTTTTTTAAGAAGCAGGGTATAATCAAAATCATTACTAAGTAACATTTAAAATACTGGTATTGTTAGTTCTGGTTTCAACATAATACTAACTTCCAAATTCCACCTCCCTAATCAAATAAATTGAATAAAACTGGACTCCACTTCACTCTCCCATGCTAAGAAAATGAATTTGCTGCAACGATGATGACCTCTATTCTGCTGTGCGGCCCCTGTCATTAAGGGAGCAATATGAAGATTTCCGCCCTCTTCACAGAGCAGACATGGTGGTGAGGCCACAGAAGCATCCCCAGTGTACTTGAACTTCGCTTGCTCTTCATTGGTACACCTGAGGGGGTGGGTCTGGGTTGTGCTGACTCTGGTGACCTGGGTTGTCTGCAAAGACCTGAGGCAGTGGTAGCAGGCCTCCTCGCCTTTTCCCTCTGGTCCGAGTGTGGAAAAACACAAAGGCTTCTTCCTTTCTCTTCCTAACACAGTTTGGGACTAGTGAGGATTTGCCAAAGGAACATTCCTAAAAATTCAGGGAAGCCAAAAGGAAAATAAACAAGGGAAACTCAAAAATAACAAAGTCAACAGACAGCATACAGGTTCTGAGCTTACAATAGCTAACTCGCTTACATGCCCATTTCCTGTTTTCCAGGGGCCTCTCAGGGTTTGGAGGTGAAACTAGAGTGGGACCCAATCTTCTAGGTATTTTTTGGTGTGTATAGTATCCTGTGTGAGGAGAATGTCTGTGCAGCAAGTTCTGTTTGAGAGATGGTATGATGATGTAATAACAAGAGCTGGCCCTGAAGTCATCCTCCTGGCCCAAGTCTGAATCAGACTTGGATGCTTCTTGGCTGTGTACTCTTTTTGTTTTAACCACTTTATTGAGACATAATTTACATACCATACAATTGGTGTAAAGTGTACAATTAAATGGTTGTATTATAGTCACTGAGTTGTGTAACCATCACCATAATCAATTTTAGAGCATTTTCATCACCTCTCTGAGAAGTGTCATATCCATTAGCAGTCACTCCCATTTCCCCCAAACCTATCCCTTCACCCGCCTACCCCTACCCTAAACAACCACTCATCTTTCTGTCTCTACAGTTTTGTCTATTCTGCCAGTTGTGTACTCTTGAAAGCAGTATTTAACCTCTTTGACCCCTAATTTCTTCTTCTGTAAAATGGAATTTCATAGCTGCAGGACATAGGAGGCATTTAAAAATGTTCTTTCCAGGGCACCTGGGTGGCTCAGCCAGTTAAGTGTGCGACTTCAGCTCAGGTCATGATCTCACGGTTCACAGGTTTGAAACCCACTCAGGCTCTGTGCTGACAGCTCAGAGCTGGAGCCTGCTTTAGATTCTGTCTCCCTCTCTCACACTATGTATTTCTCTCTCTCTCTCTCTCTCTCTCTCTGTCTCTGTCTCAAAAATAAATAAACATTAAAAAAAATGTTCTTTCCTCCCCTTCCATCATGGGCCTTAAGATACTTGAGATACTCCTCGTGGGCCTGGAGGAATTTGAAGCCCAGAGGAGTTAAATTACTTGCCCCAGTGACACAGCAGGTAGGTAAGTGGTGGAGCCATGTTTCGACCCAGGCAAGCTGCTCCAGAGCCTGCACACTGGATGGGGTCACACTGTACCTCTCCAGTGCAAACCACCCTGTGCCTGCCACTCATCGTCCACCATGGTCACTGACAGAAAGTCTGTTGCAGCTCAAAGAATTTGTCCATTTCAGAATCATTCTTTTTTTTTTTTTTTTTAAGAGAGAGAGCATGAGTGGGGGAGAAGGGCAGAGAGGGAGAGAAAGAGAGAGATCCCAAGCAGGCTCCACACTCAGTGCAGAGCCCAACTCAGGGCTCGATCCCACGACCCTGGGATCATGACCTGAACCAAAATCAAGGGTCAGATTCTCAACTGACTGAGCCACCCAGGTGCCCCTCAGAGCTATTCTTTAATAAAACATTTCTATTCCACAGCAATAGCCTAGATCACCCGGAAAACATTTGTTTCTAGACTATACAGTGTATGAGTCTGAGTGATTTCGGGGAACTCAGAGGGCAGTTTATGAATTCAAATCAGGGAGATATGAAGGTATTTGTTTCTATAACATATCACTAAGCACAAAACCACTCTAGGATGGGAAGATCCTATTATTTCCAAATAGTGTGCAACTGTGCTGAGCTGGCAGTAAACTTTGACCCTCAGTGAATGCCTTTATTATTGCTTACTAGACTGATTTCATACCCTCTACTTGTCTTAGTACTGACAACCCTTTATAGTTCATTTAAATTATGTATCTGTCTTCTCTTGATTTTCCAAGCTGTATGAGGACAGTGTCCATAACAGATCTATGTCTGTGTTTCTTAAATTAGTACAGTTCCTAGCACATAATAGATGCTTATGTTTTTTTGAGGAGACTTAATTGAATTAAAGTGAACTGAATCAAATTTCCCTAGGCTTCATGGACCTAACCATTTATTCCTGAAAGATATCTCCAAATTCTTAACATAACTTCAGTTCTCTTCATATTTTGGCAGAGGCAAATTCCTAAAGTCTACTACCATAATTCTCTCCTGCTTGATGGTTGTTCTCTGGGGACCAGAAAGTCAGGTTTCAGCATGTGGTTTTGAGTCCTGTAGGAACAGAAAATCAGTTGAAATGAAAATTTAGGCTTCCCTTTTAGATCTGGCCTTAGTAAGAAATACAGAGTAAAGCAGGAAGAAAAAGGGAGTCTCCTGCACATTGTGAGGAAAGAGAGGGAGCACCCCTTCCTTCACTGTCCCCAGTTCCTAAGTTTATTGACCACAAAGTCTTGTGTGTGAACTCTGGCTGCTTGTCCTGGGCAGTTGGTCTCCCAGCCATGCTTTTACATCCTCTAGAACATGACTGCTCAGAATTGGTCCAAGAAAGCCAAATATTCATGACTATTTCCTATTTTCTTTTCCTCACCAATGACTTGTGCCCAACTTGTAAGTAGACTTTCCTTTAGTTTCTAGCATCTTCCTGATTTGATTTTATGCAACAGACCAAGGAAGTTCTATTTCAATTGCTTTCTGTTAGACCAAACATCAAGTCTACCTTCCTTTGGCATACTTATTATTCTAGGTTTATGAATACTGCATGTGCATGTGGGTGGGAGGGTGTACATTCCCTACATATTAGGAATTTACTAATGTAAAGTAATTTATTCTTAGAATTGTCTAAACCGTGTAATTTTTCTTTGCTCCTTCATAAAAGAGGATTGATCCCTTATGGCCTGTTGTTTCATTTTGATTACCTATTTTACTCTTTCAGATATAACTGAGATACAAAAACAATACTATGCAAAGTATATGTACAAAAAGCTTGTAATAGCCTAATAAACACCCTCAGTCTAAAATAGCAAAACTGTTCCTAGATCTAGTCCAAAAGTCTCAAAAATGTTGGGTTTCTGATGGGTAACTGGGGGTGACCAGAATAGTTGGATTTGAGAGATACCAGCACTTTCCTTTCCTCTACAAACAGACAGACAGACAAACAATTTTCAGATACTTCTGAGTATAAAGAAGCCGGCAATTCTACAGTGAGAAACCCATTTTGAAGGTTAAGCATTGTCCTTTCAAGGAGCTACACTTTTAAAATGGAAATGAAGGGATAATATAAGAAGTTGCTACTATCATGGTATGAATTGCCTTGTAATATAGTGTTTCTCTCACCCAGGGTGGAAATAGAACAATATGAGGATATTGTGGGCTTGGAGGATGGGGAAGAGTGTTTAAAAGAAAGTAGAACAGTGAGGGGCACCTGGGTGGCTCAGTCAGTTAAGTATCTGACTTCAGTTCAGGTCATGATCTCACAGTTTGTGAGGTCAAGTCCCACATCCAGCTCTACGCTGACAGCTCAGAGCCTGGAGCCTGTTTCAGATTTTGTGTCTCCCTCTCTCTCTGCCCCTCCCATGCTCACACTATGTATCACTCTCTCTCTCTCAAAAATAAAACATTAAAAAAAAAAAAAAAAAAAAAGAACAATGAGATGTGCCAGAAATACACGTACCTACTTTGAAAGTTTGCCTCAGATCCACTCTGGTTGTAAATAGAAGGAATCCAGTCTGAAAAGAAGATAATATCTAACAGATGCTTTTACAAATCTCTATTCTCTCATTTTAATTAATTCATTTTACCTGGGTTTTTTTTGGGTTTTTTTGGTTTTTTTTTTTTAAGTAGGCTTCATGCCAGTGTGGACACCAACATAGTGCTTGGAACTCATGACTCTGAGATCAAGACCTGGGCTGAGACCAAGAGTTGGACACTTTCTTTTTGCTTTTTTAAATGTTTGTTCATTTATTTTGAGAGAGAGAAAGAGAAAGGGAGACAGCATGAGCAGGGGAGGGGCAGAGAGAGGGGAGAGAGAATCCTAAGCAGGCTCTCCACTGTGGGCATACAGCCCCATGCAGGGCTTGATCCCAGGAGCCATGAGATCATGACCTGAGCCAACATCAAGAGTCAGACGCTCAACTGACTGAGCCACCCAGGCACCTCTAGAGTCAGATGTGTTAGTGAATTCATATTAAAGAGGGATCTTTTGTTAAGGAATCAATGTAGTATCTGAAAAATTCAGTATGATTTTCAGAATGTTCCTTTGAGTAATATTTTGACAATACATATACACATAATTTCATCTGGATATATACATTTCCAAAATATAATGAATGGAATATTTCTAGAATGTTTAAAGAGCAAATAACCAAGAAAAACAATTTGAATATGTATTGTTTAAATCAATTAAAGTTAACAGAGCAACAATTAAAGTCCTTCACCCTAACCTAACTACATTTTTATTATTTTTCAACCTCTGCTAATCTTAGGACCAACACACAGAAAACAACTTTCTGGAGTCTATAGGAAGGGAAACCTTTAAATGGAATATAGTCCAACCCTCTCATTTTGCACCTGAGGAAACCAAGATTCAAAAAGTGAGCTGATTTGTCAAAGGTCCCTTGCTTAGTTAATAACTAATGGAGAACTAGTACTCATTCCTAATTCCCAGTTCTTGGACTTTCCTAAAATACCTTGTTGCCTTATGAACAAAATACTAATTTTCTGTTTTTATAAATACATCTTCCAGCTTATTTAAAATTATTTACTAGGGCACCTGGGTGGCTCAGTCAGTTAAGCATCCAGCTCTTGGTTTTGGCTCAGATAATGATCTCACGGTTCCTGTCTTCAAGCTCTGCGTCAGGTTCTCTTTTGTCAGCAAGGAGCCTGCTTCAGATCCTCTGTATCCACCCCCCTCAAAAATAAAATTAAAAAGTTTTTTAAGTTAAAAAAATTAAAAAATAATTTAAAAAAATTAAATCGTTTACCATCTCAGGCAAGGCTGAGCATTTGGAATCGCTGTATTTCCATCCCTTCCTTTGACAGATATTGCAAATTGTCTCCCAACATTCATTCTTTCCTTCTTCCCTTAAAATGAAACCCCTGATTTTTAGCTGGACCCAGGAATACTCAGAATAAAGAGGTTATTCCCATCCTTCCTTGTAGCTGGGTATGGCCACATGATTCACTTCTGGCCAATTGGGTGTAAGCCAAGGAGGGAGCATAATCATTTTCACCCCTTCTTCTTCCTGCTGATTGGAACACAGAGGTATGGCTGTGGGGATCATGAGATAGAAACTGTGTGCTGAGGATGATAGAGTCCATAGAAAAAACCTGAGTCCCTGATGACTGTAAAGCCTCTGTATCTAGCTTCCTTTGGACTATCTTCCTTTTTGAGAAATACACCTTATGTTGTTTAAGTAATTGTTGTTGTTGTTGTTGTTGTTGTTGTTGTTGTTACCTGCAGCCAAATTCTCCTGAATCTAACTGTCACAGATGCACCATCACGCCAACTCACATCTCTGCTCACAAAGGCCCTGTTTCCTGCTCTCTGCCTAAGTTCTATATCTTGGCTAAGAAGTCCCTCTCTGCCGGGATACTTGAGCCCTGCCTCTCTTGATTTCTAATCCTCTATACCTCTATTACAGACTAGGACATTGTCGGGCTGGTTATTCTCTAACACCTTCCCCCCGCCATTCATCTTCTGACTCTTCTCCAGCCTGTTTAATGATCCAACAGGCTGAGTTCTACAGACTTTATCATTTGAGCTTCCACCCCTGAGAAGTACCACCAAGGACCAGAAGCAGAGAGATATGGGAACATTTCTTACTCTGCCCTTTCCCTGCTGTGGTACCTTAGCTCTGGCCATGTTTTTCTATGACTATCACTCTGACAAGAGTTTCCTCCTCCTGACTCTGTTTCTCTCTGGGGCCTCATTGACACTGTTGCCATCCCTTGCCCTTTCAGGCTACAGATGGTGATGGCCGCCTGCCACTGCTCATTCCTGAATGCCTCAGCATCCCCTGTTGATCCCCCTCAGCTTGTCTACCCCTCTGAAAAAGTTTTTCACTTCCTGAAGAATTTCATTCTGAATTCCATCTGAAGGTACCTCTGCAACCTGCAGCAATCAAGACTAATAAAATTACAGTATGATCGTTTGCTCACTTCTCTCCTCTCCTTGACTGGAAGTTTCCTAAAGGTAGGGAGCTTCATCTCTCTTTTCACAGCTTATAGTATCATAACATGATTTTTGGCACATGAGTATTAGTTGAAGAATGAGGGGTGCCTGGGTGGCTCAGTCAGTTAAGCATCAACTTCGGCTCAGGTCATGATCTTGCAGCTTGTGAGTTCGAGCCCCGCATCAGGCTCTGTGCTGACAGCTCAGAGCCTGGAGCCTGCTTCAGATTCTGTGTATCCCTCTCTTTCTGCCTCTCCCTGGCTCTCTTTCTCTTTCTCAAAAATAAATAAACATTATTTAAAAATATTTCTTTTAAAAATAATAAAGTATCTCCCTTCAGTGTACTTTTATTTAGACCTAAAAAAAATTATTTTATTTTAGGGTCACCTCAGTGGCTCAGTCAGTTAAGCGTCTGACTCTTGATTTCGGCTCAGGTCATGATCTCACAGTTCATGGGTTTGAGCCCCACATCGGGCTCTTTACTGACACTGCAGAACCTGCTTGGTATTCTCTCTCTCTCCCTCTCTCTCTTTGTCCCTACCCCACTCATGTCATCTGTCTCTTTCTCTCAAAATAAATAAATTAATTTTTTAAAAAGATTTTATTTTATTTTATTTTTAAAAGTTTATTTATTTTGAGAGAGAGACAGAGAGAGAGAGCGCGTGCACATGCACAGGCAGGGGAGAGGCAAAGACAGAGGGTGAAAGAGAATCCCAAGAAGGCTCCATGCTATCAGCATAGAAGAGCCCAATGTGGGGCTCCATCTCACAAACTATGGGATCATGACCTGAGCTAAAATCAAGATGCTTGACCGACTGAACCACCCAGGTGCTCCCAAAAAGATTTTATTTTTTTTTATTTTTATTTTTTTTTAAACATTTATTTATTTTTGAGACAGAGAGAGACAGAGCATGAACGGGGGAGGGTCAGAGAGAGAGGGAGACACAGAATCCGAAACAGGCTCCAGGCTCTGAGCAGTCAGCACAGAGCCCGACGCGGGGCTCGAACTCACATACCGCGAGATCGTGACCTGAGCCGAAGTCGGACGCCCAACCGACCGAGCCACCCAGGCGCCCCAAAAAGATTTTATTTTTAAATAATCTCTACACCCAATGTGGGGCTCAAACTAACAACCCCAAGATCAAGAGTCACACATTCTTCTGACTGAGCCAGCCACTAATTTAGACCTTGAATTTTAGGTATTTTATTTGGAGTAAATTATGTCTTCCTTTCACAATTAGATCCCTTTCCTGAGGCAAACAATGTTTGCAATACCATTTGAATAAAATCTCTCTATATGAAATCAATGTTCAGCCAGATCTTTAAATTTAGCTACCACTGATTTAATATACTTTTTAATTTCTTGTTTTTTCAATATATGAAGTCTATTGTCAAATTGGTTTCCATACAACACCCAGTGCTCATCCCAAAAGGTGCCCTCCTCAATACCCTACTTTTTAATTTCTTAAGAAAGTGGAAGTCTTTGCAGTTTCTTTCTTCCTTTCTTTCTTTCTTTCTTTCTTTCTTTTTCTTTCTTTCTTTCTTTCTTTCTTTCTTTCTTTCTTTCTTTCTTTCTTTCTCTTTCATAGGCTCTATGCCCAACATGGGGCTTGAACTCATGACCCAGAGATCAAGAGTTGCATGCTCTACAGATTAAGCTAGTCAGATACCCCTGTAGTTTCTTGATTAAGATAAAATTTGGAAGTTTCAAAACATTATAGGCTCAAAGGACTTCCAAGGATACTAAAAGTTTTTATTAGAAAAGAAAAAATTCATCTGAGTTGTTCTTAGCAAAAGTCCTCAGGAGTTTGGTGTGTAGAAGAGCTAGAGCAGCCCTCCTATGTCACTAGAGGAAGCAGACAGAACAGGCTGTTGGGGCATGCTATCCTCTTCCTAGAGGTGTTGGAACCTGGATTAGAACGTGATTTATTCACTTTCTCTGGTTTAAAATGTAAAAGGTATCTTTGACTCATCCATTTCCTTTAGACTAGATAGCCAAGCCAGCTTTCTGATTTTTATCTTCGAAACTTCTCTTCAACCATTGCTCTGCCCTCTCACTGCTGCAAAGCTAATCTTGGTCCCTATTACCTCTGTTCTGCCTTTTGCAACTATCCTAAAATAGCTGCACTGATTCCAATGCTTCTCTCGTAAGTCCTTCCTGGCCCTAGGCAACCTACCCAAGCTGTTTCTCAATCCTCTCTAACAAACACTCTCCACCAGAGAGCCTGGTCTAGTCCACCTCACAAGCATGCTTGCTCAATCCTGTCTCTGCCTGTCCCTTTGTTTATGTTGTTCCCCATATCTTAAATGCCTTTCTGCCTCTTCTCTGGCTATCCAAAATCTCACCCAAAGTTCAAGTTCAGCTTAGATTTCATTTTCCTTCCAGCAGCTCTAAATCGCAATAAATGCTCCTTTTCCAGTCATCCCATAGCACTTAGTTACAAAATCAAAGAGTTAGGAGGAAACTTAGTAATAAAAAAATCAAATATCATTTTACCAAATGAGAAAACAGAGTCAAGGAGATAATGAAGTGACCTATCCAGGGTTATATAGCTATTAAATGACAGAGGGGGGGAAACAACCAAGACCCCCAATCTTAGTTTAGTGCTATGGCGTTTCTCTTCCACTTGTCTTTATATCCAATAGGAATTTGCTTGTATTATTCACATTTGTTTTGTGGAACAAAGTTGTATCTCCCTACAAAGATTGAAAGCCTCTCTTTTTTTAATTTTTAAAAATGTTTATGTATTTATTTATTTATTTTATAAAAATGTTTATTTATTTATATAAATTTTATTTATTTATTTATTTAAAATCTTTATTATTTATTTACTTATTACTTTTTACTTTTTATTTTTAATTATTTTTAATTATTTTTTATTTTTTAATTTTTAAAAATGTTTATTTATTTATTTATTTATTTACTTAGAGATTGGGAAGCAGAGGGGCAGAGAAGGAGAGACAGAATCCCAAGCAGGCTCCATGCCACCAGTGCACTCACGAACTGTGAGATCATGACCTGAACCAAGGTCAAGAGTCAAACACTTAACTGACTGTGCCACTCAGGCACCATGAAAGTCTCTCTTGAGATTAGAAACCATGTCTTTTACTTCTTGATATTCCCACAGCAAATAATGGGCACTCAGAAAAAATCTTTGTAGTACTGAAATTCAAAATTTTAAAGTCTTTCGACAGATCTGTTGTGCACATGATGAGCACATAATAGATACTTCGAAAATACCAGTTGATTGACTAGCTGAGTGAAAGATGAACATATACTCTCATTCCTTCATTCATTCAGTTATGAAGATATTATGTATCAAGCACCATCTAGCTGCTAGTACACAGATTATGACATGCATGAGGGGTATGCAGTGTGTCAGGCAAGATGAATATGTATACATCATGACCATAAAATAAAATAAGAACCTACTAGAGGTGTGCACAGGGGGGGGATAAGTATTGCAGGGGTGTGAGGAGGGAAACACAAAGACTTATCTTTTGAGTTAAGTTTTGGAGGAATAAAATCTAAGTATAGAAAAAGAAGAGGAATTCCTAGAATCAGAGTCAGCAGACACACAGAGGCAGGCAAGTGTGCATTGTCAAGGGACAGTGAAGAAGAGAAGAACTCTTGGAGAAGGTGAGTTTAGACAGGTGGATGGCATCAGCTTGTAAAGAACCTTTCGAGCAGGACTAAAGAGGTTGGACTTTATCCTGAAGGCAATGGGAGTCAGGAAACTTTTTTTTGAAGTTTTATTTATTTAAAAATTTTTTAAATCTTTATTTATTTTTGAGAGAGAGATAGCATGTGAGCAGGGGAGGAGCAGAGAGAGAGGGAGACACAGAATCTGAAGCAGGCTCTAGGCTCTGAGCTGTCAGCACAGAGACTGACTTGGTGCTCAAACTCACGAACCGTGAGATCATGACATGAGCCGAAGTCACACACTTAACTGAGTGAGCCACCCAGGTGTCCCTTATTATTTAAATTTTTAAAAATAAAAAAAAATTATTTAAAATGTATTTAAAAATGTATTTATTTAAAAAATAAAAAAAATTAAAAATAAACATTTTTTCTTTTTTTGAGAGAGAGAGAGAGAGAACATGAGCAGGGGAGGAGCAGAGAAAGAAGGAGACACAGAATCCGAAGCCACCCAGATGCCCCAAAAGATTTTATTTTTAAGTGATCGCTACACCCAACATGGGGCTCCAACTCACAATCCCAAGATCAATCTCATACTCTGCTGAGTGAGCCAGCCAGGTGCCCTTACAGTTATTTTTAAGAAGCATTTACTGTATATCAGGAATACTTCACTCACTCAGTCCTCACCATAAAACTTGAGGGATAGAGAAATTAAGAAATTAGTCCAAGAAGAGAAAAATCGCGAATAGTGGATCTGGGACCATGTATTATTACTTTAAAAAAAAACAGCTTTATTAAGAAAATTTACATATCATCATATATTAATTTTAAATGGAACAAAATACATTTATTTATTTAAAAATCACAGAACACTCCAGTTCCCAGGGGAAAAAAATCACTGTTGACATTTTGATATTCATCCCCCTTCTGTGAATGTGACCTTCTGTCACTGAGATCTCCCCTTCCCAGGCCTCAGAGAAAGGAACAGTATCAGATCCATGCCGTGAAGACAGCGAGAAGGATGGACTCAGAAACACAGAGGGGGCTAGCACAGGAGTAGGGGGAAGGAGGAACAGAAGATGTGACCATAATTTAAGGACAAGAAAAGAGAAGTCAGGGAGGTGATCTCTGAAGCCTCTCTTTTCTCAACAATAGATGAAGGTGTCTGCTGACAATGAGATGGAGAGCCAGACCAGGCTTGGATTAGGGTCATGAGGCGATGTGGGAATAGGTTAGAACAGCTGTTATATTACTAGGAAAGGTTTGCTAACTTGGGACTCAGGAAAGGATCCTAAGCATCCTCAGGACCCAGATGAGACAGAAAATCATAACTGTTTTTGGCAAAGCCAATTAGCACATGTGACATAATTTTTTTTCCTCCAGCAACAATACAACATAATCTCATTAGCTTCTTCCTCTAGGTCCTATTTTAAAATGCTTTTCTATAAGTACAGCGTAGGGAATATAGTCAATGATATTGTAATAACTTTGCATGGTTACAGATGGTAGCCCTAGTTACTGTGGTGAGCATTTTGTAATGTATAAAATGTTAAATCACTATGTTTTACACTTGAAACTAATACAATATTGTATGTGAACTATACTTCAATTAAGAATTTTAAAAATTGCTTTTCTGAAACTTCCTTACCTTCTCTACATGACACTAACATGTGGCACCTTTATTTTGACAGCAGGAAAAGGCCTGTTTAATGAGGGTTGAGGAGGTTGTCTTCTAGTAGGTAATTGTGAAATTGTGTAATCAGTTTCCAAATATCGATTATCGAAAAATAGTTGGAGAAGCCCTTGACCTCAGCATTTATTCCAAAATTTGGAGGTTTCAGTCGTCCATTAGCTCAATATGAACCAACAAGGTGATGAGCTGCAGAAAAGCTAATGCCATGTTGGTTGTTATCATATCGATACGCTTACCAGATCAGGGAAAGCAACACTATTGTACATGCATTGGTGATATCACTTCTGTATTTGTTTATTTGTTTGGTTATGTGCAATTCCAAGAAGAACCTTGGCAAAGAGTTTTTACAGGACTTTAAGAAGTCTTAAATCAAAAAAAAAAAAAAAAAGAAGAAGTCTTTTTTTTTTTTTAATTTTTTTTTCAACGTTTATTTATTTTTTTTGGGACAGAGAGAGACAGAGCATGAACGGGGAGGGGCAGAGAGAGAGGGAGACACAGACTCGGAAACAGGCTCCAGGCTCCGAGCCATCAGCCCAGAGCCCGACGCGGGGCTCGAACTCACAGACCGCGAGATCGTGACCTGGCTGAAGTCGGACGCTTAACCGACTGCGCCACCCAGGCGCCCCTAAAGAAGAAGTCTTAAATCTACATTATGTGAGGAAGGAGTAAGGAAAGTCCTCTGCCCTTCGCCCTTTGTATGTCCCCTCGGGGGAGCCACACCAAAGTCTTGTACACATGTTGATGGTTCCCTCAACTGTATCTCTACCAAGACCTCTCTGCTGGTCTTATGTATCCAGCTGCCTGCTGGCCGTCCACCCTTGAATGCCCACAGTGCCTCAAGGTCACTATGTATAAACCTGCTTGCATCCATATCTCTCAGAAATGACATTCATAATTTCAGGCAGTGATGTCATCATTGGCTCAGCCACTGAAGTCATCTAGGACACCTATTTCTTAAGCCACACACAGCAGTCAGCAAAGCCTACAGATTCTAACTCTGCAGTACTATCCCTGCTTTCCTTGTTCTCCATTTCTTCTGCTACTGCCTTCAGTTAGGATCTCACAGCGTTTTGGCCTGAATCACTGAATTCTGCATTTGTGACTTCAGTCTGTTTTCTACCTATTCTTTTTGACTTCAATCTCTCTTTGCTCCCTTTGCTGCTTCAAGCCATAACTTGCCAATTTTCTAAAAATAAAAACCCACTTATATTATTCTCTTACGATCTTTTAGTAGCTTCTCCAAATATTTTAGCATAAAGCTTTCACTCTGAATGTAGCACTAACGGCCCAGGTTATGTTTCTACCCTCTTAGCACAACCAACCAAAATGCTCCACTCCAGCCACTCTGAGCCACTGTGGCTCTTTGCTTCCCCTCCTCTATCCAGCTGTCACTCTATCCTTCAAGCTCCACCCAAGTAGCTCCTTGTCCAGGAAGAATTCTCTGGAGTCCCACTTCAGTTTGGATATCCTTCTCGTGTGCTCCATACCACATTGTGCCTACACTTAAGACCGTAATACTTGATTTATTTGTTTGCCTTCCTCTCTAGACTTTAACTGCCAAAGTGCACGGACCCTGGTTTATTGAACTTCATAAATCTAAACCTGAAGCCAAATACCACGCATGGCAAGGAAAAGGCCCTCAGTAAGTGATTTTTGTTTTTGTTTTTGTTTGGTTTTACTTTACTACACTGGAGCACTGCTCTAGGTGCTAGGAATACAATAATGAACAACCCAGGTCTGAGCCCTACTCTAAATAACTGAACAAATAAATACTAACTAAATGAACTAAATGACTTATTTGGAGAAAGGAGAAATCTAAGAGTGACAATGACCAGCTTTCTATTAGGTACAAGAGAGACTAATGTATTTTTATCTTGCTCTTAAATTAAAAATCCTTGAGTAAAATCTACAGAGAGGTAGATTTCATTTCTTTGGGTAATTAGAAATGATAAAAACTGGACCGGTCTGGCTGATGATGTAGTGACTCCCCATCCCCGTAAGTGGAAAGTGATCAGGTAAAGGCTGACAGCACTCCTCAGTGGGTGGGTGGTAAGCTAACCCAGAGCACCTTTAAGGCATGTCTGGAGCATGAAACCATGATGCACTTCTAACTTGTGTTCCTTCCACTGCTCCATCTCGCCTTTACATGGTGGCAGTCATAATCTCACCAACACTTTAAGTTCAATGATTTAATGTATTCCATTTTTACTTTCCACTTTATTTTTCTCATAGCCTATCCTTATTATGCATAAGCATATCCAGAAGCTCATTTGTACTCTTTACACCCATACCCAGCTTATCTGCTTCTGTTCTTGGCTCCTCAGTAATGGCGGGGAGGAGTCTTTATTTCAGATGATAATGTGGGAAGACCTGAAAGAACATGGCTGGATTATTTCATATCCCATTTGGGTGGACAGGGTTGCTAGCAGCTGGGAATTATTCTTTTATATCAAACAGAGTCAACTGGATTGGAAAGCCAATGGGGAAGAAAGTAATCTTGTATCCTATAGTATTACGTTTATAGCTCCCATAGTTACCTATAGGGAGCACAAAAAAGAGCAGCTGCTAGCTCAGTACTTCAGTGACTAACCTGCAGACTGAGGCTTACTTAACACCAATGGCCAGGTACCAGGGGCAGCGTCAAGCGAACAGTTGTTGCAAGGTTTCTATTTGTTAGAATCAAAGAACTCTTATGCATGAAGGAAATAGAATGAGAGACGTGGAGATTCTGTGTCCAAGTCCTTGCTCTTCCCCATGAAAAGAGCAAGAGATGCTCAATCTTAGCACAGGCCTTTTTCACTTGCCTCATCACTGGGCTTCAATCCACACTTAGGGGAAATAATAATGTTTTTCACTTATATGATCTTTCACTCTTCCACCACTGCTGGCCATCATTAACCATCCCACCAGTACTCCCCTATTAGCTGTGGATGGTTCTTTCACCTCCATTGTTGGCCTCAGTGAGAATTGCCAACAAGAAATATCATTCTTTGTCATGTGTTATGGGTTTTGAGGTACAGACAGACACTTGTACCCCTGAAAATGGATTGATGACATCAATTTATTTTTCACAGTTCACCATCCAGCCTTTAGTTAAAAGCTTGGTTGGGGCACCTGGGTGGCTCAGGTGGTTAAGTGTCCAATTTTGGCTCAGTTCATGATCTCAAGGTTTGTGAGTTCGAGCCCCACAGCAGGCTCTGCAATGTCAGTGCCTGGAGGAATGAAATTAGAAAACAATGTTAATTTCACAGTTTTATTCATGAAAAGTAGAAACTTTGGGGGGGAGATTGATAAAAGAATGAGGTGGGGCGCCTGGGTGGCGCAGTCGGTTAAGCGTCCAACTTCAGCCAGGTCACGATCTCGCGGTCCGTGAGTTTGAGCCCCACGTCAGGCTCTGGGCTGATGGCTCAGAGCCTGGAGCCTGTTTCCGATTCTGTGTCTCCCTCTCTCTCTGCCCCTCCCCCGTTCATGCTCTGTCTCTCTCTGTCCCAAAAATAAATAAACGTTGAAAAAAAAAAAAAAGAATGAGGTAAGCTTAAACAAGGGAATAATGTGATCTTATATTGTAATAAAATGAATAGTATTTACTGTAGTTATTGAAAGTTACTCTAGACTATTAAAAATGTTTGCTCTTTATTCTAAGTTCAAAAATGAAGATAATCAAAGAAAGTTAATTTCAATGTTATGCTTTTATTTATCTATTTTGAAAGTATATTTATTTAAGTAATTTCTATACCCAACATGGTACTTGAACTCACAACTCCAAGATCAAGAGTCACATACTCTTCTGACTGAGGCAGCCAGGCACCCCTTCGTGTTCTGCTTTTAAAAATATACTCTTATTGGGGCATCTGGCTGGCTCAGTTGGTACAGCATGCAACTCTTGATCTTGAGGTTATAAGTTCAAGCCTCATGATGGATGTAGAGATTACTTAAAAATAAAATTTTTAAAATATACACATATACTCATTTCAAGAAATCAAGAGCTTACATTTTTTTTTAATTTTTAAAGGTGTTTTTTATTTGTTTTTGAGAGAGAGAGAGAGAGAGAGAGAGAGAGAGAGAGAGAGAAAGCAGGGGAGGGGCGAAGAGAGAGGGAAATACAGAATGTGAAACAGGCTCCAGGCTCTGAGTTGACAGCACAGAGCCTGATGTAGGCTTGAACCCATGGACCATCAGATCATGACCCAAGCCTAAGTCAGATGCTTAACTGACTGAGCCACTTAGGAAACCCAAAAACATACATGGTTTTTACAGTGATGGCACCTGGAACACATTTCATCCTTTTACTTTCTATTTTCTTATTAAAGGTGATAGGTACTTGGGGTGCCTGGCATTCTTAGTCGGTAGAGCATGTGACTCTTTTTTTTTTTTTTTTTTTTTTAATTTTTTTTTTCAACGTTTATTTATTTTTGGGACAGAGAGAGACAGAGCATGAACGGGGGAGGGGCAGACAGAGAGGGAGACACAGAATCGGAAGCAGGCTCCAGGCTCTGAGCCATCAGCCCAGAGCCCGACGCGGGGCTCGAACTCACGGACCGCGAGATCGTGACCTGGCTGAAGTCAGACGCTTAACCGACTGCGCCACCCAGGTGCCCCGCATGTGACTCTTGACCTCAGGGTTGTAAGTTCAAGCCCCACATTGAGCCCCACATTGGGTGTAGAGATTACCTAAAAAAAATAAAATCTTAAAAAAAAATGGTGATAGGTACTCAAAAAATGCTGTATGAATTAAATTAATCGGTTAAGCCATACTCTACCAGAGGGAGATTTCATTACTGTTATGGAACACCTCTCAGTTTATTTAATTTTCTGAGCTCAACTTTGCAGACTTAATTGATATTTAACAATCAAATCAATGAAACAATAAAATAGATACTTGGTGCTTAATTAGAGATCCCAGAGAGGACATAGCTCCCACCTTCAAAAAGATTATGTTTGTTCAAATGTAAAATATATTATTTATTTATTTTTATTAAATTTTTTTAAATGCTTATTTATTTTTTTGAGAGAGAGAGACACGTAGAGACAGTATGTGAGTGGGGGAGGGGCAGAGAGAGGGAGACAGAATCTGAAGCAGGCTCCAAGCTGTCAGCACAGAGCCTGACACGGGGCTTAAACTCACAAACAGTGAGATCTTGACCTGAGCCGGAGTCGGATGCTTCAACCGAGCTGCCCAGGCACTCCTAAAATATATATTTTATGGTCCGTCCAACCTTCATCTTAAATATATGGGCGTGGAATATAAATCAACAGAGAAAATATCTCACTTGAGACCTGTCTGGATAAAGTGAAAAGCTCATGTTTTTATGGAAATATATCACTTTTGAATTGAGTAGGTTTAAAATAAAAAAAAAATTTTTTTTAAGTTTATGTATTTTGAGAGAGAGAAAGGGAGAAAGAGAATCCCAAGCAGACTTCATGCTGTCAGTGCAGAGCCTGACGTGGGGCTTGACCTCATAAACTGTGAGATCATGACCTAAGCCAAAATGAAGAGTCAGATTCTTAACGAACAGAGCCACCCAGGCACCCCTAAAATTCTTTATATGTATATGGCAGTTTATTGTTTAAGTAATTATCTCCTTTGCTCCACATATCAATCATGGAGGCAAATGGAGTGAGAGTGTGTGCTATTATTATTTATTATTTGAGAAAATGCAATGTAATACTCAAGGTCACATAGATGCCGGGAATGAAAGTTATAATGAGAAGGCTAGGTCTTTTTGAATCCTAAAAAACATTACTCTTGCCTTTGCACTATGCTTCTTTCTCTACTAAATGTTACTTTAAGTTAAAAAATTTATTCTAATTTAATCAGTTTTGAATTCAGTAGAATTTTATTCAAGATGTTAAGCTCTGAACGAAGATAGCTAATAGGGTTTCTCGCCAATTCAAGATCCATCGTCCTTGTGAAGCCTCCCCAAACACTCAGTCTCACACTAAATATTTTCTTCCCTGAACTCCTCTCTAAAAGAAGCCAAATGAACTAGATTATTTCTTACAACCTTTATGACGTTAACATTATATAATATACTCACATTCTATACAACATGGATAATCTTATCAATTGCATTACAAACTCCTTAAGGCTAGAGACTGAATTTTCTACCTAAATGTATATTTCTATATAGGATGAATCAAATTGGAGAGACAACTCTGGCCCAGCTAAGGAGTTTGAGGCCAGATTGTACACAACCCTGGGCACTTTGTCAACCCAAATAATGTGACCTTTAAACTGAGTAGGGACGGTTTGAGGCCAAAGGAACAACACAAGGAGCTAAAATAATTAAAAAGAAAGTTAAAGAAATTAAGGATTGTAGTCCCTTTGAAAAGAGATTAAGGGAAGAACTCATTAAGATTCGCCAGCTTCTGAATGGCACTGAGAATTGAGATGCTACAAAGCTATTTGACCTAGTGTCAAGAACAAGGGGAGATGCCACAATAAGATAGGCTAGGGATGGACACTCCAGGAATTCAGAGAGGAATTTTGGAACAGAACAGCATAAACATGGGCTAAGCCACCAGGGCAAGAGAGCTGATTCTTAGATATAGTTTCTAGAATAGAACTGAAGAAGAGTTCTTTGGCAGGCAATAAAATCTGATGAAGTCCTGAGCCCTGAATCAAAGAGGGGGGCCCATGGTAGAAAGGACCCTCAGCCCCCTTTCTATTCTCACCCACTGAGTACTGACATTTGTAATATCTCCTTTATGGCTACATGTGGTATTAAAACAGTATTTGTTAGCCCTCAGCTCTGGTCCAAGCTGGTTTAAGCCGGAACAGACAGAAGCAATGCACAGGAGAGCCACAGCCTCCATGCTCAGGGCTGAGCCTCCAAGAGTGCCAGCAGGCTTTCTCAACCAGGGTCAGGAGGGTTTCAAACCTGACACCTCAGTTTCATGGCAATAACAAATTACCAGTCTTAAGGTCAAAAATAAAGAGAGCTGCTCCCGTAGCCCTGGTCCCAGGCAGCCTTGCGGCTGTTATTAAAGTGCTGTAGAAGGACACGGAGGCTTGCAAGCATCACAGTTCACAGTAATGAGAGTCCCCATCCTAAGAAGCTCTGAGGAAAGGTGTGGACAGGTGGAAAGGAGAACCATATTACTCTGAGTGTGTTTGTACTTCAATCTGGGCTTTAGGGAGGGCAATTAACTACAGAAATGCCAAAAGAAATTGCTGGAAATGTGGGGGGCGCTGGGGGGAGACATTTACACAGGGCACAATATGGTTAGTCAAAGAATTTTTTTTTCCTTTAAAAAAAGTTTGTTTATTTATTTTTTGAGATAATTCCTTTTTCTTTTCTTTTTTTTTTTTTAAGTTTTTATTGAAATTCCAATTCATTAACATACAGCGTAATATTATTTTCAGGCATACACTATAGTGATTCAACACTTCCATACAATACCCAGTGCTTATCACAAGTGCTGGTTAGCTAAAGAATTCCTGGGGCGCCTGGGTGGCTCCATAGTTTAAGCATCTGATTCTTGGTTTCGGCTCAGGTCATGATCTCACAGTTCATGGGTTCAAGCCCTGTGTCTGACTCAAGCTTGCTTGGGATGCTCTCTCTCTCTCTCCTTCCCACTCCCTCTGCCCCCTCCCCTGCTCTCTCACTCTCTCTCAAAATAAGTAATAAAATAAACTTTAAAAAAAGTTTAACAAAGTCATTATACATTGTTTACATAAAAGAAAATTAAGTTTATATGAAAGGCTTGAAAGTAATCTTAAAATTAGGTGGTTAACTAGATTTCATAGTAATAGGAAGCATGTTGACACTTTAAAAGTTATAATCTGTGTTTTATCACAGACCTTTATGATTAAAAAAATAGTGAGATAGAGTAACTAATGTTTTCTAAGAACTTATTAGCAATGCACAATACACTTATTTCACAAACATTCATTTATGATCAATTATCTGTAGACTGCTTTAAGGGAGCAGGTGGAGGACAGAAATAAAGGAGCTCTATGGGCTGTTCCCTGTGGAAGAGCTGAGATTTACTTAGTGAAATTAAGTATTCATGAAAGAGGTAGAATGGGAGATGCAGCAGTAGGCCAGGGTGGTTAGGGATGCCTCCCTGGGGTCTATAAGGAGGAGAGGCAGAGTTTGGATAGGTCAAGAACCAATGATTTAGAGGCGCACAGTGAGTACTGATCATTTTGGTTACTGTAGATCTGTAAGACCCAATACAACAGTTGCTAAGCCATGTGTGGCAGGTTGAGCACTGAAATGTGGCTAGTCCTGACTGAGATGTGCATTTAAGTATAAAATACCAGATTTCAAAGAGTTGGTATAAAAAAATGAACATAAAATATTTCATTGATAGTTTTTATATTGATTATGTGTTGAAACTATAATATTTTGGATATACTGGGGTTAAGAAAATATATTATTAAGATTACATTCACCTTCTTGGGTCACACGGATGATTCAGTTGGTTAAGCATCTGACTCTTGATTTCATCCACGATCTCATGGTTCGTGAGTTCAAGCCCCACCTTGGGATCTGTGCTGACAGTGTGGAGCCTACTTGGCATTCTTTCTCTCCCTCTCTCTCTTTGTCCCTCCCCCGCTCATGCTCTCTCTCTGTCTCTCAAAATAAATAAATACACTTAAAAAAATAAATTCACCTTCTTCAAATTAATGCACTGTTTTAAGATAAATATGACTATACTGGGCAAGACAGAGTAGGTCAGAGGCAACATGGAAAGAAAGCTAGTGAGGAAGCTTGCAAAATAGATGGAAAGGACTTGGATTAGGGTGGAAACTGAGGTTATCAAAAGGAAAAGGGATGCAAGAGACATCATGAAGGAAGAACTAATAAGACAGTGATTATTAACTAAGAGAAAAGGGAGAAGAAAGTGTCAGAAAAAAAGTGAACCCAGGAGTCTAGGAATACAGTTGTTCCATTAAAGGAATTAGGAAGTCAGTAAGGGTGTGTGAGGTGGATAGAAAAATTTAAGCTACTTGTTGTTGCTGTTATTCTCCTTCCTTTCAAAGTATTGAATTTAAGGTAATGGGAGGCATGCAATTGGCATGTGAGGAAATGACACTGGAACTCAGGAGAAAAGTGAGACTGAAGATGTGTACTGAGAAAAACATGATGTTTAATGCTGAAAGAATAAGTTTCATGACGAGAAAGCAGAAAGGCAGAGGAAGGAATGAGGGAAAATAAATGAATCCACAATAGGCATTTAAAGAAGTTCTGAATTTCTTTTTTTTAACTTATTTATTTATATTATTATTATTTTAATTTAAGGAAGTTCTGAATTTCTTGTTTTTTATGCCATCGCCTACATCATCATTATGTAATCAAATTAATCATTTAATTGCTGCATGTTAGGGAGAGTTCCCCCCCCCAAAAAAGTCTAATAACCTGGCTGAGGAGAGGACAACCCCCATTATAGTAAAATATTTAAGTAGCACTTCAAAATAAATAGTAAAAGATGACCCAAAGGAGTGTTTGATAAGTGAATTATACAAACTGTAATTTCTTGTATAAGAGTACATGGAGAGACACCCAAGCTGGAGTGTTTCAGGAAAGCTTTAGGGAGGAGGTGAGTTTTCAGTGGGTCATGATCTGAGAGGTTGAGTTGTCTTTCCAAGCAATTGAAAAGGCATGATCAAAAAGGAGGAGGCAAGGATATCCAGGTGGGTGAGTGAACCAGTTTGGCAGGAGAAGTCATTGGATGGATGGGGATGGGGGTGGGGATAGCAGATAAGTCTGAGAAGGCAGGTTGAAGCCAGATTGTGGCAGGTCTTGAATAAGAATCTATCAGAATTGGGACTTTCTCTCATGGTCAAGGGAGACTCATTGAATTTTGAGTAAGTGAATGGTATGATTGAATTTAAATTTTAAGAAAATTAAGTTGGCTTTATTTTTTTAAATTTTCATTTATATTTCCTTTTTTATTTATTTACTTACTTTTTTTTTAAATGTCTAATTTTGAGACAGAGAGCAAGTGGGGGAGGGGCAGAGAGAGGGAGACACAGACTCTGAAGCAGTCTCCGGGCTCTAATTGGGGGGCTCGAACCCACGAACTGGTAGATCATGGTCTAAGGTGAATTAAGACACTTAACCTGGACATTTAACTGACTGAGCCACCCAGGCACCCTTATAGTTCCTTTATTTTTGAGGTCTTGCTCAAATGTGTTCAGCAAGTGTTGGCTCTCCTCCTCACAGTCAGGTTTATCTTCCAATAATAGGTTATTTTGGGCATAAGGCACAGACATTTGTTTTATAAGGTTCTGGTCACCGCCCGTCCCCCCAGTTTGGTTCTAGTTTAAAGGCAAAGCCAGTAGAACTCAGGGACCATTTAGCTCAAGACCTTTTTCTCACAGAGGAAATACAAAGAGATTAAGAGCCTTTTCTAAGAGAGAACCCATGTTTTCTGACCTCTAATCTAATTTACTTTCTACAACTTTTAATTTTTAAAATTCGTCTGGCTTGCAGCACTCTTTGGGAATAGGTCCATTATAGAATGCAGCTCTCTAATGAGAAAGGAAGGTTGTATGTGAGGGTGTGTCAAGAATTTGTGAGGTACTTGGACATCAGTTATACACAGGCAACTAAAGTGACAAAATAATGGTTATACTGCATTCTCACTCCAGTTGGATTCTGGGACTGAAACAAGGAGTATCCAGGTCAAGTTGGTTACCCCCCAAAAAAAGAAAGGGCAATTCAAGTAGAAAAGAGAAGCAGTATAACCCATTAGAGAGAAAACTGGATGACTAACTAGAAATTGGGGTTCTAGTTCTGGTTAGCAGTGGTTATGGGAGAAGCCACACTTTTATTTGTCACATCCCTTCCAGATTCAAATAAATGTTTTTAGCCGATCATTTGGAACTTACAACATATTTCCCAAAGAAGTGGTTATGAAACAGTGGTTAGTTTCCCAGATTATCCTCCAGGAATCTATAAAGATTCCATCAAAACTGAAATTAGTGCATATTTGCAATGAGAAATATAAATGTTTTTTTCGCAACATTAATGAATTAGCAAAACAGATTAGCCAAACTAATTATTGTGGGGTTTTTAAAATGGAAAACATTTAATTAGAAGAGGATATGGAACTGAAGGCTGTGGCAAATGTAAAAGACTATTACTTCTTGGCACTTTCAAGGTAATCTGAGGTTAATGGCACCAGCTCACAAACAGAAAAGATGCAAGAGAGAGAAAGGGAAAGAAAGTATGAGCTGTGTGTGTTTTTAAGGAAGATGGCACAAACAGTGTTTAGAGGATGAATGAATGGGCCAGGCTGGAAAAAGCCAGGAATGAGACACCACTCTGAAACTAAGGGAGAACTGATGGAGGGTCAGTGACCAACAGATAGGTATAGAGGTCTTAATCTAGACTGTAGGAGATTAGGTCAAAAGTGGGTCCAGAAAGTAAATCAGAGGTAGTGAAGTCCCAGGGGAAAGGTGAGACAAACGTTCAAAGCAGGGTCAAAGACTCAGCCTATCAATTCCAACAGAGGCAGAGGCAGAGGCCTTGGCCTCCAAATGTGAAGCTCTAGTTGGAGTCCAAACTCAAGGAACTCAGAGGCCACACTTTCCATCAGATCAGAGACATAAAAGACTGCTTAGCCCCAGGGCCAGAATTGGTTCCAGACTGTTGGTGAAATTTGGGGTGGGCAAAGAGCACAGTGAGGGGAGGAACGAAGCAAAAAGTACAGAGACTGAACCAAAGTTAGAGGACAGAAAGAAACAGGTCAGGATGGAAGGAAGGAAGGGAGGAAGGAAGGAAGGAAGGAAGGAAGGAAGGAAGAAAGGAAGGGGAGGGTGTAAAGTTGGTGTGCGGGTCCCTATGAACACTGAGGGGATCCTCAGAAGAAAAAAAGGCAGCACAGGGAAATAAACGCTAGTAAGAAAAAGGTTCTGAGATAGAATGACGACTCTCTAACCACCACCAGGGGGCACCTCCAGTTCCACGACAGTTTTGTTGATTCACAGGACTGGGCAGTGGTGGGGGGGGGGGAGGGAAGAGGACAATAGACTAACTTCTACTTGAGGGGGGGTTGTAACCAGTACTCAAACATACTAGAGTAACCACATCATCTCACCTTTCTGCTTCCTGGTATTGTTAACGTTCTAGGCACTATTATTACTTGGCCGGCTAGTAGTGAGGCAAGGTAAAAGGTTAAATAATGATAAAAGATACAGGCAAAAATGAGAAGACAGATGGAGAACCAGGAAAAAGAAGTTGGGGAAAGAAGAGTCAGGATATAATGGATTGGAAATGAACATGAAGAAAAGTGGTAACCGTTTAAAAAAAGACAGAAGAAAAAGTGTGGAAAGTCAAACAGGTCTGAGGAAATGAAGAAAGACTGCAGAAGAAAGTCCTGAAAACCTCTAATTCAGGTTATGTGATTAATTCCACAGTGGCTTGTCACCCTTTTCACATTTCATCTATTAATAGGATATCTACAGAGGAGCTGTGCTTTATAAACACACTAAAATGTAGCCTTTGCTTTTGGGGAGCACTTAGCTATATGCTCATTTTTGTCAAAGATGAAAGCATATAGTAGAATTTGGGTGGGAATTTTAAATCATTAGGTAGTCCCAGGTAATAAAAGAACAAACCTATGTAACTTTTGGGCTGTTTCTATGACAAGAGAGGGAGTGGGGGAGCCAGTGTTAGAAGTATTTTGACTCATAAAAGATACAATGAAATATATTTTAAGAATTTGGGGTTTTTTTCTTAATGCTTCCTGATAAAAACACAGCAGGTTATTAAACTGACCAGGAAAAGTGAGGGAGAAGTGTAGGAGAGACTCCAGATAGCCCACACCAAATTCTATTACATCAAGTGCTCATCATTTTTCTCCAGGTTTTACACTGCTCAAGATGGAGGAGAATCTTTGATTTAACCACCGTACACTGTATGACTGTGCCTGTCATTCAAGATATACTTGACTACTTTTGGGGAAGCATCAGGGGTAGTGTTTCCTAACTGAGAGGTGGATACAGAACTCAGCTAAGGCCCTCGCAGACCGAGGAGAATGCCGTACTAAAATACGTAAATTGCAATGACCAATACAAATATATAGGCATTCACTGTAGTTTTTCCACACTTCCGGTCTGTTTGTGAGGTGTTTTTTTTTTTTTCTTCCTTCGGGCTTAGCAGAATTCTAATGTACTATAGAATTTAGTATCTCTGAAGCACATGCCTCAACACCCTCCTCCCTAAGTACATTCCCTTAGCCTTGTTGTGCAGATCTCCAACCCACCAGAGTACACACCTCAGACTATCTCCCATTTCCCAATCCCGCCCCCCACCCCCCACCCCCCGGCCCCCCAGCTTTCTAACTACATTGTGCTCACTCTTCCAGGCAGCTATTCCGCAGCCAGGGCAATTGCTGAGCTCCAAGATTGTCTTCTCTAGGGCGGTCACACGTGTCCATTCCCTGGGGTGGGCGGCCGGGGCGGGGGGGGGGGGGGTTGTGGCTCTCCGCTCACGGTCGCTGATTGGTGCCTCCCCCTACCCCACCCTTCCCGCCGCACTCCTGCCTCCATCATACTTGGTTCCAGCTTAACCAGCCCCACCACCTTCTTTTCTTGGAGAAAAGAGCCACTTCAGAGCTCCTTGAAACACCGTTCTTGGATGGAATAAAAGTGAGAACAGGTGGAAATCACTTTATTTCTCTAGGCCTCATATTTCTGGAGTGCACAACCCACTGGTTCTCTGGTGCTATTACCAGCACCAATAATAACTGAACTCTCACACGTGCGTATTTCTGGATCTAGCCCCTACCGAAAGCACCACCCAGCGGGCCCTTTAAAAGGACGCGACCACTAAGGCCATGTGGGGGGGTGGGAAAGACCCTTATTGTCCTCATTGATCAAAGTCATTAAACTTCTCAGTCCCAAACACCTGGAAAACGGAGTGAGTATCATGGCAGTTCATGAAGTGCACCATGCTCCCTTCAAGTCACACTCCTCTTTTTTCTTGGGGTGCTCAGTTCCCTCTCCCCTCCCCCTCTCTTCCAGTGCAGCTGTCCGGACTGGGGGTGGGGAGTGGGGGCGGGGGTTGTTGTTGTGGTGAGGGCAGCCCCGCCCCCTCCTCGTGGGCGGCCCCTCCCCCAGGCCCTCTGTTCGGCCCCCTCCCCCCGCCCCCCCCCAGCCCCATCTGTTTTCCCCAGCGGTGAGATGATTATATTGTATGGTACTGGGGGCGGCCACAGCCGCAGGATGGGGCGAGCGCGCGGACCCCGTCGGCAGCCTGAGGAGCAGCCACCTCAGTAACTCGGGCCCTCGAGCCGCCGCCCCCCGCCCGGGTCGCCCGCCCTCAGCTCATGCACTCGCCGAGCGGCGGCAGCAGCGGGAGTAGCAGCCGCCGCCGCCGCCACCCCCGCCCGAGGAGCTAAGGCGCTGCGCCGCGGCGGGAGTCCGAGGCGGGCGGGCGAGCGGTGCGCGGGCAGCGTGGGGCCGCCGAGGCGCGCTTGGGGTTCGGGGCCGCAGCCACCGCCGCGCCTGGGAGATGTGCCCGGAGGAGGGCGGCGCGGCCGGGCTGGGCGAGCTCCGCTCCTGGTGGGAAGTCCCGGCCATCGCGCACTTCTGCTCGCTCTTTCGCACCGCGTTCCGCCTGCCTGACTTTGAGATCGAGGTGAGTGGCCGCGAGGAGCGGGCGAGGTGGCGCACCCCGCGTCCCTTTCTCCCCTGCCCCCTCGGGAGTCCCGAAACACCGTGCGGGAGGGAGCGGGGCACGCGGAGACTTTGGCCGGTAGTCCGCAACCGGAGGAAGGGCTCGGAGGTGGGGGCACGAGGCGCGCCAGGGCCGGAGCGCGGCCGGGGGCCGCGCCAGGCTCCCCAGGGGACGCCAAGTGCCGGCGTCCGGGCTCGGGACGTTCGCTCGTGGCCGCCGTGCCCACCCGCGCCTTCCGGGACTTGGCGAAGCGGGCGGCGAGGGGGCGGGGGCGGAGTGCGCTTTTGTGGGAGCGGGACCTGGTCGGCTCTCCCGGGACTTCTCGGGCTGGAGGCTGAGTGTGTGGGGAGAGTGCGTGCGCGCGCTCCCTGCCCGGTGCCATTGAAGCGGCGAGCCAGCTGCTCCGGGCGGGGACGGGGTTGCGGGCTGGATTAACTCCGACCGGGCGGGGAGGCGGCCTGCGGTCGGTTGGGGGAGGGGTCTGTCGTGCCGGGGAGAGGCTCGCCCTCACTTCGGCGGGCGCGTGGAGGGGCAGTCGCACTTTGCAGACTGCCGGAGGCCCGCGACTCTCGGGGGCGCTTTGGGTTAACTTCGGGCAGGCGGAGATGGGGGCCCGGGCTCGGGGGCGCGCTCTCCTCCGGGGAGCCGCCCGGCGCTCAGCCCTTGCCCAGAGCTCCGAGGCTGCGGAGAGAAAGTTTAGGACTCCGTTATTCTTTAACAGCGCCTTTCCTTTCGGAGCATACAGCCCTCTTTATTCGCGGACCTCGGAGCTCTTTGAGTTGATTTCGCCACCATTATCCCTCCAGGCGGGCGTGGAGTAAAGGGATGGCTTTTCTGGCCAGGCCGAAGGTGCTTTCAAACCCGAGGCTTTGTGATAACAGGACTAAAATCAGGGGGTCCTAGTAGCAGGGATGGTGGCGGGAGTGTGAGGAATGGAATGTATTCGATGGCCCCGACGAGCAACTAGCCCTAGCAGCATCCATCCTTCTTTCTTTTATTTTTATTTTTGGAAGGGGGTGTGAATATTTGATTGGTTAGCAGGTTGAATTGCCTGTCCTCCTATGGCAGTATATATGTATTCACTTAATCACCTTTAGCCTTGGACAAAGGTAAATGGAAACTGTTGGTCAGTTTTTCTTTTCAGCTCTGCCAATGAGTTCGCCAATGGAGTAATCAAAATAAGAATTAACTCTTTAGGAAGAGCAAATCGTTGTTGTTGCCTCCCCACCCCCACCTATCCTACTTTCTGCCATTTTCAGATTGATTTTAATTCGTTTAATCTTGAGGATTTTTGCCTTACCTTTATTTTTAGATTCAGTGTTGTTTGCGGAAATATCATTTGCTTCTCATATGAATGAAGTGTTGGGACTTGCTCTTGTTGCAGAGTTAATGAAATTGGAAAATAAAAAGATCAAAAGGGGTACGGTGGGAGAATGAAGCGGAATGTAGGCTGATAAACTAGGACCGCTCACTGGCTTTTGGCGATTCTTAGTTCCCGAAGCTAATTAAAACAATGTGATTAAATCGTAGGCTTCTGTTTTTAGGAAGATGTAATAACTTGGGCATTTTAGATAGCATCATAGCGTTTGTTTTCAAAGTTTGAACGTTATTGTAGCAAGCATGACTTTCACTAAAAATTTTAGTAGGGTAAGTGTTTGAAGAAGAGAAACAAGGCCACAAAAATCAAGGATTTGGGAATGCTTAAAGTCAAGAGATGTTTAACAGTTATTCTGATAATCATGTTTTCTTTTAGTTGGCATAAAATCGTGAGTAGTTTAATTACATCCTGCTGCTCAAAATGGTGGCTGTCGTGGAAGGTGTTGCTTGTGACCGACTGTGCCATCTTGGGTGCTGGCAAACTTGCCCCATAGACCATTTTCTTCCTTACAAGATAATAAAATTGAGGTGATGTTGAATTACAAGTTTAAAGCTTAAGGGCCCAGTCTAAAACTACTGTGGGAAAATTCATCTTTCAGAATCCATATAGTCCCATTTTGTTGATGGAAAAATAGAGGTAACTAATTTTGCCTTAAATTGTTGTGGATATCTAGAGTAGTCTATAAATAACTTGTTTTATATTCTAAGAAATAAACTTAGGGATTCTAAGTATTAGCTGGTATAATTCGTAAAGGAAACGTAAGCTGACCAAAGAGGTCAAATTTGTGTGTTTAATAGAAATGAAAAATCATTGTTATAGGGGAATAATTTGGACTCTTTTAAATGACTGTCTTTTCTTTTGATTGGAGAGGTTCTTGGAAGTGACACTATTGTTTTTAAAGTGCATGCTGTGTGAAATACATGCAACACGAATGAATGTTTGAAATCTATATACACGTTTTTTAGAACTATCCATATCTGTTTTTATTAGATGTTCAGTAGATGGATAACAAATGATAGGGACTTTTAACCTCTGTAGTTCTTGTGTAATTCTCTCATGTAAGGTGTGTTTTGATACAGTTAATGCAAATGGTGATTTAAAGTTTTCAGCAGTTATCAGAAATAAAATCAGCCTTTTTTTTTTTGGCTTCTAACAAATTTGACTCCGTGATGGTGCAGAACTCACTGAAAATATCAATTTTAGTTCAAGTGTAAAGCAAATTTATTATTTTTCTTAGATGATTTTTTAATTTAACAGTTGATTGTCCTGACGGTTTAAGAAACAACCCCTTGGTTAGAGTGTATGATGTAATGGAAGGCCCTTAAAACAAGCAGACAAAAAACCAATTCTGATGCTGAGTCGTACCTGTTAGGCCAACTGAAAAGGCCCTACCATCTTTAATTTACTGTAGCTTTAAAAGGTAAAAATGATGAATAATACCAAGTGGTAGAAATTGTATATCAGCTTTTTTAAGAAATCAGTTTTCAGCTATGGGGAAAGATCTTGTTTTACCCTTGACCACCAAGCTGAACTAGATTTATAGAAACTTTAGGTAGTAGAATTAGAATCCTCAAGGACTTGGCTTCTATTTACCTAGAGTGAAGTAATCTCTTAGATAGGTGAAGGGCTGGGAGGATTCATGATGCAATTCTGCAACCTCCCACTCATAGAACTGGTCCCCAAAACATGGATAGTTTTATTTTTGCTTATAAAAAAGTCCTTTTACTCTGTTAATCAACCTTGAATGGACAGGGATTCTGTAATCATCAGATGGAAAATCTGTGAATGTATGGATAATGTTTCAAGTTCAAAATTTCTGGTGTTAAAAATAATGCAGATATTATATAAAACTTGAAAATTATAGCACACTGTAGGTAAGAGAATTAAAATCACCCATAATTCCTCCACTCAGAGATAAAAGCTGTTAACTGTTAACTTTGTATCCCTCCACTCAGGGATAAATGCTATTAATTGTTAACATATTTAGAAATTCCCAAATATGCTCACAATGTATTTGTGCCTTAGATTAGGTATTTTTATTTTTCAGATGAAGAGATTGAGGTATAGCTGGGCAACAATAGGTTAATGACACTGAATTCTGTAGTTGGTGTTACGGAAGCACACCTACTACTAGGTGCTTAACTTAGAACTGGGAGATTGCCAAAGAAGCTCCTAACTCACCTCCTTTGCATCAGAAGATTATCTGTTAACAGTTCAGAACCACTTCATTTAAATCAAGTATTTTACAATTGTTTAGCATTCCAGTGGGTTAGGTTGGTTAAGTTTTGTCTTGATTTGAGAAATGAAGAATTGTGACTTGACCATTTAATGATAATTTAAAGCTAATTTTTTTCTTCCCTACCAGGTGTTCTTTATGGTGACTATAGGGGTCTTGATCAAAGTAAGGGAAGGGAATATAGAATCATTTTCAACAGTTTGGTCTGGAGTTAATAGTGATGGGTGTGGGGTTGGGGGCAAAAATCCCATCACAAACATTTTGGGAATATTTTCCTCTAGAGAAGAGAGCATGGTGCCTCTAGGTGGCTCTTTGAAAATGGGCATGTAGAATTATCTGAATGGTTTGTATATTAGCAACATGGTAAAAATAATCTGTTTGTCCCATCTACTTTTTCCCTGAGCTGCTTGCTGTTGAGTACAGAATCCTTTGCCTTCTTTGGTTGTATGATAGATAAAGTCCCTCACCTAATGGGCATGATGACCTGGGGTCACTATCTTTAATTCAGATTCCTGAGTTCCAGTCTTCGTGTTTCCTTAATCAAGGGCACCATGGCATGAATTATTTTTATTTTTTTAAATTTCTTATATTTTTAAGTAATCTCTACACCCAACGAGGAGCTTGAACTTGGGACTGTCAAAAAACGAGAGTCGCGTGCTCTACTGAGCCAGGCAGGCTCCCCAAGGCATAAATTATTATTAAGCATAGAAAATAAATAATTAGAATTGCTGAGAGTAACTTATTAGTATAAACCAGTCATATCAGCAGTTCCTTAAGCCTGGGCCCATCGTTGGGCTACAGGAGATTTTGTGTTGGTATACATATGTGTACTTTGCTGGAGGAGAAGGCCTGTCACTTTCATCAAATTCTGAAAGAGGTCCCCAACCATACAAAGGTTGAAAAGCCCTGAACTAGATGAAAGAATAAGTAAACCTTGAATAAGGGAGCCAGAAACCTAGTTTTAGGACATAAGATGCCTTGCACTAGGAGTTAGAAACTTGAATTCTTACTCTAATGGTGCCACTTACTAGCTTTTTGACCTTGGGCAGGTCAGAATAGCTTAATTAATGATAAATGACACTTATATACTACTTGGTACATTTTCTAAATGTTTTTTCACTTATTTATTTTAGTAAGCTCTACACCCAACCTATAGTTTGGACTCACAACCCTGAAATCAGCAGTCACATGCTTTACCAACTGAGTCAGCCAGCTGCCTTCAAATGTTCTCATTTAATCCTTGGCTTGCTTGCTTGCTTGCTTGCTTTTTTTATTAAAAAAAAAACAACTTTTTTTTAATGTTTTCATTTATTTTTGGGAGAGAGACTGAGCACAAGCAGGGGAGGGGCAGAGAGAGAGGGAGACACAGAATCCAAAGCAGGCTCCAGACTCTGAGCTGTCAGCACAGAGCCCGATGCGGGGCTCGAACTTGTGAACCGCGAGATCATGACCTGAGCCGAAGTCAGATGCTTAACCGACTGAGCCACCCAGGCACCCCGGCTTGCTTGCTTTCTTTATAAAATGTTTATAAATATATTTTATAAATTTTTTAAAGTTTTGCTTATTCTGAAAGAGAGTGTGCTCATGAGCAGAGGAGGGGCAGAGAGAGAAGGAGAGAGAGAATCTCAAGCAGGTTGTATGCTGACATCCGGGAGCCCAGTGTGAGACTCGAACTTGTGAACTGTGAGATCATGACCTGAACCAAAATCCAGAGTGGGAGGCTTAATGGACTAAGCCACCCAGGTGCCTCATTCCTTGGCTATCTTTAACCATCACTATGAGATAGGAGTTATCCTTATTTTATTTTATTTTTAAAGTTTATTTATTTTGAGAGAGAGAGGGCATGCATATGAGCTGGAAAGGGGCAGAGAGGGAGAGAGAGAATCGCAAGCAGGCTCCTGTCTGTAAGCACAGAGCCTGATGTAGGGCTCCATCTCAGGAGCCATCAGATCATGACCTGAGGGGAGAGATCAAGAGTCAGACACTTAACCAACTGAGCCACCCAAGTGTCCCGTTACCCACCTTTTATAGATGAGAGGCTGAGTTGCTTGCAGACCGGCTCTCACCTGGATTAGGTTCTTTCATAACAAATTCTGTGCTGTTGCTACATCATTCTTTATATTTCATTATGTAAAATGGAGGGCTATACCTGTAAGTGATGGCTGGGCTTCCATAGTACAAATCTTGAGTTCTTTGATTCTTAATAATGTGGGGTACAGAAGATACTTGTAAAACTTCTGCTCAAGTAAGTACAGAGTCAAGTTCGTGATTTCATTTCTTTCAGCAGGTATTTATTGAGCATCTATGTGCTAGGCACAGTGTATTAGATAATGGAGGTACAGATCTGAACGTAACACAAAAATACCTATCCTCTTTCCATTAGAAGGAGACAGACAGTAAATGAATCGGTATAGTATGTCAGAGGTTAGTTAAGAAACAAAGCAGTATGGAGGTATAGGGAGGCCCAGTTTAACCTTTAAAATAGGTTGGTTAGTATGGCCTCACTCAAGAAGATGACATTTGAGCAGGACTGAAGGAGATAAGTGATTTAAAATGCTTTAAAAATTAGTATTTTGTGACACTGTTCTATTTAACGTAAGATACCAGATGATAAATATTTTCTGAAGATTCAAAAATCTGTTCCTCCTCTGAGGAATAAAGCCCAAAAACAGATGTGAATTACAGAGTGGCAAATCTTTATGCAGTTTGAAATCCTGAAAGAGGAGAATGTTCTGTCAGAGCAGGTCTGTCTCCAAAAGTGAAGGACGCCTGGCTGGCTCATTCAGTAGAGCATGCGACTCTTGGTCTTGGGGTTGTGACTTCCAGCCCCACATTGAGTGTGGAGATTACTTAAAAATTTATCTCTTTCCAGAAGTGAAAGAGATTCCCTTTCTGCTTATTTTGAGGGGGTGGGGGGTGTCTTTTTTTTTGCCAACCATGTGAAGCTTCAAAGGGGTAGTTGGGAGCTTCTGCAGTTGCAGAAAGGGCAATACCCTCTCATCTCTGAAGGACAGCCTGTGTTACCATCTGGCTGGCTTTATGACGGAAGTTCAGTACGGTGTTGCTTAATTTTCTGGAACATAGTTAGGATAGCCGAAAATACACTTTGGCACCATTTGGTACAGCGGACAGTCTGCCCTTTGATCAGGAGAGGCTGGGCTGGAGTCTTGCTGTGTGTTAGGAGTCAGAAAGAAGAGCACTGGCACAGTGCTGAGAAACTGCAAGTGCAGAGGCTGATTTTGGTACAAATTCAAGTGTGGACAGAGCCGAGGGGGACAGAACCACACAGCTTCCAAACTATGTGGTTTTATAGCTAGTTGATGTGATCGAACATAGTCTCGGAAGGGATCAAGCAGAAAGTCAGAAACCTGGATCGTGGGCCTGTCTCTGTCATTAACTTGAGTTAGGATCTCAGGCAGATTTTTGGTTTCAGATGCTCCATACATATAATGGGAATTTTAGACGAGATGATTCTTAGGTTTTTCCTAGGTCTTAAGTTCTGTCATTCTAGGAGTGTTTCTCACATGCATAGCACTATTAATTGATCCAGAAAATCACCGACCTCACTTGTTAGGATCAGGGTTGTGACCTGTGTTAGGATCCATGTTTTACAAATTAATTTTGTACCAGATGAAAGCCGCAAACCTGTACTTCATGTGTTTGTGAATTATATGAACTTCTTTTTCTGTGGAAATCTTGTCTGCAGTCATGTTACTTTGAAAGTAGCTTTTAGGGCTTGATGAGTAGTTAAGATTTTGTATTTTGAGACCAGAAGGAATTCTGGAGGATGAAGATCTTCAGTTATGTTATTTTCCCTTCATTTTTGTTATATTTAACAGCATTCATGCTTTGAACTTTGAATGAGATCCAGTTAGAGCTTTTAGGCATGTGGCTCGCTTTTCATTTGATACTGAAATCTTTCTAGATAACTGTGTCGTCCTCCTCTATGTTCATATTTCAGTAGATATTGTTCCTTGGATGCTTTTATTATACTTCTTTACATTAGCCTCTAACCAATATTAATTTATATTGGAACGCTTTGGAGAAGTCTTTCAGTAATTCTTACAATTGAGCAAAGAATTGTTAGATAGTATTGAGCTCAGGATTCCGTTGGTTTCTTTAATGCTTGAGGTTTCTCAGCTCAGCACTCTTGATATTTTGGGCTAGATAAGTCTTTGTTGTGGAAAGCTGTCATTTGCATTTTAAGCTGTTTAGAGGCATCTCTGGCCTCTACCCTCTAGGTGCCAGTTGCATCCCCAGTCATGACAAAATTGTTCTCCAGACATTGCCAACTATCTCCTGGGGGCCCAAATCACCACATTTGTGATTTACTGCTTTAAGGTATAATGAGGGAAGACTTGTTCAGTGTAGGTCATTGTATAAAAGGTACACTGTGAAGAGGGTAAGTTTTTCTTTCTGATGCTAATTTTTTCCCCTAAACGCAAATCTTCAGTATATTTGTATATAAAAATTGAAGGAAGTTAAAGTTGTTCTCAGATATGCATGTCAGTAGTAATTGCACTTGTCAGAAAACTGGGAAGCAGATGTTTTGTTACTATTATTTTTTCTTTCCTGGAGTCATTTAAGGGAAGAAGTGGTTTGGGGGCAATAGAGAGGGCATTGTGGGGCTAACTGGGTCCTTAAAGAAAGGCCTCCCTTTTGCAAAGCCTGGCTGCCTGGCACTGTTGGGGAAGCTGGGTGTTGAGCTATATAGCCTCAGGCTGGCTTCCACACTGCCATTGCCTGTCAGGGCACAGGCTCTTCTTGACAAATCTCTTGAGTCTTGCGTAGTGGTGGACTGTGGGGAGTGGGGGTAGCCAGTTATGACCAGGTCAAAAGTTCAGTGAAACCTAAGTTGAAGGGGTGTGTGTGCGCATGTTCCTATATGCTTACATGCCTGAGACGGATGTGTATATTGTTATACAAAGTTTATTCTACCAGAATCTTCAACTTAGAACACACCAATCACAGATTCTTTCTTGAGGTCACTCTAAATATTTTTCTTGATTTCGCCCATTGGATTTTCCTTGTAGGCAAGTATGGCAAAATATTTTATGGATCAAGTAGATTTTCATTTTGGTTTGGAGAAAAAAATGTATTGTGATGGTGACTTAGCAGTAAGCTAAGATAGCAGTAAGCTACAGAAAGATACTGTAGAACTTCCAGGGAGATGGTAACATTTATCTGTGGCTTCCAAAGGTGTCTTTTACATAGAGCATCCGTCTCAGACTCCATTTTTGCCATCTTGGGGTATTTGGTCCCCACAGGGATCCAGCACCTTAATTTTTGTTTTTATCTCTTGATTGGGAATGAAGTAAGTCCTGACCATATTATTTTTTCTCTCTTACTCCACATTGTTGTGCTAATCTACTGATGTCCTAGGTTTGTTTTGGGCTGTGGTGGAGTTAGGTAGAATTTCTGGTCCAAATCAGGATATTAAATTCCAGAATCTGTATAAATAAGTTGGTGTGAAGTCGGTCATGCTGCAGCGAAAAGCAGTTTTCTTCTTTAGGAGGGTGAGTGACCCCTCTGAATAATTCTGTTATGTGCACTGTTTTGCACTTAATTACTCATGTACCCTTTAAAATGGAATATTGTTTATGTAAAAGTATATGAAATACAGTTCTTCTAATCGTCAGCTTTTAGCTTTGATTCTACAGCCCAGACTCTTTAGGAGCAGTGCTGTTCTACTTTTTCCCTAGGGTGGGTTTGCTAGAGTAACTGCCTGACTTGGCAATATGTCACTGAGGCATGTGGCCACCTGAATTAAATGTGTGAATGGTTGTCATAGCAGACTGTGTGCATCCTTCAGTGCCCCTCCCCCCACCCATAACCTCTAAAGATAAGTGAAAATAGAGGAAGTGTTAGGGTCACAATTACACTAACCACTTCATGTTTTTAATGTTGAACATTTAAGTCACCTCTAATTAATAATTCCTAAGAATGGAATAAGTTCTTACAATTAAGAGGCTGTTAAGCAGTTTGGTTGGCCGCAAGACTGTTTTTTTCTTCTGACCAGTTCCTCTTAATGAACACCCCTTCCCTGAGTGTTCATTGTTTCAGCAACAATGGCACTAAGGACAGTTGATTTGCTTGACAGAAAATGTGTTAAATTAACAGATCTACTTCTTTAGCAAATCTTTTCTGTCCCTCCTTCCCCATTGTGTCTCTTCTGTCTCCCTGAAAGGTTGTGTTTGCAGATTCTTTTAGGTGTGGGAGACAATTTCTGTAGTCAGTGTCCTGAAGTTCTTTGTTCAGGGTACACTGTTCTATGGGAGAAAGGTGATTTAAAGAAAAATTTCACCTGTTGACATAATTAAGGGATTTAACTTTGGATGTTTTTACACTCTTAGACTGGCATTGATTTGGGTTAATATCCTACACAAATCTACTATTTTTTTTCCACATTGTTTCTCAAAGACTTTTCTCCCCTCATTTTCCATTGTGTGGTTAAAGCAGGCCTCCTTACAGGACATTGGGATTGGGAGTGGAATGTTCTAATTGATATTGGGGATACGTCTGTCCTCATAACACTATATTTTCATCACTTTAAGTGATGGAGCTCGTCTTCATAACTGTACTAATTGCTGTACTTGGATTTCTGTAATCTGCAACTCTTTAATAGTGGAATTAAAAAGAAAAGGAAAATCTCAAATCTCAATCAGTCTTCTGTTTATTGTCATTGTTATTAATATTAAGGTTGCAGAGGTATGTGACAAAGGTTGCTATTTTCCACCTGCCCTAGGAAATTATAGTATGTTAAGAAAAAGCAGGTGAGTGGGTGGCAGTGATCGTGTAAAATTGAGTTATAGAGTATATGACTATGTGCCAAACGAGTTATAGAGTATATGACTGCTGTAGGAGTGCAGGGGCAGGCAGTGATCATGAATGAAATGCTTCCTGGAGAAGGCAGGATTTGGAGGTTCATAGTGAGTAGGTCAGCACAGACCTAGCCAGGTCAGAGTTCTTTTTTTATAGAGGGCTAATGAAAATGAGGTTGAGGAGTGCCTGGGCAGCCCAGTCTGTTAAGCGCCCAACTCTTGATTTCAGCTCAGGTCATAATCTCACAGTTCATGGGATTGAGCCCCATGTTAGGCTTTGCGCTGACAGCACAGATTCTGCTTGGAATTCTCTCCCTCTTTCTCTGCCCCTTTCTGTCTCTCTCTTTATCTCTCTCTCTCTCGAAAGAAACCTAAAAAAAATTTTTTTTTAAATGAGGTTGAGAAATAGTAGGCCAGACATTACAGCAAGCCTTGAATGGTAGGTTCACTGGTGTTAAACATTTTTTATTCAGGCATTGAAGTGTTAGACAAGAATGACGACAACGTTTCAGGCTAAGAATGTCCTGTGTGCTAAATGTTTTAGATTAAATCTGGTATTGGAAGCTGGGATAGAACAGTGGAGGAAGAGAGGCTGGTTTAGTTATTGGGAGTGGAAGGAGCATAAAATGCCAAAGGTAGCAATAATAGGAAAGGACATTCATCACTGGCATTACTGAAGAATAAGTAGGACTATGTGATCAACAATGTTGCGTGCATAAAGAAGGTTGTATCCGTTAAGAATGTTTTTGGCTGCAAGGAAAGAATGCTGTACCAGCAGCAACTTAAACCCTGGCACAGCCTGTAACGTAATCTGGAGGAGCATGGTTTCTGGCAGGTGTGGCAGCTCTGTAAAGAATACAGCATTCCGCCATTGGTGTTCCTCATGGTCACAGGATGGATTCTGCAGCTCCAAGGTCTGCATTGCTGAGTGATGCAGAGAAGTCACAGGAAAATTACCATGGAAAACAGCCATTGAATTGGTGATTTGAAGAGGTCTGAGGTGACTTCAGAGAAGCCTGTTTGAAAGAGGAGGAGAGGCTAAAACTGCATACTTCTGGAATGAGAGAGGAAAAGAGCTCTTTAGGAATGGTGGAAAAGAAAGAACTTTAAGAAATGTTTTTTTCAAAAATAAGATATAGCCATCACAAAATCTCAGTTCTTACATGGTTAACATTTTAATGTACTGAGGGAGTCCATTGTAATTCTTCCCCACTCCTGCCTTTTTTTTTTAGGCCATCCTGTTTCCAAACTCTTGATTTAAAAAAAATTTTTTTTCTTTAACATTTCTTCATTTTTGAGAGAGAGAGAGAGAGAGAGAGAGAGAGACAGACAGAGCATGAGCGGGGGAGGGGCAGAGAGAGAGGGAGACACAGAATCTGACGCAGGCTCCAGGCTCTGAGCTGTCAGCACAGGGCCCGACGTGGGGCTTGAACTCATGAGCTGTGAGATCATGACCTGAGCCGAAGTTAGACGCTTAACCGACTGAGCCACCCAGGTGCCCCAACCAAATTCTTAATTTTTTATACAAGCAATCCTAATCCTCTTTTCTTTCTCCCTCTGATTGTTGGGAGGGGGATGGTAGTTACCCTACCCCAAGATTGTTAGTTGCTTAGTGTTTTGAAGATTTTTTTTTTAAAGTTTGTTTATTTTTGAGAGAGGGAGAGACAGGGTGCTAGCAGGTGAAGGGCAGGGAGAGAGAAGGACAGAGAGACAGAGAATCTGAAGCAGATTCCAGGCTCCAAGCTGTCAGCACAGAGCCTGACTTGGTGCTTGAACCCACGAGTTGTGAGATCATGACCTGAGTCGAAGTCAGATACCAACTGACTGAGCCACCCAGATGTCCCCCCGCCTTGTTGCTTAGTGTTTTAAACTTCCTATTTAGTAAAATGAAAATCTGGATTAAGAAATGTACCCTTTTTATCATTAGAATTTTAGATTTGTTGTTTTTTTTTTTTTTTTAAATTTTTTTTTTCAACGTTTATTTATTTTTGGGACAGAGAGAGACAGAGCATGAACGGGGGAGGGGCAGAGAGAGAGGGAGACACAGAATCGGAAACAGGCTCCAGGCTCTGAACCATCAGCCCAGAGCCTGACGCGGGGCTCGAACTCACGGACCGCGAGATCGTGACGTGGCTGAAGTCGGACGCTCAACCGACTGCGCCACCCAGGCGCCCCTTAGATTTGTTTTTGCTTAACTATTGAATGTTCGGAATACTTCAGATTTTAGTTTCTCTCTGTTAAGTATTTAATGATCTGTAAGACTGCTACTTAATGCAATTCTGTGATCCTTTTGTAATGGGCATTTGTGTACAAATAAGATAGTTGGGTATTAATAATAAGTGTTCTAATACCATGGTTTTCATGCCCAGGGAAGTTACAGTTCAACAGAAGGCTTTTTTTGTTTGTCTTATCTCCCCACTGGCTCTACAAAAATTTTTGGAAGTTATCTGGTAGTTCTTGCAGTGCCTTTCCCTTTTTCCCCTTCTCCTGGGTCAAGTAAATCTATAGCCTGCCTAGTAGTCTTAACATATCTTGCAAGTAAAGATGAACTGGGTCAATCAAATTCCTGTTCTTGAGAGTGTAACCTAGGAAATGTAAGGATTATTGAATTAGTGTGGAAAAGAAGCTAAAAGGTGAGAAGCCACGAAACGAGCCAAAATGTTGCATGTGAGAGAGCAGAAACCAACAGAGACCCAGCATTAGAGCAATTTCTAGGAAGCCTCCAGCTCCAATCCATTGGTTTATATCCTGTAGGAACCCCCAAGCATCTGAGGCATCAAGAGCCTAACACTTTGGGGTCACCTGGTTGATTCAGTCAGTTAAGCGTCCAACTTCAGGTCATGATCTCATGGCTTCTGAGTTCAAGCCCACATTGGGCTCTGTGCTGACAGCTCAGCCTGGAGCTTGCTTTGGATTCTCTCTCTCTTTCTCTCTCTCTCTCTCAAAAATAAATAAAACATTAAAAAGAAAAAAGAGCCTAACACTTTCTTTTCTTTATGTGCATACATTAAATGTTTATAAAGGTAGGATCATACTTTTACATACTTTACAGCATTTTGTTTTATTTAAATTTTTTTTTTTTCAACGTTTATTTATTTTTGGGACAGAGAGAGACAGAGCATGAGCGGGGGAGGCGCAGAGAGAGAGGGAGACACAGAATCGGAAACAGGCTCCAGGCTCTGAGCCATCAGCCCAGAGCCTGATGCGGGGCTCGAACTCACGGACCGCGAGATCGTGACCTGGCTGAAGTCGGACGCTTAACCGACTGCGCCACCCAGGCGCCCCGCATTTTGTTTTATTTAGTTAACAATATTACACGATATAGACTGCCCTTTTATCTCCTACATTATGACTTTTAATAGTTTCACATTATTGGCACTCTTATTTAACCAGTCCTCTATGGGACATTGAGGTTATTTTTAGTTGTTTTCTATCTTAACAGCCATGAACAGAAATCTTTTTTCTCCATGATGAGATTAGTGTTTTTATTTTTCTTAAGTTTATTTATTTTTTTAGCAATCTCTTACACCAAACTTGGGGCTCAAACACATGACCCCAAGTTCAAGAGTCACAAACTCCTCCAACTGAGCCAGCCAGACACCCTGGGATTAGTGTTTTAAATCATTAGACTTTTCTTATAACCTACTGTTTTAAGTCTTTTTTAAAAAATGTTTTATTTATTTGTTTTGAGGGGTGGGGGGGGTCAGAGAGAGAGGGAGAGAGAATCCCAATTTGGTTCCGCACTGTCAGCCCAGAGCCTGACACAGGGCTCAAACTCACGAACCCTGAGATCATGACCTGAGCCTAAATCAAGAGTCAGAAGCTTAAACCAATTGAACCACCCAGGTGCCCACCTTCTGTTTGAAGTCTTAAGTTTTGAGTTTTCTTCAGTCATTTTTAAATCTTCTGTTTCATGATACAAGCTAATATGAATTTGGTGCCCATGGTGGGTGCTCCAGGCACTACATCAAGTGTTTCTTATGCATGAACTTATCTATTCTTTTCCTTTTTTTTTAAATTTATTTATTTATTTTGAAAGAGAGAACAAGCCACGAGCAGGGGAGGGGCAGAGAGAGACAGAATCCCAAGCAGACTCCGTGCTGTCAGCACAGAGCTAGACACAGGACTTCAAGTTCACAAACCGTGAGATCATGACCTGAGCTGAGATCCAGAGTTGGACTCTTAATCATCTGAGCCACCCAGGCGCCCCTATCTATTCTTTTTTAAAATTGTGATATAATTGACATACAGCATTATGTTAATGTTTCAGGTGCACAACATAACGATTTGATATTATATACTGTGATGTGACAACCACAGGAAGTTAAAACTACGTCCATCACCAGACATAATTGCAGACTTTTTTTCTTGTGATGAGAACTTTAAAGACTTACTATCTTAGGGGCACCTTGATGGCTCAGTCAGTACAGCATGTAACTCTTGATCTCATGGTTGTGAGTTCAAGTCCCATATTGGGCGTGGAGCCTATTTAAAAAAAAAAAAAAAGATCTACTCTTTTTTTTTTTTAATTTTTTTTTCAACATTTATTTATTTTTGGGACAGAGAGAGACAGAGCATGAACGGGGGAGGGGCAGAGAGAGAGGGAGACACAGAATCGGAAACAGGCTCCAGGCTCTGAGCCATCAGCCCAGAGCCTGACACGGGGCTCAAACTCACGGACCGCGAGATCGTGACCTGGCTGAAGTCGGACGCTTAACCGACTGCGCCACCCAGGCGCCCCAAAAAAGATCTACTCTTAGCAACCTTCAAATATATAGTATTGTATACTATGGTCACCATGCTATACATAACATTCCCAGGACCTATTTATTTTGTAACTTTTGACTACCATATTGCCACCCCCTACTCTGCCTCTGGCAACCACCAGTCTGTTCTCCCTATCTATGAGTTTGGTGGAATTTTTGTTTTTCTTTTTCTTTTAAAATCTTAAGGTTTTACATACAAATGAGGTCATACACTATTTGTCCTCTATCTGACTTATTTCACTGAGCATAATGCCCTCAGGCTCTATCCATGTTCTTGCAAATGGGAAGATCCTTCTTTTTTTTTTTGTTTTTTTGTTTTTGTTTTGTTTTTATTGCTGAATAATATCCCATTGGTGTGTGTATACCACATTTTCTTTATGGATTCATTGGTGGACCCTTAGATGCTTCCATACCTTGGCTGTTGTGAATAATGCTGCAGTGAACATGGCGTGCAGGTATCTTTTTCAATGTAGTGTTTTCACTTCTTTTGTATACACCTAGAGGTGGAATTATCGGATTGTGGGGTAGTTCCATTTTTAATTTTTTGAGGAACCTCTATACTGTATTACATAATTGGCTGCACCAATTTATATTCTCACCAATAGTGCAAAAGGTTTTCTTTTTTCCACATCCTCACTAAATGCTTGTTATTTTTTGTCTTTTTGATGATAGCCATTCTAACAGGTGTCCAGTAATATCTTACTGTAGTTTTGATTTGCATTTCCCTGATGATTAGTGATGTTGAGCACCTTTTCATGTTCCTGTTGGCCACTTGTGTGTCTTTGGAAATATGTCCACTCACATCTTCTGCCCATTTTTACTTCTTTTTTAAAATTTTATTTATTTATTTATTTTTAAGTTTATTTTGAGAGAGAGAAAGAGAGCGTGTGCACAAGTAGGGGAGGGAAGAGAGAGGAGACCAAGAATCCCAGGTAGGCTCCACTCTGTCAGCACAGAGCCCAACGTGGGGCTTGAACCCATGAACCAAACTGTGAGATCATGACGTGAGCCGAAATCAAGAGTCAGACGCGTAACCAACTGAGCCACCCAGGTGCCCCTTTCTGCCCATTTTTAAATCAGATTGTTCTTTTTTTTTGCTATTGAGTTGTATTTATCTATTTTTAATTCCCCCATGAGGTAAACGTCACCTTTATCTCACCCTGCAGATGAAGAAATGGAGGCGTACAGGCGAAATGATTTGTCCAAGGTCACATAGCCAGCAGGTGGCAGAGCCCAGACACGAACCCAGAAAGTTCTCAGTAGAATGCCAAGACCTTTATTGGTAAAGGAACTGAATGTTAGTGTTTCTAAGAGAGGAAAATTGATATCCAGTGCAGGTTTTTTATATGGGCTTGTTGGAAGGTAGGTAAAAGTAAATTGTCTTTAATATTGTGGCATTGAAAAGAACTTTTAAGCAAAACTGTCAGAGAAAAAAGGACATTAAAAAAGATTTTTATTTTTAAGTAATCCCTAAACCCAACATGGGGCTCGAACTCAAAACCCCGAGATCAAGAGTTGCATGCTCTACCAACTGAACCTGCCAGGCTCCCCAGGAAAAACGACGTTTTATTTTACTATTTTTTTTTTAAGTGTATTATTTATTTTGAGAGAGAGAAAGACAGAATCCCATACAGGCCCAGCGCTATCAGCATACAGCCCAACGTGAGGCTCGATTTCATGAACCATGAGATCATGACCTAAGCCGATGTCAAGAGTCGGATGCTCAACCGACTGAGCCACCCAGGTGCCTCAAAAATGACATTTTAGAAGTGAGAGAAATCCAGTTTTTTCCCTTAATACTTAAATTATGTGCAGAGTGTATCAATATCTTTTAAGAATTATTTACTTTTGTTATTTTCCCATTCTACTGTAACACTGGCTAGTGCTCTTTAAACATTATTTAATTTTTAAATAATGTCAAACTTACAGAAAAGCTGTAAGACTAGTGCAGAATTCCTGAATCCCTTCACCCAGGTTCTACGTTTGCTTTATCATTACCTCCCTCTTCCCATCATTCCTCCTCTATCCATCATCCATTCGTTCATCCACTGTTTATACCTATATAACTTTTCCCCCCTGTACTGAGAGTAAGTTTCAGACATGTTACCTCTTGACATTTTCTCACATGACCATAGTACAGTTACCAAAATCAGGAAATTAATACTAAATAAGATCTATAGATAATACATCGAATATTACCAACCTACTCCATACTAATATACATGTGATTTATATATTACATATTTTTAATGTATTATTTTAGAAATTATTTTTGTGGGTCAGGTTTTTAATCTAGGATCATGCATTGCATTTAGTTATTGGGTCTCTAAAGGCTCCTTTTTTGTTGTTTTTTTTTTTAAGTTTATTTATTTTGAGAGAGACAGAACCAGAACAAGTGGGGGAGTGGCAGAGAGAGGGAGACAGAGAATCCCAAGCAGGCTCCACACTGTCAGTATGGAGCCTGATGTGGGGCTCGAACTCACCGAAACTGTTGAAATTGTGACCTGACCTAAAGCCAAGAGTTAAATGTTTAGCCGAATGAACCACCCAAGTGCCCGTCTTTAGTCTCCTTTAATCTGGAATGATTTTTAAGCTAGTCTTTCATGACCTTGACCTTTTGGGAAGAGTACATTTTATTGATTGCCACTTAATTTGGGTTTGTTGAATATACACTCATGATTAGATTCAGTTCCTGTGTTTTGGCAGGAATGCTAAAGGAGTGGTGTAGTGTCCTTTGTGCATCATATCAGGAGTTACATTGATGCCAGTTGGTCACTTTATCGTTGCTGGTTGTTATTAATTTTGGTCACTTGGTTTAAGATGGTATCTGCTAGGTCTCACCAATGTGAAGTTACTGTTTTTCCCTTATAATTAATACATACCTGGTGGGGGAATACTATACAAACATCCTATTTCTCATCGAAATTTTACCCATTAGTAATTTTAATCTGTGTGTGATTCTTTGCCTTATTCATTACATCATAGTTGCCAAATAGGTGATTTCAAGTTCCATCATAACTTTTTTCTTTTTTTGAAGTAGGCTGTACACCCAATGTGGGGCTGGAACCCAAGACTCTGAGTTCAGGAGTCGTATGTTGTACTTACTGAGCCTGCCATGTGCCCCTCCATCATTCCTTTTATATTAAGTCAGCATTCACAATTTTCATTCATCAATTCTAAGTATTTGATTCGAAACTGTTTTTAGTGTCTTATAAGAATATAATTTTATAAAAATTTTTTTGTTTTCTTGGAAATTTTCTAAAGTGAATGTACATTGATATAACAATATTAAGAGTGAAGTCATTTTTCAAAGATTCAGATTTCAGTTTTTCTTTTTACTTTGAAAAAATTCAACCTCTAGTGAAGTTCAGAGACCTAAGTATAAGTGAACCCTTGTAAGTACTTGACTTTAGATTCACCAATTGTTAACATTTCACCATATCAGCTTTTTGTTTTCTTTTGCGCTGAACCATTAGAAAGTAAGTTGGCATTGTGATGATACTTTACCTAGAAAATATTTTGGTATGTACTTCTGAAGAGTAGGGACCTTCCTCTAAATGACCGCAATAGTGTGTTCACATTTTAGAAAATTCTTTTTTTAAGTTTATTTATTTCTTTTGAGGGAGAGAGTGGGGGAGGGGCAGAGAGACCATCCCAAGCCAACCCTGCACTGCCAGCACAGGCCCAACGTGGGGCCCAAACTAACTGCAAGACCATGACCTGAGCCAAAACCAAGAGTCGGATGCCCAACTGACTGAGCCACCTAGGCGCCCCCAAGAAAATTAATCTATAATAATATATTCAGATATCCTCAGTTGTCCCCACAGTGACTTTTACAGATGTTGTTCCCATCTCTATACTGGTTCTAACATTGTGTTTGGCTGTTAAGGGAATAGTTTTTAAGGGAAAGTTTGGTAAAATGATTTAAATTTCAAGCTGAAAGTTAATTAGGTGAAATAATAAGGAAAAAAGAGACAGTTTATTGGAATAACACTGGCTCCAGTCCAGGCTGTACTCAAGGTCTGGACAGCTAGCTACTTAACTTGTCTGAGCCTCAGTTTCATCATTGGCAAGTTCCTCACTTAGTCCTTAGGGTTATTAGGAAATTTGAATGAGCTAAAGCATATGAGGGATTTCATAAGTGGATTTCAACAACTGGTTATTATTACTAATTTTTTCTTAATATGGATTTTGAATTATGATAATGATACTATAACTGTGAATCATTTGGGAGAAAGGCATTTTATAATAAAGATGTTTTTTGAATTCCCATATTTTGAAATCAAATTATAATGCAGTAAAACTGTTAAAACAAATCAGTGCGGTGTATTGTGCTTATGTGGATTAACGTGATCACAGTACAATTGAATAGTTTTATTGAGATAGAATTCAATACCATATAATTCACACATTCGAATTGTGAAATTTAGTGATTTTTACAGATAGGTGCAACTATCACCACAATCAATTTTAAAACATTTTCTTTGCCTATAAAAGATCCCTCTTTTGCTATTACTACTTCATTCCTTTTTATGGCTGAATAATGATATTCCATTGTATGGACGTACTATATTTTATTTACCTGTTGATGGGTATTTAGGTTATTTCTACCTTTTGGCAGTTATGAAAATACTGCTATGAACAGTGGTATAAAGTTTTTGTGTGGTCATATGTCTTCATTTTTCTTGGGTATATACCCAGGAGTGGGATTGCTGGGTCATACAGTAACTGTATTTGAGCATTTGAGAAACTGCCTGTTTACCAAAGAGGCTGCATCCATTGTCTTTCCCACCAGCAGTATATGAAGGTTCTGATTTTTCCACATCCTTGCCAACACTTGTTATCTTGTTATCTGACTGTAGTCTAGCCATCTAGTTGGTGTGAAGTAGTATCTCAGTGTGGTCTTGATTTGCATTTCCCTGATGAACTAATGCTGTTGTCACCTTTTTTTTGCTTATTGGCCATTTTTGTATATCTTGGAGAAATAGCAAATCACATTCTTTACTCATTTTAAAATTGGGTTGCCTTTTTAATTATTGAGTCAGGAGTCCTTCCTTCCTTCCTTCCTTCCTTCCTTCCTTCCTTCCTTCCTTCCTTCCTTCCTTCCTTCCCTCCCTCCCTCCCTCCCTCCTTCCAAATCTACTCCCAGTGTGGGGCTTGAACTCATAATCCTGAAATCATGAGTTGCATACTCTACTGGCCGAGCCAGCCAGGCACCCTGAATTATAAGAGTTCTTTATATATCTTAGATATAAGTTCTTTATCAGTTATATGAGATGAAAATATTTTCTCCCATTCTGTAGGGCTGCCTTTTCATCACTTTTTTGACGATGTCCTTTGAAAAACAATTTTGAAATTTATTTTTTCTTCTATTGCTCATGCTATTGGTGTCATAGCTAAGAATCTTTTGCCAAATCCAAGGTCATGAAGATTTACTCTTGTGCTTTCTTCTACAAGTTTTATAGTATTTGGGTCTTTGATCCATTTTGTATTATTTTATATACGATGTGAGGTTAAGGGTCCAACTTCATTCTTTTTCATGTAGCTGTCCAGTTGTCCCAGCACAATTTGTTGAAAAGACTATTGTTTTTTTTCTTTCTGTATTGAATTGCCTTGACACCCTTGGTGAAAATAAGTTGACCATGCATATGTGGGTTTATTTCTAAACTTTTAATTCTTTGTCAATGAACTGTGTGTCCTTGTGTCCATATTCCATTGTGTTGATTAATGATGCTTTGTAGTGGGTTTGGAAATCTGGAGCTGTGAGCCCTCTTCTTTTGTTCTCTTTCAGGTTTGTTTTGGCTATGCTGGGTCCCTTGAGGGTCAGGTTGTCAATTTCTACTAAGAGGTCAGCTAGGATAGTTGTATCAGGTTCTGATAGGGATTGCTTTACCTCTGTAGATCAGTTTTAACAATGTTGAGTCTTCTAACCCATGAACATGGGATGTTTTCCCTTTTATTTAGATCTTTTATTTGACAAATGATTTGTAATTTTTTTAAAGTTTATTTATTTTGATGGGGGGAGGGGTAGAAAGAGAGAGGGAGAGAGAATCCTAAGCCGGTTCCATGCTGTCAGCACAGAGCACAAAGTGGGGCTCAGTCCCACAAACTGTGAGACCATGACCTGAGCTGAAGCCAAGAATGGAACGTTCAACTGATAGAGTGACCCAGGCGCCCCTGTAATTTTCCAAATACAAGTTTGGTGCTTCTTTTGTTAAATCTGTTCAGAAATATTTTGGGGTTTTTTGATGCTGTTGTGAATGAAATTGTTTTTTTTTTTTTTAATTTTTTTTTTTTAACATTTATTTATTTTTGAGACAGAGAGAGACAGAGCATGAACGGGGGAGGGTCAGAGAGAGGGAGACACAGAATCTGAAACAGGCTCCAGGCTCTGAGCTGTCAGCACAGAGCCTGACGCAGGGCTCGAACCCACGGACCGTGAGATCATGACCCGAGCTGAAGTCGGCTGCTTAACTGACTGAGCCACCCAGGCGCCCCGAAATTGTTTTATATTCAGATTGGTCATTGACAAATTTTTAAAATCAATTTTATTGAACTATAATTTAAATACAATCAAGGACATCCTTTTTTAAGTATGTAGTTTGAGTTTTGGTAAATGCATCCAACTTGTAATTACCACCATTTAAATCAAGACGTAGAACATTTTTTTTCATTTCCAAATATACGTATATTTGTTTTATCCCTTGGCAGTTGACCCTGACTTCCACTCTGGTGGATTACTGATCTGCTTTCTCTCACTATAGATTAGCTTACTTTTTCTAGAATTTCCTGTAAATATAGAGTGTGTTTTTTATATCTGGCTTCCTTTAACATAATGATTTTTTTTTTTTTTTTAAATTTTTTTTTTTTTTTTCAACGTTTTATTTATTTTTGGGACAGAGAGAGACAGAGCATGAACGGGGGAGGGTCAGAGAGAGAGGGAGACACAGAATCTGAAACAGGCTCCAGGCTCCGAGCCATCAGCCCAGAGCCCGACGCGGGGCTCGAACTCACGGACCGCGAGATCGTGACCTGGCTGAAGTCGGACGCTTAACCGACTGCGCCACCCAGGCGCCCCGAAATTGTTTTATATTCAGATTGGTCATTGACAAATTTTTAAAATCAATTTTATTGAACTATAATTTAAATACAATCAAGGACATCCTTTTTTAAGTATGTAGTTTGAGTTTTGGTAAATGCATCCAACTTGTAATTACCACCATTTAAATCAAGACGTAGAACATTTTTTTTCATTTCCAAATATACGTATATTTGTTTTATCCCTTGGCAGTTGACCCTGACTTCCACTCTGGTGGATTACTGATCTGCTTTCTCTCACTATAGATTAGCTTACTTTTTCTAGAATTTCCTGTAAATATAGAGTGTGTTTTTTATATCTGGCTTCCTTTAACATAATGATTTTAAGATGCAGCCCCATTGTGTGTATCAGTGGTTAATCTTTTCTTTTTGAGAGACAGTGGGCACAAATGAGGGAGGGGCATAGAGGGAGAGAGAGAAGCAGGGCTCCTTCTCATCAGACACAGGGCTCATTCTCACCAGAGAGGCTCAAACTGAGACAAAGTCCAATGCTTAACTGACAGAGCCACCCAGGTGCCCTTCGGTGGTTAGTTTTTTTAATTGTAAAGTAGTACAAGTAAAACCTTGGGTTGTGAGTAACTTGTTCTGCAAGATGAGCAAACATTTATAAAAAAATTTTTAAATGTTTATTTATTTTTGAGAGACAGAACAGAGCACGAGCAGGGGAGGGGCAGAGAGAGACACAGAATCCGAAGCACACTCCAGGCTCTGAGCTGTCAACACAGAGCCTGATGTGGGACTCAAAACTTACAAACCATGAGATCATGACCTGAGCTGAAGTCCATCCGATGCTTAACCAACTGACCCACCCAGACACCGCAAAGAGCAAACATTTCTAATACAAATTTCATTATGTGGCTGTACCTCAGTTTATCCATTTTCTTACTGATGGACATATGGGTTATTTCCAGGTTTTGGCAGTTGTAAATAAAAGTGCTGAGTATATTCACATACAGGTAAGTCTTTGTGTGCACTTGTTTTTAATTGTCTTGAGTAAATATCTAGTAGAATTGCTAGATCATATGTAAGTGTATGTTTAACTCTGTAAAACACCAAATTATTTTCCAAACAAACTGCTTTTTTTATTATTTTGATTGATGTATAGTTTAGGTATATTAAAATCTTCCCCCTTCAGCTGTTAGTGAACATTTCTGTGACTTTTCATAGTTGTATAACCACTACCACAATCAAGGTGTAGAATAGCTACATCACCCAAGAAATTTACCGTGTGCTCCTTTCCTCTAGTCCGTGGCAATCACTTGGTTTTTTCCCTTGTAATTTTGGCTATTGTCATAGAAGTGGCATCCTACAGTATGTAGCCCGTTGAGTGTGGTGTCTTTTATGTGGCATAATGCATTTAAGATTCATCCATGTTGTTGTATGTTGTCAGCATTTCATTCCTTTTAATTGCCAAATAATTCCACTTTGGGGAGACAAGTTGGTTTTAGTGGAAGAATGTTTGAGTTGTTCCTAGTTTTGTTGATCATGAATAAAGTTCCTTAAGCATTTGCATACAGATGTTTGTGTGAATACCTAGGAATAGAATTGTTGAGTCATATGGTAGGTAAGTGTATGTTTACCTTTGGAAAACACTTTGGTAGTTTGTGGTATTCCCACCAGCACTGTGTTTTGGTTCCTCTGCATCCAGTGTTACTGTCAGTGTTACTGTTTTTTAATCTATCCTAATTTGTGTGATGATATTGTGGTTTGATTTTTATGTTTACCTAACGACTAATTATACTGAATATCTTTTCATATGTTTATTTGCCATCCATACACTTGGTGAAGTATCTCTTAAAATCTTAACGCCCATTTAAAAAGTTGAGTTGTTGGGGAGCCCGGGTGGCTCAGTCTGTTAAGTGTCCAGCTTCTATGCTAACAGCTCAGAGCCTAGAGCCTGCTTCAGATTCTGTCTCCATCTCTCTCTGCCCCTCCCCTGCTCTAGATTCTTTCTCCCTCTCTCTCTGCCACTCCCCCACTCATGCTCGCAGTCTGTCTCTTTCTTTCTAAAATATAAACATTAAAAAAATTTAAAAAGGAGCACCTGGTTGGCTCAGTTGGTTAAGCATCTGACTTCAGCTTAGGTTATGATCTCGTGGTTCATGAGTTTGAGTCCCACATTAGGCTGATCAGGCTCTGCCGCTGATAGCATGCAGCCTGCTTGGGATTCTGTCGTCTTCTTCCCCTTCCCCGCTCCTGCTCTCTCTTTCTCAAAATAAAAAAAACAAAACCAGTGTCTCTTTTAAATTTTTTTTTTTTTCCAACGTTTATTTATTTTTGGGACAGAGAGAGACAGAGCATGAACGGGGGAGGGGCAGAGAGAGAGGGAGACACAGAATCGGAAACAGGCTCCAGGCTCTGAGCCGTCAGCCCAGAGCCTGACGCGGGGCTTCAACTCACGGACCGCGAGATCGTGACCTGGTTGAAGTCGGACGCCCAACCGACTGCGCCACCCAGGCGCCCCACCAGTGTCTCTTTAAGAGCAGAAATTTTTAAGTTTGAGAAGCTCATTTTGTCCAGTTTTTCTCTTCTGGATTATATTTTTGGCATTGTTTTTAAGAAATCTCTGCCTAATTTAAGATTGCAACAATTTCTTCCATGTTTTCTTCTAGAAATTTGAGGGTTGCTTTTCAAGTGTTTTTGTTGATAGTGTATAAAAAGTATTTTTATTGTTCCTCATTTAATTTCTAAGAAATGGGCGGTATTTCTATATTTGGATGGAACAGTTTTGTCTAGGACAGCCTACTGGGCTCTTAGAGACAAAGTTCTCATTTCTTTTTCCAGCTTAATTCTGGAGCATAGAGAATCATTCCACATTGAAAAAGACCAATCTTCCTTTTAGGTTGATCAAAGGGGATTTTCCTCCAAAGTTGGTTGCAGTGGTACTGTAGAAGCATCAATATTAACAGTGTGTTAGTTTTGCAAACTGGAATTTGATGGTGAAAATAAAGAATAGATTATCAAAATAGTTGGTACAGGATAATTTAAAAAACCAACACAATTAGTTTTTTGTTTATCTTTGATTCCTCTAGTACTTAATGGCTTATACTCTGTAGATTAATGGGATAAAAAGTTATGAATGAACACTCAAATGTAAATTAGTATAAGTAAAAACTGGAAAAATGTGAATAAAATTTGTAGATGATATCAATGTCAGTGTCTTGGTTGTAATGTTATAGTTTTGTAAAATGTTACCTTTGGGGGAACTGAGCAAAGTATACAAATATCTCTCTCTGGTATTTCTTAGACCTGCATATGAATCTACAATTAGTGAAAAATTCAATTAAGACAGTAAATCTGGGTGGGTCAGTCGGTTAAGCTTCCGACTTCAGCTTAGGTCATGATCTCGGTTTGTGAGTTTGAGTCCTGCATTGTGCTATGCTGTCAGCAGATCCTGTCTGTCTGTCTCTCTCTCTCTCTCTCTCTCTCTGTCCCTCCCCCACTCGAGTTCTGTCTCTCTCTCTCTCTCTCTCTCTCAAACATAAATAAACGTTAGAAAAATCTGTTAATTGGAGAAGAGGAACTAATCTGTTACCTTGATACTTTATAGATCATTTGATTATATGAATTATTTACTTAGTTTTTATTTTATTTTCCTTAAAGATTTCAAACCTACAGAAAATCTGAAAGTGTGGTGCAACGAACACCCACATACTCTCCATTTAGATTCAGTAGTTATCGGGGCGCCTGGGTGGCGCAGTCGGTTAAGCCTCCGACTTCAGCCAGATCACGATCTCGCGGTCCGGGAGTTCGAGCCCCGCATCGGGCTCTGGGCTGATGGCTCAGAGCCTGGAGCCTGTTTCCGATTCTGTGTCTCCTTCTCTCTCTGCCCCTCCCCCGTTCATGCTCTGTCTCTCTCTGTCCCAAAAATAAATAAACGTTGAAAAAAAAAATTTAGATTCAGTAGTTATCATTTTACTACATTTGTAGTAAATTTGTGTATGTGTGTGCATGTGTATATAAACATTTGTATATTAAACACATTTTCTTCATGCATGCATCATGACATTTCACTCTTAAAAACTTTAGTGTACATTGCCTAAGCGATAAAAAAAATAACATTCTCCCATACAACCACAATACCATTAATGCTTCTAAAGAAAATTAAAAAGTTTCATAATATATTGGGCGCCTGGGTGGCTCAGTCCATTGAGTGTCTGGCTTCTGGCTCAGGTCATGATCAGAGCCTGGAGCCTGCTTCAGATTCTGTGTCTCCTCTCTGCCCCTCTGCTGCTCATGCTCTGTCTCTCTCATAAGTAAACGCTAAAAAAAATTTTTTTTAAAAACTTTCATAATGTAATGAGTTTTTATAGTATTACCTAAAAATATTTCATGATATTATTTAATCTAACATTCAGATCCCCCAACCCTGCCTTACAAAAATACCATCATTGTATTTGTTGGTTTTTTGTCAAGGATCTGATCAGGGTGTCATGTTTTGCAGTTTGATACTACTAAATTTCTTTTTATCGAGAGTAGTCCCTTTCACTGTTTGCTTTTTATAACCCTTTGAAGAGTCTGGGCCAGTTATCTTATAGAATATTCTACACTTAGGATTTTTCTGATTCCTTAGATTACATAGGTTCAAGTTAAACATTTTTGGTAAACTACTTTGTGGGTGGTGGTTGTTACTTATTGTTTCACATAGGAACCTCCATAATTTCAAGTTGCTTACTGTTAGTGATGCTTATTTTCATCACTTGGGTAAGGACATTTATCTTTTTGAGTGAGTGGTATTGAGTGAGGTTTCTTTTCTTTTCAATAAGGTTATCCCTGAGAGGATAGTTCTGTACACTAACCAGTGCCAGAAAGTGAGGTGAAAAGACATGGTTACTGCCTGTAAAATTTAAGAGATCAATGTTCAAACAGTAGTAGTAGGACAATAAGATGTTTGTTCTAAAGGAAGCGTGCAAACTACAGTGGAAGAAATGGTGAGGCCTGTCAAGGTTTCACGGCTTGAACAGAGCCTAGAGGGCTAAGTATGAATCCACAGTTGGACAGGTGGAAAGAAAGGGTCACTTGGCAGAGGTAACAATGTCTGTGGAAACATGGAAGAGAGCAAGTGTACCGGAAAGACAGACTAGGGAATATCAGGTTTTGGAGGAGCATATTTGCAAGGTTGATGGGAGTGGGAAGAAGAGAAGAGAAATATGTCAGTAGTGAGGTGGTGGTAAGATATGAAGACTACTTGATTAATTTAGATTTTATTCTGATGATTGGGGTTTTCAGACTTCTTTTAAAGCTGTGAATTATTTTGTTAAAGTTATGAATCAAGTTTCCTTTGCTGAAAGGAATCAATATATGAAATAGATAAAAGTGAAGCACTGTTTGAACAGTGCTGTAGATGATGAGCTGTAAAAGTGAGCAGGGGAGAGTGACGTGACTGAGTATTTAGAATGGGTCTGGTGTGTAATCTGTGTGCAATAAATATTTGTTGATTGAATAGATAAATAATCTTTGGAGAGTAGACAGTTCACTGTTAGTAGAGCAGTCTGGAAACAGAAAGGCAAGTAGGAAGGCTGTTATAATACCCTAGGTGAGAAATGACAGGACCTGAACTAGAGAAAGGATGACAGAGATTGAGGAGAGGCCAGATGTGAGAATAGGAGATAGAATTAACTGGACATGGTTGGACAGTAGCTTGTAAGAGAGGAATAGTCTAGCTCAGTTGTACCATCCACAGGGCCAAATCATCCCCAAGGAGTGGTCTGAGAATTTATGGAGCCAGTTTTGGTCACAGAGATTGGAAGACAGTACTGGCATTTAGTGGGCAGGGCAGGCATACTGGATGTTATACAATGCACAAGACATTCCCAACAGTGAAGAAATCACCCCATCCTACGAAGTGTCTCTTAGATGGGGAAAAATTTACATTTGAATCTAAATCCAAATTTCTATTTTACATATAAACACAAAGTAGTTTTTCACTGTTTTAACATATATTAAAAGATTTAGGAGTGTGACTCTTGCGTGAACCAAGAGAGTTTAGTGTTTTGTTTGGAATATTGCTAAGAGTTTTTTGCCATTTTGGAAAATTCTGTATCTATATCATCTTGTTTATCACTGGCTATATTTGGTTTACTTATACTAGAAAACTCAGTCTGCATTTGTACTTTTAGGTTCTGTGTTTAAGAATAGACATTTGGGGGGCGCCTGGGTGGCGCAGTCGGTTAAGCGTCCGACTTCAGCCAGGTCACGATCTCGCGGTCCGGGAGTTCGAGCCCCACATCGGGCTCTGGGCTGATGGCTCAGAGCCTGGAGCCTGTTTCCGATTCTGTGTCTCCCTCTCTCTCTGCCCCTCCCCCGTTCATGCTCTGTCTCTCTCTGTCCCAAAAATAAATAAACGTTGAAAAAAAAAAATTAAAAAAAAAAAAAAGGAATAGACATTTGGGGGGCACCTGGGTGGCTTAGTTGGTTAAGCACCTGACTTTGGCTCAGGTTATGATCTCACGGTTCGTGGGTATGAGCCCTTCATCGAACTCTCTCCTGTCAGCCTGGAGCCCCCTTCAGATCCTCTGTCCCTTTCTCTATTTGCCCCTCGCCTCCTCTCTTGTGTGCTCATGCATGCAATTTCTCTCTCTCTCTCTCTCTCTCAAAAATAAACATTGAGAAAAAAAAAAAAAGAACATTTGGGGCACTTGGCTAGTTCAGTTGATAGAGCATGTGACTCCTCATCTTGGGATCATGAGTTCAAGCTCCCACATTGAGTGTAGAGCTTACCTAAAAAAAAAAACCAACCTGTTAGGTCATACTCAAGAGTATTCATTTTATTATATATTTTATTTTATGTCTCCTTTGATTACAGTTGTGGTAATATACTGATTGTTTATATATATGGATGTAGGAGGGTTTTATTACCTATGAATTTCACATCAGGATAATAAAAGGGGGGTGTTACAGAATTTGCATTACAAAGAAGGGAGCATTGGGTCTGACACAATTGAAGAATCACTGGTCTGGTGAGTCCCAGGTTTCTGGCTTGGTGACTGCCTAGATGTTGTTACTCTTCATCGAGATGGGGAAAATGGAAAGAGGTTTGAGGCTGGGGTGAAGGTAGTAAGATTGGGAATGTTAGTTTGAAGTCTGTGTGGGACATTAAAGTATTATGAATGGGGATTTGGAGTTCAGGAGAGAGTTCTTGGCTGGGGAAAAAGTAACAGTTAACATTTATTGAGAATGGTTAATATTTATTTATTTATTTATTTATTAAATTTTTAGTGTTTATTTTTGAGAGAGAAAGACAGAGCATGAGCAGGGGAGGGGAGAGAGAGAGGGAGACACAGAATCTGAAGCAGGCTCCAGGCTCTGAGCTGTCAGCACAGGGCCCGACGTGAGGCTTGAACTCATGAACTGTGAGATCATGACCTGAGTCAGATGCTTAACTGACTGAGCCACCCAGGCTCCCCAAGAATGATTAACATTTATTGAAAGTTATGGGGTTAAGAATACAGAATGTGAGACCTGATTGAGTTTGTTTCCCATTGCCAAACTCAGTACCTGTCAATTTTACAAATAACTGCTCTTACACCCGGTTTCCTCATCTTTAAAAATGGGGATGAGAGTACCTATCCATTGAGTTAATGTGAGAAATAAATGCCGTAAAACATGTAAAATACTCCTGTAGTGCCAACTTAAAAGCTGTACTCAAATTAGCCATTATTTACCAAACATTGAGTAAGTGCCAAGAATTACGGGTTAATATGTGAATTATCTCATTTGGTCCTTACTGAGCAATATTTTAATGAAAAAACTGGAGCTTAGGGAGATTTAATACAGTTTTGAGAGTCATAAATAACAGTCGTAAATAATAAGCTTAGATTGGATAGGATTGAATCAAATGCTATCAGACGGTTGTACTCCATCTCCATCTCTGTTCTAAGACCAGCAGCTTCAGCATCATCTGGGAACTTGTTAGAAATGCAGGACCTCAGACTTCACGCTAGATGTGCTGAATCAAACTCTACATTTAAATGAAGTTTCCAGTTCAGAAAATGTGGAGGCCTCATTAAATGGTGTAGTTAAAAGGCCCAGGATGTAGAACACCAGATTTGGATGGGCCTAGCTCTAGGTTTTAGCTTTGTGACCTTGGCAGGTCTGTTTCTTCCTGTGGACCTCAATTTTCTCACCTTTAGGTGAGGCAAGTTGTCTTTTAGCTCTAACATTTTACGGATCTAAGTCCCAGGTCTTCTACTGGGAAGGTGCTTCTGAAGGATGTTTAGAGTTTGGATAATGGAGGAGGTAAATGGTGGTTTGGGGTAGGAGTATCAACATAAGTACACTTAGGAATTCCTGAGTATGCCATGAATGGAAAATTGTGGATTTTACCAATTGTGGATTTATGAATTTCCATATAATTTTATCCTTTCTGAATTTTGTGTTTGAATTTAAGGGAAAATTTCTCCAGAATCTTAAAATTTAGGAAATACATCCTTTCAGCATGTCTTTAAATTTTGGGCCCCACATTTAATGCTGGCATGCTAATGTGGCAATTATTTTTTCATTATTAGGCTTATTGTAATTCTTAAGTTAACATGTCATAGTTGGATACATTTTATATTAAGTTCTAAAATGGTATTTTTTAATCTAAAATTCAAATTTTGTTTCCATATTTGCCAGAGTTTTGTCACTTTCCTTTAGACTTTCTGAAGGCATTAACAGTGTCTATTTCTTTGAACATGCAGGGAATTGTCTAAACACATTTTAGTGTGACTTTGGTAATCAGATAATAATGTTTAATTTGTGAGTGTTTTATTTACATACTTTTCCATAAAAATGTAATTAATTTCTTTGCAGATGAAAAAATCCAGATCTTTCCCCCTTGAACATAGTTTCAAAGTGTTCTTTAGGATTACCCTTAATTTTAATGTCAAACTCAGGTTGAGTGACTGAGGAAGAGGGATGGTATATTTAAAAGTAAAGAAAGGTATGTGGGAAGTGGAGAACTTAGTGACAGGTGTATCTGATGTATAGTAAGGTAGAGAGTAACTTAGTGGTATAGGTGCTTGTGAGGGAGCTGAGTGAGGTTAAATTAGAAGCTAGAGACTACAAGTATACCTTGTTTCATTACACTTTGCAGATACTGTGTTTTTTACAGATTGAAGGTTTGTGGTAACCCTGGGTTGAGCAGGACCGCTCCATTTTTCCAACAGCATTTGCTCACTTTGTGTCTCGATGTCATATTTTTGTAATTGCACAATATTTCACATTTTTTCATTATTTTACTTGTTACAGCGATCTGTGATCGGTGATCTTAGATGTTGGTTTTGTAATTGTTTTGGGGTTCTATGAACCACACCCATATAAGATGGCAGACTTAATGGATAAATGTGTGTGTTCTGACTGCTTCACTGACTTTGTTGTTCCCTCATCTCTGCTTCTCCTCTGGCCTCCCTATTCCCTGAGACTCAACAATGTTTAAGTTAGGCCAATTAATAACCCTGCAATGGTCCCTAAGTGAAAGGAAGAATCTCATGTCTCTCCCTTTAAATCAAAAGCTAGAAATGATTAAGCTTAGTGAGGAATCGTGTTGAAAGCCAAGATAGGCTGAAAACTAGGCCTCTTCTAGTTAGCCAAGTTGTGAATGCAAAAGAAACCTCTTAAAGGAAATTAAAAGTGCTACTCCAGTGAACTCAAGAATGATAAGAAAGCAAAACAGCCCTGTTGCTGATAGGGAGAGTGTTGTAGTGGTCTGCACAGGAGATCAAACCTGCCACAACGATCCCTTAAGCCAGTGCCTAATCCTGGGCACAGCCCATCTTTCAATTCTGTGAAGGCTGAAAGAGGCGAGGAGAGGAAGCTGCAGAAGAAGAGTTTGAAGCCAGCAGAGGTTGGTGTATGAGGTTTAAGGGAAAAAGCCATCTCCGTGATATAAAAGTGCAAGGTGAAGGAGCAAGTGCTGATGTCGAAGCTGCAGCCAGTTATTCAGAATCTTATCTAGCTGAGATCATTAACAAATGTGACTACACTAAACAGCTTTTCAGTGTGGACAAAACAGCCTTCTGTTGGAAGAAGATGCCATCTAGGACTTTGATAACTAGAGAGGCGAGGCAGTGCCTGACTCAAAACTTCATTTTGTTTTATTTATTTTAAATGTTTGTTTATTTATTTATTTTGAGAAAGAGAGCATGTGTGCAAGTGGAGGAGGGGCAGACAGAGAGAGAGGGAGAGAGAGAATCCCAAACAGGCTCTGCACTGTCAGCACAGAGCCTGACATGGGGCTTCAACTCAGGAACCATGAGATCATGACCTGAGGTGAAATCAAGAGTCAGATGCTTAACTGACTGAGCCACCCAGGCTCCTCCCCCTGGCCCAAAACTTCAAAGGACAGGCTGAGTCTCTTGGGTAGGGGCTTATGGAGCTGATGACTTTAAATTTTGATGCTCATTTACCATCCTGAAAATTCCAGGGCCCTTAAGAATTATGCTAAATCTACTCTACCTGTGCTCTACAAATGGAACAACAAAGCCTGGATGACAGCACATCTGTGTACAACATGGCTTACTAACTATTTTAAGCCCGCTGTTGAGATCTGCTCAGAAAAAAATATTCGTTTCAGAATATTCTTCTCAGTGACCTAAGAGCTCTGATAGTGTTGTTTTCCTGTTTGTTAACAACATTCATTCCACAGCCCGTGGATCAAGGAGTAATTCAATTTTTAAGTCTTATTATTTAAGAAATACATTTCATAAGGGTATATAGCTGCCATAGATAGTGATTCCTCTCATGCATCTGGGCAAAATAAGTTGAAAACTTCTGGAAAGGATTCACCCTTCTAGATGCCATTAAGAACATCTGTGAGTCACAAGAAGAGGTCAGAATATCAACATGAGCAGGAGTTTGGAAGAAGTTGATTCCAGCGCTGGTGGATGACTTTCAGTGGAGGAGGTAACTGCACATGTGATAAAAACAGCAAGAGAACCAGAATTAGAAGTGGAGCCTGAAGACATCACTGAATTCCTGCAGTCTCATGATAAAACCGGAATGGATGAGGAGTTGCTTCTTGTGGATGAACAACGAAAGTGGTTTCTTGAGATGGAATCTAATCTTGGTGAAGATGCTGTGAAGATTGTTGAAATGACAACAAGGGTTTAGACTATTACATAAATTTAGTTGATAAAGCAGCAGAAGGATCTAATTTAGAAAGAAGTTCTCTGGGTAAAATGCTGTCAAACAGCATTTCAAGCTACAGAGAAATAAGTTTGTGAAAGGAAGAGTCAGTAAATGTGACAGACTTGTCTTTTTTTTTTTTTTTTTTAATGTTTATTTTTGAGACAGGGCACAAGCGTGGGAGGGGCAGAGAGAGGGGGACATAGAATCTGAAGCAGGCTCCAGGCTCTGAGCTGTTAGCACAGAACGTGACATGGGGCTCGGACCCACGAGCTTTGAGATCATGACCTGAAGTCAGACGCTCAACCGACTGAACCGCCCAGGCGCCCCTTCATTGTCTTATTTTAAGAAATTGCCACCGTCACCCCAGCCTTCAGCAGCCACCACCCTGATTAGTTAGCAGCCTGATCAATGTGGAGACAAGACCCTCTACAAGCAAAAAGATGACAACTCACTGAAATCTCAGATGATGGTTAGTTTAGCATCTTTTAGTAATAAAGTATTTGTAAATTAAATTATGGTATGTAGGGGTGCCTGGGTGGCTCAGTCGGTTGAGCATCTGACTGCAGTTCAGGCCATGATCTCATGGTCTGTGAGTTGGAGCCCCACATCGGGCTCTGTGCTGACAGTTCAGAGCCTGGAGCCTGCTTTGGATTCTGTGTCCCTCTCTTGCTCTGCACCTCCCCTGTTCATGCTCTGTCTCTCTCAAGAATAAATAAAACATTTTTAAAAAAATTAAAAAAATTATGGTATGTACATTGTTTTATAAGACATGCTATTGCATACTAATAGATTAGATAGTGTAAACATAACTTTTTTATGCACTGGGAAATAAAAAATTTCATTTGACACACTTTATTACAATATGTGCTTTATTGTGATAGCTTGGGATTGAACCTGCAGTGTTTTAGAGCTATGCCTGTATCATCTCCAAACTCTTCTTTTATCCTCTAGGATAAAAAGCTGTGTTCTAACTCCTGTGCTGGCTACCATTTTCTTTTCTCCCAGGTTTAGGAACATAAAGACAGACAGCAAGTCTGGGAAGGCCAGAGATAGAAGAGAGGTTGTTCTAAAGGTGGATGATAGGGGGAGGAAGTTTGTTCTGTAAGTAACATGCTTATCTGGGTAAGTGTGATCTCATTTGCCTCTGTAGCATTTGTTGGCAGGACCTCAAGAGAGTCTTGTGCTTGCAGGATTGTCTTTAGACTTCTTCTAGAACAAGTGTGGCTGTGATTTAAAACCCTCCTCCAAACAATAAATATTCTAGAGGAAGGAAGAAGTGGATTACAGCAATTGACAGCTGAAGAGATTTTGTTGATGGGGTTAGTCTGTTTCTCCATACAACTGCTTGAGATTAGAAGAGTAGATTTTTTTTTTTTAAATCAAAGTAATTTGTTAAAAAAACAGGTTTATTGACATATAATTGACATACAATAAATTGTGTATATGTACACATATATGTACAATATGATAAGTTTTGACATGTAGACACTTGTATATCATCATCACAGTCAAGATAGTGAACATACCCATGATCCCCAAGAGTTCTCTTGAGCCCCTTCATAATCCTTACTTACGGTCCTTCCCTGCTTCCCTTTTCCTAGGTAACACTAGATCTGTTTCTGTCACTATATATTAGTTTGTATTTCCCAGAATTTGATATAAGTGGAATCATACAGTACATATTTTTCTGGAGGGCTGCTCTTCATCTACTCAACATAATTACTTTGAGATTCACCCATGTTGTAGAATGTGTTAATATCTCATTTCTTTTTATTGCTGAGTACTGTTCCACTTTGTGGATGTACATTATTTATCTAGTTCACCTATTGGCAAACATTTGTGTGCCATTCTGTGAACAAGTGCTTTCATTTTTCTTGAGTAAATACCTAGAAGTAGAGTGACTAGATAATATGGTAGGTGAACTTTTAACTTAAAAGAAAAATAAATAAAAACTTTTAAGGGGCGCCTGGGTGGCTCAGTCAGCTAGTGTCTGACTCTTGATCTCAGCTCGGGTCTTGATCTCAGGGTCGTGAGTTCAAGCCCGGTGTTGGGCTCTGCACTGTGAAGCCTACTTAAAAAACAAAAACCAACTTTTAATTTTAGAATCATTTTAGATTTACAAAGAATTTACAGTGACAATACAAAGAGTTCATGTGTATTAGGAGTCAGGAAACTTCTCCTGTAAAAAATGGGATAGTAAATATTTTAGACTTTGTGGACCCAGTGATCTTTCTTAGAAGTACTCAACTCTGCCAACATAGGGCAAAACCAGCCATAGACAGTAAGTGAATGAGCATGACTGTGTTCCAGTAAAACTTTATTTATAAAAACAGTTGGCAGATTGGATTTGGCCTGTGGGCTATAGCTTGCTGACCCCTGCTATATACCCTTTATCCAACTTCCCTAAGGTTTAATCAGATACAGCTGTGGTACATTTGTCAAAAACTAAGATACTAACTTTGCTACAGTATTATTAACTACAAACTTTATTTGGACACCAGTGGTTTTCCTTCAGTGTCTTTTTGTTTCTGGTTTAAATCCTGCATACCACATTATATTTAATTATTATGTCTGCTTAGTCTGTTGTTATCTGTATAGATTCGTGGATGTTCATTTTATTGTGGGTTTTAATCTAATACATTTTTTTTCTTGCTCATATTGTTGGTTTGACCATTGGGAGGTTTTTTAGGTTGACTGTGCTATAGACATGTCTTCATTTTTTCTTGTTTGAATACTTACTTTCTGGCTGAATAGCATTCCCTTGTATGAATGTACTCCTTTTTGTTTATCCATTCATCAGATGGTGGACATTTGGGTTTCCACTGTCCACAACATTTGTTGTTTCTCCTTTTTGGCTTTTATGAATAATAGCCATCCGTATGCATTTGCTAATAGGTGTTTGTGTGGTTGTGTATTTTCTTTTCTCTGGGGTGGGGACCTAGGAGTAGGATTAGTTACATTTAACTTTTTAATAAACTGCCAAACTTGTTTACCAAGTGGCTGCATCAGTTTATATTCTCAACAGCAATGTATAAGAGTTCGAGTTTCTCCACATTATCATCAGTATCTCTTATTGGCTGTTGTTTTGATTATAGACATCTAGTAGTTGTGAAGTTGTATTTCATTGTTGCTTTGATTGGTATCTCTCTAATGCTAATAACGTCCAGCAACTTTTTATGTATTTAGTAACTATTCACATATTTTTTGTGAAATTTCTAAGATCTCTTACTCATTTAAAAAATTGGGGAGGGTAACACCTAGGTGGTGGCTCTGTCGGTTAAGCATCTGACTCTTGTTTTTTGTTCAGGTCATGATCTCATGGTTCATGAGATTGAGCCCCATGTTGGGCTCTGTGCTGACACTATGGAGCCTGGTTAAGATATTCATATTCTCTCTCTCTCTCTCTCTCTCTCTCTCCCTCTCTCTCTCTCTCTCTCTCCCCCCCCTTGCATGCATGCCTGAACTCTCCCTCTCTCAAAATAAACATAAAATTATTTAAAGATTGGGCTGTCAGTATAAGTTATTTATATATCCTGGGTATATAAGTCTTTTATCAGAAATATTCTTTTTCAGAAATAAGATAATACATTTTTTCTTAGTCTGTAGGTTTTCTTTTCAGAATTTAAAATTTTGATCAATTCTAATTTATCAATTATTTTGTAGGTGTGCTTTTATTATCATATCTAAGAAATTGTCCTTATTCAGGGTCACAGAGGTTTTCTCTTAAGTTAGTTTTTAGAAGTTTTATTGTCTTAGAGTTTATATCTAGGTCTATGAACATTTTTTTTTTTTTTTTTTTGAGGGGCATAGAGGGAGAGAGAATCCCAAGCAGGCTCTGTGCTATCAGTGCATAGCCCAACACGGGACTTGATCTCATGAACTGTGAGATCATGACCTGAGCCGAAACCAAGAGTAGGTTGCTTAACCAACTAAGCCACCCAGGTTCCCCTGTCTATGAACCATTTTGAGTTAGTTTTTGCATATTGCGTGAGGTATTGATCAAAGTTTTTGTTTTGGGGGCAGGTTTTTTTTTTTTCATACATTAAAAATTTTTTTTAATATTTTATTTATTTTTGAGAGAGAGTGTGAAGAGTAGGGGAGGGGCAGAGAAAGACATAGACACAGAACTCAAAGCAGGCTCTAGGCCCTGAGCTGTCAGCACAGAGCCTGATGAGGGGCTTGAACCCACAAACTGTGAGATCATGACCTGAGCTGAAGTGAGATGCTTAATCAACTGAGCCCCCCAGGCACCCCTGGGGGGAGGTTCTTTATTTTTTGTTTTTTGTTTTGTGTGTGTGTGGGGGGGTAGTTTTTGTTGTTGTTGTTGTTTTTGCATGTGCTCTAGCACTATTTTGTTGAAAAGGCCATTCTTTACTGAATTGTCGTTCTACTTTTGTTGAAAATCAGTTGCTTATGAGCTTTTTTCTGGACTGTGAGGTCTATGTTATTCAATTTGTTTGTAGGCCATACCACATTGTCTTAATTACTATAGCTTTGTAATAAGTCTTAATATTAAATAATGTTAATAATTTTCACTCTGATGTTCATTTTCAGTTATGGCTATTTTTTGTCCTTTTTTACATATTCATTTACATATGAATTTTAGAATTAGTTTATCAGTTTCTATTAAAAAAGCCTGTGAGATTGTGTTGAATGTATGTATCAATTTGTGGGAAGTGGGTGCAGTAACAGTATTTAGTTTTCTGGCCAATAAAAATGTATCTCTATTTGTTCAGGTTTTCTTTAATTTCTCACAGAAAAACTAATTATTTTAAAGACTCCATTTGTTATTTGCTAGTATGTAAAAATACTATTGAGTTTTGTATATTGGTTTTATATCCTGTAACCTTTCTATACTCAACTCTTTTAGAAGCCTTTTTGTAGATTCCATTGAATTTTTTACATAGGTGATCATATGACCTGTGAATAAGATACTTTTCCTTCTTGTTTCCTAATCTGAATACCTCTTTTTTTTTTTTTTTTTTTTTAATGCACTGTCTAGAACTTCCCATAAAATGTCTAATAGAAGTGGTCAGATCAGACATCCTTGTCTTGCTCCTCATTTTAGGGCAAAGCCTTCGGGTGTTTTCACTGTTGCCCTTTGATTTCTTCCTTCATTGTTTCCCTTTGATAATCCTTCCCATGGATTATTTAGAAGTATGTTATTTAGTTTCAGATATTTGAGGTTTTTTTCAGAGAGCTTTGTATTGATTTCTGATTTAATTCCATTTTTGTCAGACAAGGTAATTTATATGATTGACATCCTTTTAAATTTATTGAGACTTGTTTTATAACCCTTTATTAGTAACAAGACACCCATGCCCCCTTAATGGCTCTGAATTTTTTCAGGAATGTGAATGAAGAACAAATATGTTTGAGAAATATATTTTGGTTATCTGAGTAACCAAATACATATTGCTTATAAATCATTATATTGCAAGGTAAAATTAACATAAAATTAACCATTAACTATTTTTTTATAATGATAGTGATTTTTTTTTTAACTTTTTAAATGTTTTTATTTGTTTTTGAGAGAGACAGAGAGCACAAGGTGGGAAGGGACAGAGAGAGCTTGAGACACAGAATCTGAAGCAGGCTCCAGGTTCCAAGCTGTCGGCACAGAGCCCGACACGGGGCCCAAACTCACGAGCTGTGAGATCACGACCTGAGCTGAAGTCGGACACTCAACCAACTGAGCCACCAGGCGCCCCAACCATTAAGTGTTTTCAAGTGTACAATTAAATGGCATTTAGCAGATTTGAAATGTTGTGCATCTAGTTCCAAGACATTTTCATCACCCCAAAAGGAAACCTGTGACTTTATCTCCTGTCTGTATAGGTTCTAAGTTACTTTTATGTTTGCTTTTTTATGATGCTTTGGAAAGAACATTGGACAAGAAATCAAGAAGTGAACTTCACATACCAACTTCCCTGTTTTCCTCTTATCTGTGTGATTTGGGCAAGTCATTCATCTGTCCTAAGCCTCCATTTCCACTTTATTTATGTGACAGCTTTAAACGAAATCTTTAAAGTCTGAAATTCTAGCCCACATTTTGTTTGATCGGAAGTTTTGTTGGACATCTGTGACAAATTTTCAATTCTACACTAACTTCTTTCTCACCCAGGGTGCTTCTAAAACACCTTTTCCAGGTACTGAATTAAGTGTCCTTAGATTGATGTGCTTGGACTTACAAACTAATTTCAGTTTCAGCTTAAATAAAGTGATTAGGGAGGTAAAGATGCTTCAAGTTTAAATTCATCCAATTATTAAATATATTTTGGGTTACTTGGTTTAGTTCCTAATTACCTTGTTTTATAATTTGGAAAACCAAAATTAAGGATATTCTATATTCTCATTCCTGTTTAAAATCCTCCAATAGCTTCATGCATTTAGAGTTAATTCTAAATTCCTTACCATTGCTTAGTGGGGTCCCCACAGAATCTTTCTGCTTTCACAGCCTTGCTTTGTGCCATTCTCTACCTAGTGCATGTGCTTGTCACATCAGCTTTTTTTTTTTTTCCTCATAAAGGCTCTGAGCTTCTTAGGCCCTTTGCACCAGCTGTTTCCTCTATCTGGAAGTCATGGGGGAACATGGCCTGTTACTACTTTTTAAATCTTAGCTTGGACGTCAGTTCATTGAAACCTTCCATGATTATCCTACCAATCTATGGCTTTAGAAATTTAAAGTAAATACTGTAGAGAGACTAATACAGTGAATTCCCATCATCAAGCTTCAGTAATTGTTAACATTCTGTTGTTTGTGATCAACCAACTTAAAGTAGTATCCCTGCATCTCCTCCTAACCCTGTCACTCTCTGTCATACTGCTCTTTTCATTTTTCTTTTTCTGCAGTTCTGTTTTTTTTGTTTACTTTATTGACTGTGTCCCCCCCCCCTGCCTCCCCAAGAGTGTGAGTTCATTTGGACAAGGATCTTGTCTATTCTTTTTACTCTTAAGTCCCGAATACTGGAATTGTCTCTGTATATAGTAGGTGCTCAGTAAATATTTACCAAATGACATAATGAAATAAACTTCCTTAAAAGCAGGGACTGTGTTTTATGCATATTTGTATTCTTTTTTTTTTTTTTAATTTTTTTTAATGTTTATTTTTGAGACAGAGAGAGACAGAGCATGAACAGGGGAGGGGCAGAGAGAGAGGGAGACACAGAATTAGAAGCAGGCTCCAGGCTCTGAGCCATCAGCCCAGAGCCCGACGCGGGGCTCAAACTCAAGGACTGCAAGATCGTGACCTGAGCTGAAGTTGGACCCTTAACCAACTGAGCCACCCAGGCGCCCCAATGCATATTTGTATTCTTAACTGTGCCTAGTAAAGAGGTTCTTTACATATAGTAGATATTCAGTAAATATTCTAATTTTTTAAAAAAAATTTTAATGTTTTAATTTTGAGAGAGAGAGACAAAATAGGAGTGGGGAGGGGCAGAGAGAGAGGGAGATCCAGAATCTGAAGCAGGGTCCAGGCTCTGAGCTGTCAGCACAGAGCCAGATGCAGGGCTTGAACCCACGCACTGTGAGATCATGACCTGAGCTGAAGTTGGCCACTTAACCAACTGAACCATCCAGACGCCCCTAATATTTTTCTTTTTCTAAGCTCTTGTTCCCTTTTACTGACAGTGGTCTTCAGGATTTTTCTAATAGAAGGGAGAAGAGTATACTTTTGTTTACTTTCTGATCACCCTGCTTATTTAATGAGAACAGATTTCTTACTGACTGGAGATTTTTTTCCCTTGCCAGGTTCACTTGGTTTTTAATCTTCCTTGTCTGCTTATAGGTGATTTGTAACATTCTGGAAGGATTTGTTGCAAGACCATTTATCTTTCCTTTCCTGATCTATTGTTTCTAGAGCTATAGAAGGTTAAGAGCTGGAAAGGATGTTAGAGATAATTTAGCTTAAACTCACAGTTTTACAGATGAGGACATTGGCCAAGGTCATACAATAAAGTAGTGGGTTGAGTTGGGGTTAGAACCAAGATGGCCAAGCCTAGCAGTTAATAGTAGGCAAAGACTTAAAACATTTTCTCATTGTTTTGTATTTATGAGATCTGTTTTATCAGGTGGACTCTTACATTCTTTGTATTATACCCTTTTAATACCTTCTATAGCTTTTAGCACTAGGCACAGAGTAATATATTTGGATTTAAGAAAATAATGTGAAGGTATTGCTTTGAGAATTAATTTAATTTAATATTATATTTCTACCTGCCTTATGGGAAGAGCCACCTGGAGGGCAAATCTTGATTACTTGTGCAATGGGTATATAAAAAGAATTGGGAATGGGACAGATGAGATGGAGAGGATTAACAGAAGGCTGCAGATGGTGGCTTAGCATTTTGGAACGAGGCCATCAGTTCCTGCTGTCCAATCCAGTGTGAAAGATCCATCTGCGCCTCCCTTGAGTACAAGAATGTGATGTAATGGACTTAGGATGTAAAATCTGGGTTTTGTTGAAATTGTCAGGTTGAATAGACTTGGAAATGCTAGATATAGAGATGAGATACAAAGAACTGAAGACCTACGCAATGTAGGTCATGATAGAGTTCTCTTTCTATTCATCTAGTACAATCCAGACCATTGGCACTTTGGTTTCTGGTTTAAGTCTTTATCAAAAAGTAAACTTAAGTAAATGTCCAATTTTAAAATAGTACCCTTTTTTTGCAAAAATTTTATTGGAAAAACTTTAGAAAATTGAGGTAAGCAAAAAGAAGAAAATAAAATGATTATAATTAGTTCTTTTGAGCCTATATAGATCTATATATAGGCAGACACATAATTTTTCAATATATGATATCATTTTATGATATAATGTTTTAGGTCCTTTTAAATTATTTATTTGTTTATTTTTAGAGAGAGAGATCACATAGCAGGGGATCTATGTGAGAGAGGGAGACACAGAATCAGAAACAGGCTCCAGGCTCTGAGCCATCAGCCCAGAACCTGACGCGGGGCTCGAACTCACGGACCGCGAGATCGTGACCTGGCCGAAGTCGGACGCTTAACCGACTGCGCCACCCAGGCGCCCCTGATATAATGTTTTATGTCCTTTTAAATTATTTATTTATTTATTTTTAGAGAGAGAGCTCACATAGCAGGGGAGGGACAGAGAGAGAGGGAGAGAGAGCGAATCCCAAGCAGGCTCTCGCACCAGGCACAGAGCCTGATGTGGCGTTCAAACTCATTAACCATGGGATCATGATCTTGAGCTGAAACCAAGAGCCGGATGATGCTCCACCGACTGAGCGACCCAGGAGTCCATTTTATGTCCTTTTAAAAGTAACATATAATATAGTTGTGGTATTGTAATAGCATTGTATGGTGACAGGTGGTACCTATACTTGTGAGCATAGCATAACTATAGAGTTGTTGAATCACTATGTTGTACACCTGAGGTGTGTCAATTATGCTTCAGTTTAAAAATAAGTAAATAAAGGTAATATACAAATTTTTTTCATATTCAGATTTGTAATACTGTCATAATCAGATATGGCTATGCCATCATTTATAATCATTCCCCTGTTGTTGGGCATCTAGGATTTTCCCAGTCTTAAACTAATAGTGCTAAGATGACATCTTTGTTTATATAACATCTTTGTTATATGTATGTACATGGCTTTTCCTTATGATAAAATTGATAGTGGAATTTTTGTGCTCAAAGTTATGTACCAGTTTTTTGTGTGTGTGGTTTTTTTTTTAGTGATATTTTCGATTGTCAGTTGTTACAGCTAATACTCTGATAACTTACTTCATTTCTTCTGCATGTCAAATAAATGATGACCCATAATTGTGGTTGTAGTTCTGGTGTTCTATTATGAGTAGCTATGATTGGGAAAGTGTATTTTCTATTTACTCAAATAGAAGCTTCCCCAAATAAGCTAATAGGCATTTGTTACCACTGAGTCTTAATAATGTGATTAAGTCCAATTAATAAAGTCATTCTATTATTTCTTTTGACTACTCTTAATTTTTTGTTTCTAGCTTTTCTTTCCATTTTAATTTTCTACCCCACCCCTCACACTTGTTCTTCAGCTACTTGTGTGTGTGTGTGTGTGTGTGTGTGTGTGTGTGTGCATGCGCACGCGCTCCTGAAGCAGCCTTGGGTTTGGCTTGGTTCCCATTCATAGTACTGAAGAAGCCTTTGGCTCCCAGTTCAAAATCCTGTGGCATTCACAGGTGGAGGGATATGAGGGCTATTTCCATTCTGTCCGACCTTCAGCACAAGTAATTGTTGGAAGGAAGGATACTGTTGTGGGACCAGAGAAAAGGTGGGAAAATCCTTTTCTTTGGAGGCTCTGCTAAAGGTAAATTAGGACTTCTGAGGTTGGGAAAATTGTGTCTAGGAGTCCCTCAGTATGTCTATAAAAGCTTTTTGAAGTAAATGATGAAGATTAAATATGATTTGAGTCTCCATTAGTGGTATGTTGTGTCTTTATGAGGAGACGGTGGGCTTCTTTAGTGCACGTCTATTTATGTGTGCATTTACATGCAGATAGGCTCCATTCTGACTTGTGGTTACCATTGTTACAATTTTCTTCAGGAAATGCCTGACACCCCCTTCAAAACTGCTCTGAGGCGGAGATTGTCTGGCCTCAACCTCCATACCCTCTCTTGGAGCAACAAACTTTCTTTGACCTTGTCGGAAATATACTTTTTGCAGAGCCTTAGAACTTTTGCAGCCTTTGCAGTTAGTTTTGAGGCTGGCTTTAGATGAGGGATATCTGTGATTATTGTGGATGGAACCTCCTATAAAGGAATTAGAATCAGAAAATTATTCTTATGAGAATAAAGAATAAAAATATTCTTGTGACTTTGGGAGCTAGAGTGTGAAGGAAAACAGGGATAAGTTGTATACTCATAGCGGCAGAGGATAGGAGTTACTCCTTTGCAAGATTTTTTTGTTTCCACGCAAATACTCTTTATAATCTAGCACCGCACTTTGGAGAGGCCATGGGTCTATTTTTGTTTGTATTTTGCTTATAACTGTTCTTAACATATGGTTTTAATGTGTTGGCCTATGTTGGCTCTTGGCTGTGATTGCCCCATTTGGTCAAGCTTGCTATGCTTGCTTAGCTTGCTTACTCCTTTAGCATTTTTCAGATCCGCAGATCTGAGCAACAGGAAAAACAAAATGTTTGATGTCAGAGGATTTTCATCTGGCATTTAGCCTGACATTTTGGATATCCAGACAATTCTGTAAGCTAGATATATGGTTTAAATCTAGTCCAAATGTCATGTGAATTTGGAAGACAGATTCTAGAATCACTGTAGATCTCTAGAAAGACAGGTTCTCAATGACAGAATTGTGAAGTGTATTGCAAGTACTTTGTGAATTACCTTAGTTGGCAAATGACACACCTGAAAAATTAATTTGAGTAGATAGAAGGTTATTCTTGGACTATTTTCACATGCTTTCTAGGGAGAAAAATTGTTGGAGTGGATTATAGCTAGTATGGGCCAGAGACTGTATGTAATTTACCTTCAGCCTTTCTTTTTTTTAAAAAACTTTTTTTTGATGTTTATTTTATTGTTGAGAGAGAGAGAGAGAGAGAGAATCCAAAGCAGGTTCCAGGCTCTGAGCTGTCAGCACACAGCCCGACGCAGGGCTTGAACCCACAAACTGCGAGATCATGACCTGAGTCGAAGTCAGACACTGAGCAAACTGAGCTGACTGAGCCACTCAGGCGCCCCTTACCTTTAGCCTTTCTTAATTAACATACCTATTGTGGAGTGCTTACATGTTTAAGGCATCTATTTCTAACCAAGAATTAATTCCTGAGGTGTGGTTTATAAAGTAAGAGCTGCTTGTTCACAATGTTAAAATATTTTTTTTTATTAAATTGTCTCTTATTTGGAGAGTAAAAATGTGTGTAAGGCAGTGACTTAATTCACCTAGAAGCCATTTGTGTTGGTGCCTACAGTGCTTCAGTATTTGAATAAATGAGAATTATTTTCTTTTTACTGTGGAATCTTATTAACAGATGTGTATTTGGCTTTTAGTCTTTGACTTTAATATTATATTAGTATTATTTTCTTACCTTCTTTATTCAACATTCTACCTTGCCATTTTGGCCCAGTTTTTTCATTCAATATGCTACTAAGGTAGAACATTAGGTGAACTGCTTTCTGCTATATATTTCAAATAAAGACTGTTTGTTTTTTAATTAATATTCTTGAGAGAGAGGGAGTGCATGCGTGAGCCTGGGAGGGGCAGAGAGAGGGGGAGAGAGAGAATCCCAAGCAGGCTCTGCACTATCAGTGCAGAGCTTGATGCGGGGCTCAAACTCAGGAATCAGGAGATCATGACCTGAGCCAGAATCAGGAGTCCGATGCTTAACTTACTGAGCCACGCAGGTGCCCCTCAAATAAAGACTTTTATAACTTAACAGAATAATTCAGATGTAAATTGGTTCATGACTGGCATTTTGGATGTAATTCATTCATTTAGAGCACTGGCAGTATGACATGGCCCGTAGTTTCCTTCATATTTTATGTGTTCCTCCAGAGAAATGCTGATAGACAAACAACATTCTCTAGATGACTCCAGGGTAGTAATTAACAGTTCCTACTTTTACAAAATCCTCGGTTTCTCTGGTTACTTCACAGTGTTTTGAAACTCAAGGCACTCAAGATAAAATTTTAATTCACCCTAAGATGTAAGTCCATATAAAAAGATGTAAGGTACAGGGCTGCCTGGGTGGCCCAGTCGGTTAAGCATCTGACACTTGGTTTCAGCTCAGGTCAAGATCTTGCAGTTTATGGGTTCAAGCCCCACATTGCACTCTATGCTGACAGTGCAGAGCCTGCTTGGGTTCCTCTCTCTGCCCCTTTCCTGCTCGTGGTCTGTCTCTGTCTGTCTCTCTCTCAAAATAAAGAAATAAACTGTTAAAAAAAAGATGGAAGGTACAAAGCTAAAGTATTGTACAATATCTGAAATCTGAAATCGCTCCTTTCACTGTGAACTAGAGAGAAGGGAAAGTGAATTGTTTGTACTTACAGAAGAGTCAGATTATCTTGTCTTCTCTTTAAAATGTGCTGGTATAAAAATAAAAATAAATTAAAAATGTGCTAGTATTTAATAGTATTACCATTTAGTACCATGTGTGAAATATCCGGGCCTGCAGTTGAAATGAGATAGAGCTCTGGGAATGCAAGCTGGTGTAGGCACTCTGGAAAACAGTTTGGAGGTTCCTCAAAAAAACTAAAAATAGAACTACCCTACAACCCAGCAATTGCACTACTAGGCATTTATCTACGGGATACAGGTGTGCTGTTTCAAAGGGACACATGCACCCCCATGTTTATAGCAGCACTATCAACAATAGCCAAAGTATGGAAAGAGCCCAAATGTCTATCGATGGATGAATGGATAAAGTTGTGGTATATGTATTCAATGGAGTATTACTCAGCAAACAAAAAGAATGAAATCTTGCCATTTGCAACTATGTGGATGGAACTGGAGGGTATTATGCTAAGTGAAATTAGTCAGAGAAAGACAAAAATCATATGACTTCATTCATATGAGGACTTTAAGAGACAAAACAGATGAACATAAGGGAAGGGAAACGAAAATAATATAAAAATAGGGAGGGACAAAACAGAAGAGACTCATAAATATGGAGAACAAACTGAGGGCTGCTGGAGGGGTAGTGGGAGGGGGGATCGGCTAAATGGGTAAGGGGCACTAAGGAATCTACTCCTGAAATCATTGTTGCACTATATGCTAACTAATTTGGATGTAAATTCTAAAAAAGAAATGAGATAGAGGCCAAAAGCATATGAACTCTTGGAAACAATGTTGACATATCTAAATATAGTAAAGTCTTAAAATCCAGTATTTCATATTCTGGAAAATCCTGGTGGTATGGCATCTATGTGCTAAACCATTAGGCATACAGAGATTTTTATTATAATTTGTGGATCGGTAGAGGGCATTTATTAGAACTATTTGGCTTGCTGGTGATAACAAAAATGTGGCAAATCTTTTTTTTTAATAAGTAAGCTCTATAAGCAGTGTGGGCTTGAACCCTGAGATCAAGAGTTACATGCTCTGCTGACTGAGCCAACCAGGTGCCCCAAATTGTGGTACATCTTAATTGAATGGAAGAGTATATCTTACATTCTTGATATATTTGCCATTTTATGTAATGCAGTTTGGAAGTCAAATGCTATATTTAGTTGTGATTATCTCAACATATTTTGACTTTTTATTTTGTATATAGTTTATGAAGGCCCCGAATAGCGAAGGTGTAGTAATGGTGGTATGGATTAATTTTAGTCATACCATCAGAAAATAGCACTAGTAAAGTGACTTGAACAAGATGAAAACAGAAATGTGACCATTCAGAATTTCATTATAGGTTATCTACATTGCCTATAATAATTTTCATATGTAAAGTTAAAGTTTATTTATTTTAAATTTTTTTAATGTTTATTTTTTTTTAATTTTTTTTTAACGTTTATTTATTTTTGAGACAGAGAGAGACAGAGCATGAACAGGGGAGGGGCAGAGAGAGAAGGAGACACAGAATCGGAAGTAGGCTCCAGGCTCCGAGCCATCAGCCCAGAGCCCAACGCAGGGCTCGAACTCATGGACCGTGAGATCGTGACCTGAGTCAAAGTCGGACGCTTAACTGACTGAGCCACCCAGGCACCCCAATGTTTATTTATTTATGAGAGAGAGAACGTGAACAGAGGAAGGATAGAGAGAGAGGGGGACACAGAATTCAAAGCAGGCTTCAGGCTCTGAGCGGTCAGCACAGAGCCCGACGCGGTGCTCAAATTCACAAACTGGGAGATCATGACCTGAGCCAAAGTCAGATGCTTAATCTACTGAGCCACCCCATAAGTTAAAGATTATTTAAATAGGAGAAGAAACTTACACTTCAAATTTGTTATACTCTTTCAATGTCCCCATTGGTATGCAGCACTAATACATTAATTCTATCAATAAATTCTCTTTTACAAATCATTTCTGTGGCATTGAAGAATTATACTTTTCTTTGTATTTGTGGATTTTATTGGGGCTTTTTAAGTTTTAATTCTAGTAAGTTACTACACAGTGTTATATCCGTTTTAGGTATACAATATAGTGATTCAACAATTCTATACATCATCCGGAGCTCATCACAAGAGTGCACTGCTTTTTTTTTTTTTTTTTCAACGTTTATTTATTTTTGGGACAGAGAGACAGAGCATGAACGGGGGAGAGGCAGAAAGAGAGGGAGACACAGAATCGGAAACAGGCTCCAGGCTCTGAGCCATCAGCCCAGAGCCCGACGCGGGGCTCGAATGCACGGACCGCGAGATCGTGACCTGGCTGAAGTTGGACGCTTAACCGACTGCGCCACCCAGGCACCCCAAGAGTGCACTGCTTAATCCCCATCACCTATTTAACCCATCCAGCCCCCCTCTGGTAACCATCAGTTCGTTCTCCATAAGTCTTTTTCTTTTTTCTTTTCTTTTCTTTTCTCTTTTCTTTTCTTTTCTTTTCTTTTCTTTTCTTTTCTTCCTTCCTTCCTTCCTTCCTTCCTTCTTTCTTTCTTTCTTTCTTTCTTTCTTTCTTTCTTTCTTTCTTTCTTTCTTTCTTTCTTTCTTTCTTTCTTTCTTTCTATGTGTCTCATTTATTTCTGAGAGAGAGAGGCAGAGCATGAGATGGGGAGGGGCAACGAGAGAGGGAGACAACAGAATCCAAAGCAGGCTCCAGGCTCTGAACTGTCAGCACAGAGTCCGATGCGGGGCTCAAACTCACAAACCAGGAGATCAAGACCTGAGCTGAAGTCGGCTGCTTAACCAACTGAGCCATCCAGGTGCCCCAAGAGTCTGTTTCTTGATTTGTCTCTCTCTCTTGTTTTCCCCCTTTGCTCATTTGTTTAGTTTTTTAAATTCCACATGAGTGAAATCATATGGTATTTGTCTTTCTCAGATGAATGGGGTAAAGAAGATAGCGTGTGTGTGCGCACACACACCCACCACCCACCCACCCACACCGGAAAATTACTCAGCCATGAAAAAAATGAAATCTTCCCATGCAGCAGCGTGGACAGAACTAGAGAGCATAATGCTAAGCGAATCAGTGGACACTTGGTCTTGGTATATGGATCTTAGTGGGTATTTCTTCGTATAAGATGATTTAGTCAATGATTGAGGTACTCAATAAAGAGTACCTGAGTTCTATTGTTCTATGATAGTTCATTTAAATTACTATACCTTTTATAGTCAAAATGTGTACCATATGTGGGATATTGAGGAGATATCTTAAGGTAATGTAGAATAGTCTCCAACAGTCTGGAAAATCTGATGCTGGGCTGTGGGAGATTAGCAATTATTCTGACTTCTTCTTTTGGCCTGCCTTATTTGTGGGAAGTAAATAACCTGATAGCATATCTTTTGAGATGGAGGGTTGTATTTCTAAGTGAGTCAGAATTTAGAGTTTGAAAATGTTGGCCTTAGCAATTTCAGTTTATCTAATTATTCTTTGCTTTATTCTGCAAATAATTTGAAGCGTTTTATCATTCAAACAATTAGTTCATCATCCATCATTCCATGCCATCTGTAGCATTCACTGGAGATTCAAGTCCTCACCGCTTCTCGAGGTCCAGGTTTTCCAATATATTGATGATTTCTGGGAAGAAATTGTTTTTAGGATTGCTTTTCTTATTTCCAGACTCTTTGCATTCTGTGTTGGAGAGTTTGAAGTGGTGGAATTATGAAGCCAGTAGTTAGCACTAAGGGAGTTGGATGGCATATTTACTGAAATACCTTTGAATGTGGCTCTCTTAATCATAGTTAATTTCAAATGAAAATACTTGAACCTAGGCAGCTAAGTGTTTGTGTAGAGTCAAAGTAAGCCAGAGACACAAAGAAAGGGGCAGTGATTTTTTTTAATGCTTAGTTACGCTTCAGAATGATGACTAATACTGAATTTAGATTTTTAAAAAAATTTCGTGAGTCAGGAAGGTGTTAATATGTATCCTTTTTATTGTTTTCTTTTCCTAGATATTTATTGTCTCTTAACCATTTTTTGTGTTTGTTTCTTTGGCTTTACTTTTATTTATTTATTTAAAATGGTTTTTTTTAATGTTTATTTTTGAGAGAGAGAGAGAGAGAGAGAGAGAGAGAGACAGAGTGTGAGCAGGGGAGGGGCAGAGAGCAAGGGAGACACAGAATCCAAAGCAGGCTCCAGGCTGTCAGCTGTCAGCACAGAGCCCAATGTGGGGCTCAAACCCACGGACCGGACCGTGAGATCATGACCTGAGCTGAACTCAGCTGCTTAACTGACTGAGCCACCCAGGCGCCCATATATATATATATATATATATATATATATATATATATATATATATATTTTTTTTTTTTTTTTTTTTTTTTTTTTTTTTTTAAAAGCTCAACCTGCCAACAGCTAAGTAGATTGAATGCACTGGGACTTATCCAATTATTCCTCCACAGTTTGGACCCTTAGATTGTTTCAGTGCCTTAAAAAATAAAGTACCGGTGGATATCACATGTATGTGCACATTTATAATTATTTCCATATGATAAATTGCTAAAAGTATGAAAGGTATGAATCTTTTTAAGGTTTTTTTAAAAAACATTTTTGATGTTTTTATTTATTTTTGAGACAGAAAACACAGGCTGGGGAGGGTGAGAGAGAGAGGGCGATTGGAACCTAAGTCGGTTCCTGGGCTGACAGCAGAGAGCCCAATGCGGGGCTCAGACCCAGGAAACCACGAGATCATGACCTGAACTGAAGTCAGATGCTCAGCTGACTGAGCCACCCAGGTGCCCCTAAAGTTTTAAGTACCTATGTCATATTGACATTGTTGTCAGATATGTTCTCTCACGACAGAGTAACATTCTTTAAGAATTTTAAAATCATTTTATCGCAGAGCTAGCAGTTTGGTGTTTTCCTCTTGCTAATTATCGAAGAATAGACAATTTTTGATGGGCTTTATTAAATACATTCAGGTATGTGTTGCATGTGTTGTATGTACTAAAACCTGTATTCAGGTTTTAGTAGAAATAGCACTTACATAATTTTAATATAAGCCTAGCAACAGTCATTGACTGGCATTATGGATTCTTTGAGGGTCACATCTTTTTTTCCCCCCCAATAACGTTTATTCAGTTTAGAGAGACAGAGACAGAGTGTGAGCGGGGGAGGGGCAGAGAGCCTGGGAGAGACAGAATCTGAAGCAGGCTCCAGGCTCTCAGCTGTCAGCCCAGAGCCGGACACAGGGCTCAAACTCAATGAACTGTGAGATCATGACGTGAGCCAACATCAGCCGCTTAACTTACTGATCCACCCAGGCACCCCACATCTTTTTTTTTGTTTTGTTTTTAAAGATTTTTCTTAAAGTACACCCGATGTGGGACTTGAACTCACAGCCCTGAAATCAAGAGTCGCATGCTCTACTGACTGAGCCAGCCAGGTGCCCCAAGGGTCACCTCTTGATCATTCAGTTTTACTTTATAAAATGGGAAATTTTCTGTACTTCTTAGGCAGTAATTACTTTTATTTTTATAGAAGGAAAAGTTTTATAGTGGGTTAACAAGTTGTAGTTAGTGAAAGTAATATTATTGGTGAATTTGCTGACCAAGTTTTGCAAAAAGTAAGGGGAAAAAATGTTAGGATGCAGAATGTTATTGCTACAGTCTCTGCTTAGGGTGAATGGTAAAATTGTGTCTCTCTGGAATTTCCAAGGAAGCAGAGCTTTCTTGGGGGTAGCTGAGGTATCTATATATTGTGGAATTTACTACTGTTTATCACTTTCTGGCCTAAGTTTTTAATTTATGAATTTTGAGAAGAAATCTTGATAGAAAGTATTATAGTTCCCACTCTTTAAAAACAAAAATCAAATTTATTGAAGTATAATATACTTACATTACACAAATTTCAAGTATACAGTTGAGTTTCAAAAACTATACACCTATATAACCACCACCCCAAACAAAATACAGATCATTTTCATTCCCTTAGAGTCATTCGTGCCTCTTTGAGTCATATTGACCCCCCATACATACACATGCACACACACATGCACACCCTGCCCTATGCAGTCACTGATCTGATTTCTGTCACTACAGATTAGATTTGTTTCTTAGAAAATAAATAGAATCATACAGTATGTGTCCTTTTATGTCCTTCCCATCCTAATACAGTGTATGGGATATACTTTTATCTAGTCCCAGTAACTGCGTTCTAATGCCTGCACTGCATTGATTTACTTTATTTCTGTTGACCTGTGTATGTCCTCGCCCACTTCGGTAGCTCCACACTTAGGTTTGGGTGTTAGGGTTCTGTGCTAGCTTTTTAGAAGATTGTTTCTGGCTCTTCACTTCGTCAGACAACTGACTACTAGATACCACTATGTTTCTTGCCATTTTTTCTGCATTTTTATCTTTCATAGGCCAGGTCTATTAAACTTTTAAACTTTCCACTATGGTGATACATGATAAATGCACATAATCTATACTTATATTTGTTTAGCAAAATGGTGAACATGGGTTCCTGATAAGCATTGCAAATGTGAGTCTGCAGGAGTGACTTACCTTTCTGCACCCTTATCCCTGCCTTTCTTTCCACATGTCCTTTGGCCATCATTCCATGTGTCACTCTTATTTTGTCTCCTAATTCTCTAAGTTGTTATATCAGCCAATTTATCTTCCATCAGCTTTTGTAATTCATCACACTCAATTATCTCTAACCCTCTCCCCTTCTACCCCCAAACACACACCCCAGTGCTCCTGTCTCTCACGCTGTGATTGATTTCCTCTCCTGCCAGCTTTCTCTCTAGTCTAGGCTGCCCTGTCAGATTTTAATACTGGGGAAAGAAGTGTTCCACCCTAAGACTAAATTGTACTTTGTGCAGCCTGACTTGTTTCTCAACATCCAGCCAAGGCTTCTTTGAAAACATCCAGTGGGGGGGGAGAAGAACAAGCTTGCATCATTTCTGTGGGTTGTGGCTGCAGTGTCTTTGGCTGGTTTTAAAAAACAGCTACCTGCTTGGCTCTCAGATGATCCTATAAACAATTACTTTGTCTGTATAAGTTGTAGTAGTTAATACACCATTACTACCCATTATTTAATTATTACTTAGCAGAATTATGATAACACACATCATTAAATATATGCCAGATTGCCTCTGTTAGTTTATTTGACTAATACAGTGATCTTTGTTTGTAAATGCTTTGTTTTCATCGTTTGTTCCTTATGTTGCATGGTTAAGTGCTTACAACTAACTTAAAGAGAACCCTGGTGGACATGACAGTATTGATCTTTGAATATTGATCATAACCCTGATCATTTATACACGTGTTGCTAGCTTTCTGAATGCCGTACCTATTTTTGCTGAAGTTAGGGTAAAAGAAACAGAAATTTGAGTGACTTTAATGTCAGGCTCTTAATATACCTTCTTTCATTTAGCTTTTATAATAACTCTGATGTAGATAGCATTGTTTGGTTTTTTTTATTTAAAAAAATTTTTTTTAATGTTTATTTTTGAGACAGAGAGAGACAGAGCATGAACGGGGGAGGGGCAGAGAGAGAGGGAGACACAGAATCGGAAGCAGGCTCCAGGCTCTGAGCCATCAGCTTAGAGCCCGACGCGGGGCTCGAACTCACGGACCACGAGATCGTGTCCTGAGCTGAAGTCGGATGCTTAACCGACTGAGCCACCCAGGTGCCCCAAATAGCATTGTTATTGAACTGTTCTCCTCTTGTCTCGAGGATGTTGGGTTTTTGAACTATGTTATTTTATTTTATTATTTTTTTAAGTAATTTTGAGAGAGGGAGACACAGAAACTGAAGCATGCTCTGGGCCCTGAGGTGTCAGCACAGAGCATGACACGGGGCTCGAACTCACAAATCGCGAGATCATGACCCGAGTTGAACTTGGATGCTTTACTGAGTAAGCCACCAGGCGCCCCAGTTTTTTGAACTGTTTTAAATGAAGACTGTAATACCTACCTTGCAAGTTGTTGGGAAGATTACAGATAGTATATATGTAAAGCATCAAGCATAGTGCCTGACACTGAAACTTACACAGACATGTATCCTGTTCTCGGTTAAATTTATGGTCTAGAACATTTTCTAAAACATACTAGCACTTGCTAGAATTTATTCATCTTCAAAGGTAGTTCATTTCATCTTGAACCACAGCATAAAATTATTTGTATAAAGGTCTTGAATAACTACCATCAGTACTTTGCTTTTATATACTACTGTTCAACCTGAATTCAATGTAATTAAAATATAAGCATTAAAAAACCACATATCCATTTGAATGGTATCAGTGGAGCATTACTTTAAAATGAAAAACAACCACAGCCACAACCACAACCCATTTCCTGATATTTTTTCAAAGACTGCCCTCCACCTTGCTCGCAACAGTTCATTGAGATATTCATACCCCATACAATTCAGTGGTTTTTATATATTCACAGAGCCAACCTTTAATCACCACAATCAATTTTAGAACATTTTTCATCACCCCTTAAAAAAAAACCAGACTCTTGGTAGTCACTCTCCTCTCCTCCCCATTCCGCTATCTGGAAACCACCAGTCTATCTTCTGTCTCTGGATTTTTGCTTGTTCTGGGCATTTCCTGTAAGTGGAATCATTCAAAATACAGTCTTCTGACTTCTTTCACTTAACATGTTTTTAAGGTTTATCCATGTTGTACAGGAATTAGTACTTATTCCTTGATTGCGAAGTAGTATTCTCTTGTATGGATTTGCCACATTTTGTTTATCCATTCATCAACTGATGAACATTTGTGTTTCCACTTTTGACTGTTATGAATATGCTGCTATGAACATTCATATATAAGTTTTTGTGTGAACAAAGGTTTTCATTTCTCTTGAAGAACTTCCAGACTGTTCCATAGTGACTGCACATTTAATATTCCCACCAGTAGTGTATGAGGGTTCCAGTCCATATCCTTACCAACACGTTTTTATCTGTATTTTTTATTATAACTTTCATAGACTTTCACATATTGACCTTGATGACAGATGCTTTAATGATCCCTGTACATGTAACATACTCTGCATCGTGTTTTCCTGGGCTTCTGATCGCCAAAGTGCTGCACTGACTTTGGGGTGGAACACTTCTGTCATTGGCAAACTGGAGGAGTAAATTCTTTGACTTAATATGAATGATACCACTTACTGGTTAAGATGTGTGCGAAGGCCTAGTATTGCTGTATCTTAAAAATCTTCAGAGATATTTTTCATAAGTAGTTTATTTCAATAATAGATTTTAATGGGAATGCTGTTCTTCAGTTTGAGCAAAGTTTATGTGGAACTGATTAGAGTATTTTAAACTTTGTTGGTAACATATCAATTCAAATCATGTGGTGATCTGGTCAAAGAAGTTAAAATTAACTATTGTTAAGCATTAATTAGATTGATATTTCCCCCTTGTGACTCCATTGGTGTTTTGTTTTTTGTTGTTGTTGTTGTTTTAAGCTTGTTTGTTTACTTAAGTAATCTCTGCACCCAACATGGTACTCAAACTCAGGGCCCTGAGATCAAGAGTTGTATTGTAAACTCTTCCTATTGAGCCAGCCAGGCGCCCCGCATTGTTAATATCCAAACACTATTAAATGCATTCTCAAGGGGGTGGTATTCCCCAAAGGGGTTAAAAACTGTTTTGGCGGGGTATGGAGTGAAAAAAACCCTTAGTTATTACAGTGATTTGTGACCCTTAAAAGGACCACAGTACGTAAACTGATACATAGTGTATCTATAAGACTAAAATTTTATGGTTTGGGGATGATTAGGAAAATAATATCTAAAAAAGTTTCTTAAGGGGGTGGTAATGAAAAACAGGTTGAGAAACACTTCTCTGCTGCATAAAACAGAGATGCTAGAATATGCAATCATTAGAGATCATTTAACCAGATTACTTCCTAGAATAAAATGAGCGCCTCATATGTGCTAAGCACTCTATTATCCAGGAGGGTAAAAAATGAAAAGACCCTTTGCTTCTTTTGGGGGAAGTCTTATATATTAGTTAACATGGGATGATTATTGCTTTAGTTTAAGGAGGTATACTCAAGGTGAGAAGGCCATATAAGTTAGATTGAGGGAGACAGGGAAGAAGGGTCCAGAATAAGTATGGTGTGTAAGCTCTGAGTCTTGACTTCTAGGCCTCTGTAGTAGAATTTATTTTTCAAACTTTTAGAACCACTGGATTATTGTTTAAAATGCAGCTTCTGGGGGGCACCTGGGTGGCTCAATCTGTTAAGCGTCCGACTTCAACTCAGGTCATGATGTTGTGATTTGTGAGTTCAAGCCACACGTCAGGCTCAGAGCCTGTACCCTGCAGCCTGCCTCGGATTCTGTGTCTCCGCCTCCCCTGCTCATGCTCTGTTTATCTCTCTCAAAAATAAATAAACAGTAAAAAAAAAATTAAAATGCAGCTTTTGAAGTCCCACCTCATGTAATATGATTTGGGATTGGGTCCTAGAGATTGTGATATGGGTAGCCTAAGGACCTTTTTTTTTTTTTTTTTTTAAATTTTATTATTATTTTATTTTTTTTCTAGGGGTTGGGACCTGTCTTAAATGGTGGCAGTAGAAATTTTTCAGGGACAAACACTGGTCTAATTTTGTTTTATGGGAACTTCACCTATTAGGCTGTCACCTTTCATCGCTTTTCCAGCAGCTTAGAAATAAATGCCCCCCAACCCTGTATTAGGACTTTTTATTCCTGGCTAAGCTGTCACTGTTTCTTGATTATGTTTTGTTTGTATATATTTTCTTTAGCAGTATCTTTTGTAGCCATTTAGGGTAATGGAATCCTTTACTTACTCGTGTTCAGAATAAAGACAGTGTTAGTCCTCTTTTCTTAACTAGTTGAAGAATATGTGTTAAATTCTAGATGCTGCAGGTGAAAGGATAGTGTCCAATCGAGGGTGACTTGAAGAGGAGAGGAGATGAGCATTATCTGGAACTGATGGAAAAAAGGAACCATGAATATTTAACCTGGGAAAGTACGCATACAGGGCCTAAACCTCTGCTCACTGAAGTTGTAGACCTGGACATCAAATTCAGATACCTGCAGGGCTAGACAGGTAGTTCAGCGAGGGGGGTGGGCCTGATGTACAGTCGATAAACTGGAGGGTGCGTGTCCATCTTCAAAGGGGGCAGCCCCACTCATTAGCTTCAGCTGAATCTTGTCACGAAGGACCATGAGTCGGAATCAGATCCCCTTTTTCAAGAGAAGTGAGATATCCAGACTTTTATGTAAACTCTCCCAGATTTTTTTAACATTACACGACCAAATAAATAAAAACAAAACTACAGACCAAAACATTTCTCCATGCTATAGTTTGCATTCTTATATATCAGATGAATTTGGACCCATGAGTCTTTTCAAATTCTGTGATTAAGGTAGATAGCCCAAAATAGGGATTTACGTATTTGTAAGACCCAGACCTTGGCAGCAAGATTGTAAAGCAAAGTAGAGTTTGGAGAGGGTTGTGTAACATCAAGAGCATACTTCTATGAATTGTTGGTTGAAATTAGGTCATCTCAAAGTGAGGTTTATGGTGCACTGTCTCTTCATCTCTCTTCTCTAAATTTAGAGGACCCCAATTAGAGTTATGTATCCTGACGGAGGCAGGTTTTTGGGGAATTAGCAAGTGAGATTGGTCACAGAACATCCATTTTTGTTTAATCCAATGAAAATTCTGGACAGGCCATATGTACATTTAGCATAGAATAGGCCCACTGAATCTCCTTGTACTCCCTAAGAAAAATTAATAGGAGTGGGACTTAACTCACGTAAATGATTATTTTCTCATGGTTGTCCTATCCCCTTAGACTATCCAGCATCTCTCTGGCCATTAATTAGTATGTCAAGATGTTCTGAAATACACTGTAATTCTGTTTGGGGCCATAGAATATGAATTCTCTACAGGTATTGGTCATCAGGAAAGTTGAATTCCCCAACTTCCTCACTTCGTTGGATCACAATTTGCTGTTAATTTTAATTATGCTTAATTACAGTCAGCTGAATTTGGTCTTTAGGTAACATGTACAAAAATGTACAGTATTTTGGTTATAGTAACATCACCTATGTTTAGTTTATCACATAAAAAGTTGGAGTGGCTTAAGACTTGAGTCAATTAAGAATTCTTTACATGCTGCTTATTTGTTCCTACCTTTGACATGTGTTTTAGTAAACTTGCTTAGTGGTCTTTCATCAAATGTGTAAGCTATGTCCCTTTTGAATAATTAATGTCCCTTTTGAATTAATTAATTACTCTTTGGGTAACTGATTTTGAAAAACCTATATGTGTATTGCTACTGATTCCGACAACCCTTTTCTCAAATTGAGATGCCTTCTATGCCTACTCATTGTTGACTGAGTTTGTCACCACTGAGTTTTTCCCAAACAGGGAAGGCCTATGGGACCAATATCAGTCCTCGGTCAGGAAGAGGTTGTATAAATAGCTGTGCACACACTCTAGAGTAGGGGAAGGAGGAGAATTTAAGTGTCTGTCCCCAGATGTGAACTCCTCCTGTTTTTGTTTTAGGGTAATTAATGTTTCCTTAGATTCAGCTAAACTTTGGGCTCTTGGGTTTCTGACTTTCAGTTCTGAATCAGCATCCTTTAGGCATAGGTTGGGGGTGGGGGAAATGGAGTTTGTATTTCATGTCATCCCAAAATGAATGAAGTAACATGAGAGCCATGCTTTTTTAAGCTTGGACTTGAGACTAGAAAATTGGCTATATGAAGGTGAAAACTGTCACCCTAGAATCATAGGGACTTGGGAGGGATTAGACTGTAAGCAGTCTCTTGTTACGCTATTGTGACTCCGATTCTTAAAGATCATGTTGGGTTTTGTGGTGTTTGCTTCTAGGTTCTCTGGTTGAATATTTGTGTTATAAGGTGGTCTTGTTCCTGTCTGCCATTCTGCCTCCCTTGGCCTTCTAAATTAGATACATTCCCCCTTCTGCTCCCAGACGTCTCCATCTCTTCGTCCCCTGACACAGCAATCATTTATCAAGTTGTTTCACGCGTTGTCGGGAGGGGGGCCCTGGGGACTCGAGTTTGTTTCGTCCCTTTGTTGGAGCTCCACAGGATCGTCCAGCTTAGTCTCCAGCCAACTGCTGAGAGTTGCCGGACTCCAGGAGCAAATGTTAAAGGGGCCCCCTTTCATCTACTTGCTGCTACTTCAATCTTTTATTTTAAATTCCAGCTTATTGCAACTGTAATCACACATACAGTTTCTAGACATGTATGTAATCCTGAGAGGGTTTTTTTCCCCCCTTATTCAATCATTGAAGATATGGAAATAGATTTTTAGTCTGTCTTTTCTTTGTTGTTTCTTGTCCATTTTCTGCTCTCCCTTCATTACTACACTGCCTTTTTCCAAGTGGTAGATTATTATAGATAGATTTATTAAGTGGGAGTTTGTTTTTTTATTAAGTGGGAGTTTGTTTTTTTATAAGACACCTTCTTTTGGATATGCTGTAATTTATCAAGGTGTCCTTTTTTCCTGATGACATTTCATTATCAATAGAAATATCTAAACAGTATAGGAATAAAAAGATTTTAAAGTTAGTGAAATTTTAGTGCAAGGTGAATGTTACTGTTTGTTACTAGGGGTTATGCAGGTTATCTAAAGTGTCTTAAAAAGTAAAAGGAAAAATATAATTAGACATGTATGAATGTTAACCAGTTACCATGAATTTGAAAGATGGATATTGCTTACTGTAACTTAATAGTTTAAAAGAACAGTGTTTCTTTGTGGGGTACTGGAAGTCAGACTGTAATAAGGCTTACGAGAATTTTTTTGGTGATTCTGGAACATTTCCTCCTAGTACTTTATTATAAAACTGCCAAATGAACAGAAAGGTTGAAAGGATTGTATGTTATATTTTGGGCTTAAATTTGTGTTTTTCTTTGCCAAGCTGAATAAAACATGCAGTAATCTCATAATGTATTATAAAGTTACTCTTGGAAGCAAAGTAATGAGAAAGAAAATACCCCAGATGATATGTGTTAAAAAGCCTGAATTCTGCAATGAGCCTATTTACTGTAGACAAGCTGAGCCTAGAACCTAAAGTTGTAGAGTATCACTAATCATCAAGTTTAGTGAGGAAAACTTGTGTTTTCCCTCCTCTTCAGGTATTTTATGTTGTAAATATAGCCATCGTGATTAGATTTGTCAGCTGAAAAATAGTTTATAATGAAAACTAAATTGTCTTGAGTGCTGTGACTTTAACATCAAAGTGAGCCCGATGATTTCCCTTAGACTATATTCTTATTATTGGAATATTTTTCAGCTGTGAAACTGTAGTGCATTATTTCTCATTGATTTTCACAATAAAACTATAAAATTGCAATTGCTAATAAAAAGGCTTTCTTCATATGTAATAGTACTATCCAAATATCAATAATATTCAGCTATATTTCAAGTTAAGAATATGAAAGCATGGCAACCTTATATTCTGAAAATTAATATGTATTGTTTACCAGATGTTGTTTTAAACAGAGTATAGCAATAAATAAAATACACAAAAATCCTCTTGGAGCTTATATTCTATGGAGGGAGACATATCAGGTACTTCATCTTCTTTTCTTCACATTCAGTGACAAGGTTGGTGAGTTTTTTTTCTGTAAAGGGCCAGACCATTTTTTTTTTTACAGTTACTTGACTTTGCTATAGAAATGATTGGGTAAGGCTGTGTTTCAGTAAAACTTTATTTATAATAACAAGGAGCAGACCATAGTTTGCCAACCTCAGTTGTAAGCTGTGGAAGAAGGACAACTAGTAGATCATAAAATTTTTAAAAAGTGTATTTGTGTAACAATAGATACCGTTAAGTCAGTGGACATAGATGAGGTTTAAGAAAAAAATTGGCAAAGCAGATGGCAAGGTGTCAAATACTGTTAATACACATACATCCCAAGGGAACATGGGCAAAGGATATGAAGAACCAGGTCTTAGAAGAACAAATCTAAATGGCCAACTGCGGCGCTTCTTTGGGGCGCCTGGGTGGCGCAGTCAGTTAAGCGTCTGACTTCAGCCAGGTCACGATCTCGCAGTCCGGGAGTTCGAGCCCCGCGTCGGGCTCTGGGCTGATGGCTCAGAGCCTGGAGCCTGTTTCCGATTCTGTGTCTCCCTCTCTCTCTGCCCCTCCCCCGTTCATGCTCTGTCTCTCTCTGTCCCAAAAATAAATAAACGTTGAAAAAAAAAAATTAAATGGCCAACAAATATCTTAAAAGATGCTCATCTGATTGGCAAAACTTACAAGGATGGTAGGTAATATGTATCAAAGTAGGCTCCCCTTATCCTCATGTTCATCTTCAGTGGTTTCAGTTGCCCACAGTCAAATCAGATGTCTGGAAGCAAATGGTCCTCCTCCTAACTTCAGAAGGTTGGGGTGTGGCTGGCCCAGTCCAAAGAGTCTGCAACTCTTGATCTTGGAGTCTTGATCTTGAGTTTGAGCCCTATGTTGGTTGTAGAGATTACTTAGATACATTAAATTTTTTTAAAAAAAAGGTTGGTAGTAGACTAATGCTGTGATACAGTGCCTACGTAGTTCACCTCCCTTCATGTCATCATGTTAGGCATTTTATCATCTCACATCATCGCAAGAAGAGTATGTACAGCATGGTAGGATATTTTGAGAGACATTGAGAGACCACATTCACATAGCTTTGTTATAATGTTATAACTTTTGTTATAATTTTTATTGTTATAATCTTTCCATTTTATTTTATTATTTTTTTAATGTTTATTCATTTTTTGAGAGAAAGAGCGTGGGTGGGGGAAGGGCAGAGAGAGAGGGAGATGCAGAATCCAAAGCAGGCTCCAGGCTCTGAGCTGTCAGCACAGAGCAGGACTCAGAGCTTGAACATGAGACCATGACCTGGCCAAAGTCAGATGCTCAACCGATTGAGCCACCCAGGTGCCCCTCCACTTGATTTTTTATTATTAATTGTTTATTATGCTTAATTTCTAAATTTTTAAAAATGTTTTATTTATTGAGAGAGAAATAGAGAATGAGCGGGGGAGGAACAGAGTGAGACAGGGACACAGAATCCAAAGCAGGCCCCAGGCTCCAAGCTGTAAGCACAGAACGCAACGTGGGGCTCGAACGCACAAACCGTGAGATCATGACCTGAGCCAAAGTCGGACACTCAACTGACTGAGCCACCCAGGTGCCCCTACTGTGCTTAATTTCTAAATTAAACATTATTGTAGGCATGTAGGAAAAAATATAGTATATACAGAGTTCGGTACTGTCTGCAGTTTCGGGCATCCCCTGGGGGTCTTAATGTATACCCCTCAGATAAGTGGGAAGTACTGTATTGGAAGATTAAAGGGTACTCTTATACATTGCTAATGTAAAATGAAATTGATGCTGCCATTTTGAAAAATAATCTGACCTCTGTTAATAGTAAAACTACTTTCTTTGTCTCAGAAATGCAGCTCCTGGGATGGGTGTGTGTATGGTGGTATTTCATTGTGTTTTTATTTTATTTTTTCTACTTTTTTTAGATTGTAGTAGAATACATACAACAAGTATATAGCTTATTGGTATTAAATACATTTGTAATATTTTACAGTCATCACTACCATATCCATCTCCAGAACTTTTTATCTTACTAAATTAAAACCTCATACCTATTAAACAGTAACTGTCCATTCCCCCTCAAACCCCCCTGCCCTGGCAACTACCATTCTACCTTTTTTTTTTTTTTAATGTTTTTTTATTATTTTGGAGAGAGAGACAGTGTGAGCAGGGGAGGGGCAGAGAGAGAAGGAGACATAGAATCTGAAGCAGGCTTCAGGCTAGAGCTGTCAACATAGAGCCCCGTGCGGGGCTCGAATTCAGGAATTGTGAGATCATGACCTGAGTTGGAGGCTCAACCGACTGAGCCACCCAGGAGCCCCACCATTCTACCTTCTAAGATTTTGACTACTCTAAGTACTGCATATAAGTGGCATCATACAGTCTTTGGCCTTTTGTGACTGGCTTATTTCATTTAGTGTAATCTCCTATTTCATCCATATTGTAGCATATGTCAGAATTTATTTCACTTTTAAGGCTAACTAATATTCTATTGTATGTATATATCACATTTTGCTTATCCATTCATCCATTGATGGCCACTTGGGTTGCTTCCACATATCAGCTTTTGTGAATAATGCTGCTGTGAACAGGAGTGTACAAATATCTCTTTGAGACCCTGCTTTCAGTTCTTTGGGGTTTATACCCAGAAGTGGAATTGCAGGATCATAGGGTGATTCTATTTTTCATTTTTTGATGACCCACCACATTGTATTTCTTTCTCAGTATCTCTTTGATAGTATATTCCCATCAGCAGTGTACTGGGTTCCAGTTTCTTCGCATCTTTACCAACATGTTCTTTTATTTTTTTCTTTTTTTTACAGTGGTCATTCTAGTGGGTGTGAAGTTATATCCCATCGTAGTTTGGATTTGCATTTCTCTAGTGATTAGTGATACTAGGCAGTTTTTCATGTGTTTATTGGTCATTTGTCTTTTTTGAGGAAATGTGTTTTGAAGCCTTTTGCCCATTTATTTATTTTTAAAGATTTTATTTTTAATCTCTCCACCCAGTGTGGGGCTCAAACTCAGAACTCCAGGATCCAGAGTTGCATACTCTACCAACTGAGCTACCCAGGCACCCTTCTTTCACCCCCCCTTAAAAAAATTTTTTTTAATGATTTATTTTTGAGACACAGAGACACAGCACAAGTGGGGGAGGGGGCAGAGAGAGAGAGAGAGATACAGAATCTGAAGCGGCTCCAGGCTCCCTGCTGACAGCACAGAGGCCGACAGAGCATAGAACCCACAAACCACAAGATCATGACCTGAGCCAAAGTCAGACACTCAACCAGTTGAGCCACCCAGGTGCCCCTCTTTTGCCCAGTTTTAAAACAGGTTCTTGGGCTTTTGGTTGGTTGAGTTGTAGGAGTTCTCTATATATTTTGAATTTTAATCCCTTATCAGATACATGATTTACAGATGTTTTCTCACATTTGTGAGTTGCTTTTTACTCTGTTGATTAGTGTGTTTTGATGCATAAATTTTTAAAAAAATTTTTTTAAATGTTTATTTATTTTTGAAAGAGAGAGTGTGAGCAGGGGAGATGCAGAGAGGGAGACACAGAATCCAAAGCAGACTCCCGGCTCCAAGCTGTTCTCACAGAGCCTGACACGGGGCTCGAATCCACGAACTGCATGATCATGACCTAACCTGAAGCTGGACACTTAACCGACTGAGCCATCCAGGCACCCCTGATACATAAAAAATTTTAATTTTCATGAAGTTTATATTGTCAGTTTTTTCTTTTGTTGCCTGTAACTTTGGTGTCACATGCAAGAAAGCATCATGAAGATTTTTGTCCTATTTAACTTTTAGGAGTTTTATACTTTCAGGTTTTACATTTAGATCTTTGATCCATTTTCAGTTAATTTTTGTATATGGTGTGAAGTAAGGGTTCAAATTCATTGTTTTGCATGTGGATATTCAGTTTTCCCAGCACCATTGATTGAGAAGACTCCTTTTCCTAGTGAGTGGTTTTGGCACCCTTGTCAAAAATTATTTGACTGTATGTGCAAAGATTTATTTCTGGATTTTCTATTCCAATCCATCGGTCTATAGTTTTTTGTTTTTTGTTTTTTTAAGTATAATGCACACATACCGTGTTATTAGATTCAGGTATACAATATAATAATTCAGTGATTGTGTTCATCACTCAGGGCTCATCACAATAAGTGTAGTGTCAATCCCCTTTATTCTACCATCCTCCCACCCATCACTCCTTTGGCAACCACCAGTTCTTTGTATTTAAGTGTTTGGGGGTTTTTTTTGGTTTGTCCCTTTTACTCATTTGTTTCTTAAATTCAACATATGAGTGAAATTGTATATTTGCCTGACTTAGCATTATAACCTCTGGGTTCCATTCTTTTTTATGGTTGAGTAACATTTGATGTGTATATATACTACATCTTCTTTAAACATTCATCTGTGGACGGGCTCTTAGGTTACTTCCATATCTTGGCTATTATAAGTAATGCTGCAGTAAACATAAGGGTTGCATATATCTTCTCAAAGTACTGTTTTAATTTTCTTTGGGTAGATACCCGGTAGTGGAATTGCTGGATCATATGAGTAATACTATTTTTAAGTTTTTGAGGAACCTCCATACTGTTGTCCACAGTGGCTGCACCAGTTTGCATCCTCACCAAAAGCACACAAGTTTCCCTTTTCTCCCCATCCTCACCACCACTTGTTATTTCATGTGTATTTTTGATGGGTGTGAGGTAATACCTCATTGTGGTTTTGATTTGCATTTCCCTCTTGATAAGTGATGTTGAGCATCATGTCATGTCATCTGTCTATTGTCTATTTGTGTCTTCTTTTCAAAAATGCCTATTCAGATCCTCTGCCCATTTTTAAAATGGACTATTTGTGGTTTTTTGGTGTTGATTTGTGTAAGTTCTTTTATATATTTTGGATATTAACCCCTTATCTGATAGGTCATTTACAAATATCTTCTCCCATTCAGTATGTTGCCCTTTTTTGTTGATGGTTTCCTCTGCAAAAGCTTTTTATTTTGGTGTAGTCCCAATAATTGTACTTTTGTTTCCCTTGCTTGAGGAGACCTATTTAGAAAAATATTTGTACAGCAAATGTTAAAGATATTACTGCCTATTTTTTTCACCTAGGATTATTATGGTTGCAGATCTCACATTTAGGTCTTGATTCTATTTTGAGTTTATTTTTGTGTAAGGTGTAAGAAGTGATCTGGGTTCATTCTTTTCTGCAGGCAACTGTCTAGTTTTCCCAGCAGAGACTGCCTTTTTCCCATTGTGTGTTCTTGCCCTTTTGTCATAGATAAGTTGACCATTTCAACGTGGGTTTTATTTCTGGGCTCTCTATTCTGTTTCATTGATTTATATGTCTGTTCTTGGGCCAGTATTATACTATTTCAGTTACTACAGCTTTGTAGGCTATCTTGCAATCTGGGATTGTGATGCCTCCAGTTTTCTTCTTTCTCAAGATTCCTTTGATTATTCAGGATCTTCTTTAAAATTTATTTATCAAGTTATTTATCAAGTTATCAAGAGGGGTTGGGGGGAAGAGAATCCCGAGCAGTCTCTGTGCTGCCAGTGCAGAGCCACCCGTGGGTCTTGAACTGACAAACTGTGAGATCATGACCTGATCTGAAATCAAGAGTCAGATGCTCAACCAACTCATCCACCCAGGTGCCCCTGACTATTCAGGATCTTTTGTGGTTCCATACAAATGTTAGTATTATTTATTCTAGTTCTGTGAAAAATGTTGTTGGTGTTTTGATAGGGATTATATTAAATCTGTAGATTGGGTAGTATGGACATTTTAACAATATTGGTACTCCAGTCAGTAAGCATGGCTCCATTTTTCCATTTGTTTGTGTCATCCTCATGTCCTTTCATCACATGTTTTATAGTTTTCAGGGTACAAGTCTTTCACAAACATGGTTAAGTTTATTCCTAGGAACTTTATTATTCTTGGTGTAATTGTAAATGGGATTTATTTTTTTAATTTTTCTTTCTGCTGCTTCATTATTAGTATAGAGAAATGCAACAAATTTCTGTATTTTTGTATCTTGAGACATTACTAGAGTTATTTATCAGTTCTAGTAGTTTTTGGGTGGAGTCCTCAGTGGGTTTTTTTTTTTTTAATGTTTTTAATTTATTTTGAGAGTGCGGGGTAGGGGCAGAGAGAGGGAGAGGGAATCCCAAGCGGGCTCTGTGATGCGGGCTTGAACCCACCAACTGTGAGATCATGACCTGAGCCTAAATCAAGAGTTAGATGCTTAACCAACTGAGCCACAATGCGCCCCTAGTGTTTTCTATATATGACATATCATCAGTGAAAATTTTACTTCTTCCTCACAATTTGGATTCTTTTTATTTTCTTTCTTGTCTCACTGCTTTGGCTAAGACCTCTAGTGTTGTGTTGAGTAAAAGTGGTTAGAATGGTGGACATCCTTCTTTTGTTCCTGTTGTAGAGGAAATGTTCTCATTTTTTTTACCAGTGAATATGTTAGCTGTTAGCTGTGGGTTTTATATATGTATATATCCTTTATTATGTTGAGGTATAGTTCCTTTAAATCTACTTTGTTGAGAGTTTTAAAATCATGAATGGGTGTTGTATTTTGTCATGCCTTTTCTGCCTCTATTCAGATGATCATATGATGTCTTTCTTTATGGTAGTACCACATTGTTTTAAAAAAAATTTTTTTAACGTTTATTCATTTTTGAGAGACAGAACGTGAGTGAGGGCAGGACAGAGAGAGAGAGAGGACAACACAGAGTCCAAAGCAGGCTCCAGGCTCTGAACTGTCAGCACACAGCCTGACACAGGGCTTGAACCCACAAACTGTGAGATCGTGACCTGAGCTGATGTTGGACGCTTAACCCACTGAGCCACTCAGGTGCCCCAGTACCACACTATTTTGATTACTATAGCTTTGTAAATTTTGAGATAAGGAAGTGTTAGTCCTCCAGGTTTGTTCTTTTTTCAAGATTGTCTTGTTATTTCAGATCCCTTCAGATTCAATATGAACTTCAGGATTTTTAGGATTAATTTAGGGCTTTTCTGTTTCTGCAGAAAAACATGGGGATTTTGATAGGGATTACATTTACTTTGTGGATTGCTTTGGGTGGTATTAACATCTTAATATTAAGTCTTTCAGTTCATGAACATGGAATATATTTTATTTATGTCTTTATTTCAGCAATGTTTTGTAGTTTTATTTGTAGTTTATTTATAAAAGTCTTTTATTTTCTAGACTGAGTTAATTCCTAAGTATTTTATTCTTTTTGATGCTATTGTAAATGGAATTATTTTCACAATTTACTTTTTAATTGTTCATTATGTATAGAAATGTAACTGAATTTTGTGTTGACTTTGTGTCATGCTACTTTGTTGCATTTATTTGTTTTATTTTTTTTTTTTAATTTTTTTTTTCAATGTTTATTTATTTTTTTGGGGACAGAGAGAGACAGAGCATGAACGGGGGAGGGGCAGAGAGAGAGGGAGACACAGAATCGGAAACAGGCTCCAGGCTCTGAGCCATCAGCCCAGAGCCTGACGCGGGGCTCGAACTCACGGACCGCGAGATCAGGACCTGGCTGAAGTCGGACGCTTAACCGACTGCGCCACCCAGGCGCCCCGCATTTATTTGTTTTAAATGCTATCTTTAGAGTTTTCTCCATAGAAGATAATGTCGGTAAACAGAGGTAATTTTGTTTCTTCCTTTACAATTTGAATGCCTTTTGTTTATTTATTTATCGATTTTTGTCTAATTGCTGTGACTAGAACTTCCAGTACTGTGTTGAATAAAAGTGGTAACGTAGGCATACTTGCCTTGGTCTTGATCTTAGAGGAAAACTTTGTCTTTTACCACTCCTGGAATTTTAGCCCATAAATGCAAAACAACACCAAGGGCATATGCACATGGAAGCTCATTTTGACATGGTTCTAAGTGACAAAAAATGGAAAACAAAACGAGAGGCTACCTGTCAGGGAGTAGATGAATAGAATATGGTATCTTCACACCATGGACTATTAGGTAGCCTTTAAAAGAGTAAGGTCGAGCTATATCCCTTGACTTGGAGGGATTTGCGCAACATAATGAGAAAAGCAATATGCAGGTAGGTATGGTTAACATTAATCTATTAAAATAAAGCTTATATTTATGTGTATATCTCCATGTATGTATGTGTAAATCTTACATGTGTGATTTTATGTGAATTGACAAAAGTGAAAAGGGATATATACTTAATTGTTAACATGGATACATCAGTTATTGATGTTAAAGGTAGAGAAAAGAGGGGAAAGTTCCCAGAATTAATAGCATGATAGCTTTCTGAATTTATGTAGACTGTGTCTGTGTATCTATATATGTATATATTTATTTACAACTTTTTTTTTTTTTAAGGAAAAACAGACACTGTTACTCAGTCTTTACAATTCTAGCAATTTGTCAATGGGCTCGCTAGCTCCCAAACTTGATGTCATAAGATACACTTGCCTTTATTGTGCATCTTTGATTACTTGTCCAATTTGCCCTGTGGCTACAAAATTGAAGTCTTTTTCCCTGTTTTTATGGCACAAAAACTTTAAAAGATTGAAAAGTGCCTTAGAGAAATGAAGACTCTAGGTCATACAGCTAGTAACTGATGTTTGAATTGAATCCAGACCTATCCTTATACTTTGTACTATATACCATGCTGATAATCTTTGTCTCATGATTTCCTTCGAGCTTCTTTGTTGATGATTCACCTGGTACCTGATCCTGTACAGAATGTTGCTTTCCTTGGGATCAGTGAAAAGTAACGTTGTATAGCGGATTTATAAGAAAAATTTTATTTCAGTTATCTCTTAACAGATTTAATAAGAATGGAGTAATACCATTTCTTCACCACCCCCTCCACTCCCTCTCAGTCTGGGATTGAGAAGCTAGGGGTGGCTGTAGACACTCTTATTCCTCAAATATTAATTTCCAGGGCTAGGTGATTTAGCAGGTAGGTTTTACACACTTCTTGTCTTCTTTGGTCACTGTCTGCTATGTTTTTATTTTGGATAAACCTTCAAAAATCAACACTATCCAACATGATAATTGTACAGTATTGTAGGCTTAATGTTTTCTGGCATATTTATTCGATAACTTAATGTCCAAAAGATAAATACTTTATATCTATGTTGATAAATTTGTTTCTATTTCCAGTTATTTTGAAGGTTATCAGGTCTTAAAAAATTTTTTTTTTAACATTTGTTTATTTTGGAGAGAGACAGAGAATTATGAGTGGGGGAGGGGCAGAGAGAAAGGGAAACACAGAATCCGAAGCAGGTTTTAGGCTCCAAGCTGTCAGCACTCAGCCGGACATGGGGCTCGAACTCATGGACTCTGAGATCGTGACCTGAGCCAAAGTCAGACGCTTAACCAACTGAGCCACCCAGGTGCCCCTGATTTTGTAACTTTAGATAAGAGATTTTAATATCATGTGGTATTTCCCTTACTTTATTCTTTGCATAGGATACTTAACATTTTTATGTGTGAATTTGCTTATACAAGTTAGAAACAGTGTGTTTAAAATATCACTGGATAATAATAGTGATTCACATGATTCCATAGAATCATTAGCAATTTTTGTTTAATGAGTTAATGAATCATAGTTGTATATGGGATTTTTGCTGGTATAGTAAGACCTTGGTTTGCAAGCGTAATTCATCCTGGAAACATGCATGTAATCTAGAGAACTTGTTTATCAAACCAAATTTCAAGAACCATTGGCTGAGTTGTAATCATGTGACATTTGGCATCACGTGTTATAAAACATCACTAGTTTATCAAGTTTAAATTCATTAGAAATGTTTGATCATCTTGCAGAACTCCCTCAGAACAAGTTACTTGCAATCCAAGGTTTACTGTATTTGTTGAGGGGTGTGTGTGTGTGTGTGTGTGTGTGTGTTTCTAACTTGAAAAATCCCTTTTTTTCTCACTTAAAGAACTTATTTTGAATTTAATTGGTCTGTTTTTAATTGCTGTCCAGTCTTGCTCAGTGCTGTGTATTTCTTCATACTGTCTGCCTCTGAGCTCTTCTCTAGCTTGTTTTCTTAAAAAATAAACAAAACGTCCCACCAGCCATTCTACAAATCCTGGTATCTATAATGTATGAAAAAATGAAGCAGGTAGAAAGTTGAACATTACCTTAGAACTAAGGGCATGCTTTTAGAGTTAGTCTTACATGTTTGATCTTACCATTTGGTAATATTTCACAGGGTAATAGACCTATTATTATAATTCTGCTCAGCTATAAGTTGTTAGTAATTGTAATCCTATTTTATTTATTTATTTTTAAAGATTTTATTTTTAAGTAATCTCTACACCCAATATGGGGCTCGAACTCACAACCCCAAGATCAAGAGTTCCACTCTCTACCAGCTGAGCCAGCCAGGAGCCCCCGTAATCCTATTTTAAACAGTTTATTATCTTTGAAATTAATCTTGGAAGATTCAAAAAAGAAGAAAGGAACAAGTTCCTTTAACCAACAGGAATCTTCTAAAGATTCCTTGAGAACCTTAGTGCATATGGTAGAAAGGCACCAGTGGGGAGGAGAGAAGGTCATATTCAATCCTGAATGTTTACTCATTTCTAATTTTGACCCAACAGAAGGGAGAGGAAAAAGGTCCTAGCTGAAGTGACTTTAGCAGCTCCATTCCCTGGCTTAGCAGTGAGGGAAGTCTTCTCCCAGCAGCTCAGCTCTTCTCTGTGGAGACTGTGCTTCACTTCCCGTTCTCCCAGTGTCCTTTCTGCTTTAGCCTGCTTCACGTTTTTAGGGTTCCTGCCCCACTCTTGGTGTCATTTAAGTATATGCCCCTAAAATAAGAGGCTCTTGGCTAACCAGCTGACTACAGGAGCAGATGTGTTAAGAGTCTATTGAAACACAAAGATTTAAACTAGAAAAACATTTTGAAATGTAGAACAAAGAGAACAAAAAGCCATAATGTAAAGAAGTCAAATTTGATGATTAAAAGCAAGGTGATTTTTAGATTGTTCACCTGCTTCTCTTGTCTACTAGAAGATTGGTTAAACCCTTTTATGCTTCAAAATCATCTAGGTACCTGCCTACACATACACACACTCTGCTGGTATTCTCATAAGGACTAACAGTGCACCCCGTCTCTGGAGAGATCCTCTCCCATGGAACTGAATCCAGTGTCTTTCTTTCTTTCCTCCCCTCTTCTCCCCTCCCCTCTCCTCCCCTCCCCTCTTCACTTTCTTTCAAGTTTGTTTATTTTGTGTGTGAGAGAGAGGGGGAGACAGCATGAGTAGGGGCGAGGCAGAGAGAGGGAGAGAAAAAGAGACATCATTAGTGGGGGAAGGGCAGAGAGAGAGGGAGAGTGAGACTACCAAACAGGCTCCATAACTGTCGGCGTAGAGCCCAGTGCAGGGCTCGAACTCATGAACCCTGAGATCATTACCTGAGCTGAAATCAAGGGTCAGACACTCAACCAGCTCAGCCACCCAGGCGCCCCCTGTTTCTTATCACTCTCCTCGGCCTGGGTGGTTGTTTCTTCCATAGTTGATTGCAGGCGTGAAATTGTTGCTGGCTAATATAGATAATGTTAATTTCTTAGGTGGCACCCAAAGCGCCAAATGATACATGAACAACCAAGTCTTTTAGGTTGTCAGGCTGGTAAGGAGTTACCTACAAATAGCTTTGAATTACCACCATCACTACCATAAGATTTCCTATAAGAGAAGTTATGTAAAATGAGAAATAGTAATAAAGTCCTGTAAACCCTGCCTAGAATTACTCTCTGAAATAGTTTAACTAGAAAGAGAAGTTATCCTTCTACACAGAATTAAAGAGTTAGTGAAAACTTACTAAGAAGGAACTTGAATGTACTGTGTTAATAATGTCAGAATAGTAGCAAAACTTCCTAGGAAGGTGATACAGACAGTACCCTCATAGCTACACTAAAAAGAATATTCAACAAATATACCCAAGTATTCTTACTTTAGATGAAAAAATATATATATCATGATTTCCTGTTGAAAAAGTGATTTGTTAATTTCCCAAATAGGTAAGATTTAATTTTTCTCTTGCTACTTTAATGTTCTTAAATGCTTTTGATCTCTACATATTAGTAACTTGGATCTGTTGGACAATTCAGTTACAAGTCTTTAATGTCCTATATAAGGGAAACATACTTTACGCCCTAAGATCTATAGATTTCCCTTTCAGCAGCAGCATTGATTCATAGCAGTTAAATTAGTTCTAAAGCCTTGCATCAACAGCATTAGCATGACCTCGGAGCTCGTTATTAATGCCTTATTCCAGACCTAGATGAATCAAAATCTGCATTTTAAGAAGTTCCCCCATGATTTCTGTGTGCACTCAAGTTTGAGAAGCACTTTCCTAGAGCAGTGGTTTTGTACTTTGACTGCATTTAAAAATCAGCCTAGTTTAAAAAAATATTTTGCCTAAATCTCATTTCTGGAGACTTAAAAAAAAAAAAAAAGGCTTTTGACTAGGCATTAGGATTTAGAAACTTCTCCTATGTGGTTTTATCACATAGGCAAGGTTGACAACCATTGTTCCAGAGCTACACTGTGCAGTGTAGTAGCCTCTGTCCACATGTGGCTATGTAAATTTACATTACTTAAAATCAAATACAATTTTTAAATTCGTGCCTCAGTCACGATAACCACATTTCAAGTGTTTAATTAGCCATGTGGCTAATGGCTGCTATATTGAATAGTGCATATTGAGAACACATAGAGATCCATCATCAGAAAAAGTTATATCTTAACATTTTGACAGCATTCTAGATAACTTATTTTCAGAGAGTTTTAATTTTAGGGAGTTGATTTATACTATTCTTATAAATTGTGTCCTGGGGAAGAATGCAAAAATAGGCATTCAAAGGCATTCAAAGACTAGGAAATGAGTAGGCTGTGAAAAAACATCTATATTTTGGTTGAAACTTTCTTTTCACATCAGTTCACAATAACCAGTTATGCTTTTGCTGTATGTAATTAGTTCAAAAGACAAATGAGAGATGGATAGTGCATGTTCATGAGTTAAAAAACTGGTTAGACCTGACTACTTTTGGCAAATAAACACTTGATTTACTAATATGAAAAATGAAGTTAGATTATTTATGTAACTAGTTAATGTAATATCCAGCTTTGTTTTGTTACAATTTTTTAAATTTTTTAAATGTTTATTCACTTTTTGAGAGAAAGAAAGAGACTGAGAACGAGTCGGGGGGAGGGGGAAAGAGAGAGGGAGACAGAGAATCTGAAACAAGCTCCAGGCTCTGTGCTGTCAGTCCAGAGCCTGATGCTGTGTCTTGAACCCACGAACCATGAGGTCATAATCTGAGCTGAAGTCAGATGCTTAATCAACTGAGCCACACAAGCGCCCCTGTTTTGTTATAATTTTTAAGTTAAAATTTTTAAATGTAATTAATACAATTTATTGTGTATAATGCATTTAAGAAAGTGGTACAAAGGAAGGTAACCTTGTCAAACAGCAGTTTCTCCATTTACTAGCTGTGTGACCTTTGGTTTTCCCTGATGAATGTCTTTTTTTTGCATATATATAAAATATGGTTAATAAAGTTACCTACTAATAGTATTGCTGAGGATTAAATGAAATAGTCAATGTAAAGCTCCAAACACTGCCTTGTATATACTAGGTTTTCAATAAGGGACAGCTAACATTATTAATAGTATATCTATTTATACTCTGGTGCTAAATAAATAGTTCTAGTGTTGATATTCTGCATCTATCCGTTGTTGTCTTCCTCCAGCAGGAGTCCAGGGTCTTTTTTAGGGCTATTGACTCCTAATGCCAAATCAATTGCTTCTTATTTTGAACTCTGTAAAACTTTCATTCCCTCCATCATGGCTTTCCAGATGCCCCTCTACTAACACTCTTTCAGCCTGCCTTTTCTTCTTTTCAAATTCCTTTTCTTTTACCCACCATTTAAATGTTAATATTCTCTTTTCTGCCCTGGGTGGTAAAATCCCTGAAACTATAGGAAGAGACCATTGTTTGAAAACAAACTCATCTCCTGTGCTCTACACTCCTTACTGATACCCTCACCTGTTTGTTCTTCAGATACTTCGGACCCAACAAGCTTAAGCAGTGAATTCATTTCCCCCCAAACTCTCAAACCAATTATTCTACCTGTCTCCCCTGGATTGAACTGGTACCACCATTTATCTAGTTAAGACATAATTTTAGAAGTTTTCTGAGTTCTCCCGTTTTTCATAGTTGCACACATTTAGTCGGTAACCAGTTCTTACTTCCTAACATTATTCGATCTTTCCTTCTTCAGTACTTCAGCATCTTTTGTCTGAACAGTTGTGGTGGTCTGGTAAGTTTTCCCTGCCTGCAGCATGTCCGTCACAACAATCTAGAGACACACTTCTCTCAAACATACTTCATTTAAGTTATTCATGTGCACATAGCCACATTGCTATTAGACCAGGTTCCTTGAAGACAAACATGTCTCAGCACTGCGTCTTCAATACCATGCACAGTAAATGAACGTGAATAAACTGATGGTCCCTCAAATTCAGGGACTTGTGTGAGAAACTTCATTCTATTTGTAAGGATTGAGAATAATACGAAGCAGGATTCTTTGAACTCGCTCTCTTAGTGGCCTGAATTTTCTGTTGTTTTCTTACATGAAATTTGAATAGTCTTAAGTTTTAAATGTATGTGCAAACAGTTTAGATTCCTTTAGGAAAAGAATGGTATAATCTTTTTTATTTAAAATATATTTAGGCGCATCTGGGTGGTTCAGTTAAGTGTCTCTGACTTTAGCTCAGCTCATGATCTTGCAGTTCATAAGTTCCAGCCCCGTCTCCAGCTCTGTGCTGGCAGTGCAGAGCCAGTTTGGGATTCTCACTCTCTCTTCCTCTCTCTGCCCCTCCCCACTCGCACGCTCTCTCCAAATAAATAAACTTGGAAAAAAAGTATATATATTTAAATACAATTAAAAAAAATTTCAACATAGTACTACAAGTCCTACCCAGAGCATTTAGGCAAGAAAAAGAAATAAAAGACATCCAGATTGGAAAGGAAGAAGTAAAATTGTCTCTGTTTGTAAATGGCGTGATACCAAATAACAGAAACCCCTAAAGACTCAACCGGAAAACTGTTAGAACTAATAAGTGAATTCAGTAAAGTTCCAGGATGCAAAATCAATATTCAAAAATCACCTGCATTTCTGTACGCTAATAGTGAACTGCATTTCTGTACATTAACAGTGAACTATCAGGAAGAGACGTTTGGAAAACAATTCCATTTATAATAGCATCAAGGGGCGCCTGGGTGGCTCAGTCGGTTAAGCGGCCGACTTCGGCTCAGGTCACGATCTCGCGGTCCGTGAGTTCGAGCCCCGCGTCAGGCTCTGGGCTGATGGCTCAGAGCCTGGAGCCTGTTTCCGATTCTGTGTCTCCCTCTCTCTCTGCCCCTCCCCCGTTCATGCTCTGTCTCTCTCTGTCTCAAAAATAAATAAACGTTGAAAAAAAAAATGTTATAATAGCATCAAAAAGAATAAGATCCTTAAGAATAAATTTAACGAAGGATGTGAAAGATGTATACACTGAAACTATAAAACAGTGATAAAAGAAACTGAAGACACAAGTAAATGGGAAGATAATTCCATGCCCATGGATTGGAAAAATTAATATTGAAAAAATGTCCATACTAACCAAAGAGAACTATAGATTCAGTACAATCCCTGTCAAAATTCCAATGGCATTTTTCACAGGAGTTGAACAAACAGTCCTAAAAGTTGTAGGGAACCACAAAATACCCTGAATATCCAAAGCCGTTTTGAAAAAGAACAAAGCTGGAGACATCACACTCCTTGATTTCAAATTATATTACAAAGCTGTAGTAATCAAAACGGTCTGCTATTGGCATAAAAGCAGACACATAAGTCAATGGAACAGAATAGAGAACCCAGAAATAAGCTCACGCATATATGGTTAATTTATTTTCAACAAAGGAGCTTAGAATATACACTGGGCAAAGGATAGTCTCATCAATAAATGATTTGGGGAAAACAGTATTGGCATAAGCAAAAGAATGAAACTGGATGCCTATTTTATTTTTATTTATTTATTTATTTTTAAAAATTTTTTTTTTCAACGTTTATTTATTTTTGGGACAGAGAGAGACAGAGCATGAACGGGGGAGGGGCAGAGAGAGAGGGAGACACAGAATCGGAAACAGGCTCCAGGCTCCGAGCCATCAGCCCAGAGCCTGACGCAGGGCTCGAACTCCCGGACCGCGAGATCGTGACCTGGCTGAAGTCGGACGCTTAACCGACTGCGCCACCCAGGCGCCCCTGGATGCCTATTTTAAACACCATACACAAAAATCAACTAAAAATGGATTTAACACATGAACATAAAACCTGAAACCGTAAAATTCCTAGAAAATGTAAGAGTTAAGTTCCTTGCATTAGCCTTGGCAATGGTCTTTTGGATTTGACACCAATGGAAAAGACAACAAAAACAAAAATATATATGTGGGACTATATCAAACTAAAATGCTGTGCTCAGCAAAGAAATCATCAACAACGTGAAAAGGCAGCCTATTGAATGGGAGAAAATATTTGCAAACATCGTATCTGATAAGGGGTTAATATTCAAAATATCTAAGGAACTGGTACAACTCCATAGGGGAAAAAAAAATCTAAATAATAAAAAATGGGCGAAAGACCTGAATACATATTTTTCCAAAGACATAAAAATGACCATTTTCATGGTACATGAAAAGATGTTCAGCATCACTCATCATCATGCAAATGTGCAAATCAAAAGCACATTGAGGTGTTTCCTCACCCCTGTTAGGATGGCTGTTCTCAAAGAGTCAAGGAATAACAAACAAGTGCTGGGAAGGATGTAGAGAATAGAGAACCCTGGTGCATTGTTGGTGGGAATGTAAACTGATACAACCTCTATGGAAAACAGTATAGAAGTTCCTCAAGGAATTAAAAATAGAGCTACCATGTGACCCAGCAGTCCAACTTCTGGGTGTGTATCTGGAGGAAGCAAAAGCATTATCTGGAAGGAATACCTGCATGCATGCCCATGTTTCTTGCAGCATTACCACAATAGCCAAGCTATGAAAACAACCTAAGTGTCTGTCAGCGGATGGATGGATCAAGCAAATGAACACGCACACGCACACACATGCACACACACAGGAATATCATTCAGCCTTTAAAAAGAAGAAAATCCTGTCATTTGCAACATTCTGGATGGAACTGGAAGGCATTATGGCAAAGTGAAATTAAGCAAAGACAAATACTGTATGGTATCACTTACACTGTGGAGTCTTTTTTTTTCAACGTTTATTTATTTTTGGGACAGAGAGAGACAGAGCATGAACGGGGGAGGGGCAGAGAGAGAGGGAGACACAGAATCGGAAACAGGCTCCAGGCTCTGAGCCATCAGCCCAGAGCCCGACGCGGGGCTCGAACTCACGGACCGCGAGATCGTGACCTGGCTGAAGTCGGACGCTCAACCGACTGCGCCACCCAGGTGCCCCATGTGGAGTCTTAAAACACACACACAGGGGCGCCTGGGTGGCGCAGTCGGTTAAGCGTCCGACTTCAGCCAGGTCACGATCTCGCGGTCCCGGAGTTCGAGCCCCGCGTCGGGCTCTGGGCTGATGGCTCAGAGCCTGGAGCCTGCTTCCGATTCTGTGTCTCCCTCTCTCTCTGCCCCTCCCCCGTTCATGCTCTGTCTCTCTCTGTCCCAAAAATAAATAAAAACGTTGGAAAAAAAAAATTTTGAAAACACACACACACACACACACACACACACACACACACACACACAAACAGTAGAAAAGCAGTTGCTGAGAGATGGGGAGAATAGGGAGTTTGTTAAAAGGGTAATCAACTTTTAATTGTAAGATAAATTCTGAGGATATGATGTATATAACACAGTGTCTATAGTTGATAACACTTTATTGTATAATTGAAATTTGCTAAGAGTAGAACTTAAATGTTCTCACGTACCCCCAAATGCGGTGATGGGTGGGAAGGATCCTTTCACAGTGTATGTGTATCAAATCATCACATTGTATACTTTAAATACCTTAGTTTTGTCAGTTGTATCTCAATAAAGCTGAAAAAATCATTAAAAATTTTTTTTAATGTTTATTTTTGAGAGAGCATGCGAGTGAGGTAGGAACAGAGAGAGAGAGAGGGGGAGACACAGAATCCAAAGCAGGCTCCAGGATCTGAGCTGTCAGCACAGAGCCCAGTGTGGGGCTTGAACTCAGGAACCGTGAGATTATGACCTGAACTGAAGTCGGACACTTAACTGACCGAACCCCCCAGGGGCCCCTGAAAAAATAGTTTGTAATAAAAAATGATACATTAATGAATTTCTTAAAACATTGAAATGGTACAAAATCCTGTGCAATGAAAAGAACTCCTCATTAACCACTGGTCATATGTATCTTTCCAAAAATACTTTATGCATATATAACCACCACCTGCATGTATACATTTCCTTTTTCCTAGTTAATTACTTGATGTCAACTTGATTTCCCCAATCTCTAATCCAGGTTTATTGATTATAATGAATTGCATCATTATTCACTGAATTTTTGCCCACACCAAAATACTGAGTCTCTTTAGCTTCCTTCTTTCCCTTTGCCTCACACCTTTCTACTGACCAGCAATTATGTTGGTTTTGCTGTCAGCATAAATCTCGAATTTGTCCACTTCTGTTCATTACTTGTCCTGCTTTGACTTTATTCTAAACCACCATCATACCATAACTAGATTATCATAGTTCTGTTCTAACTGATCTCCTTGCTTTTCTTTGTCCATCTAATCTTTTTTTTTTAATATGTTATTTTATTTTTAATTTGTATCCAATTTAGTTAGCATATAGCGCAATAACGTTTTCAGGAGTAGATTCCAGTGATTCATCCCCTATGTATAACACCCAGTGCTCCTCCCAGTAAGTGTCTTCCTTAATGGCCCTTACCCATTTAGCCCATCCCCCCACCTGCAATCCCTCCAGCAACCCTTAGTTTGTTCTCTATATTTAAGAGTCTCTTATGTTTTAACAGCCCCCCATTTTTATATTATTTTTGCTTCCCTTCCCTTGTGTTTGTCTGTTTTGTACCTTAAATTTTATACATGAATGAAGTCATATATTTGTCTTTCTATGACTGACTTATTTCACGTAGCATAATACCCTCTAGTTCCATCCACGTTGTTGTAAATGGCAAGATTTCATTCTTCTTGATTGCCGAGTAATACTCCATTGTTTATATATACCACATCTTCTTTATCCATTTATCCATCGATGGACATTTGGGCTCTTTCCATACTTTGGCTATTGTCAATAGTGCTGCTGTAAACATTGGGGTGCATGTGACTCTTCAAAACAGCACACCTGTATCCCTTGGATAAATACCTAGTAGTGCAATTGCTGGGTCGTTGGATAGTTCTATTTTTAACTTTTTGAGGAAGCTCCATAGTGTTTTCCAGAGTGGCTGTACCAGTTTGCATTCCCACCAACAGTGCTAAAGGGTTCCTTTCTCCACATCTTTGCCAACATCTTTGTTGCCTGAGTTGTTAGTTTTGGCCAGTCTGACAGATGTGAGGTGGTATGTCACTGTGATTTTGACTTGTATTTCCCTGATGAAGAGTGATGTTGAGCATCTTTTCATGTGTCTGTTAGCCATCTGGATGTCTTCTTTGGAAAAGTGTCTATTCATGATTTTTGCCCATTTCTTCACTGGATTATCTGCTTTTGGGGGGTTGAGTTTGATAAGTTCTTTATAGATTTTGGATACTAACCCTTTATCCAGTATGTAATTTGCAAATATCTTCTCCCACTTCATCGGTTGCCTTTTAGTTTTGCTAATTGTTGCCTTCACTGTGCAGAAGCTTTATCTTGATGAGGTCCCAATAGTTCATTTTGCTTTTTGTTTCCCTTGCCTCTGGAGACATGTCAAGTAAGAAGTTGCTGCAGCCAAGGTCAAAGAGGTTGTTGCCTGCTTTCTCCTCTAGGATTTTGATGGCTTTGTGTCTTACATATAGGTTTTCCATCCATTTTGAGTTTATTTTTATGTATGGCATAAGAAAGTCTTTGGTCCAGGTTCATTCTTCTGCATGTTGCTGTCCAGTTTTCCCAACACCTTTGCTGAAGAGACTGTCTTTTTTCCATTGGATATTCTTTCACGCTTTGTCAAAGAATTGTTGGCCATATGTTTTGAGTCCATTTCTGGGTTCTCTATTCTGTTCTATTGTCTGTTTTTGTGCCAGTACCATACTGTCTTGGTGATTACAGCTTTGTAATACAGCTTGAAGTCCAGAATTATGATGCCTCCAGCTTTGGTTTTCTTTTTCAACATTACTTTGGCTACTCGGAGTTTTTTCTGGTTCTATACAAAATTTAGAATTGTTTGTTCTAGCTCTGAAGAATGCTGGTGTTATTTTGATAGGGATTGCTCATTTGTCTTTTTTATTTTTTATTTATTTTTTTTTTTTAGAAATTTTTAACGTTTATTTATTTTTGGGACAGAGAGAGACAGAGCATGAACGGGGGAGGGGCAGAGAGAGAGGGAGACACAGAATCGGAAACAGGCTCCAGGCTCTGAGCCATCAGCCCAGAGCCTGACGCGGGGCTCGAACTCCCGGACCGCGAGATCGTGACCTGGCTGAAGTCGGACGCTTAACCGACTGCGCCACCCAGGCGCCCCACATTTGTCTTTTTTAATTCAACCCTCTAGAATACTAAAGTGGGGATGGAGGAGGGAGAACAGAAGGGAATTACTTTTCCTCCTCCATGTTATACTCCGTTAAACCACGAATTATGTCCTAGCAGTATAGGTTTTTATTTGACTCATTTATTATTTTTAACATTTATTATTAGTTTGAATGCTATTTTGTTTTATACTTTTATATATTTTATGTATTTTTCTACTTATTGTGATCCAGTAATTTGCTATTCAAATTGTTCGGCTGTGACCAGTGGGAGCTCTTTCCATTGGTTGATTTGGTTTGGTTAGAGTACTTTATTATTTTCAGATACCAAAAGATGCACCAGGCTCATATATTTCCTACCCCTGTCTTAAAATCTGCGTTTCTCCAAGGAGCTCTGATTTCTTTTGTTGGATAATGAATATTAGAAACCAAGATTTGGGGATGCCTGGGTGGCTCAGTCGGTGAAGCATCTGACTTCGGCTCAGTTCATGATCTCACAGTCCGTGTGAGCCCCACGTCACGGGGCTTCTGGCGGAAGCTCTTACCCAAATCACTTGACCCCTGCCGGGGTTTCCGTGAGATGATCCTTCACCGCTGCCTCCAGGGTCAAGCAGTCAGATGGTTTATTGAAACTGCCGAAGTGGGAATCCTCAAAAGTGCCACATTTGTGGCTTGAGCATTCTGTTTTGCTTTAAACACGAGTTCTCCAATATTTTGTCGTAAGACTCAAGACCCCTGCTTTCAATGGGAGCCCTAGTAGGGATGCCACTGAAGTCTTGCTTGGCGTGTCTGTCACAGCGCAGATGCATCGGCTTTTGATTTCCAGTTTCAGATTCTTCTCGAGTCGAGTGAGCACTTCAAGGCATGGGGACCCAATCTGTGTACAGAATGCTCGTATGTCACATTTCCAACTGACCCACCACTAAGACTTTGCAAAGCAATCAGCTTGGGTTTCAAAGAAATAAGAACTCTTCTTGTGCACACGTTTTATCCATCTAGGTAGCATTGAATTACATTCCAAAAAAAAAAAAAAAAAAAGAGCCCACGCCAGGCTCTGTGCTGACAGCTCAGAGGCTGGATGGAGCCTGCTTCAGATTCTGTGTTTCCCTCTCTCTCTACCCCTCCCCCTCTCATGCTCTGTTTCTCACTATCAAACATGAGATAAACATTAAAATTTTAAAAAACACCAAGATTTGAATGCTGGATATGCTCTTTGCTACTGGATTATTTTTGCCCTCGGCCCTCTCAGCTGACAGAGTAAGAAGATACATGTGTATATACTCACCTGTGTAAATACAAGTATGTATAAGTATATCTGTATGTGACCATCTCTGTAGTAACATTAAACATTAGTTCACACTAAGGTCTCTAAGTTTAAGCTATTACTCCAGGGATCATCCTTGCCTCTTCCCCTTGCTTATTTGTAAATTCCCACTCCAACAATGAGAATCTTGGCAACCACCATTTGCCATTCATTTGTTCAATTATTCAGTCCTAGTATATTATTGTATAGCAGTGTAAGAATTGTTAACCCATATCCTCATGAGAAATAGTTTTATCAACTAAAATACAGTGCTTCTGTAAAGTGTCTTTTGCCTTTTAAATCTTACAGATCCCACTCATTTCTAAAGTCACTTAGGTCAGCATGCATGTATTTTATAGATTCATTATTTTTTAGACACTCTTTCTTCCTCCAGCACAGAAGGCAGTCTAGTGTCCTCAGTACCCCCTCATTTATGATACTGACCTGTTTACACTTGTAACTTGGAATCTCCTCTGATGTTTCTTCCCTCGTTTTGGACCCTTGAGATGGAGTTAAAGGTTGTTCATGCATGATTCGTGTATTCCCCAATCAGGTGTTTTGATTTTGGAGGTTCACCTTCTTGCACAGTGAGTTCTTTTGCCCCCTTTCATTTAACTTGCAAGCTTTAGGTTGACAAGTCTGGACGGAGATGGTCTTTACATTTATTTTATGGAGCGTCTCTTGTCTCTAGTCATATGCCGTCACTCTTAGTATGTTAATCTATGCCTGGTAGTTAAATCAACCATCTTAAACACTGTATGCATTGCTACACCTGTATTTCATATCCCATGTTTTTCTCCGTAAACTCTAACTTCATTTTGGGGAGAAAGCCTCTCACATTTGCACCAAATATTCCTGCCTAGTATTTCATTTCTAGGTCTCTTCTGGTGTTAGTAGTCTTCCATCTCCATAAAAGCTAGTAGGATGTGGTTGACAGGTTTGGTTTAGTCTTAGCTGGCCTTTTGCCACATTCTGGAGACCTGTTTGTTGCTTCCCTAATTCCAAACATCAAAGAAACACTGAGTACCAGGATGGGTGTTCCCCCGTGGTTCTAGTAACAGCTGCTGTGCTGGTACCCCTTGTTACTCCTCTGCAGAAGCAGAAAATTGTTTTTATGCAGGTCTTAGTTAATCTTGCATGAGTGAGTTAAGTTCTTGTTTTCTGTGTTGGTGCAGAGTTTATTCTTTTCTTCAAAGCAACTTCTCTTGCCAGGTAAGTTGCTGACATTAGTTTTGATTCTCACCAATCTCCTAAAATAATGTTGAGTTTTTGAAAAAAACATTATTTACTTGCTCATCTTTTAAATATTCTCTCTTGAGACAGTATTTTTCAGTCCCCTCTCCTTTTTCAAGCACTCATAGCTGATGGGTGTCTGAGGCAGAAAAATAAGTATAGCATACATCCTATATGCCTCACCTCCTCCCATACTTCCATACTTTCTTTCTTAGGTTAGGGCTCTTGTTTTAAGTTACTGTCATTTAAGAGACTCAGCCTCTTTCTCTTGAAAGTCCTAGGTACAAGAGTATGGTCGCATTCATTATCAGTAGACCAGTTTGTCCAGGTGAAGGCAATTAGCAGTCTACAATTAGCAGAAATCTGTTAGGGACCCAGGCTGACTTATAACTGAGACCAGACTTTCTCACAGGTGATCCTCTATGCGCCAGAGTGTGCAGAAAAGCAACTTTTCTTCCAGATGTTTGCCATGTTTGTCCCCTGTGATTGGATAGGGTGGTAGTGAATGAATGACATTTATTCTAACATGCAAGAGACGACAAGAGTAAAGATTGGGAAGTGTCTGTCATTTCTGAAAAATAACATATTTATTTAGCAGCAGGGAATGGATGGCTTTGTGCTTAACTGCCTGAAATATTTCTTTATGTAATACAGCTTTCAAGTAGCTTCCAGATCTATCTGGTAAGTGAGAAGTGTTCTGGAACACTTACCATTTAGTTCTCCACAAGATCTCTAGCTTAATGGGAGAATATTGAAAAGGTACATTGAGGTCTTTTCTAAATGGCTTTGAATGATAAGCTTAGTAGTTTGAGTGCATATGCTCAATTTGGTGAGTTGTGAGGAATCCTTGGAGGCTTCTAAACAAGTGATGTGACAACAATTGGAGCCAATTTAATATGGCAGCAGAGTAGATCAGTCTGTGTTGGAAGTGGGAGACTGGAAGTTCAGGTGAGAACTGACAGTGCACAGCCTGTCTGTATTAACGCAGTGGCAGTGAAGATGGGGAAGAATCCATGGAGTTAATACTTAACTTAAAATAGAGCTCTCATTCAGTATTCAGCACTCCCCAACACTACTAAGACCCCAAGAAGTGCTTCTGTATACCTTGTGTCTTAAACCCATAAGTGAGGTTAATTTTTCCTGAAACCAACACATGTATTTGCTGTGTTAGTGAATACCTACAGATTTAATTTTTGGAGTAAATAGTTTTCACAGACTAGGTAATTGTTTAATGACTTCAGATCAAACTTCAGAGAGTCATAAAACATTTCAGATGCTTTATTTTCATAACATGCTTCTCAATATTATCCCTTGTAATAGCTGGGATTTAGGGCTTCTTTTATTGGGTTATAATCTTAAGGTTAGAATCTTGGCTGATGGATACTGCCTAACTTCTTTCAAAAATATTTCTAAGTACTGTGGGCAGGGACAATTTTGGGGAAATGGGCACAGAGTTCCTCAAGAGATTTACATAATTGCAGTGGAAGAAAGAATATAAATGCATATAATAGGTGAAAAGTGAATTACAAAAATAAAGCATAATAAATGAACTAGAGAATGATGTTCAGTAACTAAGAGGGCAAACCATGCAGATACTAGGGATTATGGTCTTAACAGCCACAGGAAGAGCAAGTGCAAAGGTCTGGGGCAGGAGCATTCTGAGGATCTAAGAGGAAGGTAAGAGGCTGCTATGCTGAGGGGAGTGAACAAGAATGAGAGTAGCACTGAAATGATAGAGGGTCAGCAGGAAGGTATTACTAGGTAAGGTCACGAAGGCCATAATATAAACTTAGCATTTTATTCTGAAGAAGATTTTTGCACAGAAGTGACATGTTCTGACTTAAGTTTTGTAGGTTCACTGGCTATTATAGGAACACATAAGGAAAGAAGCCAGGAGTTGCGCTTATAGGTTATTAAATAGTTGATGCTTAGACAGTGGGTAGTGGAGAAGATGCTAGCGAGATGAGAGATCAGTTTCTAAACCTGATTTGTTGAATGTGAAATGAGAGGAAAAAGAGAAGAATCAGGGATGACTCAAAGTTTACTGCTGGAACAACTGTGGGAAGATTCCATTTACTGAGGTTGAAAATGTCAGAGTGGAAGCAGGTTTAGGGAGGTCAAATAAAAAATTCAGTTTTGGTTATGTTTAGTTTGTTATGCCTGTTTGATTCCCAGTGGTACAGTTCGTTACAGGTACCCAGTTGGATAAGCCAACTTTGAAATCTGAGGATGGGTTATGAAGGTATAAATGAGAGAGAGTGATTGACTAGCATAATGGATGATATTTAAAGTCATGGCTGGATGAACTCATCAAAATGGGTGTAGGCCAAAAGGATTAACAAAGAGAGGAGGTTCAAACACAGCCCGAGAGGTATTCACCAATCTTTAGAGTATAAGAAAGGGCAGAAACCAGCAAAGAAGATTGAAAAGGAATACTAGTGAGGTGAGTGTTGTGAAGCCAAGAGATGAAAGTTTTAAGACGGAGAAAATAATCAGGGGCTCCCGGCTGGCTCTTTGGGTTAAGCATCTGAACTCTTGATCTCGGGTCAAGTCATGATCTCATGGTTTGTGGGTTTGAGCCCTCATCGGGCTCTGGGCTAGTGGTGTGGTGGAGCCTACTTGGGATTCTTTCTGTCCTTGCCACTGCCCCTCCCCTGCTTGTGTGCACACGCGCGCACTCTCTCTCTTTCTCTCTCCCTCCCTCTCTCTCTCTCTCTCTCAAAATAAACTTTAAAAAAGATGGGAAGAAATAAGTAGTTTACATACTTCTTTTTTATTTTTTTATTAAAAAAATGTTTATTTATTTTTGAGAGAGCGCGAGCATGAGCAGGGGAGGAGCAGAGAGAGAGGGAGACACAGAATCTGAAGCAGGCTCCAGGCTCTGAGCTGTCAACACAGAGCCTGACATGGGACTCAAACCCATGAACTGCAAGATCATGACCTGAGCTGAAGTCGGACAATTAACCGACTGAGCCACCCAGGCACCCCAACATACTTCTGTTTTAGATCTGGTGTGATGAGGCTGTTGATTACTTTTGACTTGGTTACAGTAGAATGTTGGGAATGAAGATTGATTTGCACCACTAATATTGGTGATAATATTTTACACAAAGATTCTTTTTACCATCCCTTGAGGTTCAATCATTTTAGTGAACAGTTTCATCAAAAATGAACTACTGTTGGGGCGCCTGGGTGGCGCAGTCGGTTAAGCGTCCGACTTCAGCCAGGTCACGATCTCGCGGTCCGTGAGTTCGAGCCCCGCGTCGGGCTCTGGGCTGATGGCTCAGAGCCTGGAGCCTGTTTCCGATTCTGTGTCTCCCTCTCTCTCTGCCCCTCCCCCGTTCATGCTCTGTCTCTCTCTGTCCCAAAAATAAATAAACGTTGAAAAAAAAAATTAAAAAAAAAATGAACTACTGTTTAATTGGTTTGAGGCAAATATAATCAGGAGCTTCATTGCTTACGGCCAGCTGATGAAATTTCTTGGCTAGTAATAAGTTTTAAAAGGTATCTACATAATTTTAAAAAATTTTCCCAATTCTTAAGTTGTCAGACAAGTGAGTGTATTGCAGTTGGTTAACTGCTGCACATACTTGAAAAGGAGAGATTTGACAGAGTATCTTTGCTCTGTGATTCCTTTTTACAGTTCCTAATTTTGGTTAATTTTGGTAGTGACCACATGTACTTTAGGCTCATTACACTTTTGAGGAATAAAAGTCTTTCCAGTGCTTTCCAACACTTTTTTATTTTCTTTTTTGATGTTCTGGTCTGTCCTAGAGATGCCAGTTTCATCTCCATTTAAATGCCATCAGAATTTGTAATATTCTGCAAAGTGTCTAATATTTTTGTTAGAACCACTTGGTAACCCTATTTCTTGGTTTTGTCCTTTTTTTTTTTTTTGTATCCATAATCTACTTATATTATTCCTCTGTCCTTCAAGCTGTTTGTATCAAATTCTTTAATCAAATCCAGAGTCTTCTACCTAATATTCAAGGACCTTTACCAGTTTTTTCTTGTTACCTTTCAACTCTTCCCTGCCATTGACATTTCCCACTACAGATGTTGATAAAACCCAGTTGGAAAACATTGGATTGTTTGCTTTATTATGCAACTTGATCAAATACAAAACAGCAGTTCTTATGTGGAGAATGAGGGCAGATGGAAGGAAAAACATAAATAGGGAGGATCGATCTGGAAATTATAAAGATTCCTTCTAGATTGGAGCCCAGAGAACCAGAAGGATAGTATTAATAATTGGTGTAGGGGCACCTGGGTGGCTTAGTGAGTTGAGCATCTGACTTCAGCTCAGGTCATGATCTTGCACTTCGTGAGTTCAAGCCCCGCATCAGGCTCTGTGCTGACAGTTCAGAGCCTGGAGCTGCTTCAGATTGTGTGTGTGTGTGTGTCTCTCTCAGCCCCTCCCTGTTCATGCTCTGCCTCTCTCTCTCTCTCAGAAATAAGTAATAAAACATTAAAAAAAATAAAAAATAAATAAAAAATAATTGGTTGTAATGGGGTACTTTTTGGAGGATGGGTAATATCATGGGGTATAGGTAGTGATTCTTATCTGTTTGGAAGTTGAATACGTAATATAATGAATCAGTTAGGCTATGTTTTATTAGAAATAGGGTCATTGTAAAATATTGTTTTCCATGCCTGTTCCCCTTTCCAGATTTTTATGGTCTCTTCCTTTATGAGAGATGTGATTCTCTTTGATACAGTGGAAAGAGTATGAGTTATGATTCTTGTTCAGTCATTTTCGTAGTAGTATTAACATGTGTAAGTTGCCATAGAAGTTTCAATTTAGGCAATGCCCCATTTCCCAGTGAGATGATTCAATAAAACTTTGGGAGTATTGACTTATCATAGTATATAAAACTTGCAATAACACATACGAAATAGTCAAAGTTCTATTTGGAATCTTTATTTTGGGAATTTTACATGAACATTTGAGTTTTTAAATTTAGAAATAAATGCTTTTTCCATTTTTATTTCTAGAAATAACTTCTTCATCATCATTGGACCACTTTTGAAGAACTCAAAAGTATTCCAGCCTTGCTTCTATCTTAAGTTTCTGAATCAGTTCTTGATGTGTTTTCTGAAAATTTTATCCCTAGCCACATGTATTTATTCATTCAATAGTAGGATAGTTTGGTTTTTCACTTGCTCTGTAGGTGTATATTCATGATCATTATAACATAAACACATATATTTCTATTTAAAATGATTTTTATAATGACATTTAACACCTGAAGTTTAGCTCCCACCCCCAGAGCAGTTACTGAGTCATTATAAGGGTTTTTTACCTCCTTATAAAATAAATTCAATCAAATGACCTCTGTAAGATCCAAAATTAGCATTGATTGAGGTTGTTTCAGGCCAGTGTCTCTTTCCTAATTTCTGTTACCCAAAAGTAAAATGAGTGAGTATCTTTTAATAGAAGAAACTTGGCAAATATATACAATCAAGGTAAATCTCTTTTATTTTTATTTATTTAAAAAAAATTTTTTTTTAACGTTTATTTATTTTTGAGACAGAGAGAGACAGAGCATGAACGGGGGAGGGTCAGAGAGAGAGGGAGACACAGAATATGAAACAGGCTCCAGGCTCTGAGCTGTCAGCACAGAGCCTGACGCGGGGCTCGAACTCACGGACCATGAGATCATGACCTGAGCCGAAGTCGGATGCTTAACCGACTGAGCCATCCAGGCGCCCCAAGGTAAATCTCTTTTATAAGAGAGAATTTTGCTGAGAAACCTTTGCCTCAGCCCAGCAGAATCCTGTTTGCCAGCTTTACTTCTAAGGTAAAAACAATTTCAGTAGACTCAGAGTTGCAGAATGACATTTTGTTTCTTTAAAATTGGATAGGTATCTTTCCATTGTCGTATTCACACCTGCCATTCAACACACACCACCTTCCTAATCCAAGATCCACTTGGAAATGCTAATCAAGGATCTCAGAGGGGCACGTGGGTGGCTCATTTGGTTGAGCATCCAACTTTAGCTCAGGTCATGATCTTGAGGTTTGTGAGTTCAAGCCCCACGTCAGGCTCTGTGCTGACAGCTCAGAGCCTGGAGCCTCCTTCAGATTCTTTGTCTCCTTCTCTCTGCTCCTCCCCTGCTCGCTCTCTCTCCTTCCCTTCCTCCCTCTCTCTCAGAAATAAATAAACATTAAAAAAAAAAAAAGCATCTCAGAATCAAAAGAGAATGGATTAGTCTTGAGGGGATAATTTCTTACGGGCCTGATGAAATATTCCTGCCCCATAACCAAGTGTTATCAGTACCTCTCCCTCAGCATCGAGCTTGTTAAACACTGCCAAATTCTTTACCTTGGGACATCTTTCCCATTATAGATAGCATATCCCCTTTCGGTTGTAACCTCTCCCCCCACCCCCCAACAAGATTTCAGTACTGTTTTCTTAGTTATAATCACACCCTGGTCATTTCTAGTTTGTCCTGCCTTTCCAGATTTCTTGACTGTATTTCAGGCATTTCTGCACTCGCACATTCATCTTTTTATTTTTATTTTTTTAAGTTTATTTATTTGTTTTGAGAGAAGGTGAGAGAAAAATCAAGTGCAAGTGGGGAAGGGGCAGAGAGAGAGAATTCCAAGCAAGCTCCATGCTGTCAGCACAGAGCCCAGTGTGGGGCTTAATCCCGCAGACCATGAGATCATGACCTGGGCCGAAATCAAGAGTCGGACGCTCAACCAACTGAACCATCCAGGCGCCACACACATTCATCTTTTAGATTAGTTGTTCTCAGTGGCTAATTCCTTTCAGTTTTCTCTGAACATTCTGTGACACTTACTCTGTGGAGGCACTGGGCAGTACCAGGGGTTTTGACACCGGTCATTATTAAGTTTTCATTTTTAGTGGTAACCTAAATTTTATCGAGACCCTTACTGTTCCTACTACCCTTGTGTGAACTGGCTGCACCTTGCTCATCTTTCAACCTATGCTAATTAATCTCCATAGCAGCATTTTGCTTGCTTATCTCCACAGCACTCTGCTGTAGCAGTCATCACATTGAATGGAAATTACTTATTTTCTTCCTGCCCCTCAGCTCCCCAGTTCTAGATCTTATGCTACATGAAGGTAGGGTTTTTTTTTTTAATACATATTTATTTATTTTGAGAGAGAGAGAGGAAGCGCACATGCCACCAGCAGGGAAGGGGCAGAGAGAGAGAGAATCCCATGCAGGTTCCGTCTGCCATCACCAAGCCCAATATGGGGATCATGACCTGAGCCCATATCAAGAATTGGAAGCTTAACCAACTGAGCCACCCAGGTGCCCCGAAGGTAGGGTTACTATTTTTCTCTTTGCATCCCCAGCGCTTAACACAGAGCCTGGCACATACTGTGTCTTCAGATGCTAGGGATGCCTTTTCACTTTATGGTATCCCACTGGCACATACCCAAAATAACGTTGAACTGATCAAATTGATTCAAAGGGAGCCCTACCTCCCTGCACACACTAAAGTTTTAAATTTTAAATGTGTATGTACATTTTTGCCACTCTCACATAGGACACAAGGACACTGTCAAATATGAAAAACAGCATTTAGGACATTACAAGATTGTTTCCCACTTTAAAACTTCTAGGACCTTATTTTGAATATCAAGTCTTTGTTGTTTCTTCCCGCTGCCCCCTTCTTCCCATTCACCTTTCAACTTTAATCATCCTTAATTTCTGTTTACCAATTTAAAATACCATAATATTTTTTCAGGGGTGGGGGAGGATTAGAAATTGTTACCTAAAATTTCTTTGCCCTTTTCTTATCCACATACAGTTAGTTGCAAAGTCTTACTGATTGTCCTTCTGAAATCCTCTCCTTTCATCTCATCCTGTGTATTTCCACTATCCTCTTTCTCGTATTGGCCCTATCACTTCTTCCCTGGACTAGAACAGAAATCTTCTTACCCTGTAATCTCTCTCTCTAACAATGCGTCCTGCAAACCACATCCAGATTTTAGCCTTTCTCTTTTGATTATTCTTTTTTTTCCCCTGTTCTTTAGTGGCTCCCCTAAATACCTAAAATAACTTCCAACTAATCCAGTAGTGAGCTTCTAATGACAGGGAATGAAGACTGTGTAACTTGATAGGCCTAGATCTATAGCCGCAAGTGGCTCCAAACAAATTCTCTGATGAAGTCTCCTGTCTTCAATTCATGCAGATGTTTAAGTTAAAAATATCTTCTCAACAACAAGTAAAACAGTGAAAACAAACAAAAAAATAAAAATAAGACTGACTCTCTAGAAGCTGTGCCATTTTAAACAGATGGTTTCCCATATTCTGACCACACCACACACTGGAGCCCCAGGAACACACGTACCCTAGTTGGAAAGCCTTGTTCCAAGTGGTGAAGTCTAGACTACTTGACCTTGTGTCTGAGGTTGTATATGGTCTTTCAAGAACTTGCTTTTCCAGATCTCTTGCCTGCATGGCTATACAGTATACTATGTCCAGTACTCTAGCCTCATAGAACTTATTGAGGAGCTTTCCAAGTTTTTCAGTGCTCAGAAATTGTTTATATAATAATCATGGGCATTTCCTTATGGGAGAATATCTATGAAACTTCTGAGCCTTTTTTTTAACTGCTAGAGCCAGTTTTGATAATTTATGCCTTTTCAGAAAATCATATTCTTCTAAATTTCCATATTTATTGGTATAATTAGTATTTTCCAGTTACCCTCATATTTTAGGGTAGCAGTCATTTGAGGGGAGAAGCTATTTTGGTTTCCTTTCTGTTACCCAGCAGCATAGGCAGTGACACAGCTGTTTCATGGATGGTTGAGAGGAATGGTATGGTCACAGCAAAGCAGCGATACAGACCTGCTGGCCTTTGGGGACTCCTGGGATAAACCACTTGGCCAACTGAAAGTGTTATAATAGCCAGTTTCAGGTCCCTCACCATTATACCCACTCGAGCTGATTTATACTTTACAGTCTAAATTGGCATGGGGCAGGCCTTTGGGATTAAATTAATTTATACCAAGTTAGAAAGCATCAGCTGCCAAAGTCAGGAGTGCCTTCTGGAGGCTAGTGTGCTTATTTCTTCATGTATTCTAAGCTCACACTCCAGGCATTCTCTCTTGGAAAGCAGCTGGGATAGTCCTTCAGGAAGCCCTGCTTTGCATCTCCTTTGTGTAAGCACAGTTCTGGGTCCTATACAGAAACCCCCATCTTCTTCGGAGACACTGCATTTCAGTTGGTCCTTGTGCAAATTAGGAAGATTTGTAAACCTTCTAAAATCAAATACAGCATGTATGATTATTTTTTATCTTTAGACCTATTTTCCCTTCTTAAGTAAACTCAAAGAAATTATTGTACCTGAATGGCAGTAGTACAGATCTATGATCTTGATCCTTTACTTGGAAGTTGAAGAAAAGAAAGTTTATCTCTCTTTACCACCTTCTTTTCTTTAGCAAAAGATTAAAGAAAATTTCGAGAGATGAGAAGTGTGTCGAACAATAAAAAGTTACCTGTAATATTATTTTAGAAAAGGTGTTGAGTGGGTGGTTGTTGTCCATTAAAGGAATTGGTGATATTCTTCCTGTGTCGTTTTGACTGTCTCTAGTCAGGCAGGCAGGCAGGACTTCTTAAAGTAACGAATTGTAAGTATTTTTCCACGACATATGTTAAAGGCCTTATTTCTCTCCCATTGCCAATCAGCATTCGAAGCCTTTCCCCTTGCTCAGTCCTGAGTTCTTTTCCCAGCAGCCCCTGCTTGTTCTTGAGGGTGGAGGAGGTGGAAAGACGTTAAACAGACTTGTCCCTAATGAGCTGTGACGCCAGCTGCAAAGAGGGCAAATCCTGTTACTCCCTCCAGCTACTCTCTGAAGCTGCAGAGGAGCAGTAGGGATGGGTCTCCCTTCTCTAGGCTGATTGGTGAGTTTTCTGCTCCCCCACCCCCACCTACCCACCCCTGCCTCTTCTGTCCCAGAGCATCTTGGCAAAGTTCAGATTTCTGTGCTCACAGCTCAGTGCCCACAGTGAAAAGGAAATACAAAAGGGGAGGAGAGAAAGTGGGGGGGGGGCGTAGGGGGGATTTTAGAAGTGTATTCCTTATTGCCTTACTCTAAGACTTAAGCCCTGGGTTTGAAGGCCTAAGTAGTAAAGCTTTGAATAACCTGGGTTTCCAAATAGTTCCTTAGAGAACTGTTGGCTTTTATTGGCTTATGAACACGGTAGGCCATGTATTAAAAGGATTTTAATTTCTATTGTCCAGAAACCTCTGAATTTTGAAAAGGCCACTTTCTAGCTCTTCAGTCTTTGCCTTTTTCCACACACTTTCATTATAAGGAAGATGACATAATTGTAATATTAACATGTTATAGAATATTTACTGTGTGTGCCAGGCTCCACTGGCTTTTATAAGCATTGCCTCATTTAATCATTACAAAACCCTTGGTGGTGGACAATTTTTTGTCTAAATTGCGGTAAGAAGCATAATACACAATTTGGCTTCTTAACCATTTTTAAGTGCACAATTCAGTAGTGTTAAGTATATTCGCAATGTTGTGAAACAGAGTTCCAGAACCATTTCTTCCTGCAAATGTGACACCATACCCATTAACGTGCACATTTTTTAACTGATGAGCCAGTTCTTCTGTTCTGGAGGATTGAAATTACCTTTCTTCTTTGCTGTCTTCCTATAACATTCTTAATCTTTATTTCCACCACAGGGTGAAAACTGAGGCCTATATATAGTATGCCTTGGTTTATCCATTTGATCCCAACTACTGGGGTTAACAGTAACTAAGGGGAAAGTGGGGGAGGGGGGGGAAAGCTTTGCTCTCCAGAAGGTTATCACCTATTCTTCATTCTAATCTTTACTGATTCTGCATTTTAAGTTCTGCTGAGCTAGAGGGGAAAAGTTTACTGATAACTTTGTCACCTTACAAGTTACCATGGCCCTGCATACTTTTTTGGTGGGTTATCTAGATAGCTACTGATTTGTGAAGCAAATAGAAATACATGTGAAAAGCAATTTTATATTTTGAGACCCATTTTCTTACTGATTTACAAGTTTACTGTATTCTATGGGTAGAATGGTGGACAAGGGAGAGGGGTTGAATTTTATTTGTAAATAACAGAATTCCTCTCAATACTTGTGTTATTTGAGGGACAGTTCAAGTCTGCTTACTTCTCCTTGGAAGAGCGGATCCAAATCCCTGATATTCTACCTTTCTATGTAACCACTTTCCTTAGTTGCTCCCTCATTAGTTCATGGTTGTGCTGGAAAAAACAAACCTAGGTTCGCTGGGGAGAAGTTTTTACCAGTCCCCTTTAGCCTGTCCATCATAGTTGAGTATTGAACCAAGAGCATTTCATAATTTTATTTTTGAATTAAAATAAGGATGCTGGGCCTCAGTTTCTGCTGATAATGTTACGAAAACTATGGTTGAATCACCAGTGAAGCCTGGTTATTGAAGCAGGCAGAAAATACAGTGAAACAATTTTGTCTTTCCTTCTTTTTCTTTTGTAAATTTCAGAGTCACAGATTTTATTAATCATTGTTCTTGATTCATGACACTCTCATCATTGATCTAGGAATCATTTTATTCATTTATAAGTGATATTATCTGAAAATCATCTCTATCAGAATTAGATCATCAATATCGATGCTGCTCTCCCATCCAATCTTCTGCCTCCTAGCACCTATGGGAATTTTTAATAATGCAGATAGAGAATAAAAAGTTACCTTAGATTTATTGAAGAAAATATAGATTTGTTATACAAATTAATAATCAACTATTGGGTGCGTAGTTTAACAGTTCTTACACTTACTAATTATAACTTGACTAATTTTGATTTCTGCTAACTACCACAGATTAACAAGATGTTAGTAATTTCAGACTTGAAAATTCATAATCTACATGTAAGTAGAATGTAGGTTTAAGGACATCTTATCTTTTGGCCATATCTCCTGTAACCTTTGTAGGTCTTAGCTTTTATTTTGTCATTGAACATCTTGTTTCACTCTAATTTGTCTGTAATTCTACTTGATGACGCTCTGGAAATAGTGATAAAAGGATATTGGCAGTTGATAGTGTTTGGAGAACACTTTAACCAGAAATTTCATGTTATGTTCATATTCTAAATAGATTTATTGGTAGAAATGAGATTCTTCTATAGGGACCAAAAACCCACTCTTTCCACCAGTCACCACTAATCTTGTATTTAGAGGAGATTATTGAGTGGTTTGCCTGGATATCTGAATTACATTTCATTCTTCAGTCCTTTCAACAGGCTTCAGAGTTAGAGGCAGAACTGTAAATTCCACAGATATTGATAACCACATTTTATCTGCATGGTTTGATTATAATCATACATTCATGCTAGGGCTTTTAGATAAACAAGGGGCTTTAGCTTGAGATTAATCATTTGACTGTGTTTGGGGTTACATTATAAGGATTTAATTCAGTCCTTATGTCAGAAGTTGAATTTTGAGCTTTCTTATATGTTTTAGAGCATTTTTGGTCTATAGCATTATTTTATTTCTTTTGGTAATTATGCCTTTTGTTTTTTAAACCAGATTTATTCATCTTCCACGTGTTCTCAAATCCTCCCCTTCTTTATTCCCACAGCTGCTGTTTTATTTATCACAGACTCCGACCTTTTATCTTCCAGAATAGCACTTCCCAAACTATATATGCATATGAATCATGGGGCTCTCGTTAAAATGCAGATTCTGGATTCTGTAAGCCCATAGTGGCTCCTAGGTACCCTACTTCCTGCACCCTTCCAGGTGATGCTGACACTTGCCTCCATGGTCCTTACCTCTGGTACCACTCACAGTCATTCTGCACCCTGCTCTCAGAACTGTTTTTCTGAGATACAGATCTGATGATTTCACTCTCCTTCAGACTTGATTGCATATAGAAGTAAAATCTACATTCTTTAGTGTGGTTTTCATGGTTTTCAGAGAAGGTCCTCAAAGAATAGGCCTGTCCTATCTATGGTTCTCTAATTACCCTCTCCACTTTGAGGAGGGTCCTTGGTACTTTCTACACATGACATCAACTTTCGCATGCTCTTCCTTACTGTGCATTTGCCAGGTAAAAGTCTTCCCTTCAGGGCTCTGTGCGAATCTTACCTCTTTGGCAAAGTCTTACTCTACACTCCTCAATTTCTCTAGTTTTCTCCAGTTTCCCCTATCACTTTGTATATTTAATGTAGCATTTGTTACATTGTCCCCATAATTCTGTGCTATCATTCAGTCAAGAAAACATTTGAATTTCTACTGTTTCTGGTTGCTGGGGGAGACAGTACTGAACACAAAGATAGATAGATAGATAAATAGATAGATAGATAGATAGATAGATAGATAAAATTTTCCATTCTGGCTTACATTTTAGCCTTCCCTCATTCCCTCCCTTCCATCCATCCATCCCTCCATCCATTCATCCATTCATCCATAAACATATTAGGACTTCATTCACTCTTGTATCTATTACCTGGCATATAGTAGGTAAATGAAATTCAGTCAAGAAAATATTTGAATTTCTACTGTTTCTGGTTGCTGGGGGAGACAGCACTGAACACAACGATAGATAGATAGATAAATAGATAGATAGATAGATAGATAGATAGATAAGATTTTCCATTCTGGCTTACATTTTAGCCTTCCCTCCCATCCATCCATCCATCTATAAATATATCAGGACTTCATTCATTTTTGTGTCTCTATTACCTGGCATATAGTAGGTGAATGAAAAAAATTATAACTTAAAAAAAATTTATTTGAAAAATTTTTTGATGTTTATTTATTTTTGAGGTAGAGTATGAGCCAGAAAGGGGCAGAGAGAGAGGGAAACACAGTCTGAAGCAGGCTCCAGGCTCTGAACTGTCAGCACAGGGCCCGACTCAGGGCTCAAACCCATAACCTGAGCCAAAGTTGGATGTTTGACTGAGCCACCCAGGAGCCCTATGTATATAAACTTTTTAAAGTTAATTTGATGACCACCTACTATTTGCTAATTTCTGTGCTAATGTTATAGGTAGGGCCACAGAAGAAAACAAGAATGTTCCTTTTCCATAAGCACCTTATGTAGATGAGTAAAACTAACACTGTTATGTTAATATTAAGGAACAGAAAGGTCATTCAGTGACTCTATTGCTATATTTTATTGTTTCCTCTTCAGAGGACAATATCATTAGGTATAAACTGGACAACTAGAACTTGGGTCTAATGAAAGTTACCCTGAAAGAAAGGGAAACATTCTTGTCCAGCGTTTCCACCTAAGCCAGAGGGGAATGTCTGTTGGTGGGAAGCAGGAAATGAAAAAGAAAGGGAATTCATAGCTTTAACTGTTCCTGTATGAATGATTTTTTTTGTAGTCTCAGCTTAAAAATTAATGCAGATTTTACATTTTTCTCTGTAGTAGGACTCCTATAAAATTAATGTTTTGAATTATTTACTACTGAATAAAATTCATCCACATGTATCCTGTGGCTTCTAGGAATCCTGCCAGACCTCCATTTAATTTGGTACTTCTGTTCTTTAAAAACACTAAGAAGCATCAGTTAGTACTGACTATAGCACCTTTAGTCAAGAATCACATTGTGCTATTTAATTTAATTTAGTACACTGATGAGGAGGACAGCACCTCGACAGGAGCGTATAACAATATGTGAACACACATGGTGTTGAAGGAGTTCCTGGAGGAACCAGCAAAGTGAAACTTGACTAGGAAGATTTTATAGATAAAAGTTTTTCACGTAAAGGACATACAGTCCTTGGCAGAAGGGGGAGCAGATAGGGATTTCTTTCTCCTTAGGGGAATGGTATATGTGAGGGCTTGGTTGGGAGTGATGGAAGTGGGTTATTGTCGCTATTATAGCCATCAGCCTTTCTAGGATAGAGAGCATGGGCCAGTAGGAAGCAGTTTTACTCTGTGGGAAGAGCCTGGGTGGGGTGGTCTGGGTTTCACTGAGTTCTGGCACTTTTTGCTGAGTACAGCAAGAGGAGTCAGTTAACCTTCCTGGGCCTACCTAGTTTATTTATCCTGACATTGGGGGAGTTGAAATAATACAATCTATAATTGACCCTCCAGCTCTACCATTCAGTAGTTCTGACTTCTCTATCAAACGAGATGGCCTGGGATTTTTTGCTTCAAGGGTTCAGCTTCTGTTATAATTGCAGTTTGCTTCGGAGTGTTGTCCAGTGACCAAGCCTAAAATATGAACCATTCAAATCTTCCCTTGTTTTGCATCACATTTACTTCTGTCAGATCTTGAGTTCGTGTTTCCTCATTGCTGCTATTTCTCTTGTTTGGGAAGTCCTTCAGAATCTTTCTCCCCAGGCTGTTGTTTGTGTTTAACCTCACCTCCCACCCTCCACCGCTAGAATTCATCTTAAATACACAGCAGCTGTGCCCTCTCAATAAAAATAACTGTAGTGAGTCTTCTTTGTCTTCCAAAGAAAAGCCAAACTCATTAGCTCAGTATTCAGTATCGCTATCAATCTTAGCTCACATTACTCCCCTCATATGATCTAGAGAACAGTTAAACTGAAGCCAATATCCTCTTGGTGTCCTTGCTCCCATTGTTCCCTACACCTGGTTATGCCCTGCACTCCCCCCACATTGTCACACAGCCACAGTTTTCCCATCTCAGGTGCCACCGTCTTGATGCAATCTCTTGGGCTTCCTGCAGCCAGAAGTAATCCTTTTCTTCTCAATTCCCATAGCACCTATAGCACCTATAGCACCTTTCCTGTACCTAATAGTGCTAATTAGTTGGTATGTCTACCTTTTTTGTATTCTTATCTCTCTAAACTAAACTAAACTCCCCAGTGCTTAGGAAGTACTATATTATCTTACACAGGGTGGGTGCCCAGTAAATATTAGTTGAGTGAATGAATTCTGGCTAATTATATTTCAGATCTTTGTTATCTCTGATTGGTAAAGTTTATGTTTTTCTGGATAATCTCTAACTAGAATGTAGAAAAGAACTCTGCAAACAGGAATTAATAAACTAATATAAGAATAAGAACCATTACTATAGATGTGTTATAATTCCCAAGTTTGTAATTAAAGCAAGCAAAATGTTTGCAAGCCTCAGCCTTGTCTTTGAATTTTGAGTCTCATTCACCAACGCTTTCAACGCAGTATAGGGCAGATGAACCTTTTCAAGTGAACCACCTCAGGGTAGTTTCTGTTTTGCTTATTTGTGTCGGTTAATATGCTTAGCAGTTTTTTGTTTTATGAAAGTTTTACAAGTGATTCCCAACTTGAGAATTTTAAAAAATAATAAATGGAACAGTTAACTTACAAAATTATTTTTTAAAATTATTTTATTACAATTATAATTGTCACAAAAAACTTTACTGTTTTTACAGTAGAAGCAGACTACCCTGCTAAGTATGCACTGCCCTATAATTGGTGTTAAGGCCAGAAATTGCTTCTTATGCACACCTCAGGCTTTCAGAGCCATTAATATGAGCCTTCAAAGTTTGGTTTCTCTGTGGTTATAGATCTGGTCAATACAATAAGCAGTCAAACCATAAGCTTGGCAGACCCTTGGGAGATGGCCTGCATGCAGAAGACATCATCCTGGTTGAAACAGTGCTAGCAAACTTTGTGTCCCAGGAGTTGATGACTTAGAGCAAATTCCACCATCTTAGAAAATACTGGTTTATTATGGGAGATTGAAAAGAGAAATAGGATCTCCTAAAATTTCCCACTGTCACTTTTTGTCCAAATAGCTCCTCTCAACCAATCTTTGGTCAGAATAGTGTACTAAGACCAGCTAACTATTTGGCATTATCTGCTTGAATCCCAAGGAAGGAAAATATATCTCACCTAGGATTAGACCATTAACATAGACATTACCTCACTTCTGTCCAGATGATGTAAGATTAATCTCAGTTCTAGCAATCTCCTGTCATCAGTCCTCAAAATAAGAATCGCTACATTGCTCATTACCAGTGCTTTTTCTTTTCAATAAATTAGTGGTTCTTTAAAGCAGTTGCAGATGGTGTACCTGTTAAAACTGTTAAGTGAATGACTAATAGTTTTTAATTATGTATTTGCCCCTTTATTCTCCTCTTATTAAAGTAGAAGGCATTGCAGCATATTTGTAGAAGTTAAGGTCTTTGAAATTATGTTAGCTAGCACGGACTTCTAAAAAGAGATATATGTGTGTTCTCACATGCAGAAAAAAAGGAGTGGAGCTTGGTAGTGGAGCAATGGGAGAAATAAATTCCATGGAAAAACAAAAAGTTGAACTCATTGCGCTTCTAGCAGTAACTATGGGAAGAAAGGCAGAGTTCATCCATGGCAAGCAGTTTGGCTGCTCTGACCATATAGTGGCTTAGAGGGTGATGTCAATAGTGTGGGTAGTAGGAGGGGAGGGACAGGTAGATTTTAAGGAATCTCTATGTTTGATCTCTCAATTTCTCTCTTACCTCTTAGGAGTTAGAAGCAGCTCTTCACAGAGATGATGTAGAGTTTATCAGTGACCTGATCGCCTGCCTGCTTCAGGGCTGCTATCAACGAAGGGATATCACGTGAGTAATCCTGATTTTACTATGTATTTTGTGCATAAAGAACTAATTAACCAGGTGCCATGATGTTTCAGGTCTCCTGTAACAAACCAGAACTGATCCTTAGTTGGTGGCATTTACAAATGGATTCCACAGACTTGTGTTTGGCTCCTTTTGCAGTTCAGTTTTAATTTTATTATAATCCTTGAGTTTATTTCACTCTCACAAATCTATATCCTTTACTTTTGGATCCACCAGTTAACATAATCAAGTGTAGAATTTCTTCCTGTCAGTATATGCCTTTCTTCCTGAGTTTTATAGAAATTATAGTCTCTTGCATTACTGGTAAAAGGTAGCCTAACAAATTAAAACTAGATTTTACATTTCTGCCACTTGAGTATCTTCTATTCATATAACCAGTAGTTATAACCATAACTACATAACATACATAATGTTTAATATGGAGCTTCTAGTCTCCCTTACACCATAACTGCTAAGTAAACCGCTTTCCAATACATTTGAGATTTGTAGAAATTTGGAGCAACATTTTATTTGTGTAGATAAATAAAGGATCTTCTTGATAAGCCTCATTCCTTCTTTTGACCCTAACTTGATAACACGTTTTCTTCACTACTACATTTCTATATGGAACAGAAGTGTATAGAGCCAACTCTCAAAAAGCTGAGACAAAATGGTATTCCGGTTTTTACTTCCTGGTGCCATGCAGGGCAGGGGTTTGGAGTGTTATGGTTTGTATTTTTCATACAGTTAAAGATGGTATCTCAAATACTTCTGTTCAATTAAATCTACTCTTAGGTGTCTGCTTGGGCTGGGAAACTAGGCCCAGTATTAATGTGCAATAAACTTGTCATTACAAGATGAGTGAGAGATTGATGAAATGCCATTTTGTTCAGGGTAGAAGTTTGTATCCCTTAAGGGAGAGTTATTGCTCCTGGACTCACTGTGTTAATATAATGACTTTTTTCCCTGAGAATACCCAGATGGTTGTGCTAGACAAAGAATAGATGAAAGGGGGAAATCATCTATTGTTTTACTACTTGAACATGATAATTAAGTTCTTCCATTCTTTTATTGGGATGTAGATTTGGGAGTTTATGTGGTTTTTAAGCACAGTTGTGGTCATAGTGTGATAGAATTTTACATTTTCATGTCTTGAATTTTTTCATTCTAACAGTTTATTTTCTTAAACCACCTTTCCTTTAAACATGATTGTCAAATGATTCAATTTGATAGCTGGACATTTGCGTCTAGCTTTTAACTGTTGTAAACAGGCTATAATGCATAGCCTTGGACATAAAAGTTTGCTCATCTAGTGAATTGTCTTCTTAGTTTAAATTTCTGGAATTATGGTCACTCAGAGGAAATGTCCCTTTAAGATTTTTAAATTTTTTTTTTTTTTCGACGTTTATTTATTTTTGGGACAGAGAGAGACAGAGCATGAACGGGGGAGGGGCAGAGAGAGAGGGAGACACAGAATCGGAAACAGGCTCCAGGCTCTGAGCCATCAGCTCAGAGCCCGACGCGGGGCTCGAACTCACGGACCGCGAGATCGTGACCTGGCTGAAGTCGGACGCTTAACCGACTGCGCCACCCAGGCGCCCCTAAGATTTTTAAAATGAATTGCCAGGCTGCCCACCACAGGGATTGCTCCATTTTATCCTTGAACCCTCAATGAATGAAGGCATCGGATCGCTTAAAACCTCCATCTGGATATTGCCCACTATTTGCTGGCCAGCACGTATTGGTATAACAGACACTCTCAGGGCCTTCATGGAATTTACAGTATTATGCAGGGGTGGTAGGGGTTCACTAATAATTACAGTAATGGTTATATAATTACTGTGATAAGTGTTCTAAAGTATAAAAATACAGAGTGTTAACAGAGCATATAACCTCATATGAGAAAATGATATGTGAACTGAGCCTTTATATTTGGACTTCCTTAGGCCAGTGCCCATGTCTTATAAAGCACAAGAAATAAGTAAATGAATAAATGAATGAATGAACAAATGAAATGACCAAAGATTTACAAGTAGAAGGAGTGATAACCTTAGAGCAGAGCCTAGAGATTATAGACTTAGAAGGTCTCATGTGGTTCAGAGGCGTGATTTGTTTACAGTTTTGGCCCCCCAGTGTTAAATTGTAATTTGTTGCCAACATCTAAAATGAGATGTCACATTTCAAATTCCAGCTTATAGCTTTTAGAAAACATCTAATGGTCTGCTAACCATGAAGACAGCCATCAACTAGAGGGCAAACAGGGTCTGGTCTGCCTTAGTCCTCAGCATTCCTGATTACTCTCCCTTGAGGAGGCTGATTGTCACTCATCATCTGTCATGTTCACTTGGCCCACCATATTTATTTACTTTTATTTATTTATTTTTTTTTAACATTTATTCATTTTTGAGAGAGACAAGAGTGTGAGTGGGGGAGGGACAGAGAGAGGGAGACACAGAATCTGAAGCAGGCTCCAGGCTCTGAGCTGCCAGCACAGAGCCCTACATGGGGCTCGAACTCATGAACTGTGAGATGACCTGAGCCAAAGTCAGACATTTAACCGACTGAGCCACCCAGGTGCCCCTCATCTTCTTGATTAATTGATTGATTTTTAAACCTCCCGGTCCCCTGCACACATTTTGGTTTAAGGAATCCAATATGGCACAATAGGAATTGGAGCCTACTAGGCTTTGTAGGCTGGGTTAAGAATTTGGGGGTATAATCCTAAAAGCAGTCTCCAGCAGGGGACTGGTCAGGTAAGCATCCTGGGCAAGCAGAGGGGTAAGCAGGAAGACCAGTTAGGGGCTAATCATTTAATCGGGGGAGAAAGGAGAGATGTACACAGAAAGAGGGACTGTTATGAAGGTAAAATTAACTGGACTTGATGTCTCTAATCTTGACCAGTCCAATAGGTATAAAGTTGTTTTAATTTGCATTTCATTGATCAGTCTTCACATGCTCAATATCTTTTCTTAAGGTTTATTGGGCACATTTGAAATCCTTGTATACTTGAACTTCTTGTTGTATGCTTGGGTCATTTTACTGGTGTGTTGATTGAAGATCAGGGAAAAGAAATGCTCACTTAAAATTTGTGAGGCTTGGGGGGGCTTGGGTGGCTCAGTCGGTTGGACGGTCGATGATAGCTCAGATTATGATCTCGCAGTATGTGAGTTCAAGCCCTGCATCAGGCTCTGTCCTGAGCGCTCAGAGCCTGGAGCCTGCTTCCGATTCTGTGTCTCCCTCTCTCTCTCTTCCCCTTCCCTGCTTGCTGTCTCTGTCTCTCTCTCTCTCAAAAATTATAAACAATAAATTTAAAAAAAATTTTTGTGAGGCTTTCCTCCTCTTGGCTCTTCTGTTTCATTCTTGCACGAGAGTCTTCCTTTACCCTTGCTAGTGCTGGACTATTGCCCATAACATGCCAGCCCCTAGGTGCTAGTGGGATAAAACAGTGTCCTATCTCTTGTGGAGACTATGGTCTTCAATGTGTGACAGTGGAGGCAGAGGGGACAGTTTGTGGTTAAACATTTAAATAGCTAAAGTCATCTCATTTGTGGAATAAATCTCCTCATCCTTGTTGGTGTGATATCTCTTTGATCTTTTACTAAGTTTTTGCTCATGTTAGAATCTTCTTGGTTCTTTGTAATTGTACCTGTCAGTCTCTTTTGGCTCTGATACCACACTGTGTGTCCCTAATATTTTCACTAGTTTTGTGAGCTTTGCCTCAGTTTTTTCATGTATAAAATGTGTTTAATGATAGTATCTACTTGTTGGATTATTGTTAAGGATGAAGTAACATTATGTATATGAAACAGGGATATCGTCTGGACACAACAACTAATAACATGAGTGATTATTCCTTTATATTATATTTTAATGTTCAATGAGGATAGTCCCTCTAATTAATCCCTCTATTTAAAAATTGTCTTGAGGCATGTGGGTGGCTTGGTTAAGCATCCAGCTCTTGGTTTTGACTCAGGTCATGATGTCACAGTTTGTGAGTTCAGGCCTCACATCGGGCTCTGTGCTGACAGCGTGGAGCCTGCTTGGGATTCTCTCTCCCTCTCTTTCTCCTTCTCTCTCTGCTCCTCCCCCACTCATTCTCTCTCTCTCTCTCTCTCTCTCTCCTCTTTTTCTCAAAATAAGTAAACTTTAAAAAATCTATTTACAAAAAATAGAATAAATTTTGTCTTTACTAATCTTGCTTCTTCATTCTTCTGGAAAATGATTACTTTATCTCATCATGTTCTGTAAGAAATCCCCTTATATTGATTAGAGTCAAATAAACCTATGAGTAAATTCAAGCAGAATTGACCTCTTCACAATATTGAGATTGCTTTTTTATTCAGACTCTATTACCCAGTAAAATTGTATAGCCTGATTCATCTATGTCAGGTAACAAACCTGGCTATCTTAATTTTTGTTGCCATTAAGAGTAGAATCCCATTCACACTATAAGTACTTTGGAAATATATTCTTCTGAATAGATCTTGAATCTGCCCAGTTTATTGATCCTGATTATTTTTTAAGTTGCTTCTCTTCTGATTTTCTAGGATTATCATCCCTCTTTCCTTTTGGTGTTTTTATTTCTTGTCTCTTTTATGCTGTACTAGTTATCCACTATGATGTAACAAATTACCCTAAAATTTACCAACTTAAAAACCACAAAATATTATTATATCACAGTTTCTGTGGGTTAAGAATCTGGCTGCAGCTTAGCTGGGTGTGTCTAACATAAGATCACTTACAAAACTGCAATCCAGGTACCCAGGACCTTGAATAGGATTACAGTCCTCTCAAGGCTTGACTGGAGCAAGGATCCACGTATTTGTTTTATGTTGCTGCATAACAAATTTCTCCAAACTTAGTAGCTAAAAAAATCCATTTATTTTCTCAAAGTTTTATAGGTCAGAAGTCTGCGTGGGGCTCACCCGGACTGTCTGCTCAGTTTCTCACAGGGCTACAGTCAGGGTGTCAGCCGGGCCGTATTCTAATTTGGAGGCTTACCTAGGGAGCAGTCCGAGTTCAGTCAGGTTGACGGCAGAGTCCTCTCCTTGCAGTTGTAGGACTGAGGTCCTCATTTTCTTGCTGGCTGTTGACTGGGAGCTGCTGTCAGCTCCCACAGGTCACCCACAGTTTTTTTCCAAGTGGCCTCTTCATGGCTGTTCGTGTTCAAGGCTAGCAGGAAAATAGAGAGTCTTATCTGCTATAATCATGGGAGTGACATCCTTTTGCCATATTCTGTCGAACACAGGCAAGATATAGACAGTCTGTCACACTTAAAGGGAAAGGATTGTACAAGGGGATGAATACCAGGAGGCAGAAATCATTCTGGGCCTCTTAAAGGCTGCCTGCTATACATGTTTTTATCATATTGACCAGATCTTCCAGAACAAAACTAAATAATAATGGTAAGATGGGGGCACCTGGGTGGCTCAGTCGGTTAAGTGTACGACTTCAGCTCAGGTCATGATCTCACTGTTCATGAGTTCGAGCCCCACATCAGGCTCTGTGCTGACACCTCAGAGCCCGGAGCCTGCTTCAGATGCTGTGTCCCCCCTCTCTCTCTCTGCCCATTGCTCTCTCTCTCTCTCTCTCTGAAAAATTAATAAACATTAAAAAAATTAAAAAAAAATAATGGTAAGATGTATGTATGCTTGCATCTAATTACATTTACTTAGTTATTAATATTTCATAAATTGTGTGGGTAGTTTGATGGATTTTTTGTGGACAAGTACCAATTAATTGATTTTTGCATAATCATATTTAGTATTAATGGATCTTATATATATGTGTGTGCATTTGAATTATATATATGAATCATATCATATATAAACATATAAGAATCATATATATGTGAATTATTAATGAGAGATTTTTGACTTGCCCCTTTTTTTTTGTTTTTTTGTTTTTTTTTTTTTAACATTTATTTATTTTTGAGACGGAGAGAGACACAGCATGAACGGGGGAGGGGCAGAGAGGGAGGGAGACACAGAATCAGAAGCAGGCTCCAGGCTCTGAGCCATCAGCCCAGAGCCCGACGCGGGGCTCGAACTCGCGGACCTCGAGATTGTGACCTGAGCTGAAGTCGGACGCTTAACCGACTGAGCCACCCAGGCGCCCCTTGACTTGCCCCTTTGTAAAATAAATGGCTGTAACCAACTTGTTCTTCATTTAATTTTATTCCTCCTGTATTTACCATAAGTCTCCACCAAAAATTATAGAAAAGTATGTAATTACTTTGATAAAAGTATGTAAATACTTTCCTATAAACATAATTACTTTGAAAATAATGGTTATATATAAAATAATGGTATTTAATTTAGAATCTACCTTTTCTCATCATTCATTATATTTTCACTTGGGTTCATTTCACTTTTTTCAGTCTCCTTGTGAGGTAAAGAGGAGATGGTGTGAAGTCATCTAGATTAATAAGGTCCATTTTACAGGGAAGGAAACATAATCCAGTTTATTTATCAGGTCATGTGCTATTTAGAAGGTGAATAATTCCTGGGGCACCTGGGTGGCCCAGTCAGTTAAGCATCTGACTTCGGCTCAGATCATGATCTCACAGTCTGTGAGTTTGAACCCCGCATTGGGCTCTGTGCTGACAGCTCAGAGCCCTGGAGCCTGCTTCAGATTCTGTGTTTTTCTCTCACTTGCCTCTCCCCTGTTCATGTTCTGCCTATCTCACTCAAAAATAAATACACGTTAAAAAAAATTTTTTTTTAGAAGGTGAATAATTGCCACAAAGAATTGAAAGAACAAGAGTTTGAATATTAGAATCTGAATTTTAGGCCTATAACTCAGACCCTTTCATATTTTTTCTTAACATAAAACTAATGCATTTTTGCAGTATTAAAAAATTTTTTTTCATGAAACAAGTGTTGTTGAGGATGTGGAGAAAATGGAACTATTGGTGGGAATGCAAATTGGGGCAGGCATTGTGGAAAACAGTATGGAGGTTCCTCAAAAAATTAAATTAAAACTACCCTGTGATCTAGTAATCACTCTACTGGGTATTTACCCAGAATACAAAAACACTAATTTGAAAGGATATATACTCCCCTATGTTAATTGCAGCATTGGAAGTAGCCAAAGAGTCCATCAATTGATTAATGAATAAAGAAGAGTATGTGTGTGTGTGTGTGTGTGTGTGTGTGTGTATGCGCGCACACACACACTGGAATATTATTCAGCCATAAAAAGAATGAAATCTTGCCATTTGCAACAATTCAGTGGATCTAGAAAGTATAATGCTAAGTGGAATAAGTCAGTCAGAAAACAAATATCCTATGATTTCACTCATATGTGAAATTTAAGAAACAAAGGAAGAAGAAAAGAGGAGAGACAAACTGACTCTTAACTATAGAGAACAAACTGATGGTTGCTGGATGGGAGGTGAGTGGGGGATGGGTGAAAATGGTGATGAGGATTAAAAGCACACTTACCATGATGAGCACTGAGTAATATTTAGAATTACTGAATCACCATATTGTACACCTAAAACTAATACGACACCCTATGTTAACTATACTGGAATTCAAATTAAAAAAAAAACAATAAAATTTCAAAAATATAATGTAAAAAAAAATCACCAAACATAGTATAGAGTAGGCATCCCCATCCCCTTCCTGAAGATGGGGTAGGTACAGGATGAGCTGTACAGACTAGGTTTTATTTGTCACATAAGTATATATACCTAGAGGTAAAAATAGCATTTATAGACTTCAGAATGTCTTTTTCTCATCAAAACTGTATTGGCTCACCAGTCACATGCAAATGCCCAGTTTCATTCTGTCATCTGTTTCTTATACGTCCTCTCCACAGTTTATGCCTTTGTAAGACCGCACAGAGGCCAGAAGTGGGAAAAGTGCATTGCCTGCTCCCCTTCCACAGTGCTGAATTATAGCAGCTTTTATAAATACTTTTCCTCCTTATCACAACAGTGTATCAGTTACTCCTAAATGATTTCTTTTGAAATGAGGGATTAATTCATTTAAAAAAAAAAAAAGGCCTCAGTCAGATTTCATAAAATTTCAAATACTTGTAACGGGTAAGAAAGAAAGGAGTTTTTCCCCTCCCCTTTTGCCAGCAGCTACTTCTTTGACTTTTCTGCTACTGAAGGAAAATATGAAAGAGAGTCTCAGATGGACAGAAGGGAAAAAGAGCCCAGGGCTCTCAGTCCTCTTAATATTCATCGTCCTTTGGTAGGGGGGGTGTGGGGGAAGCACAGGTCCTACCAGTAGTGATGAAGAGTTCTTCCTGACAAAGCAGAACCTGCTGTTCTGTGCTGGGGCAGGGAGGCAAGCAGTTTTCCAGCATTTTTCAAACCACATTCTGCTAAACACACCTATAAGATGTCAGAGTATTGTGGAAAACAATCAGTTAATTTTATCTGTGTAAGTACAGATGAAATAAAAATATTTCTGGATGGCCAGATAAATTTGGGGACTGGCAGCCCAGAGATTTCTGAATTAATTGTTCTGGAATGAGACTCTGACCTCAGCCTTTTAAAAACTTGTTATTATTGATATATAATATACACACAGAAAAATGTGTATTCTGTAGTTCTACAGTTAAGTGAATACTATCTTACAGAACACACCTGTATAATGAGCACCCAGACTAGAAAGTACACTACGGGGCACCTGGATGGCTTAGTTGGTTAAGCGTCCAACTTCACCTCAGGTGCTGATCTCGAGGTTCCTGAATTCAAGCCTTGATTGCGTTCTCTGCTGACAGTGCAGAGCCTGCTTCTGATCCTCTGTATCCTTCTCTCTCTGTCCCTTCCCTGCTCACACTCTTCTGTCTCAAAAATAAACATTAAAAAAAAATGCTACAATGGGTTTTACTTTTTCCATTGAGAGGAATTGCCCAAAGTGATGGTCATTTTGTCCCACGAGTGGTATCCACTAGCAGTTAGAGTGAATGCATGCTTTCTGAAGTTTTACTTTCATCTCATCCTAAAGGGAAGTTTGACAAATGAAGTCTTGACTTTTCTGGTTCTGAGATTGACCTGATATGTGGAGGTAAGACAGCTGCTTAATCTCTTCATGTATAACTTGCCTCATCTCAGAATGAGAACAGTACTAAAGTTATTGTGAGGCTTAAATGAAATAATTTATAAGAAGCCTTAAAACAGTCTCAAGCTACTAATAAATACCAATTTATTGTATCAATGTATGTAGAAACATTTTCATGAGTTTCTACACGTGCTGAGTAGAAAGCAGACATTGGTTCAAGCAGCTTTCCATCTCTTATCTATTATGGTTTGCATGTTTTGAAACTGGGGTCAGCAGACTTTTTCTGTAAAGGCCCAGAGAATAGATATTTTGGGCTTTGTGTATATCACATGATCTGTTGGAACCACTCCACCCTGTAGTGCAGAAGCGGTGCCTAAATGACTGATTGGGGCTGTGGCATTTTTAGAACTTTATGTACATTGAAATTTGAATTTTCTAACATTTTCACATGCCATGAAATAGTATTGTTTTGATTTTTTTTTCCCCCCAAAGCATTTACAAAAGGATGGTTTTTTACATTCTTAGCTTACAGGTTGTTTAAAAAAAACAGCAGCAAAAAAGACAGGCAGGCCAGATTGGGCCCACAACCCATAGTTTGCCAGCTCCTGTTTTTAGAAAACTAAAAATGATTACTATTCTAGTTTCCACTAACTCATTCTAACCTTTAAACTAGCATACGGAACCCACATTTGTTTTTCATTGCGTTCTGCAAACTGAGATTCTTGCCTTTACAGGATAGAATAATGCTTGTTTGTTTATCCTTACTGTCCTAGCCAATGCTGCAAATGCTTTTCAGGAACTTTTATTGAATCCTTATGATGCCTAATATAAATTCCTTTCTCATCTATTAAGGATGATGAGTTTGAGGCACAGAGAGGTTAAATAACTTGTCCAAGGTTACACAGCTGGTAATTGATATAGGATAGATTTGGCCCTTAGCAGTGTGATCCCAGACCTCCAGCTCTAACCCACAGCCCCATTCTATAAAGGAATTAAAAGAAAAACATTACAGGTTTTCATCTAAAACAGGATTTTTAACTATTTTGAACTATGTACTTCTTTGGCATTCTAATGAAGTCTATATCTAAGAATATGATTTGAAATCATAAAATAAATAGAATTACAATAGGATCCAAATATACTGAAATATGGATAGTAAAATTTAATGAAACAAATTTTTGATACAGTAATGTATTTTTTTGTTAACTCATTAACATAATCTAGCAGCAGGCTTTATTTCTCAAGATTACTATCTTCCAAGTATTCATGATTACAAATGGTTATTTTGGGATATTTACAGTATCTGTAATGTGATACAAAAATACCTGATTTCTTTTGACAAAAAATACTCATGCTACTATTTTCTTGCCTACATTTACAATTGAGCAGAATGTAAAATTTCTGTTATAGGTTAGTAAAATAAAAATATTTTCTTAGCTTCATGGACCATGTGAATTGTCTCTGGGGAGGTTTTCAAATCTCGTATCATCTGGTGTAATTTGTTTTTTTTTTTTTTTAATTTTTTTTTTTAATCTTTATTTTTGAGAGAGAGAGAGACAGAGTGCGAGTGGAGGAGGAACAGAGAGAGGGAGACACAGAATCCGAAGCAGACTGCACAGAGCCCGATGTGGGGCTCGAACTCACAAACCGTGAGGTCATGACCTGAGCCGAAGTCGGACGCTTAACCGACTGAGACACCCAGGTGCCCCATAATTTGTTTTTTTAATCCATGAGGAAACTAAAGTAAGCAGCAAAACTGTACCCAAGTCATGACTGTCACTTTCACATGTGTTCCATTGTATGCTATTGTAATATTTGTTCTCATATATGTCTAAATATTTTCTGCATCATACAGCAGGATTCGTTTGCAAATCTTTGGTTTGGCTTTGTGTTAGTTATAACTGTGTTCAGTAATTTGTTGTATCTGAGAGACATTTAGAATAAAGTCTCAGTTCAGAAGTTTTTCAGGAATTTGTTCACTTTGTTGCCAAGGAAGAGTGGTACAGTAAGTAGTAGTCCCTCATCTGCAGAGGGACGTTCCAGGACCCCCAGTGGATGCCTGAAACTGGCTAGTATTGAATCCTGTATATTCTGTATTTTTTCCTATACATACTTATGATAAACTTTAATTTCCAAATTAGGCACAGTAAAAACTGAAATTTAGATAAATACTTAAAAATTAAAAATTAGGCACAGTTTATTGACAACAATAAAAATAAAATAGAACAATTCTAACAATCTATTGTGATGAAAGTTAAATATGCACACACACACTCTCAAAGTGTCTCACTGTACTGTACTTATAGTGTATTATACTTCTGTACTAACCATGATGATGTGAGATGATAAAATGCCTAAACTATGAGATGAAATGAGGTGAATGATGTAGGCATTTTGATGTAGCATTAAGGCTACTGTTGATAAGTCAGGAGTTTCATCAGCTTGGACCTCAGGTTACTGAAACTGGAATGTGAAACCACAAAGACAGGACTGCTGCATCTGAATGGGTAGTGGACTTGGCAGTTCGACTCTGAGTAGGTCCTCAGAAATTCTGTGTCTTTGTGTGATTCCTTCCCTTTGAGTGTGGGGTAGCATCTGCTCCTAACTGATAAAATGTGGCAACACTGATGGGATGTCACTTTCCTGATTATTTCATACCATATCGGACTCCATCTTGCTATCAGGTGCTCTAGAGACTCTCTTTATTGCTTTGATGAAGTAAGCAACCATGTTGGGAAAGCTCACATGACTAAGAACTGCAGTGGCCTCTAGGAGCCGAGGGCAGCCAAAGCACAGCTCTATACATAACCATGGATAAATCAGGCCAGAAAATAATGTTGAGCAAATAAATCACAGAAGCATATGTACCAATGATTACATTTTTATAAATGTCAAACAAGAAAAACTAAATAAGGATAAATATATGTAGGAAACTTATAAAGAAAATCAAGGGAATGATTAACACAATTCAGGAAAGTGATTCTACCTGGTTGGAAGGGAGAATACTGTAGCTAGGGATAAGCATAAATGGTAATAACATCTAAAGTAGTGATTCTTAAACCTTAGGGAACATCAGAATCAATTAGAGGACTTGTTAAAAGATAGATTGCTGGCCCCACGGCTATCTAATTCAGTAGGTTGGAATCTGCTGAGAATTTGCATTCTTTTTTTTTTATTTTTTTTTTTTAATGTTTATTTATTTTTGAGACAGGGAGAGACAGAGCATGAATGGGGGAGGGTCAGAGAGAGAGGGAGACACAGAACCTGAAACAGGCTCCAGGCTCTGAGCTGTCAGCCCAGAGCCCGACGCAGGGCTCGAACTCACAGACCTCGAGATCATGACCTGAGCCGAAGTCAGACGCTTAACCGACTGAGCCACCCAGGCGCCCTGAGAATTTGCATTCTTTACCTAATTCAGTAGGTTGGAATCTGGCTGAAACTTTGCATTCTTTACAAGTTCCAGATGATGCTAATGTGCTGGTCCGGGACCATCCTTGCAGTGCCACAGATCTAAGGAACTGCTAATTTTCTTTTTCTCAAGCTTGATGGTGGACACATGCGTTCTTATTTTGTTTTGTTTTTGCACTTTCTCTACTGATTTATCCCCTTCAGTATATAAACTTAAAAGCAGAGTAACATACTTTGAGTTGGTAACATACTTGTTATGGCTTTTGAAACACTATGTACTTTTCCTCCTGTTAGTCTCCCTGGAATTGCAATTCTAGCCAGTTGATTTTATGAGCCTGTATCAATAAAAACTGTAGGCATTTAAAGTGATTCTTCAACTACTTGCTCTAAGCAGCAGTTCTTTTTCTTCATTGGGAAGTAGCCTACCCTAATTGAGCAAGGGATTGGAAATCAGGAACTTCTGGTTTGCTCTTAGCTGTCAAAGTGAAGATAAGATTGCTTCAGTGCCTTGAGCAATGTCTTTAAGCTTTATAAAAATATCCCCCATCAAATGCTCATTGTGATGATATTTGACACCAAAAGATTTTTTCCTTTTATCATCTTTAGTAGAGTGCTTTTTAGATAATCTAGACTAATTTGTGTTTCAGTGTGGTCTTTGTTTCGCTTTCTTGTGGTTTCCACTCAAAGTGGAAACTCATAACAATTACACATTTTGCTTCTCGGGGTTAATTCTGTACCTAACTTTATGTAATAGATTCTCTTTTTTAATTTGAAAATAGTCGTTTATTAACTGACCAGATTACAAAAGTAATCACGGTAGATACCTTAGTTCATTCTTCTAATAAGCCTATTGATCTGGTCTTCCCTGTTATCAGCATCTCCACCTTCTACAAAATGGGTGGTCTTCTTTTTCATTCCCCCTCGTGGAGAAGATAACTTGAAGGGCCAAAAAAGTTGTTTGCTTCTTTGAAATGTTTTCCAACAGTATAGATCTCATGAATCAGATCCTCCATGCAGATGATGCCGTATTTACCAAGAGATCGAGTGATCAATGTGTTATCTGTCAGGACAATTTGCTTCTTGTTGATTTTGCCATAACCACGCTTGTAGATCAGTTCATTCACTGACTTCAGGTTTTGGTACCTCCATGCTATATATGGTTCCACAATCCTTAGCATGTTAACTGAAGCTTTGTTGAGTTTAACAAAGGTGCCATTGAAGATCTGGTGAAGGCGAAGAAGCTGCAACACCTTTCAAACCTTTGGGCTCACACCATTGATACCTCTGATCCTAATGACAAATGCCAATTTGGGTTCCGTAGGTACGTAGAAGTTGCCAGTTTTTCTTGCCATTCTAGCCATTCGAATCTCAGTTCTGTACATCTGCCTGTATTCCTTGTGGTTAATGCTTGCTTTTTCATAAATAACCTTCCTCCTTGCCATTTGAAGCATCTTTTGGGCAAACTTCTTTCTCAGATGCTTGATCTTCAACTCTGTGAAATTCCTTCGCTTTTTCTTAAGAGTTTCTGGCACAGTAGGAACTTTCTTTTTCTTCTCTTCTGCACCCTCCATGGTTCCAGCCAGAAAAAGGAAGTTCTGTAATAGATTCTCTGAAGACTCTTAAACATTTAATATTTAGAGGTCTTATCTGCCCTCTGTAGAAATATTATTTATCTTTTTGGAAATTACAATACTTCTGTGAAATGAGTCAATTTAGTTCCTCTTTATTAAGATATAATTTAGATACAATAAAATTCACACAGTTTAAGTGTACAGGTTTTTTGTGGACAAATGAATACACCATGTTTTCACCATCTTACTCAAGATGACAGGACATTTCCACCTCTGCAGAAGGTGCACTTTGCCACTAAATCTACGCTGCCCGCCTCCCCCACGTTGCACCCCAGGCAACCAGTGATCTGATTTTTTATCACTATAGATTGTTTTACCTTATTCTAGAATTTTATATGAGTGAGACTATACAGTATATACTCGTGTCTAATTTCTCAGTCAGCATAACGTCTGTGTGATATTTGTTGACACTGCTGTTTCTATCAGTAATTTTCTCCTTTTTGAAGAGGGGGAGTCTAAATTGTATTCCATTGTGAAAGGAAATATCACAATTTGTTTACCTGTTCACTAGTTGATGGACTTGTATGTTCCTTCTGGTCTATGATGAGTAAAGCAACTATAAACATTTGCATACAAATGTTTTTGTGGTCATGTTTTCATTTTTCTTGGGAATTGCTAAATCATGTTATAAGAATATGGTTAAGAAACTGCCTATTTTCTAAGTAGTTGAAACATTAATATTCCTACTAATAACATATAAACAGTCCAGTTGCTCCATATCTTTACCAACATTTGCCATTTTTAATTTTACCCAGTTTTTAAGTTTACTGATTCTAGTGGGTGTAACATGATAACTCATTGTGGTTTTAATTTGCACTTCCCTGATGACTAGATATATAATAGGTTATGAATATTTTTTCCTGGTATGTAGCTTGCCTTTCCATTTGTTTTGCAAAAGTATTTTGTTGAAATCCAATTTATCAGTTTTTTCTAAGTATGTTTCATATTTTTTGTTTCCTGTCAAAGAAATCAGGACCTATCTCAACGTCAGGATTTTCTTCTAGTTTTAGTTTTAGCTTTTTGCAGTTGGAATATGATGAACTTTGAGTTCGTATTTGTATTGGGTGTGAAGTAGAAGGTAAATGTTATATATATATATATATATATATATATATATATATATATATACAGGTATAGATATATAAGTTTTATTTATTTATTTTGAGAAAGAGCAAGAGAGGATGAACAGGGGAGGTGAAGAGAGAAGGAGAGAGTCCCAAGCAGGCTCTGTGCTGAGAGCGCGGAACCCAATGCAGGGCTTGAACTCCTGAACCATGAGATCATGACCTGAGCCAAAACCGGGAGTCAGATGTTTAATTGACTGAGCCACCCAAGTGCCCCCTTAATGTTTATTTTTGAGAGAGAGAGGAGAGAACGAGCCAGGGAAGGGCAGAGAAAGAGAGAGACAGAGAATCCGAAGCAGGCTCTACGCTATCCGTGCAGACCCTGATGCCAGGCTCAAATTTACAAACCATGAGATCCCTGGGATTGTGACCTGAGCCAAAGTCAGATGCTTAACTGACTGAGCCACCTAGACACCCTTTCATTTTTTCCCCCACTTATGAATATATATATATATATATATTTTTTTTCCAGTCCATTTCTGGACTTTGCCTCATTCCATAAATCAATATATCTTATATTTGCACATATATCAGATTGTCTTGAATATCCAGAGAGTAAGTTCTTCAATTTTATTGGGAGGGGATTTTTTTTTTTCACTGTTTCGACTGTTCCAAGTTTGTTGCATTCCCATATAAATTTTTAAGTGGCTTGTTAATTTCTCAAAAAAATAAATTAAAAGGCAGCAACCTGCTAGAGGCAGTAGACATTTTGAGGAGCATTGAATTTCCCTGTCCTTGAAAGCTGTATTTGTTTCTCCATTTGTTTTTCTTCTTTAGTTTCAGAAATATTTTGTAGTGTTCTGTGTGAAAATATTGGACATCTTTTTGTTTGCTTTTAAGTATTTTACATTTTTGATGATACTGTAAATGGAATTACTTAAACTTTTATTTTTTCTTAAACTTTTAAAAATGTTTTATTTATTTTTAAGACAGAGAGACAGAGCATGAGTGGGGAGGGGCAGAGAGAGAGGGAGACACAGAATCTGAAGTAGGCTCCAGGCTCCGAGCTGTCAGCACAGAGCCTGACGTGCGGCTCGAACTCAAGAACTGTGAGATCATGACCTGAGCTGAAGTTGGACGCTTAACCAACTGAGCCATCCAGGCGCCCCTTAAATTTTTATTTTTTAGTTATTTGTTTCCAGTATATACAAAATACAATAGATTTCTATATATTGACCATGTCTTTATAGTCTTCCTGAATTGACTTTTTAGTTTTACTGGTTTTGTTGTAGATTCCTGATGATTTTTATCTAGTCTGCAATTAAAAACAGTTTTGCTTCCTCCATGCCATTCTGTGTGTCCCTTGTACTTCCTCTCTTGTCTTATTCTACTGGCTAAGACAACTCAATATATTTTCTTTTAATTCTAGGGGAAAAGTATTCTGTCTTTCACCATTAAGTATAAAGTGTTGACCCCTTTGTATATTGCTGAATTTGATTTGCTGATAATCTGTTGAGGATTTTTACCTGTATGTTCGTGAGGAATATTGTTCTAATTTTATTTTCTATCTTTGTCCAATTTTGGTACAAGGATTAAAAAGTATTCTCTTCTCTTTTCTGAAAGAATTGGTGTAATTTCTTTATACTTCTTTGAGTATTTGGAAGAATTGACCACCTTTGGGTTTGTAGTTTTCTTTGTGCAAGCATTTGATTATTATTGATTCCCTTTCTTTAATAGATTAAGGCTGTCCACATGTTCTATTTCTTAAGTAATTTTTGGTAGGTTGTTTTGGCATTTTTCAAGGAATTTGTCTATTTTATCTAAGTTTTTTTTTTTTAAATATTTATTTTTGAAAGAGATAGTGTGATCAGGGAAGGGGCTGAGGAGGTGGGGGTACAGAGGCTCCAAGGTGGGCTCTACTCTGACAGCAGTGAGCCCACGTGGGGCTTGAACTCACAAAATTTAAGTTCATGTCCTGAGCTGAAGTCAGACGCTCAACCAACTGAGCCACCCAAGCACCCCTTTAAGTTTTAAAATTTATTTCCATATTGCTGTTAATAATACTCTCTTCTCCTTTTAATTTCTGTGTGATTTACAGTGATAACTTCACTTTTTGTCCTTGATATATAATTTGTTGTTCCTCTCTCCCTCTTTAGTCTTTCTGCTGGTTTATCAACTTTTCAAATATTTATTTAAGGAACCAACTTTTTACTTTACCTGCTCTTTGCTTTTTTCTATCCTTCTACTGTTTGTATTTTTGTATTTAAATTGTGTTTTATAGATGATATCCTACAGTTGGTCTTGGTTTTTTTCACTCCGTCTGACAATTTCTGCCTTTTAGTTGGAATGTTTACTCCATTTACATTTAATGCAATTGTTGATAAGGTTGGTTTTCCACTTATTCCTCTGGTTTTTTCAAGTGTACAATTCTGTGTACAATTCACAGAATTGTGTAATATCATTCCCAAAAGACACTTAATACCTCTTGGCAGCCACAACCCATTTCCTCCAATCTGTATTCCCAGGCAACCACTAAACTGCTTCTTATCTCTGTGTTTTTTCCTGTTTTGGGTATTTGTTATAGGGCTTATCATATAATATTTGCCTTTTTGTGTTTGGCTTCTTTCACTTAGTACAGTGTTTTCAAGGTTCCTCTGTGTTGTAGCATGAATCATGTACTTCATTCCTTTTTATGGCTGAAACATATTCTGTTGTATTGATACACATTTTATCTATCCTTCAGTTCATGGACATTTGCACTGCTTCAGCTTTTTGGCTATTGTAAATTGTGCTGCTATGTATGCACATGTGTGTACATGTTTTTGTATGGATGTATATTTTCATTTCTATTGAGTATGTATACCTAAGAGTGGAATGGTCTGAGTCATATGGTAATTCTTTATTTAACTTTAAAAAAATTTTTTTAATGTGTTTTCATTTTTGTGAGAGAGAGACAGAGCATGAGTGGGGGAGGAGCAGAAAGAGAGGGAGACACAGAACTCAAAGCGGGCTCCAGGCTCTGAGCTGTCAGCACAGAGCCTGACAAAGGGACTCGAACTGTGAGGATCATGACCTGAGACAAAATTGGTCGCTCACTCAACCGACTGAGCCACCCAGGTGCACCTGTGTTTAACTTTTAGAGCACCATGCCAAACTTTCCCAAAGTGGCTGCACCATTTTACTATTCCACCAACAGTATGTGAGGGTTCCAGTTTCTCCACATCCTAGTCAGCACTTGTTATTATCCATCTTTTAATTTTCACTCTGCTAGTCTCATTGTGGGTTTAATTTGCATTTTCAAATGATTGATGATGTTGAGCATCTTTTCTTGTTCTTTCTGATATTTTGTTCCTCTGTTGGCCCTTCAGTGCTTTCTTTTTGGGTTATTTTTGTTAGTATGTTACTTTATTTCCTCTGTTGGATGTGTGTGTGCATGTGTGTCTGTGTCCGTATCTGTGTGTTTTAGTGGGTCTAGAGCTAGCAGTATGCATCCTTAAATTATAAATAGCTATTCAGGGGTACCCGGGTGGCTCAGTTAAGTGGGTTCAAACCCTGTATGGAGCTCCATGCTATCAATGTGAAGCCTGCTTGGGATTCTCTCTTTCTGACCCTTCCTCTCTCTCTCTCTCTCAATAGATAGATAGATAGATAGATAGATCAATTTTAAAAAAGAAGATATTCAGAATTCTTATTGTGCCTTTTCACATATTACCTGACGCTTCAGTTTTCTCAATGCCAATAATATTTAAGGTCCCATCCAGCTTCCATTCAAAAAAGGTATTTTGTCTTTTTAAAGATTATTACATATTGATTTCCAGTTGACTTTTAGTACTTTTTTGTTACCCAACATAAATAATCATAAAGGCATGTAAAATTTATATTATATGTATGCTTCTCTGCTAAAAGATATATTTCATGGGGCTCCTGGGTGGCGCAGTCGGTTAAGCGTCCGACTTCAGCCAGGTCACGATCTCGCGGTCCGTGAGTTCGAGCCCCGCGTCAGGCTCTGGGCTGATGGCTCGGAGCCTGGAGCCTGTTTCCGATTCTGTGTCTCCCTCTCTCTCTGCCCCTCCCCCGTTCATGCTCTGTCTCTCTCTGTCCCAAAAATAAATAAAAAACGTTGAAAAAAAAAATTAAAAAAAAAAAAGATATATTTCATATTTTAATTTAAATTCTTTAATTTAAAATTTAAATTCTTTAATTAAATTCTTTAAAATTACCATGATTTTTTAACTTATCCTGGCTGTCATGTTGATTTTAGGATGTTTGGGTACGGCAGCCACTATATGGCCCTAGAAAAGATATGTTATTTAAATTTTTTTGTTCTGTGTCTTTGTATGATCTTTAATAAACAGTTTATTTAAAAAAAAAAAAGAATAAACAGTTTCTCAGATGTTCTTAGCCTTTTACTTGTTGCTTCACTTGGAACCAAAATCTTTCTCCTAATCCAGTGCTTGGTGTTAAATGTGGCTTAACTATTCACACATGTATTTCATCTGCTTCAGAAATACTTGTAGCCAATGAAAGAAATGTAATTTTTTCATTTAGGTCTCCATTATGCTACCCATGATGACATGTCTTAATTGTTCCCCTGCAAGTAGACTGTGGGATACCCTTTCGTGTCTCAGAGAACTAACACATGCCTCAAAGAACTCAAGAGTCTTCTTTTCATCTGTAATCATTTAATATAGATTGCAGATATTAAAATGTGTTGCCCTGCATCATCAAGAGGCCAGCTCCAAGCAGCCAAGATTTGTGCTAACATACTTTACTCTGGTCATGCCATCCTTGCAAAATTGGTCTCACCCGCAGAAGCATATACTGTCTGAAGCTAATTGGTGGGGTTCTCAAAAATGGCTAACTTTGCGAGTTTGGAATAAGGAAAAGAGCGGTATTTAAGAGCATTTGGAACTTTTTCAGACCAGAGAAAAGTGAAACTGGTTGTGTTCAGAACTTTTGGTTAGCTTGATTTTTCTGTTAACCATATTCTATTGAGACATTTCATTATAATTCAGAATTTCATTTTAATTCATTATATTTCAGAAAGTTGAGAGGTATTTGAGTCATTAAGAGAGAATTGCATTGAGCTACATAGATGAAAAAGTCAGGAATGTTCCAGCAATTTTCAGCAGCATGGTGCCCATACAGTCTTCTTCAAGAAACAAAATCTGATCTTCCACACAAAATTGTGGGCGGGCTCTTTTTCAGCGGGAGAGAGTATATGGTCTTAATCAAATTCTTGAAGAGCTTTATGTCCTATAGATTAAGAACCACTAAACAGAAAGTGTTAGCCTGATTTTTGGCTTCCTGCAGGCTTTTTGTTTTAAATGCCTTTGAAACATTTTTCCCCCTTTTGAATTTCTGATGTTTTAAGAAAGGGATATAGATTTATATGAGGCGGTTTATCTAGCTTGAATTCTAAGCCCTCAAGTATCTCTTGGTAAGGTATGGAGATGTCTTAAGAAAACTTTAGCAAAAGCAATGTAATTGAAACTGAGTAGGATAATAGGGCTATTGGAAAGGAATCTCAAACATGCACTTCTTTGAGACAAGTAGAGGCTTTCAGACAGATTGTAGGCACAAAGAACAACACTGTTTATACACATTCAGTGTTTGCAGGACTGGTATGCTGGTGCTTCCTTTGCCTCACATTGGAATTAGAAGTTTCCCTAGCCTGGTCCAGCCTGACTCCTGCCACATCCTCCAGCGAAGCTGCCGTTCTGGTGAAATAATCTCAGTATTATAGATTCCATATTTTATTTTACTGCAAGAAAAACATGCCTTGTTGCTTGGAGTACTATGTGTACATTAGAAATTATAGAGGGGTGCCTGGGTGGCTCAGTCGGTGAAGCATTCAACTTCAGCTCAGGTCACGGTCTCATGGCTCCTGGGTTCAAGCCCCACATCAGGCTTTGTACTGACAGCTCAGAGCCTGGAGCCTGCTTCGTATTCTGTATCTCTCTCCCTCTCTGCCTCTCCCTTGCTTGCACTCTGTCTCTCTCACATGCTCTCAAAAATAAACAACAATTTTTTTTTTATTCTAGAAAGCATGTAGTAAAGGGCTATTGTACCAAAGAGATTGTAATCTTCATACACTTTGCTACCAAAAAAACAATTTTAAAAATATACCCCATTTTATTTTCTAATTCACCATTGCCACAGTATCTGCTTTTTACCGCCAGTTTGAGCTGTTCTTTGTCCAGCTCCTCCCTCCTGAAGGGGCAGTAGCAGCTTCACAGGCAGTGGAGAGAGGAAGTAGTCCATACCCACTAAGGTTCAAGCCCAGGTATTCATATGCCAGTGCTTATGCTTTGAATGTGAATGCTGCAATCAAATCAAATTTGTGAGAGCCTTGATATGCGGAGGTATTTTGCTGCATAATAAGCTAACTCTGTTCACATTTTCCCCAGTTGATGTATCAATAGTAAGGAGGTAGTGTCTTCTCTCTTTGAAAAAGCAAAATGTTTAATTTCTTATTTGCATAAGGCCCTTTGATTTTTTTTCCCATGAATATTTCCTCTGACTTTTTCTACAAACATAATTACCACAGATTGTCAGTCAACATGGTACATGCCTCTTTTTAAAATTACATTGACATATAACTTCTTTAGAGCTCCTTGCTTAGTGAGAAAAAAATTTTAATCAAGCAATAGGTGAAATTGTGCCCAGATTTGTTAATAGTTGAGAGATAGAATAACCATCCAACAACTAAACAGCTCTTTATTTTATATTAAATACAAGGCACATTTAGGTACTAATCAAAGTGCAGTTTATAGAATTGCCAAACTCTAATCAAGAAAAATTTAAGTTGCCATCAAACTGTCTTAAATGTTTCCTATAGAAAAATTAATCTTCAAAATTTAGAATATAGTATTTTGTGATAAGCTTTAAAGTGTATGTAACAATACAAAATTGTAGTTGCATATAGGAGTAGCTGCTTGTATTCTAGAGAAGTTTTTTCCATCTTTGTTTCTTAACCTGAAATATGAATTAATTAGGTTAGGCAAACACTGAATTTCTTTTTTTGTTTGCCATCTCAGTTACAGATCTAATTTTGACTGCTATCCATTCAAACTGTATAGTCTCTTTTTAATTGCATGAGTGAAGGTAAGACTTGCCTGTTTCACAATCTATACCATTGATTATTAGAACTTTTATCTATTCACCAGAACATGCTGTTTGTGGTTTGAAGTACAACAACTTATTCTGTGAGAAACCCTCTTACCATATTTATATTCTTTGGAATTTGACAGTATATGGTCCAAGTAGATGGTATAATAACATGAAACTTCAGTAAGGGGCTTTGAGACCCCTTTTTACTTCCTGCTTTCTGTTTAAGATTTGTCAACTATCAAGCCATCAGTTCTCTCCCCCTTTCCTACCCATCCTCTGTAATTTATACTAATTTATTTTTGTGTTTGGGGCCGTATGGTTAGGCCTCAGACATTCCACAGCTACCTAGAGGACATCATCAACTACCGCTGGGAGCTTGAAGAAGGGAAGCCCAACCCTCTGAGAGAAGCCAGTTTCCAAGACCTACCCCTTCGTACTCGTGTGGAAATCCTACACCGCCTCTGTGATTATCGGCTAGATGCAGATGATGTCTTCGATCTTCTCAAGGTGCTCAACTGGCAAACCCTTTTCCTAGAGCAAAAAAAGCAGACAATCAGGATATAAAATCTGATGATGTTAAGAAAAGCTAGTTTGGCTTATGTTCCTAGTCTTGGGACTCTTAATTAATGCTAACAATGTATGCAATGACCGCTGTAACCAAGGCAATCCAAGCCATACATTTAGATAACTATATGTTATTTTGGTTTAATTTCTAGTTTGGTTTTGTCTTTATGTGGCTGAGTTCCAGCTGACAAAGGAACAGTCAGGCACCTATTTATTCACCCTTTCATCAGCCAAAATTGCAACTAAATTAGCTACTGAATTTTATTTCCCAAGTTTTAAAATTTGATTTTATTTAATTGAAATATTTATTGAAAACTACAAAGACTATAACCCACATATGCAAGTGAGTGAGGTTCATCCCTACTATATACATACATTCATACATGTTACAAAAAATGCGTTGGAGAAGGAAGATATAATATCTCTTCCCTTCTCCTTATTCTACTGTTATCTGTTTTGGAAGTCTATCTCAGAAGGAGAGTGTGAGCTATTGCTTTTCACTCATAGGAGGTCAGTTTCTAATCCTGTTCAGTCAGAAATGATTAAATGTGTTGATGACTTCTCATTTCAGCCCTGCTCATGGACTCAGTATAAAATCATTGTGCAATTTAAGTACAGTCTTAGCTGAGGACTCAAGATTTTCAATAGCAGTGGGGAGGCCAAAATAGGTCAGAGCCTGGGGTAAATTGGGAGCTGTATTACTGGATCTCAGCTAGAATAAGAGATTACTGTAGGTTCGGTGGAGCTGCAATAGAGCTCACGTGGGACAAAGCTTTCACAACATTGGATTCTACTCTGTTATAATTGTCTTTCCTTTTATGGATACACACATAAATAACAGTAAGTCCAAACCAAATATATGTTCATCAAAATTCCTTTTTTGCTGTTTTGTTTTGTTGGTAAAATGGGGGCAGTGATGGGGGTGGGAAACATTTGAAATATTTCCATATCCTGCTCTTCAAAGAAGGTACCATCTTCCCATTCTATCTGTGTTTCAGATGTCCTGATTGAACATTACATAAGATGCTTAGGCATTTTAAAATATGAGGTCTATCTGACTATAAATTTGAAATTTCATTTTAGTTTTCCCGTTTTGTTTTGTTTCCTACTTCCCCAAACCTCTTTTCCCTGTTCTTCAACCAAGGGTCTGGATGCAGACAGTCTCCGTGTGGAACCATTGGGTGAAGACAATTCTGGGGCACTCTATTGGTATTTCTATGGAACACGAATGTATAAGGAGGACCCAGTGCAAGGAAAATCCAATGGAGAACTCTCTTTGAGCAGGTATAATCTGTGAGGTCAGGGCTGGGATAGCTACGATACAGAAATGTCATTAAAATTAAATACATCGGAATTCTGCAGCACAAATTTTTTTCTTCTGAAGGAGTCAGATATAACAGCATGTGTATAAAGAGTTGGCAAAGAGTTATTTCATGCAGAAATAAAAATGAATTCATAATGTAGCCTCTGCTATCAGAATGGTGAAAGATACTGTTGTTTGGACTTGAGGTTCCCAAGGAGTCCCACTGCCTTAACATAGACTGCTCTATACAGCAGGTTGCCCATAGTACCACCACATCACTGCAGTGGTTTTCCTGTCATAATCGACTCTTGATAGCTCCTTTTTTCTACTAGAATTAACGATCTGCTTCATCAGCATAGGACCGAAAGGACCTTAAAGAATGCCTGAAATGTACGCCTTACTAAATGCTTCCTAAATGAGGAAGGGACCTTGTTTCCATAGTGTCCCAAAATAATGTTACCATCTAACTTTTTTTTTGTATTAAAAAAAATTTTTTTTTAATGTTTATTTTTTGAGAGAGCAAGAGAGAGACAGAGAGAGAGAGAGAGACAGAGCACGAGCAGGGGAGGGGCAGAGAGAGAGAGGGAGACACAGAATCCGAAACAGGCTCCAGGCTCTGAGCTGTCAGCACAGAGCCTGACGCGGGGCTCGAACTCACAAACTGTGAGATCATGACCTGAGCCTAAGCCAGACGCTCAACCAATTGAGCCACCCAGGTGCCCCTTTGGTATTTTTTTAAATGTTTGTTTTTGAGAGAGAGTGAGAGCAGGGGAGGGGCAGAGAGAGAGAGGAAGACACAGAATCTGAAGCGGGCTCCAGGCTCCAAGCTGTCAGCACAGAGCCCAACACAGGACTTGAACTCACGAACCCAAGATCATGACTGAGCTGAGTATCAATTCTATTACAGAACATTTTGATTTAATGTGCTATTTCTTAGGGAAAGTGAAGGCCAAAAAAGTGTCTTAGCTGTTCCTGGGAAAACCGGAAAAAGAAGAGGAAGACCCCCAAAACGGAAGAAAGTACAGGAGGAGATTATAGTGAGGTAAGACATTCATGTTAGTCTATGAGGGTCATAAACCCGCACACTAGAAGGGGCCTTAATTCACTTGCTCTTTCATCCTTGATTTTCCTTCGTGCCACTGGAAGGATATAGGACTTAGATTATGAAGGCTTGGGTCAGAATCTTCATAAAATTACCAAGTGTACACTAGGGCTTCCCTAGCTGCATGAACTACCCTCTCTAAGCCTATTCTTTTACTGGACAGTAGGTATACTACTAATAATAAGGATTAAGTTGAACAGGATAATGAATGTAACAGTATAAATGACTGAAAACCATGCATGACCTACAGAAAGTGCTCAATATGTATTAACTTTCAAAATTGGTTGTGCCACACGTTTTTTTCATAGGAGTGTAGAGCTAAGTTAATTCTGGTTAACTGTTGACTAATAATCAGGATTTAATAGGTTTATATATCCTATATAAGTTTAAGAGTTAATTCTTTCCCTATAAGGAGATTTTAGTAGCAAATATGTTTTATTGTGTTTAGAATACAATTTCCTATGGTAAACTACAGGTAAGAGCTTAATCTTAGCAAGGAAACAGATTGTTACATATGGGAAATTTTGTTTTATACATCATGATCTTTTAGGAAATTTTACCATGTGAATTTTAATGTAAGAATTTTGAAAATCTGGCCTATACTGTATAAATATATTTTCTTTAAGGATCAGATCTATCATTCTATACCTATGGAAGTTAAGTCATATTCTTAAAAATTCTAATAACAGAGGACAAACCACTTCTTTCCTCTAAATTATAGAACTACTAAATAATCTAAATGCTTGAAGTAGGCCAGATTTCTCTTTATTGCTTATTAACTACTAAGAAGTATTTATTTCTAGGAATCATTATGAATAAATCAGTCAGAATTCGATTTTTTTTTTTAACTTAAGAATCAGTGTTCCACTTAACTTTCCAGGAATTTGATTACAAAGCATAGCTTTCCTCTATTGGTTTTGTGAGAGATGTTTTATAATCATGTTGTATACACATGGCATCCATTTCAGAGTTTTGTTAGTCTAGACTTTCTTATAGATTCAGGAAGCTATTTTATACCTATCTCCATTTCCCTGTTCAGTACCAACAATTAAGGTATCTTACTATGAGGATTTTAGAATCATTTTAACATCATATGTGGACTTGTGCTACCCTCTGCTGGTGATTTTATTCTTTAGAGCTCTGTATGCAGTACAGTATTTGTGTATTTAAATTAAATAAAATTGAAAATTCAGTTCCTCAGTCATACCAGCTACATTTCAAGTACCCAGTAGCCACATATGGCTCATGGCTACCATACTGGACAGTGACAATACAGAACATTTTCATCCTCGCAGAAAGTTCCTTAGAGCAGCACTATTATAGATAATTGAAAACAAACAGAAGGCCATAGAGAGTGACCTACATGATTCAGGTATACAAATGATGATGATACTTAACACTATTTCACTGAACGCTTCTGTATTTAATAATTTAATCTCCAACATCCCTGTGATGTAGGCATTATTTATAGCCTATTTTAAGGAAAGTTAATTAACTTTCCTGAGGTCACATGGTAAGAGGCAAGCCTTGAATGGGGACAGTCTGACTTTAGAGCCTGCGTTCTTAACCTCTACCTTAATATGAGGTTAAATTAAACATGCTTTTCTTCAGTATAGCCCTGATCAGGGAGGAAGACACTAGAATCCCTATTGTTTAGGGCAGGGCAGATGGGGCAGGCATTTAACTGGTAACACTTAACTCCTCTGTTTGACTTCCAAAAAAATGTTTTAAAACCTAATATTTTCCTGTACATAAAGTGTTATCATTACACTGGATTTCTCTATGTCAGTCTTTCCCCTCAATACCAACACACCGACATCCTGGTATTCATTTATTCAGTAGAGTCATTCCTCCTCCTGACTTTGTCCCATTGAAACACACACACCCTTGTATTAATATTAATTGGGTCTAACTTAACGGGGGAAGTACAGAACAATTTTGAACATGTCTTTGTTTTAATTGGTGCCTCCTTTCCCTGTGTTTCAGTGAAAAACAGGAAGAAAACTCCTTGGCATCCGAGCCACAGACAAGAAATGGTAATGACTTTTGTTGGAGTTTAGAAAAGATTGGGGCATCTGAGTGGTAGCTCATTCAGTTAAGCATCTGACCCTTGATTTCAGCTCAGATCACCATCCCAGGGTTGTGGGATCCAGCCCCACGTCAGGCTCCACACTGAACATATGTTTAGCCTGCTTAGGAGTCTCTCTCTCTCTCTCTCTCTCTCTCTCTCTGCCTCTGTGCCTATCTCTATCTCTACACCCCCCCTTTCCCTCCCCACCCCATGCATGCCTGTCTCCCGCACTCATGCTCTCTTGCTAAGATACAAAAATAACTAGAAAAGATTTAGTAATTATGATTGATTTATATTATGATGACAACTCTTTTTCCGGAGCCATGCAAAGCAATTAAGATTATTGCAGTAGCCTTCTAACTGGTTTATTTGCCCTTCTTCAGTTCTCTCTTCCTCACACTTACCTGTGCCCATCTCTCCATCTGATGGATAACTTCAGATCTTCACTTGTGCTTTCTAACCTGGGCACAGTGTAATGGGCACATTACATTTGGATAAATGAGCAACTTCTCAAAGACCTATCTTTTTAATGTAAAATGCTATGTAAGGGATTATATTGGATTCCTAACCAGATTTCAGTTCCATAATCCAAATTGCCTAAAACTGGGAGTGGGAGAGGAATATCAATTTATATACAGTATGTCAACATAAATGAAACAGGAAGACTGCAGAAGATCAAATCAGAACCTTTTGAATAGAAAAGTAAGTATATTTAAGCATTTCTATTAAAATCTGTAATTACGATGGTCACAATACTTTTAGGTGTAAATAGTAACAGGAAAATCAAAATTATACATTATCAACTTTTTAAAATTAATACCCTTTTTAAAAATTTTTTTTTATTTCCTGGTTTTGTTCATACCCAGGGGGGGGAATGAAATTGAGAATAAACAGAAAAAAGGTCCTAGTGGTATCTATCTAATGAACCTATCCTTTCTTTTTTAGGGTCCCAAGGGCCAGGTCAAGGGACCTGGTGGCTCCTGTGCCAAACAGAAGAAGAATGGAGACAGGTCACTGAGAGTTTTCGGGAGAGAACCTCTCTTCGAGAACGGCAGCTCTATAAGCTCCTCAGCGAGGACTTCTTGCCTGAGATCTGCAACATGATTGCCCAAAAGGTATGCAAATAGGTGGTTCCTCCTCTTCTTTAGTAGCTATAAAGCTGCTTTATTTAAGGATGATTCATTAAGTTTTGAATACATTTCTAGTGTCTCCTGGAAGTGCTACAAGCCCTTCACTTTGATCTGGAATGTTAAAAAGGGACCTCATGCCACCCACTCTCCTTCACTGTGGATCATCCAGTATTCTCCTTAGCCCCACAAAATCCTCAGTGACTCGCATTCCATAGTACTTAGGATGGCTTTTCACAGTTTAGAACCAACTTCCCTTCTATAACATTCCTCAGAAAGTGTTCCCCAAGCCCCCAGGTGTATCTCCTATCAGCCTGTGCAAACTTCTGTATATATATGCTGCTTTTTTGGTGGGGGGGGCAGAAATCCTCTCTCTCCCAGTAAGCAGCAAGTTCTGAAGGGTATTTGTCTTTGTAGCTCCAGGGCCACTCTGCCAGCTCCAAATGTGTGATGCTTTTTCCGGTTTCACATTATAGTTCCATAAATCACACTTTCTATATTTTCATGCATATACACCCTCATGTATGCCTTTTTTTTTAAATGTTTATTTTTAAGAGAGACAGAACTGGAGTGGGGGAGGGGCAGAGAGAGAGGGAAACAGAGAATCTGAAGCAGGCGCCAGGATCCGAGCTGTCAGCACAGAGCCTGATGTGGGGCTCGAACCCACGGACTGTAAGATCATGACCTGAGCCAAAGTAAGACGCCCAACCAACTGAGCTACCCAGGTGCCCCGTCTTTTCTCAAGCATCTTTCTCCTTCCACTTCCCTGCCTATTTGAATACTACTCTCTGTAAGATCTCCCGTGTCTCCTAATTTTAGGATTTTCTCCCTTATGTTTTTTTTCTTTTAATGTTTATGTATTTTTGAGAGACAGCGAGCAGGGGTGGGGGAGGGGCAGAGAGAGAGAGAGAGAGAGAGAGAGAGGGAGACAGAGGATCCAAAGCAGGCTCTGTGCTGTCAGCGCAAAGCCTGACACAGGGCTCGAACCCACAAATCATGAGATCATGACCTGAGCTGAAGTCATATGCTCAACTGACTGAACCACCCAGGCGCCCCTACCTAACACATTTTGTCATGACTTAATTCTGTTTTGAGTTGTTTAAGCTTTGTTTAGATTAGGCACCATATCTCACTGTTTTAAACCCCATAACACCTAATGTAAAGCCTTTTCCATGGTGGATGCTCGAGAGTCATTGACTTTGCTTATTTCATTGCAATAATTCTAATACTTCTGACTTTTGCACATGTTCATAGAAGTCAGAAAATTTTGACCACCTGCCACTGAAATCTGAAGAGAAAGAATAAATTAATTGCTGTAGCACCTCCAGGGAAAAACAGAAGAAATATATTAATTTGTTGTGACTCCAGTGATATTTCTAACTTTTCTAAGTGGGTTGGTGCTTTAAAAGGAAAATTGTAGAAAGTCACCATTCTTATTAGAGATCTTATAGAGTGCTTCAGTAATTACATTTTCATGGATGAGCAAAAAAAGAATCTCCATTTCCCCATCACCATACTTAATTCTATATACTATAATTATACTTAAGTTTGTGACCTGCTACCACTGTGACAATTTTTCCAGGAATTGAAACACATAATCTGATTTTTTTTTAACTTTTTTTTTTTTTTGAGAGAGAGAACACTTGTGAGAGCAAGTGATAGAGGAGCAGAGAGAGAGAGAGAGAGAGACAGAGAGAGATTGAATCCCAAGCAAGCTTTGCACTCGGCGCAGAGCCCAACACGGAGCTCAATCTCACGATCTTGAAATCATGACCTGAGCTAAAATCAAGAATGGGAAGCTTAACCAACTGAGCTACCCAAGCACCCTTAATCTAATTTTCTTAAAATAACTATTATATGGAGATGGTTTTATAACTTTACGTGACTTTATATATGATGACACATTAAATCATCAATAAAGCATATGACTATTCTGCTTAATCCTTCTTTTGTAATTTTTGCTTTTTTTTTTTTTTTTTTTTTTTAAAGTAATCTCTAGGGGCACCTGGGTGGCTCAGTCGGTTAAGCGTCCGACTTCGGCTCAGGTCATGATCTCACGGCCCATGAGTTTGAGCCCTACATCGGGCTCTGTGCTGACAGCTCAGAGTCTGGAGCCTGCTTCAGATTCTGTTTCTCATTCTGTCTCTGCCCTTCCCCGGCTTGTGCTCTGTCTCTCTCTGTCTTTCAAAAATAAGTGAATGTAATCTCTACATCCATTGTGTTCAATCCCTTGACCCGAAGATCAGCGGTCACACGTTCTACCAACTGAGCCAGCCAGGTGCTCTTATAATTTCTGCTTTTTTACTGCAGTGTTCAACCTATGATTTTTTTGAATAGATGAACTAAGAAAAAAAAACTTACAAGCATAAAACTGATGGTTTTGATGGGAAAAATTTCAAAAGGTATTCTTCGCAAGAAAAGAAAAATTTTTTAAATAAGATAAACATGAATTATAATTCTCAAGAAACATGAAATTACAAGCCAAATAATAACAGATTTGGTATTTTGAAAGGCGCATAGTGCTATAAATTAGCAAACCTTAGTAAAATAGGGTATTGATTACAAAAACAAGAGAATCTAAATTGTGCAGTAGAAAAATCTAAGGGGCACCTGGGTGGCTCAGTCTGTTAAGTGTCCGACTTCAACTCAGGTCATGATCTTGCGGTTTGTGAGTTCAAGCCCCATGTCGGGTTCTGTGCTGATAGCTCAGAGCCTGGAGCCTGCTTCGGATTCTATGTCTCCCTCTCTCTCTCTGTCCCTTCCCTGCTTGCTTACTCTCTCTCTCTCTTTATCTCTCTCAAAAATTTAAAAATTTTAAAAATGAAGAGAAAAATCTTAGCAGTTCAGTAATTAGGGGAAAAGAGTTATCACAAAGGGATCCCATCAAAAACTCCAGAATCGGGGGTGCCTGGGTGGCACAGTTGGTTAAGCGTCCGACTTCAGCTCAGATCATGATCTCGTGATTTGTGAGTTCGAGCCCCGCGTCGGTCTCTGTGCTGACAGCTCAGAGCCTGGAGCCTGCTTTGGATTCTGTGTCTCCCCTTCTATCTGCCCCTCCCCTGCTCGTGCTCTGTCTCTGTTTCTCAATAATAAATAAACATTTTTAAAAATTAAAAACAAAAAACAAAAAAAAAATTCCAGAATCACTTGAATGTATTCACAGGTAAATTTTTCTAAACCCTTAAAATAAGATAACTTGTAAACATTTCAAAAATGAAGAAAGAAATGGGTAGCTACCTTTGTTCATTCAGATACGGATATCTTAGATTCCTATTCTTCATATAAACACACCCTCTTCATTCAGTAATATAAATGTGAAGTCCTTAATACTAACAAATAAAAGCCATCCTTCACCAAAAGAATAATAATTCTTTTGTTCCTAATAATCCCTAGGTTCTAAAATTGGTAACATTGTCTTGGAAGTTTTATCTAGTATAATGATACAAACAAGAGTCAGAGGCAAAACATTTTGCCTGGAGGAATATGATGAATCTGCTTAGAAGTCTGTTAATTAGAAGTTAGTAATAGTGCTGGGTAACTAGACTTTCTGCATCAGAATCACATTGCACACTTATTAAAAGCTCAGATTCTTGCCAGTATACCACTCCCAACCCCTATCAGAATTGTTAGAGGTGTTATTTGTTAATATGCAGTTGTAGAAGCTCTCAGGTGATTATTAGGCATACTGATATTTAAAGATTGCTGAAAAAATCCCATTTACAGTAGCAACAAAACAAATTTTGCTGTGAAACTAACTTGAGTTGTACATGGTTGATAAGAAAGAAAAAGCTACAGAACTGTTAGTAGATACATATTTTTTAAATCTCAAGTAATAGTAGATACATATTTTTTAAATCTCATGTAAATATATTAAGATCTCTGTTCCTAGAAGGAAAGATTTTTTTTTTAAGTTTATTTATTTATTTTGAGAGAGACAGCACGAGTGGGGAAGAGACAGAGAGAGAATCCCAAGCAGGCTCTGCACTGTCAGCACGGAGCCCAACATGGAGCTCGAACCCACGAAACCGTGAGATCATGACCTGAGCCAAAACTGAGAGTTGGACGCTTAACCAACTCAGCCACACAGGCGCCATGGAAAGATGCTTAGATATCAATATTCACCAAGATAAATTGAGATTTATTATAGCCTTAGCCAAATCCCAAGATAATAAAAATTTTTCTCCAAAATAACAGGTGGATAAAAAGTATTGTAAAATAGGAGTGTTAGGAGAGGTGGATAAGAAGCATATGTATTATCACTTAAATTAGCATATTGGAAGCATTCTGAAGGGTCCTTCATGTAACAGACATGCTTATCATAAATGATTTACTCAAGGCAGTACAAATGTACCAATCTTCACGGTCTTTGCTGAACTTGACATTTAGCAATTTCTTTTAATGTTTATTTAGTTTTGAAAGAGAGCGAGAGAGACAGAGTGAATGGGGGTGGGGCAGAGCGAGGGGTACACAGGATCCGAGGCAGGCTCTGAGCTGACAGCAGCAAGCCCGATGTGGGACTTGCACTCACGAACTGTGAAATCATGACCTGAGCCAAAGTCGGATGCTCAACAGACCTAGCCACTCAGGTGCCTTGGCATTTAGCATTTAAGACATATGTTCATCAACATTTGTAATATTTTTACAAATGTGTTTGTGTTTATTGTACTTGTTACAGTAATTACACAAATATTATGAAGTCAATAAAATATGAGCATAAAAATTTCTTTGAAAATTTTCCATTAAAAAAAAAATCATTGAATATGAGTTGCTTTAAAAACTTGACTCTCTAGGGGCGCTTGGGTGGCTCAGTCAGTTAAGGGTCTGACTTCAGCTCAGGTCATGATCTCCAGTTTGTGGGTTTGAGCCCCGCATCAGGCTCTGTGCTGACAGCTCAAAGCCTGGAGCCTGCTTCAGATTCTGTATCTCTCTCTCTCTGCTCCTCCCCTGCTCACTCTCTTTCTCTCTCTCTCAAAAAATAAATAATAAACATTTCTTTAAAAAGTTGCCCCTCTTGGGGCGCCTGGGTGGCGCAGTCGGTTAAGCGTCTGACTTCAGCCAGGTCACGATCTCGCGGTCCAGGAGTTCGAGCCCCGCGTCGGGCTCTGGGCTGATGGCTCAGAGCCTGGAGCCTGTTTCCGATTCTGTATCTCCCTCTCTCTCTCTGCCCCTCCCCCGTTCATGCTCTGTCTCTCTCTGTCCCAAAAATAAATAAAACGTTGAAAAAAAAAAATTTAAAAAGTTGACTCTCAGGGCAGTGCACCTAGCTGGCTCAATCAGGAGAGCATGTGACTCTTAATCTCGGGGCTGTGAGTTCAAGCCCCATGTTGGGTAGAGTTTACTTTAAAAATAAAAAATAAAAAGCTAATTCTCAAATTAGAGCAAAGCAGTAAAAGATTGAATAGGACAAAAATCATTAAAATGATAAGGTTTCTGCATATGGATTACAAATCCAATCTCCTTAACATCTCACTTTCACTTAAACAAAACTGGTAGGACAGATAATGGCTTAAGAGGTTAATTTATATGACTGACTCATAGGAAACCCCTCTCAATGGGGTACTGCATCATATGATTGGTAATGGCAGTACATTTATACATTAAGTAAAATACATGCTTGAAGTATATACATTTTTTAAATTCCTTGCTTTAACTATGTTACCCTACCACTACCCATCCTAATTATATTGGCCAAGAGAGATTTTTTTTTTGTAATAATGAAAAATGCCAGTGATTCAAATGTGACATTTGAAACATATTATCAGTAGAACATAATGTGGTGCTCACAGATACACCCATTATATATAAAATACAGTATGGGAACGCCTGGGTGGTACAGCTCAGTTGGTTAAGCATCCAACTCTTGATTTCAGCTCAGGTCATCATCTCAGTATGTAAAAGCACAAAACAGCTAGGACAGTGGACAGAGGGTTAATATGGCATAGCAGGAGTTAAGAGCTTTTCTTTCAAACTTCATTGAATAATGGTGCTTCCCTTTTCTAGTTATCCCTTTGGATAAGTTACTTGATATCTCTAAATTTTTATTTTTTGTTAGTAAAATGAAAGCTCTAACTTCACAGAAGTTTCTATGGGAATTAAGCAAAAGAAAACACATCAGTGTACCTGGCATAGTACACAGCTACCAGTAGGTACTTGTCCCATCCATTGTTCATGGTTGTAGATAATTGGTGAGAAACCTTGGTAGAAAACTAAATCTTACCAAAATAAATGCAAGTGTGAAGAAAGTTAAGACAGATTAATAAATAAATAATTCTCTAAATGTTGAAATAATAAAAGAATCAGTAAGCTTTCTTTGACCATATAACAGTTAAGCTTTTATGGTAAGGTTTAAATAAAAGATCTAAGCTAGTAAAAGTATTTGTTACTAATATTACAGGCAGTAATATTTAAACAGCTTATAAACATTAGGTCTTTAACAAATGAATTGCCTTAGAGTATAGATAATTCACACAAAAGAGTAAAGTTGTAGGAAAACAAGTTCATCTTCTTTATCAAGACTACCATTCTCCACATTAGTAACTTTTGTCTGATTTGGCAAAGTTTGGAGTCAAGTTGATATTAGCTGCTATTGCTACTAGCATGGTAAACTCGTACAATCCCTTCAAAAGAGAATTCCATGGTAAATTTTCACATTTACTTAAAATTGAAGAGCTCTTCCTCTTGGGGTCTTTAAGCTCGTAAAGGAGTCGCTCATAGGCATATTTGAGGAAACTGCTGTGGTAGCTTTTGTGAAAAAGAGGGTCGTGACACTTTGATGGTTAGATTACATTTGTACTGAGTCCTGGTCATTCTCCTAACAGGAAAGCTTTCTAAAGCTTCTTTTTAAATCTACCACAATTGCTTTGCAGTATGTTTGCATTGTATAGACCACACCTTTTTGTCACTGACTTTTTTTTCTACCTTTGTGCCTTTACCTCATTGATTCTTCAAGTTTCAAGACTTTGGATTAAGTGGTACTGGAACCAAACCTGGGTAATGCTGATACTGATACTGAAGCCACAAAATTACTCATCTTAACTGCAAAGCCTTTGCTTACCACCTCAATATAGGTTCCATTGGCGAAGCTATGGGGCTCATTCCACAAAAATTCCAAAACTTATGCTGACCTTAGGTAAATACCTAGCGTTAGTTAAGTTTCAAAACTCCTTTCTTGAAATGTCCTATAGTGATTGCTTTCAAGCTTTTAAATTTTGTCAAGTCTAATCTTCTCAGGCAAGCTCTCTGATTTCTGGTCCCTGAGTCTTTTTCCCCACTTCTGTCTTGCTACTTTGGTTCTCAGCTGAGGCAGCCACCCTCACTTCTCACTGCTGCCACTGAGCTGCCTTTTAGGGGAGTTCTGCCTCCATCTGCTCGTAATGCCTCCTTTCAGAGCCATTCCCTTCAGTGAAAAGTGGTAAAACATGGCTTTCTCTTAATAATTTGCAACAAAATATTTTTTTTAGTGTCTAAATAGTTAAAAGAGTTTCTTGCCAGTGATAAAGATTGATAGAGGAGACACTTGGTGTCTGTAAGTTTTTTGCTTTTTGTTTTTTTCTTTTTTTCTTTTAAGAAAATAAACTGGCTTGGTACCTTATGGAATTGAATAGTCATTTTATTGACTGTCCAAAGGATACCTTTGGCTCTTATTTAGGTAAAGCCGTAACCCATGTGCCTTAAAGGCCACTCTAATCCTCGCAGCAGCAGTAGCAGTAGCTGAGAACACCCTAATCTGTCTTTTCCTTTCTTTTCCTCACTTCTAACTATAGGGAAAGCGTCCACAGCGCACAAAGGCAGAATTGCAGCCTAGGTGGATGTCTGACCACCTGTCCGTCAAATCCATCAAGCAAGAGGTGAGTGTGTGTGAGAGTAGAGAGGAGTTTTAAGTGTTCAAAAGGATTGTTCCATTTTTATTTCAGGTACTCCTTTTATTCCTACTTTTTAATTTACCTTTACCTCAATTTCTAAATCTCAGACTTTTATGGAGCATTCTTATACATGAGATGCACTTTTAGAAAAAGAAGTCATTAAAAAGTAAGATATGACATTGCACTCTTTTGGATCTTAACAATTAATTTCCAGTGATGATAAACATATACATATCTAATATAGGTGAGAATGATAAGCACTATAATAGATATTATATAGTAGAAATTCATGACTGCAAAAATGGAAAAAATTAGTAGTGGGCAAAGAAAGGGGAGTTGAGGCAAGCACAACTATACTTCACCTGAACCTTGGAGAATGACTAAGATTTTGATGGTGGATAGTGGGGGCAGAAGAGTAATACACAAGAATAATATAAACAAAGCACAGAGGCATGATGATATATAAATGTGGTAAAAGAACAGTATATATTTGGATGTGTCTGGCATATAAGATGTGTTGTTATATATAGTGGAAGAAAATGCCAGAACGATGAAATTTTTGAGTCTCCGGACTCTCAAGCTTATATTTTCAATAGACAGGCAGTAGTTAGTGAGGTTATGTCATTAGAGCTTTGTTTTAGGAAGCTACCTTTCTGGTCACACCATGATAAATGATTTTTTAAGGAAACACTGGAAAGTAAGAAATCCATTAGCAGTGTACTTCCAGCAGGAAAGAATAGTGGAATCCCTGCTACTGAAAATGTAGGTCTAAAATGGAGGAAATGAGGGGTGCTTGGGTGGCTCAGTTGGTTAAGTGTCTGACTGCAGCTCAGGTCGTGATCTCACAGTTCGTGAGTTCGAGCCCTGTGTTGGGCTTGTGCTGACAGCTCAGAGCCTGGAGCCTGCTTCAGATTTTGTGTCTCCCTGTCTCTCTGCCCCTCCTCTCTCTTCTCTCAAAAATAGATAAACATTTAAAATAATAAATAAAATGGAGGAAATGGTGGAGGTCGGGGAGTGGCAGGTGAGGGTCATTAGTGCATGAGGGTCATTAGTATCATGGTACTTGTTGTTTTGAAAAATATGACAGTTGGGGTGCCTGGGTGGCTCAGTCGGTTGAGCGTCCGACTTCAGCTCAGGTCATGATCTCGCGGTCCGTGGGTTCGCGCCCCACGTCGGGCTCTGTGCTGACAGCTCAGAGCCTGGAGCCTGCTTCAGATTTTGTGTCTCCCTGTCTCTCTGCCCCTCCTCTCTCTTCTCTCAAAAATAGATAAACATTTAAAATAATAAATAAAATGGAGGAAATGGTGGAGGTCGGGGAGTGGCAGGTGAGGGTCATTAGTGCATGAGGGTCATTAGTATCATGGTACTTGTTGTTTTGAAAAATATGACAGTTGGGGTGCCTGGGTGGCTCAGTCGGTTGAGCGTCCGACTTCAGCTCAGGTCATGATCTCGCGGTCCGTGGGTTCGCGCCCCACGTCGGGCTCTGTGCTGACAGCTCAGAGCCTGGAGCCTGCTTCAGACTCTGTGTCTCCCTCTTTCTCTGCCCCTCCCCTGCTCATGCTCTGTCTCTGTCTCAAAAATAAATAAAACATTAAAAAAAAAATTAAAAAAAAAAGAAAAACATGACAGTGAAAGAAAACAAATTGTGAAAAAGTAAAGAGGAAGCAGGGTTGAGGAGAGCTTGTGGAATTTTCATTTTTTTAAATTGAGATATAGCATGGACATGAAAGATGTCCATGAATGAGAAAGAGACTGCATGTAGCTGACTCTGGTAAGGTGAAGTGCCTACGAAGCAGGGCCTTGCCATGGAGTTTCTCCCGTTTCTCCTAAGTTAAAGACACAAACTTTGATGGGGCAGGAAAACGTTAGGAGTTCACATTGGATGTTCATCTATCCTCTGAAGGTGAGAATGGAGATCTAATGAAGACACAATATTTAGGTCAACAACTAATTTATTAAAAAAAGGGTTTCCCCACATCCAGAAGCCGACTATGTTTGGGCATTTTCATTTTGTACCATAGTTTAGGGTAGTTAAATGACTTTAGCAGCACACGTATAGGAAGGGACAAAATTGATACTTACATTTACTGAGATTTAAAAATTGTCAAGGTGGTAAAGGAATGTGAGGCCAAAGGAACTTGATTGCAGGTGATGATACATTTGATGCTGGAAGTCCAATAGGAGAGTGGAATTCAGAGAGAGACAGTCACAATGAAAGCACCCAGCAAGTGATTTCCCTAGATCCCCCTTCCCAGTCTGTGAAGGTTATATAGAAGGTGCCTTGTACTCACGGCCCTCAATCCTCTGAAACCTCCATTTCCTCACTCTTCTTTTACCAGAGGTTTTTCTTTGTTGCTAATTTCAATCTCAAATCCACACTCTGTGCTGGGCAGTTCTTACAGTCTCTGTACTTTTTAACTTTTTAATGCCTTTTAGCATTATGTTTTGTTGAATATCACATAGTTTAGTGGTCTTAGAAAGTATGGAGCTTCTTACTGCCTCAGAGTAATGTTTTCATGACTTAAATTCAGGTGACAGCATAATTTGTTTTACAGAGATCTTATCATTAACTAAATACATTCTACCTTGAGCCTAAAAAAAGGAAAAAATTAATTTATAAATTTTTATTTACTTAAATATATTTGCATTTAACCTTTATTTCTGTTTTTCAGTTCATAGACATGCTCTTGCCAGTAGATAAATTACCCAACTTTTAATGATTGGCAATTCTGTCATGACTGACTTCAGTCTCCCCAGTCTCTTCTTTCCTATAGCATCATTAGTTTCAGAATGGCCTTTGGTAATTGGTATCCAGCCATAGTTCTCAAATGGTTTTCTAGCTCCTTTTGTTGTGTCCTCTCCACTTTCTTCAGTACCTTAAGAGTTAACACCTCTTTGAAAGTTCTCTTTCCTATTTTCTGTTCATTGTCCCTGTACTGAGTCCTAAATGCCTTAATGTACATTTCACATTACATAGTAATCTGAATACAGATCTAAAATTTGTTTTTCATGGCTGTAAGCAAAGCTTACTTCAGATACTAAAATTTCTTCTTTTAGTTATTCTTTATAATATTCTTTTTTTTCTGTTTTCTTTAGTTTTAGTTGTAACTAACCATGGAATTGTAGAGCTCCTGAATATCTGTTCCGGTACCCAGTGTCCTAGAGAAAACCTTAGATGTGTTATGAGTTTTGTGCTTTTGTTTAAGCAGCAGAGAAACATCAGGCCATTAAAACCTTTTAGGCAGCATGTCTGACCTATATTGGTTACCTAGGAGTCCAATCTTTTTGCCTCAAAAAGTCTTTTAATTGTGACTCCTGGGGAAAATATTAGCGAAGGGAGATAGTCTTTCTAAACTCTGAGATTAGGGCTGCATTGGTTATTTTTGTCAGGACACTCTGGACATTACTCTTACTAGGGACCTCTTTGTGGTGGTATGGTCTCAAGTGTGCTACTAAAGGTGGCAAGGGTGCCAGGGTGTCTGATAACCTGCCCTGGGTGAGGGGGGAGCACGGAAGGGGAGTCTAGGCACTGCTTCAACCGGATTCTATTTATAATACTTTAGAGGATTTCAAAGTGGTGTCTCTAATTAGCTTCTCATTAAAATCCCCCCCTTGATTCTAGCAGGTCTCTTATCTATAAAACATTTAAAAAATAAAAAAAAAATAAAGAATTTAGATACCCCCCCCCCCACTTATACAACTGACCACTTATAAAGGAAAAACAAATGCAGTGTCAAACAGCATAAGAATTTTGTTAACTGTTCAGGGTTTTTTTGTTTTGTTTTTGTTCCTTTGGTTGTACTTGTTCTTTAAACTCTTAGTGTTTAAACTATTAAAAATTGAAACATTACTAAAAGTGTCTCCAGGCAGTGAGTCCTATCCTTCAGTGGTATTTTCATTAATATTTGCTTTAGCTTGGGGTGGTGTACTGCTGGAAATGAGAACAAAAATTTTTAATTTTTTTTTAATGTTTATTTATTTTTGAGAGAGAGACACGGAGTGTGAGCAGGGGAGGGGCAGAGAGAGAGGAAGACACAGAATCCAAAACAGGCTCCAGGCTCTGACCTGTCAGCACAGTGCCTGATGCTGGCTCGAAATTCAGGAACGGCAAGATCATGACCTGAGCCGAAGTCAAGACACTTAACCAACTGAGCCACCCAGGCACCCCAAGAACAAAATTTTTAAAACAGATTCTTGGTACATAGCATGGATTTTTTTTTTCAGATTTGTATGATGCAATTTGTATAAAATAATAATTGTTGAGAATTCATATCAGATAAGAACTGCTGAAATTATAGCACATGATGAAACAAAGCCACACACCAATTTACATTCCCACCAACAGTGCATGAGGGTTTCCTTTTCTCTGCATCCTTGCCAACACTTGTTATTTCTTGTCTTTTTAATGATAGCCATTCTAACAGGTGTGAAGTAATAACATCTCATTGTGGTTTTGATTTTCATTTCCCTGATGATTAGGAATGTTTCATGTAGGCTGTTGGCTTTCTGTGTCTTTTCTTTGGAAAAATGTTCAGGTTCTCTGCTCATTTTTTTTTTTAATTTTTTTTAATGTTTACTTATTTTTGAGAGAGACAGAGACAGAATGCAAGTGGGTTAGGGGCAGAGAGAGGGAGACACAGAATCTGAAGCAGGCTCCAGGCTCTGAGCCGTCAGCACAGAGCCCGATGTGGGGCTCGAACCCACAGAGCTGTGAGATCATGACCTGAGCCAAAGTCAGGCGCTCAACTGACTGAGCCACCCAGGCGCCCCTCTGCTCATTTTTTTAAGAAGAAAAAGATTGGGGTTTTTTTTGCTATTGAATTGTCTAATAAGCTTTTTTAATATGCTATAAATTTAAGTTACTCAACTGTTGTATCTTACATGCTTAGCATAAATATTAATTCATTGAAAACACAACTGAAGAGATACATACTGTGTAATTCCAATCATATGACATATTCAGAGCAAGTAAATCCACAGAGACAGAGCAGATCAGTGGTTGCCAGGTGCTGCAGGAGTGGGGAGTAAGGACTGGCTGGCTGATGGGTTCAGTGTTTTCTTTTGGGGTACTAAAAATATTTTGCAACCTAATGTAGGTAGTGGTTACATAACATAGTGAATGTACTAAATACCACTGAGTTATACACTTCACAATTGTTAATTTTATGTGAATTTCACTTTGATTTTTAACAAAAACTTATTGAGAGTAAGTTTTATATAGTTTTTAAATGATGTAGGGCCTCTGATTTAGCAGAAAATTTTTTACATCTGTAATTATCCCAAACTTTGGGATTCCTGCTTCATTGTTACCAAAATAACTTAAGCTATTTATAATCAATTTTTAGTACCTCATCTTAAAAAATCTGCAAGTTCTGGGGTACCTGTGTGGTTCTGTCAATTAAGCATCTCACTTCAGCTCAGATCATGATCTGGCCTTTTGTGAGTTCAAGCCCCACATCTGGCTTGCTGCTGTCAGTGCAGAGCCCACTTCAGATCTCCCCCCACCACCACCACTCTCTTGCTCCTGTGCACCAGCTCTCATTTACAAAATAAACATTAAAAAAAATTTTTTTTTTTTAATTTTTTTTTCAACGTTTATTTATTTTTGCGACAGAGAGAGACAGAGCATGAACGGGGGGGGGCAGAGAGAGAGGGAGACACAGAATCGGAAACAGGCTCCAGGCTCTGAGCCATCAGCCCAGAGCCCGACGCGGGGCTCGAACTCCCGGACCGCGAGATCGTGACCTGGCTGAAGTCGGACGCTTAACCGACTGCGCCACCCAGGCGCCCCCCAAAAATTTTTTTTTTTAAGTAAAAAATCTACATGTTCTAACCTTTGGGTACTTTAACATATTTTAATTTTTGACTTTTAACAGGGATCATATAGAGGGAGTAAAAAGTCAATAAAAATTAGATCATTTCAGAATATGTAATACTAGTTCATTCCCCCTTACTTGGGAAGGAGTTATTTTAAATCCAGAAGAATTTACCTGCTCTTCAAGAAAACTTGGTGGACTACATTAAAAGACTATAGTACTCTAACAATTCACGAATCATCAGTACTACACTTTTACCTATTTGCTTCAGGCTCTTTCTCTAGGCATTTATTACAAAACTGGCATTTTTTTTTTTAATGTTTGTTTAATTTTGAGAGAGAGAGAGAAACCGAACTCAAGTGGGGAAGGGACAGACAGAGAGGGAGACAGAGTCTGAAGCAGGCTTCAGGCTCTGAGCTGTCAGCACAGAGCCCAACAAGGGACTTAAACTCACGAACCGCAACATCATGACCTGAGCTGAAGTTGGACCCTTAACCAACTGAGCCACCCAGGGGCCCCTAGCGTTCTTGATTTTTATATCCAAACTATCCTCCAAACCACCTGTGCTCCAACAAGTTGATAGCATTCACTTTACCACATTTTTGCAAATGTATCACCTTTTATCATCCTTCACTATTTTGTAAGTGAAAATGCTATTTTAGGAGAAGATATTTGCAAACAACATATCAAATAAAGGATTTTAGCATCCAAAATCTATAAAGAACTTACCAGACTCAACACCCAGAAAATAAATAACCCAGTGAAGAAATGGGCAAAAGACATGAATAGACACTTCTCCAAAGAAGACATCCAGAAGGCCAACTAACACATGAAAAGATTCTCAACATCACTCACCATCAGGGAAATACAAATCAAAACCAGAGTGAGATACCACCTCTCACCTGTCAGAATGGCTAACATTAACAACTCAGGCAACAACAGATGTTGGCAAGGATGCAGAGAAAAAGTATCTATTCTGCCCTGCTGGTGGTAATGCAAATTGGTGCAGCCACTCTGAAAGACAGTATGGAGGTTCCTCAAAAAATTACAAATAGAACTACCGTACGGCCCAGCAATTGCACTACTCGGTATTTATCCAAGGGATACAGATATGCTGTTTTGAAGGGGCACATGCACCCCGATGTTTATAGCAGCACTATCAACAATAGCCAAAGTATGGAAAGAGCCCAAATGTCCATCGATGGATGAATGGATAAGGAAGATGTGGTACATATATACAATGGAGTATTACTCGGCAATCAAAAATAATGAAATCTTGCCATTTGCAACTACGTGGATGGAACTAGAGGGTATTATGCTAAGTGAAATTAGTCAGAGAAGGACAGATATCATAGGACTTCACTCATGAGGACTTTAAGAGACAAAACAGATGAACATAAGTGAAGGGAAGCAAAAATAATATAAAAACAGGGAGGGGGACAAAACATAAGAGACTCTTATTTATGGAGACCAAACAGGTTGCTGGAGGGGTTGTGTGAGGGGGGGGATGGGCTAAATGGGTAAGGGGCATTAAGGAATCTACTCCTGAAATCATTGTTGCACTATATGCTAACTAACTTGGATGTAAATTTTAAAAAAGAAATTAATTAAAATATGAAAAAAAAAGAAAAGGCTGTTTTACTTTTCTTTTTGATCATGGATGTGGTTTATGTATCTCTTCTGAATTTGATATTCATGTTCCATTTGTTTTGTGGGGGGGCTATTGTTAATTGATTTGTAAGGTATCTTTACATAGTAAGAATAATACTTTGTTGGGGTGCTTCGGTAGCTCAGTTGGTTAAGTGTCTGTCTGACTTCAGTTCAGGTGATGATCCGCCTGTTCAGGTGTTCAAGCCCCACATCAGGCTGTTAGCCCCACATAGGCTCTTAGCTATCAGGCTCTTAGCTCTTAGTCTGCTTCGGATCCTCTGCTTCCCTCTCTGTGCCTCCCCCATCTTAAAAATAAATAAACATTACAGGAGTCTGGGTGGCTCAATCGGTTGGGTGTCTGACTTCAGTTAAGGTCACAATCTCGCAGTTGGTGAGTTCAAGCCCTGCATCAGGCTCTGTGCTGACAGTTCAGAGCCTGGAGCCTGCTTCAGATTCTGTGTCTGCCTCTCTCCCACTGTGCACTCGCTCTGTCTCTCTCTCTCTCTCTCTCTCTCTCTCTCTCTCTCAAAAATAAATAAACATTAAGGAAAAATATTTAAATAAATAATAAATAAATAAATATTTTTTAAAAAACAATAATACGATCACCCGGGTGCCTTAGTCAGTTAAGCATCCAACTTTGGCTCAGGTCATGATCTCACAGTTCATGAGTTCAGAAACCTTTGTCGGGCTCTGTGCTGACAGCTCAGAGCCTGGTTCCTGCTTCAGATTCTGTGTCTTTCTCTACCCCTCCCTCACTTGTGCTCTGTCTCTCTCTCTCAAAAATAAATAAAAATTAAAAAAAAAATTTAAAGAATAATCATATTCGTTGCAAAAAGAATTTTATAGATATTCTTTTGGTTAATTAAATAATTAACTATTTTTCACCCCTTCCATCATCTTCAAACATGAAACACCTCCCATGTTTATTTACAGATGATTCTTATGTGACTTAATGCTTCCATTCATAAGTCATTAGCTTGAATTGCTTTAGTCCTTAATAAAATGCTGACCCTAATTAATATCCCCTTGTGCTGGTTGAAGGAAGAATATTTCACATGCTCTCACCTGCTATCCTTTGGCAAGGAGAAGCAGAATACACACATACATTATATAGAAACCACTACAGTTTTATTCAAGTGAAATAATTCCTTTGACCAGGCTTAGTTTTCCTCTCCTCCACTTCTCCCATCCTATCAGTTGTTAGGGGTATCTGTTCCATTATAACTTCTCAGCTGGGTTGCAATAATTAAGGACTTGGAGGGGGGGGGCAGCTACTTGTGTAATGGAGAGAAGGTGCCTAACTAACATTTAGCAGGCAATAGCTAGATTAGCATTCTTCAGAAGAATGTTCCTTAATGTCAGTAGCATCCCCATTTCAGAAAAAATATCCAGTGTATCTCAACTACCTGCTCTGGTTATAGGATAAAGATTTTAGGAAACTTCCTTTAGTTTTACAATGTTAGGTGTGATAATGGTTATTTTGTTTTTCGGTTTGTTTGGGTGTTTTGGGTTTGTTTTTTGGGGTTTGTTTTTTTTTTTTCCATATTCATCTCTCCTTTCTCATTCATTTTAGATTTTTACCTTGTAGGTAACAAACTTAGGCTCATAGAATTTGAAAGGTCAAGTGACTTTGGGAAGGTCTACTATCTAGGCAAGAGCACTTCTGAATTCTGCGTCAAATGAGAATCTGAACTTGGTTTCAAAGACCATAAAGAAAATAATAGAAAATTTTAATCAGAGCACTTTCAGTGTTCAGTGGAGACGTATAAGTGACTTGTAAAGGTCAATATGCATTTGTCTCTTTTCTCCCTTTAAAAAGAGCACTTGTGTAATGTCTATGGCATAAAATTTTTTGAAAATGTATCCAGTACAGCAGATTCCTTAGGTCTTCTTACTACCAAAAAGATGTGTGATGAAAAGCTTCACATTCCTGATTAAGGTTTCCTTAAAATGGAATAGTTAATGTTATCTTTTCTGTGAGGGTATTGTGAATTCTCCCTTTGTTGATACTGGATTCATTTTTCTGTCTCTGCAATTCTATATACAGGGAACAGTTACTCTTCAATAAAAATTTTTCTTAAAAGTTCTAGCTTTCACATCACAAAAGGCAAAGGAAGAATTGAAAATAAACAATTTCAGCCCTAGCTTCACTATTCTGGTTTACAGAATGGCTTGGAACTAGTTATATTGGAAAATATGCAGAGTAAAACTTTCATACATTATGATGGTAATGGTCCTATTTTCCCTTATCTTTTGTTAGATTTCGTAGATAATCACTTTCCCAGTTACCATCTGAAATGTTTATATTAATTGTTTGTGTGAAAAACAAGGGAAGATGATAGCCAATCTGAGTAATTTTATGAATTTCTGTACAATTGCCTCTAGGTATCTTAAGGCAAAATGGTAGCCCCTTCCACCAAACTCTTAATTTTATTCATTGTTTTGTTAGTAAAGTATTAAAGTTAAGGGTTTTAAAGTCATGCACCCTGAAATCATGACCCTATGTTCTTCTTTTTTTGAAGTTTGTTTAGATGAGAGTACTTTTTAAGATGTCACTTTTCTCAAATAGTAAATCTGTAAGAGTGGTGTCTCCAAACTGCCTCAGTTTCTCTTCTCTGGTCCAGCATATTCATAGCATTATCTCCCAAAATGTAGATTGTTGAGACCAACACGTTTACCTTGGTTTAAATTGCCATTGTGTTTTAATGTTCATCCATATATTTATTCTATAGATAAGATCAACTTGTGGGTATAAGCTCCCTACCTAATATTATTTATTAAATAAATTGAATTCAGTAAAACTTGAATCTTAGAGCAGAGAACTGATCTTACATGATTGTGTATTGACTCTATACACTTGATTGGCTCTTTCCAGGAGACCCCTGTGCTTACCAGAATAGAAAAACAGAAGCGCAAAGAGGAGGAGGAAGAACGTCAGATTCTCCTAGCAGTGCAGAAGAAGGAGCAGGAGCAGATGTTAAAGGAAGAGAGGAAACGAGAGTTGGAGGAAAAGGTCAAGGCAGTGGAAGGTACGTAGGTTCTGCACAGTACATGGGGTATGGGAATAACCCTCCTCTGGCAATTTCTATTAAATATCTTGTTAACTGTGCTGTGTCTTGGATCCAGTCTTCTTACATTTGCTTTCCTTCTACAGCACTTGTATTTGTCATTCTTGGTTTTCCTTTCAGTCTCATGCTCCTTCCTCTCATCTATATACATTCCTCATGTAACATAGAAAACAATACTAAAGTATTGATGACAAGTTTCACAGAAATAACTTTAAGCACAGTTGAAATGTGCTAAAGAAAAGTCTTACAGATTTTTTTTCATGTATGGCACTATACAAATTTAGAATATTACCATTAATTTTATTAGGACAGAATAGTTTTCTCAGACTTACGTCCAGGTGTTCGTCTGGTGTAATGAGATTTTTCTTTCATTTGCAATTAATATGAAGGATAATGACTGTCCCTAGATGTGTCAGATAGCAGTTGTATTTATAAGCTGAACCTAATAAATCGTGGTAACAGATCATTTGGCTTAGCTGAATATAGATCAGTATTTCTTTTCTTTTAAGTAAATGTATTGAATATTTTAAGTTTTTAATAAAACTACATGGCCTGTGTTTTCCTCTTTAATGCAATGTTTCATTGCAAAATTTAAATAAATTTTGGGTGTGAAATTTAATGGATTCTGGCCTTATTAAGTGCTTTTCTTCCTCCCATTAAGAGGAAGTGGTGCCTTCTGTTTCTTCATAGGTTAAACCCATTCCAACTTTGATCATTTCTTCGTTATAAAACCCTTAGGGCATTTAATCTACAAATTTAGCCTGTGTCACAGTATGTAGTATGTCCTACTTGTAAAATGTTTCATAGGTTTTATTTCCAGTGCTAGATTTAAATTCCTTGAGACAGCAACTGTGGCTTTTATTCCTTTATATTTTTTAAGGGGATTCTGTAATTTTCACTGGGACTCTTAACTGGCTACACTATTGTCATTTGACTTTTATACAAACAGGTTTAAAATTTATTTTTATGGCTTAGTATCTATACCTGTATGATTAATAATGCCTATGTTATAGATTGTTCTTTAAATCAACAAATATATTTAGAGCACCCATTCTATGCCAGGTGTTGTTCTTGGAATATAGATATTAAACAGAATAAATTAATCCTTTCATGGAGTTTCCATTTCAGTGGTGGGAAGAAACAATAAACAAATATTGTAGGATCATCAATAGTAGTGAAAGATCTAAAGAAGAAAACAGGTTTAGAGATAAAGAGTGACATGGTGCAGGTGGCATTTAAATAAGATTGTCACGAAAGCCCTCTATGTGGACATCTACGTGGATCGGTCAATTAAGTGTTCTACTCTTGGTTTCAACTCAGGTCATGATCTTAGGATCAAGCCCTGTATCAGGCTCTGCACTGACAGTGCCAAGTCTGTATGGGATTCTCTCTCTCTCTCTCCCTCTCCCTCCCCCCCCCCGCCTCCTCTCACTCCCTCCCTCCCTCTCTCCTCCCACTGCCTCCCTCCCTCTCTCCCTCCCTCTGCTTGCACACGTGCTCACTCGCTCTCGCTCTCTCTCTCAAAATAAATAAATAAACCTAAAGCCCTTTCTGAATATGTGACATATAGTAATGAAGTGAACGAAGGTCCCATATGAACATCTGATGGGAGAAGAGCATAGCAAGCAGAGGAAATAGCAAGTGCAAAAGCACTGTGGAGGGAATATACACGGAAGAAGGTCATTGTGGCTGGATCAAAGTGAACAAAGCAGGGGGAAGATTGGCAGGAAATGAGTTCACAGAGATAACCAGGGGTCAGACCATGGCTTTGTAGACCTTGTTAGAAGGATTAAATTAAAAAATGGGTAGTCCCCAGCACACAACAAGCTCACAAATAATAGTTATCATGGGGGAACTGTAGAGAGAGTTTTGTTGGTTTTTTTTTAATTTTTTTTTTCAACGTTTATTTATTTTTGGGACAGAGGGAGACAGAGCATGAACGGGGGAGGGGCAGAGAGAGAGGGAGACACAGAATCGGAAACAGGCTCCAGGCTCTGAGCCATCAGCCCAGAGCCTGACGCGGGGCTCGAACTCACGGACCGCGAGATCGTGACCTGGTTGAAGTCAGACGCTTAACCAACTGCGCCACCCAGGCGCCCCATAAAGAGAGTTTTTACAGGCTGTAAAATAGGAACAAACTTTTCCTGAATTCTTAGAAGCTAAGTGAAAAGGGCAGGGAGAATAATGGATTTTTTAATTGAGAATTTATTCACTGATAACTTTAAAGTTTAAAATAGTTAATTCAGAGAAATAAGCTTTTTGTGACAGTAAATTCAAAGAGGATTTCATTATGTAGGTCCTTTTACCATAACGAATAATATTTATCTGTGGTGATGGTAAAACAAAAAATTTTACACTGTTTAAGATCAGTCTGTAAAGGGAGCACAGAACCTATCAGTTAGTTTTAGTCTATTATACGTTTCTCTTTCTACCCTGTCATCCCAGCAGTGTTGACAGGCAGTCACTAGAATAGGGATCCCCTGAAATTGCTGGCAAAATTAATGTGATAGGACATGAACACATATTTCCAAGGAAAGGGCTCATAGCTTTCATTTGTTTCAAGAAATTTGAAAAGTGAGAAGTGGATTAAGAAAAAGTAGAAGCCAAAAGATGGAAAGAACCGAAATGTTCAGAAATGCATGAATGGATAAACAAAGTAAGGTTTATACCGATGATGGTTTATTATTCATCCTTAAAAAGGAATGAAATTCTGACACAGTCTACAACATGGATGAACCTTGAAGATATTATAATAAATAAAATAAGCCAAGAGGAAGGAAATGGGGAGTTCTTACTAAAGGTACAGAGTTTCTAATGTTTAGGATGATGTAAAAGTTCTGGAAATGGTAACAGTTGCACAATACTGTGAGTGTACTTAATATTACTGAATTGTACACTTAAAATGATTTAAAAGGTAAATTTTACTCTTTTTTAAAAGTTTTTTTAAGCTGGGTCACCTGGGTGGCTCAGTCACTTAAGCATCTGACTTCGGCTCAGGTCACAATCTCCGGTTCGTGGATTCAAACCCCACATTGGGCCTACACTGACAGCTCAGAGCCTGGAGCCTGCCTCAGGTTCTGTGTCTCCCTCTCTCTCTGCCCCACCCTCGCTTGCACTCTGTCTCTGTCAAAAATGAATAAACGTTAAAAAAAGGTTTTTTTTTAAACCAAAAGAAAGAAAAGCCCAAATAAATGCACTGCTTTTTATTAGTATGATACTTGTATAGGAAGTAAAACTGGATTGTGACATAAATATTCATACCAAGTTGAACAAATCAGTATGGAAATGGACATCATTGAGACTTTCTCATCTCTCAGTATGGTTGATATGTAACCTAAAAATTCTTCTTGCCTCAAATACATAGAAATTCTTTATTCTCCTTAATGTTTATTTATTTTTGAAAGAGAAAGCATGAACAGGGGAGGGACAGAAAGGGGGACAGAGGATCTGAAGCAGGCTCTACATTGACAGCAGCAAGCTCAATGTGGAGTTCAGACTCACAAACCATGAGATCATGACCTGAGCTGAAGTCAGACGCTCAATCTACTGAGCCATCCAGGCGCCCCTCAAATACATATAAATTCTATTTGTAATATATATGTTACAATATTTTGTCTAACATTGTATAAACACCCTTTTTAAGAACATATCTGAGGGTGATTGGGTGGCTCAGTTGTTTAAGTGTCCAACTCTTGGTTTCAGCTCAGGTCATGATCTCATGGTTTCATGCGTTCAAGTCCCATGTCAGGCTCTGCACTGCCAACACAGAGCCTGCTTGGGATTCTCTCTGTCTTCCTCTCTGTCTGTCTCCCACCCCTCCAACAGGCTATCTCTGTCTCTCTCAAAATAAATAAATAAGCTTAAAAAAAAAAAAAGCATATCTGATATCTTAGCCAAGTAAAGGAAGTTATCAGGCACTGTTTTTATGGTAACTAAAAACAGGATAAGTTGTGGGTATGGAGTGGTCTGTCTAGGGATGCTCTACCCCTACCCCAGAAATGACAACCATCAGTAAATTCCTGACAAGGATGAAGAGGTGATAAGAATTTCAAAGCAAATAAGGAAGCACCACTGTGAGCAGTAGTTGTTGGTAGTTACAGCAGACAAAAAAGAAATAGATTCAGTACTATCAGATATTTAAAAAAGAAGATATTGGAAACATAAGAAAAAAGTAACCTTGTTGAAAATGACAGGCAGATTCAAGGAAACAAATAGAACTCCTGGAAATGTAAGGTATAGGTTATTGGAATATTAAACAGCTTTGGGTATGTGTGAAAAGAGAATCAGTCAACTAGAAGGTATGTCTGGGATATTACATGGAATGCAGCACTAAGATAAAAAGTTACTTGTTAATCTTTCAGTGTCCAGTCATGAAAACAAAACTTATGCTAGATATTTCAACACAAAGAATTTTACTTTTTTTTTATGTAAAAAAGAGAGAGAGAGCTCGTGCACATACATGGGGGGAGGAGCAGAGAGAGAGAGAGAGAGAGAGAGAGAGAGAGAGAGAGAATCCTAAGCAGGCTCTGCGCTGTAAGCGTAGAGCCCAACATGGGGCTTAGACTCACAAACCACGAGATCATGGCCTGAGCCAAAATCAAGAGTCAGATGCTAATTGACTGAACCACCTCAACACAAAGAATTTCAAATGGGTCTTTGGTTAAATGGAAGTCAGAAAAATAAAAAAGTTAAAAGAGACTTGTGAGATAGCACAAAGAAGAGCAAAGAGAAGAAGTTAGGTTATCACAACCTAGAAGTTGAGGGGCTCTGCCCAGTTGGAACAGGCAAGCAGCAAGCCTGGTTCTGGGACTACCAAAAAGAACCCGCTTATCAAAACCAACTGGGTTGGTTCATCTGGTCCCAGATGAAGGACCATTCCTAGCATGGTGTTGAACAGTGATAACAAACAGGAAGAAAGAAAACCCTTACCCTCATCCTATCATTTTTCCTCTGGTACTCCCTGTTGGCAAAATATAAAACTAGCAAAGAATGGAAAAGTAATGGATTTAGAGCTTACAAGCTTGATATTGATAGCTTAATAATTTAGGTGTTATCTAACATGAAAAATCCAGTGTGTGCCTACTATAAGTTCTAAAATGAAAGAATCAAGAGAATGAGGCAGAGAAAATATTTAGAATGGTTGAGAATTTTCTTGATTTGATGAAAAACACAAATCCTCAAAGTTAAAAGAAGAAGAAATGTAAACTGGATATAAATTACATGTAGACCCATGGTAATGAATTATAGAACCTATGACCCACAGATATTTGAAGTAATCAGTTTGGAGGGGCACCTGGGTGGCTCAGCCAGTTGAGCATCCAACTTCGGCTCAGGTCATGATCTCGTGGTTTTGAATTTGAGCCCCATGTCAGGCTCTGTGCTGACTGCTCAGAGCCTGGAGCCTGCTTCAGAATCTGTGACTCTCTCTTTCTCTGCCCCGCCCCCACTCACACTCAGTCTCTCAAAAAATAAAGGTTAAGAAAATGTTTTTATAGTAATCAGTTTGGAAAAGATAAATTACCTTAAAGGATGTTCTGTAACAGTGATAGACTTCTCAGGAGTAATAATAGGATTCAGGAGAAAATGGGTTGAATTTTATATTAATTTTCCAAGCCTCCATAACTAGATAGTTTAAAACAGAAATTTAATTTTCTCATAGTTCTGGAAGCTAGAAATCTGAATTTTAGATTATGGCAATCTCCATAGACTTACAAAAGAAGGGAACTTCCTTAACCAATATCCACTTTAATGGGAAACGTTAGAGGTATTCCTTCTTAAAGTCAAGAAGAAAAGATTTTTTTCTATCATTGCTTTTATTCTGTATTATATTGTTTCACAGGGTGTTCTCTATAAAGGAAGAATATTTGTGTATTTATATTATAGAACTACATACATATTAAATGTATAGTTTAAGGAATGTATGATTTGAAACTCCAATAAAATGTCAAGAAACTATCATAACTAATAAGAATAAAGCCAAGTAGTTGGATTCATTTTAAGTGTTAATATGAATAATTTGTAAACATGACTTAATAACAATGGGAATTTTTACTACATAATAGTGTCCTCTAAATATCATTTCCTTCCAGAAGGAACCAAGATTCTTTGGAGAAATGACTGATTTCAGTACTAGGGCAGAAAAAATATAAGGTGTGAGCCTAGATTATTTTATAAGAGAAAGCAAGGAAGCATCAAAGACTCCTGAAAGTTCTGTCAAAAGATATATTCTCACTGGCCAACATTGGATTTTTGTTTGTTTGTTTGTTTTATTTATTTTTGAGAGCGAGACAGAGTGCAAGTGGGGGAGGGGCAGAGAAAAGAGGGAGACACAGAATCCAAAGCAGGCTCCAGGCTCTGAGCTGTCAGCACAGAGCCCGACGCGGGGCTCAAACTCATGAACCATGAGACCATGACCTGAGCTGAACTCAGATCTGAACTGACTGAGCCACCCAGGCACCCGATCATTGGATATTTTTGAGCACTAAAAAAAGAAAATGAACAAAAAACATGAAATAAGTTTAAAATCTAGTTTATTTTTGAGAGAGTATGCACCCATGGAGTGGGCAAGGGCAAGATAGAGAAAGAGAGAATCCCAAGCAACCTTCATGCTGTCAGCTTGGAGCCAGATGCATAGGGCATCTGTAGGGCTCAGTCGGTTAAGCATCCAACTTTGGCTCAGGTCATGATCTCCCAGTTTGTAGGTTTGAGCCCCATATCAGGCTCTGTGCTGACAGCTCAGAGCCTGGAGTCTGCTTCAGATTCTGTGTCTCCCTCTCCCTGCCCCTCCCCAGCTCATGCTCGCTCTCTCTCTCTCAAAATAAATAAACATTAAAAAAAAAGAAAAAGAATGATAACACTGGTGGCAAGAACTTAAAAAGAAAGAAAGAAAACAACTGTGAGATCATTGACCTGAGCTGGTATCAGGGGTCAGACGCTTAACCAACTGACTTACCTAGGTGTCCCCATAATGATATTTTATAAAAATCAATGATTACCTTAGGAGTTTAATGGGACAACTTGTTATTTTCAGACCTAGTAAAATAGAAAGTCTGACAGACTGTATTTGAGAATATGCAAATAATTGGTGAGGAAGATAATTTGGTCAATAAATAATGGCAATTATAATAGAATAACAAATAATAAAAAAATGGAGCTGGGCAGAGCTTTTCTCAACCGAGGCTTCCAAGAGATTATTAAACCCTAAAGTAGAGATCAGCTAACTTTTTTTAAAGTTTTAAAATATAAAGCTTTTTATTTTTTTTTATTCATTATTTTAAGTAGGCTCCATGCCCAGTGTGGAACTTGAACTCACAACCCAGAGATCCAGAGTCATATGCTCCACTGACTGAGCCATCCAGGCACCCCTGAAATCAGCTAACTTTCTATAAACGGTCAGATAGTAAATATTTTAAGCTTAGAGATAATACAGGGCTGTGTTCCCATTAATCTTTCATTCTTTCCCTCTTTTCCTTTCTTTTTCTTTCTTTTCTTTTTCTTTCTTTTTCTCTTTTTCTCTTTTCTTTCTTTTCTTTCTTTCTTTCTTTCTTTCTTTCTTTCTTTCTTTCTTTCTTTCTTTCTTTCTTTCTAAAAACAATCAGCTAACCGTCCTACATTCTGTAGTTTGCCATTTGCAAACCCCTGCCCTAATACATCCATCGTATTTAATGAACTGACTTCTCTCCTATGCATTTTTACTAGGTATATACCTTGAAAGTACTGAGAAAATGATCATACAAATATTTTTGTCTGCAGCTTAATTCTATTTTGGAACTCTAGTTAATCATCAATTGAAAGACTGATGAGGAACTTAGTAATGGAAAGATGAAGTTAACGCTGATATAATACAAAATCACAAAAGACAGATAAGTAGATATTATATCTGCTGATGTAATGAAAAAAGATATATACAACACCATCTATGAAATAATATTGCCCAAAAAATCAAACATGTTTGTCTGATCAAAGCCTCTAGATATAATTCAATTTACAGAAATCCAAGAGGTATAGGAACACATTAACACCACAGTGAGGATGCCATCAGCTAAATCCAGAATGCAGGAAATTACACAAAGACAAAATGACCCAATTTTTCCAACAAATTGGAGGGAACACTATTACAAATTCAGCTAAATTTAGACACAGACAAATGCAGTATATAGACCTTTTTAGTTTTGATTTGAACAAACCAACTTAAAAAAATTATTGCACTAGAGAGAAAGTTTGACCTTGACTCAATATTTGATATTAAATAAATCCTTTTACATTCCTAAAGTTCATACAGAAGAGCAAAGGGCTAAGAATAGCCAAGATAATAATTTCCAAAAACAGTATCGTGGGGACACTTATTTTACAGATAACAAAATAAAAATAACAGTGAATAAAAGAATGGTATTGGGGTGCCTGGGTGGCTCAGTCAGTTAAGCTACAGGTCAAGATCTCACAGTTTTGTGAGTTCTAGTCCTGCACTGGGCTCGCTGCTGTCAGCACAGAGCCTGCTTTGGATCCTCTGTCCCCCATTCTCTCTGCCCCTCCCCTGCTGTTTCTCTCTCTCTCAAAAATAAATAAAAACATAAAAAAAGAGAATGATATTGGCATAGAGATAGAAATGAACCCAGTAAACTACATAGAAACAGGCCTTGGGAAGGAATGTGGGTTCTCCGGTACCACATAACCAGTACAATTGCTTACTAATCAGAGGAAGAAAATTATATGTCTGCTTCCCATTTGTGTTCCAGATGAACTAAAGGCCCAAACCAAATTGAAGACAGTATAGATGAATGTCTTCAAGATGTCAGAATAAAAAAGAATGTTATAAGTACAAAAAACACAAGCTATAAAGGGAGCAAGATTGATGTTCGGCTACACAAATTGTTCAAAACTTACATATGACACAAACATAAACAAAGTGACAAGATGAGTCAAAGTGGAAGATTTTTTTTTTTGAGAGAGAGAGAGAGAGAGGGTGCAAGTGAGTAAGGGGCAGAGAGAGGGGAAGAGAGAAGCTGGGCTCACCTGATGCAGGTCTGGGACTCCTGAACCGTGAGATCATGTCCTAAGCCGACATCAGATGCCTAACTGACTGAGCCACCCAGGCACCCTGGAAGAAGATAATTTTAACACATAATCAGCAACAAAGTCTTATTATCCAGATTATTAAAAGCATTTATCTAAATCAGAAACGTAGCAACCCAAAGAAAATAGGGCAAAGTAATCACTCCAGTCAGGAAAATGCAGATGAAAACATCAAAATTCCTTATCAATACTCAGTAGTTTGGCAAAAATGCGCCTTTTATCCTACCAAGTGAGTGTGAGTTCACTCAAATTGCTGTTGAGAGAAAAGCTGTACCCCTTTGGAAATCACCTTGACCAGGCCTGATGAAGTTCACTATCTGGAAGTTCCGCTGCTAGTTGTGGACCCTAAAAACCTCACATGCATGCGTGAGAAGATATGTCAAAAGAATTGTCATTATAATACCATTTACAAGATGCAGACATATTGCAACCAACTGGAAAGTGGATAATTAAGCTGTGGAGTACTGTATTAAAGTTAATAAAGCAAAAATCTTAAAATCTGCCAGTTTGTTAGGTTCATGGATATTCATTAACTTGGTTACATTGTTCTTTAGTCTTGAAATCGTATTTTAAAAAGTAATATAAGTCATTGATAGCCAAGTGCCTTTCACTAATTAAAGCAAATAAAGATTTAAGTTTATAAGGGATAATGTAAGAACAAAAACAAAATTAGCAGGGTCATGTCATACTCATAGCAGTGGGCAGATGTGGAGTCTGTCTCTCGGGTAAGAAAATAGAAGGTCTGTCCTGGCTTCTCCCTTCCATTTTTGTGTCTTTCTTTCTGACAGTGTTCTTTATCTTCCTGGCTCTTTTCTTTACTCCTGACCTTCCGGTTCCCTGCTGGCAGTGAGTGTCCCATCAGACTAATAGTGGAATGCCAAGTGTGTTTCTCATGGCTGTGGCTGTGAGCCAGAAAAAAAATCATCCGTGCCTTCCAGATCTTTGCCCATTCCAGCTGGCATCTTTCTCTCTTTCCCAGCCAAATTTATTACTACCCTGGCTTAGTAGGGTCCAGCTGCCAGTGGTGGGGGTGGATTGAAGAGCAAAGACAATTGGGGTGCAAGGATATTTTTGCAAATGCAAAACCTTGAGTGCTTACATGTGCATATAAAATCTTGTATATGTTTTGGATTGAGAATCTGGTCCTTAAAGGGGGATGTTGCTTTTCTGAGAGAACTAGGAAAGTCCTCAGGTATTGAAAGAAGGATAATCTTCATTCAATCTTTTTTTTTTCTTTTTCTTCTAATTCTGTTTTTTTCAGCCTTGCTCTTTCCTCCCTCTCCATCCCAGTGCCTGCCATACCACCCTCATCCCTCCCCCCAACCATTGATTTCAATATGCATAAAGGAAATGAGTTCCACAAGATTATATTTTTCATAAAGCATTCCTTCTATAGAATCATCCTAATTATCAAAAGAGGATGGCAGAAGAAGCAAGAATAATTTTATGATACTGTTTTGGTGATCTTTGTTTCTTCTCAAAATGCTTAACATATAATCTAATCCTCTAAAAAGCACTTACCTCACTTGTACCGTAATGCACTGTGTTCATTGTAGATCGAGCAAAGAGGAGAAAGCTCAGGGAAGAAAGGGCGTGGCTGCTGGCCCAAGGGAAGGAGCTCCCCCCAGAACTTTCCCATCTGGACCCTAACTCCCCCATGAGAGAAGAAAAAAAGACTAAAGACCTGTGAGTATTTAATGATACTAACAGTAGCAAACAGTAACATTTAGGAAGCACTCAGGAATTGTGCTAAGCACTTTGCTCATTTAATTCTTACAACAACCCTGTGTGGTAGGTAATATTCAGTGTTCATAAGCTTCTCATTCTTCTGTATGCCTTTCTGTATTACTGTTACTTAGATTATAAAAATATTCATTAAGGGAAAATATAGCCCAAGAAATAATGTGCTATGAAATAACTAACATTATAGAATCATAAGTGTGGATCATCTGAGTCAACCCCAGCATTTTATGGATGAGGAAAATGATACTCCGTTTTTTGCTTAGGTTTACTAACCATCATCTTCACAATTCTTTTCTGGAGATTATCAGTGTCACAAACTTACCTTAAAAACAGTTTATTGGGACTCTTCCAAACCTTGGTACAATCAGCTGCCTGTCTGTGATTAAAGTAAGAGAGCTAAGGAGAGAAGGTTATCAAAGTTACTATTTCTTATTTTGTGATTCACAGCTTTGAGTTGGATGATGATTTCACTGCCATGTATAAAGGTCAGTTCCCATTCTCAACTATTAACTATTTCTGATAGAAATACTCTTGTGTGACTGAGTTAATGCAGCTCTCTTCTTTGGCTTTCAGTTCTCGATGTGGTAAAGGCTCACAAGGATTCTTGGCCCTTTTTAGAACCTGTGGATGAATCGTATGCCCCAAACTATTACCAGATTATTAAGGTAGAGGCTGCCTTTACAGTTATACCTTCTATGGTGTGTGTTTCTTTCTTGATTTTTGTCACTGTTTTTAAGTTCACCTGTTGTTCTTGAGAATCAGAGTTGCTGGATATATGCCATGCTCCTGAGCATCTCATAATAGCATGATTCCTTTGCCTCACAGGGACTACAAGATGGTTTTTCTCCAGCATGTTATAATTTAATGTGTCCTATTTTAGGTCCCCATGGATATCTCAAGCATGGAGAAGAAACTGAATGGAGGTTTATACTGTACCAAGGAGGAATTTGTAAATGACATGAAGACTATGTTCAGGAATTGTCGAAAATACAATGGGGAAAGTAGTGGTAAGTGGGGAAGGAGTCTGCTATGGATACACTTATTATACCATTTCAACCAAGAATAAAATGCCTTCTTTTTTAGAAATACACAAAAATAGAAGTGCATCTCTTTCAGAAGTGAATCAGACCTTTCTTTGGGGCTATGAACACAATGCACATTAAAAGCCATAGGATTGGCCATTCTAACCACTTACACAATATGTGCCAGAACCACTCCTATCCTGTGTGACAAGAGAGTATATCTGGTGGCTAACTGGGCTCAGGTTAGTTTTCATTATCTTCAAGACCAGGCTGGGCTTAGTTTGTACTGCACTTCCTTCATTCAGCAAGTTAACCACTGACAAGACTGACCCTAGATTTTTAAGTCATCTTGAGAAGTCCATAGAGTATATATCCAATAATAAATAATATAAAAGGCTCTAGTAGCTTAAATGCTTTAGTTTAAAAACTAAGCAGCTTCTAACTAAATACAGTCACTGTATTTAATAATTCTGCATTTTAGCCTTTATTTGTACTCATTTAAGGTAATAGTCCTAGAGTCATCTTCCAGCCATACAGCCTAGAGCCTCTTAGGACAAAAACAGTACCTTCTTCTTGTGTCCATAGCTGTACAACATAATATGCACTCAAGCGAGATTAAGCTCCAGAGTTTACCCAAATAGCATCTTTTATTGTCTATTGGTAGGAGATTTTTTTTTTATGTCCTGTAAAAGCTGTATCTGGAAGTCAATCCTTGTATCTTCCCACAGAATATACCAAGATGTCTGATAATTTAGAGAGGTGTTTCCATCGGGCAATGATGAAGCATTTTCCTGGGGAAGATGGAGACACAGATGAAGAATTTTGGATCAGAGAGGATGAAAAGCGAGAGAAGAGACGGAGCCGGGCTGGGAGAAGTGGCGGAAGCCACGTTTGGACCCGCTCCAGGGACTCTGAAGGGCCCAGCAAGAAACAGCAACCAGTGGAGAATGGAGGAAAGTCCTTGCCACCTGCACGCCGAGCTCCCTCTTCTGGAGATAATCCTAGCAGTAGTTCCACACAGCTCCCTCGGGAGGGGAGCACCTCAAACGGCCGAGGCTTTTCTCGTCCCCTACATTATGGGGGGATGCCCAACCAGGCACCCCTTTTAAACCAGATGGTAAGGAATAGCTTAAAATTCTGTTGTGATTGCTCCTAGTTGGTGAATTCAAAGAGAGGTGAAGCCTTTTTAATCGGTTCCTCTTCCAAAATAATTTTTCTGTATGTGGATGATTTCTTTGCCTCTCATCTGTCCATTCTTTCTTCATTTTTCCTCTTATTTTAAATCTTTCTCTTAATCTGACATACTCTCGGTATGGGCCAAAGTTGGGATTTTAAAAAAACTCTTTGTGTACGAAGCGCAGAAATACATACAGTACTTAAAATACACAGAATATCTGTAGCATTAAAATTATATGTTGCAGGGCAGTTGGGGGAAAATTGGCTTAAGAGGCTCTTGGGGAAGGAAGCAGTTATGAAAAAAAGATTAAGAAACAGCAGTCTGTCCTATAGAGAGAGATTGCTTTCGGCCCAGGAACTAGCCCTGATCTGGGTGAGCCCATGTGCTGACGTTCTTCCCTTTCTTGGCCCTATGCTGAGTTGTTCAAGGTCTTTGTGTTATTTTAGCAGTACATCCATATGCAGGAACGTCCTTGTTTTCTACTTAATGTCTTCTGTGCTTTTTTTTTTTTTTTTTTTTTTAACCTCTCCCCAACTTGCCTTTACTCAACACCCTCCAGAGGCCAGCAGTACCAGGAACATTTGGCCCTCTTCGAGGATCAGATCCTGCCAATTTATATGTCTCCTCTAGAGTCCCAGAACCACACCCTGGAGAGCCTGTACAGCAGCATCAGCCTTTTGCCATGCAAGTAAGCAACCTGATACTCAGAATATGCAGATGCAAAGGATTTCACGATAAATTTCAGAAATCTAGTCTCTTCCCAGGTTAAATTTAATTCATTATCTCCTATTCTGTAGGGTCTGTTATTATAGATTAAGCACATTACTTATTCTATGCATCTGTTGAACATTGCTTTCTTCTCTTTTCTTGTTGCCAGCCTCCAGTTGGAATTAACAACCACCGAGGACCCAGGCTAGGCACACCAGAAGAGAAGCAAGTGTGTGGGGGACTGACACACCTTACTAACATGGGATCACATCCTGGATCCTTGCAGCTTAGGCAGATGGGTGGCCCCAGTCAGGATGGAAATATTTATCCCCCAACTCAATTCCAGTCAGGATTTATTCCTCCCAGGCATGGTGGGGCTCCAGCCCGACCCCTAGACTTTCCTGAAAGCTCAGAAATTCCTCCCAGCCACATGTACCGATCATACAAGTACCTGAATCGAGTACACTCTGCTGTCTGGAATGGGAACCATGGTGCTACAAACCCAGGACCCTTGGGCACAGATGAGAAGCCCCCCATGGGGCCAGGACCCTCTCACCAACCTCGCACTCTTGGTCATATGATGGATTCCCGAGTGATGAGACCTCCTCTCCCCCCAAACCAGTGGACTGAACAATCAAGCTTTCTACCTCATGGAGTTGCTTCTTCAGGGTATATGCGACCACCCTGTAAATCTGGTGGACTTCGGTTACAGCCACCTCCAGCCCCAACGCCAAGTTCTTTATTTGGAGCACCCTCCCAGGCTCTGCGGGGGGTGCAAGGAGGGGACTCCATGATGGACAGCCCAGAGATGATTGCCATGCAGCAGCTTTCTTCCCGAGTTTGCCCACCAGGTGTGCCTTACCACCCCCGACAGCCTACACCGCCCCATTTACCTGGCCCTTTTCCACAGGTAGCTCACTCGGCATCAGTAAGTGTGTCAGCCCCCAAGCCTACCTTGGGGAATCCTGGGAGGACACAGGATAACAGTGAAACACAAGAGCCTGAAAATGACCGAGGTAATTTACACCATCACTTTTGTCTGACTTCTGACATTTAAGCTATTAATTCATAAGGGATCTTTTTTATGAAGACTATCAAACTCATTTACAGCCTCTTTTTCTTGAACCACTCACTCAGGATTGGGCCAAAGATCTGAAAGGATTTCTGGTGGTAATGATCATTATACAAATGTAGTCCTTACCATAATGTGCAGTCTTTTTGAGACTTGTACGTATAGTAATTCAGTTCTCAAAACAAACTTTTGAGCTAGCTACTATTTAATGATCCTTGTTTGTACAGGTGGAAAATCTGAGGCACAAAGGTTTAGATTGGTTGCCCTCATCTCACTAGTAAGTGGTGGAGCTGACATTTGAACCCAGACCTACTCAGTCCAGCACCCATGCTTTCAACCATGGCATCATCAAACTGCCTTTAAAAATGGCTGTCTTGGTGCACCTGGGTGGCTCAATCTGTTAAGCCTCTGACTCTTGACTTCAGCTCAGTCATGATCTCAAAGGTTTGTGAGGTCGAGCTCCACGCTTCTAACGCAGGGTCTGCTTGGGATTCTCTCTCCCCTTCCCTCTCCCTCTCTCTCTCTCTCAGAATAATTAAACTTTAAAAAAATATTATTATTAACGGCTGTCTTAAAATTTATCATTATGAAATAACTTTTTAGTACTTAAAGCCTAATTATTTCCATCCTTCTATTCCTTGGACACATAGCTATAGCTACTAAGAATGAAAAAAAGTGAGACCTAGCAAATCCTGAAGAAATGTCTTAGAAATGTCGTTTAAGAGAGTAAACCTGAAAATTGAGAAGAAAAATTAAAAGAGTAATTTGTGTAATTAGTGCTTTTTTCTGGGATAGAGGTCAACCACGTATTGTATATAATTTTCTTAATGCATGACTGGAGAATAGACACCTAGACTTTTATCAAATATGAAAATTCCACATAAGATTGATGGTAGGCCTAGAACGCAATTACTTTTTGTTTTAATTAATGTATTTAGTTACTAGGATATCTACTGAAACTTTTTTTTTTTTTTTTAACTTCCACTGTAGTTAACATATAGTGTTATATTCGTTTCAGGTATACAATATAGTGATTCAACAGCTCTATACATTACACAGTGCTCATGATAAGTGTACTCTTTGTCTCCTTTGCCTGTTTCACCTGTCCCCACACTCACCTCCCCTCTGGTAACCATTAGTTTGTTCTCTATAGTTTTTCAGTTTGTCTCTCTTGTTTTTCAGTTTGTTTCTCTTTTCTTTGTTTTTTTATATTTCACTTAGCATTAATACCCTGTAGATTCCTTCATGTTATTGCATATGGCAATGTTTTGTTGTTTTTGATGGCTGAGTAATACTCCATTGTACATATGTACCACTTTATCCATTCATTTTTTTTTTTTTAATGTTTATTTATTTTTGAAGAGAGACAGAGACAGAATGCGAGTGGGTTAAGGCAGAGAGAGAGAGGGAGGCACAGAATCCGGGCTCTGAGCCGTCAGCACAGAGCCTGACATGGGGCTCGAACTCACAAGCTGTGAGATCATGACCTGAGTCGAAGTCGGTCACTTAACCAACTGAGCCACCCAGGCACCCCTATCCATTCATCTCTTGATGGTCACTTGGGTTGCTTCCATATCTTGGCTATTATAAATAATGCTGCAATAAACACAGGTGTGCATACACCTTTTCAAATTAGCGTTTCATATTCTTTGGGTAAATACCCAGTAGTGGAATTAATGGATCATGTGGTAATTCTATTTTTAATTTTTTGAGGAACCTCCTACTGTTTTCCACAGTGGCTGTACCAGTTTGCTTTCCCACCAACAGTGCAAGAGGGTTCTTTTTTCTCCACATCTTCACCAACATTTGTTGTTTCTTATTTTTCTTATTTTAGCCATTCTGACAGACATGAGGTGATATCTCATTCTGTTTTGATTTCTATTTCCATGATAATAAGTGATGTTGAGCATCTGTTCATGTGTCTGTTAGTGATCCGAATGTCTTCTTTGGAGAATTGTCTGTTCATTTCATCTGCCCATTTTTTAATCGGATTATTTATTTTTTTGGGTGCTGAGTTATATAAGTTCTTAATATATTTGGCTACTCACTCTTTATCAGACATGTCATTTGCATATCTTTTAGTTTTATTGACTGTTTCCTTTGCTCTGCAGAAGCTTTTTATTTTGATGTAGTCCCAATACTTAATTTTTGCTTTCATTTCCCTTGCCTCAGGAGACTTATTTTTAAAATGTTGCTATGGCCAATGTCAGAGAAATTACTGTTTGTGTTCTCTTCCAAGGTTTTGATTTCGGCCTCACATTTAGGTCTTTAATCCATTTTGAGTTGGTTTTTGTGTAAGGTGTGAGAAAATTGGTCCACTTTCATCCTTTTGCATGTGGTTGTCCAGTTTTCCCAACACCATTTGTTGACGAGACTGTCTTTTTCCCATTGTGTATTCTTGCCTCCTTTGTCAAAGATTAATTGGCCATATAATTGTGGGTTTATTTCTGGGCTCTCTGTTTTGTTTTCGATCTATATGACTTTTTCTGTGCCAGTACCATTCTGTTTTGATTATTACAACTTTGTAGTATAGCTTGATACCTGGGATTGGGACACCTCCAGCTTTGTTTTTCTTTTTCAAGATCACTTTGGCTATTTGGGGTCTTTTGTGGTTCCATACAAATGTTAGGATTATTTTTTCTAGTTCTGTGAAAAATGCTGTTAGTGTTTTGATAGGGATTGCATTAAATGTGTAGATTGCTTTGGGTGGCATGGACATTTTAACAATATCTGTTTTTCTAATCCGTTGGCATGGAATGTCTTTCCATTTGTGTCATCTTCAGTTTCTTTCATCAGTGTTTTATAGTTTTCAGAGTTTAGACCTTTCACCTCCTTGGTTAAAGTTTCTTCCTAGGTATTTTATTACTTTTGGTAAAATTGTAAATGGGAGTTTTTTTCTTATTTTCTCTTTCTACTACTAGTGTATAGAAATTGAACAGATTTATGTATATTGATTTTTGTACTTGTGACTTTATTGAAGTCATTTATGGTTGTAGTAGTTTTTGGTGGAGTGTTTAGTGTTTTCTATATGTAGTATCATGTCATCTGGAAGTAATAAAAGTTTTCCATTTTCCATACCAGTTTGGATGCCTTTTATTTCTTTTTGTTGTCTGATTGCTGTGGCTAGAACTTCCAGTACTCTGTTGAATAAAGGTACTGCTGAAAGTGGACATTCTTTTCTTCTTCCTGATCTTAGGAAAAAGCTCTCAATTTTTCAGCATTGAGTGTGATGTTAGCTATGAGTTTTTAATATGTGGCCTTTATTATATTGAGGTATGTTCCCTCTAAACCTACTTTGTTGAAGGTTTTTTATCATGAATGGGTTTTGTACTTTGTCGAATGTTTTTTCTGCATCTATTGAAATGATCACATATTTTTAATCCTTTCTCTTGTTGAGGTGATGTATCATGTTGATTAATTTGCCCTTGCATCCTAGGAATAAATCCCACTTGATCATGGTGAATGATTTTTTTTAGTGTATTGTTGTGTTTGGTTTGTTGAACATTTTTGTGTCTTCGTTCATCACAGATACTGGCCTATAGGTCTCTTGTTTTTGTTTGTTTGTTTTGTTTTTGTTGTTTTGTTTTTTTTTTTTTTTTGGTAGTATCTTTATCCGGTGTTGGTATCAGGGTAATGTTGGTCTTGTAGTATGAATTTGGCAGCTATCCTTCGTCTTCTATCTTCCAGAATAGTTTGAGAAGAATAGGTATTAACTTGTCTTTAAATGTTTGGTAGAATTCACCTGTAAAGCTGTCTGGTCCTGGACTTTTGTTTGTTGGAAGTTTTTTGATTATTGACTCTATTTGCTGGAAATGGCCTGTTCAAATTTTCCATTTCTTCCTGATTCAGTTTTGTTAGGTTATGTTTCTAGTAATTTATCCATTTCTTCTTGGTTGTTCAATTTGTTGGCATCTAATTTTTCATAATCTCTTATAATCCTTTGTATTTCTGTGGTGTTGGTTGTTATTTCTCTCTCTCTCTCTCTCTCTCTCTCTCTCTGAGTTTGGCTAAAGATTTGTCAATTTCATTGATCTTTTCAAAGAACCAGCTCCTGGTTTCATCTACTATATTGTTTTTTTAGTTTCTATTTTGTTTGTTTCTCCTTTAATCTTTATTATTTTCTTCTACTGGTTTGGGCTTTATTCTTTTTCTAGCTCCTTTAGGTATGAGGCTAGGTTGTTTATTTGAGATTTTTCTTTTTGAGGTAGACCTACATTGCTATAAACATCCCTCTTTTTTTTTTTTTTTTTTAATGTTTATTTACTTTTGAGAAAATGTGCAAATGAGCAGGAGAGAACCAGAGAGGGAGACCAAGGATCTGAAGCGGGCTCTGTGCTGATAGTGGAGGCCTGGTATTGGGCTCAATCTCACAAACTGTGAGATCATGACCTGAGCCAAAGTTGTATGCTTAACCGACTAAGTCACCCAGGTGCCCCTAAACATCCCTCTTTGGAATAGTTTTTGCTATATCCAAAAGATTTTGGACTGTAGTATTTTCATTTGTCTCCATGTGTTTTTTGATTGCCTCTTTGATTTCTTGATTAACCCATTCATTCTTTAGTAATATGTTATTTCACTTTCATGTGTTCTTTCCAGATTTCTTGTGGTTGATTTCTACTTTCATGCCATTATGGTCAGAAAAGTTGCATGGTACAACTTCAGTCTTTTCAAATTTGTTGAGACTTGTTTTGTGGCCTGTCATGTGATCTGTTCTGGAGAATGTTCCATGTGCACTTGAAAAGAATGTGTATTCTGCCCTTTTAGGATGGAATTCTTTAGAATATATCTGGTAGATCCATATGGTCAAGTATGTCATTCAAAAAGCAACTGTTTCCTTGCTGATTTTCTGTTTCGATCTTTCTGTTCATGTAAGTGTGGTATTAAAGTCTCCTACTATTGGGGCACTTGGGTGACTTAGTTAAGCGCCTGACTCTGTTTCAGCCCAGGTCGTCATCTCACAGTTCGTGAGTTACAAGTCCCACATCCAGCTCTGTGCTGACAGTGCAGAGCCTGCTTTGGATCCTCTTTCTCCCGCTCTGCCCTTCCCCTGCTCTCACATGTGCACACTCTGTCTCTTTCCCTCCCTCCTAACTTCCCTCCCTCCCTCTCTCTCAAAATAAATTTTTTTTAATGTTTATTTTTGAAAGACAGAGTGTGAGCGGGGGAGGGACAGGGAGACAGGGAGACACAGAATCTGAAGCAGGCTCCAATCCAGGCTCCAAGCTGTCACCACAGAGCCTGACGCAGGGCTCAAACTCAAGAGCCATGAGATCATGACCTGAGCCAAAGTCAGCTCCCCAACTGACTGAGCCACCCAGGTACCCCTAAATAAATAAACTTTTAAAAATAAAATAGGGGTGCCTGGGTGGCTCAGTTGGTTAAGCGTCCGACTCTTGATTTCAAATCGGGTCATGATCTCACAGTTCATGAGTTCGAGCCCCAGTGGGGCTCTGCGCTGACATCATGGAACCTGCTTCAGATTCTCTCCCATCTTTCTGCCCCTCCCCTCCTCATGCCTTCTTTCTCAAAATAAATAAACTTTAAAAAGTTTATGTTAAAAATAATAAAGTCTCCTACTATTATTCCTAGTGATTACTTCCTTATGTTTGTTATTAGTTGCTTTATGTATTTGGGTGCTGCCATGTTAAGTGCATAAATATTTACAGTTGCTGTTTCTTGTTGAATCTGTCCCTTACTGATTATGTAGTGTCCTTTGTCTCTTGTTATTAATAGTCTTTGTTTAAAGTCTGTTTTGTCTGATACAAGTATTGCTACCTGGGCTTTCTTCTGGCATTCATTTGCATGATAAAGGCTTCTCCTTCCCTTCACTTTCAATCTGTGGGTGTTTTTCAGTCTGAAATGAGTCTCTTATAGGCTGCATATCGATGGGTTTTGTTTTTGTTTTTGTTTTTGTTTTTGTTTTTTTAATCCATTCCATCACCCTGTCTTTTGATTGGAATGTTTAGCCCATTTACATTCAAGGTAATATGTAGGTATGTACATATTGCTATTTTGTTACTTGTTTTATGAATGTTTTTGTAGATCCCTGTTCCACTGTTCCTTCTCTTGCTCTCTTCTGTCATGACTTAGTGCCTTTCTGTAGTGATAATAGTTGGATTCCTTTCTCTTTATTTTTTGTATATTAGTTGCCAGTTTTTGATCTGTGATTACCATTATGTATGTATGTATATGTATATATATATTTGTATGTGTATTCATATACATTCGCCATCTTCTGCATATAATATGTAAGTTGATGGTCACTTACGTTTGAACCTATTTTTTTTTTTTTAATTTTTTTTTTTTAACATTTATTTATTTTTGAGACAGAGAGAGACACAGCATGAATGGGGGAGGGGCAGAGAGAGAGAGAGGGAGACACAGAATCCGAAGCAGGCTCCAGGCTCCGAGCCATCAGCCCAGAGCCCGACGCGGGGCTCGAACTCGAGGACCGCGAGATCGTGACCTGGCTGAAGTCGGACGCTTAACCGACTGAGCCACCCAGGCGCCCCCGTTTGAACCTATTCTTAACTCCCACCATCCCACTCCCAGGTTTTAGGTATATCCTATCATACTTTCTATCCTTTTATTTGTAAATCACTTGACTGATTTTTATAGATATACTTAATTTTACTGCTTTTGTGCTTCCTACCTTTTTTACTCCTGCTTATGGTCTTTCCTTTCCACTCAGTCCCCTTTAACATTTCTCATAGGGCTGGTGTAGTGGTCATGAATTCCTTTATTTATTTATTTATTTACTTTTTTGGGGGGTCTGGGAAACTCTCCTATTATGAATGAGAGCCCTCCTGAATAGAGTATTCTTGGCTGCTGTTTTTTTTTCTTTCAGAACTTTGAATACATTATACCACTCCCTCTGGCCTGCAAAATTTCTGCTAAAAAATGAGCTGAAACAGGGTTTCCCTTGTATGTAACAGTTTTCTTTTCTCTTGCTACTTTTAAAATTTGTTCTTGGGGCACCTGGGTGGCTCAGTCAGTTAAGCCTCTGACTTTAGCTCAGGTCATGATCTCACAGTCCATTAGTTCAAGCCCCACATGGGGCTCTGTGCTGACAGTTCAGAGCCTGGAGCCGGATTCAGATTCTGTGTCTCCCTTTCTTTCTGCCCCTCCCCCACTCACACTCTGTCTCTGTCTCTCAAAAATGAATAAATGCTAAAAATTTTGGGGAGGGGGTGCCTGGATGGCTCAGTCGCTTAAGCATCCAACTTCGGTTCAGGTCATGATCTCGCGATTTGTGAGTTCGAGCCCTGCTTCAGGCTCTGTGCTGACAGCTCAGAGCCTGGAGCCTGCTTCAGATTCTGTGCCCATCTCCCTGCCCCTCCCATACTCATGCTCTGTCTCTCAATAATAAGTAAACGTTAAAAATTTTTAAAAAAATTTTTTTTAACTTGCTCTTTATTACTACATTTTTGTCATTTTAATTCCTGTGTGTGTCTTCGTGTGAACCTCCTTGGGTTGATTTTGTTGAGGACTCGCTATGCTTCCTAGATCTAAATTTCTGCTTCCTTCCCCAGATTCAGGAAGTTTTCAGCCATTATTTCTTCAAATAAATTTTCTGCCCCCTTTTCTCTCTCTTCTGAGATCCATACACTTGTCACTGAGTTCCCTAAATCTTTTTTTTTCTTTTTTTTCTTTTTTTTTTTTTTTTTTGCCTGTGAAGCTTGATTGCTTTCCATTACTTGGTCCTCCCAGTCACTGATTTTTTCTTCTGCTTCCTCTAGTCTGTCTGTTTATTCCCTCTAGTGTATTTTTAATTTCAGTTATTGAGTTCTTCATCTCTGATTTGTTTTGTTTTGTTTTGTTTTCTGTTTGTTGAGAGTTTCACTGAAGAGTTCCACTCCTTTCTAACTTGAGTATCTTTATGACCATTACTTTAAATTCTCTATTGAGCATATTACTTACCTGTTTCATTTAGCTCTCTTGCTGTGATTATGTCTTGCTTGGTTCTTTCCTTTGGGACATAGTCCTCTATGTCCTTGTTTTGTCTAACTCTGTGTTAGGAAAGTCAGCTATGTCTCCTGCTCTTAAAAATAGTGGCGTTGTGAAGAAGAGGTCCTGTAGTGCCCTTCAGTGCAGTGTCCCCTGTTCACCACGACCTAGCACTTTAGGGGTGTCTCCTATGTGTGTTGTGTGCACCCTGGTATTGTAGCTGAGCCACATTTGCCTTCATTCCAGTTGTGTGCAATGGCTCTCTTTGTCTTGGGTAAGGTTTGATCCCTGTGTTGTCAGTGGCCCAATCTGGGGCTGCCTTGGGCTTGAGCTGAATCAATCCAGGCATTTGCTAGAGATGCAGTAGCACCAAACTGCTGGGCACTTTCCTTCTATTGTCCTCCGAGAAGCTTTCAGTGGTGGACTTGGCCTTCAGTCAGAACACCTGTCTTCCCCCAGCCCACTGCTAGGGCCATAGTCAGACTGGTATGTGTAGTTATCTTCCCCGTTCTCTGGGGCAGGAGGAGTCTCTTTGCAGTAGTGTTTGGCCTTGTTGGGGCTGCCTGTACCTTGCCAGGCTTGTGCCGTCACTTTGGATGGGCTCTGGCCAAGGGCATATTGGAGGGGCCAGGTCAACAGGGCAATGGGGGTAGGGCCCATACAGTTCCAGGAAGCTCCAAGCCAGTCCGATGCAGGAGGGAACTGCAGCTGCCCAGGAAAAGTTCACCTGGGCTTGGATGGAGTGTTTCTGCAGGAGAATGCTGGGGCTGGGCTCTTTGTTAGCAACCCAGGTAACAAGTATTGGCACTGCTCTGATTCCTACAGGTGTCCATCTATCTAGCCTTGGGCAGGTGAGACAATGTTGCCTTTCAACTCTTTTGTTCTTAGAGAGGTGTCCCAAAAATCCCTACCCTCTAGCATACACTCAAGATTAGTAAATAAATCTCCTTACCATATATATACACCAGGTCTTCAAACTGCTGCTTCTAAGCTTTATCTCAGTGGGGCTGTTTATGTTTGTTGTGCTGTCTCTTTTAAGGGCAGGGACTCTGCCCTCCTGTCTCTCCCAGAGCCAAGCCCACTGATTTTTAGTTTCGGGTGTTAAGTCATCCGCCCCCACCCCCCCCCCCCCCCCCGTCCCAGATTGTTGGGCCTCTTTGGTTTTCAAAGCCAAATGTTATGGGAATTCATCTTCCCCATGTAATTTCCTTGTGCCTGGGGTGCCTGCCTTGGGGAACTGCTTCTCTCCTCTCTCTGTGTCTGCTGTATCCTTCCCTCCTGTGGACAGTCCTAGAGTCCATTTGACTCCTGTCAATACCTTTGTTCTTCCTACCCTCTTTGATGTGGCCCCTGCTCTACATATAGCTGTGGAGAGTCTTTTCTTTCAGCCTTAAAGTCATTTTTTGGGTTATTGATACTAATCCTCCTACTCTGCCATCTTCCCCAAGTCAGACTTTTTAAAAGTGTTTCTTTTGGGGCGCCTGGGTGGCGCAGTCGGTTAAGCGTCCGACTTCAGCCAGGTCACGATCTCGCGGTCCGTGAGTTCGAGCCCCGCGTCAGGCTCTGGGCTGATGGCTCGGAGCCTGGAGCCTGTTTCCGATTCTGTGCCTCCCTCTCTCTCTGCCCCTCCCCCGTTCATGCTCTGTCTCTCTCTGTCCCAAAAATAAATAAACGTTGGAAAAAAAAAAAAAAAATTATAAAAAAAAAAAAATAAAAGTGTTTCTTTTGAGGAGCATCTCAGTGGTTCAGTCAGTTTGAGCATCTGACTTTAGCTCAGGTCATGATCTCACAGTTCATAAGCTTAAGTCCCTCATCAAGCTCTGTGCTGACAGCTTGGAGCCTGGAGCCTGCTTCAGATTCTGTGTCTCCCTCTCTTTCTACCCCTCCCTGCTTGTGCTCTTTCTGTCTCAAAAATAAACATTTTAAGAATTAACAAAAATAAAAAAAATAAATAAAAGTGTTTCTTTTGAGATAGGGCCTGCTTTGTGAAAACCAGCTCTAACAGAATTGTCTAATACTGATTTCACATGGAGTCTGGAAGAAGCTTTAGAAGTACAGTCCCTCTGGTGAAACTAGATAAGCCTATTTGTTAGTTGCCATGTTTTATGTTGATAAAATAATGATAAGTGTAGATTTAATTTTCATTGTATAGCTCCTGCCTTTGATTTTTGAAGACAGCATTATTAGTTCATTAGTTGACCAAGATTTTAGTCGGTCTTTAAAAGTTGTTATGAGGGGCGCCTCGGTGGCTCAGTCGGTTAAGCGTCCGACTTCGGCTCAGGTCATGATCTCGCGGTCCGTGAGTTCGAGCCCCGCATCGGGCTCTGTGCTGACAGCTCAGAGCCTGAGCCTGTTTCGGATTCTGTGTCTCCCTCTCTCTCTGACCCTCCCCTGTTTATGCTCTGTCTCTCTCTGTCTCAAAAATAAATAAACGTTAAAAATAAATAAATAAATAAAGTTGTTATGAATCCTTAATCTTGTCTTTAAAATTTGTTACCAGAATTGTATTTTGATCCACCTGAGCAACAACTCTGTCCTGTCCAAAGGATTGTAATAGTAAGACCATATTTTTGGTTTGATACAATAGCAAGGTAAAGAATTCTGAATTTCTAATTAAGCATTTGAGTCTAGTAAATTAATTTATTTGGGTTTATTAAATTTCTGTAATGTGTTAAAGATGCCTTTCGAGTTTTATCGTGTAAGACATCTTGTTCTCAAGACATCCAGACAAGATATTTTCATTCATTCAGCAAATATCAATTGAGTCCCTGTTTTGTGCAAGTACTAAGAGTGGTAGGGAACAAAAGAAAGTCCCTGCTGCTGTGGAACTTGTGTTCTGAAAGGGCACAAGTCAGGGATCCAGCCCTCTTGATACATACCCATCATGTCCTCGTCCTTCTCATTGTATCTTATTGTATCTCCATATGTGACATGCATCTCTGTGGAATCCATGAGCCATGAATTATCTCCCCCTCACTTAGTGATCTGTGACCACACAGGAAGAGGGAAACAAGGGCATCTCCATTTTTTGGCAGACTTTATGAGTAGCTGTAGAGGTGCTGGGTCTTACCTCTTGGTCTATAAGAGGGAGTTTGCAAGGACCTCAATATCATCATCCTTTCCTGGGACTCAATTTCTAGCTGAAGTTTCAATGGCCGCACATCTACCCCAACCCTATCTCTCCTTATCTGACAGCTTTCATGTTCTTTTTACTACTAACTCCATCAGTGTCATCATTTCAGCTACTGAATTACTATTTTGTTCTGTGTTTCACTTACAGCAGATCCCTTGCCTGGGCTTGAGGAGAAACCACCAAACATTGGTGGTTCAGAGGGCGTGTACCTCAAACAACTACCTCACCCTACACCTCCCTTGCAGACCGACTGTACCAGGCAGAGCTCACCACAAGAAAGGGAAACAGAGGGCCCAGAGCTCAAAAGCGACTCCTCAGATTCTGGAGACAACTGTAAAGCAACAAAGAACAAGAATACGTGGCCCTCAGAGAGCGGCTATACCAGCCCAGCCACTCAAGGATGTATGCGAGACCTCTCCACTCTGGCAGATAGAGGGGCTCTACCTGAAAATGGAGTAGTTGTTGAAGCATCCCCTTGTGGATCAGAGGGGAAGGGCCTTGGTGGTAGTGGTTCAGAAAAGCCACTCTGCCCCAGAGGTAAAACACTACAGGAAACCATGCCATGTGCAGGACAGAACCCAGCTACACCTCCCAACACAGACCCCAGTTTGATGGGAGGCACTGTAAGCCAGTTTTCTCCCTTGTACATGCCCAGCCTGGAATACCCAAATTCAGCTACCCATTACCACATCAGTCCAGGCCTGCAAGGTTTGGGCCCTGTGATGGGAAGTAAACCCTCAGTATCCCATCCTCAGCATTTTCCCCCTAGGGGCTTTCAATCTAGCAACCCTCATTCTGGAGTCTTTCCCCGGTATCGCCCCCACCAAGGAATGAGGTATTCCTACCAGTCACCACCTCAGCCTTCCTACCATCACTATCAGCGAACTCCTTATTATCCGTGTCCACAGGGCTTTTCTGACTGGCAGAGACATCTTCATCCCCCGGGAAGCCCAAGTGGGCTCCCACCTAATCCACCTCCCCCACCAAGGCCCCTCTTCTCAGATAAGAGCACCTTGGCTAATCTGCAAGGCTGTGAGACACTGAATGCTGCCTTAACTTCCCCAACCCAAATGGATGCAGTGGCTGCTAAAGTAGTCTCAGCTGATGGGCAGAATCCTGTTCCAGAGGAAGAAAAGCTGGATGAATCTATGGAGAGACCAGAGAGTCCCAAAGAATTTTTAGACCTGGACAACCATAATGCAGCTACCAAGCGACAGAGCTCATTGTCAGCCAACGAATATCTTTATGGAACTCCTCCACCTCTGAGTTCAGGGATGGGATTTGGTTCATCTACTTTCCAACCCCATGGTGTGATGCTACAGACAGGGCCTCCTTATACACCTCAGCGGCCAGCCAGTCATTTCCAGCCCAGAGCTTACTCCTCCCCTGTGGCTGCTCACCCACCTCACCATCCAGTGGCTGCCCAGCCCAACGGCCTCTCTCAGGAGGGCCCCATCTATCGCTGCCAGGAAGATGGCCTGGGTCACTTTCAAGCTGTAATGATGGAACAGATTGGCACTGGAAGTGGAATAAGGGGACCTTTCCAAGAAATGTACAGATCATCAGGGTAAGGTTACATTAGGTGGTTTTTGGGTTGTTTTTTTTTGTTTTTTGGGGTTTTTTTGTTTTTCTGAAAAAAGAAATAGATGTTAGTTTTGAAGAGCAAAATGACCTTAGGAATGACGATAAATGTTAGCAGTCTAGGTCCAAGAAAAACATGTGACTCATTGATAATTGAAGACTTAATGGAAGTACATCAGCCTTAGAGTCTGATTTTATCTTTGGCACTTTTTTTCCCTCGTGAAAGTGAATTCGCATTTAAATGACAGATTTTGACCCTGGAAACTTGATAGCTCCAGTTGAGAGCTATAGACAGGCGTCAATATGCTGCTAAGTTCGGATACTCTGACTAGGGTAAAATGGGTCTTTCTCAAATCCTGAGGTTATGGGATCACATGTAATGCTCAGGTTTTATCCCTTATCTGTCATTTCTTCTTAAAACAAGTCAAATACTGTCCCCATAAGAGTTCTTGCAAATAGTGATGAGGTGACCTATGATCCATGAAATTTTCAAATTAATAATATATAAAAGGTGGTTAAATGAAGTTGTTTATATAAAGTTATAAAGCCTAGGGGCACCTGGGTGGCCCAGTTGGTTAAATATCCAACTCGATTTCAGTCAGGTCATGATTTCAGAGTTCATGCGGTTGAGCCCGGAGTCAGGCTCCTCACTGAGGGTGGAAGGGTGGAGCCTGCTTAGGATTCTCTCTCTCTCTGCCTCTACCCCACTTGTTTTCTTGCTCTCTCTCAAAATACTTAAACTTAAAAAAAAAAAAAAATGAAGTTATGAAGCTTAATCATAAAACCAATACCATCCAACTTAAAAACTAATGTGCCTCTCTTCAGTGCCAACCTAAGAAGACCTTACCTCCAAAACCTCTCCCCCATTTAATGTTGTGCCCTATTTGTTTTATGCCTCACTAAGTACATTATGTTTCTTTTCTTTGTCTTTTCTTTTAAACCATTGGGAAGTAAGTTGCAGACATCCTGACCCTTTCTCCCTAAATATGTCAGCATGCATCTGCTAAGAATAACGACATTTTCCTGGAGCACAATCTCAAACTATTTTCACACCCAAGGAAAATAACACTAATAGTATTTAATACAGAGTTCTTACTTAATTTCTCCAGTTGTCCTCAAAATATCTTTAAAAAAAAATTTTTTTTAATGTTTATTTATTATTGAGAGAGAGAGCATGAGCAGGGGAGGGGCAGAGAGAGGAGGAGACACAGAATCCGAAACAGGCTCCAGGCTCTGAGCTGTCAGCACAGAGCCCAATGCAGGGCTCAAACCCACAGACCGTGAGATCATGACCTGAGCTGCAGTCGGATGCTCAACCGACTGAGCCACCCAGGCGCCCCTCAAAATATCTTTTAAAACTACATTTCTTGGGGCACCTGAGTGGTTCAGTTAGTTAAGTGTCTTACTTCAGCTCAGGTCATGATCTCAAGGTTCATGAGTTCGAACCCCACAACGGGCACCGTGCTGATGCTCAGAGCCTGCTGCCTGCTTCAGATTCTCCCTCTCTCTCTCTCTCTGTCTCTCTGCCCCTCCTCCTGCTCACGCTCTGTCATTCTCGAAAAATAAAACATTGAAGCTACATTTCTTTGTTTTATTTTTTTTTCCCATCCAGGATTCATTTAAGGTTAATGTATATGTTTGGTTGCTATGTCTGTTTAATCTCTTAGTTTGAGACATTTATGCTATCATTGTTTTGTTTTCTTTTGTTTTTCAAAGACTCCAGGCTAGTTCTCATGTAGACTGTCCCAATCTCTGGATTCTTCTCATTGTTTCCTCATGTTTGGAGTCCAATTAAACATTTGTCAAGAACACTACATAGGTGGTGTCATGTACTTACTTTTTTTTTTAAGTTGGCTTCACGCCCAGCATGGAGCCCAACATCATGCTTGAACTCAACCCTGAGATCAAGATCTGAGCTGAGATCAAGGGTGGGATGCTTAACCGACTGAGCCACCTAGGTGCCCCAGTGTCATATACTTCTTATTGCATCTTATCTGGAGGCACACGATGGCACTTTGTCCCAGTATTGATTTCAAGTTTGATTACCTAGATAATTAAGGCAGTATCTGCCAGATTTTTGTGATTAAAGTGTCTCTTTTCATTTTTAATTAATGTGTCTTCATTAATTCTTAACTATGCTTTCTTGTGGCTACAGAATGCAAATGCATCCGGTCCAGTCACAGTCCTCGTTCCCAAAGACCCCAGCACCAGCAACGTCACAGGAAGAGCTGCCACCACATAAACCCCCAACACTTCCTCTTGATCAGGTAAAAATTACCAGCAATTAGAATTTTTGTTATTCTTCGAGGTGGCAGGGAATAGTTTATTGTGAATTTGTTGTGATTCTGAAAAAATCTTTTAAGGTGTTCTGGGAAGTGCTTCATGTCCTACTGGCAGCCAAGTAAAAAGGGCCCCTTGGGCCCTGTGCTCCAAGTAGATTCAGTGGTGGGAAAAGCCAGGAGAAGATGACCTCAGAAGTAGCTCCTGTGCTGTCTCCGTATGTTCCTTTTTTCTGTCCTTGTGGTAACCAGCTATTTGGGGTTGTTTAAGCCTCATGTTTCCTAACTGGCCACTAGCATTTATTTTGATAAGATAGCTTTGTTTTTTTTTTATTCTACCAATTTCATCTTAGAGAGACTGGTTAGTCCAGTTTTAAAAGAACTGTAGCTACCTTCAAGTGCTGCTTTTCTGCCAGGCACCGTGCTAAGGGTTTCTGCATGCAGCATCTCATTTAATCTCTTTCTTGACTGCCGTGAATTAATTATCTTCACTGACATCAGTTCCATTCCCTAATGTGCAAGAAATCCCACAGCTCCTGAGTGACGAGGTTGGGGTCTGGATCAGGAGGTCCAGAATTTTAGATCCCACCCTCCAGAAGTAAACTGTGATGGCTGAAACCAAAACCAAGCCATTTTTCAGGTGGAGAGGAATGTGTACAGCTCTTCAGCTTACTTAATTTTTTTAAACAATACAGCTGTCAATTTTGTTTACATTGTCTTTATTTGCTTCTCTCAGAGCTAGTCCAAGGAGGAAATAAACCCCAAGGAAACAGAAAGCTGCGCATGAAGACTGGAACATGGAGAATTTAGGGGAACGGTCCCTGCCCATCTCTGTTCCTGTTCCCCCGCCACACCCCTTCACAGTGCATCACTCGTGCCATCCAAGAGCTGGAGCCATTCCCAGAGTCCTAGACTAACACCAGCTTGCAGCGGTCCTTGGGCAGGGATCTTTGCATGGCTGATAGTTAAAAACAGATGAACTGAAATTAGTGACAGCTTTTCTAAGTCCTGAGACTCTTTTTTCAGGGAAGATCATCCTAAACTTGGGGGAGGGGTCATACTTATGAATGGAGTGGTGCTTGTAAACTTTCATGAGCAGCTAAACTCAGGTATATATTTGGGGAAGGGACTACTCGTAGTATTAATGTGTTTGGAGCTGGGTCCAGTTTACAGAATTTTCATGTTGCCTTTTAAAAATAATTTTTGTTGTTGGTGGTGAATGTATTGTACATAAAGTGGGAAGGGTGGGTGGGGGTGTGGAAGAAATGGAAGTCCTAACTATGGTGGGCACACAGCACTAGAGTGATCCTCATTTGTTTACAATCATATCACACTGAATACTTTCAGGAGCTGGAGAAGAGGGTAGGGTAAATTTACTCTTGTAAAATGTCACTATTTCCTCAGTGGCTAGCAGTCCTTTGTTAGCTAAAGGCCTTCTTTCCGATCAGCCGTAGAGGGTACCATTGCACTACACCCTGGTTGTGGGCTTTCTCCATTGGAAGGCAGAGTGCTCTCACATGTTCTACCAGGAGCGTCTGCCCACAAGACTGGCTTCCCTCTCATCCAGTGGCCTAAATCCTGGATTTCAGAGAGCAGTGCCCTTCCTGATTTGCCACCAGCCCTACCAGATAGTTGTAAACCAATATCAGGAATTGGGATCACTAGAGTGTTTTGCTTATTAAAATACAAAATGAATCATCCTCGTCACAGACCTGCTGGGACTGTGATCTGGTAGGCATCACACAAAGCTTTCTGACACGAATCACATTTTGTGGAAGTGACTACTCAGGTTTGTATATGTTAGTACAATAAAGAAATTGCACAGTTTTGAATAGGAAAAATGTATTCTATAGATTTACAGGTTGAATTTAGGAATATCTCGGTATATATAGGTTTTATTCATTTTAAGTGAATCATAGTAAGATAAGTCATGGTGATTTAAAATAGCTTTCAGGAACAAGTTCTTGGAAATCATTTGTCATACCTGTGATAGGAAACAATTTTACAGTATTAAATTACTTTGTTACAGTTTTAGAAGTGAATTACACTGGATTGTCCCTGGTTAGCATTCTATATTTGATTTTAGCTGAGATGCCACCAAAGTTAGGACTCCTATGTTTTAAACTTTTGAATATCCCACAAAGAAAAAATTAAGACTAAGGAAAAATGCCCTGAAATTACAGGTTTTTGTAAAGAATAGCATATTTTTAAGCATGCCTTTGGGATAGTAGAAAAGCTTCCATATATTATTAATCTGCCCTAGTTTCTTACAAATTCAGCCTTGTGAGGGGCCAGTAGAATCTTTTCCCTCCAATTCCAGCATCATTGATGAAACGTGGAGCCAACATGTTTAAAGTTTGCTAAGCGTGTGCTATCAGGAAGAGAAACAAATTGGAAATAATCCATGTTATACCGATGGAAACCCAAGATACCAGCTCCAGTGTAATGGAGACTCATAAAAATAAGGGAATGCTTTTGACCTGGCGTTGTGGCTCACAGCTCAGGTAGGATTAAGAGTTGCATAGGGAACACAGGGAGCCTTTAAGATACAATGCACAAAAATACAAGTTTTTCTCTAATAGACTTCAATTTTAAATTTGATGTGCTTTTATGTGGAATGAGTTTTGAGCCTGTGTTCTCATTTGATCCTAATTCTTGTTAGCTATCACTGGCATAATCTGGTTTGGAGGAGTGAAGAGGTCAGCCTTATCCCTGTAAGAAGAACAGATTCCATGTTAGCCCCTAAGCTAGTGTAAGCTAGCATGGCCGAAGCATTACCTCTTCTGTTTTTGTGTTTGTGTAGAAGCAGGGAGGAGAGAAAGACCAACTGGTCTTGACAACTGGTTTGGGTCTGTTTAGAGCTGGTCTAGGCCCAGAGCCTTGTGCTGGTGACAGCCTTTCTCTTTTTGCATGAAAGCTGGTTTGGGTGAGAGGCCTCTGGCTGCTGTATAACTGGGAGCACAGTGAGCACAGGGTCTGTTCCCCTGGCACCAAAGTTGGAGGCATTGCTTTGTGCTGAATGACCGTGGGGCGTGGGTAGGAGCGGACCATAAGCAATAGTTGGGTTGATTTGTTCCCTTTCCTTCCACCCACTCAAGGTAACCTTTTCTCCACACTCCCCCAGCCCCTCACCCCCTGTTCCCTGTTGCTAGAAGCTGTGAACAATATAGGAAGAAATCCGTAAATTCTTATATCCTTAACCTCCCTTCTCAGTATGTAGAGAGGTGAGAAGGTATTAAGGAAGAAGAGTATCAAGGATTGAACTACTGTTTCATATCGTAACACTGGGAACAAGGGCAACAGCAAACTTGTCAGCCTTGTTGCATCCCATGTGGGAATTGGGTCATGCATTACAGGTCCCAGCACTTCAGCCCTTGTCTGGTATATCCTGAGCTTTTACTGATCTTTGAAGTGCAGATCTACTAAAAGCAGTCAGGAGCTGAAAGATTGCAGGAACACATGTGACCGTTGAGCTGCTGTGAACCAATGATCCGCAGGACCTCTTTCCTCATCTTTCTCCTTTGGCACTTCTCTTCCCAAGTGTCTTAAGCAGATGCAAATGCATTTGCCATCTTCTCCATAATGGGGATGATGGTCATGTGATATGCTGTAACTAGAAAGTAGTGTGTGAGGAGGTCCTAAAAATGACCTTTCTCAGGCTAGAAGGACTTTCACACGGTGGGTCAGTGTGCTGGCTCTCAGCTCTCAGTAGTCTGCAGAAGGGGATAGCTGGGGTCCACGGGTAATGAGAATACTCTCACACCTGTTTGATTTGATAGTCATGGCTAGCCTTTATTAGACTTGTTAATAAGTTAGAATCTGTTTCCCTAAGACCCAAGAGAAATAAATGATCCAGAAAGAAAAGTAAAGCCTTTTGGAAGGTTTCTGTTTGGGTTTTTGTTTTCCATCAGAGTCTGTTCATTTAAAAAGTAGCTGTTGGCTAAAATTATGGTAGATGCATGTGAAGAGTAAATGAGGGCAAAATACGCAGATCCATAGAACTTTCCATCCCACTTTCTAAAAATAAAAGTAAAGCCACTCCACCTCTCCTTAATCACGTTGGTTTAGTTCTTCTGGCAGTGCACATGAGCTTGTTATTAAGGATTCTTTTTTCTCAGTGAGCCCAAGTCAAACTGCGCTCCAAAGGCAAAACTCTTTCATGCTCATCTTCATTTTTACATTTATTGAAAACCTCAAGACCCATAGTATGTATGTGCCTTAGTTCACTCACACCTCAGCTTGAAATGTCATTGTGCCGTAGCTTAGCCCTCAGACCTTGGAAATGCTTCTCTTGACTAAGCATGTGGTGGTGTTATCCCGTGGCGTTTGTCTGCTGTGTAATTTTTCCTGCTAATTCCCATGGAGTCCAAGAGTATGTCCAAAACACATACTCCAAAACAAAGCGCTGTCCAAAACACGCAAAATCCCAGTGTTGCAGTCACCACAGATGTCAGAAACAAGCTTTTAATCCATACCACTAGGTTGAAATTTTTCCCTTTTTTTTTTTTTAATGGAAGTTCAAATCTGTAAATAATAAACTGCTCTTAAGACCTAATCTGAATTTCACAGGAAGTCTTAACCCAGCAGTCCCAAGGCAAGGACAGTCACATAGTGTCAGAATCCTGTCATGCTTTCAAAGAAACTGTTTTCAAAGAAATGAAAGGCTTAGAGTTTTCTAGCATTATTGCTACCCCCTGCGTTGTGACCGAGTGTCAGTGCATTCGCCCCCTGCCAGATTCTGCATGGGCCTCCACTGAGGAAGTCAGCTCCGTGTGCGTGTGAGTCAGGATTGGGCCACTGTCGGGGGTTCTGGGATGCAGGGTCCCTGTGGATAGCTCTCTGTTCAACACTCCAGTGAGGATACTGGGAATCTTGGCTGAGCATGCAGAGGCTTTTATTCCGGGGCTCACATCACTGTCCAGGAACTGAGAATGTGATTGAGGCTTGCTGCATGAGAAGAAACCCCTTTTTCTTTTCTAGTGGGTTGGACTCTAACATGGAGCCTTAGGACACCCAGCCTTGCCCTGCTTTCCCATTGGGAAAACGGAACTTGAGTGAACATTTCTGCATCCCATCTCTCATATGAAGCTGTGACGCAAGCCTTAGCTCCAGGTTGCGTGTTCATCTGTCTCTGCTTTGTAGGCCTTTGCTAAACAGACATTAGTGAGGCTGTCTCCCCAGCTAGTCTTGGTCTCTCACTGTGTACCAGGGGACTGACTGAACCTTTATGTAGAAATACCTGAGAAGCAGCTGATTGTCCTGTGTTTTTGAAAAGGGTGGGATGGGGTTGGGAACAGGGGCGTGGATAATAAGTTATTGAAGTGCTGAACCCCGTTCAGTGTCCTCCGTGTGACCCCTTTCCCCTAGCTGGGACCTGGGTACCTCACTCTCCTGCCTTGCACACAGCTCCTGGGAGCCCAGGCCAGTCTCCACCAGCCTGCGGCACAGTGTCAGGGATTCTTTGCTCCTGCTGCAAAAGCCGTGAGAACTTTCCTGGCCAGTACTGGAAAGGGGAATGCTATTTATTTTTATATTGTGTATATTTTGTCGTGGTCTGCTGATTCCCTGTTTCACTGAGAGCGACACTTACCTCAATAGTTAGTTCGATATTGTGTGTTGGATAATTTTTTAAAAGAACTTTTTAAAAAGCTTTTTGATCCTCAGAGATCTGTAGATTTTATTTCCATATGAACTGGTTATTTTGTATAAAGTACATTCTTAAAATAGCAAGGCTCTGATATGTGTGAGTTGTGTGTGTCCGTGTGTCACTTTTATCATCGGGAAGGTTTGAACTAGGCCCCAACGCCACCACCCATCTCCCCTGGCTTCATCAAGACGGGCAGGCGGTGTTGGGGCAGACAGCAGAGTGTGCCCTGGGCAGGTGATGGCGGTGCATGCTCTGTGGAGAGCTTCAGAACGGCACGAAAACTGGCAGTTCCACATGATGTCTGGGATACAGTACCCCCCTAGCCAGCCCCATCAACACCCACCTTGTTGCGCCCACTCCCAATACCACCCACAGACCCCCAGCCCTTGGTACACACCTTTGACACACTTGTATACACTACTTTTGCTCTCCTTCCAAGATCTAGGGCAGCCTGGGGTCTGGCAGGCAGCTGTGTGTGAATTACAGGTGGTCCGAAGTGGGAGCTGCAAGGCTAGGTAAGCAGGGGCTCTTCTACCTGTTCTACCTTCCCGGTTCATTTAGGTTTTATTTCCAGTTCCTAGGAGGGTTTTTGTTACTGGGGAGAGGGAGAATAGATAAAAGGTGGCCACCTTGGGACAACTGACTGGCCCAGTCATGGAACATATGACTCATTCTCAGGGTCGTGAGTTTGAGCCCTACGTTGGTTATAGATTGCTTGAAAAAAAAGAACAAGGAAGCCATCTTAAAGTAGCTGTAATCCCAAAACCCCACAATTTCTGGACTGTTTTATCCTTACTTGGCTTTGTGAGTAATCTCATTCAGTAAAAATTCTACCACAAATAGTACCAGTTTCCAATTCTGTTGTTCACTCAGTTTTATCACTTTCCAGGACAGTGACAGATCTCTCTTGACCTCCCGATTATGTGGTATTAAGTTATCCCTATTGATCTATTATTATTGACTAACATATATTTGAGACTTCTATCCTGTCGACTGCTTTAAAACTGTACTTTCCAGGGGCGCCTGGGTGGCTCAGTCGGTTAAGCGGCTGACTTTGGCTCAGGTCACGATTTTGCGGTTCCTGAGTTTGAGCCCCGCATCGGGCTCTGTGCTGACCGCTCAGAGCCTGGAGCCTGTTTCAGATTCTGTGTCTCCCTCTCTCTGACCCTGCCCCGTTCATGCTCTGTCTCTCTGTCTCAAAAATAAATAAATGTTAAAGAAAAAATAAATAAAAGTGTACCTTCCATAAAAAGTATTTTTCCTAGGGGCGCCTGGGTGGTTCAGTCGGTTGAGCGTCCGACCTTGGCTCAGTCATGATCTCTCAGTTTGAGTTCGAGCCCCGCGTCGGGCTCTGTGCTGACGGCTCGGAGCATGGAGCCTGCTTCGGATTCTGTGTCTCCCTCTCTCTCTGCCCCTCCCCCCTGCTCACGCTTTGTCTTTCTGGCTCTCAAAAATAAATAAACATTTAAAAATATTTTTCCTAAAAAATATTATATCAGTCACATTTTCTAGTTTAGTTGAATTTCCATATAATTTTTTTTCTTAATGTTTATTTATTTTTGAGAGAGACACAGAATCCAAAGCAGGCTTCAGGTTCTGAGCTGTCAGCCTGACACAGGGCTCAAACTCACAAACCATGAGATCATGACCTCACCCGAAGTCAGAAACTTAACCAACTAAACCACCCAGGCGCCCCTAATTTCCATATGATTTTTGAAGCAAAAAAAAAAAAGCAACACCACCAACTTTAAGTGAAAATCATTAGTAAACCCCAGATTTGACATGATGCTGGTTAGATGTTCTGCAGTGTCTCCTTTTGCACTGGTGGGACAGGGTGGGTGGGCCACTCACTGCTCTGGCCTGGCTTCCTTTGTTGTCGTGGCAACTGTGACACTGACATGGTCTACATCTACTCCCAGTTCGTATTAGTATCACATCCTTACGATGCATGAAAAAACTAATTGCTGACTTCTGGATTCCTAACTGCAACCACTTTTGTGACCTGAATTCCTCACCAAGCAAAGGGTAAAATTCTTTGTTTCAGCTAATGATCGGGTTTAATTTACTTTGTAATAGGAACTTAGCTCTTAGCTTAGTGCCCCTAGAGTGTTCCCAGATTTATCTCCTTGGGATCAAAACAAAGTATCTTCCACAAGTGAACTGTGTTTCAAAATTTGATACAGTAGGCAGTGTTAATCCAGCTCTATTTTTGGAACTATGATTTGACATTAACGCTTATTAAACCCTATGTGTACATAAGTTACACAACAGTTATAATTGGTGAGCTGCTTACTTCAAATTGGAGCATGAAAAGAAAGCCGGCAGGGCAAGATTTAGGGAAAACGAAGGAAGTCACAAATTGTCCATGAGGATTAGTCTCAAAACTCTGTGGAACTTTCTTTTTTGACATTTGGAAACATCCAAAGTGCTTCTCTTGTTAAGTGTTAGTGTCTTATGTCTCTAAACCAATTCCTGTCATTGGGGAAGGAAAGTATCTTAATTATATAAACAAGTAGCCCCTATAGGGTTCAGTTTTGTCATAATCTACACTCTCTGGGAGTGGTATTAACAGAATGGAGAAAATAACCCACAGTTGGACTCTTTTGGAAGTCAACCTTCACCCTTTAACTAGAGGTGAAAAGCCTATGTCAGTAAACTGTTGTGCAAGGGGTGCCTTTGGAAGAAGTGTCATTGGACCTTTTCTCCCCGAGGCTGGATTCTAGACCAACTGGGAATGAGGCAGAGCTCTGAGTGTCCAGACTGCTGTAGCCTGCACTGTCCCCTCCCCCATGGGATTCTCTGTAGATTGGCCATGCAGGTCTGTTTCCCTGGCCTCATGATTTTCCCTTGGGTTTTTTAATGGAGAACATCTGTGTGTGTTTTAGTCCCCTCTTTGCTTACCAATGCTCACTCTAGTTTCCTTAGGCAATTTTCACGAAAACCTTCAGTGTAAGATGGACTGTGAAATACCAGCCAAGGAGGCAGCTGGAAAATCCCCAGATTTGGCTATTGTGTGCTGAAATCCCAGCCCCCTTCTGTTTCCATGACCTGCATATAAATTCAGGTCCCCTTGAGAAGTCTTCAGGTTTGGAAAAGCACTACCTGCTCCTAGAATCTTGGATTTGAACCTCATTTTGGACAGCGAATGACAAGAAAGGAGTAACTCTATTCTAGCCAGTTAACGCTAGATAGAATTTTTTAACAAAGTGGAGTCAGTTCCTCGGATTGGATTCAAGGTTTTTGCTTTGGGGAGGAATTGAGTCCACAGTAGGAAGGCAAAGACATCCAAGTGAAGCCTGGCCTGTGTGTGCCCCAAGAACTAACTCGCAGTCAAGTTGTCAGTAAGTATTAAATTCCAGCTGTATGCCTAGTTACTTTGCCTAATTACTAACAGTGGAAAAGGGCGGTGGGGGGGGGGGGAGGCGGGAATAGCTTCCTCTGCTCAGAGTTCACTGTAAAGGGAGAAAAACAATACAAAGAAATTGGACTACAGTACAGTGTTAGAACACACTGCATAAAATAGTAGAAAGATTTTTATTCCCTCCCTGAAACGTAATCATTGCAGGAGGGTGGGGTGTTGTTAGCCATTTGATTTGGACAGCCATTTGACTTGATGTGCTGGTGAAGAACACAGAGCCGGGATCTCCTCGGTCTGGGCCTGCTGTCTCAGCTTGTTCTGTTCAGTCTCTGCCTAGTTTTCTCAGAGTCCTTGCTGCAGCTTGAATTCCTCTTCCCTTTCATCCTGGTTCTGTTCCCGTGAGGCTACACTGTAGTGATGAAGACAGAGCAAACGGTTCTGACACCAGTAATTCTCCCCAGGGGGTACTAGGAGGACGTTTCCTAGAAACAACATAGGTCTGAGGAAAAAAGCATGTTTTTGTAGAGGCCATGGCATGGCCCCGCTACGGCAGCCTTCCATATTGTCTGCTGTCTTCTTGTGGTCACATCATCTATTATGCTTCTGAGTGTAGTCTCTGGACCAAAGCATCACCTGGGAATTTGTTACAAATGCAAATTCTGGGTGCACCTAGGTGGCTCAGTTGGTTGAGTGTCCGACTTCAGCTCAGGTCATGATCTCATGATTCGTGGGTTTGAGCCCCACATCAGGCTCTGTGCTGAGAGCACAGAACCTGGAGCCTACTTCGGATTCTGTCTCCCTCTCTCTCTGCCCCTCCCCTGCCTCCGCTCACCCTCTGTGTCTCTCTCTCAAAAATAAACATTAAGAAAAATTTTAAGTCTCACTCCCAGTTTCCACATCCTCTGTCTCATCTGCAGTGTTGGGTGTTTTGGGAGATCTAAACCTAACCAACCATTGCCAGTCCAGGGTCTTGCCATCCAGTAATGTCAAGACTCCCTGCTGGTCAACGATCTGTGTACTCCAGGCAACATCTCCCATGTCTGCTGTTGTGACTTATTTAACAAATTTTAGTGAGCTTATGTCTGTGGCTTTGCAATGCTGTAAGCCAATGGTGGCCAATCTAGGGTGCCCACTTAGGGGTTTAAAAACCTGGGCTTCAGAGGAGTCTGGCTGGCTCAATTGGTGAAGCATGTGATTCTTGATCTCGGGATTGTTAAGTTCGAGCCCCACGTTGGATGTAGAGATTAAAATCTTAAAAAATCAGATGCCTGAACACTACCCCACAGGGTTTTTCATTGGTCTGGGGTGCAGCCTGGGCAACAGGATTTTTCAAAGCTTTCCTGGTAATTCTGTTGCCCAGTCAACATTGTATAAACCACTTTCCAAAACCAGTGGCTTGCAGACTTGAATAAGCCCATGAATCACCTGTTCAGATCAGATTCTGGTTCACTAGGCCTGGACTGGGTCCTGAGGTTCTGCACATTTAACAAGCTCATTGCTCACTGCATTTTGAGAGCAGAACGACCTCAAACCCATCCATGCTTTCCAACACTGCTGGACTTGCCTTTTTATTTAAAGAGGGAGACGACCAGGGCGCTGGGGTGGCTCAGGCGGTTAAGCGTCCGACTTCAGCTCAGGTCGTGATCTCAAAGTTCATGAGTTTGAGCCCCATGTCAGGTGCTGTGCTGACAGCTCAGAGCCTGGAACCTGCTTCAGATTCTGTCTCCCTCTCTCTCTGCCCCTTCCCCACTGTTTCTCTCTCTCCTTCAAAAATAAACATTAAAAAAAATGATGGAGACTCCCTCATGTGGTCCTCTAACATTGTGCTTTTCCAAATCTTCACCTTTTTTCTTTTCTGCCGGTAATGTCCGCTCATCAAAGCTGACTTTCCCTTGTGCGAGGCATTCCAGCCTCCCCTGTCTACCTCCTTACCAAATGCCATCAGTTAGCCTCTCCTCCTTTCTTCCCTCCCTATGAAGGTTGTTCCAGTTCCCTCTATTTGAATATCACATATTTACCTCTCTTTATCTTCATGCAAGCTTTTTTTAAGTTTTCTTTGTTGGGTTTTTTTTTTTAGTAATTTCTACACCCAACGTGGGGCTGGAACTCACAACCCCAAGATCAAGAGTCACATGCTCTTCTGACTTAGCCAGCCAAGTGACCCATACCTTCATCCAAACTCTTCACTAATAGAACCTGGCTTTTTTTCCTGACATTTGGCTTCCTCCCTACCTTTCTACAACTACTGACTTACATAGAGCCTTAGCCCTTTCGCAGCACTTAACATCCTGTGTGGCCTCTGACAGCTTGATCAACCCCCTCTTGACCTGGTTCTCACTGGTGCCATGACCCACACTCACCCAGCTGTGACACGGCCTGCCCTTCCAGTGACCTTCTTCCACTTCCCAAAGGTGTGCTCTTCCTAAGACTTGCTTTCTTCTCCTTTTTTTTTTTTTTGAGACTTTTTAAAAAATGATCTCTACACCCAACATGGGCCCAAATTCACAACCCCAAGATCAAGAGTCACACGCTGTACTGACCAAGCCCAGCCAAGCACCCCTCTTTCTTCTCTTCATCATGCAGTCAGTGCACCTTCCTCTAAATGACTTTCACTTTTACCTACAACTTAAGATGTCCCTCTGTGCAATCAACTTCTATCTTCAATTCAGACTTTTTTGCCATGTTCTGGTCACCCTTTCCAAGTTCCTGTTGGACATTGACACCAAATGTCCCTACTGCCATTGTTCCGGGATTTTTATTTGCCACTGTTTTAAATTTTTTACCGAAATGGTTTACAATTTTATTTCCTACATCTTGTTAGTTTGTAACATTCTTCCTTAACCATTTTATTATAATTCCACATTAAAACTGATTGGGGCACCTGGGTGGCTCAAGTCAGTTAAGCGTCCAACTTTGCTCAAGTCATGATGTTGTGGTCCATGAGTTCAGGCCCCACATCAGGCTTTGTGCTGACAGCTCAGAGCCTGAAGCCTGCTTTGGATTCTGTATGTCTCTCTCTGCCTCTATCTCTCTCTCTTGAAAATAAGTAAACATTTTTTGAAAATTAAAAAAAAAAGCTGACATCTTCACTTCTTCCTCCAATGCCATCCATTTATGTTTAAATGTAACATACTGCCTTCATTGCTTATCTCTTTTCCTTTCTACCCTGGTAAAATACACATAAAATATACCATTTTAACCATTTTTTAAAATGCATTTGCTTTTTTTTTTTTTTTAATGTTTATTTATTTTTGAGAGACAGCACAAGTGGGAGAAGGGCAGAGAGAGAGGGAGACACAGAATCTGAAGCAGACTCCAGGCTTCTAGCTGACAGCCCAGAGCCCAATGCGGGGCTTGAGCTCACAAACTGAGATCACAACCTGAGCCCAAGTGAGATACTTAACCGACTGAGCCACCCAGGTGCCCCAAATGCTTTTGCTTTTTTGAAATTTTAAATGTTTATTTTTGAGAGAGAGTATGCACAAGCAGGGGAAGGACAGAGAGAGAGGGAGACACAGAATCTAAAGCAGGCTCCAGGCTCCAAGCTGTCAGCACAGAGCCCAATGTGCAGCTCGAACCCACAAGCTGTGAGATCATGACCTGAGCCGAAGTCAGACGCTTAGGCAACTGAGCCACCAAGGCGCCCTTGACCATTTTTAAGTGTATACTTCAGTTGCATTGAGTACAATCACCTCATTATACAACCATGACTACTATCCATCTCCAGAACTTCTTTATCCCATAGTGAAACTCTATACCCATTAAACTAATACCCCACCTCCCTTCTCCCCCAACCCCTGGTAACCACTTTTCTTTCTGTGTGTATGAATTCGGCTATTCTAGGTACCCCAGATAAGTGGAATCATACAGTATTTTTCCTTCTGGCTTAGCATATTTTCAAGGTGCATCCATGTTGTAGCATGTAACAGAATTTTATTCCTTTTTGAGGCTAAAGAATATCCCATTGTGTGTATATACTGCATTTTGTGTATCCATTTATCCACCAAAGGACGTTTGAGATGTTTCCCCTTTTGGCTATTGTGAATAATGTTGCAATGAACATGAGTGTACAGATAGTGTTTAAGGCACTGCTTTCAATTCTGGATGTATACCCAGAAGTGGAACTGCTGGGTCATGTGGTAATTGTATTTTTAACTCTTTGAGAACCTGCCATACCGATTTCCACAGCCACTGCATCATTTTACATTCCCATCAGCAACACACAAGAGTTCCAATTTCCCCACATCCTTGCCCACATGTGTAGTTTTCTGTTTGTTTGATAATCGCACCCTAGCAGGTGTGGTACCACTCTTTCTAGTGCACACTGCCATCCCCTGTTTTGTGGCTGCCACTTTAAACTCAATAGCCATCCAAACTTTTCTTCCCTCCCCACTCTCCTTACCTACCCACCCCTTCTGATGCTACTAGTTGGGGTGATGATATATCTTTTCCTGCTGATCCATGTGTCAAACCTGATATTTGTCCCTGGCATGTTTAATCAGCTGCCAAGCCCTATTGATTCTTCACAGAAATCAGTCACATCTCTTTCCTCCTGCATGCAGGTTCTGATTTTATTTCTCACCTGGATTATTGTAATCTCCTGGCCTGTCCAGACCACTTGGCACTGCCATAAACCTGACCTCTGACCAAAAAAAAAAAAGGGGAGTGGGGGGGCACCTGGCTGGCTCAGTCAGTAGAGCATGTGACTCTTGATCTCAGGGTCATGAGTTCAAGCCCCATGTTGGGCATGGAGCCTACTTAAAAAAAAACAAAAAACTGAACTGTGCCCTCTGGGCCCCCATTCCACATCCTATGTCAGCTTTCCATTGCCCACCAGGAAAAGAGAGGAAAAAAATGTTATCATTTAGTGAGCGCCTTTTATGTGCCAGGCACTCAATGCTAAATGTACCAAATGTACTAAATGCTCTACATCTGAGTCTCATTTCACAGAGGAGGTAGCAGGCACAGAGAAGTTACATAATTTAAGGTCATGCAGCTAGTAAGTGTAAACTAGAATTCAAACCAGTTCAAAAGCAGTCTTACTCCAAAGCCCACTCAACCACTCTGCTCTCCTACCTCATTAGCAGTCTTATGAACTGGATATCTCAAGCCCCTTTTGAGGAAGAAAAGCACTAAGTTAAATAACTTGCTTAAAGTGAGGTAGTTATTAACTTGGAAGCTGGAATTTGAACCTGGGTCTCTGACATCAAAGTCTGTCCCATGCTGATTCCTCATCTCTCCCAAATCCTTGGCTGGGCAACAAGGTCCTCTACCTTTGGGACCCAATATGTTACCAGCTTTATACTCCCCCCTACTGTCTCATCCCTTGCCCCAGATTAGACACTTTGCCACTAAAGAGAAGCTGGGTTTTAATTTTACCTCTCTGCCTCCGGTCTTCAAGGCCAAAACCAGTGACTACTTACCAAAACTTTTCCAGCTGTCTATGCTGGAAGAAATCCTCAGCTGCAGCTCTGAGTTCACAACTCAGCTGTACCACTTGTGAGTGCAGGGAATGTGCCAAATCAGCACTGCGGCCCTGCCACAGCGGAGCACGTGGTGGACCACTGAAAATACAGAACCACTGAAATAGGCAATCACTTGTAGTTAGAAAAGTGTGAGTCTGACAAGCAGAGGCTGGCTTCTGACCCCAAAAGTCTGGCAGAAGCATTTGCATTGCATTGATTTTCCCTTGTTTGTCCTCCTCCCTGACTTCCAGGTCTCTGAGTGGGTGGCCAGTCTCCCCTCACCCCCACCCCCACACTGCCTTGAACAAAGCTTTTTCCATCCTGAATTTTTGTCTCAGTCATTCCACAACCAAGTAAACAGCCACCTGCTTGCCACCTAGGGAGGTAGGACTGGGCTTGACTAGGCTGCAGAGTGGCCTCTTTGGGGTTTCATTCAAACCCAATCTGTTTACAGGTGTGGGAGGTGGGAGAGAAGCTGGGGACCCAGAGTAGAGGATGGCTTAGTGACGACCTGCCCCAGGGGAAGGGGCTGTGTGGGCATGAAGAGGGAGGGCCACTAACGATACCAAAAGAGGATGGTAAACCAACCCTTCCTGCAGTTCCTGCAGTTCAGCAGTGATCTGGCCTATATCTTGGCATCCAGAAAAGACAGAAGGTTCCTTACTAAAAGCAGGTAAGTGTTTGTCTTGTCTGTATCAAGCTTAGAGTTGCTAGGGAAAGACCCACTTCTAGCAAATAAACATCTGAGAAAGGTCAGAGCAGCCTGTGGGAAAGGGTCTCCATTTGCTGCACAGAGTTGGAAGGAGGTGGGCAAGAGGAAGTGGCCAGTCCCTGACAATAGTCCCAGATGACGTCTAAGTCAGGAAGCAAGTTATTTCCTTGGCACTGCTCATGTAAGGGGCTCGTCTCTGAAGAACTCTGGCTTGCCCTGCTAATTAGAGTAGGTAGAGAGAGGATGCCTCTCTTCCCTGAGTGCCTCCTCACAAGGTGTAGAGAGGAGAGACAACTGAAGAGCAGAACTGTCTGTCTCATGATGAGACTGACTGCAAGGTTAAAGGCGGTAGCTACCTCATGGTTCACTGATTCCAACATCTTTATTGAATGCCTCTGCACCAGGCTCCAGGGGCACAACCCTAAGACTTTCATCTCCCAGTAATGAGGGGGGGCCTGGGTAGCTCAGTGGGTTAAGCGTCTGACTCTTAATTTCGGCTCAGGTCATTATCTCATGTTTGGCTGTGAGACAAGCCCCGTGTCAGACTCTGCATTGAATGTGGAGCCTGGTTGGGCTTCTCTCTCAAAATAAATAAAACTTAAAAAAAAAAAAAAAAAAAGAGGCTCATGGGAGGAAGCCCAAAAAACTTTTTTTTTCTGTTTTGTTTTCCAAAAAACAAATTGTAATTCGTCAGATACAGATGGGGCAAGAGTGTCCTACTCAACAGGACAGTATGTGCAAGGCTCAAATGCAAGAGACCGTGATATGTTCCCAGAAGTGAGAGTTCTCCATGGCTGGCAGGGAGAGTAGACTTGGTGATTTGGGAGGGTACAGTCGAGTAGGAAAGTAGGGTCCAGGTCTGGGCAAAGAGCTGGGAAACTGTCCTAAGAGTGGAGGGAAGTTAGCGTTGCACTTTAGGCAGGGAAGTGCTTAAATGGCAGGCTGGCAGTTGGGTCCAGACTTGCACTTCTGCTCACTTGGCCATGTTGTGGAGCTCAGATTTGAGGGGAGCAAGGGGGGAGACAGAGGGGGGAGACTGCCAGGTGCTCCAGACAGTGGATGACGCCCGTGTGATTAAGCAGTGGCTGGTGGGCCCACGAGAGACTTAGGACAGCTTTTTTCTACCCATGATGAAAGACCTGTTTATCCTAGTTTATTATGGAGCAATAATTTTGTAAAATACAATAAAAATCAATTGATAGAAAAATAGAAATTTTATTTAAAAAAATTTTTTAAGTTTTATTTACTTATTTTGAGAGAGAAGGCATGAGCAGGGGAGGGGCAGAGAGAGGGAGAGAGAGAACCCTAGCAGGCTCCACGCTGCCAGTGCAGAGCCCAATGTGGGGCTTGAACTCACAAATTGTGAAATTGTGATCTGAGCTGAAATCAAGAGCCAGACACAAACGACTGAGCCACCCGGCACCCCCCAAAAATAAAAATTTTTTAAATGATAGAATATAAGCTCACATTTTTCTCAGTAAATTGTAAAACATGAAATTCCTCAAGATGCCATAAAAATTCCTAAGCATTTATTCTCAATTTCTGTAGTTGTCACAGATGAGCACTGAACCACATGCCCTGAGTAGCACTGACTTTAGGAGGAAGAATTGCCAGAACATGATGACTGATTAGTTGTGGAAACATAAGGGGGAAAGGATGAATCAAAGATGGCTCACAGACTTGGCCTGGATAATTGAATGGCTAGTGGTGCAGCTTCCAGAGCTAGGAAACCAGGAAGAGAAACAGCAGGTCTACAGGGGTGGATACAAGTAAAAAGAGGTATTACTATACTGTGTGAGGCCAGACTGCTAAGATGGGGACAGCTGGGAGCTGGTTAAGATAATGGTGAGGGGCTCAGGGCAGAAATCCTCAGCTGCAGGTACATCATGAGCAAGTAGACAATGACTGAAGCCCAGGAGAAGATGGGTTTTCAGGATGATTGTGTGGAGTGGAGTGGAGTGGAGTGGAGTGGAAGGAGTCAAGAATCTTGGCAGGACTTTATGGGTACCAGTGACCAAAGACATTGGTCATGGGAGGCTGGGAAGCCACTGGGGAGAGCCAAGGAGTCACAGAGGTCAAGATAATAGAATGTTTTAATGTGGGAGGAATGAAAAGTGGTGGAATCAGGAGCTCAGAGAACCGTGGCCTGCTCTGGTCCCTGCAACTCACCACCTAGAATCATCCTTCTAAATAGATGTGTCTCTGGACAGTCTCATTCAAAATATGATCCTGGGAAACCATGTAATAATTACTTTAGGGGTGCCTGGTTGATTCAGTCCTTAGAGCATGCAATTCTTGATCTACGGGTCTTGAGTTCAAGCCCCACATTGGGCGTAGAGCTTACTTTAAAAAAAAAAAAAAGAAAATTACTATACAGTTTTCTGTGCTTTCCAAATTTTCTTTTTTTTTTCTTTCACATATAATCTCTTTTATTTATTTATTTATTTTTTTATATATATATGAAATTTATTGACAAATTGGTTTCCATACAACACCCAGTGCTCATCCCAAAAGGTGCCCTCCTCAATACCCATCACCCACCCTCCCCTCCCTCCCACCCCCCATCAACCCTCAGTTTGTTCTCAGTTTTTAACAGTCTCTTATGCTTTGGCTCTCTCCCACTCTAACCTCTTTTTTTTTTTCTTCCCCTCCCCCATGGGTTTCTGTTAAGTTTCTCAGGATCCACATAAGAGTGAAAACATATGGTATCTGTCTTTCTCTGTATGGCTTATTTCACTTAGCATCACACTCTCCAGTTCCATCCACGTTGCTACAAAAGGCCATATTTCATTTTTTCTCATTGCCACGTAGTATTCCATTGTGTATATATACCACAATTTCTTTATCCATTCATCAGTTGATGGACATTTAGGCTCTTTCCATAATTGCTTTCCAAATTTTCTAATTTTTTTCTAGTACTTTAAATACTTTAAGAAATAGAACAATTGTTCATATTAACAAAAGGGAACTGATCACCTCCTAAGCATCTGTTAACTAGCTATCTCCTAAAGAAATACACAGGATGGGTCACAGTTTCTTTTTAATTTATTTAAGTTTATTTGTTTTGAGAGAGAGAGAGAGAGCAGGGGAGGGGTAGAGACAGAGGGAGAAAGAATCCCAAGCCGGCACCCCACTATCAGCACAGGGCCCAACACGGAGCTCAATCCCATGAACCGTGAGACCATGACCTGAGCCGAAATCAAGAGCCAGTAGCTCACCCAACTGAGCCACCCAGGCACCCCAAAATGGGTTACAGTTTTGATGTTAGGGGCAGAACCCCTGGACAAGACAGGGTAGGTAAGCCGACTGGGCCCTGCCATGCAGACTCCCTCCCAGGCCCTCCAAGGACCTGTCTGCTTCTGGCTCTTCGACCAGTACGGCCCTTAGCCAGCTTCTTGCTCGCAAAACAGTCAGCAGGAGAGTGGAGAAGGGGCAGACGACCCCTCTGAGTGCACACACACACGCCGAGCAGAGATACTTCTGGAAATGCACACATAAGGGATCAAAAAATGCCTGGCTCTGCGCGCCAGCTGAGTGGTGTCCTGCCTGCCATACAAGGGGCACCTTGTCACTGACTTCCCACAGAGCTGGAGGAAACTGTTCCCAGAGCCTCAACTTCTCTCGCAGTGCCAGACCCTCCCTGTGGGCAGCCTCCTCTCCTGCCTTGCCTTTCACTCCTCAGCCCCTCAGGTTTCAGGCCTCCACCAGCTCCATGGTTCTTCAGCCCTGGACAGTCGCCAAGCCCAGACCCTTTCTTTAAAAAGTTCTCTCCCAAGGCACCTGGGTGGCTCAGTCGGTTAAGTGGCCGACTTCGGCTCAGGTCATGATTTCGAGGTCCTTGAATTCAAGCCCCGCGTCGGGCTCTGTGCTGACAGCTCAGAGCCTGGAGCCTGTTTCAGATTCTGTGTCTCCCTCTCTCTGACCCTCCCCTGTTCATGCTCTGTCTCTCTCTGTCTCAAAAGTAAATAAACATTAAAAAAAAAAAAAAGTTCTCTCCCAACTAACCCTTGCCCTCTGCACTCTCCACCACCCCACTTTTCTCTCTACCTTATTGCTTTGCCATCATGCCACCTATCTGGCTTCTCGCACGAAATTTCCTTTTCTCAACCTGTTCTTCCTGCATTGTCCTCATACCACATTCAACAGTGTGCTTTCCCCCTTGAAAGTATTCAGTATTTTTTTACTGCCTGCAGGATCAAATTGGTGAAAAGTTAATTTAGGGGGCACAAACTATATTGGGCAAGCCCCAGGTTCTCCATGCCTGACCTAACCTACTTTTGTAGCCCTTTTCCACCGTTCTGGTGAGCCAGCCAGGGCGGTGAGCTGTGCCCTCAGCCCTTTGCTTGGCCCCCTTAGGTGCTCACACAGTGCTGTGTCCAGGCCACCTCCCCTCCTCTTCTTAGAAACTTTCCCTTATTTTTTTTAGTACATGTGCTGGTGAAGCAAGCACCTCCCTATGTTTTTTTTTTTAAGTTTATTTATTTAGAGACAGAGAATGAAAGTGGAGAAGGGGCAGAGAGAGAGGGAGAGAGAGAATCCCAAGCAGGCTCCATGCTATCAGCGCAGAGCCCAGCGTGGTACTCGGTCCCATGAACTGTGAGATCATGTCCTGAGCCAAGACCAGAGTCAGACGCTTAACTGACTGAGCCACCCTGGCGCCCTTCCCTTATTTTTTTTTTTAATTTTAATTTTTTTTTTAACGTTTATTTATTTTTGAGACAGAGAGCATGAACGGGGGAGGGTCAGAGAGAGAGGGAGACACAGAATCCGAAACAGGCTCCAGGCTCTGAGCTGTCAGCACAGAGCCCGATGTGGGGCTCGAACCCACGGACTGTGAGATCATGACCTGAACCGAAGTCGGATGCCCAACCGACTGAGCCACCCAGGCGCCCTGCTTCCCTTATTTCTTAAGACCACTTCTAGATCTTCCAAGCCAGGCTGGAATGGCCTTGCACATCTCTGAACACTTACAGTATTCACTATCTAAGCATCTCAATTGCAATAAAATGGAATTTGAGAGTTCTTTAAAAAGTTTGCTTATTAAGAACTCTTTGGCTACTTGGGCGCCTGGGTGGCTCAGTCGGTTAAGCACTTGACTTCAGCTCAGGTCATGATCTCATGATTCATGAGTTTGAGTCCCACTTCAGGTGAGCTTGAGCCCCACTTCAGGCTCAGCCCTGACAGTGCAGAGCCTGCATGGGATTCTCTCTCTCCTTCTCTCTCTATCCCTTGCTCACTCATGCCTGGTCTCTCTCTCTCTCAAAAAAAAAAAAAAAAAAGAGAAAAGGAAAAAAAAAAAAAAACTCTGGCTACCCAATTACAAAAACTAATTTTAATTTGCTTAAGACAATAAGTCATAACACCCCAAAACAACAGCAAGAAGACAATAAGTCAATTCATGAAATATCCCTTTGGTACCTAAGGTTGAGAATGAAGTGGGTCACTGTATAGTCAGGGCTTCAAACCCCACCAGAACTCTCTGCTCTCTCTCTTGTTCTGCTTTATCCATCTCTCTTGCTACAAATGATCTCTCTGTTTCCCAAACCACATACCACATGACAGTAAACATGACTGCAGATCAGTCCCAAGTGTTATGTTACAGACAAAATCTGTAAAGAAGCTAAACAATCTCTTCTTTGAGATAACTGTAGAGGGGCGCCTGGGTGGCGCAGTCGGTTAAGCGTCCGACTTCAGCCAGGTCGCGATCTCGCGGTCCGTGAGTTCGAGCCCCGCGTCAGGCTCTGGGCTGATGGCTCAGAGCCTGGAGCCTCTTTCCAATTCTGTGTCTCCCTCTCTCTCTGCCCTTCCCCCGTTCATGCTCTGTCTCTCTCTGTCCCAAAAACAAATAAACGTTTAAAAAATAAATTAAAAAAAAAAAAAAAGATAACTGTAGAGGTCAGGGCTCCTGGGTGGCTCAGTTGGTTAAGCGTCCCAACTCCCTTTTTTTTTTTTTTAATGTTTATTTATTTTTGAGAGAGATAGAGTGAGCTGGGGAGGGGCAGAGAGAGAGGGAGACAGAATCTGAAGCAGGCTCCAGGTCAGCACAGAGCCCGATGCAGGGCTCCAACTCACAAACTATGAGATCATGACCTGAGCTGAAGGCAGATGCTTAACCGACTGAGCCACACAGGTGCCCCAGGGTCCCAGCTCTTGATTTCAGCTCAGGTCATGATCTCAAGGTTGTGGGATCGAGCCCTAAGCCCCGCGTCAACCTCTGCATCGAGCCTACCTCTTGTCAAGCCCTGCAGGCATAGAGCCTGCTTAAGATTCTCTTTCCCCCTCTGCCCCACCCCCACTCATTTGTGCACACCTGAGTGCTCTCTCTGTAAAAATTAATTAAGGGGCACCTGGGTGACTCAGTCCGTTAAGCATGCGACTTCAGCTCAGGTCATGATCTCAAAGTTCATGAGTTCAAGCCCCATGTCAGGCTCTGTGCTGACAGCTCAGAGCCTGGAGCCTGCTTCAGATTCTGTGTCTCCCTCTCTCTCTCTCTGCCCCCCTGCCCACTCATGCTCTCTCTCTGTCTCTGTCTGTCTGTCTCTCTCTCAAAAATAAACATTTTAAAAAATTAAAAAAAATACCTATAAGGGAAATTAAATGACCTATTAAGTCAGGGGCCCATCCTCAGGTAATCAACACTACCCAGGAGAATAGCATCACATTTTAGGAACATGGTAGTCCCCACCAGGTGAACGGTAAGAGAGAATGGGGGTTCCTGGAAATGCAGTAATGAAGAACTACAACAGTTGTATCACTGCATCCCACCCTTTGATGTCTGGGGACGTGCAGAGGCATACCATTTCCCATTCATTCACATTTTTTCCTTTTTTTAAAAAAATATTTTGGGGCGCCTGGGTGGCGCAGTCGGTTAAGCGTCCGACTTCAGCCAGGTCACGATCTCGCGGTCCGTGAGTTCGAGCCCCGCGTCGGGCTCTGGGCTGATGGCTCAGAGCCTGGAGCCTGTTTCCGATTCTGTGTCTCCCTCTCTCTCTGCCCCTCCCCCGTTCATGCTCTGTCTCTCTCTGTCCCAAAAATAAAATAAAATAAAAAAATTAAAAAAAAAAAATTTTATTTTTTCATGTGATCTCTGCCCCCCAGTGTGGGGCTCAAACTTACAACCTCAAGATCAAGAGTCACATGTTCTATCGACTGAGCCAGCCAGTTGCCCCTAAATTTCCCCCTTCTAAATATGGATCAATAATCACGTGTCAAACTATAAATGCACTTATCTTCCCAATGTGAGATAATTCAACGTCATGACCAGATACTGCAGCCAGAGGCAATGACAGGGAGCCTCTGTTATCCAGATAAAGATTACTTTTTTTATATGTATATATCCTGTCCTTCTCTCCTTTGGTCCCAAAGAGTTCCAGATGTCGATACTCATAATTCTGTATCCCAGTGCTTAAATAATTAGTATTACTACCCCAGTACTCCCCAAATACTATTTTTCTAAATTCCATTTCGAAGAGAGAACAGGTGAAATATTATCTATTGGCCAATAGTCTAACACATAGAGCACACCTGGCTCAGTCAGAGGAGTCTACTACGCTTGATCTTGGAGTTGTGAATTCAAGCCCCACGTTGGGTGTAGAGATTACTAAAAAAAGGAAATTAAACAGGGTGCCTGGGTGGCTCAGTAGGTTAGGCATGTGCCTTTGGCTCAGGTCATGATCTAATGATTCATGGGTTTGAACCCAGCATCAGGCTCTGTGCTGTCCCAGCAGAGCCTACTTTGGATCCTCTGTCCCCTTCTTTCTCTGCCTCTCCCCCACTTGCATGCATGCACGTGCTCTCTCTGTCTCTCTTAAAAATGAATAAATAAAAACTTTTTTTAAAAATCCTAAAAAAAAAAATTTTTTTTTTAAAGCTAAATATTTTAGTCAGTATCCATTTGTTTACTAAATTCTTTGGCAGTGTAGGGAGCAACTTGGTCAGGCAAATGGCTGCCCCAAGGCTGGGCTTGCCGGAAGAATTTCCCTTGCCTGGGATCCTTCAAGTCCTATATATGGAGAGAACGGTGCCCAGGAGCGCCCCTGGTGGGAGGGTGCTCTGGAAGTCTATTCCTGTCAGGGCTGGAACCAGCAGGGACCTTGTTTTTGTTCTCAGCTGCATCCTGGCTGCCTGAAACTGTGGCCACTGGCACAGTCAGCACTCCCCACGCGTTTCTAGGGTGACTAACACTTGGGCCAATGGATTACCTGAGGTATTGAGCAAGTACGAACTCTGTTGCCAAGTTTGGGATTTGGGGAGTGATGACTCCTTTAAAACGTTCACTGGCTCACTGTCAGTTTCCTCTTTGTTGACTCCGTTTTGCTAATGTGTTTACTGGCGCCAGAAATCTTGTGTGGCCCAGTCCTTGAATACTAAGTCTGTCCAAGAGAACTGCCTGGCCTGGGACTTACAGTGGCATGGCCCAGTCCCATGGGGTGGGGGTGCTCTGCAGTGCGTGCCCACACTACACACCAACAGGCAAATGCACTTAGAGGTTGGAGACATTATCACATCTGCCTCGTGAAAGCACTATGGCCCTGGGATTCGGGTGTCCCTAATTTCTCTGAATTCTCTTAAATACCCCTATTCCAAAATCCAGTGAACCACAATTTATAAACTAGTAATTTTGTTCTAGAAAAAGCAGGGAATATGGCTGCAAGATTTTCAATTATTTGAATCTCTGCTTTCAGACTGACAGGGTTTTTTAAATGTCCCATTGTTTCTTATCTACTTTTAAGGTGCCGTTCCGGGATTACAACACATCTTTCTCTCATAACAACTTTGTGAGTGTCTCAAAGAACAGCTGACACACTTTAATTTCCTGACATTTTGTGCCTGAGTGGCTCAGTTGCTTAAGCGTCTGACTTCGGCTCAGGTCATGATCTCATGGTTCGTGAGTTCGAGCCCCTCATAGGGCTCTGTGCTGACAGCTCAGAGCCTGGAGCCTGCTTTGGATTCTGTGTCTCCTTCTCTCCCTGCCCCTCCCCCACCCACACTCTGTTTTTCTCTCTCAAAAATAAATAAACATCAAAAATTTTTTTCCTGGCATTTTCCCACAAGTTCCCTAAAGCTCCAGCTTTTGGAGGCACGTGGTTGGAGCCTCAAGAGTGACTGGGGGCACCACACAAGAACTGCCAGCCTCTCAGCCTGGAAAAGGGTTTCTTCACAGCCTGTTCCCTGCTTTCTCTGAGTCCATGCTTCAGGTTTATAATTTGCAAATCCTCCCCTCTCCTAGTTTAGGGGATAGAAGTCTCTTTTGGTTGGGAGTATCAGAAACACATTCTAGCAAGTTAAGCAATAATGACGATTGACAGGACTGTTGAGTGTCTCACAAAATCCAAGGACAGGAATGCAACTGGCATCCAGGAGTGAACTGGAAACTGGGATTTTAAACAACATTAGGACTATCTCCGTCTTTTGTTTCTCCTCCAGATATCTTTGCTTCACTTTTCTGTTTCTTTCTCTGCAGACCAGCTTCCTATTTCTCCAACAGATCCAAGTTTTATACATTCTGGGTCCAAACACCATGTTCGAAATTTCCAGTTTCTCAGACAAAAACTTTGGTGTCTCCTTAACTAGTCCCTTTGTCTCTCACATCTGTTCTGTCAGGAAATCCTGTTGGCCTTGCGTTCAACATACACCCATAATTAAACCATTTCTCACTCCCTCTCCACCCATATACCCTGAGCAAGCAGCCTTTTTACCTCTTGCCTAGATTCCTGCAATAATTTAATTGATCTTTCTGCTTTTATCTTGAGCCCTCTGTTGCCTATTCTCAACACAGCAGCCAAATAGTCCTGTCAAGAGCATGTCATTTCTCTGCTCAAAACTCTCCAGTTGTTTCTCTTTTCATTCAGAATAACAGCCAAAGAGCTTCCAAGGCCTTACAAGGTCATGCTTCTGCCCGTTATCGCTCTTTGTCTTTATTGCACATCCCTGTTCACGCTTCCTGGCCACCTCACTGTTCCTTCAACTCACCAGTCTCTGCTTACAGGGTCTTTGCACTTGCTCTGCCTTGAGTGTGCTTTCCCACAAACCCGCATGGCTTGCCCTCTCACCTCCTCTGAATGCTCAAGTCACCTCAATGAATCCTTTCTTGGTTAAGCCACCAAACACCCACCCCACTGACATTTTCCTATCTTCCTTCCCTTCTACATTTTTTTCTCCAGAGAATTTATCAGTATCTGGTTTAGGATTTACTTATTTCATTTTTTTTAAGTTTATTTATTTATTTTGAGAGAGCACACACATGGGGGGAGGGGCAGAGAGAGAGAGAGAGAGAGAGAGAGAATCCCCAAGCAGGCTCCATGCTGTCAGCTCGAACTCATGAACCATGAGATAATGGCCTGAGCCAAAGTTAGATGCTTAACTGACCAAGCCACCCAGGTGCCTGTTTTACTTATTTCATTTATTGCTTGTCTCCTCCTTTAAAATTTAAGCCCCTGACAACTAGGATTGTACTCTTTGGTTCAGTCTTCTATCCCCAGATCTGGAACAGTCAGTGCCTGGCACTCAATAAATTTTTTCTGCATGGGTCAATATACACCAAGAGAACTGATCTCTCTCTGGTCTTCCCCAAAACAAAACCCTTGGAGACAACAGAAAATTGCCAGCAGCCTCAGGGACCAATGAGGAGCATGGGAGAGGAAGGGGACCCTAACACAGCTTGAAGTGAGCCTGGAGAAAGACTCCTCAGAGCTCAAGCCAGCCTCCATGGGAGCACCCAGAGAACTCTTCCTGACACTGCCCCACTGGGGTCAAACAGGACCTCCCTCGCCCAAAAAAAAAGCTGCAATAATTACTATTATTGTAGCTTTGACTTTTTGACACCGTCCCTGACTTTTTGACACCTGCTTTCCATATGTATCCATTATACATAAGCCCCGAGACTTAAAGCAGCTTAGTCTTTCAACAGGATCATAGGAAGTTCAGAAAACACATTTTAAGAGCCAAAAAATAACTTCAGAACATTTCTGTGTTTTATTGTGGTTCATGGGCCTGACAAGAGGCGTTCCTAGTCCATAGCAACTCTTAAAATCCCGGTTTTGTACCATCAGCTTCCCTCACCACCGCTTCCAGGCTCTTCTTCCAAATGTCCCAGAACTCCTCTCCTTGAGCCTAGTTTGGGCCCGTTGTCCTTCTCTCTCATTGCCTTTCTTCCAATCTCAATCCCCAAAGTCCAAAAAGTTTCATGAAGGAAAAGTAACGGAGCCAGTTGGCAGTATTGATCCATTAATAATGTTCTGTCCCAGTACATGTAAGGTTTCTCATACCATGAGATGAGTGCTGTTCTGATCATGTCATAGAGGAGGAAACTGGCCTGCGGAGGCTCATCAGGAGGGTGGCTCAGGCCAGTCTCCACTGACACCCGTGTTCTCTCCACTCTGCTGCGGTGGGCCACAGTCCAGGACACAGGCACCACATCTGCCTCGGCCAGCCATCTCCCTGAGGAGCCAGCAGCCTGTGTCCCAGGGACCCACCAGCAGAATGTCCAGCCAGGATTTGAGGTAAACTGGCTGAGATGGCCAACTCTCTGGGCTGGGTTTCTGTGGTAACATGTGGTAACAACACATCATTCAGCTTCTTTACCAGATTCCTGAGTCCTGGGGAGGAGCAAGCGAGACTCATTTCCCCCCAGTATACTATGTGTGTGTGTATATATATATATATATATATATGTGTGTGTGTATGTGTATATAATATATAGTGTCATTGTTTGAACTACATCTTCTCAGACTGCAGAATTTCAGTCACAATTCTATTTGTTTTCACAAAGTTGCTTGTTTGTGAAATCAGGGTTCAGATGTGAGAAAATCTATTATCTATTCCTACTACTTCCAGGTAATCTACCTCCAAATATTTTGCTCACAGCTGCCCTTGGCCTGAAAGATAATGAGATATTACTAGGTTCCAAGGAGACTGAGGAAGCTTTATTTTCTGTTTTCAGTCTTTCAGTTTCTATTTTCAGTCTTCTAAAATTTCTGGATAAGGGGGCTCACATTATGTAAAGTGTGACTTTTTTTTTTTTTTTTTTACTTTTGGCTAGAATCAGATAATCTCAATACTTTAACCCTGGTTATCTTACGCTGACTAGAAGCAGGTTCTCTTATTATAAATAATAGCTATCATTTACCAAGTGCATTAACTTATTTAATCCTCACAAAATCCCTTGAGGCCAGTTTTACAACGGGGTGGGGGGCGGGGTGGACAAAGGATCAGAGAAGTGAGGTAACTTGTTTAAGTAAACAGCATAGCCAGGATTCAAATTCCATTCTGAGTGACCTTATGCCAAAATAAAATTGCAATCTGTTTGAAAACTTCCTTATGTGGCTCTAAAGGTGGGGATCAGCTGAAAAACAGGCCCTGGGTGGAAGCTGTGAGGGACTGCTCTGAGGTGAGCAGGGCCCCAGGGGGCAGAGTTGGCACTCTGGACCTCCTTCCCAAAAGCCTTTGCAGCATCCTAGCTTGAGGACCATTTTCCTGGAGGGGTTAAGATGCCTAAGTCCTGGTGAGTGCAGAGCCCCTGGAGGGGGCCCTGGCCCCCAGCCCCTCACCTGTCTCTGGGGGAGGGAGCCCCAGGTTAGGTTGGCCAAGGAGGTGCTGCAGTCAAGGAAGCAGGCTAAGAAGAGGGGTCTCTGGTGTGGAGCTGAGGTGGGGCTGCTGTTCCCACCCTCTCTGCCCCCACCCCCACCCCCACCCCCCATCTAGTCCTGGCTTTGTGCAGCTTTCTGCAGCCAGCCTCCCTCAGAACTCCTGTGTCTCTCTGCCTCCCTCACTTATTCTTTGCCTCCCTCCTCCTCACGGACTAGTATTACAGCAAAACTCATCAATGGAGGTGTGGCAGGGCTTGTTGGGGTGACTTGTGTGTTCCCCATCGACTTGGCCAAGACTCGGCTGCAGAATCAACATGGAAAAGATATCTACAAAGGAATGTAAGTATTGGTGAGGGGAATGGGGTGAGCAGGGAGAGGGGGACTCCCAAGGGAGGAATATGGGGCCTCATTCTTTCCCATCTCTTTATTTAGAGAGTCATGCATTGTGGGGGTAGAGTGGGGTCAGGGGAGGTGGTCAACTGGGGTGTGACCAGCAGGATTAGGACACGGGGGTAGGGGAAGCGGGGCTGATAGAGCAGCGTCTTGCTCACCACTGACTTCATTTTCTGGCCTCTGCTTCTAGGATAGACTGCCTGGTGAAAACTGCCAGGGCGGAAGGCTTCTTGGGCATGTACCGAGGTGGGCTTATCATGCATCCCTGGGGGAAGGCTGGCTTGGGTAAAGTGAGAACAGAGGGTGCAGTACAGGACACCAGACTTTGTGGGTTTATAGAACATTGGGAATTGGTGTTTCTTCTGCCCAGGGAGCTCCTGGGGCAGGGCCTGGGCTACCACGTGATCCTAAGCCACATTTGTTTTTCACAAGCCCCCCCACCCCCCTCGTTCCTTGGTGGAGACAGAGGCAGTTATGGTGAGGTTTTAGGGAGCACCAGTGAGCACACTGGAGCAACCCAGGAGCCCTAGTTTTCATCATGGCACCACTACTGTCTCACTGGGTGATGCTGGCCCCCACATTTCCCTTCCCCCCCACTTCTCATTTAGGGCTGAAGGGGGAGAGGCTGACAGGGAAGAGAATGGAAAGGGTTTTGAGCTCCTGAAAGGGAGTTACTGGATGGCTCTTCCCTGACACAAGCCAGTGCTGTCCCTGTACCTTGCAGTGTCCCCGCACAGCCATGATTACAGATTGGAAAGTGGATACAAAACTGGCGTTGAGAAGGAGCTGATGTAGAACCCCTGAGAAATAAAGTAAAAACCTCTGTGACTCAAAGAGCTGCCAGTGGGACTGGGCTAGTAAAGCACAGAGTAATGGAAACCGATCCCTGTCCCCCAGGACCTTCTTATTGGGGCTTGATTTGGGGAACTGTTCACTTATCATCAGAGATGGGCAGCACTAGCAAAGACAAAAATACCTTCCTTATAACTGCACTAATAAGCCCATAAAGGAAACACATACGTGAAAAAGGGAAATGTGGAGGGAGGGGAGTCAAAGTAGGGAGATGAAAAAAAAAAAATCATGTTTCTATAAAATAGGCAGAGGAGCCCTCCTCAACACCCCTTCCTCCCAAGACCCCAGTTACTCCCAGAAACCTACCTGGCTAGGTCTGAGAGGAGGTTGTTTATATGAGTGGAAGACTCAGATAATTGTTCCTTTTTAAAATAGTTTTTATTTAAATGTTTACGTAAACTCTACACCCAACGTGGGGCTTGAATTTGAACAATCCTGAGATCAAGAGTCATATGCTCTACCAACTGAGCCAGCCAGGTGCTCCAAGAATTGTTACTTTTCAGATGGCCTTAGCTCATCCTGGTTTTTTACTTGCAGGGGCTGCAGTGAACCTAACCTTGGTCACTCCAGAGAAGGCCATCAAGCTGGCAGCCAATGACTTCTTCCGGCAGCTGCTAATGGAGGATGGGTATGGCCAGGCCAGGGGGCTGTGGGATGGAAGTCCTTCACCCTATGTCTGTAGTTTGGGGGAAGGTGACAGGGAGAGGAATGTGCTGGTTTACCTGTCTTCATGTATCTAAACGTGCACACAAATGGCTGAAGGTTGGCTGCAGATGTTCGGGCAAGTGCAAACTCAAGGAGAAAATGAACTGTTGTAATTTGAAAGTTCTAGATGATAGGTGATAGATGATAGACCATTATAGAATATATATACACATATATTCATCAACTAGCTGATGAACATCTTTTTGGTTTTATTGAGCCATAATTGCAGTACCACACTGTATAAGTTTATACAGTGTGTAATGTTTGTGCCGTATAATGACCTGAGGTAGATATACTGTGAAATGCTTACAATGAGTTTAGTTAACATCCATGACTTCATATAGTTACCAAAAAAAGTTTTTTTCCTCGCAGTGAGAACATTTAGGATCTGTTCTCTTAGCAACTTTCAAATGTACCATAGAGCAGTGTTGACCATAGTCATCATGCTGTCATTACTTATTATAACTGGAAGTTTGTGCCTACAGACCACCTTCACCTAATTCCTGTCCCCCACCTCCCACCCCCAGCCTCTGATAACCATAAACCTGATCCTTTTTTCAATGAGTTTGGCTTTTTTTTAGATTCCTCATGTAAACAAGACCATTGAGTTATTCGTTTTACTCTTGTCTGCCTTATTTCACTTAGCATAGTGCCCTCAAAGTCCATGTTTAGATGGCAGGATTTCCTTGTTTTATGGCTGAATAACATTGTATTGTGTTATATATATATATATATATACACACACACACACACACACACTTTCTGCATCTACTTATCTGTCCATGAACACGTGGGTTGTTTCCATATCTTGGCTGTTGTGAACATGGGGGTGCAGATATCTTGTTGACATAGTGTTTTGTCTCCTTCGGATATATACACAGAAATGGAATTACTGGATCATGTGGTAGTTCTGTTTTTAACTTTTGAGGAACCTCCATACTGTTTCCCATACTGACTGCACCAATTTACATTCCCACCAGTAGTGCACAGGGTTCCCTTTTCACCACATCCATGCCAGCATTTACCATCTGTCTCTTTGATGATAAACATTCTAACAGGTGTGCAGTGATATCTCATTGTGGTTTTGATGTGCATTTCCCTGATGGCTAATGATGTTGAGCACCTTTTCATGTACCTGTTGGTCATTTATCTTCTTTGGAGGGGAGCCTGGGTGGCTCAGTCAGTTAAGCATCCAACTTCAGCTCAGGTCATGATCTCACAGTTCATGAGTTCGAGCCCCACGTCAGGCTCTGTGCTGACAGCTCAGAGCCTGAAGCCTGCTTCAGATTCTGTCTCCCCCTCTCTCTCTTTCTGTCTCCCTCTCTTCCTTTCTCTCTCTCAAAAATAAAAAGTTAAAAAAATAATATATTCTTTGGAAAATATCTCTTCAGGTCCTTTGCCTATTTTTAATTGGATTATTTGTTGTTCTTTGTTATTCAGTTGTATGATTGCTTTGTATATTTGGATATTAAGCCTTTGTCAGATATATGATTTATTTAATTACAAATATTTATTTCCATTCCATAAGTTGCCTTTTCATGTTGTTGACGTTCCCTTTGCTGTTTGAAGTAGCCACACTTTTTTTTTTTCTCCTGCTGCTTGTGTTTTAGGTGACCCATATCAAGGGGCTTTGCCTGTGTTTTCTTCTAGGAGTTTTATGATTTCAGGTCTTACATTTAAGTCTTTAATACATTTTGAATTAATTTTCATAAGTGGTGTAAGATAGGGGTTTAAGTGTCATTCTTTTACATGTGAATATCTGATTTTTCCCAGTACAATTTATCGAGGAGACTGTCGTTTCGCCACTGAGAATTCTTGGCTCCCGTGTGAGATATTGGTTAACTGTATATTCGGGGGTATATTTCTGGGCTTTCAATTCTGTTCCATTGATCTATGTGTCTGTTTTTATGCTGATAAATTTTTGAAAATCAACCCAAACACTTTCTAATACTCTCTGTGCCTCCCGTTGCCCTAGTGATATTGCTGAAGGGATCAGGGACAATCAAATCCCTGCAATGGGTAGTTTCATTTTACTAGTTTCAACTTCTATGCAGGTGCTACCTCCCTGGCAGCCTGATTTAAAGGTAGTTTCATGTTTTAAAGAGGCTTAGTTTGAGGGCCAGGTGATTATTCACCCAGCTGATCTGAACACAGCTAAATACCATGCATGGAAAGCCCCAACTACCAAGGGAAGGTAGATGGGGCCAGGGTGGGTGGCAGGGCTAGCCTGACGCTGAAAGAGCCTGACTCATGGTCCCACAGGATGCAGCGGAACCTGAAGATGGAGATGCTAGCTGGATGTGGAGCTGGAATGTGCCAAGTGGTGGTCACTTGCCCCATGGAAATGCTCAAGATTCAGCTGCAGGATGCTGGCCGCTTGGGTGAGGTCTCTCCCAACTCCACATGAGATTAATAAAGGGCTGTGATCAGAATAGATTCCCCCACATTCTACACTCATTTGCTAGACTGTGTTATTGAATCAGCTTTCTGGGTCAGTAGAAGTCTTTTTTTTGTTTATTTATTTTGAGAGAGAGGGGAGAGTGAGCACGAGTGGGTGAGGGTCAGAGAGAGAGGGAGAGAGAGAGAATCCAAATCAGGGTCCACACTCTCAGCACAGAGCCTAGCCTAGGACTCAGACTCACAAACCATGAGATCACGACCTGAGCTGATATCAGAGTCGGATGCTTGACCGACTGAGCGACCCTGGAGCCTCTTTTTTTTTTTTTTTTTAAGATTTATTTATTTATTTAAGCTTATTTATTTATTTGGGGGGGGAGGGCCAGAGAGAGAGAAAAAGAGAATCCCAAGCAAGCTCTGCACTGTCAGCTCAGAGCCCAACATGCGGCTCGAACTCACAAACTGTGAGATCATGACCTGAGCCAGTATCAGGAGTCAGACATTTAACAGACTGAGCCACCCAAGCGCCTCAAGATTTTTTGTGTTTTTAAGTCATCTTTATACCCATTGCAGGGCTCAAACTTACAACCCCAAGATCAAGAGTCACATGTTCTACTGATGAGCCAGCCAGGCACCCTTAGAAGTCTTATGTTAACCATCTTAACAGTTTGGTCAGATGGTCTTAATAGTAACCATCTATTCTAGATTTCAACACTTCCAGTTCAGAAAAAATAGCAGAAATGAGAAACTTGACTCAGAGGGACAGAAAATTCCCTCATACCTCTATCATATCACCATGACATTTAGGCTTGATTTTCTAAAGATTTTAAGAAGTGTCAACATCCTGATCACAAATATTTCTCTCAATAGACATTCTATTATGCTACAGAAGCTGGCTGTTAGTGGGAAGGCATAACAAGGGACAAGAGAACCATTTCTATTGTTTTTGTTTTCTCTGGAAGAGAATTTTCCTAAATCCTGATCCTTTCAAAAATATAGAGTGGTGTAGGTACCAAGGCATACATTAAGAACAAGCTAATGCTATCTGGTAGAAGGGAGGCCAGCCCCAGGGGTGGAGCAGAGGGCTTCTCCTTAGAGGGAAACCACAATGCCTGAATTAAATGAGTCAATGTGTGACGTGCCTAACATGGCACCTGGGAAGGTCGTCAATGAATGTGGGTGTCCTTCCCCTCCTCAAACCAACTATGCACGTGTGTGCTAGAATCAACTGGCTTTCTGGGTTGGATCAGACTAGCCTGAAGCACATAACACTGCAGCAAAAATAAAGTTTGGGCACTGGAAAGAGTGTTTTGATCTACAAAGAGTAAAAGCTCTGGAAGATTTTTTTTTTTTAATTTTTTTTTTCAACGTTTATTTATTTTTGAGACAGAGAGAGACAGAGCATGAACGGGGGAGGCGCAGAGAGAGAGGGAGACACAGAATCGGAAGCAGGCTCCAGGCTCTGAGCCATCAGCCCAGAGCCCGACGCGGGGCTCGAACTCACGGAACGCGAGATCGTGACCTGGCTGAAGTCGGACGCTTAACCGACTGCGCCACCCAGGCGCCCCGAAGATTTTGTTTTTTAACTCAGATGAGAGTTTTCAGTACTCCTAAAACACATAAAAAGTGAAAGGCTATGAATGAATGGATGAATTATGTACCTATCTAAAGCAGACAGTGGGGAAAATAATGTCCATTGATTAATTACCTTTTCTTTTAATAAATTTATTTTTGAGAGAGAGAGAGAGAGAGAAAGAGAGAAAGGAAGCAGCAGAGAGAGAATCCCAAGCAGGCTCCATACTGTCAGCATGGAGCCCAAGGTGGGGCCTGAACCTACAAACGGTGAGATCATGACCTGGGTGGAAACCAAGAATCAGATGCCTAACTGATGGAGCCACCCAGGTGCCTCTGATTAACTACCTTCTTAAAGCTAATTGTTTGAGGCCTGCACCTAGATTGCTACCACAAGAAAATGTGTGGTAACTAGCTTTCTTAATATGAAATGTTGCCCTGCTAGGTATCAAACAAAATTGGGATATGAAATAACTTCTTTTTAGCAAGGACCTAAAATCTAGACAAAGCTTCTCAGACAGTGAGAAGAAAACAAATACACAATTTCAGTGTGTTGAACCCTGTGGTCATTAAGGAGACTCACCCACATATGAAATGCTTGTACTTGAAATGCTCAGGAGAAAAAAATTCCATTCTATTTATTAGATGTTTAACTCATCAAATTGCAGGCTCCGAATTATTCAACTAAAATGAAGAATCAAATTCTATCAAATGGTGAAGGGTATAAAGACCACGTTCACTTAATTTTGGAATACTGGATCAAGGAGGCACCTCTGGAAGTCTGAAGGAGAAAGCGTTTGGACAAAAAGAATTTGCTGCTTTACACATTAGGCAGAAGGCATATGGGACTCCAATGTCCCAAAGTGCCAATAGGATCTCTGTAAATAGCTCAGAGATGGTTTAGAAATGGCAGCCAGACCAAAAGCAAGTTTTAACAGGAGGATAAGGACCTGGCAGGTAGGGGCAGGTGCTGCTATAACTTCCTATGAAGGGAGCTGGGCAGGCTGTGGCTGTGCTCTTACGAAGCACCTTGTACAGTAGGAACAACAAATTAGATAATAACCATCTTAGGAAGATTTCCTTGGAGCCAAAAACTAATGTTCTAAAATTAGGACAGGGGCGCCTGGGTGGCTCAATTGGTTGAGCATTGGACTCTTGGTGTCAACTCAGGTCATGATCTCGAGGTTTGGGGGATGGAGCCCCACATCAGGTTCTGTACTGACAGTGTGGAGCCTGCTTGAGATTCACTCTTCCTCTCTCTTTCCCTCTGCCCTTCCCCGCTCGCTTGCTCTCTCTCTCTCTCAAAATAAATAAACATTTTTTTTTTTTTTTTTTTTTTAATTAGGACAATCCAGGGCTCCTGGCTGGCAAAGTCGGTGGAGTGTGTAACTCTTGATCTCGGGGTTGTGATTTCAAGCCCCACATTAGGTATAGAAATAGTTAAAAATAAAAATCTTTGGGGTGCTTGGGTGGCTCAGGCAGTTTTGTGGCAGACTCTTGATTTCAGCTCAGGCCATCATCCCAGGGTGGTGCGATCGAGCGCTGCATCGGACTCCACACTGAGTGTGGAGCCTGCTTGAGATTCTTTGTCTCTGCCCTTCTCACTCTCTTTCAAATTAAAAAAAAAAACAAAACTTAAATAAAAATTAGGACAAGCCTCAGAATTCTATCAGGATGTCAGCCTTGCCCCCAAGGTGTCCCAGGGGTAGGAAGTGGGGGGTACACTCCTGTGAGTGTTTTGCAATACCTGCTGGGGCCTGGCTTGTGACAGTGTCTGTCCTCTCCCTTTCAGCAGTTCATCGTCAGGGCTCGGCCTCAGCGCCTTCCTCCTCCAGGTCCTACACTACCCCCTCGGCTCCCACCCACAAGCGCCCGTCTGCCACCCTTATTGCCTGGGAACTACTTCGCACCCGGGGCCTGTCTGGTCTCTATAAGGGTCTGGGCGCCACTCTCCTCAGGTGAGACTTTCTTCCTGAGCTTGGGACACAGAAGGGTCCCAGTGAACAGGAAGAGGGGCCAGAGGGCCAGAGGCACTGCTGCTCCAATCTGTCTCTGCATTCTTCCTAGAACATTTAAACCCCAGAAAGCAAACTATCTTGATGCTTCCTATTTTGTCCAGAATTGGGCAGAATTGCAGAGGATGGGTATAACCTGGAAGACTAGTTTGAGGCCCCTGCTCCAGTATCCAGGCCCACATGAGTATTGGGTGTTCTGTGGTCCAAAGTCACCTAAGAATGCCCTGTGTACAAAGGACTTTGGGTCATTTATAAGCAAATGAGTGCACAGATCCCTCATTTTACTTTGCTACTTGGCCAAAATCCTTAAAGTTGGTCTGAAGTGTCCCAGGCCAGGGGATAGTTTCCTTGCATCAGATCTCATTAGGAGATCTATTACCTAATAGATAAATGAACTTCACCCTCCTGCCTACCCCATCCCCTCAACACTTAGCTTGGATAGCCCTTCACCAGACACTTGCTCAACTCATTAACTCTAACGTAGCCTGTCACCCTTTCTCACTGAACGCACTGCCAGTCTCTGCACCCGCTGCTGGCTCCTCACAGAATGGCTGCGGGTGGGGAGACAAACCCATCGTCTCTCTTCCATCGTCTCCCTTACACCCTGCATTATCACAGGGTGCCAGAGAGGGAACAGGTAACTGTGGGCTTGTCTTTGACCATCTGCTGGGCTCTACAGCTCTTGGAAAGGCGTACCGGGTGACCTTGGGTGGGAGCCCCGGAAGCAGCAGGTAGCTCAGTGTTTCCTCTTGCTCTCCTGCAGAGACATTCCCTTCTCCATCATCTACTTCCCACTGTTTGCCAACCTTAACAACCTTGGGTTCAACGAGCGTACCGGGAAGGCCTCCTTTGCTCATTCCTTTATGTCAGGCTGTGTTGCGGGTTCCATAGCTGCTGTCACAGTAACACCTCTGGACGGTAAGTGCATCAGAGATGAGGGTCTTCAAGGGTTGCTTTACAAATTAGGTAGCTGTATAGTTGTCTATAGGATAAATAGGAATCTTCCACTTTCAGGACAGAAATGAAACAGTTCCAACCTGAAACCCCTCTTGGGTCACAACCTGTGGTCACTGGCAGAAACTCACCAAGAGTCTTCCCAGATAAAGTGGCAACAGTGAGACCTTTGCTCTATTTCTTATCACCGACAAATCCCTTCACCTCCTAGGTGCTGATTTCATTAGTTTTTTGTTCCTCGAGGTGGGGGCAGTTAAAATCTAAAAGGCTAAAGGCAGGAGTTAAGCAGTATGGGAAGAACGGGCTTCTCCTATCCTCAGGGCTATACTCGGCTGCTCCAACAGGCAGGTGGACCCTCACACTTTTCCTACAGAAACTATGTCATTTCTAATTCCTCCAGGAAGATCTTCTATTCCAGATCACACAATGGCAGAGCTGGCCTCAGGATTCCGTTTTCTCTACACTGGCTCTGCTAGGAAACCACTTCGTGTGGAGGACAGGATGCCAAAAGCAAGACGTTCATTACTTATTTTAACTTTTGCTTGATTTAGTTTTGAAAACTCGAATCCAAACCCTCAAAAAAGGCCTGGGTGAGGACAGCTACAGTGGGATCACCGACTGCACCAGGTGAGAGCCCTGTCACCCCTCATAGGCCCTCACAGGCTGTATCCATGTCTACCTACACCCCACCTAGGGCAACAGTTTATCACCGCACTACGCTGAGCTCTGGATTTCTTTGAGATCTGCTCCTTCCCCTAACCTCTCAACAGAAACAGGATGTAGAGGGAGCTTTTTTCTCCTTGCATCCCTGCAGCATCTTTCTCCCAGAAAGACAGATTGAACCACTTTCCCAGGGCTCAGCCCGGCTGCTTAGTAACCAGACTGCACACACATGATGGGTGGGGCAAGGCTCCCACAGGCCCGGGAGGTGCTATTGCTGTGAAAAATGACATCTACCTTCCGTGGAGAGATGTGCACATGTTGGAGAGCGGATCACTTCACACCGTCTGCAGTGCGCTCCTGTCAATCAGCTCACAGGGCTCTTCTCTCTCTGCAGGAAAATCTGGATTCAGGAGGGACCATCCGCCCTCATGAAGGGAGCAGGCTGCCGGGCCCTGGTCATAGCCCCTCTCTTTGGGATTGCCCAAGGGGTCTACTTCATTGGTATTGGAGAGCGGATCTTAAAGTGTTTCGAGTAGAGAGCTGGAGCTCAAGTCCCTTTACTTGCTGCCAGCTCTCTAGCATATTCTACTTAGATTAGAGAGGGATGAGCGAGACGCCCCCCATGTCATACTCTGTCCTCTAACCTGTAGTGCTACCTCACTCTCAGAAGACACACTCTTATCCCAATAAGCAAGCTGGGTATGGTCCCGTTCTCCCTTCGTGATATCCGCATCTGTTTTTTGGCGGGGTTATAGCTACCAGGGAGCTTCAGAAGCCCTTAAGCACCTACTTTTCAACAGCAAACATAGTATGTGCTTGGGGTGTATTAACTGCGGGACCCAAACACATAGTAAGATAGAGGGGTTGTTTCTCCATTTTACATTTCTACTTCACACTCAAACTCCATACACTTGAGTCAGTTTGAAGATTTAGTGTTATTTCTGAGTTAAATAACTTATGGTTAGTTCTAGCACTGATTTGGGGGAAAAGGAGGATCAGAAGTTCAAGGGGACCATGAAAGCCCTCAAAGTCAGCACCTTGTTCAAAACCAAGCAGCTGAGAGATTAGGCCGATGAGCGGCCTGGGCCGTCAGGGCGGCTGTCCTGCACCACACAGACTCTCACAGAACAATGTCCATGGAACATGGTTTTAAATAAAACTGATTAAACTCTCGTCTTGTAATTAGTGGGAGCAGTAGACCCGCTGCAATGGATTGTTTTCCCTCCACCTTTCCCCATCCATCCCAGAACCAAAATGCATGAAAATGAGCTCTGAGGCAGGTCTTTAGCACGTACCCTTCAAATCACCACTCATGAGGTCAGAGGACAGCCATGGGGATACTTTATCTTTCAGTTACACTGGGTTTGAAGTCTTGACCCCATCATTTCCTAACTGCATCACCTTGAGGAATGGGATCCACTGTGACAGTTCCCATGCACCAGTGCCTTCGCCGGAGGGCTGCCACAGGGAAATGCTATCAGCATGCAGGCTCAAGTCTTAGGTAAAAAATGCCTGTTCCGAGAATTGGTATTTACATTAGTCCCCATCTAATCTCACTTATGTTAATGAAAAAACGGCCAGCCTCAGTAGCCTCATTCTCTCTAGAGAAGCCCACATTGGAGTCTGGCTGCAGAGACAGACCTGAGTTAGATTGCAACTCTGCCTACCGGTAAGATCTTGGGCAGTTATTAGTCGTCATCTGAGAAAAAAATAAAGAACGAGGAGAGGAAGAAAAGGCCCTTTGTGAAAGGGTTTAGGCCTAACACACAGTAACCCTTCTCCTCCAATAAGCCCCTAGATGCTTTTCTTTTCTGACTCTGCCAAAGCTAATAAAACTATTTCCTCAATAAAGCTGTCGAACCCTCTGGAGGACAGGTAATATTGAACACCTGTGCGTGTGGTGTGTGTGAAAGATCCTAAGGGGCTACAAGGAACACCTCTGGATAAGGGCCTGGTAAAAGTGAGCAGGAAGTGCCAGAGGACACAGAGGGTTAATGGTTTCAAGTAGTGACAGCTGTCGACCAGCAAATGCTATGGGATTAGGAAAATGCTGCTTATCTAGATACCTCAGGAAGAACTGGACCCTCTAAAACGACAAACTTGTAGAACCTTGCATAATAAAACACAGTGAAATCCATGTAAACCTTTTGTTTTAATAAATAAAACATATTCATGGCTTAGATTTTAAATCACATTTACAGATGAGGAACACTTCTAGGCCCAAACAGGTTAACAGTGAAGCTACTACTGCTGGAAGGAATGCGTGCCCCCACCCCCCACCATGCATTTTAAGCCTAAAAGCAGAGATTTAATATCAGAGAACACTATACACGTCACCCTCTAGACTGGAGAACTGAAATCAGAGGAAGAGCAAAGACTTGGTGAAGCTCCCATAACCACCATCTGATACCCTCACCTTCATGCTACAGAAGCAAATGAAAGCTGTGCTACTTTTAGAGTAGCTAGAAGGAGGTTTCCTGATTACATTAAGTGGAACTTGCTCTCATTGTTAACAATTAGGCCATAGGCATTAGCTACAGAAGAGTATCCACTGATAAATACAGAATATTAGAACAGTGAAGAGGAATCCACACAGATATCTTGTTTCTTCAAATATTAGAAACTTCCACATCACAGCCAGAGAGCAGTGGATCAACTCCACCTCTCCCAAAGGCTTAGTCCAGAAACTTCCTGTTGGCATTTGCACCAAATAAGGCTCCCCGAACTTCTGGCATCATCTGTGAAGAAATAAGTTCTTTAATAGGGAAGTGTTGTCAATTGGAAAATATGGAAAGAACTGCACATCTTAACTGCAAGTGGAGAGTCACTGACCCTTACGTGGCTGGGAAAGAAATCACAAAGCTACATGCTTTGTGTAAGGACCAATCTGTCCTTACTTATCCAAAAAACTATTAACAGAATCCTTGGCAAGAAACTTAACCAATCGCAAATTTGTGGTTATGACTGACTGCTTAAGGGGATGAAGAAAAAAAACTATAATTAAAGCCATTATCGTTTAAGGCATCTTTTTTTTTTTTTAAAGTAATCTCTACATCCAATGTGGGGCTCGAACACACAACCCCGAGACCAAGAGTCCCACACTACCAATTGAGCCAGGCGCATGCCCTTATGGCTTAAGGCTTCTGTTACTCTGTGATGTAGGGAGAAGAGAAGATCCCTTAACAATACTCTGGATCAGCTATGTTTCTTTCAACAGTTACTGAGTGCCTACTATGTGCCAAGCAGAACACACATAATGCCAGTTTGTAATGAGGCACTCATTCGTACGGCAACTGAAAAATCCTTAGGATGTAAGTTCAAACTTCTAAGGCTATGCTGTCCGACAGAGGCCACTAGCCACATTTGGTTGTTACTGTGCATTTGAAATATGGTCAGTGCAACCATGGGACTCATTTTTTAATTCTACTTAATTTTAATTTATTCATATGTGGGTAGTGGCTACTCTAATGGGAAACACAGCTTTACGGTGTAAGTTACCAGCAGATGATACTCTAGGTCAAAGTGCTTTCACTGTAAGACAAGTTAGCAGCCACAGCAGCAGACTACCACTGCTGAAAGAGGCCCCACATTTTGAGATAACTGGATTTTCCTGGCTTGTTTCCTAGAGCTCATTTGTGCAAACCTGGAAACATCTGGAGAGCCAGCAGCCCTATGGGAATTCCTTTAAACAATATTTACTTTAGATCCCACCATTATTACTGGAGAAAAGGACTCTGCTCAGCACCTCTACGTGTAGTAAAATGTTTACATTAGAATCCTAAATAAACCTTCATTCAACCCTAAATCCACTCTCATGTAAATGGTATCACCTCAGTAAATGCCACTAAGTGCCCACTGCCCATTCAAGAAAATGCCACAAAATGTGGAAAGAGTGACAAACCCCAAATACCAGGGAATGGACATATGTTCTCTGTACCACTTCAAAGTAACAACAGACCAACTAATAAGAAGTATTCCCACACTCACCTGCTGGGCTATGAGATCCAGCCGGCTTTCTAGGGTATTGGAAACTTTTATTTTACGATCTCCATTATAGATTTCAACTCCACCAGCTCTACAAAGAACACAGGAAATAACAATTTTTATAGATTTGAGGAAGACAGACACATGGTACATTTACTTTCTTCCCTTGGAAGAAAGCTGTTTTGGTGTATGGAGCGTCTAAATACTATAAGGGACCAATAAACATAAGCAATAAGCTTAAAAGTAATTCAAAAAGCCTCTGAGGATTTAAGGTATGGATGGTGATAATAACTGTCACTTACCAAGTGACTGCTATGTGCCAATCTGATTTTATGCTTAGCACCTAACTTAATTCTAACAACCAGCCCTCCTCAACAAAATGGAAAGGGGGAGGATTTGGTCCCATTTTGCATATCAATGGAGTCCTCCTCTGAATATTTCTTAAATGCCCAATCCTGCTAATTACCAGCAAGTACTGATAAAGCAATATTCATAACTGCACTGTATATCAGATTAAAGGTACAACGGCAATATTGTGCCAAACTTGCCCTTAGAAAATTCTGCCTCTAGGGGCGCCTGAGTGGCTCAGTCAATTGAGCACCCAAATTCAGCTTAGGGCATCTCACGGTTTGTGGGTTCAAGTCCTGTGTCGGGCTCTGTGCTAACAGCTCAGAGCCTGGAGCCTGCTTCAGATTCTGTGTCTCCCTCTCTCTCTCCCTCTCTCTCTGCCTCTCCCCCACCCACACTCTCTCTCAAAAATAAACAAACATTAAAAAAAATTTAAAAATTAAAAAAACAAAGAAAGAAAGAAAGTCCTGCCTCTAGAGGCACCTGAGTGGCTCAGTCCATTAAACATCCAACTCTTGATTTTGGATCAGGTCTCACGTAACCTCATGGTTGTGAGACTGAGCTCACGTAATCTCATGGTTGTGAGACTGAGCTCCGAGTTGGGCTCTGTGCTGAGTGTGGAGTCTGCCTAAGATTTTCTCTCTCTCTCTCTCTCTCTCTCCCCCACTCCCTCCCTCCACCCTTTCCCCACCTAGGCAAGTGCACTCTTTCTCAAAGAAAAAAAAAAAAAGGTCTGCCTCTAGACACAACTCATTTCTTCTTCTTGCTTTGTGTTTATTTTTGTTTAGTAATCTTTTTTTTTAAGTTTATTTATTTACTGAGAGAGAGAATGAGGGAGTATGAGCAGGGGAGGGGCAGAGAGAGAGAATCTCAAGCAGCCTCCACACTGGGTATAAGGGGCTCCATCTCATGACTGTGAGATCATGATCTGAGCCAAAATCAAGAGTCTGACGCTTAACTGACTGAGCCACCCAGGTGCCCCAATTTTTGTTTACTCTTGTTTAGTAATCTCTCCAACATGGGGCTCGAACCCACAAACCCAAGGATCAAGAGTCACATGCTCCTTTGACTAAGCCAGCCAGGTGCCCCAAGCCACACCTCACTTCTGTCATTTCTAAAGTTTCTAGCACTTAGAGGCTTAAGGCATATAATAGGCCAACTCTTAAAAGGAGCTCCCCGGGAATGACATTCTTTTACTACATTAGAGTTTTATGAAATAATTTTATTAAATGAGCAAGCTATATGACAAAGCCTGGGAAAAGGTTTTGCAAATTTTCTTTGAAAAATTTTAATGGACTATTACGTTAATATTATTTTCTTACTCTGTCCTCCCTCCCCCTGGCATTTCTTTGTTTAATCTACCTTTGGTTTCTCTAAACAGACTATATCCTTCATAAGGACATGGTTGGTTCTTTGCCGAAATCCTGACCCCAATGTCTGTGAGAGAATACTTTGTCCTCACAGAGGGAGTAAGGAGGAAGACCACCACTGTCTGAGAATATCGACTGTGTGCCAGGCACTCATAGAATGGAAAGCCAAGGGCTGCCCACAACTTCTGTCTTCACAGCAACCCCACCAGTGTCTTGGTATCCTCACCATTTTACAAACAGGAAAACAGGTTTAAAGAGATTCAATAGAATGAACTGATTGAATAAAACAACAATATTTAAAATTCTACTTCAAATTAGCACTAGAGTAAGTCTGCAGTTCCTTATCTACATTTCTGAAATTCAAAAAGCTGTCAGAACAGAAGTCTAATTTGTGTGTCTCCACAAGCTGAACTGATCTCTAGTACTTGGCAGCTAATGACTTAGTGAATCTTTATGTATTTATCCCTTGTAGTGTGAATATTCCTAGTTTCCCATTCAGAAATATTAATGTATTTGATCACAGGTGTGATGCCTCAGACCCTGTTGGAGATATTATGTAATGTGTAGCATATGCACTTTATTGCTTTTCTAAACGCATATTCAAAACATCTGGCCCCCAAAGGTTTCAGGACTGAAACCCATTATTTACCAGACTCTGAACCAAGTGTCTTATGTCCTGTCTGCTTAATCTCCACAACAATGATCATCTGCCAGTTGAATAACTATGTATATTGCATGTACCAGGCATTGCATTAAGTGCTGTATGGACATTATCTCATTTAAGCTTCCAAGAATTCTGTGAGGCAAGAATTCATTCCAATTTAGAGGTGAGGAAATAAGTCTCCGTGAAATTAAGTAACTAGTCCAAGAGTACCTAGCTAGTATGTGGCAGAGTGGAGAATCAAGCCTAAATCTGACAATACTGAAGCTTTTGTCACCAGCTTATACACCTCGGTATATAAAGCATTTTCACATGTACTATCTCATCTCTTTTCCTCAGTTCATGAAACAAAAAAGCTAAAAGCATTGGCCCTATTTTACAAATGATGGCAATATTTTACAAATGATGGCCCTATTTTACAAATGATGGTCCCATAGCTAACAAAAGGCTGACTCGGAACTCAAACCTACATCTGGTGCTCTTTCGACTAGGTTCACATGTCTCAAGGACTTTCTGCAATGTTAGTCAATGTGTGCCTACGCAGCATCAGACACACAGACGCAATCAAGGAAATGACCTTGGCTGACCTTGTCAGGAGTTCCTGTTGCCTATCCCAATTGCACCAAGCTTATTAGGGATGCTGAAGAAATGTCCTGTCATTTCCTCACAGCAGAAGTACCACTGGTATTTGCAATTCTATATCTAAGGAACCTAACTATTAGAAAGTTCTATTAGTCTATACAGTAGTCACTATTATATGGGATTACTTTCCTTATTTCCAAGAAACTTAGAGGTAACAATTCTCTTCCTTAGCATCTGATACAGAGATGTGGACCCAGCTTTGAGTTCTGGGTAAAGAATTAGTGCTACCTCTCTGCAGAATAAACTAAGTGCCCATAGGAAGCAGGATGTTTAGAGTATGTCCAGCTGTTTAACAAGAGGGAACAACACAGTAGTGACAGGAAAAAAAAACAGCAATAATTACAAGTGGAACACCACCACACCTCCATTCTTGTAGTAAAGAGTGCCTTGGAGAAAACTTTAAGAAAGACTCAGCACAGAAGCCATTCTCATAGTGAAAGAAGCTTAGATGTTAAAAGCAGAATACTCCTTACATTTCCTCAGGCAGATAGGCCTCCTGATCAATTTGGACATCAACATCTTTTTTGGTGGCAATTTTGTACATAGGAATCGCTTTTTGCACTGCAGCCTGAAAAACAGAAAACAAGAGGTTTTAGTAGAGACTCAGCAACAGGTATCAAAAAAAAATCAGCCAACTATACAAGCAAGGGTATTCCTATTTATCCAGTAAAAGAATAGATGCACTGCTGGTGGGAACATAAATGGTGCAGCTGCTGTGGAAAATGGTATGGCAGTTCCTCAAAAAAAAATTAAACTCTGAATTACCATATGATCCAGCAATTCTATCTCTGAGTATATATCCAAAAGTGAAAGGAGACACTTGAACAGGTATTAATACAACCACGTTCACAGCAGCATTATTCAATTGCCAAAAGGTAGGTAGAAACAACCCAAGTGTTTAACAGATGCATGGATAAACAAAAGATATATGCATATAATTCAGCCTTAAAAAGGAAGGAAATTTGGGGTGCCCTGGTGGCTCAGTTGGTTGAATGTCCAACTCTTGATTTCAGCTCAGATCATGATCTCATGGTTCCTGAGTTCCAGCCCTGAGTTGGGTTCTGTGCTGACAGCGTGGAGCCTGCTTGGGATTCTTTGTCTCCCCCTCTCTCTGCCACTCTCCTGCTCATGCTCTCCCTCCCCTCCTCTCTCAAAGCAAATAAACATTAAAAAAAAGGGAGGTGGGGGGGGAGGTAATTCTGACACATGCTACCACATGACGAACCTCGAAAACCTCACAAAAGGACAAATACTGTACGATTCTACCAGTAAGAGGTACACAGTGTAGTCAAATTCAAAGAGACAGAAAGTAGAATGGTGGCTACCAGGGATTGCAGATAGGGGAATGGGGAGTCAGTGCTTAATGGGGACAGAATTTCAGTTTGGGAAAATGAAAATGTTCCGGAGAGGGATGGGGTGATGGGGTGATGACTGCACAACAGTGTACACGTACTTAAGGCCACTGTACAGCTAGAATGCTAATTTTATACCAAGTACATTTTATAATTTTAAAAACAAATGAGCACATCAGGAGGAAAAAAATGCTATACTGCAATTAGGGTGATAAAATGTAATTAGTGGAAAGTCCTATCTAAATAACATTCTGCGGGAGTAGACATGTAAATAACATTTTCTAAAAGGAACTTTAGTTGGAAGCTCAGACCTGCCTCCATAGAATGCTTATCACCCTGGCAAACTCTCCAGTATGTCTAGCTTTCTGTTTTACAAGTTCATACATGAGGCTGTCAGCACAAACATGAGTTCAGGTTACTGGGATGATTTATAAACTAGAATCACAATTTATTTCTTTTATTTTAGAGAAAGAGCATGTGAGTGTGCGAGCAGAGGGGTAGGGAAGCGCGCAGAGAGAGAGAGAGAGAGAGAGAAAGAGAGAGAGAGAGAGAGAGAGACTATATTAACCACACGCTGAGCGTGGACCTGACTCAGAGCTCAATTCCACAACCCTGGGATCTTGACCTGAGCCAAAATCAAGAGTCAGACGCTTACTTACTGAGCCACCCAGGTGCCCCTAGAATCACACTTAATTAATTTATAGTGGAGAGTGAGAGGAATCAACACCTGTGTTCTCCAGCTGGCACTTTTTCTTTCCTAGAAGACAAGTTGCTTGAGAAACAAATTATAGTAAGAATGCAAATATATTATGTACTATTAAGTGTACTAATTTACAATAAGAAATATAATTGCTAAGGAAATGTTAGCTAGGGGAGGCTGGGTGGCTCAGTCGGTTAAGCTTTGGACTCTGGCTCAGGTCATGATCTTGTGGTTTGTGATTTTAAGCCCCACATCTGGTGAACTCAAGCCTGTTTTGGGTGAGCCCCACTTCTCTCTCTCCCTCTCTCTCAAAAACAAAACAAAAAAACAAACAAAATAAATATAATTGCTAAGGGATCAAGCACTCAATCCTTTCCTGAAAGCAAACTGCATGGAAATATTTTATTTTTTTAAAGTTTTATTTAAGTAACCTCTACACCCAACATGGGGTTCGAACTCACAATCCCAAGATCAAGAGTCACATGCTCTTCTGACTGAGCCAGCACTCCACATGAAAGAATTTTAATCTGAAGAGCAACACAATGACACAGAATCAGAGCTAGGAGAGCTCATTCTGATTCAAGGTCCTTTGGTCTAGAGCATCCTTCTAATGCTACAGCCTGTATGTACCTGCCATGGTGCCAGCAGTCACCCCTCACACTGGGGCATATTCTCCGTTGGACAGGACGTGGAGGAACAACTTAGTATTTGCCTCTGGGCCTGCAGCTATATTTTCACTGCTGACCAACCTTTTTTTCTGGTACCCACATTATTACTTCAAGTATAGGAATATACTGGGTTACAGCCAAACTTTGCTAGTCTGGGAGTAGTGTGCCTCTTTTAAAATTTTTTTTTTTTTCAACGTTTTATTTTTGGGACAGAGAGAGACAGAGCATGAACGGGGGAGGGGCAGAGAGAGAGGGAGACACAGAATCGGAAACAGGCTCCAGGCTCTGAGCCATCAGCCCAGAGCCTGACGCGGGGCTCGAACTCACGGACCGTGAGATCGTGACCTGGCTGAAGTCGGATGCTTAACCGACTGCGCCACCCAGGCGCCCCTAGTGTGCCTCTTTTAGATGGTACTGTCTGCCCATCTTTGTTCCAATCCAGTATGGACTGTTTTTATTGCTGAACTTTCAGAACATTATGGTACTACAATGTTCCCAGAAAGGGAAGAGGGTACTAACTCAGATGGGGCTATTTGACCTCTTTATGAAAAGAAATCAAGAGGCTTAGGTACACTTAATGTCCATAATGTGTTAAGATACCCCTAATTTCCATGGTTGAGCTATCATCTATTTAAAGCATGCAATATAATCTCTAACATTTCAATGTATTAAAAAAAAAAAAAATAGATGTCTTCTTTAAGCTCTTTACCTTTACCAGAGGGAAATCCTGTTTCCTGCAACGAACAATCATTCGTGGCTCCAACAATTGGTACAAACCCTTTAAAACACAATCAGATTCAATTAGTAGGAAATGCAATTCATAAAACCCAATACCAAACAAAGTATTTTTATAATTCTTTCATGTAATTTGGACACAGTATGAGAACATGGTAAAAAGCTTTTGATATCACAAACGAGATAAATACACCCAACACTCCAGTGGTAGAAACAAAATTTATATGGGAATCTTCTCTTACATCAACTAGGCAGAGGCCAAATGTTATTGTAATTAACGTAAGTAAAATAAGAATTCACAAACAAGCAGCAAACATTTAAGATGCATACTGTCTCTGGTCTGAGCCTCATAATTTAAAGCAAGTGTTTTAGTGGTGCAATCAAATTAAGGAAGTTTAAGGCTGGAGGTTGCAAGCATATTTGACCCTTGAGTTCTAAAGGACTAGTAAGACTATATAAAAGAGTGGTAAAGTCTGGAAGTCTTAACCACCAGACTTTACTGTCCTCCCATGCATTTGTCTATTAGACAAGGAAAAGAGCGAAAGGAAGAAAGCCGAGATGACGAAACAGGAAAAAACAGAGCTGGTCTCTTAACACATCTTATTGATAACCTATAAAGTTACCTGGAGCACCAGACCATCCAGCAGCACCTGGTACCTGGTTGTATCTTTTACCACTTTGCTGAGTCTTTGTTTTGCTTCATTTAGTAGGTCCTACAAAGAGCAGAGAAGAATAAGTTTCTGGGTCATCAGCTCAGAACCCACCGTGAGGATGGTCCTGGCTCACACCCAATTGCTTCACATTATGTTACTGTTTTCATTCAAAACACATTCCAAGACAGATGATAAACCAGATGTCGTACCAAGTCCTATACGTCAATACAAGGAAGCATGAAGAATCATCCATAACTCCTGGGGAGTTAACACTCAAGCAGAATAGCCCAGATTATCAATCAATTCAGAAATCTACAAAACTACCATAGAAAGAGCTACATGGTAAAGATTTTAAAAGCAAGCTATTAGGACAATTGTGCAATAGGATTATATTTTTTATTAGGAAAAACACAAATAATATCTGGATAGATAGCAAAGCATCAACAATGTTTACCTCTGGGAGGCTAGGTTATCAATGATTTCAATTTTCTTTTTTAAGTGTTTATTTAAATTCCAGTTAGTTAACATACAGTATAATAAGTTTCAGGTGTACAACATAGTGATTCAACATGTCCGTATAACACCTGGTGCTCATCAGCAGTGCCCTCCTTAATTCCTATCACCTACTTAACCCATCCCCTCACCCACCAATGATTTCAGTGTTCTTTATGCTAGTTTGTATTTTCTAAGTTTTTATTTATTTATTTTTGAGAGACAGAGAGAGAAAGAGCAGAGGAGGGGCAGAGAGAGAGGGACAGAGAGAGAATCCTAAGCAGGCTCCACACTGTCAATACAGAGCCTATTGAGGGGCTTGAATTCACAAACCATGAGATCATGACCTGAGCTGAAACCAAGAGTCCGATGCTTAACTAACTGAGCCACCCAGGTGCCCCTGTATTTTCTATAATAAACATTGACTTCTATAATAAAAGTAACTAAAATAAAAATTAAAAGGGATTATTAGGAAACATAACAAAGAGAACACATTGGAAATCATTAAGTAACAAGCATTTATTGGCTTACTGGCAAAAAACGGAGTCTCGTCTTTTAAAAGGCAGAGATAATGCCTCTTAAATTCTCCGACACAGTCTATTCTAGTTAGTATAATCCTTGGAAAGTTATGTTTTTTGGTGTTTTAAGGAGGAAGGAGAGACACATGCTCACCTAGAGACCAGAGTTTGGGGAGAGAGGGTGGAGGGGAGGAAGTGGCCCTCTATGTTGAAAAGCCCTTTGTTCTGAGAGTCACCCTTCATCCCCACCCCTCTGAGAACCACTGCCATGCAGGACACCTGCGGTGAGCTCTTGCTCCACAATGGGCGCCTAGGTGAGGGCATTCGGTCTGACATTCAAATCACACATCTAATTTCAAGCAAACGTTTCTTTCATCATTTGACATTCACTAAGTGCAAATACACCAAGATTTATTAAAAAAAAAAAAAATCAGAAGTATTCACTTTAGTGCCAATTAAAAAAAAGCTTTTAATAGAAAGTAAAATAAATTCAAAGACTTCAATAGCACCACTTCAATCGTATCATGGTATGAGCCTGGGTGGCTCAGTTGGTTAGGTGTCTTCTCAGAAGACTGGCTCGGCTCATGAGCTCACGGTTCATGGGCTCGAGCCTCCCGCGTTGGGCTCTGTGCTGACAGCTCAGAGCCTGGAGCCTGCTTCAGATCCTGTGTCTCCCTCTCTTTCTGTTCCTTCCCTGCTGGTGCTCTGTCTCTCAAAAATGAATAAATGTTTAAAAAAAAATTTTTTTTTTAAGAAGAAGAATGGTGGCCCTTCACCTGTACAGACTAACTTTGCAAGCAATTTTCTGTCAATTTTGCCATTAGACAACTAATCAAAGTTCAAACACATACATGCTTTCATATGAAGACTGTTTCTAACATACTAACAAATGAAAAACTAAACAATACGAGCATGCACTACTGTGGAAGATTTTTTTTCATTTTAGTCAATATACAGTACAAAATTGGTTTCTGTAGATTTCTTCTTTTTGTTTTTTTAATGTTTATTTTTGAGAGAGACAGAGCGTGAGCAGAGGAGGGGCATAGCAAGAAGGAGACACAGAATCTGAAGCAGGCTCCAGGTTCTGAGCTGTCAGCACAAAGCCTGACATGGGGCTCGAACTCACGAGCCATGAGATCATGACCTGAACCAAAGTCGAACGCTCAAGCCATTCAGGTGCCTCACTGTAGAAGATTTCTAATCTGTGGCTGGACACCCCCAAAAATTTCATGAAGGTGTTCTGAGAATCCATGTCATTAGAGTTTATAATGCGAACTACTTAAAATTTCTCTTTTTCAAAAGCAAATAAAATACTGGAAAAAAATTCTAATTCACATATTATTATACACCTTAAGATTATCTTCACTGAATTCAACATCTGTACAAAAAACCTTATACTGATTACAATGTCTCTAGAACATCCAGAACTAAGGGAAAACAAAAATACAGTGGTAGTATATCCAAGTTGACTTTCTGTTTATCTGAAAACAAAGACTAACCACACGTACAGTGAGTTATTTGCAAAGAAATGCTTGTTATAAAGCTGCCCAAATGCTCTTATGTTGTTATTAGAGCGCTTTCCTCCCCAAATTATGAAAATAAATGGGTTGATCCAAAATGCAAGGATTCCAAACATCAAGTGATGACTGCAGTTTGTCTCCTTTAGAAACTTTTAACATGAATATAGTTTACCTATTCTTGTATTTCAGTCTATGTTACAATATATACTCTGTCCCCAAACCAAACATGACCAAATGCCATTCACTGGTCAATGATTCATACTTTTCACCTATAACTGTGTATGTGTATGCGTGTATATATACACATATATACATATGTATGTATGTGTGTATATATGTGTATATATGTATATATGTGTATATATGTATGTATACACATACATACATGTACACACATACATACATATGTGTATATGCATATATACACACATATATACACATACATACATATGTATATATGTATGTGTATGTGTATATATATGTATATATATATACACATACACATATTTTAATGTTTACTTATTTTTAACATTTATTTTATTTTTGAGACAGAGAGAGACAGAGCATGAACGGGGGAGGGTCAAAGAGAGAGGGAGACACAGAATCTGAAACAGGCTCCAGGCTCTGAGCGGTCAGCACAGAGCCCGACGTGGGGCTTGAACTCGCATACCGTGAGATCGTGACCTGAGCCGAAGTCGGACGCTTAACCGACTGAGCCACCCAGGCACCCCGTTAATGTTTATTTTTGAGAGAGACAGAGTGTGAGCAGGAAAGGAGCAGAGAGAGAGGAAGACACAGAATCTGAAGCAGGCTCCAGGCTCTGAGCTGTCAGCACAGAGCCCAACACAGGGCTTGAACTCGTGAATTGCGAGATCATGACCTGAGCCAAAGTTGGATGCTTAACCGACTGAACCACCCAGGTGCCCGACTTATATTTTTAAAAATTATTAATTTTGAGAGAGAGAGAAAGAGAGAGAGAACACAAGTGGGGAAGGGCAGAGAGAAAGAATCCCAAGCAGGCTCTACGCTGTTAGCCTGGTGCCCAATACAGGGCTTGAACTCACAAACCATGAGATCATGACCTGAGCCGAAGTCAGACAGTTAATTGACTGAACCACCCAGGCGCCCCCACTTTTAATTAATTATCATATATATTTTTTTTAAGTTTATTTGAGAGAGAGAGAGAGAGAACGTGCTCGCACACATGGGGGAGGAGTAGAGAGAGGGAGAGAAAGAATCCCAAGCAGTCTTCTGTCAGCACAGAGCCGGAGGTGGGGCTCAACCCCCTGAAATATGAGATCATGACCTGAGCTAAAACCAAGAATCAGATGCTCAACCACCTGAGCCACCCAGGAACCCCAGCATAATTATATTTTAACTAGATTATACCACTTGTTAAATGGAAGATAGGAGTATTATAATTGTTTTAAACTTTAAAATGCAGTTTTAATATACTAATTTTTTTTCCCTAAAAGAAAAAAAATCACTCTTTTATTACATTCTGCACAAAACTGAAAAAGTAGTTAAAATTCCCAGAGGAGTTTGCAAGATTCTAGTTCGTTAATAAATCAGAAAAGGATAGAAAGTTCTTTTACTGTTTCCCTGCTTATGACCCAAAGTAGGAGTCCTTTCCCAACAATGCCCTATTGAGAGATGGGCCCAAGTAACAGCAAAATAGTATAGTTTGAAGCCTGAAACAAGTTAACAGGCATGTTTTGCTAAATTTACCTAAGCAAAACCAAGTACTTTTTTTTGTTACTGAAGTACAGTTGACATACAATGTTATATTCCTTTCAGGTGTGCTACCTAGTAACTGGACAATTCTACCCACTACTCAGTGCTCACCACCGTTAGTCACCATCTGTTACCATATGACATTACATTATTGACTATATTTCCTACGCTGTACTTTTCATCTCCATGACTTGACTTATATCTGTACCTCTTAATCCCCTTCACCTCACCCAACACCCTCCCTTCTAGCAACCACCAGTTTGTTCTCTGTATCTGTTTGTTCACTTGTTTTTCAAATTCCACATATAAGCAGAATCAAATGGTGCCTGTCTTTCTCAGACTCATTTCACTTGGCACAATAGTCTTTTATCTATCTACGTTGTCACAAATAGTTAAGACTTCTCTCTTTATGGTTAATATTCCATTGTGTATATACACCCCCTTCTTTATCTATTCATTTATCAATGGACATTTGGGACATTTGTCTTGGCTATTGTAAATAATGCTATAGTAGGGCTGCATATATCTTTTTGATTAGTGTTTCCATTTTCTTTGGGTAAATACCCTGTAGGAGAAGTACTGGATCATATGGTATTTCTCCTTTTAAAAATATATTTTTATTATTTTTTAAGGTCATCTCTACACCCGATATGGGGCTTGAACTCATGACACTGAGATCAGAAGTCACATGCTCTACCAACTGAGCCAGCCAGGCATCCCTGGATCATATAGTATTTCTATTTTTAATTTTTTGAGGAACCTCCATACTGTTTTCTAGAATGGCTGCACCAGTTTACACTCCTTCCAACAGTGCATGAAGGTTCCCTTTTCTCCACACCCTTGCCACCACTCACTTCTTATCTTTTTGACAGTAGCCATTCTGAAAGGTATGAGCTGATACTGTGGTTTTGATTTACATTTCCCTGATGATTACTGATATCGAACACCATTTTAAAAATGTCTATTTAGGTCCTCCACCCACTTTTTAACCAGATTATTTCAGGGAGGTGGTGTGGTATTTAGGTGTAGAAGTTGTTTATATATTTTTATATTTACCCTTTATTGAATGTATTACTTGCAAATATCTTCTCCCATTCAGTAAGCTCCTATTTTGGCTGTTTTGTTGTTGTTGTTTTTTAAGTTTATTTTTTAAAATTTATTTTGAGAGAGAGAGAGTACATGGGAGGAGCAGAGAAAGGGGGAGAGAGAGAATCCCAAGCAGGTTTTGCACTATCAGCGCAGAGCCCAGTGTGGGGCTTGAACTCACAAACCATGAGCTCATGACCCGAGCTGAAGTCAAGAGTCAGACGCTTAACTGACTGAGCCACCCAGGTGCCCCCCTATTTTGTTTTAATGATGAAAAACAAATACATTTAAATTAACAACAAGGGCACCCAGCTGACTCAATCAGTGGAACATGCAACTCTTGATCTAAGGTTGTGAGTTTGAACCCCAACATTGGGTATACAGATTAAAAATAAAATCTTAAAAAAAAAAAAGTTAACAACAAAATGTCAAAAAGGACAATCCTTTTCCTTCTTCTAAGTATGTAATTATTAGACGATAGTCACTTTCTTTTTCACATTTTCCCCATGGTGGTATTATCTCAGTGGTTGTATCAGGTTGGCTTTATTTCCATTTGTTACAGAACATCAGCTAGCTTTTGCTTTAAAGCATTTATCTGACAGAGGTATTTCTATGGATAACCACTAATAAAGGAATCTACTAAAGAAACTGTAAGACTATTACCCTTTTAATACACTGAGTGTGATTAGCTTTTAAGATTTTTCTAGTCCCTCCATAAGAGACTCTTAGTTTAGTGAACAAACTGAGGGCTGATGGAGGGAAGTGGGCAGGAGGATGGGTTAAGTGGGTGATGGGTATTAAGGAGGGCACTTGTGATGAGCACTGGATGATATACGTAAGTGATGAATCACTAAATTCTCCTGAAACCAAAAATCAAATAAAAACAAAAACAAAAAACAAAGCCAAATAAAATAACCAACAAAAATGACTTTTCTAGTCCCTGAGGGCTCAAGAGAAAGTAAACCCTCAAAATCTCCCCCACAGCAACAGTCAATCTCAAATATATTCTACACAAAGCAGACTAAACCCTCAGAGCAAGAAATATTTAAACAGTAATCCATCTCCTCACAAAGACCTGGAGTCTGAAGACAGGGTTATAATTTTGAGTTAGTCCAGACACTGAAAGACATGATGACAGCAGTAATGTAAAAAACATTCTTTAAGTTCAAAGGAGGAAGAGCATAGATTTAAAAAGAAAAAAAGAAAGAAAGAAAGAAAGAAAGAAAGAAAGAAAGAAAGAAAGAAAGAAAGAAAAAGGTGGATCAATTTGTGAGGGGTTGGTGGGGGGGTTAAAGAAACTGGGTGGAATATGATACCCTGACAAAACAATTAAAATTTCTTCCTTTTTTTTTTTTTAGAATTAAAATTTCTACGTGAACATAGTGAAACTATTAAGAGGTGCTCAAAAATCAACCTCTAATTTTTTAATTTATTTTTAATGTTTTTATTTATTTTTGAGACAGAGAGAGACAGAACATGAGCAGGGGAGGGGCAGAGAGAGAGGGAGACACAGCATCTGAAGCAGGCTCCAGGCTCTAAGCCGTCAGCACAGAGCCTGATGTGGGGCTCGAACTCACAGACCGTGAGATCATGACCTGAGCTGAAGTCTGATGCTTAACCGACTGAGCCACCCAGGCGCCCCTCAACCTCTAATTTTAAGTGTCCATCAGAACAACCTAACCCCGAGAAGTATTATCACTTCAATCCGAACAGTCTGGTTAAGAAGTCATTTAAGGCTTCACACAATCTAGGAAGCTTATGAGCACAAGGATTTAAAGCATACACTCTGGGGCGCCTGGGTGGCGCAGTCGGTTAAACGTCCGACTTCAGCCAGGTCACGATCTCGCGGTCCGTGAGTTCGAGCCCCGCGTCGGGCTCTGGGCTGATGGCTCAGAGCCTGGAGCCTGTTTCCGATTCTGTGTCTCCCTCTCTCTCTGCCCCTCCCCCGTTCATGCTCTGTCTCTCTCTGTCCCAAAAATAAATAAACGTTGAAAAAAAAAATTAAAAAAAAAAAAAATAAAGCATACACTCTGTAAGGTGTTTGGCTGAAAGAAACTGTAGCCCCTCCTCATCGTGGAATCCCTCAAGCATTTTTCTCTGGGCTGGAATTGACCAATCAACTATGGTCAAGCAAAGAGGAGTGGAGTATGGAGATAGGTTTGCTGTAAGAGAATAAAATTAAATAAAGACGACTTGTAAAGAGCAATACTAGCCATCTGTAAAAGTAGCCCACTATGAAAAATCTGGAAATAGGTTAAGTGAGGACTTTTAACACCATCTAAAACTCCAATCAAGGAGGCAGGGAAGCCAGAATAAACCCAAACTCTAGCTAAGAAGGCTGAAACCTGACTGACATAAATTATACTGTCCCTTGAGTATTCCTGTAACTTAAAAGATATGTCATCATAGGTGAAAGAGGCAAATTATGATCAACAATGGTACAAACCACTAATATCTTAGTGACACTCTTTGATACTAAATTCAAACTTTCTGGGGCACCTGGATGGCTCAGTTGGTTAAGTGTCCAACTCTTGATATTGGCTCACAGTTTGTGAGATGGAGCCCCACATCAGGCTCTGTGCTGACAGTATGAAGCCTGCTTGGGATTCTCTCTCTCTCAAAATAAATAAACATTTAAAAAATAAATAAATTCCAACCTTCTGATTATCATCTGGCTCCCCAAGCAGCTTTTCCAAGGAGAGATGTGTAAATTACTGCAGTTCACATGTCAGTTTACATTTTATTATCAGTATTTTGGAAGGACATATCTGCCCACTTGAACCTGACTGCCTCTAACCTAACTGCCCTCTTAAACCTGACTGTTTTATAGGAAACAGAAGGTTCAAAGTGCTTAAAAAATTTGCCCACCGAATAGCTGATACCAGGAAACAGAAATTCAAATCTCACAGGAATTCCAAAGCTTGTGCTCTTAAACATCAGGGCAGGCAAGGAAAAAGGATAAACATCAGAGAAAATAACTACTAGAAATAAAATGTTTTCAAATAGCGAAATCCATTTAAAGCAGGTATGTATGCTTTGATGAATATGTAACCCTGTCTGCTCTGTTTCCTCAGCCCTCTAGGCCTCTTACTGTGTTTGCTAAACTGTAAATTACTTGATGGTAAGAAGTTAGACTTGGCAAAGCGCTAAGGAAACACATGTCTTTAGAACTAAAATTATAGAAATGTTTATTTTCACAAAATTCTCACTATAAATTAAAAAAATAAAAGCTCAGCTGTACACTGAACTCAAGTTGCATACTATAGAATACTTGTAACTTTGTATCTGAGATCAATGCACCAGCAGCTCCCACAGCCCGGCTCCTTAGGAGGCCATGCACATGCCTCCAGTTCCTCACCACACACTTACTTACACCACACACTTTTCAGGCCATTACAGTCTGGCTTTCTGCCTTCATTAATCCAATGAAAGTGCTCTGGCAAAAGTCAGAAATGACACCTTGAATGCCAAATCTGTGCTCTACCTACTCTGATTCTTAGAAGCATTAGCTGCTATTTTAGATTCTCATTTTGTTCAAGTTTTCTGTTCCCTTAGCTTCTTATTCTTCTCCAACACGACTGCTTTTTTCTTCATGTTTTCTTAGCAATCCCTTATCTTCCTGCCTATTAAATATGATGCTTCTTGGGGGTACCTGGCTAGCTCAGTTGGTAGAGTATGCAACTCTTGATCTTGGGGTCATGATTTAAGCCCCACATTGAGTGCAGAGCTTACTTAATTAAAAAAAAAAAAAAAAGATGCTTCTCAGTTTGTTTACTTGGCCCTATAATTCGACATCCACAACCTTGGTGATCTCATCCATTCCTTCAGCTCCACCTGGAATCAGTGTGCTGTCCATATAGAAGTTCCAACCTCTCAGGACGCCTGGCTGGCTTAGTCAGTGCAGTGTGCAACTCTTGATCTCAGGGCTATGGGTTCGAATCTCACAATGGGTGTAGAAATTACTTAAAAATAAAATTTTGGGGGCGCCTGGGTGGCTCAGTAGGTTGAGCGTCCAACTTTGGCTCAGGTCATGATCTCGCAGTCCGTGGGTTCAAGCCCCGCATCGGGCTCTGTGCTGACAGCTCAGAGCCTGGAGCCTGTTTCAGATTCTGTGTCTCCCTCTCTCTCTGCCCCTCCCCGACTTGCACTCTGTCTCTGTCTCAAAAATAAATAAACATTAAAAAAAATTAAAAAAATAAAAAATAAAAATAAAAATAAAATTTTGGGGGTGCCTGGGTGGTTCAGTTGTTTAAGCATCAGACTCTTGATTTTTGCTCAGGTCATGATCTCAAGGTTTGTGAGTTCGAGCCCCATGTTGGGCTCTGCAGTGACAGTGCGGAGCCTGCTCAGGATTCTTTCTCTCTGCCCCTCCAGCTCTCTCTCAAAAAAAAAAAAAAAAAAAAAAAAATTGGGGCGCCTGGGTGGCGCAGTCGGTTGAGCGTCCGACTTCAGCCAGGTCACGATCTCGCGCTCCGTGAGTTCGAGCCCCGCGTCGGGCTCTGGGCTGATGGCTCGGAGCCTGGAGCCTGTTTCCAATTCTGTGTCTCCCTCTCTCTCTGCCCCTCCCCCGTTCATGCTCTGTCTTTCTCTGTCCCAAAAATAAATAAAAAACGTTGAAAAAAAATTAAAAAAAAAAATCAATCAACTTAAAACCACAACTCATACATAGCATACTAGGATATTAAATTCCACAAAAGCAGGAGCTAAATTTTATTATATCTCTAGTAATTAGAATCGTGCTTGCACCTGGTAAGAATTCAAATATTTGATAATAAATGATTAATCTAAATTTTAGATATTAATGGGGTGCCTGGGTGGCTTAGGCGGTTAAGCAGCCGACTTTGGCTCAGGTCATGATCTCAGGGAGTTCAAGCTCTGCATCAGATGAGCTCCAGGCCCACTTCGAATAGTGTGGAGTCTGAGTGGAATTCTCTCTCACCCTCCCTCTCTGCCCCTTGCTTGCTCACTCACACCCTCTCAAAAATAAGTGAATTTTTAAAAATCACTTAAAAATAAAAACTAAATAAATAAAAAGTACAATTTTTTTTTAATTAAAAAAACAATACATGCTATAACCCTTGGCACTCATATTGAGGCCTGCTACTGAGATATTTTAAGTTACAGGTCTCTAAACTCTTGACTATACAAATAACAGCATCTACACAGTAGCTGACACAGTTGTCATTTTTGACTCCAGGCATATATCAAAGATGTAGCAACTTAAATAGTTCAGGGCTTTCTGAGCACTGGCACCAAACAGCTGGGAGAATATTTCAACTATCCAGACCAATTAAGAGAAGGGTCACCACAGGAGGAGATGGGGTGGGGAAAGTGAAGTAACACTTCTTAAACAAATACTATATGCCAAGTGTTAAGCTAGAGTATTTAAATGCATTCTTGCATTCGATCCTTATGAGAGCCTAAGAACCCTGTGTTTCAACTGGGCCAAGAGACTGATATTTGTTGGTATAAGCCTTATGGATTTGATTCCTTAAATTTTAAATTTTTATTTTTATTTTAGAGAGAGAGTGCACGTGTGTAAGACAGAGGAGGGCAGAGAGAGAGAGAGAGAGAGAGAGAGAGAGAGAGAAAATATCTCAACCAGTCTCCACACTTAGTACAGAGCCCAACTCAGGACTCGATCCCACAACCCTGGGATCATTACCCAAGCCAAAACCAAAAGTCAGATGCTCAACCAAACTACCCTGGTATCCGATTCTTTAAATTTTTAATGTGCATGTAACACTACGTAAAAATAAATTTGATGTTTTAAATATTTTATTTAATTTTGAAGTTTATTTACTTTAAGAGAGATAGAATAAGTGGGGGAGGGGCCAAGAGAGAGGGAGAGAGAGAATCCCAAGCAGGCTCCATGCTGTCAGTGCACAACCTGACATGGGGCTCGATCTCACAAACCACGAGATCACGACCTGAGCCGTTATCAAAAGTTGGACACTGAACCAACTGAGCCACACACATGCCCCTTTATTTTTTTAAAGTAGGCTCCACACCTAACTTGGGGCTTGAACTCACGACCCCAAGATCAAGAGTTGCATGCTCTACCAACTGAGTCAGCCAGGTACCCCAAAATAAATTTTACTTTTAAACAGTTTAAAAATTATTTTTAAAAAGAGAAAAACCCAGAGGCACCTGGGTGGCTCAGTCAGTTAAGTGTCTGACTTTGGTTTAGGTCATGATCTCACAGTTTGGGAGTTCGAGCCCCATGTCAAGCTCTGTGCTGACAGCTCAAGCCTGGAGCCTGCTTCGGATTCTGTGTCTCCCTCTCTCTCTGTCCCTTGGCCACTCATGCTCTGTCTCTCTCTCTCTCACTCTCTCTCAAAAATAAACAAACCTTAAAAAAAATTAAAATAAAAAAGAGAAAAACCCAGCCCTCTGAACCAAGCACCATAATTAATACATACCAAAGAGGAAATTGAGGGTCAGAAATAATAATTTACTCAAACTAATATGGCAAAGCTGAAATACTTGTAAGCCCAAATTCTTTTACAACAAACTACCTTCCCTAAGCACATACTATTATTTTAAGAGAAGCGTATAAACCAGGTCAATCAATTCTGGTTGCTAAAGAAATCTGAATCCTGTGGAAAAAAATCAACCACTGGTTACTGAAACTCAACATTTTAGTGAAGACACTAGGTAACAACTACCCTCAGGTGTTAACATTTTGCAGTCAACATTTCCACAAAAAGCTGTCTAGTCCTCCTTTTATATTTTATAGAGTATGAATTATTCATTCCCATGTAACAAGATCATTTAGCAACACATTCCCTATTTTCCCATATTCCTAGAATTTAAAAGCATTCACATTTGAAGTGCTATGAAGGTTATGTTAATAAGCAATCTCTGTTGTCCTGAACTTCAGCCCCTCACTTAACATCCTGACAGACACATCCAACTGGAGATTTCTTGGCCCCTTAAAGTATGTCCAAAAGTAAGCTAGCTATTCTTTTTTTTTGTTTTGTTTTTTGTTTGTTTGTTTGTTTTAAGCTAGCTATTCTTAAAAGACCTTGCCCTCCAGGAGCACCTGGGTGGCCCAGTCGGTTAAGCATCCAACTTCGGCTCAGGTCAGGATCTCACAGTTTGTGAGTTGGAGCCCCAGGTTGGCTTCTGCACTGACAGCTAGAGCCTGTAGCCTGCTTCAGATTGTGTCTCTTTCTCCCTCTCTGCCCCTCCCCCACTTGTGTGTGCACATTCGCTCTCTCTCAAAAATAAACTTAAAAAAAAAAAAAAAGAGCTTGCCCTCCTAACTTCCCATTTCATTAACACAATCACCATTCTCCTAGTTAACCACATCTGAAATTCAGTATTTAGCACTGAACTTGGAAGAAGAAGAGTTAGTCAGTAGTCAATGTCTGGAAAGTCTTCCTGCAAAATGTGTCAACACTGACACACTTATATTCGTTTGTGTTTTAATCTTCTAAGAAAGTGGTATGTTTTTAGGGCACCTGGGTGGCTCAGTCACTTAGGCATCCAACTCTTGATTTCAGCACAGGTCATGATCTCAGGATCATGAGATTGAGCCCCCACATCAGGCTCCGTGATGGGCCTGGAGCCTGCTTGGGATTCTCCCTCTCCTTCTGCTCCCCTGCTTGCATGAACAGACACACTCTCTCAAACAAACAAACCAAAGAAAGGTATGTTTGCCATTTATTCAAATTTTATATTTTTAGTTTTATAGCTTTTTCATATGAATGCTGGCTTATTCACTAGCATTTACCCATAGTTTTTGTAACCACTACAAAGGAATCTACTTTTTATTTTACTTGCTAATTGGTTATTGTTGGTATATAGAAAAACTATTCATTTTTTATACTCTCTTTATAGCCAGTCACCACTTTGAACTAATCACTAGTTCTTACAGTTTTTCAGATGTTATATTTTTTGTATAGGCAATCATATCTGCAAAAAAAATTATTCCTTCTTAATTTGTGTATAATTCCTATTTCTCCACCTTAAAGGAATCTAAGGCCTCCACCACAATGAAGAACAGTGGAAACAGCAGGCATCCTTGTTGGTTCCTGAAATATAATTTATATGAATATTTTTTTTCAGTAAACACTACACACAATGTGAGGCTCAAACTCACAACCCCGAGATCAAGACTCACATGCTCTCATGACTGAGCCAGTCAAGAGTCCCTAATTCAAATACCTTTAAACTTTCTCAACTAAATGTATGTTTCAGTAGGTTTCTGCCTTCTTCCTCAGATGACAATACTTCCCAAATGGTTATCTTGTGTCTAACCTCTTCCCTCTTATTTTTTTTTTTAATATTTATTCATTTTTGAGATAGAGTGTGAGTGGGGGAGGGGCAAAGAGAGAGGGAGACACAGAATCAGAAGCAGGCTCCAGGCTCTGAGCTGCCAGCACAGAGCCCAACACAGGGCTCAAACTCACGGACTGTGAGATCATGACCTCACCTGAAGTCAAATGCTTAATTGACTGAGCCACCCAGGTGCTCCTAACCTCTTCCCTCTTAAATTTAGCCTACATACTCATACCATGAATCCAATTTATGATAATTCTCATAAAATAAAATAAAAACTTCAATAGCTTCTACTGAAAATAGGTGAAGCTCTTTTAGCCTTGCACTCTTGGCCATAATTTTACTAATTTTATTCATCCCTATCACCCTCACATACTGTATGGTCCACCCATAATGTGCCGTATAACCAAAAGAGTCTATACGCTCTGTGAGATCAGAGGGCCTTTGAAGACATGGCAATATCTTATTCACTTTGTATTTACTACAACACCTAGTATAATGATTTGCTGACCAAATGTTTTCTAAAAACCATTCACCTCCTTAATTAGCTAATGCTAACTAGTGCATTCTCTATAATAGGTAAATAAACACTTTACAATTTTATAATAGGGGCTAATTACTCACTGTAATAAGGTCATCTCTCGCTCTGAGGACTTTGAGCCTTGCTTGATTCATCAAATTAGACATCTGACTGCAAAAGATATGGAAAAATAGTAGCAGTACAGCATAAAAATACAGAAACTGTAGAAAAAATACACAGCTTCCTACATACGCACAAATACTCCTCTTTGCGTATACTCGAGTGGCTTCTATAAACTTATTTTCAAAGATAAAGAAGCACTTTTATATCAGTTATTCCAACTTTTTTTTCAATAATCCTGTGAAGCTTCCATTTTCACAAAGGAAGGAAAATAATTAAGCAACTTGCCCAAGGTGAGAAAAGTGTAAGTTGGTCCAGTTAAGACTTGAATCCATACCTCCCTGACTCCAAAGCACATGCTCTGTCTTTTGTCCCACTGACTTTTCAAAGCTTCCTTAGCTAATATTGTGACCAGGATCTACTTACATTTTCTTCTGCTGCTCAATCTGCTTTTCTTTCTTCTCATAGTATTCCATAATCTTCAGTCTTTGGGTTTGCACAAGACGACCTTTCTCAATGTTGAACTCTTCCTCTGCCTACCAAGGAATTAATTATTGTTAATTCATTACAGCAGATCTGGAGTTTTATTTTAAGCAGCTGGTAACCAGAGGTACTTGCTTATAATTATCGTTTTCCATATCAAACATAGGAAGTTTATTATGACTTGTCTTCAAGAATTATTTCTAATTTACTTAAAAGAGATAACCATTGATTTTCATCATAAATGATGAACCAGAAAACTAAAAACCTGATCAAAAATAATCATACCCAGTGGTGCCTGGCTGGATCAGTTGGTAGAGCATGCCACTCTTGATCTAAGGGTCCTAAGTTCAAGCCCCACGTTGGGTGTAGAGCCTACTTAAACTAAAAATTAAAAAAAAAGAAAAAGAAAAAGGATAATAGTACCTACCCACAAAGTCATAAAGGATATATTGATAGAAGGTTTTGTATGTGAAAAAAATCATTGGGGCGCCTTGGTTGAGCATCCGACTTCCGCTCAGGTCATGATTTTGTGGTTCATGGGTTTGAGCCCCACATCAGGCTCTCTGCCATCTGTGTGGAGCCCACTTAACATCCTCTGTACCCCAGCCTCTCTCTGAACCTCCCCAATTCACACTCACTCTCTCTCAAAAATAATAAACATAAAAAAAAATCATTATGTATTCTAAATTTAATCCATTTGCTTACTAGGGGGCTAATGAAAAGAACACAGAATTTGGAGTTTAGAAGATCTGGGTTACTGCCTAAAGAATCTGGTCAAGTAATCTCAGTTTTAGTCCTCCCTTATAAAAATAAAAGAATTATAACAGCATTCTTGCCTCCATTGATCAGAAAAATAAGATGAATCTAACAGTCGTTTTAAAATTATAAATTAGGGGTGCCTCAGTCAGTTAAGTGGCCAACTCTTGGTTTCGGCTCAGGTTATTATCTCACAGTTCATTGAGTTTGAGACCCGCATTGGGCTCTGTGTAGACAGTGTGGACCCTGTTTAGGATTCTCTCTTCCTCCCTATTTCTCCACCCCTCCCACGTGCTCTCTCTAAATAAATAAACTTTTAAAAAACTTAAAAAGAAAAAAACAAGCACAAATTAATGAAAAAGCAAAATAACAACATAAAAATACTACACCTCTTTAAAAAAAATTTTTTTTAATGTTTATTTATTTTTGAGAGAAAGAGAGAGACAGACAGAGTGTGAGCAGGGGAGGGGCAGAGAGAGGGAGACACAGAATCTGAAGCAGGCTCCAGGCTCTCAGCTGTCAGCACAGAGCCCAACATGAGGCTCAAACCCATGAACTGTGAGATCATGACCTGAGCCGAAGTCAGACCCTCAGTCAACTGAGCCACCCAGGCGCCCCAATACTACACCCTCCTTAACCAGCTATCATAATTACCCATAGATACTAAATGTCTAGATTCCAGATTCCATGAGAAAATTAACCCATTACTTTTCTACTCCCTACCATAAAATTTCAGGACACTTATTGACAATCAGGATGTTTAGAAAGGAAAGTTTATTTTTTAATATTAAAGATAAGAGCTATTTGGAGTGCCTGGGTGGCTCAGTTGGTTAAGTGTCCAACTTTGGCTCAAATCATGATCTCATGGTTCCTGAGTTCAAGCCTCACATTGAGTCTCGAATCACGGCATCGGGCTCTGCTGTCCACACAAAGCCTGCTTCGGATCCTCTGTCCCCCTCTCTCTCTGCCTCTTCCCCGCTCATGTTCTCTCTCTCTCAAAAATAAACATTAAAAAAATATTTAAAAAAGAGAAAAGATATTCTTAGCAGTCCTATGTGATGCGTTGTTAAACAACTAGTAAAATTACTCCTTACCAAAGCAAAAACAATACGAAATTTTGATAATTTCTTAAACCTGGAAAAGGAAATCTCACCTTTGCATCTATTTCTTCTGCTTTCTCATTGGCTTCCTGTTCAATAAAAGCCATCATATGCTTAATCTGTAAGAAAAAAATGAAAAGATTATTTTATTTTTGAGTATAACAAGAAAAGAAAATGTACCTATCTTTTCTGATTCATTCAACAATCAATCATTATTGAATTATTATGTGCCAGGCATTGTATACAAGGATAAATGAGATAATTTCTGGTCTCAGATATCTTATAATCTGGAATTTGCTCTAGCAAATGGACCAGATGCAATATTCAATATCACAGAACATTATCCTATTCTCAAAGAACTTAGAGTTTATGGGGGAGGATGGACTAAATATATACCCTCCTCTACTTCATACCCCTTTTAGCCAGGACCCTCTTTTTCTCTTTTCCATTTCTAATAAAATGGATCAAAGACCTATTTAGATTTACTTTTTCAACTTTTTAAAAAAGATTTTATTTTTAAGATTTTTTTATTTTTTATTTTTAAGTAATCTCTATACCCAACATGGAACTTGAACTTATAACACTGAGATCAAGAGTCACATGCTCTAGTGACTGAGCCAGCCAGGTGCCCCATACTTTTTCAACTTTCTTACCTTCTACTCTCAACATACTTTAATTCACTTCTACCCCTTCAGTCCACTGAAATTACTCTCATAAAATGACAATAATCTCCTAGTCCTTAAATCTTGGCCTTACCTTAATTGACATTTCAGCATCTCTTGTTATGTTGACCAATCCTCCCTTCTTAAACAATCTCTTCCTTTTGACTTCCTTGTTCTCCTTCAGTGCCTCTGCCTCCTAGACTGCTCTTTTTTAGATATCCTACTCACAGCAACCTAAATCCAAAACACTCACTGATGAACTGTTAACCACTCCCTGCCCCCAACTTTGATCTCTATCTGGAGGATTAGTGCAACATTCAACTTTGACTCTTCCTTGTACCTCAGTCCTCACATCCAATCAACCACCAAGTCCAATCAATTCTCTCTTCCAATGGTTCTTTTATTTGTCCACATCTCTCTATCTTCTTAGCCACTATCCTAGTCTTTGCTATCACCATCTCTCAGCTGAATTATTACCACAGCTTCCAAATCTGTCTACTGGCCTCCAGCCCTGTTTCCTCTTTCATCAACTCTACACTGCAACCAGAAAGATCCTTTAAAAAATGTTGGTCTCATCACATATCACATTCCCCCACACCCCAACTTGCTTTATGATCAAGCTCAAAGATTTTAGAAGGTACATGATCTGGTCAATGCTTACCTTGCCAGCATTATATGAAAAATAACTTTCACCACTCGCCATTCTTCAGACTCTTGGTTCCTATCCTACTAAACTTATTTCAGTTTTTCTGTTCCTTGAGTTCACCACTCTCTCCCTCATTTCCGAGATTTCAAATATGTTGTTCCTTCCACTTGGAATACTCTTCCTCCTGCTTCATCTAGCTAACTTCTTGGGATTCAGCTTGCTTAACTGCCTTTGGAAAATCTTTTCTGAATTTCTCACCTACATGCATCTAGGGCACTCCACACTTCCTCCACCTAAATACATATTCATAATTCCTTGCTTACTTGTCCCTATCCACAACTAAACTATAAGGTGAGGTCCTTGTTAAAGGGCTTTAGAGCTCTGGCTACAGAGAATAAAGTCCACTGAAGTCTTCTGAATGGGGCTTGGGGTGACTGATCCAATTTAGACTCATAAATGAAGTACTGTCTCCAGTGAAGATGTAAAATACACCCAAGTGAATATACAAGTAACACAGCTCACCAAACTCACTAGTAGTTTCATTTCATAGGGGCTCTATATGAAAGAAATGATGAATAAAAAAAAAAAGCTGATTTTAAAAACATCAATAAGCTCTAGGTTAATTCATTGTGTTTATTAATTCTCCCATCTAAGGTAAGCTCCATGAGTACTGAGATCTTGTCTTTTATATCATCATAACTTCAGAAGGGAACAACTGCCACTACAGTGGGTAATCAATAAACATTTGTGAATGAATGAGAACCTGCTGGGTATTTTAAGCCTGTTGAGATATCCCAAGTACTTTTTATTTTTATATAAATATATTTTTTTACTTAAAAAAATTTTTTTAATGTTTTTATTTATTTTTGAAGGAGAGAGACAGAGCATAAACGGGGGAGGAGCAGAGAGAGAGGGAGACACAGAATCTGCAGCAAGCTCCAGGCTCTGAGCTGTCAGCACAGAGCCCAACGCGGGGCTCGAACTCACGAACCATGAGATCATGACCTGAGCTGAAGTCGGATGCTTAACCGACTGAGCCACCCAGGCGCCCCTATATTTTTTTAAATGTTTATTTATCTTTGAGAGGGAGAGACAGTGTGAGTGGGGGAGGGGCAGAGAGAGAGAGAGAGAGAGAGAGACAGAGACAGAGAGAGACAGAGAGACAGAACTCGAAGCAGCCTGAGCTGTCAGCGCAGAGCCTGATGCAGGGCTCGAATCATGAGATCATGCTTAGTTGGATGCTTAACCAACTGAGCCACCTATGCGCCACCCCCCCAGTACATTTTAGAGTTTAACAATCTGGAAACAATTCCCAGCTTCTCCATATACCACAAAGATATCATAAAATTAAGGTACACACAGATATACAAAAGTGAGTCAAGATTTGTTTTACAATAAGGTGAACATACTTAACACTACTGAACTATACACTTAAAAATGGCTGAGTAAGCTTGTTTTATATATTTTTTAAAAAGTGTATTAATAGGGGCACCTGGGTGGCTCAGTCGGTTAAGCGTCCGACTTCGGCTCATGTCATGATCTCGCGGTTCGTGAGTTCAAGCCCCGCATCGGGCTCTGTGCTGACAGCTCAGAGCCTGGAGCCTGTTTCATATTCTGTGTCTCCCTCTCTCTCTCTGACCCTCCCCCGTTCATGCTCTGTCTCTGTCTCAGAAATAAATAAACGTTAAAAAAATTTTTTTAAATGAAAAAAAATAATATAATATAAAGTGCATTAATAATACAAGCTCATGCCATCAAAGTCTTAAAGAAAACACAGTATGGTTTTAAAAGGTAAGATTTCCTTTTTATCAAAATTCTTAGCAGCTACCCTATGCTTGAGGAACCAAAATAAGTATGATAATCAGAGCCTATTTCATAGATAATACAATACTTATGAAGTCTCAGGCCTTGAAATATTTGTAGTACCTAATCCAGAGGTACATTGTATAGAAAAACTGTGACCTTGCTAAAAGCATTAACCCCCACAGATTTGTGTGTGTGTTCACGGTAAGGAATCTTATCTCCACACGTTCAGTTTGAAGCCTTACTGAACTCAGTTTGGAATTTTAAAGTAGTTAGTTTAAATACAGTAATCAAAACAGGTGTTTATAAATGCCACAAGGCATGGGCCTGTAGAGGTGAACTCTGATTCAAACCTGCATTATCGGCCTTTATCACTCATGGTGGACCCTCTGCTACCAGATTTGACTAGATCAGCACAGCCTAGAGCAAAACACACTCATTTTAACCCAGGTCAGAGAACCTGTTTACAGCCAACATGATCATATTCTGTCTTCAGGAGTTCCAACAAGAGAAATAGTGAAACCCTTCAGGACATTTAACTCCGCCCCTAAGGCAGAAAAATCTGGCCTTTAGAAAATACTTTTCTTCTTCCTGCTAACCCTACTAGGTTTTAAGTTTTTTGAAGTCAGATTCCTTCGAAAATTTAATAAAATAACCATACTCCCCACATAAAAACAAATATATATAATTTTTTTTTTAGATTTGTTTATTTTTGAGATATAGAGAGACAGAGTAAGAGCAGGGGAGGGGCAGAGACAGAAGGAGACACAGAATTTGAAGCAGCCTCCAGGCTCCCAGTTGTCAGCACAGAGTCCCATGCCAGGCTCGAACTCACAAACCGTGAGATCATGACCTGAGCCAAAGTCGGATGCCCAACCACCTAAGCCACCCAGGCACCCCTTCATAAATATTTTAATACAATAGGGAAGACATCAGGGAATCCTCTATTTATAAACACTTACTACATGCTTCGTGCCTGGCCTATTCACTGCTGCAAATACAGGGAACAAAATACACTGCCCTTATGGAGCTTAGAGTGTGGAGAGGCAGAGAACAGATTTCTTCACCTTTCAATTTTACAGAAAAAACAAATAGTTTCAATCTAAGGAAATATACCACTTTATCTTTATAATATATTTTTCCCGGGGAAGCCTTATTCTTCAATAAATAGGGTAGGAAAAAGATGAAGGAACAAGTGGAAGAAGAGAATCAGCACTGTAATTGTGACTACTAGAAGGTATGGAAGGCACAGTACTTTTCCACTGCACCAAGTTTCTCCTATAGTAAAAATCATAAATAGCAGTTTATATGTTAAAAACCCCATTGTTTTGTAAGAATATTAAGATTTCTTAATCTTCTCCATAGACACTATTTTTGTTACACGATTTCCCCTTTATGATTAGCATAAGACCACTGATGAAGAAACACTTCATTCTTAGTGCATACTAGATTAAAATGCAGAGTCATTTCCTAGGAAAAGGAAAAAATATTTTATTGGTCACTTAAGATTCATAAGGCAGTGAGTGAGCTTTAGTCAGAGAATTTTCCTAGTACTTCAAAAAAGAAATGGACTTAGTTCTCTAAATTACCTAAAGATTAAATTGCAGGCTTAAGCTTCTTTCTCTGAAAAACCTTTTGGCAATATGACTACTAAATTCAAGGACCCTGGTTGCAAAGTATCTATGCAGGGCAAATGGAAACCACTTTTTCCTGTTACTTACAGGCCTATCAATGCCAATATATTATCCTGGGAGACTTTCAAATTATAACTTTCTCAATGCCTACAAACTCGAAGGTATGACACCTTAAAAATACAAAAACAAAAAACCCTTAAAGTTTCCCAGGACTGTTTATACACTTGCAAAAATAATGTAGGTTCACGACTTCCATCATTTTTTTCCACTGACCTGGACTTACTTACTTTATGCCAAACACTGGCGCTGGAGTTCATAAATGTTAAGAGAGGAATTCTGCATTATGATTAATAAATATTTACAAAATATTAACGTACACACTTACTGAGAGAGCAACCATTACAATTCATTATGATAGAGGGGATTCTTCCAAGATGAAGATAAACAGTTCATAAAATGAATGACCTCAAAACAACATTGGAAGCAGCGGTCTCCCATCAGCACTTTATCCTACTGTGAACCCTTCTCCCAGGGTTAAAAATCAAACGAAAAAGAGGTTTTTAATCCTTGCATTCAATTTGCATTTCAACCCTTGTTTTCAATTCTCTGCTCTAACAACCACAGCGAGTACCCTGGGAAAATAGGGAATGCCGAGGTGGGAGGCAAAAAGCCAGCAGCACATCAAGGAGGCGGCACGCGAAACCCCAGCTGAAGACATAAGGCTGTGAGTCAAACCTCCCTCCCGCAGACAGACCACTAAGCCCCGGGGACTTGAGGTAAGGGACCCCTCCTTCGGCATCTGGGCTGCCCGAGGCCCGCGTCCTCCCTGAGCCGGGTTCCAGCCCGTCACCCCGGGACCGACGCTGCGACCACGCCAGACCCAACCGCAGGCCCTCACCTGCTTTTGCACGTCAGCATCGCTGAGAGCCATAGCGAAAGTGGTGCTAGGCCGGAGGGACACTGGCTGGAACGCGATTAGAACAGGGAGGTAAAAGGAAGGGGAAAAGAAAACCCGGCGCAGGTTTCGGCTTCCTTTGCTTTATAACTCCAGCTTCCGGTTCCTGCCAGGTGACGGCACACTCCCGCCCTTCTCAGCCAGTGGGAAAAGAGCTGGTTCGGGGAAGTCCCGCCCTGGCCCCGCCCTTCCCTGGCTGGGCGCCTGCGCGGGCAGTCCTTCTTGGTTCGGTCCCAGTTCCTTTGGTCACTGGCTCGTGACTTCCGAGCTGTTTTCTTCAAAAGCCTCTTCCTCGGTAGAAGGGAGAGAATGGGAGTTCTGGTGTCTGCAATTAGTTGAATTATGTGAGTTTTTGTAGCCTTATAGCCCTTGAATTTTTTTTAGGTTTAAATTTTTAGCACAAAATCAGAACTTATTATTTTGCTTTCTTGGCCTTAATAAAAGCAAATTTCACCAATATTTTATTAATGGATTTTATTTTTAGAACAGCTTTAGATGTACAGAAAAATTAAGCAGATGAAACAGGGTTTTCGTGTATCTTTCTCCCCCTCACACACTGGTTACTGTATTAACATCTTACATTACTATGGCACATTTGTTCCAATTAATTAAGCAATATTGATGTATTGACCCAAGTCCATCATTTATTCGGATTTCTTTAGTTTTAACCTAGTGCGCTTATTCTTTTTCAGGATCCCATCCAGGATACTGTGTTTTATTTAATTGTCATGTCTCCTAAATTTGGTGGGTGTGAATGTTAACTCAACTTTTCCTTTTTGATGACCTTGACAACTTTGAGGGATACTAATTAGGTATACTATAGGATGTACGGCTCTTGGAATTTTTCTTATGATTGGTCAGTGGTTTCGGTTGGAAGATTACAGGGGTAAAGTGCCATTTCATCACATAATACCTAGGATTCATGCTGTCAGTATGATTTTTGAGGGGTGCCTGGCCGGCTCCCTCTGAGGAGCATGTGACTCGTGGTCTCAGAGTGGTGAGTTCAAGCCCCACACTGGGTGTAGAGATTACTTAAATAAAAATTTAAAAAAATTTTTTTTAATTTTTTTTAATGTTTATTTTTGACATAAACAGAGCATGAGTGGGGAGGGGCAGAGAGAGAGGGAGACACAGAATCCAAAGCAGGCTCCAGGCTCCCAGCCGTTGGCACAGAGCCCAATGCGGGTCTCGAACTCACAGACCGCGAGATCATGAGCTGAGCTGAAGTCGGACGCTCAACCGACTGAGCCACCCAGGTGCCCCCGAAATTTAAAAATTTTTAAAAATACTATTTTTGATTGCTGATGCCTACTTTGGTCACATGGCAGCTTTCTCCGTTAAAGTTAAACGTTTTTCCCTTTCCATACTGTAATCTTGGGAAGGAAGTACTATGTGAAGTGCACACGTAAGGAGTGAGAAGTTATTCTCCACTTCCTTAAAGGTGGAGTATGTACAGAATTTATTTGGAATTCTTTTTTTTTTTAATTTTTTTGTAACGTTTTTATTTATTTTTGAGACAGAGACAGAGCATGAATGGGGGAGGGGCAGAGAGAGAAGGAGACACAGAATCGCAAGCAGGCTCCAGGCTCTGAGCCATCAGCCCAGAGCCCGACGCAGGGCTTGAACTCACAGACTGTGAGATCGTGACCTGAGCCAAAGTCGGATGCTTAACTGACTGAGCCACCCAGGCGCCCCAAGAATTTATTTGGAATTCTGAATGAGCCTATGCCTTTTCCAACATCATTCCCAAGACCCGCTTAAAGGGAATTATTCAGAAAATTAGGGCAGAAATTTCCACAGATTTGTTTGCCTCAAGCCCCATTTTCCCCCCAACTGTAAGACAAGAACTTTTGAGGGGCACCTGGGTGGCTCAGTTGGTTAAGCATACCACTCTTGATTTCAGCTCAGGTCATGATCATACAGTTTGTGAGTTTGAGCCCCGGATTCTCTCTCTCTCCCTCTCTGCCCTCCCTGGCTCGCATACCCTAAATGAATGAATGAATGAATGAATGAATGAATAAACAAACAAACACATATGTACATACATACATACACTAACTAACTAACTTAAATGGTAAACAATTTTATAGGGGTGCCTGGATGACCCAGTCGGTTAAACTTCTGACTTTGGCCTTTGGCTCAAGTCATGATCTCACAGTTCGTGAGTTTAAGCCCCGCTTTGGGCTCTCTGCTGTCAGTGCAGAGCCTGATTCAGATCCTTTGTCCCCCTCCCCCACCTCTCTGCCCCTACTTCACTCTGGAGCGGGTGAGTGCACTTGTGCTCCCTCCCTCTCTTTCTCAAAAATAACTAAAACATTAAGCATTTTTTTAATCTTTATTTAAAAAAATGACTTTTGAAAATTTGTTTATTTTTAGGACAGACTCCTAGCAGTAGAATTATAGGTCGAAAGGTACATACATTTTTATTACCAACTTTTTATTTTGAGGAAATTTCAAATATAATAAGTTGTAAGAACAATGCAATAAACTCCATTCATCTGCATTCACCAATTGTTAACATGTTGCTGTATTTGCTTTATCACTTTTCATCAATCAAATTCAGGAAATTTAACAAGTCCATTATCAGATTTTGCCATATGTCCCACCAATATCCTCTGTAGCATTTTTTTTCCTGATCCAGGATGCAGTCCAAGATCACCTACTGTATTATCATGTCTTTTTAGTCTCCTTTAATACAGAATGGTTCTTCAGACTTTGTCTTTCCTGATAGTGACATTTTTGAAGAGTTCCACACATTTGATACTGATACTTTTCTCATAATTAGATTCAGGTTATGCATTTTGGAAGGAGCACTACATCTGTGATATTGTATCCTCAGTGCATCACATCAGAAAACCACATTTCAGTTTGTTCTTTAATGAGAATGGTACACACATTTTTAAGGCTCTTAATACATGTTGCCAAATTGTTTTCCAGCTGTACTGGTATACAGTGATCTTTATAGTATGTGATGGATTGGTGCACATATTTGAAAACATTGGTAATGTTGGATAAGGGAAGGATTCGGCCACTAACAGAGCAATAGAAATCCGTGCAGTTGACCTTAACTTGATCAGTATTGTAATCAACTGAGCTAAACCAGTTGATAGGTGTATTTCTCTCATCTTGTTAGTTATTGTAGTAATAACTTCATTCTTTGCCATCTCAGAAGACAGATTTCCAGGATTATGCCTCTTTCTAGCATCCCTAGGGCAGGGTGAGGTAGTATTCATTCATTTGAATTACAATCCCTCTTCCCATTTAATTTTTACAATGTTCTGCAAATAACAGGGTTGGGAGTGAGAGCAGCAATCTAATGCCACATGTCTAATCATTTGTGAAATTAATGTCTGTAACAGATCAATGTGTTTTGGGTTTATGGAAAACAGTGTGCTGATTTTTATGATTTGTTATTAATTTGAGACAATAAAAAATATAGAAAAATAAAAGAATAATTTCAATATTCATGTAGCATGTACCAGCACCCAGAATCAACAAATAATATTTTTCACATTTACTTTAAGACTTCATTTCTAAAGTTAAATAGTGTTACAGATATAGTTGACATTCCCTTTTGTGCAACTTTCTCCTCTATGTTAATGCTCTTTATAACTAGTTTCTGCAGTATTTTGCTAATTCACCAAGGAATGGACCAGGTCCTGTCTGGTAAGAATATGTGTAAGCTTCATAGAGACAGTCTCTGGAGTGGAAAAGTTATTATAAGTACAATAAAAGGTTAACTAGTTGGTAGTTTTCTAAATCCAATCTCTTAGGTCTTGTGAAGCTTTTTTATTTTATTTTATTAATGTTTATTTTATTTTTGAGGGAGAGCGCATGAGGGAGAGAGGCAGAGAGAGAGGGGGACAGGCTCCTTCAGGCTCTAACTCAGGAACCATGAGATCATGACCTGAATCAAAGTCAGCCGCTCAACCAACTGAGCCATCCAGGCGCCCCTTGTGAAGCTCTTTTATATTGATTGATTGATTGATTGATTGATTGGAGAGCACAAGCAGGGGAGGGGCAGAGAGAGGGGACAGAGGATCCCAAGTGGGCACTGCACTGACAAGCTGACAGCAGCGAACCTGATGTGGGGCTGGATCTCACGAACTGTGAGATCATGACCTGAGCCAAAGTTGGACACTCAACTGATTGAGCCACCCAGGTGCCCCGGAAGCTTTTTTAAAACAGCTTTTCAGATGGGGGCGCCTGGGTGGCTCAGTCATTTGAACATCCGACTCTTGATTTCTGCTGGGGTCATGATCCCAGGGTCAGCCGTGGGATTGAGCCCTGCGTTGGCCTGGTGCTGAGTGTGAAGCCTGCTTGTGATTCTGTCTCTCCCCCAACCTCTCTCTCTCTCTCTCTCTCAAATTAAAAAAAAAAAATTTAAAACAGATTTACAGATAAATTCCAAAAATCCCACTCCTAGATGAGCCTAAATATATTTATGGCTTCACAAAATCACTGTCCTAGATTCCCATCGGGTTAGTCACAGAAATTGTCTCACCTGCTCCCAAGCTGAGACTTCAGTCTGTGTCTTAGATGTTGAATCAGCAGAATAGATAAAGTAACTCTTGAACTGGTTTGCTGGGGAGGACACACAGAGAGACTAGAGGTAAATGTAAATCCTCTTAGGGTACCTGGCTGGCTCAGTCACTAGGGCACATGACTCTTGATCTGGGGTTTGTGAGTTTGAGCCCCATGTTAGGTGTACAGATCACTAAAAAAAATAAACTTGGGGTGTCTGGGTGGCTCAGTTGGTTAAGCCTCTGACTTCGGCTCAGGTCCTGATCTCACAGTTCATGAGTTCAATCCTCATGCCGGGCTCTGTGCTGACAGCTCAGAGCCTGGAGCCTGTGTGTATCCCTCTCTCTCTGTCCCTGCCCCGCTCACGCTCTGTTATTCTCTCAAAAATAAATAAACATTAAAAAAAATAAAAATAAACTTAAAAAAAGTGTAAGTCACCTCTCTCTTTGAATGTTGAAAAATTAGGTGTTCTTTTTAAGACTTTATTTTTAAGTAATCTCTACAGCCAATGTGGGTGCGGCTCAAACTCACAACCCTGAGACCCAAGAGTTGCATGCTCTATCGACTGAGCCAGCCAGGCGACTCTTGAAGAATTAATTTTAAAAAGAAAAAGCAAATGATACCAGAACACAGTGAAACTCTAATTTAGGTGCCCACACTTCTTACCCCTTTCCAGCTAATTTCCTACATAACAGAAAGAGTGGTTTAAAACCTAGATGGCAGAGCACCTGGGGGGCTCAATCGGTTAAACATGACCCTTGATTTTGGTTCCTAATCTCACTGTTCTGGAGTTTGAGCCCCACCTGGGGCTCTGTGCTGTCACATCATGGGGCCTGCTGGGGATTCTGTTTCCCTCTCTCTCTGCTCCTCCACCTTCCTTCCTCTCTCTCTCTCTCTCATTCAAAAATAAGTAAACATAAAAAAACAAAACAAAACTAGGGGCGCCTGGTGGCTCAATCGGTTACAGGTCCGACTTCGGCTCAGGTCATGATCTCACAGTTCGTGAGTTCAAGCCCCACATCGAACTCAGAGCCTGACAGGTCAGAGCCTGGAGCCTGCTTCAGATTCTGTGTCTCCCTCTCTTCCTGTCCCTCCCCCATTCACACTCTGTCTCTCAAAAATGAATAAAAAAAAAAAACAAAAAAACTAGATGGCATCTAGTAACTCCCTAATTTATAACCCTCTAATGGTTTCCAATTGCTTGAGAACACTTTACAGCTCACATGGTCTGTGTGAGTGCTGCCCAATCTGACCCTGTCTGCTTCTCTGACCTCATTGCTCCTCTTCCCTTTGCTCACCACCTTATAGCTTTACTGGTTTCTTCTCAACTCCTGGAAAACACCAAGCTTTTTGCCTGAATTATTTTCCTGCACTTCTCACTTAGCTTGTTTTTCCTTCTTTAAGATCTCAACTTAAAATATCACCTCCTTAGAGAAAGCTTTTCATAAAGATCCTTTCACCTTCCTTTCTATTCCAGCCCCTTGTTTACCTCAGGACATGCCACAATTAAAAAAAATTTTTCTCTTTTTGATTTTAGGTTTTTATGTGGTTTTCCAATGAAAATATCTGCTTCATAGCAGAGACTATGTATGATCTACTCATCACTGTTTTTGCAAGAATCCAGCACACTGCCTGGTAAATAGTAGGGGTTCTATAAATAATGAAAATGAGAAGGAATAAAATGACGAGTCTAGAGTTTAGATTTTATTTATTATTATTTTTTTTGAGTTTAGGCTTATTAATCACATCAGGCTACAGAGTAGACTTCTGTGTAACTTATAAGATCTGTCAAAAAAAACCCAAACAAAACCCCACAAACAGGGCACCTGGGTGGTCAGTCGGTTGAGCATCCGACTTTGGCTCAGGTCATGATCTGGAGGCTTGTGAGTTTGAGCCCCGCGGTGGGCTCTGTGCTGAGAGCTCAGAGCCCGGAGCCTGTTTCAGATTCTGTGTCCCTCTCTCACTCTGCTCCTCCCCTGCTTGTGCTCTGTCTCTCTCTCTCTCTCTCTCTCTCTCAAGAGTAAATAAAACATAAAAAAAATTGCTTTAAAAAACACAAAAAAACCCATAAGCTGCTGTGATTAAAGTCAAATAATACCTGTAAAAGGACCATATTATTCTATACCATTTACTGTAAAGACTATCCCTTTTCCCATTGAATTGTCTTGACACCTCTGTCGAAAATCAGTTGCCCATTCTGGACTTCTATTCTGTTCCATTGACCTACGTTCCATCCTTATAGTATACATTCAAAAAAAAAAATAATAAGGAAAAACAGCAAACCTTAAAACTGGAAGCAATTTGAAAGAAATGAACCTAACCACCTATCAAATTTGTAACATAACCATAGAGAATTATTTCATGTGGCTTAAAAAAATTTACATACAATAATCTGCAGAGACTTACAAAGTACAATTAGATGAATTCTGATGCCTGTGTGATCAAGATACAGACTATTTCCACCACCCTAGAAAGTTCCTTTCTAGTCAGTCCCAGACTCTCTGCCTCCAGGCAGCAGTGTGCTGATTTCTATAACCATTGACTAATTTTGCTTATTCCTGAAATTCATGTAATTGGAATTACATAATTTGTACATTTTATGTCTGGCTTCTTTCACTCAACACAATGCTTTTGAGATTAATTCATATTGTCACATGTAATATTAACCTTAAAAATAAAACTGTCAGGGTTTTTTTGTTTGTTTTGCCAGCAAAAATGGGATTATTCAGAAATTGCAGAGAATTGCAATTCAGGACATTCAAGCTCTGGCAAATCCAGAGAACAAAGGAGAGGACTGCTCTTTATTATAGAGGAAAATGGCTAGATGGGATATTATACTGGCTCAGTCAGAAAAGCATGAAGCTCTTGACCTCAGGGACATGAGTTAGAACCCCATGTTGGGTGTAGGGATTACTAAATAAAAACAAAAAACAAAGTAACTCCACTCAGTAAACCGGGAGTTCCAAGTATAGTAGAGTAGCTTTTCTTTAGCTAAGTTGTGACCATCTCTCATTGGCTCATTTGTTGCCGAGGGAAGGGAAAAACCTATCCTTTTTCTACTGGGGTAGTAAGGTAGTATGGCCTTGCAAAGTACCCCCTCTTCCTTTTTTTTAAATTTTACTTTTTTTAAGTTTATTTATTTTGAGAGAAAGAGAAAGAGCAAGCAGGGGAGTGGCAGAGAGAAAGGGAGAGAGAATACCAAGCAGGATTTGCACTGATAGCAAGGAGCCCAACACAGGGCTTGACTTCAGGAACCATGAGATCATGATGTGAGCAGAAACTAAGAGTTGGACACTTAATTGACTGAGCCACCTAGGCACTCCTTGTTTTTATTTTATTTTAAAGATTTTAAGTAATTTTCACACCCAATGTGGAATTGGAATTCACAATCTAGAGATCAAGAGTCACAAGCTCTAACAACTGAGCCAGCCAGCGCCGCCCCCCCTCCCCCCCCAACCATTGGATCAGCAATTGACAGATTGATAGGGCATGAGAGCTCCCCCTTCTGGCTTCTTACTCTATTTTATCTATTTATTTTTTAAGGTTTTTGTTTGTTTTGAGGTTTGGGTTTTGTTTTTGTTTAATAATCTATACACCCAACATAGAGTTCTAACTCACGACCCTGAGATCAAGAGCTTCATGCTCTGCCGACTGAGACAGCCAGGCACTCCCTCTATTTTAAATGAGGTTTCCATTTGTTAATTTTCACAATATCACAATATTTTTGTTTTATTATTGAATAATTTCCATTGTGTGAATATGCTTGAAAAAATGTTATTAAAAATAAAACTAGGAAACTAATAAAATATGTAACAGCCAAATGCATGATCCTGGTTAAAACAAACAAACAAACAAACAAAAAAGTTATTGGGGCCCTGGCTGTCTCAGTTGGAGTACACAACTCTCCATCTGAAGGTCCTGAGTTCACACCTCACATTGAATGTAAAGCCTACTTTATTTTTTTCAACGTTTTTTATTTATTTTTGGGACAGAGAGACAGAGCATGAACGGGGGAGGGGCAGAGAGAGAGGGAGACACAGAATCGGAAACAGGCTCCAGGCTCCGAGCCATCAGCCCAGAGCCTGACGCGGGGCTCGAACTCACGGACCGCAAGATCGTAACCTGGCTGAAGTCGGACGCTTAACCGACTGCGCCACCCAGGCGCCCCCAAGCCTACTTTAAAAAAAAAAAAAAAGCCTATAAAAACCACTACTTGGACATTGAGGAAATTCATTTATTTTTTTTCTGTAAGTGTTTATCATTGAAGAAAAAAACACAGCAGCAAGTTCTGTGTTGGCTTCAACAAGACCCGATTTTTAACATACCTACAACACTCCAAAATTGAAGTCAACACAGTCATTACTACAAATTACTTGTTGAAACAATCCATCCTGAAGAGAAAGGAAGTTAGGAAAAAGAATTTAAACAATTGGACATTGAAGAAATTTAAATATCAACTGGTTATTAGGTACTATTAGGTAGTTTTTTGTTTTGTTTTGTTTTTGTTTTGTTTTGTTTTTTTTTTTAATCTGTGTCCTTTTGGATTGGAGACACCAGGAACACCCAGGGCTCCACAGGAACCCTTCAAAAAAATTTTTTTTTTAAATTTTATTTAAATCCAAGTTAGTTAATATATAGTGACTCTTAGAGAATTATTGATCGTTTTACTAGCTCACTAAGCTTTTCTTGGCAAATCTGTGTCCAATTTGTCAACTAATGGCACTTACTGTTCCCTCAGTCACTCAGGCTTAAAGCCTGTTATGACACCAGCTCCAACCTTTTTGCTTCCACCCCCACTCGCCCTCATATCAGTTCAGGTTTTCATCACTTTTTTCCACAACTTTATTGAGACATAACTCACATACCATACAATTCACCTATTTAAAATGGTTTCAAGTATATTCAGAGGGTGTACAACCATCAAAAATCAATTTGAGAACATTTTCATCATCTCCCTCCAAAAAACGCTGTACTCATTAGCTGTCACTCCTTATTAGGTTTTCATCACTTCTTATCTGGCTCCTTATAACAGTCTTCTAATTCATCATCTTCAGCGCTTTCCTTCTTTCAATTTATTTCATGTACACCAGACAATTCGGTTTCCCTAAAGCATGGTTTAGATATTACACCTTCTTAACTAGATACCTTCTGTGACTCCCCCCAAAGGACATTTGGATTCAAGTAAATAAACACCCATTATTACACATTCTGTTCTGGCATTGTGCTAGGTGCTGTGAGCAAAATGGATATTACTGAAGACTTTCTTTACTGCATAGTGTCTGTGCTTTATGGACCCTCCGCCTAGAATGCCCTCTTTACCCCCACCCACCCGCAACCGCTAGAAAACTTTCCCAACTTTCAAGGACCGTCTTCCCCGACAAATGGCTGCGAACTCTGCAGCTCTCTTGAACTCTCCAGACGCTTCTCTAACCCGTTCGCTTGCACACACTTAAACCTCAATACTTGTTAGCCCAACACATCCCCAGAACGTTCTGCAAAAGGAGCAATGCTCCTTTCCGCGGGAACGGCCAGCCTCTCTCCCCACACGATTGGTTCTTCAATATCCCAATACCCTTTCTCTAGCCATCAAAGACCTCCGCCCCCCGAATCATAGACGTGAGCGACTCCTGGTAAGAGCGGGGTAAGAGAGGTCGGCTCTTCCGGGTCACATCTGCGAAGACATCTCCGGACCTCTATGATTCGCGCTTCCGCTCGGAAGAACAGCACCACCTCTCTTCCGGCGTTCCTCTGCGCTCCCGGCCCGCCCCGACGCTGTCGGTGACGGAAGCACGCCGGGGGTGACCTCACCTTCCAACATGGCGGCGGCGGTAGATTAGGGCCGCGGGTCGAAGCAGCCACCGCCGCTGGGGGACCCTGTCGGAAACGACTGCCGCCGCCGCCGCCCCTTCCATCTCTTCTGGGGCAAGGGGCCAGGGCCAGGTGAGGGGAGTGGGGTTTTGGGCAAGGCAGAGTTGGGTCCTTATCCAGCTCCTCAGGCGGTTTTCACTGGGCAGGAAGGTATCCAGAGACTGTGCCGAACCACTGGCTCCCCAGTGGTTCCGACGACGCGTGAGTGAGTGTCAGTGAGTGTGTGACTGTGAGTGAGTGAAAGAGTGTGTGTGTGTACCGGCGCTCCCTTGCCCGAGGGTTCTCAAAGCATGAGGGGCCCATTTCTTTGTAACCGGACCTGTCCAGCGTGGTCCCACCGCGGACGCTTGTTGAGCGGGGCTTCCTGAGAGGGCTGCCAGAGGCGGAGGAGCTCAGCCCTTGCCCTACACCGCTGCTGTTCCCCACAAAGACCTTCACGTGGAAAACCCGTGTCCATTTTTAGGACCAGGCTGGGGAACGTGGATTTCTTTTTGGTCGAGGGAGAAGGTTTCATGCGATTCGTTTGGAATGATTGTAGATTAGGTCTGCCAGTCCTAGTTGTTTCTTCTCACAGATTGTTAGAAATTTTTTAGCCTTTATTCACTGCTGTTCTGACACCCCTCATTATTACTTATTTTGCAGAAAAATCTGCTTTCTTATTCTTGGAGGCAGTACAGTTCACACTAAGTCCTTTCTTCCCTTGATTTTTATCCTCTCACTATTCCAAGGAAATGCCAAGTTTCTTTCCTTCATAACCAGCTATGAAGCAGAACTCCTAGACTTTGATTTGAGGCTTTAAACCTGGGTTGAAAATCAGACGGATCTGACCAGTTCACACGCTCCCCATTGGGATCTTTGTCTTAACCACTCCCCGCTCAAGTATTTGTTTGTTTATACAAAATAGCTGTCTCACTGTCTCTATTTAGAAGTTTTAAGCTGAACTGAGGTTAATCTCTAGCCTCTCCCCCCCACCCCGTGTTTGTTTTTTGTTTTTTGTTTTCATGATATAAAGCAAAACAAACATAAAGTCTTTTGCGAAATTGTCAGTAAGATTTCCTCTGGAGGTTTGGTGTAAACCAGAATGTTGATCTCTGCCCTAACTTGTTGTGACCTTGGATGAGTTGCCACACCCTTCTAGTACCTTCTTTTTTATCTCAGAAAATTAAGCAAATGTTTTTGTAGGTAGTAAACTATTTATGCCTCATATACATAATTGGATAAATGTACAGTGCACATCTGCACCTGCAAATTGAACTATTTAAGCCATTTTGGAATATTCTTCCTTTGATAACAGGCCAATAAGGGTTTTGGAAATCTTTACTCTGGTCGGGTACTATTTTCAGTATTTTTTTTTTTTTTTAAATGATTCATTTTCTCATGCAGGCTTGTACCCCAGCAGTTGAGTTTAGTTGAAGATATAAAGTTGAGTCCAACCAGTTTTGTAAAGGAAAGATATGCTCTCTATCATGTAAGTTAGTCAGTACTAAATACCTTCTATACTAAACTTTAGGACAAATAATTTGCAACAGTAATCATTGTTTTAAAACTACATTTCTCTTATGAAATACTTTAGACATGCAAAACAAGTTTTAAACAGTCAGTCTTGCTTTCTTTTTATCATTGTTTTTCAAATATTTTGATTCATATCTTTTTCCAAATAGTCACCAAGATTTCTTATTTAATATATATTACAGCGTTGAAGGGAGGGGGTTATTTTCAGAGTAGCTGATTATTTAACACCTTTATCAAGATCTAATTAACATACAATTCATCAATTGCATGATTTAATTTTTTTGAAATGGTTTTTAGTATATTCACAGAGTGTGAAACCACCAACTCAATTTTGATCACCCCCAAAAGAAACCTTGTAGCCTTTAGCAGTCATTCATTATTCCCCACCTCCGCTAGGTAGGCAAGCATCGCTTTACTTTCTATTTCTATAGATTCACCAATTGTGGATATTTCATATAAACAGGATTATACAACATGTGGTCGTTTGTGACTGGCCTCTTTTACTTTGCATGATGTTTTCAGGATTCTTGCATGTTGTAGCATGTATCAGTACTTATTTTTATGGTCACATAATATGCCATCGGGATATGCCAATTTTCTTTATTCATCAGTTGATGGGCAGTTATTTCCATTATGTGGCTGTTAAATATTATGCTGCTGTAACTGTTCATGTGCAAGTTTTTGTTTAGACACGTGTTTTCATTTCTTTAGCATATACGTAGGAGTGAGACAGAGTAACTGAATTTTATGCCTCCCTTTTACAAAGCTATTTACACATGCATGGGAAGCCTAATTATGTTGAAAGGCAGAGTGAGAGTGAGGCATTCCTCTATAAGTACATTATCTTCTTCATACATTATCTTTGAATGCCAACTGCTGAGTGAAAACATTTTGAGGCAGCTCTTAACACAAGATTGAACTAGAGTATTTCGATTAAGCACGTTTCGGTGTGAAAGGGACTATCTACACTAGAATATTTAGTGTCTGCTGAGTTTTAAAAATGACACCCTCGCCCAGTTGCATTTCTCAGTTGGGTGGGGTGAATTTTTTAAATTTAACAATTTTTATTAGGATTATTTAATTTTATTTCTTTTATTTTGGAGAAAGTTCTAGAATTCTATACGGGCTAATAAAGTATGGATTTAAAAAAATATAGTTATTGGACTTAATTTATAGAACTTTAAAAAACTCCCTATTGAAAACACTAGTGAGTCTTGAAACTAGAGATCTGGTAACCCAAAAACGTTGTTAATGTTTACAATTCCAGAGTTTTGATTTGTGATTGAGTTATCTGTGGATTTTTATTTTTCTTTTTATAAACTGGGATTATAGATCTGTTCAACTGTATTACTGGAGTATGTAACAGTCTTATTACATTGTAATTTTATTTTAGTAGACAGAAATGATCTAAAAACAAAGCTTGAAGTAATTTAATTAAACCATGTTAAATTGTAATCTGTTTCTGTTTTGGCTCTGTGGGGTTTAAAGAATACAATATAGCTATGATATTCTAACTCCTGTGTTGGAGGTGGTACTAGAAATTTGTGTTTTCCATGAACATTCAAGGTGATTACGATCAGACAAGTTTGGGAAACAACTACAAAAAACTCTCATGTTGCTGCAGATTTGCTTTTCATAAGAATTTAAAGTCGAATTTAATAGTTGCTGCCTACCTTCTGGTTGTAGTTCATAAATGTGCTTTAATTCCTGTAGTACTATTGGTGCTAGCATCCTGAAATTTGCACTAGTATTCATTAATAGAAGACTGGTTAAAAAAAATAAAGCAAACTATTTATTGTAAATTGTGGATGTTACATTTGTTACTGGAGGATCATGGATGTTTTATTTGTGCCTAGTTTTGGAGATGTCACCAAATGAATGTATAAACATAGGATTAAGTTACCCTAAGCTTCCTCAGGCTGTCCATCTGGCTGACAACTGCCTGTAATTTAATAGAGGAGCAAACTAAAGGTGTAAGTTTGAGAAGGAAACAGGTAGGTGACACAGATATATTCAGTGGCTTGTTAGAATTGTGCAAAAGATAGTTTTTATATTTATTTATTTTCTAATTTTTTTTAAAATTTTTTTTAACGTTTATTTATTTTTGAGACAGAGAGAGACAGAGCATGAATGGGGGAGGGTCAGAGAGAGGGAGACATAGAATCTGAAACAGGCTCCAGGCTCTGAGCTGTCAGCACAGAGCCTGATGCGGGGCTCAAACTCACGGACCGCGAGATCATGACCTGAGCCGAAGTCAGCTGCTTAACGGACTGAGCCACCCAGGCGCCCCCTTTTTTTTTTTTTTTTTAAGTAAGCTCTATGTCTGACATGGGGTTTGAACTCAGCGACGACCGTAAGATCAAGAGTCACATGCTCCACCAACTGAGCCAGCCAGGCACCTGGATAGTTTTTGTATTTAAAATTGTATTTAAACTTCTGGATACCAAGAATACTTATACCTAATTTGAATTCTAAAGGGTTCTACTGGACAAAATTTAGAGTAAAAGTAACTATATTCTTCTTACCATTTATTTATTTATTTATTTATTTTTAAATTTTTAAACGTTTATTTATTTTTGGGACAGAGAGAGACAGAGCATGAACGGGGGAGGGGCAGAGAGAGAAGGAGACACAGAATCGGAAACAGGCTCCAGGCTCTGAGCCATCAGCCCAGAGCCTGACGCGGGGCTCGAACTCCCGGACCGCGAGATCGTGACCTGGCTGAAGTCGGACGCTTAACCGACTGCGCCACCCAGGTGCCCTATTCTTCTTACCATTTAAAAGGAAGCTTGGGCTGTCTTAGATATGAAATGTACTCTGTGTTGGTCAGGCAGTAGTGGGGTGGACCTGAGCATTGTATTCTGTTTCCAGGAAAGCTCTGGGTGGTGATCTCAGATCGTATTTACCTTTCATCCATTCTTTTTCCTTTTTTTCCTTGCCCCATTCTTAAAATTGACAAATTTGTTTCTTTCAGTACTCTGCAAAAACACCCTGTTAGTCTACCAGTTCTCCCTATTATTGTTGTTAGTGTCTTCACCTCTGCGTTTTTCTCACCCAGTACCTTGCCTGGCATACAGTAAATATGCGTTGAGCAAATGCAAGGCTCAGAGTTCGGAACTGAAGAGGATGTATGTACCTGACCAAGTGATTGCACTGTTAATTAGCTGTATGATTTTGTGTAAATAAATTATCTATTCTTGTTTCTTCATCAATAAATTGAGACTATTACCTTTTCCTTCTAGCATAGAGGATTGTCTGACAACACATGGAAGAGTGCTTTAGAAATAGAGGTCTCGTGCAGATGTAATTTATTTCTATTTGTTTGAAATGCAAGAGCCCATTGTGCAATATGGGCTACTCTGCACTACAGAATGTTGCAATGGAAGTGGATGCCCTCTCTTCCCAGAATACCCTTAGAGTACTGACCCTGTAGTAGTGTTGTGGAGTTCACATTTTGCACATTCTCAATGCCTTTGTTCTGTAATTTAATACAAACACACTAGATGGGTAATAGTGTTCCTAGGGTCTGTCTACTGCACCACCTAACCACAGGCCTGAGTGAGCTGCTTTGTTGCTATACGACTGGAAGCTCATACTGTAAGTCTGGCATGTTTAGGTCTGATATGTTTATAACTAGATTCTCTGATACACATTTAAAGCCTAAAAACTGTATATTGAATTTAAATGATTAAAGTTTGTAGTATCATCTCCATTAGTGTCCATCATTGAAAAATGATTGAATAGAATATAACCATCCACCAAATATATGGATGTGTGGATATTAACATGTATACTAGAGCTGAGGACTTTGTTGCAAATAGAATAGTGAGTATGGAAGATGGGAAATTATGAAATCTATGATTAAGATTGCATTTATGGTTAGGCAATTGGGATTTGTAAGAAAATTTGAAGAGCACTAGGCTAAAAATGAAATTTGGAAATTCAGTGAACTATGCTTTTTCTATGGCATCTGGGTCAGAGAATGACTAAAATTGTCTTCAGATACCAATGCTTGATAAATACAGGAATTTGAATATAACAAATTTGAGAACATGAGTTTTTTATTTAAAGCATTATTCAAAATGTGAATACTTTATTCCTGTTACCAAAAAATTCTGAGACCTTTGTAGAGCTGAAGTTTTGTTACTGATTTGCTGTGCTCTCCCTCTCTTTTGGAACTTCATAATTTATTCCTTGCTTTCTATATTTATTTATATCTCATTTGACTCCACTTGAGTGTAAACATGCTTAAGACTCTGTGTACAAAAACAAAACAAATGGACTCTCAAACGTTGTCTGTCTCTCTCTGGCCTCTATTCTTTTCTTCTCTTCCAACCCAGGCTCTTTGAAAGAATAGCTTACAATTCCTTTCTCTACGTTTTCACTTCCCATTCGTTCTTCAACTCCCTACCTTCTGCCATTGACCTTGCCAGCCACATAGAACTGGACTTTCAGGGATCATTACCTTGATATTTTCATTCTTTTTGGTGTGTTGTTGCATTTTGTACATGTCTTCACTATCTTCTTGTTGAAGTGCCTCCCCTGATTCTGTGACCACACTCTTTTCTGGTTTTCTTCCTACCTTTCTGACTGTTTCAGTCCTGATTTTAGAGGTCATCTCTGCCAGCTTTTCATCTTTTGGCCACACCTGAAATGTTAGTTTTGCCCTGAATTCTAGTGGTGTTTGTTTTTCAGATTAAACCAGTATATCTCATCATATTTTTTTGAAGTTTATTTATTTTGAGAGAGAGAGAAGGGGAGAGGGGCAGAGAGGGAGAGGAATCCCAAGCAGGCTCTGTGTTGTCACCACAGAGCCCGATATGGGGATTGATCTTGTAAAGCATGAGATCGTGACCTGAGCCAAACCAAAAGTCAGATACTTAACCAACTGAGCCACTTAGGCGCCCCACTCACATGTTTTTTTAAACCATGTCTCCTTTTGGTAAATAAAAAATTCTCTGGCTCCTATTCTGATGGTAGTGCTTGGGGTAGGGAGTGATAGGTGTATTTATTCTTCCCTCCCATCCCTGCATGAAGTCACTGTTACAAAGAAGGTTGAAGATTTACTGAGCTTTATTTTCTATACTTTTAATCAGGCAACAGTAGGTAATATTTCCTTCTCCAGTGTGAAACTATCTATTGAATATGGGTTTTGAAATGTAGTACTCTTTCTCACTCCTTCTGGAAATTTTGACACTTCTACCTATAGGAAGTCACTAACTCTCCATTCACTCTCCTTAGATAATTTCTTTGACTTGTATCTATGTAGAGCACAATTTTGTATCTCCAGTCCAGAACTCTTAGTATAAGACTTGTATGTCCAACTACTTGTACATCTTCACCTGGACAACTCACAGGTATTTTGAAATTCAGTATGCCCTAAAGTGAACCTGTTATCCTCTCCTAAGCCAGCTTTTCCTATATTACCTGATTTGAGAAATAGGAATAAACACTACTTTCAGGGCACTTCAGTCGGTCAGGTGTCCAACTCTTTTTTTAAATTTTTTTTTTTTCTCAACGTTTTTTTTTATTTATTTTTGGGACAGAGAGAGACAGAGCATGAACGGGGGAGGGGCAGAGAGAGAGGGAGACACAGAATCGGAAACAGGCTCCAGGCTCCGAGCCATCAGCCCAGAGCCCGACGCGGGGCTCGAACTCACGGACCGCGAGATCGTGACCTGGCTGATGTCGGACGCTTAACCGACTGCGCCACCCAGGCGCCCCAGGTGTCCAACTCTTAATACCACCTTGAGTCATAGTCCCAGGGTTGTGGGATTGAGCTCTGCGTTGGGCTCTGCACTGAGCATGGAGCTTGCTTAAGATTCTCTCCCCCCCACCCCGCCTCCCTCTCACTCCCCCTCCCCCTTCCCCAGTGCCCATCTCCCCTGCTCACTTTCTAAAATAAAATGAAAAAAAAATTTTAAATACCACTTTCCATATACTGCCTAGATTACCCTTTTATTGAGTTAGCTAACAAATCTTTGAAACTTTTTATATTTTTCCTATTTATCCTCCTTTCTGTTGTTCCTGCTCTAATTTATGCCTTCATACATCTCTTGTTTAGATTATTCCTATATTCCCCTAACTTGTGTCCTTTCCTCCAATTTCTATGTTTAATACCTCCTCCAGGATGATTTTTTCTAAAATATAATCTGTTGGGGTGCCTGGCTAGCTCAGTTGTAGAGCATCCAACTCTTGATATCAGGGTTGTGAGTTCAGGCCCCACATTGTGTGTGGAGCCTACCTTAAAAAAAAACATACAAATATACATGTTTATATGTGTATATATATATGTGTATATATATATATACATACATATACACATACATATATGTATGATCTCTTGATATGCTTTTCTTGCTTAAAACCCTTCAATAGTTGTAGTAGTGTTTAGCCTGTTTTACATCATGATCTAATTTGAAAATCTAATGAAAGAAATGGAATGATTTTTCTCTCCAGAAAAAAAATGCACATGCACATAGAATTTGCATTTAGGGGGTTCATTCATGAATATGGTTAAAATAATTCCTTGCTTATAGGATAAAACCTAAACTTCCTCACATCCCATAGCATAAAAAGCATACCAAATGCTGACTGCTGCTTACTCCTGCTAAACCTCATCCCCCTTGTATCTTATGACTTAGCCATGTTAAATTCCATAGTTTTTATGTTCTATGCTGTTTCAAAACATTCCTGTGCTTTTTTTCTGGTCATCTTCACATCTGAATTCCTTCATTCCATCCCCCTAAACTGGTTCAGTTAGTGAATATCTACTCATGTTCCAAGATTGGTTCGTATTTTACTTTCTAAAGCCTTTCCTGGTTTCTACTTTTTCCCTGTCCCAGAGAGACTCTTTTGGGTTGCCCTTCCCTACTCTGGATACTGACTTGTATCATAGAATGTTATTGTTATTGGTATTTTTTGTTTTCTTTTACTTGGTCAAAAACTCCAGAGGGCAGATGATTTATCTTAATGCCTGGAGAGTACCTTGTATCTTAAGAAATAAGTGTGTGTTGAATGAACACAAAAAATTATCAGAAGATACTGTCTTCTGTTTCAGGAGGTATAATTACTAGGTTGATATATGGACTTTGCAGAATTTGAAGATTTTTCTAAACTAAATAATCTTCACATGAAAGTAGTGTATTAAAATTGTTGAGAAACTGCCTTAGAAGTTTTAAGAAAATTAGGTTCCAGTCTTGGCCCGTGTTCCAGTTACATCTTGGTTGCCAACAACACAAAGTGATTTTAGCTTATTTAAGCAGAAAAGGAACTTATGAAAAGGGCATTGGATAGCTCACAGAATGGACGGGAAAGCAGGAAGGAACCAAGGGAGACTCGGCTGCACATTCAGCCAGGGTCAGGCCAAGGAATAGAAGAGATAGGACGTTGCTATTGGATCTGCACCACTGCCTCTGCTGACCTAGGACCACAAGCTTATCCATGAATTATCATTACATGTCTTTCCAGATTCTAGATCCTAGTGTGAGTCTCTGACTTGGCTGACGCTGCATGCCACAGAACAGAACAGGAGAGAAAAAGTCTAGTTGTTTTAGTTTTTGTAGTGGGGTTGGGAGATTTGTTTCCAACCAAGATTGACACAATGTTGGATACATAGGAAATTGGGTTCAGATGGCAGGCAGGAGCTAAACAACAACAACAAAAACAACAACAACAACAAAAACTGAAGTACAGCACTGCTGCTAGTTAATCCCTGGCTGATAGGCCTCAGAAAACTTATTTTATCTCTATGGGTATCCCTTTTCATATTTTTAATTTTGAAATTCTGTCTTCTCACCATTAAATGGTAACAGTGTAAAAGTATGAAATATTTGGTAAAACACCAGGTAAGAACATAGTGGTTGTGGCTTTCATTTCTGTGAAGTAAAGTGTAACACTTTTTCCCTTTCTTTGGAGTATGTATTCGTAATTTTGAAATACCTTTTTGAAGTTCATAAACTTCTAAAGTTGAGCAGGGTAGTCCAAGGCCTGTTGTTTGAATTATTGTATGTTTTGGTATAATTTGGTAGCATTGTTCCCTGAAGATGGGAAACAATAGGGATTTTTAAATGTTGAACTAAGATTTCTTTTGACAGCCTAAGTGAATACTGATAATAGCAACCATAAATGCATTTTTTAAAGTTTATTTATTTTTGAGAGAGAGCATGAGCAAAGTGGGGGAGGGGCAGAGAGAAAGAGAATCCCAAGCAGGCTCTGTCCTGTAAGCACAGTTTCATCCCGTGAACCATGAGATCAGTACCTGAGCCAAAATCTAGTCTGGCGCTTAACTGACTGAGCCACCCAGGCACTCTCATTTTTTAAAGACCGTATTTAACCATTGAAAGCATGTTTTTATGCTATGTTTCCTTTTTATCTCTTTATATAGTCACTGTTTTATTTTGTGTATCTCAAATCCTGCATGTATTTTTTCATTGTTTGTCAGTCTTGGACATTTCTCTTAGTTTGTTTCTAGATCTTAAATTTTGTCAACGTTGCTTGTCTCTTTTTTATTTATTTATTTATTTATTTATTTATTTATTTATTTATTTATTTTGAGAGAGTGTGTGAGCAGGGGAGGGGCAGAGAAAGAGAGGGAGAGAGAGAATCCCAAGCAGGCTCCTCACTGTCAGTGCAGAGCCCAATGTGGGGCTTGATCCCAGAAACTGTGATTGTGATCTGAGCTGAAATCAAGAGTTAGACACTTAACCGACTGAGCCACCCAGGCTCACCCCCTGCCTGCCTCTGTCTTATATTGTTAGTTATCTGGACCTCTTTTTCTTTCCTTCCTTTTTTTTTTTTTTTTAAGATTTTATTTATTTATTTATTTATTTATTTATTTATTTATTTATTTATTTTTCTTAGATTTTATTTAAATGAAATATTTTATTTTATTCTAAGTCATCTCTACACCCAACATGAGGCTCGAATGCACAACCTTGAGATCAAGAGTCGCATGCTCTGCCAACTGAGCCAACCAGGCACTCCTGAACCTCTTTTTCTTTTACTGAATATTTCTTGCGATCTTAAAGCAGTTAGTATTATTTAAGTAGAAAACAAAGTTATTTGCAAACTTCTTATTATAATTTTTTATTTGAAACAACTGTTACGGTACATGGTAGGTACAACAGCTACTAAGTCTGTGTGAAGAGGTAAAAGCTGTAGTTATATTAATTAGGGTACATGTTAATGAAGAGATTTCAGAACGAAGTGCCTTAAATAATAGTCCAGAGGTGGTTGGTTCAGGCCGGCAGGGCGGTTCTGCTACACATGGTCACTCAAGAGCCCAGTTCCTTTTCTCTTTACCATCCCCTACGGTGGGGTCCTTGTTTGCATGTTAGAACGGGTATCTGCCATATTCACATTCCAAACCATAGCAAGGAGGAAAGAGAAAGTAAGGAGAGACCCACAGATTGTACATATAACTTCTCATATTCCCCTCACTCAGGCTAATCATATGGCACATTAAGCTGCTAAGGAACTGGGAAATGTGGTCTGCAGTTGTGTGGCCATGTGTCTAACAAGACTAGGAGGGTTTATTTTTCTTTTAAATTTTTTTTTTTTTACGATTTTATTTTTAAGTAATCTCCATACCCAACATGGGGTTCAATCTCACAACCCTGAGATAAAGAGTCAGTTCTACTGATTGAGCCAGCCAGGTGCCCCTGGGAGGTTTTATTATTAAAAAGAAATAAGAGAACATATATTGGGGTGGGGGAAGTGGGGACATAGCCAGTTTTTTTGCCACATAGGTGAAAACAGAGAAACTAGGGAGAGATAGAGAAATTTGCCTTTGATTTGAAATTTGAATTAATAAATTCCCACTTGTAAGTAAACTAAAGTTACAATTTTTAAAGATTACTGAGAAGAATAGTCAAATATTTATTTTGGTATCTAGTTGAATAATTGGAGTCCATGGGGAAATGTATAGCATGTAATAAACTTTAAACTGAAAAAATACTTTTATGTTTTAGGTTTTACACATCCATAAGTAGACCTTTTTGGAGCTCTGCCAGCAAACTCAATGGCGTCCTCTACTACTGTGCCTCTAGGATTTCACTATGAAACAAAGTATGTTGTTCTCAGCTACTTGGGACTCCTCTCTCAGGAGAAGCTGCAAGAGCAACATCTTTCCTCACCCCAAGGTATTATCTTTGGCTTATGATGGTTCTGTTGAGTACTAATAATTACTTCATATTTAAAAGTACATATATTTAAATAATTTATATCTGTGGTTATAAGATCAAACAATACTAATAATTTTTTTAAAGAATAAACCCTTATCCCATCCCTTCCCACCCCCTGATCCATTCTCAGAAAAGACTTTTAATGCTTTTTAAGAGCATGATAATGTAAATGACTGCTGTTGGTACATGTAAAAATGTACTAAGTACCTGTAAATGAACAGAAATCTACCCTTCTTTAGAGATTTTATACTTAACAAGACATAGATTAGAATTACACAATTATGTTAAAACTTTTAATATAGTTTCTTGAATTGACTTTTTTCAAGGATATTAGTTTTTTAAAAATTTTTATTTTTTCAATTTACATCCAAATTAGTTAGCATATAGTGCAACAATGATTTCAGCAGTAGATTCCTTAATGCCCCTTACCCATTTAGTCCATCCCCCCTCCCACAACCCCTCCAGTAACCTTTTGTTTGCTTTCCATATTTAAGAGTCTTTTATGTTTTGTCCCCTCCCTGTTTTTATATATTTTTGCTTCCCTTCCCTTGTTTTCATCTGTTCTGTGTCTTAAAGTCCTCATATGAGTGAAGTCATATGATAGTTGTCTTTCTCTGACTAATTTCGCTTAGCATAATACCCTCTAGTTCCATTCACGTAGTTACAAATGGTAAGATTTCATTCTTTTTGATTGCCGAGTAATATTCCGTTGTATATATATACCACATCTTCTTTATCCATTCATCCATCAGTGGACATTTGGGCTCTTTCTATACTTTGGCTATTGTTGATAGTGCTGCCATAAACATTGGGGTGCATGTGCCCTTTCAAAACAGCATACCTGTATCCCTTGGATAAATACCTAATAGTGCAGTTGCTGGGTTGTAGGGTAGTTCTATTTGTAATTTTTTGAGGAACCTCCGTATTGTTTTCCAGAGTGACTGCACCAGTTTGCATTCCCACCAGCAGGGCAAAAGAGATCCTTTTTCTCTGCATTCTTGCCAACATCTGTTGTTGCCTCAGTTGTTAATGTTAGCCATTCTAACATGTGTGAGGTGGTATCTCATTTTGGTTTTGATTTGTATTTCCCTGATGATGAGTGAAGTTGAGCATTTTTTCATGTGTCAGTTGGCCATCTGGTTGTCTTGTTTGCAGAAGTGTCTATTCATGTCTTTGCCTATTTCTTCACTGGATTATTTGTTTTTTGGGTGTTGAATTTGATTAAGTTCTTTATAGATTTTGGATACCAACCCTTTATTTGATGTGTCGTTTGCAAATATCTTCTCCCATTCCATTGGTTGCCTTTTAGTTTTGCTGATTGTTTCCTTTGCTGTGTAGAAGCTTTTTATTTTGATGAGGTCCCGATAGTTCATTTTTCCTTTTGTTTCCCTTGCCTCAGGAGACATATTGAGTAAGAAGTTGCTGTGGCCAAGGTCAAAGAGGTTTTTGCCTGCTTTCTCCTTGAGGATTTTGATGGCTTCCTGTCTTGCACTTAGGTCTTTCATCTATTTTGAGTTTATTTTTGTGTATGGTGTAACAAAGTGGTCCAGGTTCATTCATCTGCATGTCGCTGTCCAGTTTTCCCAGCACCACTTGCTGAAGAAACTGTCTTTATTCCACTGGATATTCTTTCCTGCTTTGTCAAAGATTAGTTGGCCATATGTTTGTGGGTCCATTTCTGGGTTCTCTATTCTGTTCCATTGATCTGAGTGTCTGTTTTTGTGCCCTCAAGGATATTAGATTTAAACAATAGATTTATGTATCTGATAGGCTTAAGAGAGTTTTTAGCATAATTCTTTGTATTGTGAAGTTGTATGTATTCTTCTGTAAATAGTTTACCAAATGAAGCTTAAAACAGTTACTGGAGTCTAAATTAGCCTTCTTCATAAGATATAACATCATCATAAATGTTCTTTTTTTTTTTTTTAATTTTTTAACGTTTATATTTTTAAGAGAGAGAGAGACAGAACACAAGCAGAGGAAGGCAGAGAGAGAGGGAGACACAGAATCTGAGGCAGGCTTCAGGCTCTGAGCTGTCAGCACAGAGCCTGACGCAGGGCTTGAACTCACAAACAATGAGATCATGACCTGAGCCGAAGTTGGATGCTTAACCGACTGAGCCACCCGGGCACCCCGTAAATGTTACTTTTTTTTTTTTTTTTAATTTTTTAACGTTTATTTTTTATTATTGAGAGACAGAGAGACACAGACTATGAGCAGGGGAGGGGTAAAGAGAGGGGGAGAACAGAATCTGAAGTAGGCTCCAGGCTCTGAGCTGTCAGCACAGAGTCCGATGCAGGGCTCAAACTCACAAACTGCGAGATCATGACCCGAGCTGAAGTCAGTTGCCTAAGCAACTGAGCCACCCAGGTGCCCCTAAATGTTCTTTTTTAAAAAAATATTTATTTATTTTGAGTGAGAGTGTTCGCACGAGTAGGGGAGGGGCAGAGAGAGGGAGAAAGAGAATCCCAAACAGGCTCCACCTTGTCAGCACACGGTGGGATTCGAATTCACGAACTGTGACATCATTTCCTGAACCAATATCGAGTCACCACTTAACTGACTGAACCACCCAGGTACCCCAACAGGTTTCTATTTTAACAAAATTGCATCAAAATAACTTTAAAAACTCCTAAAAGAAAATGCAATACCAACTATTTAATTTATAATTTATAACCAAAGTCACACAGTAACTCTTTTACTTTCTTATTTTCTATTTAAAAAAATTTTTTTTACGTTTATTTACTTATTTGAGAGAGACAGAGACAGCACAAGCAGGGGCGGAGCAGAGAGAGATGGAGAGAAACCCAAGCAGGCTCCATGCTGTCAGCTTAGAGCCCGATATGGGGCTCGAACCCACAAAATGTGAGATTGTGACCTGAGCCGGAACCGAGAGTCGGATGCTCAACCCACTGAGCCACCCAGGCACCCCTAATTTTTTTTAATGTTTATTTTTGAGGGAAAGAGACAGAGCGTGGGTGGGGGAGGGTCAGAGAGAGGGAGAGACACAGAATCTGAAGCAGGCTCCATGCTCTAGCCCACTTCCAGTTCTGTGTCTCCCTCTCTCTCTGCCCCTCCCCCACTCAATGCTCTCTTTCTCAAAAAATAAAAAGTAAACATTAAAAAAAAGAAATTTTAACTTAAAATGTTAATGGATATACATTTATTTAGCAATTTTGGTGAAAGGTCATGTCTTTTTAAAAAAAATATGTTTGTTGATGTCCATGTCATCTTTCTAGCATAAATCATTTCTATTACCTATATTTTCCAATTTGTTTAAAGCTGAGTTAGAACATAAAGACACTTATAAAACAGTATGAAGAGTCATTCTAGATTTTTATGATTTCCTCCCAATCTTTTACAGTTGTTTCTCTCACACCAATTTGATATAGTATTTAAAAAAAAAATTTTTTTTTAGTGTTTATTTTTGAGAGAGAGAGAGAGAGCCAGAGTGCAAGCTGGGGAGGGGCAGAGAGAGAGGGAGACACAGAATCCGAAGCAGGTTCCAGGCTCTGAGCTGTCAGCACAGAGCCAGATGTGGGGCTCGAAACCACGAGCTGTGAGATCATGACCTGAGCTGAAGTTGGACGCTTAACTGACTGAGCCACCCAGGCGCCCATACAGTTTTGTTTTTTTTAAATGTTTATTTATTTTTGAGAAAGAGAGCGAGAACTAGTGCATGCGAGTGGGAGGGGACAGAAAGAGAGGGGGACAGAGGATCTGAAGTGGGCTCTGCTCTGACAGCAGAGAGCCAGATTCAGGGCTTGACCTCAAAACTGTGAGATCATAACCTCAGCCAAAATCAGGAGTTGGTCATTTAAGTGATTGAGCCACCCAGGCACTTTGATACAGTATTTTTATTTTTTTTAATTTTTTTAATTTTAAATTAATTCTATTATTATTAAAATTTTTTTAAATTTTTTTATAAATTGTTTTTTTTTTTTTTAACATTTATTTATTTTTGAGACAGAGAGAGACAAAGCATGAACGGGGGAGGGTCAGAGAGAGGGAGACATAGAATCTGAAACAGGCTCCAGGCTCTGAGCGGTCAGCACAGAGCCTGACGCGGGGCTCGAACTCACGGACTGTGAGATCATGACCTGGGCCGAAGTCGGCCGCTCAACCGACTGAGCCACCCAGGCGCCCCTAAAATTTTTTTTTAATGTTTATTTTTTGAGAGAGAGTGAAACAGAGCATGAGTGGGGGAGGGCTAGATAGAAGGAGACACAGAATCTGAAGCAGGCTCCAGGCTCTGAGCTGTCAGCACAGAGCCTGATGCAGGGCTCAAACCCACAAGCCGTGAGATCATGACCTGAGCTGAAGTCGGACGCTTAACTGACTGAGCCACCCAGGTGCCCCTAATACGGTATTTTTAAAGCAACTTTATAAAATATTTAATTTAGAGAAGTGTCAAGTCTCTTTGCACAATCACATTAGTAATGTCTGTGATTTTAAATAAATTGTACAATTTAAGTGACAAGTACAACTTTCATAAATAGATCAGGAGAAAATAGCTGATTCTTGGTAAGCATATAACTTACATGTGCTAGAAAGTAGTCTGCTAGCTGTATGTGTTCAGCTTGCAGCGGGCATATTCAGTATATTTTATAGTGAAATCGTAATGGGTTACTTAATTCACCAAATCACTTCAGTAGAGGTTAGTTCAGAATGCTTTTAGGGGCTCCTGGGTGGCCCATCGGTTAAGTGACTGGCTTCGACTCAGGTCATGATCTCATGGTCCATGGGTTCGAGCCCCGTGTCAGGCTCTGTGCTGACGGCTCAGAGCCTGGAGCCTGCTTCAGATTCTGTGTCTCCTTCTCTCTCTGCCCCTCCCCCGCTTGTGCTCTGTCTTACTCTGTCTCTCAAAAATAAATAAATGTAAAAAAAAATTAAAAAGAATGCTTTTATATATTGCTTTTTTTCATTTATTTACTTTTGCTAAATCATCTAGAGTCAAACTATTGGATCAAGGAATAACAATATTTTTATAAGGAGTTTGTCATTTAAAATAAATATGTGGCTTCTAAATTGTCATACCATATAGTATAACTTTTTAAGTTTTTACACATTGTTTTAAAAACGAGTTATAACTTCTGAAAGTGCTGGATTCCATTGTTTTAAGACTTAGGTGTCTAGACTCAGTGAACATATACCATAATAGACATACAGGGAATCCAACCAAGTAGTTGTGTTGATAGTGATTAATGCATACGTTGTTAGCACACCTGAGGTAGGAATTGTATCTGGACCAACATTTTGCTTTGGGAGGAAGATTCTGGGGATTAATTTTATGGAACACATGTGGCTTTTATACTTCAGTCTCCTAGAACTTCATAGATGCCAAAGTGGACATCAAGACCCAGTGAATAAGAGTAAGACCGTCTATTACTGCCCTAGCCTAACAAACACCAAGAATGTTACATGATAACACTGGTTCACCCTGCCTCGGTCTACCAAGGGGTAATGTGATGAGCCCACTTGATGGCATTTTATGTAGTGGGTTGTACTGCAGCTGAGGTACCCAGTACTAAGGGCTTAGCACCTTTTGTAGCAAGCCAGTTACCTATTTCAGAGAGTGAGCAGTCACTTTGTGGTCATTTTGACCTATCTAATTGTCTTCATTACTAGTTATAAAAATGGCTTAGAGTCAGAGGACAGTTAGGTCTTCAGTTTGTCATACTCAGTAAGGACATACAGGGATCCTTGGGATTCATTGCAGGCTATTGCAATCTACCCTTGAAAATTAGATGCAGTGACATTCAGTGAAATCCATTTAGTTTGTCTTGTATAACACTAGATTAAGGCTATTCTTTTTTTTTTTTAATTTTTTAAACATTTATTCATTTTTGAGAGACAGAGTGTGAGTGGGGGAGGGGCAGAGAGAGAGAGGGAGGAGACACAGAATCTGAAGCAGGCTCCAGGCTCCAAGCTATCATCACAGAGCCCAAAGCAGGGCCCGAATTTATAGATGGCGAGATCGTGACCTGAGCTGAAGTCGGTCACCTAACTGGCTGAGCCACCAAGGTGCCCCTAGATTAAGGCTATTCTGAACAGGATCCCAATTAGCAGGATGAAGGCATTCTGCAATGTGGATCTCAGCTATCCACCTCAGGATCCCAGATTCAGCCAAGTGAGTAAGTCTCAGAAGGGACTAGTAGGTGTCTTCAGAGTTCAGATTAGTTTCCTTTCCTTAGCATGTATGGCTTGTTCCACTTAACCAGTAGTATTAATCCAACTCAGTAGGAGGTATTGGCCAGAATGTAGTCCAAGGCCAGTCTTCTACCCATTATAATCCATGCAAGGACATTTAGACCTATCTGCTGATGTGCTAGGGCTCGTGCCATTGCATTGGCTGTGGTAGCTAGGTTAAGGACAGGTGACTGACCATTTTATTAAATTAATTAATTCATTTTTAAATTTACATCCAACTTAGTTAACATATGGTATAATAATGATTTCAAGAGTAGAATTTAGTGATTCATCACTTACATAAAACACCCAGTGCTCATCCCAACAAGTGTCCTCTTTAATTACCTTTGCCCATTTAGCACATCCCCCCACCCAAAATCCCTCCAGCAACCCTCAGTTTATTCTTTGTATTTAAGAGCCTCTTATGGTTTGTTCTTCTCCCTGTTTTTGTATTATTTTTGCTTCTCTTCCCTTATGTTCATCTGTTTTGTATCTTAAATTCCATAGTCGGACACTTAACCGACTGAGCCACCCAGGCACCCCTGCCATGTCTTCTTTATCCATTCATCAGTCAGTGGACATTTGGGCTCTTTCTGTACTTTGGCTATTGCTGGTAGTGCTGCCATAAGCACTGGGGTGCATGTGCTCCTTCGAATCAGCATTTTTGTATTCTTTGGATAAATACCTCGCAGTGCAATTGCTGGGTCTTAGGGTAGTTCTATTTTTAATTTTTTGAGGAACTTCCATACTATTTTCCAGAGTGGCTGCACCAGTTTGCATTCTCACCAGCACAAAAGGGTTCCTTTTTCTCTACATCCTTGCCAACATCTGTTGTTGCCTGAGTTGTTAATTTTAGCCATTCTGACAGGTATGAGGTGGTATCTCATTGTGGTTTTGATTTGTATATCCCTGATGATGAGTGATGTTGAGCATCTTTCCATGTGTCTTAGCCATCTGTATGTCTTCTTTGGAAAAATGTCCATTCTTGTCTTTTGCCCATTTCTTCACTAGATTATTTGTTTTTTTTGGGGGGTGTTGAGTTTGAAAAGTTCTTTATAGATTCTGGATACTAACCCTTTATCTGTCATTTGCCACTATCTTCTCCCATTCTGTCAGTTCCCTTTTAGTTTGGCGATTGTTTCCTTTGCTGTATAAAAGCTTTTTATCTTCATGAGGTCCCGACAGTTAGTTTTTGCTTTTGTTTCCCTCGCCTCCTCCTCTGGAGACATGTCAAGTAAGAAGTTGCTGCGGCTAAGGTCAAAGAGGTTGTTGCCTGCGTTCTTCTTTAGGATTTTGATGGCTTCCTGTCTTACATGTAGGTCTTCATCCATTTTGAGTTTATTTTTGTGTATGGTGTAAGAAAGTGGTCCAGGTTCAATTCTTCTACATATCACTGTCCATTTTTCCCAGCCACCATTTGCTGAAGAGACTGTCTTTTTCCCATTGGATATTCTTTCCTGCTTTGTCGAAGTTTAGTTGGCCATATGTTTGTGGGTCAATTTCTGGGTTCTCTATTTTGTTCCATTGATCTATGTATTTTTGTGCCAGTACCATACTGTCTTGATGATTACCGCTTTGTAATACAGCTTGAAGTCTGGAATTGTGATACCTCCAGCTTTGGTTTTCTTTTTCAGGATTACTTTGGCTATTCAGGGTCTTTTCTGGTTCCATACAAATTTTAGGAATGTTTGTTCTAGCTCTGTGAAGAAAGCTGGGGTTATTTTGATAGGGATTGCATAGAATATGTAGATTGCTTTGGGAGGTATCTACCAGGTTATGGATTGTTGTTACTTGTGGGGCATGAACTCCATTATCAGGGAACAATACTTGCTCTGTTGTATGGAACCAGGAGTGAGTGTATCTCTCTGTAGGACATACTTCTTTCCCTGGGGACCCAACAAGGAGAATGTAGTCCAAGGGGTAGTGTCACTGACTCTTAGGAACGTTGTCTAGGGCAGTGTTGGCAAACGGTAGGCCTTGTAATTTTAGATTCAGTTATTAAGAAACATTTTTACGTCTGCAGTGAAAGGTAATTTCTATAGCTATTTGTTATTTGATAATAGTGGTTGGGCGTGGCTCTTCTTGTTCAGAAAAATTTCAGTCTCATTCTTGCGCTCAAAAAATTGCAGTGAAACACTTCCACTGCTTAGCATTGAACTGCTGTGTGGTAGGGTAGGTCAGAACATTCAGCTTCTATTTCTGACAAAATTCATGAAACTGACAGTAATTAAGTCCACAACAGCAAATGAAGTTCACTGTTGAAACTCCCGGTTCATTAACATGAGATAGATTCTGATATTTTCCAGAGTACCTACTGATGAACACTACTGTGAATAACCATAGGTTTTAAATACTTTACATTTTGATAATCTGTCAAACTAATTTTGTCAAACTAATAAGACTTTTTCTGCTCCACACATATTTTGCCATTATCAGTAACATATCTTAGCAGATTCCACTTTGCATTGTAGTGAATTAGTGTTTTCTCAATTTCTTTGAAAATATTCTCACCCATAATTATTTTGTGTAGGCTATGCCAGTTCTTTAGTCACTTCAAACTCGTCATTGACTCCTTGAATAAACAACAGCTGAGCAGTGCATCAAGAGCCAAAGAAAACCACTCAAAATTGTTTGCCTTGTATTTCAACTGACTGTTGATGTTGTTCCTATTGTCCCCAACTCCTTGAGCAACTATTCTCTCCAAAAGGCTAATCTTGAACTTTTGTCTTTCTGACATACTTCTTCAGCTGCTTCAGGAGAATACAGCTTAATTAACTCAACATCTGGAAATGGCTTTCCTTGTTGGATTAACCACTGAGCCACTTAGAAACTTACTTTGGGTGCAGCCTCATTTTCATTTTTATTAAATTCATAAAAATTTTAATTTTAATTTTATTGAATTCATAAAAACAGGAATTTTATGAAAATTTCATTTTTCATGTTTTATTTATTATTTTTATGAAGAAATTGTACAATGAAAAGTTCCATTTTAAATTCTTTTCTTTCTTTTTTTTTTTTGAGAAAGAGAGTAGGGAAGGGGTAGAGGGGTAGAGGGGGAGAGAGAGAGAGACAGAGAGAGAGAGAGAGAGAGAGAGAATCTCAAGTGGATTCCATGCTGAGCAGGGAGCCTGACGCAGGACTCAATCCTATAACCGTGAGATCATGACCTGAGCCGAAATTGAGAGACGCCAGCTCAACTAATTGAGCCACCCAGGTGCCCCTCCATTTTAAATTAAAAATTTTCCATTTAAAATTTTCTAATATTCCTGACTTGCTTTCCTGTGAGTTGGGAATACTCTGATGGTGCTATTTTATTTTATTTTATTTTATTTTATTTTATTTTATTTTATTTTATTTTATTTTTTTGATGAGTGCTTTATAGTCTGGTAATATCAGTGTATGTGGTGTGCTTCTTGATATGCTTCTTGATATGCTTCTTGATATGCTTCTTGGTATGCCACTGCATAATAAGCACAATACTTTGCCGCCTAATTTGATAACAAGGTAATGTATATTCCATTGTGCCTTAAGAGTAAGTAGATGGGGCACCTGGGTGGCGCAGTCGGTTAAGCGTCCGACTTCAGCCAGGTCACGATCTTGCGGTGCGTGAGTTCGAGCCCCGCGTCGGGCTCTGTGCTGACTGCTCAGAGCCTGGAGCCTGTTTCCGATTCTGTGTCTCCCTCTCTCTCTGCCCCTCCCCCGTTCATGCTCTGTCTCTCTCTGTCCCAAAAATAAATGTTGAAAAAAAAAATTTAATAAAAAAAGAGTAAGTAGGATATTCAAAGCCCACTTTTCTATTTGTTTTGTTTTGACATGATGGGTATGCATAGGTAAAATAAAAGTTGTGGTATGGCAGTATGCATGGTGATTGACATGCTGTGTAGTTATAACTGTCACTGCAGTATGTAGTGTGCTGAGCAACAGTGTGAAGCTGCGAGAGCGCCACACACAGGCTTTGGTACAACCATTCATTGCCACTGTTGTAGCATGAAACAACTGGCTGTATTCCAGTTAAATTTTACTTGTAGGCACTGTAATTTTTATGTCACGAAATAGTAATCTTTTTATTTTTTTCAACCATTTAAAAATGGCCTGTAGAAAAATATGCAGTGGGCCAGATTTGGCACATGGGTTATAGTTTGCTGACACTTGTTATCAGTGCAGGGAACCTTATTTTACTCATTACTGTTGAGGAGTGCATTCCATTTATGCACAAAACTAAATGATGTTAGTGTTAAGTCCAAGTCTGTCTCCTTGTCACTTCCAATCTTTAATTGTATTTCTTTTTTTATTAAAATGTTTTTAATATATGTGAAAGTATTTGGAAAAGTAAAAGAATAAAAGGCAGTGAGAAAAAAAAATCCTATAATCCAGTAATTAAAATAACATTTTTTTCTCTACTTATATAGGAGCATGTAAATTTGAATTTATGGTTTATAAAAATGAGGTAATACCTGTGCCATTTGATAACATTTTAAAAATTAACAACATATTTGAACATCTATCCATGTCAGTAATTAAATATCTGTAGTCTCCTGCTGTGGGACATGTAAGGTGTTTATCAGCCTTCTTTGGAATGGGTGAATGACAGTCCTTCAGTTAGCCCACAAATTCCTTAAAACTTGTCTTTTTCAGTTTCTAGTTTCATTTACTTTTCTAAAACCTTCTTCTGATTAGTGATAGCCGGATAGGTCTAGAAAAATACTAATTAATAGAACTTTGGGCAGTTTTGAGCATGTTGTGTATGTGCCCTGTCCAATATTATAGTCACAAGTCATATGAGATAGTTGAATGCTTGAAGTATGACTAGTGTGACTAAGGAACTGAATTTTTAATTTTATTTAATTTTTATTTAAACTTAAAAAGTTGCATGTGGCTAGTGACTAGTGTAATATTAGACACTCAGGTCTAGAACTCAGGTTTTTATTTTCCCTTCTAAGCCAACCCCTGTTTTTACAATAATTTGTTCACAATACCACCTGCTACCCAGGCTTGAAACATAGGAGTCATCCTTTAGCTTTTTTCTCTGCCTCCTGCCCTCTCCCTTCCTCCCTCCTTTCCTTTTTTCCTTCCTTTCTTTTTTAGTAAGCTCTACACCCAGCAAGGGGCTTGAACTCACCACCCTGAGATTAAGAGTCACATGCTCTACTGATTGAGTCAGCCAGGCACCTCTCCTGCCCTCTTTCTTTGTCAGCTGTTACTAACTGTCCCAATTTTGTGCTGATTCTCCCATTATCCTACAGGTCCTGCCTCAAGTTATTGCAAATATATCCTGATTTTTCTCCTTCATGTTATGTCTTCTCCATTATTCATTTTGCATGCTACAAGCCCATATTGAACTTCCTCACATTGCCCCTTACATTGGGAACCCACAGTTGCTCCCTTTCCCTTAAGGCTACTTTATAAAACTTTCATTGGTTTCTATGATTTGGTCATCACCTATTACATCTTATGTCTCTTACTGTCTTATTTGTTTATTTAATTTTATTTGAGAGAGAGAGTGTGCGAGTGTGGGAGAGGGGCAAAAGGAGAGAGAGAGAGAGAGAGAGAGAGAGAGAGAAAATCCTAAGCAGGCTCCATGCTCAGAATGGAGCCTGATGTGGGGCTCGATCCCACAAGCCCGGGATCATGACCTCAACTGAAATCAAGAGTCAGAGGCTAACCAACTGAGCCACCCAGGTGCCTTATTTATTTATTTATTTATTTATTTATTTATTTATTTATTTATTTATTTATTTTAAAGATTTTATTTGGAAATAATCTCTACGTCCAACGTGTGGCTTGAACTCACAACCTTGAAATCAAGAGTCTTGTGCTGAACTGACTGACCTAGCCAGGTGCCCCTGTGTGGTATTTTAAACAAACCATGCTTGGGACACCTGGGTGGCTCAGTTGGTTAAACGTCTGACTTCGGCTCAGGTCATGACTTCAGGGTTCGTGGGTTTGAGCCCCATGTCAGGCTCTGTACTGACATCTCAGAACCTGGAGCCTGCTTCAGATTCTGTGCCTCCCTCTTTCTGTCCCTCCCCCCCGCTCATTCTCTCTCTCCCTCTCTATCTCTTTCTCTCTCTTTCAAAAATAAATAAACTTAAAAAAATAAATAAATAAACCATGCTTATTCCTGTCTGGATTTTTTTCACTCAAACTGAGCTGCTCTGGAATGGTAGATTCCTGTGATAGTGATTACTAATGTTCACCCGTATCTTATTCTTATCTCCTTGCTAGACCCAGGGAAAAATTGCATTTAGGCAGAGCCATATGGACTAGTCCTAGCCAAAGGAATTTGAGTAGTATGATTTGTGTCACTTCTAGGCTGTAGCATTTAAGAACCAATATGCCTTTCTCCCTTGCTTTGTGGGGGTGTGTGGATGTAGGAGAGATCATATGTTCCAAATGGCATTGTTATAGTAGGGCAGAGCCACCAGCAATAAGGGTTGCTAAGTGACTACATGAAGCATGTCTTCCAGTTCCCTAAGTTAGATATGTAACATGGGAGAGAGAGAGTGGACTTTTGAGTTAAGTTGCTGAAATTTCTGGCTTCATTTATTACATAGCACAGACTAGTCTGTCCTAATTAACATGTTTCCCAAATATACATATTAGGTTAATCAAGTGTCCAGTTTGCCCAGGATTGAAAATTGGGAAGGTCCTGGACCAACTGGGATCCTAATACATACACACTTCCCCACCTATTCAAATTCCACTTGTTTATGTTATTTCCCATTAAAAAAAGTTTTATTTACTTAAAAAAAAAAATTTTTTTTTAATTTTAGAGAGTGTGTGCAAGTGGGGGAAAGGGATGGTGGGAAAGAGAGAGAGATTCTTAAGCAGGTTCCACACTGAGCATTGGATTGACACAGGGCTCTATCCCATGACCCTGGGATCATGATCTGAACCGAAATCAAGAGTCGGACGCTCAACTGACTGAGCCACACAAGCGCCCCTATTTTTCAATTGTAACAGACTCTATGCTCAACAAAACCCAGGATTTTTCACCTCCTGTGGTTGACTAAATTTGTAAGAACTCTAATGATTACATGTGCCTGTATTGGTCAGTTCTTTTTCATGCTTGAGCATAGAATTTTTTCCAACTGAGCACTGTAGGATTTGAGGAGTTTACCTGCTTTACTGTTTTTGTTTCATTTCGTTTTTGAAACTTGGTTGTTATCATTATATTATTTTCTTGTAAGCCCGAGTACAGAGTACTTATACTTAAATTTAAAAATATGCAGGCTAGGGGCGCCTGGGTGGCGCAGTCGGTTAAGCGTCCGACTTCAGCCAGGTCACGATCTCGCGGTCCGTGAGTTCGAGCCCCGCGTCAGGCTCTGGGCTGATGGCTCGGAGCCTGGAGCCTGTTTCCGATTCTGTGTCTCCCTCTCTCTCTGCCCCTCCCCCGTTCATGCTCTGTCTCTCTCTGTCCCAAAAATAAATAAACGTTGAAAAAAAAAAAAATTAAAAATATGCAGGCTAACTTTTTAGAGGAAAAAATTAAGTTCTTGTTGCTGTCTTTGCTGCTTTGCTATCCTATTTGTTATCTAAAATGTGATGTATGGTTTACTCTCATGACATGCTATTATACATAGGGTCTGCTGTAGCATCCATTGGTATAATGTGGGTAGAGTAGGGTTGGTTTCAAGTTCATAAAGCAGTTAAGGGTGAGAAGGAGAGGCTAAGGGAAGTGACCCAATTCATGACCCAAGATTTCTGTTACATTGAACGTTTTTCATTTTTTCCTGACTCATGTGCTGGTTATAGACTTTTCCATAAATAGTTAACTCTACACTTTTCCAGAACTAGCCAACTCTTTCAGTGTTAGTTTGTGCTGAGTATAGTCAACCCTGTTCTGAATTATGTATTCTGACTGGTAGAAGTCCTGCTGACTTGTGTATTTGATGTCAAATAATAATTTCTGTTATACACAATTTTGTGATTATTAATATAGAGAACTTTGATGCTGAAGTAATTAGCATGGATTTATTAATAAGACATTTCTTTCTTAGGTTAGAAAGGAGAGTAAGTTCCTGTATCTTAATTAGTTATGTGACTATCAAACACATGTAGTTGTGATACTGGTTTGTTATTCATCCAACCATTCAAACAGTAACTTCCCATTTTCCCCTCTTCCTTTCAGCCCCAGGCAACCACTATTCTACTGCATGTCTCTATGAATTTAACTATTCTAGGCATCTCATTTGAGTGCAATCAAACATTTATCCTTTTGTGTCTGATTTATTTCACTTAGCATAATGTCTTCAGGGTTCATCCATGCTGTCGCATGTGTCAGAATTTCCTTCCTTTTATTTTTAAGTAATCTCTATGCTCAACCCGGGGCTTGAACTCATGACCCTGAGATCAAGAGTTGTATGCTTTACTGACTGAGCCAGCTGGCACCCCTCATTCCTTTCTTTTTTTTTTTTTAGAAAAACTTTTTAAACTGTAAAATTTTTCTTTAATTTTTATTTTTTAGAGAGAGAGAGTGCACAAGCAGGGGAGTGGGGCAGAGGGAAAGAGAGAGGGAATCTTAAGTGGGCTCCATGCTCACCTCGGAGTCAGACATGGGGCTCAACCCCATGACCCTGGGATCATGATGTGACCTGAAATCAAGGGTCGGATGCTCTACTACCCAGGCGCGCTCGATTCCTTTTTTTAAAGCTGAATAATATTCTAATGTATGCATGTAGCATATTTTGCTTATGCATTCATCTGTTGATGGACATTTGGGTTATTTCTCCCTTTTGGCTATTGTGAATAATGCTATCAACATTGGTGTTACAAATATCTGTTTGAGTCTCTGCTTTCAGGTATTTTTTGGTATATGCTCAGGTATAGATTTGCTGGATCACATGGTAATTCTGTTTAATTTTCTGAGGAACTGCCTTACTTTTTTCCACAGTAGCTGTATCATTTTATATTCCCATCAGTAATACACAGGGGTTCCAATTTCTCCACATCCTCACCAATACTTGTTTTCTGGGTTTGTTTTTGTTTTTTGTTGTTTTTGTTTTGTTTTTTATAATAGCCATCCTAATGGATGTGAAGTGTGGTGTCTCATTGTGGTAGCTCATTTCTTTTATTGCTGAATAATATTCCATTGTATGGATATACCATAGTTTATTTCTCCATTCACCTGTTGAAGAACATTTTCATTGCTTCCAAGTTTTGACAGTTACGAATAAAACTATTTTAAACATTCATATGCAAGTTTTGTGTAGATGTAAGTTTTCACCTCATTTGGGTAAATACCAAGAAGCATGATTGCTAGATCATATGGTAAGAGTATGCTTAGTTTTGTAATAAACTACCAAGCTGTCTTCCACAGTAGTTGTATCATTTTGCATTTCCACCAGCAATGAATGGAGGTTCCCCTTTCTAAATTCTACATCTTTGCCAAACTTGCTATTATTGCTATTTAAAAAATTTTATTTTAATTTATTTGAGAGAGACAGAGTGCGTGGGGGAGAGGGACAGAAGGAGAGAGACAGAGACACAGAGAGAGAGAGAATCTCAAGCAGGCTCCATGCTTAGCACAGAGCTTGATGTACGGTTCAATCCCATAATCCTGGATCATGACTTAAGCAAAATCAAGAGTTGGATGCTTAACGGACTAATCCACCCAGGTGCCCTATCATTGCTATTTTTGATTATAGCTACCCTGGTGGGTATGAAGTGGTATCTCACTAAGGTTTTATTTTCTCTCATTTTTTTTTTAAAGTTTTTTTTTTTTTTTTAAGTTTATCTTGAGAGAGAGAGAGAGAGAGAGAAGCAGAGGGAGAGAGAGAGAATCCCAAACAGGCTCTGCACTGTCAGCACGGAGCCCAGTGTGGGGCTCAAACTCATGAACCATGAGATCTTGACCTGAGCTGACATCAAGAGTCAAATGCTTAACCAACTGAGCCACCCAGGTGTCCCTCCCTATGACTTTAATTTGCATTTCCCTAATTGCTAATGATGTTGAACATCTTTTCATGTGTTTATTGGTCATTTGTATATCTTTAGAGAAATGTCTGTTAATATCCTTTGCCCATTTTTTGATTGGGTTATTTGTCTCTGTGTTATTGAGTTGCAAGGATTCTATATATATTTTAGATACCAGACCCTTATCAGATATATGATTTCCAGATATTTTCTTCCATTCTGTGGTTTGTATTGATAGTGTACTTTTTTGTAATGTTTATTTTTAAGAGAGTATGTGTGTCCACGAATGGGGGAGGGGCAGAGAGAGAGAGGTAGAGAGAGAATCCCAAGCAGGTTCCATGCTGAGTGTGGAGCCTGACCTCATAACCCTGAGATCATGACCTGAGCTGAAATCAAGAGTTGGACACTCAACCAACTGACCGACCTAGGCGCCATGGTATTATACTTTGATATACAAAAGTGTGTAATTTTTATGAAGACCAGTTTATCTGTGTTTGATATGTTTTTAGTGTCTAAGGAATCATTCCATAATCCAGGGCTGTGCACATTTTCACCTACGTTTTCTTTTAAGAGTTCTATAGTTTTGGGGCACCTGGGTGTCTTAGTTGGCTAAGTGTTGGACTTCAACTCAGGTCATGATCTCAGGGTTGTGGAGTCAAGATCATGACCTGAGATGAAGTACTATGCTTAACCGATTGAGCCATCCAGGAGTCCCTGAAGGGTTTTTTTGTTGTTTTTTTTTTAATGTTTATTTATTTTTGAGAGAGAGAGATTGCCAGGGAGGGGCAGAGAGAGAGGGAAACAGTCTCTGTGCTGTCAGTGAAGAGCCCATTGCAGGGCTCAAACCCACAAACTGTGAGATCATGACCTGAGCTAAAGTCGAATGCTCAAATGACTGACCCATCCAGGCACCTGATAGTTTTAGCTTTTAAATTTAGATCTTTGATGGATGCCTGGCTGGCTTGGTTGGTGGAGGGTGTGACTCTTGATCTTGGGGTTATGGGTTTGAGTCCTACGTGGTGTGTAGAGATTATTTTAAAAAAAATTAAAATCTTCAAAACAATTTAGATCTTTTATCCGTTTTGAATTAATTTTTGTATTTGCTGTGAAGTAGGGGTACAGATTCATTATTTTGCATGGGAAAATCTAGTTTTCCCAGCACTATTTGTTGAAAAGGTTCTTCTTCTGTTGAATGGTCTTCGTACCCTTCTCAAAAATCAGTTGACCTTAAATATATGTATTTATTTCTGGACCCTTAATTAGGTTCCATTGCTCTATTTGTCCTTATTCCATAACCACCCTATCTTGATTACTGTAGCTTTATTTATAGTAAGTTTTGAAATTGTGAAGTTTGAGTCCTCCAACTTCATTCTTTTTCCAAATTGCTTGGACTATTTTGTGTCTGTTGCAATTCTCTATGAATTTTAGGATTGTCTTGTCCATTTCTGGAAAAAGGGAAGTTGGAAATTTGTTTTTAAGATTTTATTTTTAAATAATCTCTATACCCAGAATGGGGCTCAAACTTACAACCTTCAAGGTTGAGTCACATGCTGTACTGACTGAACCTGCCGGGCACCCTGCAGTTGGAATTTTGATAGGGATTGCATTGAATCTGTGGATCAATTTGGAGACTGTTGCCATCTCAAATCAACTTTTTTAAGACAGATTTTCATAATCCCATCCCAAATTTTGACTCACAGTTCATTATTTCGGGAGATGTGTACTCTTTTATTCTTTTCTCCACTTTTCTATCAGGAACAGATATTTGATCCTGAAACCAGACTTTGAGTGGGTGCGTGGTGAAGTTTCCCTGCATTCTTCTCTTTCAAATCTGTCCTCTCTCAAATCTGTTTCCCAGTGTGCAGGATACCTGGGGGTATGGAAACACTAGAGCCTGAAAACTACCATTGTGATTGGCTATTTTGTACTTTTATTTTTTTTAAACATTCATAATTGAAGTATTTTCATTTTGTATACAATGAGTCAGCATGAAGGTAGGTATCTTGGATATCTACAGTTAAGGTAGGTCTCTTGGATGACCCATTGAAGGAAGTTCACTTAATCCAACTTAATGAAGCCTATATCCTTTCATACTGATGGAAGCACTGGGGCATATAATTGAGGCCATATTTCTGGATCAGACCACATGGGTTTGAGCAGATGTGGCAAGAATAAGAACCTTAGCCAAATTTCCTTGGATGGCTCCAGTAGAGCCGCTGGTGACCCATCTTGCTCTCTCAGATGCAACGAGGCAAAAGTTTATTTTGTGCTTCTAAAAATCTGTCTAGTATGGTATCATTTGGGGTATTTGTTTTTGCTATTGAGTAAATAATTGAACCATGTTCTCAATATATTTAGCAGATGTTTTTAATTTGATTATATGAGTTTTTAAGAGCAGTATTTGTCAAGACTAATTGCCTGAATGCTTTTGAAGAAAAGATCATGGCATGCCTGGCTGGCTCAGTTGGTAGAGCATGCGACTCTTGATCTCAGGGTTGTAAGTTCCAGCCCCACGTTGGATGTAGAGATTACTTAAAAAAAAAAAAAAAAAGATCTTGAGTGCATAGCTGGCTTAGTTAAGCATCCAACTCTTGATTTCGGCTCAGGTCATGATCTCACTGTGGAATCAAGCTCTGCATTGGGCTCTGCACTGACAGCATGGAGCCTGCTCGGGAGTCTCTTTCTCTGCCCTGCCCCCAGCATGCAAGCACTCTCTCTCTCAAAGAAATAAACCAAAAAAAAAAAAAAGAAAGAAAGAAAGAAAGAAAAAAAATCTTTATTTTAAATCTTTTTTTTTAAATTTTTTTAAAATTTATTTTGAGATAGAGTGTGTGAGTGGAGGGTGGGGGAGAGAGAGAGAGAGACAGAGAGAGAGAGAGAGAGAGAGAGAGAGAGAGAATGAATGAGAATCCCAAGCAGGCTCTGCACTGTCAGCACAGAGCCCAGTGTGGGGCTCAGACTCATGAACTGTGAAATCATGACCTGAACTGAAGTCAGATGCTTAACCAATGGAGCCACCCAGATGCTGCCCCACACCCCCAAAAAAGTCTTTAAAAAGAAAATCATGAGCCTTTACCCTGGACCCACCAGATGTTCCATGATGGGGCTTAATAATCTTCTTTTTTTTTACATTTATTTATTTTTGAGAGACAGAGTGAAACAGAGTGTGAGCAAGGGAGGGGCAGAGAAAGAAGGAGATACAGAATCTGAAGCAGCCTCCAGGCTGAGCAAGTGGTCAGCACAGAGCCTGACATGGGGCTCAAACCCACGAGCCGTGAGATCATGACCTGAGCCGAAGTCAGAGGCCCAACCGACTGAGCCACCCAGGTGCCCTGAGAATCTGTATTTTTAATATATTCACTCAGTAATTTTAATGTGTGTCCAGTTTGGGGGCCCACAGATTTAGAAAGTATTTTGCTCTGCCCATACAACTCTTCTAAACTTGTTGACCTGATACTCATTTTGAAAGCCCTGAGTGTATTTCAGGGCTGGAATATGATGATTGCTGACTCACTTGACTCTTCGTTTGACACTGAAGTGGGTGGGATTTGGTGTGCTAAAGTCTGTTTATCTTTGAAATATTTTTCTCTGGGTTTGTAGTGGAGGATTTATACTGCATTGCTGCTACTGCATAGCTCTATGCTTTTGAAAGTCTGGGTTGGGGGGGGTTGATTAAATGAAAATCACTGAATCTGTCTGTGTCATTGGTTAGCTAAATAAATAGCCTTTTGTGTCCTGATGGCAGTAGACTTTTTCTGGTTTAGGTTTTCCACATGACTTATTATCAAGTATGACAACTTGTCGTGTGTAATCAGCATCACATTAGTCTCATGAGAATAGACACTCCTTTAATCAGCTGCTTTTCTTTAATCTGGCAGGTGAGGCATATGGTAACCAAGACATTATTGTCTTTTACTTTGTGGCATGGTGGTAGTATTGGTGGTGGTGTGATTGGGTATGTGGGTGTGTGTATGTTTTAGGTATGTAGATTTTCCAAAAGGAAGCAGATGGCAGATAAAACATTCATGTATTCCTTATTTTTCACTGTACATAAAAAATTATCATGTTTTAGAATTCAGTAATAATTTTACTTGTCAGATGTACGTTCTTAAAGATTTTTATTTTTAAGTAATCTCTGCACCTATTGTGGGGCTTGAACTCACAACCCTGAGATCAAGAGTCACATGCTCCATGGACTGAGCCAGCCACGTACCCCCAAAAGATCTACTTGCTAATGTTGTTTTTATATGATTTATTTTAGGGTGAATCTTTTCAATTTCTCTAAGTCCCATATTTATATAATGAGGAAGATGGATTAGATGGCCTTTATTTTACAGATCCTTTCAAATCTAAAATTAAATAATTCAAGCATTGACTAAACCTCTTCATAAACATGGAGATAATAGTTGAGGTCTTATTGTTTTTTTTAAGTTTATTTACTTATTTTGAGAGACAGAGCAAGCGAGCATGTGCACAAGTAGGGGAGGGGCAGAGAAAGGGAGAGAGAATCCCAAGCTGGCTCCAAGCTATCAGCGAGGAGCACATTGTAGGGCTCAAGCCCATGAACTGTGAGATCATGACTTGAGCTGAAATCAAGAGTCAGACGCTCAACTGACAGCTACCTAGGCACCCCAAGGTCTTATTCTTTCCATTCCTCTTTCATAATGTTGTCTTATCATAATTCTATCACCATAAATAAATGGCTCTGTACTCTTACTGTCTTACATAAAATGACTTTCAAAACATGTTTTTATTTTTATTTTTTTTTTTAATTTTTTTTTCAACGTTTATTCATTTTTGGGACAGAGAGAGACAGAGCATGAACGGGGGAGGGGCAGAGAGAGAGGGAGACACAGAATCAGAAACAGGCTCCAGGCTCTGAGCCATCAGCCCAGAGCCTGACGCGGGGCTCGAACTCCCGGACCGCGAGATCGTGACCTGGCTGAAGTCGGACGCTTAACCGACTGCGCCACCCAGGCGCCCCTCAAAACATGTTTTTAATGTTTATTTATTTTTGAGAGAGATAGAGTGTGAGTCGGGGAGGGGTGGGGGGTGAGGGGGACACAGAATCCAAAGCAAGCTCTAGGCTCTGAGCTGTCAGCACAGAGCCTAGTGAAGGGGGAGGGGGAGCCTTGAACCCACAAACTGTGAGATCATGACTTGAGCCGAAGTTGGTTGCTTAACTGACTGAGCTACCCAGGCAACCCAAAACGACTTCTCCTTTCATTTCTTTTTTGTCATTTGAGCTAGCCTTAAAATATACTGATAACTTTTTAAATTCCTGTAATTTACTGATTTGTTTTTAAGTTTTTACTTATTTATTTTGAAAGAGCAGGGGAGGGGCAGAGAGAGGGAGAAGGAGAGAATCCCCATGCGGGGCTCGATCTCACAACTGTGAGATCATGACCTGAGCTGAAAGCAAGAGTCGGACACTTAGCCAACTGAGCCACCCAGTCACCCCTAAATTTCTGTAATTTAAAAATAACTTTAATTTTTGTTTAATTTTGTTTTTCCTTTTTTTTTTTTATAAAGATTATTTATTTTGAGGCAGAGAGCAAGATCAGGGGAGGGGCAGAGAGAGAGAGGGAGAGAGGGAATCCCAAGCAGGCTCCAAACTGTCAGCACAGAGCCCTACGTGGGGCCTGATCTCATGAACCGTGAGACTATGACCTGAGCCGAAATCAGGGGTTGGACGCTTAACCAACTGAGCCACCTATGTGCCACTTTGTTTTATTTTTTTGTAAGCGTCTTCTCTTGCCAACAATGTTGTCATTTATACACATGAGCCACCCAGGTGCCTCTATTATAACTTTTATTAAATGTTGAGAGCTTGCTGAGCACCAGACATTTTGCACACAGCATTTTTTAAAAAAATTTTTTTTTTCAACGTTTTTATTTGTTTTTGGGACAGAGAGAGACAGAGCATGAACGGGGGAGGGGCAGAGAGAGGGAGACACAGAATCGGAAACAGGCTCCAGGCTCTGAGCCATCAGCCCAGAGCCTGACGCGGGGCTCGAACTCACGGACCGCGAGATCGTGACCTGGCTGAAGTCGGACGCTTAACCGACTGCGCCACCCAGGCGCCCCGCACACAGCATTTTTAAAAAAAGTTTTATTTAGGGGTGCCTGGGTGGCTCAGTCAGTTGGGCATCTGATTTCGGCTCAGGTCATGATCTTGCGGTCTCTGGGTTCAAACCCCACATCAGGCTCTGAGCTGTCAGCACAGAGCCTGCTTCAGATTCTGTCTGTCTGTCTCCCTCTCTCTGCCCCTCCCCCTGCTCATGCTCTCTTTCTCAAAAATAAACATTAAAAAGAAATTTAAAAAAAAACAAAGCTTATTTATATTTAGAGAGCCCACATAAGCAGGGGAGGGGCAGAGAGAGAAGCCCAAGCACTGACTCTGCTAGTGCAGAGCCCAACTTAGGTCTTGATCCCATGAACTGTGAGCTCATGACCTGAGCCGGGATCAAGAGTCGGACGCTGAACCAACTGAGCCACCCAGGTGCCCCTTATTTGAGATTGACAAATCTACGACTAAGGGAGTATCTCAAATAGTTTGTAATGTGGTCAGAATGGTAATAAACTATAAACTCATTGAACAGTATAAGAAAATATGTACTTAAGTGTTAAACTATGTGGCACAGACGAAACTATATAAATGTGCAAATGTCAGCGATGCAGTAGTAATCATTGAACAAGATGTTGTAGAGAAGTACAGAGGCTTAAATTGGTCCTTGACAGAATTTGAGTAATCCGGAAGAAGGAGGGCAGTCTGGGTTAGGTAGAAATGTAGCACGTTATGTCCTTTTTGTTAGTGAAGAAATTGGCAGTTGAGTTCATACTGAGTAGGAGCAGGAATAAATTTTTTTTAAATGTTTATTTGTTTTGAGAGAGAGAGAGAGAGAGAGAGAGAGAGAGAGCTGGGGAGGGAAAGAGAGAGGGAGAGAAAGAATCCCAAGCAGGCTGTGTTATCAGTGCAGGTAATAAATGGCAAATCCATCTTTCTAAAACTTGTCAATGGTAGAAAATAGTGATAGAAACAATTGAAAATGTCCTGGAAATATATCTATAATATATTCTGAATGGGAGGTGTGGGGTGTCATATTTGGATTCAGTGCTTTAGACAAAATGATAAGGCTCTGCTCCAAATACCCGAGTCAGGAGAAATTAGTAAATTGTAAAGCATCTGGTGTAATTTTCTCCTTCAGAGCTCTTCCCCTTTGTCTCCATTCTGTGTCACAGACCAAGACCTTCTTTTCCTTTTACTGCATGATAATACCTTGTAGGCAGTACTTTTGGTATATTCATAGTTAAGTTGGAGGCTTGTATTCTCTTTGGAAGATAATGGGCCTTCTTTTGGGCTGTAGTTTGCATGAAGATGTGAAGATAAAGGACCACGAATATCAATGTTAGAAGGCATTTATCACTTATTTACACAACTTTTTGGGTTTCCTTTTGTATTATTATGTCAAAAAGGTTTCTGAGATATTTCCTTCCTAGCTTCCCAACCAGAAGATGAGGAGGACACAGCCCAGATTAATGATTTTATATTCATACTGACCTGAGTTCAATTAACAGCTCCTCCATCATGGGTGGTCTAACCTACCCAAGCCTCAATTTCCTCATCTTTAAATTTAAATATCTTCTAGACCAGTAGCCTTGATAATGACCTTTGATTTGTATTTTCTAAGTTAAATAGTTAAAATACTACCCATATTCTAATGGCTTCTCTCTCTCTCTCTCTCTCTCTCTTTCTCTCTCTCTCCCTCTCTCTCTCTCTCTCTCGTAGCTTCACAATCTCTGGATCAAGAAGTTTTATTAAAAATTAAAACTGAAATTGAAGAAGAGCTAGAATCCCTGGACAAGGAAATTTCTGAAGGTCTGTTTATTCTTATTTTCCTAGTTAATTAGTAGACTCAGTTTGGTGTGGTTGATTTACTGTTGGTTTGATATTTTACAGTAGAACATTGTAAACAGTACAGAATTGCATTGGAATAGAATTATAAGGGTGAAACTAGAAGGTATCCTTTTTCTTTCCTGGAGGATAGGTTTATAAATGTTTTCCAAACCATACCTGACAGCCTTTTCTGTTGTTAACTAATAGAGTAAACAGTCATTTAATGTAGTTTGATTTGTATTTGGTATTTTTATAGTTAATAACAACATTAAAGGGGAAAATGTAAGTAAGTTGCTTCTATGTTTGCATGTATGTATGCTATAGATAGTTGTAATAGTAATATGCATATAATTTTGTAGCCACATATCTTGTACTTAATATTATACCATAAACTTTAAAAATAGTTATTCTGGTTACCTGGCTGGCTTGGTAGAGCATTTGACTTTTTTTTTTTTCTTAAGTTTTTTTTTAAGTTTTTAAATTTATTTTTGACAGTGAGAGCCAGCGTGAGCTGGGGAGGGGCAGAGAGAGAGGGAGACACAGAATCTGAAGCAGGCTCCAGGTTTGAGCTGTCAGCACAGAGCCCAATGCGGGGCTTGAACTCACGAACCATGAGATCATGACCTGGGCCAAAGTTGGACGCTTAACCAACTGAACCACCCAGGTGCCCCTAGAGCATTTGACTCTTGATCTCAGGGTTGTGAGTTCAAGCCCCATGTTGGGTGTAGAGCTTACTTAAAAAAAAAAAAAATAGGGGCGCCTGGGTGGCTCAGTCAGTTGAGCATCTGACTTCAGCTCAGGTCATGATCTCACAGTCTGTGAGTTCAAGCCCCGCGTCAGGCTCTGTGCTGACAGCTCAGAGCCTAGAGCCTGCTTCGGATTCTGTGTCTCCCTCTCTTTCTGCCCCTCCCTTGCTCATGCTCTGTCTCTCTCTGTCTCAAAAATAAATAAAAACATTGAAAAAATAATAATAATAAAATAAAATACTTAAAAAACCAGTTATTCTACTAATTGCATGAAATTCCATACATTGAATGAATATTTAGCTAATCATTTCCTTATAATTGAAGGAACATTTGGGTTTTTTCTTAATTTGCTTTCCATAATTAATTGCATTGAACATCTTGCCCAATGATTTTTTGGTACAGTTTTATATTAAGTTTACCCATATATTTAAATGTTAAAATTAGTAAATTGTAAAGATCTGGTCCAATTTTCTCTTTCAGAGCTCTTCCCCTCTGTCTCCATTCTGTACCACAGACTAAGACCTTCTTTTCCTTTTACTGCATGATAATAGCTTATAGGCAGTACTTTTGGTATGGGTATATTTAAATGTACCCATGTAAAATGTACAGTTCAGGAGTGCCTGGCTGGCTCAGTCGGTGGAGTGTGCGATTCTTGATCTTGGAGTTGTGAGTTCGAACCCCATGTCAGATATAAAGATTACTTAAAAATAAAATCTTTAAAAAATAAAATAAGATGGGGACACCTGGGTGGCTCAGTTTGTTGAGTGTCTGACTTCAGCTCAGGTCACGATCTCACGGTTTGTGAGTTCAAGCCCCATGTCGGGCTCAGTGCTGACAGCGTGGAGCTTGGAGCCTGCTTCGGATTCTGTGTCTCCCGCTCTCTCTGCCCCTCACCTACTTGCTCTCTGTCTCTCTCTCCTTCAAATATAAACATTAAAGAAAATTATTTTTTTACTCTTAAAAAAAATGTACAGTTCAGTGGGTTTTAATATATTCATAGAATTATATAATCATTACCACAATCAAAATAGAACATTTTTCACATCCCAAAAAGAAACACTGTACCTATTAATGGTCACTTCCCATTTCTGCTCTCACCAGTCCTTGCCCTCATCCCTGCCCATGGCAAGCACTGATTTGCTTTCTGTCTCTATATTTGTTTGCCTATTATGGATATACACATAAATGGAATCATACACTATTTAGTCTTTTGTGGCTGGCTTCTTTCACTTAGCATAGTGTTTTCAAGGCTTATCCATGTGGTAGCATGTAACAGTACTTCATTCCATTTTACAGTGTGTGAAGATACCACATTTTGTTTATCCATTCATCAGTTGATGGACATTTAGGTTGTTTCTACTTTTATATATTATGTATAATGCTGCTGTGAGTATTCTTGGACAAGTTTTTATGTGGATGTATATTGCCCAGTAATTTTTAACAAGAAAAATTATTATAAATCATGTTTATAAATTGGTTCCCTGTTAGTTGAAAGATAAATTTATGAACTAGTTCTCTGTTAGAGAAAGAATATGAATAGAAATTCAAATATTCCAGAAACTTTTTTTTTTAATTTTTAAAGTTTATTTATTTTGAGAGAGAAAGAGCACAAGCAGGGTAGGGGTGAAGAGAGGAGAAAGGAGAGAGAGGAGAGAGAGAATCCCAAGCAGGCCCAGTGCTGTCAGCACAGCCCGATACGGAGCTTGAATCCAGGAGCCACAAGACCAGGACCTAAGCCAAAAAGATAGACGCTTAACCGACTGAGCCACTCAGGCACCCCCAAATATTCCAGAAACTTAATTTTAGTCTTTTTATTTTCCTTTACCAACATTTTTGAATGGTTAAAGTTCCAAAACAATATTAAGCCTTTGTCCACTTCTGGTAACAAGTGCTTATGCATGGTAAAATAGGCAGAAGGCAGAAAGGAAGAAAACAACAAAGTTACATGCATTCACTTACCGAAGCCCCATATTATCCTAGACCAATTATTAAAATGGATGCTCTCAAGTTTGGTCACACACCAGAATTATTGGGAACTTTGCAGCCATTTACATCTTCCATGAAGGCAAGTACTTCATAAAGAAGTATGTAGTTTAGTAAAATTTGCCGCCTTCTGGGTGCAAGCCTTAGATTAATGCAGTGAATACATTATGGAGGTTATTAGTAACTTTTGGGAATGGGTGCTAGCTGCTTGCTTTCCTGGGTTTTCTGCTCTGTATCCCATTTGTACCTTGGAGCAACAATAATTCTGCTTGTTCTTCCTCTAGTTATTAGAGTATGGCAGTATAACATGGAAACCGATGAGAAGCTAGTAGTTTGAGCTGAGGAGAGAGAAGCTGTGATTGCTTCTTTTATGTGCAACTCGTGTACTTGTATCACTTGCATAGTTTTAAAATTTATCCACATGCAGGAATATTGAGTTTGAAAGTTCATTTTAACAAGGAAATGAAGGCCGCCTGGTGGTTCAGTGGAGCCTGCTTAAGATTTTCTCTCTCTTTTTCTCTCTTCCTCTGCCCCTCTCTTGCTCGCGTGCACGTGCTGTCTCTTTCTCTCAAAAAAAAAAAAAAAAAAAACCCAAAAGGGAATTTAAGTTCTAGAATTGTTGAATCACTGTATTGTATACCTGAAACTAATATAACTCTGTATGTTAACTCTACTGGAATTAAAATAAAAAACTTTGAAAAAAAGGAATGAGGAGCACCAGGTAGTACAGTAGGTTAAGCTTTCGATTTCAGCTCAAGGCATGATCTCATGGTTCATGAGTTTGAGCCCCAGATTGGGCTCTCTCCTGTCAGTGCAGAGCCTGCTTCGGATCCTCTGTCTCCCCCACTCTCTCTCTACCTCCCTTGTGCTCTTGCTCTCTCTCAAGAATAAATAAACGTTAAAAATAATAATAAAAAATTAAAAAAGGGATGAAAGTAATTGACTCATCCTGTAAGGTAGAGTAAGCTGATTAGAGTCTGATTTAAGAAGTGCCACATTTTGGGGCGCCTGGGTAGTTCAGTTGGCTGGGTGACTGACTTTTCAGCTCAGGTCATGATGTCATGGTTTGTGAGTTGGGGCCTCACATTGGCCTCTGGAGCCCCACACCAGGGGCTTGAGATTCTCTCTCTCCTTCTCTCTTTGCCCACCACCCCCATCCCCATGTGCCCTCTCTCTCTCAAAATAAATAAACTTAAAAAAAAAATAGGTGCCACATTTATAAAGGTAAAAACAAAATCTTAAAAACAACATATAAGGTGAGGGGCACCTGGGTGGCTCAGTCGGGTAAGCATCTGACTTCAGCTCAGGTCATGATCTCACAGCTTGTGAGTTTGAGCCCCACATCAGGCTCTATGCTCATAGCTCAGAGCCTGGAGCCTCCTTCGGTTTCTGTGTCTCCCTCTCTCTCTCTCTCTCTGCCCCTTCCCCACTCATGCTCTGTCTCCCTCTGTCTCTCAAAAATAAAGAAACATTAAAAAAACAAACAAACATACAAAGTGGGATGATAGAGCTAGGAGTTGCCTTTCATTTATCATTCTTACTTGAAATTGGTATGTAGTAACATACTAAATTGGCTTGTGTATTTTAGCATGTCAGTTTAGTCTTTTTTTTCTCCTAAAACTAAGATTTTCCATAAAAATCTTTCCTTTAAAATTTTTTTAAATGTTTATTTATCTTGAGAGAGAGAGCATGAGCGAGCGAGCAAGCAAGCAGAGAAGGGGGAGAGAGGGAGAGAGAAAATCCCAAGCAGGCTCCGTGCTGTCAGCGCAGAGCCTGACTCAGTGCTTGATGTTATGAACTGTGAGATCATGACCTGAGCTGAGATCAAGAGTTGGATGTTTGACTGAGCCACCCAGGTACCCCCGCTGTAGCACAACTTTTGATATTATGTATTAAAATTGATTTTTCTTTTACCCTGTCTTCAGCCTTTACCAGCACAGGCTTTGACCGTCATACTTCTCCCGTGTTCAGCCCTGCTAACCCAGAAAGCTCAGTGGAAGACTGCTTGGCTCATCTTGGAGAAAAAGTATCGCAGGAACTGAAAGAGCCTCTACAAAAGGCATTGCAGATGCTCCTCAGCCAGTGAGTTACCCTTGCTGAGGGGGAAGGTGGTTCTCTAAGTAGTCTCTGGATCTCTCAGGCAGCACTGGATTGGTTAAGGCTTTGTTTTAGATGAACAGTGTCCCTTCTTCTACTTTTCTTCACTTTTTCTTTCTTTTGCTTTCCTAAAGCATCTCTGTGTTTTGAGTGACAACTTTTACATCAAAGTGGTAATTTAACTGTTCCAGCATGGGACAGTTGATTGATCATTTGTGTTTCCTTGTTGACCTGTCAGGTTTCAACAAATGCTTTAACTGCTTTGTAAATATAAATATAAGCTATTTCACTTGTCCTGACCACTTTTTACTACCATTCTGTCTAGAGGCCAACATAAATGTAAGGGTTAGGGCTTTATGCATTGTAATATGGGGTTAGCATCATATCAGTATTTTAGGTATCCCAAATGTGGCTAAACTTTGGGCTTGTCCATGGAACTACTGCCACGTTTTTATAGTGGGAACTTCTCTACTATGGTTTTGATCATTAAAGCTAAAGGCAAGAAGTTCCTAGTGAAAGTATATTAAAATAGAACCAAGTCATTTATTGTAAATCTCAAAATTTCTTTTCCTCTAATTCTTGCTGAGAATCATTAAGGAATTGGTATGAATTAGAAAAAATTTGTTTTAGTGAAGAATGATATCTAAAACAGGATGAAGACTGGTTTCTTCACTAAAAGGGTCAAAATTCAGATGCTAAATTACTGTTATAAGGTAATTCCTTATTTTCATGTAGGCAAACGTTGTGTGTTACTGTTTATTAGAAGGAAGCACTTTGCATTTAAGGAAAATTCAGTTTGTTTCTGCATATTCTGGTGACATGAGCAAATGTAAAAATCCAAATTACGTGTAGGACACTGAAATGAAAATCATGTTTGGATTTTCTTAATTTTATATAAATGTGAAGAGAAGATTATGGGTGTCAGAAAATAGATAGGAAATTTAGATGGACAGCAGTAGCTTTTAGAGTGTTCTGTGGAGCCTTTAGGGGCCCTGAGAAGGTAAGGGATGGGGTGAGTGGGTGGAACTTGTTAGGCCTTCTCCTGCTTCTTAAACCAGAATAGCTATCTTTTCATGTATTTTATGTATCAAGGGTTAATGTAAGATTTGAAGAAACCTACTGTTTTGCCAAAAACAAAACAATTTTTAGAAGCTATTGGGATGTGGAGTAAAATAACTGAGTAGTAGAAGGGAAAACATTGTATTTCTAGCTTGGATATAAACTATTAGTGGCTTTAAGAAAACCATTTCTTTCTACGTCTAAATTTCCCCACCTATTAATTTCAACTTTACTGGGATATTATAAACACTCTGAAGAACAATGTTATATAGGTAAAGTATTTTTTTTTTGGCATCCTTTTCATAATCTAGAGGAAATACTGATATCTTCTCACTGCAAAGTAGATTATATTTTAAAATACACATTTAGGTGAATACTTGGTGATTTTTTTCACCCAAACCCTGAATACTGAAATAATTATTTATTTGTTTGTTTTAAGATTTTATTTTTAAGTAATCTCTACACCCAATCTGGGGCTCTAACTCACAACCCTGAGATAAAGAGTTACATGTTCCACTGATTGAGCCAGCCAGGCGCCCTTGACATAATTATTTTTTAAATCGGTACCTCTGGTACCAATCAGAGTCTGGCTTCTTTATGAATAAATTTTTTTCAGTAATTTACTCTTGAAAGTTGTTAAGCTCTGTTACTAATACCTTAAAAATAGCTAATTGATGATGGACTAGAAGTATTAAACAGGTTGGTGAGAATAATATTTAAGGTAGAAAATACCACCTACTCCAAACAGTTTTGTTCAAGTAGGAAGTTAATCCAGAACGCTTTGTAGAGTCAAGCACCAGCATTTTGAAAAGGTTTCCTCCTGCCCCTTTTTCTTCTTTGCTCTGTTCAAATAGCTCATCAGATAGGGCTGATTTTTCAGCTACTTGCTTTTCTATGTATTAAATTTTCTTTGAATATTTTAATCTGCTGGATCTTTTATGTGCATATATGTGTGTACATATAATGATTCAAATCATGTTTCATTCTGAAGGATGCTAAAGTACTCTAGCCTGATAGACAAACTACCAATAAGGACTACTGTGACCCACAGCAGCCTCAAACAGCTCAGGAAAGGAAGTGAAGGGACTGATATACACAAGTAAAGCTTCAGGGAGAATATAGGTAGGTAGACTATCAAGTTCAAGTTTTATAACTATCAAGTTCAAATATCCAAGTTCAAGTTTTATAACTACCTGGTATTTAGTGTAGGGCTTCTAAAAAATTCTAAGCTTACTTTAATGGTAATGTAATATCAGGAAGGTAGTACATAACATCTTATTAAAGAGGTCACCCATGCATCTTACCTCCTTGCAGCATCACTGTAGTATTAATTTGATATTGACCTGTATAAAAGAATGATACCTGTGTCATCAGAACTATTTTCTGAAGTATGTAGACCAGCACTGTACAATAGATACAATGCAAATCACATATATGTAATTTAAAGTTTTCTAGCAACCATATTAAAAATTGAGATTTTTAATATATTTTATTTAACCCAATATATTCAAAATATTAGTTTTAACATGTACTCAATATAAAAATATTAATGAGCTATTTTACCTTTTTTTTTCCTTACTAAGTCTTAGAAATCTAGTGTGCATATTGCATTTTCAATACATCAGTAGCCACATTTCAAATTAAAAAAAAATTTTTTTTACATTTATTTATTTTTGAGAGACAGAGAGAGACAGAGCACAAGTGGGGGAGGGGCAGAGAGAGAGAGGGAGACACAGAACCCAAAGCAGGCTCCAGGCTCTGAGCTGTCACTAGCCACATTTCAAATGGTCATTAGCTGTATGTAGTGTCTAGACATTATTGTGTCATGTGTCACAATCCTAATTAAAATACGAATAGTGTGGCCTTTGGACCCAGAGCTAGCTGGGTGTGAATTCCTACACTGCTGCTTGCCAGCTGTGTGGATTGGGGATAGTCTCTTAGCTTTTCTGAGCTTCAATTTCCTAATGTGTAAAATGATAATAGGTAATATAAAATATAAACATATAAAAATATAAAACTGAACAGTAGGCTACCAATAAGTGGTAGCTATCATCAATATTAAATATTCTTAGGCTGAAGAGATCACAGACCAGATTCAGAGTAGAAATGCCTTTGGAATGGATTTCAAAATCCTATAAAAAGCAAGATTCCTCTCCTTTTTTTACATATATGTTAATATTTTGCCCACAAAAGTTGGGGAGGTAAATTTTATTAAATCTAATATTCAAGCTATTGATGCTTTCATATGCTACTTGGTACCAAGTATTTTTTGTTGTTGTTAATTTGTACATGAAACCAACCATATCTTACACATAGTGCCTAAAACCCTCAATAAATTAGTGAGTGTTGTCATCCTTCAGTGATTTGAGATTTTGGTATGACTAGAACTTACATGGAAATAATCAGAAAGGCTTATCTCTGCCCTCCAGGATTTTATGTCATAAGACTCCAAGTTAAAAATAGAGCTCCATTTACTGCCCTAGTTTATTCCAACTCCTTATATCCTCAATTGGAGAAGTCTTTCAGTGACATGGGTCTTTAATTTTTAAGTGTTTTAAATTTTTTGCCTTTTAAAAAAGTTAAATTTGTGCTTTTAATTTTATTAATGAGATCATTTTGTTACTATTTGATCTTATTTTAATAACCCAAGTGTTTGTTTATCTGCAACATGGAAATCCTGTTGGATAAGTTTCAATTATTTTAAAAGTGTGATTGTTTATCTTGCTGTGTTGTTAACTGCTTTCCCAAGCTGGTAGCGTACCTCTCAGCCTATAGGGAGTGATTGAAGAGAAATGCATACCAAATGTTAAAAGCCACATCTCATACAAAACAATATGTGGAATATATTCTTGGGTACTTTAGCAAAAAGTTCAACAGCAGAATAGTGATTGTATATTTATTCATCTGGAAATTTAGAATTTTCCTTCTTTGTGACCCAGACTTTTAAAAAAAAATCTCTACAGGCCAGTGACATATCAGGCATATCGGGAATGTACACTGGAGACCACAGTTCATGCCAGCGGCTGGAATAAGGTATTAACCAAATTATCTTTTCTCTTACAAAATTTTAGTGTGTTGATAAAGTGCAGGAGAAATTGCTAACGTCATAGAAGTGAAAACTGTTAGAGCTCATTATTTAATGCATAAATCCAATTGTGTAAGTGGATGTTTTTCATTAAAGTGGTTTTTTGCTTAATGCTACAAGTTTTTGGTTGGCCCAGAAATATGTGTCCCATAGTGTGCTGCTCTTCCTATCTGTTCTCAATTTTCCATCATTTCTTCATTTTTCTATATTGGATATGACATTTATCTCCAGGTGGTTGTTACCCTGTGTGTATGTCTTGCAGTAGAAAAGAATAAGAGCTTCACATGGGAGACCACTTCTTCTGGTTTTCTCTTTCTCTCTTTCTGTCTCTCTCTTTTGTTTTTTTGTTTTTTTATTCCTCTGGTTCTCTTAAATGAGTAATACCATTTATGTTTACAAGGTATCTCATGTCACATCTCATTGGATCGTTACAACCATCTTCTGCAGAGAGCAGAATGGACTTTAGTACCTTTTGTTTTGTTATTTTTTTATTTAGTTAGATCAGGTGAGTAATCAGAGAAAAAAGTTAAATGAATTGTCCAGGACCCCTTGGTTAGGAAATATTGGAACCAGCACTAGAGCTGAGATCTCAGATCTTCTGATCCCAGCTTTAGTGTTTTTTCCACTGTACCATACTGCTTATCCATAATCTCAGAGTGTATTATCTATTTATCACCTTGAAAAGGCAGAAAGTCTCAGGGGATGCAATATAGGAAGGCTCAGCTCAGGAAGAAGTGTGGCCCTTAGTGATATTGTGCTAGGAATAAGAAAATTCAGTAGAATTACTTTTATAAATAGGCACGTCTACTCTGAATTTAAGTTTTTATTTCAGACAACAATTCCATATATCCATATATATTCTGTATATCATCACAACAGTTGCACTCCTTAATCTCCATCACCTATTTAAAAAAAAATTTTTTAATGTTTATTTTTGAGAGAGAGAGAGAGAGAGAGAGAGAGAGAGAGAGACAGAGCATGAGTGGGGGAGGGGCAGAGAGAGAGGGAGACACAGAACTCAAAGCAGGCTCCAGACTCCATGCACAGAGCCCAACGTGGGGCTCGAACTCATGAACCACGAGATCATGACCTGAGCTGAAGTTGGACATTTAACCAGCTGAGCCACCCAGGTGCCCCTCCCCATCACCTATTTAACCCATCCTCCCACCCCTGCCCCTCTACTCAGAATTGTTAATAGTATGAGTCCAATCATGTGACCTTACTACCTAATTGATGAGTATTATTTTTATTCACCTTATAATACAGGCTTTAGAAACATTATAGTGTAATAATTATCCTCATAGTCTTTGTAACTGGACTTGTTTCAAATATCAGCTTTGCCACAGACTAGATGCATATCTTTGGACAGTCCATTAAGCTCTCTAAATCTTAATTTTCTTGTTTTTTTTTAATTGTTATTTATTTAAGTAATCTCTATACCCAACATGGGGCTGAAACTTACAACCCTGAGATCAAGAGTTGCTTGCTCTTCCAACTGAGCCAGCCAGGTACCCCTCTAAATCTGAATTTTCATATACATAAAATGGACCTAATAACAACTTATAAATTTTACTAGATTTAAATGACATAATATAGTTAAATGCTTATTTAGCACATTGCCTGACACCATAGTAAGCACTCAGTAAACAGTGACTATTAACATTACATTTAACACCTAAGAACTTGTTCTCAAATAGTCACTATTATGGATGGGGTTCTACTATGTTATTTAACTACAAATAACTTATTTAAGAAGTTTGTTTTATTTCCTTTCTTGGAATAAAAAAACACTCTTATTTGGATGTTTGAAATAGATTTGTTTGTTATATAAATAAAAATGAGCTTAGTTATGATATATTTCTTAGTATATCAAATAACACATATTTAGTTACCTAATATTACTAGCCTTCTTCCCCTATTTTATGTTATCTTTCTGTCACTCTTGACTAGTGACTGTTAATCAATTCTTGTATGTTCTCCTCCCCTTGATCCTGTGGTTATCCTAAAAAAAAAATCTGAGTAAACCCCAGACTTCATTATTTTGTCTTCACCCATCTGATTTTTCCATTCTCTGCTTCATTTTAGTCTCTTATCTGGACCAAAGGCCATGGCTGTGGCTTGAATACCTCATGTAAATGAGGCATGCCAGTTAGAGTATTACTTGCTCTGCTGAATCCATTATTACTCTCCTATTAAGTCCTCTAGGGCTGAAAAGAATATGGCTGTCTGGTAGGTAAAGAAAGCTCAAATGAAACACCCATCAGAGAGAAGAGAGTAAAATGTCCACAGAGCATGCCACATTAGGGATAAACTGAATATCAGTTTATCTGTACAGGGATTCTAAAAGCATCTTGGTAGAATACTCTTTATATCAAAAGAAGAGGAAAAATGTTGGTCACAAACCTGTATTAATAGTTTATTTTTTTTTCATGTTTAACAGTCTTTAATTCAAATGTGAAAATTCAATACAAGCCATTTATAGGACTTGAGACTTGTTCTTTTAAAAACAAGAATGGAGGAATGCAACAAAATGATCTTTCCACTTTTTCTTCAGAAACTTTCAAAGAAAGGATAGATCATAGGGCAGTAAAGATCCATTTAGTCATACCCACTTTTTCCCCCTACCAAGTCTTTCACCCATTCCAAAATTTTAATATACATTCCTGAAGGAAGATTTACTGTTAAGCTTGCTTACTTAATCATTTAAAAATACTTAGCACCAGCTTGCTTCCTATAATGGCAAACAAATCAAATCGTGAAACGACTTCAATATGCATTTCTTCTTTTTAAACCAAGGGGGTACTTATTTGTAGAAAGCAATGCTTAGCCTACAGATACATTTCCCAGAAATGGCATATGCCATTCAAAGGCCTAGATACGCTCATGCTTTCAAACGGAATACCTAGCCTAATGTGCATACAAGCATGAATGGCAAAGTTGAAGATCAATATTTTAACTATTTTTTCTATTTATTTGAAGCATAGTAAAGGAAAAATTGGTACACTTTGGAAATTCAGTGGTGTAATAGTATGATTCTTTAGGAAAAGAAAGTACATATATAAATGTAGGTATGTATGGGGCACCTAGGTGGCTCAGTCATTTAAGCATCCGACCTTTGGTTTTGGCTCAGGCCATGATCTCACAGTTGGGTTCCTCAGCGCTGACAGTGCCAGGCCTGCTTGGGATTCTCGGTCTCTTCTCTCTGCGCCTCTCCGCCCCTCTCCGACTTGCGCTGTCTCTGTCTCTCTCAAAATAAATAAATAAACTTAAAAAAAATGTAGGTATGTGTATGCCTAGAAAAATAATTGAAGTATGTGCCAAAATATTAAATAATATGTAGTAATTATCTCCAAATTATACATTCTTTTATTTCTCTCCACCACCCCTACATGGCTATTGTTTTTTCCCTATGTACTTATCTGCTTCTGAGGAAAAAAGAACACAACCATCAAAGAGAAAAAGCCTTGAAATGCTTAGCTTTGCCTTTTCTTGGGGGTATAGACTCTGCCAGAAATACAGTTATGCTCAAGTGCGTGTGCCATTGGACTGCTAACTATAATTATGTTACTTGTAAAATTCCATAACTGGTTATGGCACATTCATAATCACTGTATTTTTCGACCTTGAGTGTAAATGGCATCCAGAGATACACCACACTTTACATCTTATCTTACTGCCTTCTATTTTTCTCACTCTCCTTATATCTTTTTTGTTAAACTAAACATTGTAGGGGCACCTAGCTGGCTCAGTTGGTAGAGCGTGCGACTCTTGACCTCAGGGGTATGGGTTTGGGCCCCACATTGGGTGTAGAGATTACTTAAAAACAAAATATTTAGGGGCACTTGGGTGACTCAGTCAGTTACGCATCCAACTTCAGCTCAGGTCATGATTTCACAGTTCGTGAGTTTGAGCCCCACATTGTGCTCTGTGCTGACAGCTCAGAGCTTGGAGTCTGCTTCAGATTCTGTGTCTCCTCTCTCTCTGCCCGTCCCCTGCTCACACACGCGTTCTCTCAAAAAAATTAAATAAATAAACCTTAAAAAAAAATCTTTAAAAAATAATAATAATAAAATAGAATAAACATTGTAACTGTAAAAAGAGAACCAGCTATAGTGTTAGTACATACTGTTCATAGTATAATAAACTTTAGAAAAATAATAGCAAAAATAAAAATAAATATATTTGCCTTGGTTAATTTTTAGTGGCATATTTAATCACTAATATTTAAAATCTGTATTATTAAAATTTCAAGCATACGCAAAATCACTCAGCTTCAATAAGTATCAACATATGGCTGGTCTTGTTTCATCTATTTCCCCCGTACTCTTCTCACTCTCCCCGCAGATTACTTTGAAGTAGACCCTAGAAATCATTTTTTAAAAATATTTTTTAAAAGTTTTTATTTATTTATTTTGAGAGAGAAGGAGAGAGCATATGGGTGCATGAGCAGGGGTGGGGAAAAGAGAGAGGGAGAAAGAGAATCTCAAACAGGCTCTGTGCTGTCAGTGCAGAGCCTGGCACGGGGCTTGATCTCACATGAGATCATGACCTGAGCCTAAATCAAGAGTCAGATGCTTAACTGACTGAGCCTCCTAGACGCCTCTCCTAAATATCATTTTTTTCAAAAATATGTTAATATGTATTTTAAGGATGATATATTCCTTTTTTTAACCAACTGATAATACCACTATTTTACCTCAAAATATGAACAGTAATTCTATCATCACATAATCTATTCAGTATTCAAAATTTTCCACTTGTCTCTTAAAGGTATTTTTCTAAGATGATTTGTTTGAATTGGAATCCAAACAAGGCCCATGCATTGCATTTGGTTGATAATTCTCTTGTCTTTACTTTAAAAAAAAAATTAGGATATAATTCATACCATAAAATTTACCATTTTAAAGTATATAGCTCAGTGGTTTTTTTTAGTACATTCACAGAGCTGTACAGTCATTTCTACCATCTGATTCTGGAACGTTTTTATCTTTCCATAAAGAAACCCAGTACTTAGTAGTAGTCACTCTCCATTTCCTGTTCCTCTCAGCCCCTGGCAACATTACTGTCTTTTTAAATTTGCCTATTCTGGATATTTCATATAAATGTGATCATGTAACATGTGACTTAAGTGTCTTTTAATATGTAGGCTTATCCTCCCTCTTGTGTTTTTCTTTACTTACAAGTTATTTCTCTTAAATTTCCTACTTTCTGGATTTTATTGACATCATTGAGATGTCACTTAACGTTCTTCTGTATCTATATTTCCTTTCCCTTGGTAGGTAGATCTAGAAGCCTAATCATATTTAGGTTTAATCTTTTTGGCAAGAATACTTCATTGGTCGTGTTCCCTATTTCCTGTTGCATTACACTGTGTGATACATAATGCCTGGTAGTCTCAAATTTTATTTTGAGGTAGATAGGACAAACATTCAAACCTAATCAATTGATTAGATACAGATAAAATTTGTGGGATATGACATTTATTAGAATTGTTAAGTTATAGCATGGTTACTGAATAGTAGATTGATGGATCAACATATGTATTTTATAATTACAAATATCTATTCTCCTGGAAGAGACCCTTGACGCTGTAAACTAGTATATTTTATTTCTGCACCAGGCAAGCTCATATATTCTTTAATAAAAAGATAATGTTGTTAGCAAAGTCTAACCTATTGGAGGAAGGTGCCATGTAGTACATATGAGGAGACAGTAAATGGAGGTATTCCTTTTTGTTGGTCAAAATTGCTTTAGCATTTCTTTACCAAAGTTATTAGAGGAAAAAATAACTTCTATGTTTTTGGGGATTACTATCATTTAGCAAGGAAATGATTTACAGAGAGGAATTCAAAGACTAAGACTATTTGGTTGCTTTTGAGTCCTAGAGATATGAATAGTGGAGACCTTCTAGGTATGGATGCTTGGGGATCCAGGTTTTTTTTTAAAACACTTTCTTTAGTACTGTGGGAGGGGGAACGCAAAAAAATCTATCGGGTATAAGGTGATAAGTATTGCCGATAGTACGTTGCCAAGTTGATGGAATTGGTTGTAGAAATAACTCATGAAGTTTTGTGTGTGATCACAAAAATTACAGGGCAAGTGAGTTTAACTATATTAAGACCATCTAAATTATACATAAAAGATAGTGGGCTTGGAAGTCCCCACATAGGTCCTTGAAGATAGTATGTCAAATAGGTAAAATAGAGCATGTATCACCAAGAGTGTTACAATTAGAATTTGTTAGTCCTGTAAAATAACATTTCTGCACTCTGGTTACTGAGTTGCAAGAAAGATATAATTGGGTTGGAGAAGATCTGGGAAGGAATAACTTAAATGATTAAAGCAATGGAAGAATGGCCATGTGAAGAACAGACTAAAAGATTAGTAAATTTCAGCCTAAAAAGTATAGTGAACGAGAGGTAATATGATTAAGGACTGAAATTAAGACAGTAGTGAAAGAGGATTACAGATTTATCTCTAGACGATTACATAGTAAAACTAGGGCATCTACTTTTTGATATATGAAAGATAAATTTGGAACAAATAAAAATAAGTATTATATAGCAAGTATAAAGTGTTTACAACTCATTTCCCTAAGACATAATAGAGCTTAAATATGAATAACTTTAAAATATTTCATATTTGTAGATTATTAGGGGAATTTAGAATGTTTTGAGGTACAGAACATCGCAGGCCTTTGAAGTTGATATGATCTAAGTCAGACTGATCAACAAGCTGTACCTTACTGCTTCTGCTAAGACAAAATACTGGATCTAGATGAACAATAGGTTTTTGGGTGGTTTTTTTTTGTTTTTAATAGTATGACATGTTTTCTAATTGTGAAGAAAGCCTAATATATATATTCTTTATAGCCCTATTAGCCCTATACCCCTCCATTAGTGTTAAGAAGGGGTTTTTAAGTATATTTTGGACTGGAGTTCTTTTACAATATTAAAAAAGGAAGATCTGTGTTTGTTGCATTCTTTCTTTCAGTCTTTGAAATAGATTCCCTCAGGACTACTTTTACTTGAAAGCCAAAGAATATTAGTAAGGCTATAAACTCATTGTCTTTTCTGTTTGTCCTCTTCTGTAGAAATATTTTGTTAATCCTCAGTTATTACCTTGGCAATTCAGTAATAAGGAACTGGAATTGGTTTCATTTCCTTTTGCATTCCTTTTCCAGGAATGTGGAGCCTTCTTGATGTTTTAGACTAACGGGATTGCATGCAGATGGTTAATTGAAAATGGTTCGTTCTTTTCAGTGTGCAGCTGTTTTTGGAAGGCAAGGGACTCTAGCATGACTCTTATAAATTTGATGGTTTTTCAATATTGAGCAATAAGGTTATTTGGAATGATAATAATACCTCCTCCTTAGATTTTTGATGACTTTTTATAAAATAGCTGATAATTTTGAAAGTTTTTATTTTCAAATAGATAATAAAAGAACATGGTACAAAATGCAATAAGTACAGAGAGAAACGTACTGAAAACTATTTTCCTACCCTATCACCAGTTACTTCCTTCTTTTCTTAGACTGCCACTATTACCAGTTTTTTATATATTTTTCCAGAGATACTATAGGATTATGCAAGTGTGTGTGTGTGTGTGTGTGTGTGTGTGTGTGTGTGTGTGTGTGTGCGTGTGCGCTTTAAACACAAATGTACCATTATTATACACACTCTCCTGTAACTTTTCTCACTGAAAATAAGTCTTGGTGATTGGGCAGTAAATAATCTAATTCTTTTTAACAACTATATAATATTTTACCAAAATTGATTTAACCAGTCCCTGTTGGGTTGTTTTCAGTCTTTTGCTATTATAAATAATACTTTCAGTGAATTTCCTGTACATGTTTCACAAAAACACACATTCACAGGAGCCCAGTTATTTTCATATAATGATAACTTCCACCACCCTATGGCATAAAAATCTACATGCAGTATTCACAGACATTCTAGTAGGGGGTCAATGTTTTATTCCTTTATTGTGATAAAAGTGAGATTCTATAATGATGCATCCAAGTATCATTTTCTAGTAGTCAACATATAAAATGAATTATAAGAATTTCTGTTTGTTTTTTACTCTCTCATCTTTGCATTGAAGATTTTGGTGCCTCTGATTTTGCTACAACAAATGCTTTTGGAGTTGACAAGACGTGGTCAAGAGGCTCTGAGTGCATTGCTGCAGTTTGGTGTGACATACCTGGAGGACTACGCTGCAGAGTACATCATTCAACAAGGTGGCTGGGTATGAGCTGTTGTGTGTTTTCTTACCTTTAAAAAAAGGTTAAGCTACTCATGGTGCTTGTTTTTATCAACATAGGTTTAATATCAATATTATCATTTAATATTATTTAATATTGATTGCGTGATGATAGCAAAGCAAGACTATTAATACAGTTTTGCTATTAATATTTTACTTAGAGTAATGTGATAGGTGGTGTTTTTAAATAGTTCTTTTAAGTAGTTCTAATTATGAAACATTTTGTACTAACAAAAAACATATAAATAATTAAGAGGAATAATAAAGTGAACGCCTATGTATCTGCCAGCTCATTTGAAGAAAAGAACACAGCAAACATGTTTGGATCCTTTCATGTGCCCCTCCTAGATTCCAGCATGCTTCTACAAGGATAGCTTCTATTCTGAAATTTGTTTTTTTTATAGCTTAGCCATGCATATATATATATAATGAGGATACGTATATATGAGGTATATATAATATATATAATATATTATAATACATATAATATATATATTATGTATAGTATATATAATATATATAATGAGGTATATATAATATATATATAATGTATACATGTATATATGTATGTATATGTATATATATGTATTTATATATACCACACATACCTAGACAATATATTACTTTGTACATTTTTTTTTTTAAGTTTTTTTTTTTTTCAACGTTTATTTATTTTTGGGACAGAGAGAGACAGAGCATGAACGGGGGAGGGGCAGAGAGAGAGGGAGACACAGAATCGGAAACAGGCTCCAGGCTCTGAGCCATCAGCCCAGAGCCTGACGCGGGGCTCGAACTCCCGGATTGCGAGATCGTGACCTGGCTGAAGTCGGACGCTTAACCGACTGCGCCACCCAGGCGCCCCTACTTTGTACATTTTTAACTTTATGTGAATAATACCACATTAAATGTATTTTTCTAAACTTGCTTTTTTTTCACGCAGTGTTACATTCTTGAGACTGTCCTAGGTCATTGTTTCTGAATTATTTTTTTCTTTCTCAGTCCCCTATGGATCCTTTTTTAGACATTTGTATCCTAATCATCTCCCTCCTTTCCCATGAAATTTTAATACCATAGATCTAAGTGTATTTATGTACTGTTGCCTTCTGGAGGGCCACAAGCGATTGTAATACCTAAGATTCCCCCATCTTGCCAAACCAGTTTTAACCCTCGAAATCATCCACACCGAGAATATATGATCTAGGTTAATGTATTGGCTGGTGTTTGGTATTCCATTGTGTAAATATATCACATAATTTATTTATCTATTATCTTGTCAGTAGACATTTTCACCTTTTTGCTATTACAAATATTGCTGTTATGAACATTGTTATACATATGTATACGAGTTTCTCTGAGTATATACTTGGGAGTAGAATTTCTGGGTCTAAGAGTATAGACATGTTCAGTTTACATGATAATGCCAAAGTGTTTTTCCAAAGTGGTTTTCCAACGTACACTCTGTCAGCAGTACATAAGAATTTTTTGTTGCTCTTCGTCTTCTCTAATACTTAATATTGTCAGACTTCTTAATTTTTAAAATCATTTGTAATCTTTTAAAATAAGATTATTTTGTAATAAGTTTAGATTCACAAAACTGTGTAAAGTGTTCTGTATATCCTCCACCCAGTTTTCCCTAGTGTTGATATCTTACTCAGCTATGGTACCCTTATCAAATTGACTTTTCCATATTGATTTCATATCCAGCAAATTTGTTGAACTGTATGATTATCCTCATTATTTATCTCCAGGTTTCTTTGGGTCGGTCTTCTACTTTGAAAATCATACTGTCTGTGAATGATGATAATTTTTTTCCTTGACAAGTCTCTTTTAAATTTATTTATTACACTTATTGCACTAATCAGAATCTCCAGTACAGTATTAATGAAATTGGTATTAAAACTCATCCTTTGTCTTTTTCCTGATGTTAAAATGAGTGCTTTTAATTATTTTACCATTTAGTTGTATCAGTCTAAATGAGTGAGGTTGGCTTGTAATTTTCTTGTATGTCTTCGGTTAAAAAATTTTTTTAATGTTTATTTTTGAGAGAGAGAGAATATGTGCATGCAAGTGCATGTGAGTGGGGGAAGAACAGAGAGAGAGGGAGACAGAGGATCTGAGGCAGGCTCTGCACTGCACTGATAACAGCGAGCCCAGTGTGGGGCTCAAACCCAGGAACCGTGAGATCATGACTGTTAGGGTCAGGCTTCTGGCAGGGTAAAGACAGGAGTCAGAGGCTAAGAAATTTTAGCAGTCAAAGGCTTTCGTGACTCAGGGATAGAGAGAGAGAGAGAGAGAGAGAGAGAGAGCGCGCGCGCGAGAGAGAGAGAAGTCAGGGAAGTCGTGCCGGGTGTGTTGGGGTAGGGTTTTTAAGCTGCAGCGGTTCACAGTTTAGGTCCACGTGGGCCTTTTTCCGCGCCAGGTTGTGCTGTCGCTTGGTGATTGGTTGACCTCCAATTCGTTTTGGCGCACAGCTTTGGGCTTTCCGTTGGGTTATGCTGGCACTCGGTGATTGGTTGACCTTCAGTTCGTTCTGGCGCACCGCTTGGGGCTTTCCGTTGGGTTGCACTGGCGAGATGGCTGTCTCTTCCACTGTGGTTCCAGGGACATCCTAATAATGACTTGAGCCAAAACCAAGAGTCGGATGCTCAACTGAGTCACATAGGCGCCCCTAAGGATATGCTAGCTTCGTAAAATATACAGTTGGGAAGGGAAGAGTGTTTCCTCTTTTTCTATACTCTGGAATAGTATATATGAGGTTTAATTTATTGTGCCTTATCATGCCTGCAAAATCACCTGGTGTTTTCTTTGGGGTAAGTTTTCTGGTTTTTCCTGTCAACTTTTGATAATTTTTCTGGATATTATCCCTAGATTTTCAGATTTATTGGCATAGAGCTGTTCATAATACCCTTTTATTTATTTATTTATTTATTTATTTATTAATTATTTTTGGAGGAGAATACAGTGGATTTTTATTTCTTAATTGTCTTATACCACTTACTTTTAAAAAACATTTTAGGGTGTCTTGGTGGCTCAATCAGTTCAGCATCTGACTCGAGTTCAGCTCAGGTCTCTTGATTTCAGCTTTTCATGATCTCGTGGTTTGTTGGATCAAGGCCCGGGTCTGGCTCTACACTGATAGCACAGAGCCTGCTTGGGATTTTCTCTCTCTCTGCCCCTCTCCTGTTTGCACTCTCTTTCTCTCCTTCAAAATAGATAAGTAAACATTAATTAATAAATAAATTAATAAACATTTTATGTTGGAGAATTTTGAACATGTATGAAAATAGATAAGATAGTATAATGACCCCCATCATTTAAGCCCTAACAGCCATTAACACATTGCCAGTTATGCTTTTTTCACACCCTAGTCATGTCTCTTCTTAATATTATTTTGGAGCAAAATCTAGGCATCATATACTTTTATATATAAAAATTTCAGTATGTAGGGAGGTGGGGGGATGGGTGAAATAGGTGAGGAGGATAAATTAAAAGTATACTTATCATGAGCACTGAGTAATATATAGAACTGAATCACTATATTGTGCACTTTAATCAGCACTGTATTTTAAGTATAGCGGAATTAAAATTTTTTTCAGTATGTATCTCTAAAAAATAAATATTTTATTTTTATTTTTTATTTTTATTTGTTTCAAGAATTTATTTTCTTTTTTAATTTTTTTTAATGCTCATTTATTTTTGAGAGAGAGGGAGAGACAGAGCGTGAGCAGGGGAGGGGCAGAGAGAGAGGGAGACACAGAATCCAAAGCAGGCTCCAAGCTCTGAGCTTTCAGCACAGAGCCTGACACGGGGCTTGAACTCACAGACTGTGAGATCATGACCTGAGCCGAAGTTGGATGCTCAGCTAAGTGAGCCACCCAGACGCCCCACTTAAGATTTTATTTTTAATTACACTACCATTATCACATCAAAAAAGTTAAAAATGATTTCTTCATCAAATATCCTGTTGGCATTCAAGTTTCTTTCTTTTTTTTTTTTTTAAGTTTATTTATGAGAGAGAGAGAGAGAGGGTGAGTACATGCAGGCAGGGGAGGGGCAGAGAGAGAGGGAGAGGGAATCCCAAGCAGGCTCTGTGCTAATAACATGGGGCTCGATCCCACAAACCATGAGATCATGACCTGCCAAGATCAAGAGTCGAATGCTAAACCGACTGAGCCACCCGGATGCCCCAGCGTACAGATTTCTAAATGTCTCAAAAATATCCTCTCTTTTGGATGGGAAGGCAATCTGGCTGCAACATCTGTCACCCTATTGATCACCAGGGCTGATTTGGCTGATCTAGCTGGCTAGGCCCATCTCCCCTTCCTCCCTCAATGCTCCATGTGCATTTCCTGAGGCTGCACACTGGGTTGAAGAGGATGATCTTCCCAGACACCGTTTTGTCAAGGGTGTAGGAATGGCCGCACTCCACTGCTAGAGCCTCCAAACAGGCTCTCAAGCTCCATTTGTAGGAGAACATATGGTAGTCAAGCTTCTAAGACTCCAGACACATCTGAATGAGGTGCTGCATGTGGCAGTCTGCTTTTCTTTAAAAAAAAAAAAAAAAAAAAAATCCTTTCTTTTAATCTTTACAATGTATGGAGTTGTATCTCCCTTTCCATTTTATTATATCTTAATTTCTTCTTAGTTTTTGGTTTAAAATATTTTTTTATTGCCCTGGATATTTGTGTGTATATGTCTTGTTTGTTTTTGTTTTGTTTTTTAATTTTTTTTTTAACGTTTATTTATTTTTGAGACAGAGAGAAACAGAGCATGAATGGGGGAGGGTCAGAGAGAGAGGGAGACACAGAATTTGAAACAGGCTCCGGGCTCGGAGCTGTCAGCACAGAGCCCGATGCAGGGCTCGAACTCAGACTGTGAGATCATGACCTGAGTCGAAGTCGGACGTTCAACCGACTGAGCCACCCAGGCACCCGTTTTTGTTTTTTTTAAGTAAGCTCTAGGCTCAATGTGGGGCTGGAACCCACAACCCCAAAATTAAGAGTCATATACTCTCTACTGACTGAGCCAACCAGGTGCCCCTCTTTTCTTTTTTAATAACTGTAAATTCAAACTTAGAGAAGCTTGCCTTTGTCTTGAAAAACAAAACAAAATAAAACAACAAAGCATCTTATCATTTGCTAACCTGATTTCATTTTAAGAAATAGGTGGTAGTTACATTGCAGGAGTAAAATTTATACCATGAATGATGCAGGTCTTAGTCTGGTGGTAATAAAAGACAATAACATTGTTGCCAAAATTTTAATCTATTGGTGGCATTTGTGGGAAAAGAAGCCCTTGCTAGACAGCAGCCAACTGCTAGGAAATTCTAAAGTGTCATAGGCTAAAGAGGGAATGAGGTTAGTAAAATGCCTCAACAGAGTTTGAATAAAATACTGGATTTGAGAGTTACTGGAACTTGGATATGTAAAAATAGGGTGGTAGGTTGGGTCAGGCTTGTCATGGTCTCAAGTTCAAGTAAACTACTATGATAATACACTACTTCACAGGTCTCACACTTTTCAGGGGCCTTTTCTTTTCCTCAGTAGGTTCTAGCAGAGGTGTGCTCAGTTATTTTCAGTATAGATGCCTAGCTCCAAAGACAAAACATGAGGAAGGAAGAGAGATGGAATGAAGAGAGTGTGCAGAGAAAATACCCCTCTTCTTCCTGTTTTTTCTTTTCCTCATGCTTAAAAGATACAGAGAGTGCCTGAAGAGGAACTAACTCCCCAGGGGAATGGTTTCAGGCCTACAGGATCAGTCAGACGTACAGTCTATACTTTCCTTCAAAGCATCAACTTCTTTCTTTTCTTTTATTACTTCTGACTGAGAGCTGTGGTCTCTGCTGCTGTGCATTTCTACATCAAACAAAAAATCTACTCGTCTTCTTATGGGGAAGGGCTATCACAGTAATCACTTCCTCTTAAACTGCTCTGTCCTAATTCCTGTTGTGCATTCAAAAGAATCTCCTCCATGTCTCCATGGTAGATAGAGGATGAGGAAAGTACATGAGCCAGCCCCCCATTTTCCTCGTTGCCATTATCATTGCCATTGCTGCTGTTCATGGGTAGCTCCACTCAGGAATCTTCCTCACTTATATGGTGTTTTACAACAAGGGAAGAAACAAAATACAGGGGATGTTATTCATTCCCTTCTCCATTTTCAGTTTTATTATGATGTAGTATATTGATGTATATTGTTGTATTGGTGTATATTGTTTGTTATTATAATTTGTTACAGAGAGTATTTTATTCAACTGAAATGTGTGTGCTAAAGAAAAAGCAAAAATATGAATAACTAGTTGTTAATATTAAAAAATTTATAAATTTTTTTTTCAACGTTTATTTATTTTTGGGACAGAGAGAGACAGAGCATGAACGGGGGAGGGGCAGAGAGAGAGGGAGACACAGAATCAGAAACAGGCTCCAGGCTCTGAGCCATCAGCCCAGAGCCTGACGCGGGGCTCGAACTCATGGACCGCGAGATCGTGACCTGGCTGAAGTCGGACGCTTAACCGACTGCGCCACCCAGGCGCCCCTTAAAAAATTTATAAATGTGTTTTTAATCTCTAAATTTGAATGCCCAATCTATATTTCACATTGTTAGGTCTAAGCACTCTGTTTTTTGTGTGTGTGTTTAAAACCAAGAGATTGCTTTTTCAGCTAATTGATGAAAATGTATCCTCTGATACAAAGTATCAGCATGAATCACCTTTAAGGTACTTTGTGTTAAATGTTACATTGACAGGTCTTAAAACCATAATGGTCATTCTTCTAGAGGTCATTGACAATTATGGTCATTGTCTACATGAAGTTGCATGTCAGTTATATAAAGTCTGTAGTATGATTTCCATGGGTGATGTGTTTGTCTTCAGCCACTTGAATACATCAGGGTAAAACAAATTACCTAGCTCTCAAAGTGGAACTAGTTTTGAAAACCTACAGGGAAGGAGGAGGTGATGGCAGCTATAATATGTTAGATGAAGGCTTTGGGCTTATAAATTTGCAGAGGACAGTAATATTTTGTTCTCTGAGTTATAAAAAGAAATGCCTAGGATGAATGCCATTTAGAGTTCTACAGATAATTTTTTTTCCTATGATTTATGTTTTGTGATTGTTTTTGCAGTATATTTGAGATGATTTTTCCATTGTACTGGTATTGAGAAGAACACTTTTTTGAGGTTTAGAAGTAATATGACTGGCTTGAATTTTTTTAAACAGACTGTAGAGCAGTTCTAGGTTCACAGAAATACTGAACAGAATTTACAGAGATTTCTCATATACTATCTGACTGTACACATGCATAGCCTTCCCCATTATCAACATCTCCCACCAGAGTCGTACATTTGTTGCAACTGATGAACCTCCATGGAAACATCATTGTCACCCAGAGACCATAGTTTACATTGCAGTTTACTTGGTGTATATTCCATAATTTGGACAAATTTATAATATGACATATATCTGGTGCACCTGGGTGGCTTAGTCATTTAAGCATCTGACTTCGGCTCAGGTCATGATCCCACGGTTTGTGAGTTTGAGCTCTGTGTCAGACTCTGTGCTTACAGCTCAAAAAAATAAACATTTAAAAATTTTAAGTATAATGACATATCCACCCTTGTAGTATTATATACAGAGTAGTTTCACTGTTCTAAAAATCCTGTGTTCCGCTTGTTTGACCCTCCCTCCCACCTAACCTCTGGCAACCACTGATCTTTTTACTGTCTCCTTGATTTTGCTTTTCCAGAATGTCAGACAGTTGAGACCATGCAGTATGTAGCCTTTTCAGACTGGCTTCTTTAACTTAGTAAGTGCATTTAAGTTTCTTCCATGTGTTTTTTTTTTTTTTTAATTTTTTTTTAGCCTTTATTTATTTTTGAGAGAGAGGGAGAGAGAGACAGAGTGCAAGTGGGGGAGGAACAGAAAGAGAAGGAGACACAGAATCCAAAGCAAGCTCCAGGCTCTGAGCTGTCAGCACAGAGCCAGATGCAGGGCTCAAACTCATGAACCATGAGTTCATGACCTGAGCCGAAGTCAGATGCCTGACTGACTGAGCCACTCAGGTGCCCCTCCTCCATTTCTTATTATGGCTTGATAGCTCATCTCATTTTAGCATTGAATTTTTAGCACTCCTTTGGATGTTTATTTACCCATTCACCTACTGAGGGAGATCTCGGTTGCTTCCAAGTTTTAGCAATTATCAGTAAAGCTGCTACAAACATCCGTGTGCAGGGTTTTATGTGGGCATAAGTTTTAATCTTTTTTTTTTTTTTTTTTTTTTTTTTTTTGAGAGGGAAAATGAACATACATGAACAGGGGAAGGGCAGAGGGAGAGAGAAAATCTTAAGGGCTTCACGCCCAGTGTGGGGTTGATGCGGGGCTCAGTCTCAACGAAACATGAGATCATGACCTAAGCCATAACCAAGAATCTGATACTTTTTAAAAAAAATGTTTATTTATTTTTGAGGGAGACAGAGAGAGAGAAGGAGACAGAATCTTAACCAGGCTCCAGGCTCCAAGCTGTCAGCGCATAGCCTAACACAGGGCTCCAACTCACAAACTGTGACATCATGACCCTAGCTAAAGTTGGATGCTTAACCGACTGAGCCACCCAGGCACCCCCATATCTCATTAGTTTAATTTGCATTTTCCTGATGACATATGATGTGAAGCATCTATTCATATGCTTATTTGCCATCTGTATATCTTTGGTGAGGTGTCTGTTAAGACGTTTGGCCCATTTTTAAACTCAGGTTGGCTTCTCTCACAGTGGGTTTGTTGCCAGAACGCAGGTGTTGTGAAAACCACCTCTAAACCTAAACCAAAATGGGAAAGGAAAAGACCCACATCAACATCATCATCATTGGACACATAGATTTGGGCAAGGCTACCACTAGTGGTCATCTGATCTATATATGTGACAGGATTGACAAAAGAACTTTAGAAAAATTTAAGAAGGAGGCTGCTGAGATGGGAAACGGCTCCTTCACGTATGCCTGGGTCTTGGATCAACTGAAAGCTGAAAATGAACATGGTATCACCATTGATATCTCCCTGTAGAAATTTGAGACCAGCAAGTCTATGTGACCATTATTGATGCCCCAGGACACAAAGACTTTATCAAGAATATGATTATAAGCACATCTCAGGCTGACTCTGCTGTCCTGATCGTTGCTGCTGGTGTTGGCGAATTTGAAGCTGGTATCTCCAAGAATAGGCAGACCTGTGAGCATGACCTAGCTTGTACACTGGGTGTAAAATAACTTATTGTTGGTGTTAACAAAATGGGTTCCACTGAGACACCCTACAGCCAGGAGAGATAGGAGGAAATCATTAAGGAAGTCAGCACCTACATTAAGAAAATTGGCTATAGCCCCAACACAGTAGCATTTGTGCCAGTTTCTGGTTGGAATGGTGACAACATGCTGGAGCCAAGTGCTAACATGCCATGGTTCAAGGGATGGAAAGTCACCCATAAAGATGGCAATGACAGTGGAACCACACTGCTTGAAGCTCTGGATTGTATTCTGCCACCAACTCATCTAACTGACAAGCCCTTATGTCTGCCCCTCCAGGATGTCTACAAAATTGGTGGTATTGGTACTGTCCCTATGGGCCAAGTGGAAACTGGTGTTCTTAAATCAGGCATGGTTGTCACTTTTGCTCCAGTCAGTGTTACAACTGAAGGAAAGTCTGTTGAAATGCACCATGTAGCTTTGAGTGGCTTTGAGTGAGGCTCTTTCTGGGAAAAATGTGGGCTTCAAAGTCAAGAACATATCTGTCAAAGATGTTCATCGTGACAGTGTCGCTGGTGATAGCAAAATGATGCACCAATGGAAGCAGCTGGCTTCACAGCTCAGGTGATTATCCTGAACCATCCAGGCCAGATCAGCACTTGATATGCACCTGTGGTGGATGGTCACACAGCTCATATTGCCTGCAAGTCCACTGAGCTGAAGGAGAAGACTGATCGTCGTTCTGGAAAAAAGCTGGAAGATGGTCCCAAGTTCTTGAGATCTGGTGATGCTATCATTGTTGATATGGTTCCTGGCAAGCCTGTGTGTCTTGAGAGCTTCTCTGACTATCCTCCCCTGGGCCATTTTGCTATTCGTGATATGAGGTGGTTGCTGTGGGTGTCATCAAAGCAGTGAATAAGAAGGCGGCTGGAGCTGGCAAGTCACCAAGTCTTCCCAAAAAGCTCAGGAGACTAAATGAATATTATCTCTGCCACTCCAGTCTCAATCAGTGGTGGAAGAACGGTCTCAGAACTGTTTGTGTCAATTGGCCATTTAAGTTTAATAGTAAAAGAATGGTTAATGATAGCAAATGCATCATAAAACCTTCAGAAGGAACGAAGAATGTTTTGTGGGCCATTTGTTTTGTATGTGTGTGTGGCAGTTTTAAGTTACTAGTTTTTAAAACCAGTACTTTTTATTTTTTTTTATTTATTTATTTTTTATTTTTTTATTATTTTTTTTTTCAAAGTTTATTTATTTTTGGGACAGAGAGAGACAGAGCATGAACGGGGGAGGGGCAGAGAGAGAGGGAGACACAGAAACGGAAACAGGCTCCAGGCTCTGAGCCGTCAGCCCAGAGCCCGACGCGGGGCTCGAACTCACGGACCGCGAGATCGTGACCTGGCTGAAGTCGGACGCTCAACCGACTGCGCCACCCAGGCGCCCCTAAAACCAGTACTTTTTAATGGAAACAACTTGACCAAAAATCTGTCGCAGAATTTTGAGACCCATTAAAACAAAAGTTTAATGAGAAAAAAAAAATCAGGTTTTTTTTTTTTTATGTTTATTTTTGAGAGAGAGACAGAGTGTGAATGGAGGAGCAGCAGAGAGAGAGAGAGAGAGAGAGAGAGAGAGAACTGAATTAGGCACAGAGCCTGATGCAGGGCTCAAACCCACGAACCATGAGATCATGACCTGAGCCAAAGTCAGACACTTAACTGATTGAGCCACCCAGGGGCCCCATTTTTTTTTTCTTATTTAAGAGTTCTTTGTCCCCACTAAAAGGGAGAACTACAGTGCTCGCTTCGGCAGCACATATACTAAAAAGGGAGAACTACAGACCAATTTCCCTGATGAACATGGATGCAAAAATTCTCAACAAGATACTAGCAAACCAGATCCAACAATACATTAAGAGAATTATTTGCCATAATCAAGTGGGATTTGTTGCTGGGATGCAGGGCTGGTTTGATATCTGCAATCAATCGATGTGATACATAACATTAATAAAATAAAGGATAAGAACCACATGATCTGCTCAATAGATGCAGAAAAAATATTTGACAAAATTTAGCATCATTTCTTGATAAAAACCCTCAACAAAGTAGGGATAAAAGGAACATACCTCAAGATCACAAAGGCCATATATGAAAGACCTACAGCTAATAGCATCCTCAATGGGGATGCTTTCCCCCTAAGGAACACGACAGAGATGTCCACTCTCACCACTGTTATTCAACATAGTGTTAGAAGTCTTAGCCTCAGCAATCAGACAACAAAAAGAAATAAAAGGCATCCAGACCAGCAAGGAGGAAGTCAAACTTTCACTCTTCACAGATGACATGATGCTCTATGTGGAAAACCCAAAGTCTCCACCAAAAAAATTCCAGAACTGATACATAAATTCAGCAAAGTCACGGGATATTAAATCAATGTACAGGAATCAGTTGCATTTCTATACACCAATAATGAAGTAACAGAAAGAGAAATCAAGGAATTGATCCCATTTACAGTTGCACCAAAACCCGTAATAAACCCTTGGAATAAACCTTACCAAAGAGGTGAAAAATCTGTACACTCAAAACTATAGAAAGCTTATGAAAGAAATTGAAGAAGACACAAAAAATGGGAAAAAAATTCCATGCTCATGGATTGGAAGAAAAAATATTGTTAAAATGTCAATACTACCCAAAGCAATCTATATATTCAGTGCAACCCTATCAAAATAACACTAGCATTCTTCACAGAGCTAGAACAAACATTCCTAAAATTTGTGTGGAACCAGAAAGGACTCTCAATAGTCGAAGTAATGTTGAAAAAACAAAACAAAACTGGAGGCATCACAATTCCAGACTTCAAGCTGTATTACACAGCTGTAATCATCAAGACAGTATGGTACTGGCACAAAAACAGACATTCAGATCAATGGAACAGAATAGAGAACTCCCAAAATGGACCACAAACATATGACCAACTAATCTTAGACAAAGCAGGAAAGAATATCCAATGGAGGGGCACCTGGGTGGCTCAGTCGGTTGAGTATCCGACTTTGGCTCAGGTCACGATCACCGAGTCCATGGGTTCGGGCTCTGTGTCAGGCTCTGTGCTGACAGCTCAGAGCCTGCAGCCTGCTTCAGATTCTGTGTCTCCCTCTCTCTCTCTGCCCCTCCCTTGTTCACACTCTCTCTCTCTCTCAAAAATAAATAAACATTATAAATTAAAAAAAAAAATATCCAGTGGAAAAAAGACAGTCTCTTCAGCAAACAGTGTTGGGAAAAATGGACAGTGACATGCAGAAGAATGAACCTGGACTGCTTCTTTACACCATACACAAAGATACTCAAAATGGATGAAAGACCTAAATGTAACACAAGGAAGCCATCAAAATCCTAGAGGAGAAAACAGGCAACAACCTCTTTGACCTTGGCCGCAGCAACTTCTTACTTGATATGTCCTCAGAGGCAAGGGAAACCAAAGCGAAAATGAACTATTGGGACCTCATCAAGATAAAAAGCTTCTGCACAGCAAAGGAAACAATCACCAAACTAAAAGGCAACTGATGGAATGAGAGAAGATAGGAAGATAGTGGCAAATGACATATCAGATAAAGGGTTAATATCCAAAATGTATAAAAAACTTTTCAAAGTCAACACCCAAAAAACAAATAATCCAGTGAAGAAATGGGCAAAAGACAGGAATAGACATTTTTCCAAAGAAGACATCCAGGTGGCTAACAGACAGACACATGGAAAGATGCTCAACGTCACCCATCATCATGGAAACACAAATCAAAACCACAATGAGATACCATCTCATACCTGCTAGAATGGCTAAAATTAACAACTCAGACAACAACAGATATTGGCAAGGATGAGGAGAAAGAGAAACCATTTTGCACTCCTGGTGGGAATGCAAACTGGTGCAGCCACTTTGCAAAACAGTATAGACGTTCCTCAAAAATTAAAAATAGAACTACCCTAAAACCCAGCAATTGCACTACTAGGTATTTATCCAAAGGATACAAACATGCTGATTCGAAGGGGCACATGCACCCCAATGTTTATAACAGCACTGTCAGCAATAGCCAAAGTATGGAAAGAGCCCAAATGTCCATCGGCTGAAGAATGGATAAAGAAGACATGGTATATATTTCTATACAATGGAATATTATTTGGTGATCCAAACGAACGAAATCTTGCCATTTGCAACAACATGGATAGAATTAGAGATATTGTGCTAAGCGAAATAAGTCAGAGAAAGTCAAATATCATATGATTTCACTCATATGTGGAATTTAAGAAACAACAAAACAGGTGACCATAGGGGAATGGAAGCAAAAGTAAGATAAAAACAGAGAGGGAGGGGCGCCTGGGTGGCTCAGTCGGTTAAGCGGCCGACTTTGGCTCAGGTCATGATCTCACGGTTTGTGAGTTCGAGCCCTGCATCAGGCTGTCTGTTGTCAGCCCAGAACATGCTTTGGATCCTCTGTCTCCCTGTCATTCTGCCTCCCAGCTTGTACAGTGCTCTGTCTGAAAAATAAATGAACATTTAAAAAAAATGGAATTGTTTTTTCCCAGTCTGTGGCTTGTCTTTTCATTCTCTCAACACTGTCTTTCATAGACCGATATTTTAATTGTAATAAAGTCCAGCTTATCAACCATTTCTTTCCTTGACTGTGTCTTAGTGTTGTATCTAAAAAGTCATCACCAAGCCCAAGGTCATCTAGGTTTTATCTTACGTTATTTTCTAGGAATTTTAGTTTTGTGTTTTGTATTCAGGTCTGTGACCCATTTGGGGTTAAATTTTTAAAGGGTGTAAAGTCTGTGTCTAGATTCATTTCTGTGCATGTGCATGTCTAGTTGTTCCAGCACCATTGTTTGAAAAGACTATTTTTTTCTCCATTGTATTGCCTTTGCTCCTTTTTCAAAGATCACTGTATGGGGCACCTAGGTGGTTCAGTGTGTTGAGCATCCAACTCTTCATTTCTGTTCAGGTCGTGATCCCAGGGTGTGGGATCAAGCCCCACATTGGGCTCCATGCTGAATGTTGGTTGAGCCCACTTAGGATTCTTTCTCTCTCTCTCTCTCTGCCCCTTTCCCCTGCTCATGTGCTCTCTCTCTCTAAAATAAGATAAAATAAAAAGATCAGTTGATTGTATTTATGTGGATCTGTTTCTGGGCTCTCTATTCTATTCCACTGATCTATTGTTCTTTCACCAATACCATGCTGTCTTGATTACTCTAGCTTTATATAGTAAGTCTTGAAGTCATGTGGTGTCAGTCTTTCAGCTTTGTTCTTCAATATTGTGTAGACTATCACTGGTCTTTTGTTGCTCCATGTAAACTTAAGAATTAGTTTGTCAATATTTGCTGAGAGTTTGGTTAGGATTGCAGTGAATCATAGATCTAGTTGAGAAGAACTGATATTTTAACCATATTGAGACTTTATATCCATGAACATGGACTATCTCCATTTATTTAGTTCTTTCTTGATTTCTTTCATCAGAGTTTTATAGTTTGCCTTATATAGATCTTGTACCTATTTTGTTATATCTAAACATTTTGTTTTGGGGGATATTCATGTAATTAGTATTAGGTCTTTAATTTCCATTTCCATTTGTTCATTGTTAGTATATAGAAAAGCAGTTGACTTTTGTATATTAACCTTGTATTCTACAACCTTGCTATTATTGCTTATTAGTTTTAGTATTTTTGTCGCTTCTTTTGGATTTTCATTACATAGATGATCATGTCATCTGTGAACAAGACAGTTTTATTTCTTCTGTAAAATAAAAATTCAACTGAGTAAATTTGATGACCTAATTGACTTTATTCAGTGATTCATGAATCAGGCAGCATCCCATCTAGCAAATAAAAGAAGTATGTATTTATGTATTTATTTAGAGTATCCAGTGGGGAAAGAGCTGAGGGGGAGAGGGAGGGAGAGATTCTTAAGCAGGCTTCATGCCCAGCACAGAGCCCAGTGTGGGGCTAGATCTCATGACTGACCGTGAGATCATGACCTGAGCTGAAATCTAGAGTTGGAGGCTCAACTGACTGAGCCACCCAGGTGACCCAAGGAAAGGCTTTTAAAGGCAGAAAGGAGGTGGGACAAGGAAGTCATAAACAAAAGAAAGGATTATTTCAGGCAAGGTCACCCTTTTTAGGGAGGTAAATGGAGTCTATTGGGTGAATTACCTCACTAGTGCTGACTAGGAAATTCCAGACTGACTGGTTAAGATCACATTCTTAAAGAAGGTTGAACTTGCAGTTAGGTTAGGTATTAAGTCTTGGTTGGTGACAGGGGTTTAGCTCAAGTAAATCCATTTGGGGCCTGTTGTCTTCTTTTTAACAATTCCTTCCCAATCTGTATACATTTTATTTCCGTATCTTACTGCATTAGCTAGGACTTCCAGTACAGTGTTGAAAAGCAGTGGTGAGAGATGACATCCTTGCCTTGTTCTTCATCTAAATGGAAACTTTATAGTTTCACACCATTAAACATGTTAGCGGTAGGGTCTTTTTTATAGATATTCTTTGTCAAGTTGAAGTTCCCCTCTGCCCTAATTTACTAATAAAGTTTTATGATGACTGGATGTTAGATTTTGTCAGATGCTTTCTCTGTCTGTTGACATGATCTTACGACTTTGTTTTTTGGTCTGTAGCCTGTTGATGTGATGGATTACATTAACTGATTTTTTAATGTTGACCCAACCTTGTCTATCTGGGATAAATCCTATTTGGTTGTGGCATATAATTCTTTTTATATATTGTTGGGTTCTATTTGCCAATATTTGGTTAAAGATTTTGCATCTATGTTCATAAGAGGTATTGGTCTGTAGTTTTCTTATAATATCTGTCTGATTTTAGAATTAGTGTAATGCTGGCCTCATAGATTTTTCTTGTGTGAGTTTTGACAGATTACGTCTTTTATAGAATTGGTCCATTTCATCCAGGTTATCAAATTTATAGTTACGGAACACAATATTCCTTTATTTTTTTTAATGTCCGTGGGATCTGTAGTGATGTCCCATTTTTCATTTCTGATATTAGTGATTTGTGTGTGTGTGTGTGTTTTTGTTACTGAATTTATTGATCTCAAATAATCAGCTTTTGGTTTTATTGATTTTCTCAATTGATTTCCTATTTTCAATTTCATTGATTTCTGCTCTTATTTTTACTATGTTTTTTTTCTTCTGTTTACTTTGGACTTAATCTTCTCTTCCTTTTCTAGTTTCCTATGTTGGAAGCTTAGGTGATTGATTTTGGGTGTTTCTTCTTTTCTAATATATGCATATAATATTTAATGCTATAAATTTCCATCTAAGCATTGCTCTTACGGCCTCATACAAAGTTTAAGTTGTGTTTTCATTTTCATTTAGTTCAAGTATTTTTAAATGTCTCTGGAGATTTATTCTCTGACCCATGTATTATTCAGAAATATATTGTTTAATAACCAAGTATTTGGGGATTTTCCATTTATGTTATTGTATTTTGTTGTATTCCATTATGGTCCTGAGAGCAGACATTGTATGATTTCTATTCTTTTAGATTTGTAAAGATGTGTTTCATGTCCCAGAATGGTTTAGGTGAGTATTCCATGTGAGCTTGGGAAGAATGTATATTCTTCTATTATTGGATGAGGTAGTTTATAGATGCCCATTATATCCAATTGCTGAATATAACTATGTCATTTGTGACTTTTCGGTCTATTTCTACTGGAAAGGTGTCAAAGTCTCCAATTATAATAGTAGATTAATTTATTTCTCCTTGCACTTCTATCAGTTTTAGCCTCCCATAGTTTGACACTCTGTTGTTAGATGTGTACACATTAAAGATTATTATGTCTTTTTGGAGGTTTAACCCCTTTCTCATTATGTAATGCCCTCTTTATTCCTGATAACTTTTCTTGCTCTGAAGTCTGCTCTGTTTGAAATTAATACTCCCACTTTTTTTTTTTAAGATTTTCTTAAGTAATCTCTCCATCCAACGTGGGGCTCAAATTTACAACCCCAAGATCAAGAGTCACAGACTCTACCTACCGAGTCAGCCAGGTGCCCCTACTTTCTTTTGATTAGTTGTTAGCATGGTATATTTTTCTCCATCCGTTTACTTTTACTGTGTATGTGTCTTTATATTTAGAGTTTCTTGTAGACAACATATAGTTGGGTCTTGTTTTTTGATCCACTCTGTCTTTTAATTGGTGTATTTGGACTGTTGAAGTTCAAAGTGATTATTGATATAATTGGATTAATGTCTAGCATATTTGTTACTGTTTTCTACTTGTTGCCCTTATTCTTTGTTCCCATTTTTGTCTTCCACTCTTTCTCTGCCTTTTGTGGTTTTAATTGAGCATGTTGTATGATTCCATTTTCTTTCCTTTCTTAACATGTCCATTACATTTCTCTTTTTACTTTTTTTAGTGCTTGCCCCAGAGTTTGCAATATACATTTACAACTAGTCCAAGTTCACTTTCAGATAACACTGTGCTGCTTCATGAGTAATGTGAGTACCTTATCATAACAAAATAATCTTAATTCCTCTCTGTCATCTCTGTATCACTGGTGTCATTTATTTCACTTATATAAGCATGCATATGTATGTATATGTGTATGTGCATATATATACTGTATATGTACGCATACATGATTGAGTTGCTTTGAATAAACTATTATCAGGTATATCAATTCAGAATAAGAAAAGTAAAAATTTTTATTTTACCTTCACTTATTCCTTCTTTGATGCTCTTCCTTTCTTAACGGAGATCCAAGTTTCTGACTTATATTATTTTCCTTCTCTCTAATAAGCCTCTTTTAACATTGCTTCCAACGCAAGTCTAATAACAGCACATTTCCTCAGTTTTTGCTTGTCTGAGATTTTTTGCTTGCCCTTCATTTTTGAGGGGTAATTTTACATGTATAGAACTCTACATTGGTGGGTTTTGTTCTCTCAACATTTTTTTAATATTTTAGTCCACTCTGTTCTTGCTTGCATGGTTTCTGAGGTGAATTTCAATATAATTCTTATCTTTGTTCCTCTACAGGTAAGATGTTTTTAACTCTGGCTTGCCTTAAGATTTTTTCTTTGATTTTTATTTTTGTAGTTTGAAAATGATATTCCTAGATGTAGGGTGGGGGTTTTTTGGGGGGTGGGGGGACATTTATTTTGCTAGATGTTCTCTGAGCTTCCTGAATCTGTGTTTGGTGTCTGACATTAATTTGAAGAAGCTCTTAGACATTATTGTTTTAAATATTTCTTCTGTTCCTTTCTCTTTTTCTTTTCCTTTTTATATTCTAATTTTGTATATTTATGCTTCTTGTAGTTGTTCCACAGTCCTTGGATATCCCGTTCTTTTTTTCCTGTCTTTGTTGTCTTTGCTTTTCAGTTTTGGATGTTTCTATTGAGATATCCTCAAGCTCAGAGATTCTTTCCTTACCCATGTCTAGTCTAATGGAAGCCCGTCAAAGTATTCTTCATTTCCGTTACAGATCTTTTTGATCTCATGGTTCCTTCTTATTATTTCTGTCGCTTTGCTTACATTGTTCTTACGTGCTATCTCCTTTATCTACGAGAGTCCTTAGCTTATTTTAAAAAAAAATTTTTTTTAAAGTTGTTATTTATTTATTTTTGAGAGAGAGAAAGAGAGAGAGGGACAGAGAGAGAGAGTCACAAGCAGGCTCCATGTTGCTAGCACAGAGCCAGACGTGGGGCTCGAACCCACAAACTGTGAGATCATGACCTGAACTGAAACCAAGAGTCGGACGCTTTGACCAACTGAGCCACCCAGGCGCCCCCCTGAGTCCTTAGCTTATTAATCATAATTGCTTTAAATTCTCAGTGTGGTAATTTCAACGTCTGTAATGTCTGGTTCTGATGCTTGCTCCATCTTTTCAAATTATGTTTTTGCCTTTTGGTATGCCTTGTGATTTTTTCTTGATAGCTGGACATGGTGCACTGGGTGAAAGGAACTGCTGTAAAGAGGCCTTAGGGGAAAGGTGAGGGATTTTTTTATAGTCCTATGATTAGGTCAGTCTTTTTACTGAGCCTGTGGCTCACTGTAAACTTCACAAATGTTTTTCTCAGTTTTTTCTTCCTGCATTAGGTAGAATGAGATGGCTAGAGTGGGCTGGAGTTGGGTATTTCTCTGCCCATAGGTTGTTTAGGCTCTGATTGACTAGTTTCTCTTGAGGACAAAGCAGAGTGCCCTGATGTATTTCAAGATAGTTCTTTTTCCTCCTCCTCCTGTCAGAAGCATGAGGGGATTTTTCTTTGGTATTTATTGAGAGCACCTGGTTAATCTCCTGGAGGTAAATCTCACAAAATTGCAGGGGTCTTCCTATGAGGGAGTCCTCCTGGAGTTTTAAACTCTGTGTTGGCCACACTGAGCCTCCAGCAATTCATCAATTATAGTTCAGGTTTGCCTACCTCAGTGCTCGTCCCCTGCACAATTCCCAGCCTGGTAAGCTGTGATTCCCCATATTCTTCTGTGTGTCTCTCCAGTCTTGGGGGCAGTAGTTTGCCCTGTGCCATCACCTCTCTACTTACAGATCCTCGAATAGTTGTGGATTTTTCAGTTTGTTCAGCGTTTTACTGGTTTGGGTAGAGTGGTGACTTTCAAGCTCCTTACATGCAGAACCGGAAACTGAAAGGCTGTCTGAAGTTTTATCTCTCAGTTTTGTCCACCCTGAGCCTCCAGCAGTTAGACAGCTCCAGTTCATTTCCCTAACTAGGTACTGGTTCCTGGGGAGGTTAATGCTCATGAGTTTCTCCTCTATTAAGCTGTGATTCCCTGTGTTGCCTGTTGGTCACTCCTGTCTTGGGGGCAACGGTTTGCTCTGTGACCTCAGTTCTCTTACAGATCTAAGCAGAGTCACAGATTTCTCCATTTGGTCAGCTTTTTTACTTGTTGTTAGGGTGGAGTGGCAATTTCCAGGCTTCTTACTGGTCTCCCAGAAACCAGAAGTTAAAATGACATCAAGCTGAGGCTTTACAAGGATCTGTATCATTTTGTTTTTAGTTACTTTATCCATGGGCATTATTCCTCAAACTGGGACATTAGTCATATAGTTACAATTTCTATATCTTAGATGTGAAAGATTCTCAATCTGCTTCTGATCATTCCTAATTACTGATACTCACCATCATGTGAGGTCAAAATATAGTTCTATAATTCCTTTGAAATGTCTGTGTGGAATAGAAACTGAGGCTCCTGTTCCGTGGAGCAATACTTGTAGGTATCACCAGTTCGTGTACTTTGTCTTGGTTTTCCTTGAGAAGGAGTATGGCCTAGGAGTGTTTACTACTGTCTAATTACATGGCCTTAGATGAATCATTTCCCCGAATATCCTTCAGTTTATTTATAAAGTCTAGTTTCTAAGGCAATCATTAATAGTGTCAGCCCATTTACAATGAGTTGGTGAAGATTAATTAAATAAGTTAATTTCTATACTTTTTAAGCCCTTCAGAGATTAATTTTCAATATGCAGTAAACCTTACTTGATGGCGGCATATGTTATGGTAAGCACGATGCTAGATGCTAAGTATACAAAAGTTAAATAAAATATAGGTCCTACTTTTGAGCTCAGAGCTGGTTGAGAGGATATAAATGTCAGTAACCACATGTAGCATGTTACATGCTATGAGATAGGTGTGTTCAGAGATACAAGGAGGGGGTGATTAATTGGGGTGCAATTAGAAATATAAATTCAATTAGGAATACACACCTTAATTGTAATTAGCAGTTAGCTTTTCAGAGTTAAACTGGATTATAATTTTTTATTACTGTTTATATTGACATTAGAATTACAAGATAGGGCTTTTTATTTTCTTTTTTTTACCTGCCAGAGAGTGGTGAGTTAACAGGATTGGAAATCACAAAATGAATTTGTGGCCCCAACTCTGCCTTGTGTTTTGGGGGGAATTCATTTAACTTCTTTGAACTTCAGTTTTATCAATTAGAAAATAGAAAGATTAGCTCTCTATCTCACAGAAATAATGATATAAAAGTGTTTTGTGAAAATGTTACATTTTTACAAATGTCAAGTTTTCAGATATGTCTTTAAGAGCGTGTATTTTTTTCCTCTTCCTGAGTCTGATGATTCCTTTGCGTTTTGACTCTGACTTTTAATTGCCCTGCAGTGCACGTAGGGCACAGATTCGTTGGCATATTACGATTCTCCCTGACTCATCCCTTGTTCCCTCCCTCCTCTTTCTCACTGTCTTTCATTTCCTGGGATTGTGTTGCTACATTAGAAAGAAGTAAGTCTGTCTCCTGAAAAGGGCAGTACAAATCCACTGTGGTAAGGCTTCACTTTTATTTTCTCCTATGTCATGTACTAAATACTTATGAAAGATTTAGTTTTAAATTACATAAGAAATTATTGGTGAAAATGTCATCTGATGTCTACCATAATATTTAATATTTAAGTAGTTCGAATAAAATTTATTTTTGTCTTTTTTCTCTTTGACTTAAAGCTTCTTGTTTCTATTTTAAGAATAGAAAGCCACAAAAAGGTTTTTGTTTTTAATCAGGGATATTTGAAGACTGTCTTTTGGGAACTTTTAGGTAAGAATTTGTTAGAACAGAGTTTTTATACTGTGGGAGGTGACACAGTTTGTGATCTAAAATCAATAAGTGGATTTTGCAACTGAAATGATTTTAGTGTAATGAGGATAAGTACTGTTTCATGAAATCTGTATGTTTTATATGTGAGTGTGAGCATTTACTGCATTGTGCTCCAAAATATATTTTTTGTGGGTCTTGGTCATAATATTACGTGGAAAATTACTTCTCTGGAATTTCTTTCACATTTTCCATTTTCTTATTTTCTTATTTTAGATTTGTAGTGATCTAAGAGGCTTTTAATATCCTGTTTGAATGTTAGAAGAGCAATTATCTGTTTTTATTTTTTAAGGGGAGTACTTGAGAAATAGATATTACATGATGACTGAGAAGTAATGATAAAGGTTTGTTGGTATTTCTTAGGGGAGGTGAGTCCCTAGATGAGTTTATGAGGGAATGGAGTTCTGCCAAAGCATCTTCAGATGGGAAAGTTAAGTCTGTAAGGAGCTCAGTTTATCAGCAGCTATGACTCTCAGGGTAAAATACTGCTTGAAGTGACAAAATAATTTGTAACTGGTGTGAACCAAAGGTGGGGGTTGCGGGGGGAAGGAAGCAAAATGTAGTCAATACAGGTAGAATAAAGTAGCTGCCGCACATTTTAAAAATGGTTCCTTGAATGATCTGCAAGCTGTTTTTACTTTGTTCCTATCACCAAAACCAAAGTTACATTTATATGTCATTTTATATTTATTTAAAAATATTCCCCCTTGTCTCCATATTTCAGGTTCTTCTCTCTTTCCCTTTTTATTTGAACGGTTTATTTGCTTGGGTTTTATTTGAAGGGTTTTGTGTACTGCTTGAAGAAAATTCCAAGAATAACCTTTTCTATTTGCTTCTTGCTGTAAACTTGCTGTATGGTAACCAGGGGACTTCAGCCTAAGAGTTGGGGTTAAGTAGTTAAGTAATTGATAAAAGCATGGTCCCTAGAGGTAAACTGCCTGAGCTTAAATTTAGTTCCATGACTGAATGGATTACTTATCCTCCTCAGTTGATTCAGTTTTCTCATCTGTAAAATGGAAATAATAATAAGGCTTACCTCACAGAGTTGTGAGGTTTAAATAGATTAATATAAATAAAATCTTCAGAAGGGCAGATGATAAGAGTCACATAAGAGCTACCTATTATTATTTTTTTTTTTAATTTTTTTTTCAACGTTTATTTATTTTTTGGGACAGAAAGAGACAGAGCATGAACGGGGGAGGGGCAGAGAGAGAGGGAGACACAGAATCGGAAACAGGCTCCAGGCTCTGAGCCATCAGCCCAGAGCCTGACGCGGGGCTCGAACTCACGGACCGCGAGATCGTGACCTGGCTGAAGTCGGACGCTTAACCGACTGCTTAACCGACTGCGCCACCCAGGCGCCCCTGGGCTACCTATTATTATTGACATCCAGTTCTCTTTGCAGGCTAAGAGGCCTTGGGGCAAGTTACTTAATCTTTCTGGGCTTTATTTTTTTTTTTTTTAAAGATACAATTCTCTGATTCTTTGTGCATATTTAAACTCTGATAGTTGATCCAAATTAGTTTTATGTTTTTGAGCACTTGAAGTTACTCCTTTTTGTTTTTTTAATCAATGGAACTAAAAAATATTTCCAACAATATAAATATTTTGTGCTAAAAATGATTTTAGATTGTTGGAATGGCTCTAATATTACCTGTAGATGTTAGTCTCTCCAATGCAGTAAATTTTATGTAAAGTATTATCCAGAGAAGTCTTTTATCTTTCAGTGAAAGCCTACTCTTCACTAATAACAGGAATTGTTAAGAGAGAGGCCTCTATTTTTATATTTTTGCTTTATATGAATTGGCCCCAGGAGTAAAAGTGTCAGTGTCAGTCTTTCATTAATGCTTCTCACATAAGAGCACAAAATTTTTGGTGAATCTTCATTAAAATGTCATGTTCCAAGTACAGAAATAAGTTATAAGATAGCGAAGGCCATAACAGCAAGGAACAAAACAATTAAGTCTGAATTGACTTCTGAGCAATATATTATTCCAAAGTTGTAAGTTGACAGAGTTATTGATCAAGGGAACAAAGAGTGTTCTTAACTCTTTTGTTAGCTTTAAGCTGTTAAAAATAAAGCAAAATGTTTACAGTAAATTTTATTTCAGTTTATTAACTTTTCCCTTATTTCTTCATGATGGAAGTTTTGAAATTTCCATTTCATTTGTTTTGGCTTACAGCCCTAAAGAAAAAGTAGCAAAGGTCTTTCTGAGGATTAAAATTTTTACCTTCTGTATTATGGTTCTTTTGTTTTTGCTTTTTTAATCAGTTCTTGCTGTGAGAGTTTCTGTTTTTAGAAGTACAGATAAGTTAACTTGTTGAGAATTCTTATCAATGAGCACTTAAGACCGCTCTGACCCTTGAATAACCCTTCTGTTTGGAGAGCTCTGTAATTGTAGGCTGCTCTGTGAATCCAGCTGTACTGTACGTCTTTTGAAGCGGCACAAAAACAGATTACAAAATTTGTAGAGTGTGAACAGAATGAGAGCAGATGTGATTCTAAGACTAAGAATAAACAAAGTAAGAAATTACATTCCTTATCTTCTAAATAATTCAGTTGGGAGGTAGGGGTGGTTAGAAGCAATTTTTTTTGAGGTTTTTAGATGAAAATGTGAAAATGTCCTTGGAAAGTGAACAAGAATATATTGTTTTTTGTTTTTTTAACGTTTATTTATTTTTGAGACAGGGAGAGACAGAGCATGAACGGGGGAGGGTCAGAGAGAAAGGGAGACACAGAATCCAAAACAGGCTCCAGGCTCTGAGCTGTCAGCACAGAGCCCGACGCGGGGCTTGAACTCACGGACCGCAAGATCATGACCTGAGCCAAAGTCGGATGCTTAACCGACTGAGCCACCCAGGCGCCCCAAGAATATATTGTTTTAGGTTGCTTGTAGTGGAGTAACTGATGTTCTTTGACTATTTTCTGTAACTTTGAAATGCAATTTCTTTGAGAAAACGGTAGTTTTACTTGCTTCTTGGGGTGGCACACTGTGATTGGTTCATTTAGTGGCATAATTCTGTTAACTTTCTTTTCCAGTTTTTTCCTCTTCACTTAACAAAAAGAGCCCAGTTTAGTGTTTTGTTTTGTTTTTTTTTTTAAGTTTTATTTATTTACTTTGAGAGAGAGAACGAGTGCAAGCCAGGAGGGCAGAGAGAGAGAGAATCCCAAGAAGCTGGCTCCTTGCTGTCAGCTCAGAGCCTGATGTGGGGCTCAAACTCAACAAACTGTGAGATCGTGACCTGAGCTGAAATCAAGAGTCGGATGCTTCACTGACTGAGCCACCCAGGCGTTCCAAGTACCCAGTTTTTAAATGTTGAGTTTCAATAGTGAAGAAAAAAAGATTTAATCTTAAGCAATGCCTCATTACCCTTCTTTTTAGCTACTTTGCAAGGCTTTGAAGGTTGAGGATTATAAAGCTGCTGAACCATACTTAGTTTCTCATTTGGAGATTTTGAGAAAGCAAATAAATAAACAAGTGTACTAAAGTCAATAGGGATAATTATGAACTTTGTGTTACTTTATACTATTACTACTCTTCTTTACTACCTTTTTCCCCTCCTTATAAACTTATTCTTTATATGAGCCTTTATTTCTGGTTTTCATAAATGGAACTCCTTGAAGAGATGATTTAATAAACAGATAAACTTTTGAGTATATAAATTTTGTGGTAGGGCACCTGGGTGGCTCATTCGGTTAAGTGTCTAATTTTTGGTTTCAGCTCAGGTCATGATCTCATGGTTCGTGGGATCAAGCCCTGTGTTGGGCTCTCTACCCTGACAGCTCAAGCCTGCTTGGGATTCTATCTCTCCCTCTCTCTGCTCCTCCTCCCACTTGCTCACACACTCTCTCTCAAATAAACATTTAAAAAATATATATATTTAATAAAGAAAATTATATGGCAAAGAGAAATCCCTTTGTAATAAGTGTTAGAGGACTTGCATGACTAATTAGAATTGTGTTCTGGCAAAGAGATAGGTAAATACAGCTTTATTTTATTTTATTTTATTTCATTTTATTTTAATTTTATTTTTTTCTAGTAATCTCTACACCCAACGTAGGGCTTGAATCCAGCTCTGTTGTTCTCTCTTCTTTCTCTCTTTTTTTTTAAGATTTTATTTTTAAGGGTCACTTGGGTGGCTCATTTAAGCATCTGACTTTGGCTCAGGTCATGATCTCACAGTTCTTGAGTTCCAGCCCTGCCTTGGACTCTCTGTTGTCAGCGCAGAGCCTGCTTCAGATCCTCTGTCCCTGTCTCTCTGCCCCTCCCTGCTCCTGCTTGCTCTCTCCCTCTCAAAAATAAATAAACATTAAAAAAAAATTGGGGGACTCCTGGGGGGCTCAATCGATTAAGTGTCTGACTCTTGATTTTGGCTCAGGTTATGATCTCACAGTTTGTGAGTTCAAGCCCTGCTTCAGGCTCTGTGCTGACAGTACAGAGCCTGCTTGGGATTCTCTCTCTCCCCCTCACTCTCTGCCCCTCCCCCACCTCTCTTTCTGTCTCTCTCTCAAATAAATAAAACTTAAAAAAAAAAAAAAGATTTTATTTTTAAGTAATCTCTACACCCAGTGTGGGTCTCAAATTTACAACCTTGGGATTAAGAGTTGCATGCTCGACCAACTGAACCAGCCAGATACCCCTGTTATTCTCTGTCTTCTAAGAAGCTTTCCATGAATCCCCAAATAAGTTTCTCTTCTTCTGTGTTTGTCTCCTTCACTAGGTTTTAAACTCTATTTTAAACTCTTTGGGGACAGAGATTATAGTGTTTTGTCACTACCATTTATATAGCACAATTCCCAACAATGAGAAGCAAACTACTTTCAAGAATAGGAGAAATCCAGTATGACTCCCAGGTTTTTGGTTTAGCTGACTGGTGAAATGTTTTTTTATTTTTCATCTCTAAATTGGATTGCAGCATCAAAGAGACAGGAGGCTTTGGTGAAAAATAATGATTGCTTATATTAGAGTGATAGCAGAAAATGTTGAGAGGAAGGGAAAAATATATCTTGATATGTTAGGATACATTAAGAATAAATGTTTTGAGATATAGTTAGCACTTTATGATTAGATTAAATAGAGGGAGAGGAAGATGATGAGGTAGATGGTAGCCAAAATAAAGTTACTAACAATGGGATAAGATAGAGAAACGATATAGAAGTGTTATTTGTAGTTTGTATTCTTCAGTAGAACAAGTAGTATCTCCTGGCAATCAGTAATTAATGACTTCTGCTGTTGGTGGGTATACAGTCTTTATGTGATGCATTTGGTTGCAAAGGGACTCTGTTATCATTCATTATTGATAAAGTCCCAGAACTGTTGAGTGGTTTTATATTACCATTGTACTGATGAAAATCTGAGAATTCAAAAGAGGTGAAATCCCATAAGATTATAGTTATGAAGGTCTCATTTAGATGCAGTTTAAGCCTGGGAAAGGAATCCATATGAAGAACAGTACTAATGGCAGATCTTATTAAAAATAAAAAATAAGATTATTAACTAGCATAGACTACTGGTTACTTTAGTACTTTACCTCCTCTGTTTTCTTTAGTCTCAACCTTTTTTACAAGCATCCTTGCCCCCAATTAGTTATATTATTTTATTATTTTTTAAAAGTTTATTTATCTATTTTGAGAGAGAGAGAGCAGGAAAGGGGCAGAGAGAAACAGAATCCCAAGCAGGCTCTGCACAGTCAGCTTGGAGTCCAGCGCAGGGCTCAAACTCAGACTGTGAGATCATAACCTGAGCCAAAACCAAGAGTCTGATGCTTAACCCACTGAACGACCTAGGCACCCTTGTTTTTTGTTTTGTTGAAGAGTAAAAGATAAAAGTCCTAACAGTTCAATAATAAAAAGACAATAGAATTTTAAAGTGGGAAAAAGATTTAAATAGACATTGTTTCAGAGAAGATAAACAAATGGACAATAAGCAAATGAAAAGATGTTTAGTATCATTGGTCATTAGTGAAATGCAAATAAAGACCCAAATGAGATACCACCTCACATTCCTTAGGATGGCACTGATAAAAAAAATGAAACGGTCAATAACAAGTGTTAGGATGTGGAGAAATTAGAACCCTTCTACATTGCTGGGGGGAATATAAAATGGTACAGTTGCTTTGAGAAATAGTTTGGCAGTTCCTCAGTAAATTAAACAGAATTACATGACCCAGCAGTTTCACTTGTAGCTATGTACTGAAAAGAATTGAAAATAGGTGGTCAAACAAAAACTTATATGTGGATATTCACAATCACCAAAGGGTGGAAATGTCAACCAACTGATGAATGTCAACCAACAACTGATGTCAACCAATTGATAAAACCCGAATGTCAACCAACGGATGAATTAATAAACAAAATGTGGTATATCCATTTAGTGAACTGCAAAGCCACAGAAAGAAAGTGCTGATATACACTACAACGTGGACGAACCTTGAAAACATGTGAAGTGACAGAACCTAAACATGAAAGGTCACGTATTGTATGATTCCATTTATATGAACTTCCCAGAATAGGCATATCTAGAGGCAGAGAATGATTAGTGGTTGCCAGGGGAAGGAGGAGGGGAGAATTGGGAGTGATTGTCAAAAGCTTTCTCTTTGAGATGGTGGAAATGTTCAGGAATTAAATAAAGTGGGGTGATGTTTGCACACATTGTGAATATACTAAGCACCACTGAATTGCACACCTAAAAATGGTGAATGTTAGGTTACGTAATTTTATGAATGTGTTTATCGTGTATTAATACTAAAAAAAGAATAAAAGATTTAAAAAAAAAACACCAATTTCTAATGGTGTTCTAATATGCCCTGCCCTTTGTTTTAGGGACACGTACAAAAGATATTCAGGAGATCCTCTTCATCTGACTCAAATTATTTCACAGCTCATGTTGAGATTGTTGAATGTCCATTCATCTCAAGTTTCTAGGAGGCAGCAGACCACAATTTATATGTAACAGTCTTTTAAAAAAATGGAGATAGATTTATTTATTATTTTCAAATAGATTAAAAAATTTTTTTATACAAAGTCATGATCATTGTAAAAAATTTATAGAATACACACTTTTCTTATAGTTCTATCCCATAGAAATAAGCTGCATATTGGTTTGATGTATACTATTGTAATTAAAAAAATGATTTTTTTAATGTTTATTTATTTTTGAGAGAGCGCAAGCAGGAAAAGGGCAGAGAGAGAGACACAGATCCGAAGCAGGCTCCATGTTCTGAGCTGTCAGCACTAAGTCTGACGCAGAGTTCAAACTCATGAACTGCAAGATCATGACCTGAGCCAAATGAGCCACCCAGGCACCCTTATACTATTGTAATTTTCTAAAGAGAGATTTTTACTTTCCAGTTTTGTGATACCTCTATTTAGGAGAGATGAGGATGTTAATTACCTTTTTGTACCCAAGGAAGGGTATTGTTTCAAATTGCTTTTAGTTTTAAAATTTTTTCAGTCTACGTGACTCTCTCTCCCACCACCACACCAAAAACAGTAGCAAAAAAACAATGACAACAAAAACAATAATAATGAAAAAACAGCATAATTTATTGATTGCTTACTATGTACAAGGTTCTGTGCTAAGCATGATAAATACTATATCTAAGTTTTGTTATAAAACTTACCAAGGCATTCATATTCCATTTATGAATAAATTGAAGTTTAAATGGTTAAGCAAAGGGGCGCCTGGGTGGCTTAGTTAAGCGTCCAACTTTGGCTCAGGTCCTGATCTCCCGGTTCATGGATTTGAGCCCTGCATGGGCCTCTGTGCTGACAGCTCTGAGCCTGGAATCTGCTTCAGATTCTGTGTCTTCCTCGCTCTCTGCCCCTACCGCCCCCCCACCCCCGCCCGCCGCCAAAATAAATAAACATTAAAAATTTTTTTTTAATGGTTAAGCAAGCAAGGCCTTCAGATATACACATCTGGTATGTGTGGAGCTGGGGTTCAAACCAGTTCTTTTTTCCTACAAATACTGTATTTTTAATTACTCCACTGTTGTATCTCTCTGCGTATGTTCATTCACAGACTATCCCTGATGACCTCTATCTAGGGCTTCTTAAGGAGATTGAAACAAGGGTTGAGGTGGAATGTGGGGCAGTTAGAATCTTGATATTATGATCATGTTATTTGTTTAGTTGCTTTTCTGGTTTCTTTTTATGTAGGGCTAATATTAGAGCCTTAATGTATGCAGAAAGCTTTCAGTTTTTAAAAAAAATTTTTTTTAATGTTTTTTAATTTATTTTTGAGACAGAGACAGAGCATGAGCAGGGGAGGGGCAGAGAGAGGAGGAGACACAGAATCTGAAGCCGGCTCCAGGCTCTGAGCTGTCAGCACAGAGCCCGACGTGGGGCTTAAACTCACAGAGTGTGAGATCATGACCAGAGCTGAAGTTGGACGCTCAACCTACTGAGCCACCCAGGTGCCCCCCGAGAGCTTTCAGTTTTGATTGAAGAATAAAATTATTCTACTTCCTATGAATAGCAGCTATAATCACAAAATAAAATAGGAATTAATTTGCTTTACATACTCTATTCAAACTCTCTGCAGCATTTATGAGTGTTACCCAGACTTTTTGTGAAGCTTTCTTTAGGTCTTTATGAACATTACCCTCCATTAGTTCTCTCTTCCTCTAGGTTCCGCTATCATCCTGTGCATATACCTGTCTTAAAGCTTTCTGTATCATACTGAAATTATTCATATGTCAGTCTTCACATCTAGACGGTGAATTTTTTTTTAATAAACTTTTTATTTTAAGTAGGCTCCATGCTCTGTTGAACTCAACGACCCTGAGATCAAGAGATGGGTGCTCTAGCAACTGAGCCAGCCAGGTGCCCCTGATATTATTTATTTTTATTGCTTTTGTGTCAAGACTCTTGCTAAGGAGAGAAGCAAGAGTCTTACATTTCTGGTGTTCCTCTGACCACTGCTCTCAAGTCATTTTAAAGTGGAGCTGTGATTGTCCTTGTGTAGCTAAAATACTTCATTGACCATTTCCTGTTGAATAAAGTCCATATTTCTTAGTTCTCTGTCAGGTTTTCCAGGGTCCCTTTCCTAATGGAAATTTCTATTCTTCATATACATTGTACACTACTCAGACTGGGTTACATACTGTTACCCTTTTTTATTATTTATTTATTTTTATTTTAAAAAATTTATTTATTTTTGGGGCGCCTGGGTGGCTCAGTCGCTTGAGCGTCTGACTTCGGCTCAGGTCATGATCTCGCGGTTTGTGAGTTCGGGACCCGCGTCGGGCTCTGTGCTGACAGCTTGGAGCCTGCAGCCTGCTTCGAATTCTGTATCTTCCTCTCTCTCTGCCCCTCCCCTGCTCATGCTCTGTCTCTCTCTGTCTCTCAAAAATAAATAAATGTTAAAAAAATTTTTTTTAATTAATTTATTTTTTAATTTCTATCCAAGTTAGTTAGCAAATAGTGCAACAGTGATTTCAGGAGTAGATTCCTTAATGCCCCTTACCCATTTAGCCCATCCCCACCTCCCACAACCCCTCCAGCAACTCTGTTTGTTCTCCATATTTAAGAGTCTCTTATGTTTTGTCCCCCTCCCTGTTTTCATATTATTTTTGCTTCCTTTCCCTTATATTCATCTGTTTTGTATCTTAAAGTCCTTATATGAGTGAAGTCATATGATACTTGTCTTTCTCTGACTAATTTCGCTTAGCATAATACCCTCTAGTTCCATCCATGTAGTTACAAATGGCAAGATTTCATTCCTTTTGATTGCCGAGTAATACTCCATTGTATATATACACATCTTCTTTATCCATTCATCCATCGATGGACATTTGGGCTCTTTCCATACTTTGGCTATTGTTGAAGTGCTGCAGTAAACATGGGGGTACATGTGCCCTTTCAAAACAGCATACCTGTATCCCTTGGATAAATACCTAGTAGTGCAATTGCTGGGTTTTAGGGTAGTTCTATTTTTAATATTTTGAGGAACCTCCATACAGTTTTTCAGAGTGACTGCACCAGTTTGCATTCCCACCAGCAGGGCAAAAGAGATCCTCTTTCTCTACATCCTCACCAACATCTGTTGTTGCCTGAATTGTTAATGTTAGTCATTCTGACAGGTGTGAAGTGGTATCTCACTCTGGTTTTGATTTGTATTTCCCTGATGATGAGTGATGTTGAGCATCTTTTCATGTGTCAGTTGGCCTTCTGGATGTCTTCTTTGGAGAAGTGTCTATTCAAGTCTTTTGCCCATTTCTTCACTGGATTATTTGTGTTTTGGGTGTTGAGTTTGATAAGGTCTTTATAGATTTTGGATACTAACCCTTTATCTGATATGTCATTTGCAAATATCTTCTCCCATTCCGTTGATTGCCTTTTAGTTTTGCTGATTGTTTCCTTTGCTGTGCAGACTAGAAGTTTTTATTTTGATGAGGTCCCGATAGTTCATTTTTGATTGGGTTTCCCTTGCCTCTGGAGAAGTGTTGAGTAAGAAATTGCTGCAGCCAAGGTCAAAGAGGTTTTTGCCTGCTTTCTCCTCAAGGATTTTGATGGCTTCCTGTCTTATTACATTTAGGTCTTTCATCCATTTTGAGTTTATTTTTGTGTATGGTGTAAGAAAGTGGTCCAGGTTCATTTTTCTGCATGTTGCTGTCCAGTTTTCCCAGCACTTGCTGAAGAGACTGTTTTTATTCCGTTGGATATTCTTTCCTACTGTCAGAAATTAGTTGGCCATACGTTTGTGGGTTAATTTCTGGGTTCTGTATTCTATTTCATTGATCTGAGTGTCTGTTTTTGTGACATCCTCTTTTTTATATTTATACACTTTTGCGGGTATTGTGTCTTGTCCATGGTTTTCACCATACACTCTGACCCATTCTCCTGATAGCCACTGTAAATGCTGGTTTCTCCACAAAGCTCTCAGGCATCTCCCTGACTGCTGCAGCCTCCACCAGAAGAAGTTGCCATCTCTCCAGCTGAACTCTTACTAGCACTTGGACTGTCGGATAGCATTGCCTTACTAAGTGATAAATTCCTTGAGAGCAAGTTTCTTGCCTTTGTTTTCTCTGCTATTTTGCATTAATTATTGCATTGTATATATATACACATCGAATTGAATATAAAAATCACATTTTGTTTTTTTAGTTTCAAGGAAATTGGTCAGAGGACTATCTTGTTAAAAATTCTTCCTCTGAGGACACTTGTTGGGATGAGCACTGGGTGTTGTATGTAAGCCAGTTTAACAATATATTATATTCATAAAAAAATGAATAAAAGAAAAAAATTCTTCCTCTTCATTGGTCTACAGGTAAATGCATTCAATCCAGAAATTACATAGCTGTAAACAATATTTATTCCTAGAACTTCAGTTTGGGAAAGAATTTTTATCCAGATTTATATTTATTTTAAATATATTTACCATTCTTTGTATTGACTCTCTTCCTTCTCTTCTAGGGCACTGTCTTTAACCTTGAATCAGAGGAGGAGGAATACCCTGGAATTGTTGCAGAAGATAGCAATGACATTTATATCCTGCCCAGTGACAACTCTGGACAAGTCAGTCCTCCAGAGTCTCCTACTGTGACCACTTCTTGGCAGTCAGAGAGCTTACCTGTTTCACTCTCAGCCAGTCAGAGTTGGCACACAGAAAGCCTACCAGTGTCCCTAGGTCCTGAGTCCTGGCAACAGATTGCAATGGATCCTGAAGAAGTCAAAAGCTTAGATAGCAATGGGGCTGGAGAGAAGAGCGAGAACAATTCTTCTAATTCTGACATTGTGCATGTGGAAAAAGAAGAAATACCTGAAGGTGTGGAAGAGGCTGCTGTGGCGTCTGTAGTCTTGCCAACCAAGGAGCTGCAGGAGGCATTCCCTGAAGCACCTGCTCCCTTGCTTCCGCATATCACTGCTACTTCCGTGCTGGAGGTGAGGGAACCTGACACAGAAGCGATTGCAGTTGAGAAAGTCAGCCCTGCTACATCGTTGTTTGTGGAACTTGATGAAGAAGAGAACTTGATGAAGACAAAAGCAGCAGCAGTTGAATCTGTTGAACTAGAAGAGGAAGTGATCCCAGCACTGAAACCCACGGAAACACTGCTGAGTGAAAAGGAGATGCATGTAAAGAGAGAGAGTCTTCAAGAAGGGCCCTCCCCTGCTGCAGAAGAGAAGGCCTTCCCCCTGTCTGAGGGCAAGTCTATACTGCTGTTTGGAGGGGCCGCCGCTGTTGCCATCCTGGCAGTGGCAGTTGGGGTAGCACTGGCTCTGAGAAAGAAATAGCAGATCTTTCAGAAGAGAAAGAAGCAAAAAATATGTAAAGTCTTAGCTGTACTGACTGAATTGGATCCACCAACAACTGATTGGACATTTGTGGAACACTCTGGGATAATGGGGGACTTCTGCTCAACAAGGCATAAATTGATCCACATAGTAGGGCTTGAGGTAGAGGGCATTCATGTTTGTCTGTTAAGTTCCAAGGACCGTGGCTCATGCTCAATTCAGAATCTCTTGAGTAAAGTACTCCCTCTAGAACAGGGTTTCTCAACCTTGCCATCAATGACATCATGATTAATCCTATGTTGTAGGGGGCTGTCCTGTGCACTGTAGGATGTTTAGCAACATCTGTGGCCTCTACCCACTGAATACCAGTAGCACCGTTCCCCCAGTTGTGACAACCAAAAATGTCTCCCAACATTGCCAAATGTCCCCTGGGGGCAAAATTGTTCCCATTGAGAGCCACAGCTTTAGAGGGAGAGAGTTAATTTAAGAGAATCTGCGATAGAAATTCCTAGGCCAACAGGGCTTAGCTGTGGGCTCCTCAGCTACTGATTTGTTCCTGCCCTTGGAAATTCATCTTTCCTGACCAACATGCTGTGTTTTGCAGCCATTCCTTTGTGGATCTTCTTTTTTCCCCCACCTTCTTAGTCCTGTAGCGTGAGGGTGCTCTCCCCTTATGTCTCTGCTGCCTCTCAGGTACTGCACCGTTCCTCTTCACCCCCACATTCTTTGTTAAGATCCCACAGGAGAGCACTTGCTCTGTGCCCACTAAGTCCCTGATGCTTCCTACGGCTCCACCTTGTAAAGATGTTACCTTTAGTAATCTTTAAAAAAAATAAATATAACAGAGACCTAGGGCTCCCTGCCTGTGAATGCAAAGGCAAGTAACTGGCTAAAGAGGGACATTTGTCTCATTTAGAAGCAGAAGGATGACTTAGATGGCCTGTCGAAGTCTCTTCTGGCCCTTTTGTGTATGGCCACCCTATGGAGCTTATGGTTACTCGGTAGCAGCATCTCTGTTGCTGGATGGTCACTGTCTAGAACCTGCATTAGTGTGTTTTCCCTTTATCTGGCCTAGTCTTCTTACTGGTCAGCCAGCTTCTCTGTGGTCTTTTGCCATGTGATAAGGATGTTAATACTTGGGCTTACAGACCAACTGAATCATAACTTATTAAATACAGAAGGTCTCCTAAATACCATTGAAATAAAAAGTAGTAAAAGAGAAGCTTGACTTTCTTGAGGCTACCCTCGAGATTTTAGTTTGGCTTTCAGAGTTCTTCTTCCCTGAACTCTTTACAGTCCAAATGCCAGAGTGATAAACAAAATGATTCTAATCAGTATGTGCTAGTTGAGAATCAGTGTAATTTTCTTTCATCTGGCTGATTCCATCCCTAAAGCAGGGGGGGGTGGAACCATGTCTTTTCATGCCTGAGGATCACAGTGTCACTATGCAGGACACACATGCTTGATACAGGTCATCTCAGATTTATCTTAGTAAATGTAACAAATTACTTTTTAGATCCTGAAATTTGTAATAAAATTACTTTACTATCCTGATCACCAAAACTTGACGTTTTAAATGTGCTTTCTTTTTTAAATTTATTTTTTAAAATTAAATCTTCTCCCTAAAGCAATACTATTTAAAAGCTGGTCAAGGAAAGGTCTGAAGTGTGTTTGTTTATTCAGCTTTATCATGCACTGTATCTGTATGTTCTGAGTTGTAGCGTCTTAGGGAGTGATATTTTTAAGGGTTTTGGTGTACCTTGATTAGTGTAGCTAGAGAAGAGGTGGGAGGATGGGAATTAATGTAGTAAAGATGGTTTTCACTCCTTGGACTCTGACAGTTGGCTCCGACATTGGGGTTTCTCTGTATTCTAGTTCCTACTTTTGTGCTTGCATAGGATAAGAGCACACTGGTGAGTTATCTTGATTTTTTTTTTTCTCTTTTATAATAAAATATTTTCCTTCCAGTGTTGACACTTTTAAACTCCGGAGCCCAAACCCATTAGCTGAACACATTTAAGCACTAATAGAAACCGGGTTTACTTCTGAGCTACTACAAGAAGATCTGTGGCTTAGGATATTTGGGTCTGTGTTCTCCACTAAAGGAAAGACTGAGACATGTGATAGGATGCTGCCACGTGCTGGTTTATTTTCCTATCTGTTGAACATTAACCCAAAGTGATTCGGCCAATTGCCTCTTGCTGGGTAATGGTTAATACTCTTTTCCATTGGCTTTCTCTAGGTTGAATCATTGATAGTTCTGAATAATAGTGTGTCAGGGTGCCTGATGCTTCTTCACTTCCTTATCCTCTGCCTCTGGCACTGGAGGGGAAATACCCTAATGAGGACCGCTGCTTACAGCAGTTCCTATTTTTTGCTTATTAAAAAAATTATTTCTCAGCCTCCCACTTCCCTCGTTTTTGGTGGGGCTGATAGAGGCCATTTCTTCTCCCCCACGCCTCCCCAACTTAACATTACATCTAAATCTAAGGTAAAAAGGCAGATTAGGGATAAATCTCTCTTGCTTATGGAACTCAAATGTGGAATTGAGTATCACCATTTATCATTCCTCATTCTTTAAACCATTGAGCAAAAGTTTGTATTAGTAAGTTTTCTAGATTTCTTCTTAATTGCTTTATTGACTGTAATGATTTCTGAAAACTTGGTAAAAAACCAATGAAGGTTTCTTGAGAAAAATACCAGAATTAAAGAATGCCACTTTATCGTCTTTGTATTAAAATAATAATTCTGAGCCAATAGAAATCAGTGTCTACAGTGTGCCTTACAGGGACTCTTGTATCATCATTGCCCTCTAGAAAGCTTTCTAGAAAATGAAAAGCGACTGTTGACCATCTGGTTCACACGTTCACCACACAAAGGCATCCTTGATACCTCCTCTCGCCTGTGTTTCTGTACCATCTCATATCAAAATGCAGCTACTTGACTGGGTCTGTCCTGGGAGAATAAACAATGAACCCAGGAATGTGGTTTTTTGCAAGTACAGCTACCATTAATTTCTTGCGGAAATCAATTTCCCCAGCCTTCATGCTAATTCCCTCTAATAATACAAAAGTAATGCCTGCTCTTTGCCTTTTTCTCTAAAAGGCATGATGTGGACAAATGTCATACCCACAGAATTTTAAAATTATTTTGAGATGTCTTATAGAAATAAAAGGTACTACAGGTAAAATTTGAGTTGGTGATCATATTTCATAGAGGGCCTGTAGACTATTTGATTACCTTTACAGAAACAGATTCTGGCCTCTGAACTGATTTCCTCACAAATCCCCTTGTCTGCAGTTTCGTTTTCTGCGGTTCAGTTACCAGCAGTCAGCCGTGGCCCAGAAGTAGGTGATACTTACTCCCATATCCTGAGGTCAGTAGTAGCCTAATGGTTCATCACAGTGCCTGCATCGCTCACCTCACTCATCGAGTAGGCATTGTCATCTCATGTCCTCATGAGGGTATTAGTATAATAAGATAGTTTGAGAGGAAGACCACATTCACAGAACTCATCACAGTATATTATCTTAATTCTATTTTCTTGTTAATGTCTACTATGCCTAATTTATAAACTAACTTTACCATAGATATGTATGTTTGGGGAAAAAAACATACATAGGGCTCAGTATTCTCCGTGGTTTCAGGCATCCACTGGAGAGGATGAGGGGGCGCTACTGTATCTCATTTGAAGTCTCAGCAACACCATACCAGAAAAATGTAGCTTCTCTGGAGGAACGAGATCTGCCATTAGTGACAACTTCCCATTACAGCATTCGTCACTGAGGAGGTTCAGCTGTGAGATGGGTTTCAGTTTAGGGTGCATATTTTTCTGTATTAGAGTATCCTTTTCCTTAAAAAGTGTGGGTCATTATAATTTTAACAGTAGTTGAACATTTACAATTTGCCAGAGATTGTTCTTGTGCACCATCATGTACCTTATTCCACCTTCACAGTTGCAATGGATATTCATAGTCCTCATCCCCAGCTTACGCTGTGAAGAGACCTAATTGGAGTTTAATGAATTTTCAAAAGCCTAGCATGGGAGAGGAAAAGGTGACTGGATTTTTCTGACTCCAAGTCTAGTGCTTTTTTCGGTTTTTACCATGTTTATGACACTGCCAAGCAGGATTGGTAGGCTCTCTACAAATGGTTGTGCCAATCATGGACTGCACAAGGGCAGCCAGGCGCACCAGACTGTGCCCTGGAAGAAAGGGAGTTTTTTTCTTGATTTGTACAACGGTTCCATCTGGCCTAATCTAAAATTTGAGCATGTTCTACAGAAATAGGAGTGAAGGTTATGTCCAGAGTTATTCCGAACTTGTATGATTTTCTCTTAGTGAATGTGATGCCTTGTGGCTAAAGAATGTGCAGTTATTGTTGGTATGGATCTTTATCTTTTTTAGTGTGTCACATAAGTACTTCTGCTTATAAACAAGAGTAAGGCAGTCTGACACAGGAATCATCACCAAATGACTTGAAGACAGCGCCTTGATGCTTTCTCTTCCCTTTTCTCTATTTACCTTTCCCCCTGCCTATGCCATGGGTTGTGAAGTGGGATGAGATGAAGTGGGGGATACCGCCAGTCATTGGCCTCTCAACATTCGAGAGGTGACTGACTTGAGAGCTGGCAAGGAACAGCCACAGACACATCTTGCTCAGAAGCTGACACTAGATAACTTTCCAGTGAAACATCTCAGTTCCACAGTACACTGGGGCCTTGGCTGTAGGATACCGGTTTCTTAAAATTTAGTCACTATTTCTTAGTTACCTCATACATAGAACCCCATAGAGAGTAGAAATGGTCATGAAACTAAAATATTAAGACATCCTGGTCTTCCCTTTATTTACATAAGACTAGCCTCTGGCTGGCCATGTTCCTGTGAATTTAAACCATCAGGGCCCTCCCAATGTTTATGTTTACACTGCAGTAGCTCTAGCCAGGCAGCTGCTTCATAGTAAGCTCAGGTAGGAGATGTTCTCAGGGATATTTGCAAGGCCTTGTAATAAGTTAAAAAGTAGCAGCTGGTTTAAGGTGATCTTTGCCCCCTTCTCAAACTTCTAAGGGGAAATTTTATAGTGATCTTGCTCAGTGAGTGTTTTTTTGCACCACCAGAAGAAATTGGTTAATCAGTGTATTGTTATGAACAAAAGTTTTGACATTTTACTACTGTTTGTTCCAGGAATAAAAGGAAGTTGAAATACAATCTTCCCTGTTAACGGAGTCTGGAATAACTTGGGTCCTGATTTTTAGCAAGACAATTGTATTACATAGGTTGGTCCTTGGCCAGCACCAAAGGAAAAGATAGAATTTGTGTATTTTTCCAGCTATCTTAGGCTTTCATTTCTCTTTTCCTTTACATTAAAAGTGCCTCTCTCTACCTCATTCCTTGACTGAGTTCAATTTATTATTGGTTCTAATGCTCTCATCTCCTCAAAATTACTGGAATTAAATGGTAATTTTGGTAACACAGGCATTTTACTTAAGTGCATGTATTTACTTTCTCTGTATGAATTTCCATTAGCTCTCCTAACAACTCTGATTTGCTCACCTTATTTGTGGTTTATTCTGGCTCCTCCTTTTCCCTCCTGTTATCTGCCTTTTGGCCAGTCTACTCTTCATCAGGGGAAAAGAACAAAATTCAAATCTATGAATTGTGCTGTTAGAAGCAGTGTGTTGGGGAGAATACATTGGAGGTTGAAATAAAGTGAGATCTGAAGATTAATGATGGACGACTCTTTGTATTCACATGGTAATCTTAGGCCTTGGACTTCAGAGGGATTTCAGATAATCTTGGGGTCTTGATAGGTACACACTTATTTGCTTTGCCTTCAGGTTCTGAAAACATGATCTTAGCATTCAAAGGACACTCCATATTCAGGTTCCCAGTCAGCAGTGAAACTGTTGGAAAATAAAAGGCTCTGGTGCTATGACCCTTTAAGGTAGCCCTGAGCATCTCAGCAGTTAGTGCTGGATCCTAAGTGGTGAGATCAGGAATGATTTGACCTTCTGACTATACCAGATAATCCACCTGACTTTCAGATATGCCAAGCAGCTTCTGGAGAAGAAAGCTTTTTACTTTTTATTCATTTAAGAATCCAGCCTTGTTAAGCTGCTAGAGGTGAGGCAAGAATTTTTTTTTAATGTATTTACTTATTTTAAAAGAGACAGAGTGTGAGTGGGGGGAGAGGGGGAAGACCACAGAGAGGGGGAGAATCCCAAGCAGGCTCCAGACAGTTAGCACAGAGCCCAATGCGGGGCTCGAACTATGTGAGTTCGATCATGACCTGAGCCGAGATCAAGAGTTGGACATTTAAGTGACTGAGCCACCCAGGTGCCCCAGAAAACTTTTTATCTTTAACCAAGGAATTTCCATTGCTTAATTCAAATATTTAAAAAAACAGGATGAAATTCTCTAAATTAAAAAAACTTTGTTATATCCATGACGAGTAAAATCCACCAACTTCCAGGATAGGTCTCAGTCATTCTGGCTGGGATGTGCTCAAGACTGGGAACATTCGTTTTTGATACAGTGGACTCTTTTCATAATGCTGGTTTGGGGACAAGAAGGTGATAATTTTGCCTCATGGCTGAGAAAGTCTAACTTGGTCTGAAGAAATTTACATCAACACGTATGTATAAGCTGTATGAAAATGGTGGCCTACTGTATCAATTTAAGCAAAACTGGCAGATAAAGATGTGAAAAGTTGTATTATAAGAGATAGTCTGGAATTATCTGTCGTTTTTAGAGCTCTTTTTTTCTTCGATTAGAGTTGACTTTGTATTTAAATTGTTCCTTTCAGAAGAAAGTGTCCCCCCACCCCTAGTGAGAATCTGATTGAACTGATACAAGTATGGATGAGTGGGTATGTATGTATATGTGTGATTCAACCTGTTTCCACTGTGATATGAATCCTTCAAAAAAAAAAAAAAAGTCCACTCCAAAACATAACAGCATTACCGGTTTATTTCCAAATGGTGGCCTTCTTACTGCACGGCTTTTAGTATTTGCAACATACTGCAGATAGCAGATTGAGGCCCAGCCCTAGTGTGGTATGTATTTAATGCTGAACAATGCAGTCATATTTCTTTTCTGATTAAACTCTCAAGGAACAGAAAAGTGTTTTTGGTAACAAGAAAGTATTTCTCAGTACCTATTACTCTTGTTCATATCCTTTCCCAGAGTGTTCTATTCATAGTAACAACGGTATTACTGGTAAGCCTAACATTAATGTGTGTGATATGGACCCAGCATCCACCACTGTACCTTTAAACAGAATCCTAGGAAATGCTTATCACTGGGAACAACAGACCAGTATTGCACTGTTTCTAAATGTAAGCTCTCTCTGGTTTATTTTGGCACTACCTAAGTGACTTACTTTTGTTATTACTTGCATTCTGACTGTGTCTCTAAGAAAGGGAACCACCTCAACTGTTGAATTTTTAAAAGTCTAACTATTGTTTTATCTTTATGGCTAGAAACCTGTTTTCTTCAGATATCACTTCTTGGGCAAGGGTAAGCTGAGGGATATGGGAGGAAAATGAAAATGGAAGATTATTAACAGACATTCCCCCATGGGCTGTATGTAGTACCTTCTGGTACTGCATCAGCTTAAAATTTTTATCAGAGCCTTGACTTCTTGGAAAGAAAAGGTGCATTTGGTTACCTGATTTTGGAAGCTGTGGCTGACGTGGGTCCTTAAATGATCTCCACACCTTTCAATTGCCTGTGGTCCTTCTTAACTCAAAAGGAAATCGAGTTGAAAAAAATCATGTTTTGAGGCCTGATTTTCCCATTGTTTGAGTACAGAACTTTAGTCCAGAACCTCTTGTACTGTTTGGTTTTTAAATGGGAAGACTGTTAACTTCCTTAGTATCAAGGTGTGCCCTAGATTGAGAGGAATTTTTCATTTGTGAGGGGTAAGTGCATCCGTCTCCAGACCTTACTCTCCTCATATTGCCTGCTGTCAGACCACGTCAAGGTTGCACTTTAATAAACAGTATTTTTTTTTTTTAAACAAAAAAACATGGGTTTTTTTCTTAAACAAAAAAACCTTTTTTTCTGCCTTACAATCTGTTCTTAAATTTAATTTTCAAGTGAAGACCCGTACAGCTGAAATAAGATAAAGGCACAGTGTGTAGTGGATTTGGAAGATGGTATGAAACTCATTCAAATCTGTGCAAGTTGACATTTTCATTCAAGTATGTTAAGGTAAAGTTTCTAAATGAATCACTTGCTTAAAACATCATCTTTAAAATAGTAAGAAATAAATAGCTATTACTTCGTGCCTATCTTCTCTAAGAACTTTGTTTACACAGCCATGGCTCCATCTCCACTGGAGGCAGGTGTACTGTTGTCACCATATCAAGTTTTAACCAGTTGTACTTTTGCAGAGTTGTCCACTCAGTCCATCTCCTGCAGCAAGAAAGGAAAATAGACAGAATTAGCCAGTCTGATTCACACTCTCTGGAGCCCTGTCATCCTTAGATCGCTGCATCCTCCTTTTTGCTACATGGGAGCAATTGCAAAGACATAGGCTTTCAAGGTGCTGAGATCTGGATATTCACATCTATTGAATCACTTCTGGTGCTAAGAAGCATCTTGGTCCAAGGAATGAAGATTCTGTTTCAGCCCTTCAGTATTCGGGAGGCTGTTAATACAGATAGCTGTTGACATCTTGCCCACTTATTGTCCAGCTAGATGGTTGTTGGTGAAAGCTGTTACGAACTTTCTCAGGCTTACATTCTCCCAACAATTCAGCTTCAAGATTTGTATTCGTTCTCCTGTTTTAAAATGCTGCCATAAATGAAGACCATGGCACACAGAGAAAGGCATCAGGGGTTAGATGCCTGAGTAATGCCTCTGACACACAAAATCCCAAACATTCACTAAACTTACAGATAAGATACAACCACTTAATTTCCAGTTAAAGTGAAGCAACAGACTTTACTACCTGTCTGGCCCTTCTTCCTAGGCAGCATCATGAAGAATTGTGACTTTTAATATCTTGGACAGGTTTTCTGGGCAAGATTTTAGATAGTTTTTCCCCCTTTTTGACTATCCATTTTGGCATCTCTCCCCAACATCCTTTTTGGTAAACATGTTTTTAAATGTAAATTATACTTATGTTTGTGATGAGGTGGAGGTGAAGGCAGATGAAGCCCAGCTGGGGACACTCCCACCACATTCTCTCATGCTCTACCCATAACCTACACTGTATGACTTGGATCCTAGCAAGAGTAGAGTATGCAGTGTGCTCTGATAGCAGGGTGTCTTAAAAATAAAGTTGATGAAGCTCAAAGGGGTGCTCATCACCACCTTCTACAACACAACTTTCTCACAGAAGCAAAGCCACACCTTCTACCTGAGTAGCAAGGTCCCTTTCGTGTGGTCTGGTCACCAGAAGCAGGGGAGAAAGGATGAAAGAAGCCCGGCAGCAGAGAGCTCTGCTGTGTTTCCAGACCTTAGAAGGAGCAGGCAGAGACCAAGAGGATTCAGCGAAATGCCAAGGAGCTGACATCACTGGTTCTTACATTTCTGACTAAGTTCCTCACATATGTGAGTAGGTTCTGGTTAATAAAGTTCACTGTTGTGCGAAAGACATCACGGAGCAAGGACGGTGTGTGATCGGCCACCTTTTTGGCCAATACCATGGCCAACATGAGCACGGTCTTCTCCCTCTCCATGTCCTTCGGGTAAGTCTGTAGGACCTGCTCCAGTGCAGCAGCAAGGTGCTTCCTTCTGTCCTGCAGGTAGACACAGGGTCACGTGAAACTTCATTCACTAATATTCTGCCCTCGGAAAGGAGAACAGTCCACCAATGTTAAGTAGGAAGAAGCATGCTTTCATTTTGAGGGAAGAACTTATTAAACAGCTGAGGAGGCTGGAGGAGAGTGAGAAACAATTTAATTTGGAGAGGCAATGGAAAGGGTAGGCTGAGCTCAGTCCCCATAGCTGGACACACATTCATCAAATACATCTTGAGTGTGTGTGTTCACATTAGACAAATGAGTCATTCCCTGCCTCTAAGGCACTTAAAGTAAAGAATTAAATACCCAAGACGTCTTAGACCTATCTTACCAGTGCAGACCTAGCTACCGGAAAGAGATGAAGCGGGCTAAACATGACATTCTCACTACATGGCAGGGGCACACCACAGACCACCAGACTCTTAAGGACCTTCAAGCTCATCAACTCATATGCAAAATTAAGTCAACATTGTGGGAGAGGACCCGAGGCAGAACAATACCACGGCTATGACAGCTGCTGATCCAGAGGGGACAAACCTTCCTGGAGGCAGGAAGCTGCCCTGGAGGACAGACACATTTCTGGGTAGTGAGGGGTGTTTGCATTTGCAGCTCCAGGATGGAATCTTTCCCCTCCTCCAAACTCATGTAGCCATAGATTTGACAGCCTTGGGGCATCTCTCCCACTAAGTTTCTTCAGGAAGGCTAGAGGAGCTAGTTTACAGTACCCGCAAGGGACAGAAGCTCTATACTGATTTTAACCATGAAGTTAAGAGTAGCGGGCTAAATAAAATGTCACTCTTGTCACATGTGGTAAGTGACCTGATGTTCTCACTCACATTTTTATCCAACTCTCTAAAACTGAGGAAAGAATAAGTTAGTCCTGGAAGAGTCATATATGTTTTGTTAATCTTTTTTGGAAAGTTTTATATCAAACTCTTAACTCTGACTTAAGGTTCAGGTTTCCTAAATACCAAGTAAGTTAATTCTTCTGAAAGACAATTAACCATGCTATGATTCTATTTCCAATTGTTTTGTAGGCACTGAATTACCTCACTGGACACTGGTTTGTCTGATAAGAGACAAAGGACAGACCTTGGTGTTTTAATTAACAACTGGAAACTAAAAGGCAGTCTGTGGACTGAGAGAAGAGGTTTTCAGACATAACTGATAAAGAGTTAGTACCCAAAATCTATAGAGAACTTCTATAACTCAAAAAAACAAACAATCCAATTAAAAAATGGGCAGAAGACATGAACAGACATTTCTCCAAGAAGACACAGTGGCCAACAGACACATGAAAAGATGCTCAACATCACTCATCATCAGGGAAATGCAAATCAAAACCATAATGAGATACCATCTCACACCTGTGAGAATGGCTAAAATCAACAACAAAAAACACAACTGGTGTTGATGAGAACGTGGAGAAAAAAGGAACCTCATGCACTGTTGGTAGGAATGCAAACTGGAGCAGCCTCTGTAGAAAACAGTATGGAGATTCCTCAAAAAGTTAAAAATAGAACTACCCTACCACCTACTAATCACACTACTGGGTATTTAACCAAATAATACAAAAACACTAATTGAAGGGATATTTGTACCCCTATGTCTACTGCAGCATTATTTACAATAGCCAAACTATGGAAGCAGCCCAAGTGTCCATGAATAGATGAATAAAGAAAATGTGGTGTATACAAAATGGAACATTACTCAGCTGTAAAAAAGAATGAAATCTTGCCTTTTGCAACAACATGCTCACTACATGGCAGGGGCACACCACAGACCACCAGACTCTAGATAGATAGAGAGCATAATCTAGATAGATAGATCTAGAGAGCATAATCCTAAGCTAAATAAGCCAGTCAGAGAAAGACAAATACCATGTGATTTCACTCATATATGGAATTTAAGAAACAAAACAAAGGAACAAAGGGGGAAAAAGAAGAGACAAACCAAAAAACAGACTCTTAACATAGAGAACACTCTGATGGTTAACAGAGATGGAAGTGGATTGGGGGGATAAGTAAAATAGGTGAAGAGGCTTATGAGTACACTTTATCGTGCTGAAAACTGAGTAATACATAGAACTGTTAAATCACTATATTGTACACCTGAAAATAATATAACCCTGTATGTTAACTACATTGGAATTAAAAAACAAAAACAAAAACAAAAACACACACACACCTGACAACTGAAAAAGTTCTCACACTTCCTGACTAACCCAGAAAGGGCACTGGTGAATATTCTCACTTACTTCTTCTGACAGGTTCACATTCATAAACTGCATTGCCAGGTTATTCACCACTCTTGGGTGGATGCTGTGATCCATTCTATCCCCGATTTGGGCGAGCTGCCTGGCGATATCTTGGATGATTTCCTCTTGACTCTCAGAATCTGAATGTTCAGGCAGGGACACAGAGACACAGCAGATTCAAAAAATGGTCCTGTTTGACCCCTCCTCCCAATCCATCCCATACCAGAAAAAGAAAGGGATTCTGCTTTGGAACAAAGCTAGTTCCTGCTTCCACAGCTCACCATGGTGGGCTTGCTGACGGCACATGCTCCATTCTACTAGAGCTGCTATGTGAGGACCTGGGTGCAGTCAGGGGAGCAGGGGTGGAGTGCTGGGGCCAGGAAAGGGTCTAAATGAGCAGAAGACTGGAGAAGTGGGCCTCACCCTGCAAAGAGTCAACATTTGTCCACAAAAAAGACAGTGATGCAAGGGCATCCATGACTTGCAAGGCATCATGACTCTGAGCAGCCATGGCATGAATCTGATGGCAAGCTTCACGGCTGCCAGTTCTAGACCCCATCATATAACAGGTGTCAGCCTAAGAAGGTATTAGGGCAGAGGCTCTGCTGTTAGACTGAGTTAGAGCCCCGCATCTGCCACCAGAGAACACAGCTCCTTCTCTCTCTTCCTTTAGGTCTACTCAAACGCCACTCTGTCCGAGATTATTAACACTGCCACTTGCACTGCCATCTGCCCTCTCCGTCGCCCTCCCTTTTCCTTCCTCAGCACTCACTACCACCATATATTTTACCTGTCTGTGTTCTTTGTCTGACTCCCTTGCCAGAAGGTAAGTTTCCTAACAGCTCCAATTTTTAAATCTGTTTTGTTTACTGCCAAATATGCAGCACTGAAAACAATGCAAGGCACACGGTAGGGCTCAACAGACAACTACACAAATTAATGAATGTGTAAATGAATGGATCCTGTACCTAGCTCCTAGTAAGTAATCAATAAATGCCAGCCATTGTTATTTCTCCCATTAAATCTTATATTCTGTGTTTGCACCTTCCCTCCGGGTTCTTATTTACCCAGGACAGAAATCTCAATCTCCCCAGTCCTTGCAGGCATCCTCAAGCAATTGTCAAATCTTATCTCACAGATACAACCGTCTGTCCCACCATTACCACTGCCACCACCTGGGTGTGGATTCTCCATCAGCTCTCATCTGTAGCCTCTTAGCCTTCTCACTGCCCTCCAGGCCCTTCTCCACTCTCCACAATATACTTTGGCAAGCAAGGCACTGAGAGGGTGAAGTGTCCTGGTGTGCCCCTGGAGACAGTTCCTCCTTAAATTTTGTGCCTTCAGCATTTCACCTGCCCTAGACTGCCTACTGTGGTCTTGACTGTGATCCTTGAATCTCTGTGATCTCTGTGATCTCTACTCATTCATGTGCTCACACCTTGCTCAAGTAACAAGCTACAACCTAGCTTCCAAACAACTTGGACCATAACTTCCACTATTCCCTCCAAACACTCTAGCCAAACAACTATTCACAGTACCTTTTACAGACCCCAATCTTTTCATCTTCAAGTGTCTGCTTAAGCTGTTGCCATTCCCTCTTCCCAGTTTCCAAAGAGCCAAAATGTACCCCTTCCTCCATAGCCCAGCTCAACTGCAGTTATAGCTGTGAAGTCTTTCCTGATCCCTTGTGGAGGACCCATGCTCTCCGTAGCTCCCACTATACTGACTCTGCCTCACTGATTTCTCTGTGCTTTTCCACTTTATTGTGGCAACTTCAGGAGCCGTGGCGGATTCAGTGTCCAGCTGAGTAAATGAATTCACCAATGAAACTGTGGTGTACAGAGCCTCTAGTTTGCCTTTTGCTTCCAAATCTCATCAGGTACTTAATCTACACGCTAGTTTTCCACCAGCAGTGAAGTTAAGTGTACCTTTGCAAATGCCATTTGAGTTAAGCCAGGCTTGTGGGGTTCCATAGTGTAATGGTTAGCACTCTGGACACTGAGTTAAGCCAGGCTTTGCAGTCTAAGGGCAAGGAATGGTGCAGAAGAGCAAAAGACAGCCCAGGGGACAGCCTCTGGTTGCAGTTACTCCGGCCATAGCTTCTGACAGCAAAGCCATTCCTGCCCTTCACCCCCTCCTAAGCCTTCCCCAAAGGGGGCCAGTTGCCCTTATTCAAATTTAGAGCTACCCAGGAGATACAGTAGCTGGATTCTAAAGCACAGAAGTCTTTGGCACACCCTGGCTAGTGGGGGAACTCTGCCATATCCCCCATCCACTCAATTTAACATAGAGCTGGAGGTCCAAAAGCTGGATCAGCTGTTGGTCTCCCCCATGGCCACAAGAGGGCAGTGCAATCTCTTATGCCAGGAGATATCTGGGCAGCAGGAGGCAGGATTTCAGTCCTTTGGCTAGGTTGTGAGGACTGGGTCCAAGACCTCAGAGTCCCTTTGGCAGTGATTCTAACCAGGACATATACCCCAGAAACACCTGAGAGTCTTCTACCCTAGAACATGTTGGTTCAGACAGCTGCAGTCAAGCCCAAAGACTATGCATTTTGAAAATGTTCCTCATGGAATTCCAATGTGCACACTACTGAGAACCACTGTTCTGGGCCCAAATCTGGGAGTGGCTGATCCTTATCTTGCTTCCCAGCCCTGCTCCCTCAGCCTTAGAGTTCAGAATGGCCTCCCTCTGTGGAGGCCTCACCAGTGACAAAGAAGAGTAAAAAGTGAGGTTGGAAGGGCAGCACAGGGATGTGGGTGAGGAAAAGTGAAGAAAGCCTCGAAACCATGATATACTGGGAGGCAGCAGCAGAGGACGATGGAGCCCAGCTTAAGGAAACAGGCCTGGCCCAAGACCTGGTTGGACTGTGTCCAGTAGTTGCCTGACTTGGGGTTTGTAATTGACCCTTTTTTGGGCCTCAGTTTCCTCACTTGGAAATTAGGTTCAGAATACTTCAATGCCCTAGTTATGTTGTAGATAATCATGCCGTAATACATATGAAAGTGAAAGTGTGAGGTACTATACAGATTCAAAGAATCATTATAAAGAAACTGAGTGGATTTCAACTGATTGGAAACTAGAGAGTCTTGCTCCACTGGAGTCATGAGGTACAAACCAAACAACCATATGACACAAACATATGCAGTGGACTGAAACCACGTAGGTGGACACTGAGTCCAAAGGTTCCTTCCAGGACTTAAGTTCCCTAAAAGTTAGTGGAGAGAGCAAAGCCCAGATTTGGGGCAGAGGAGGCTATGCTAGGTACCTGTCTCCTCGCTATCCAAGAAGCGGCTGCACCGGTTGCCATCTGTCTGGAGCCCATCATCGTGGTCCTCCTGCAGGTAAGCTGGTGGCACAGGCAGTTCACGGCCCAACACCTCTAACTCTTTATGGAAATTATAGTTGGAGCAGTTTTGGAGGAAGCCAAACACCAGCAAGTTTGTGATGCGCTCATCCTGGAGGCTTGAACCATTGCTGACCTAAGATGAAAAGGGAGTCAAATCAAGGAGACCTGTGGGAAGCTAGTCCAGGACCAGAGGCCCTTCCTACAGCTGAGCTTGGCAAAAGGGCTCTGAGGGTAGCTGAGCCTGAAATAGCCTCACTGGCCCAAGATATCTGAATAACCCTGTGCATACAAGAGGACTCAGTGGGCAGAGGCCAAATCTGCAGAGCCTGCTTTAAGCAACACCACCTGTAGATTCCAAAGAGGAAGCTCCAATTCTGCAGAAGGTGGTTCATCTACCATATGCTTGACATCCTGAAAACATTGAGCTGGGGTGAGCTTACTTTCGGAGGAGGAAGGTACAAAGGCTGCTTTAGGTAAGTCAGCCAATATCATCACTTAGATATCATCCTTATACATCTACATGCTTATACTAACTCTCACGTGTCTTTTACCAACTTCAGCCCACCCTACCAGCTACGCATCCAGCAGTTAGAAATTCTTTCATAATCTTCTTTGTGGGCCAAGATGGTATTGTGCAACCAGCAAATTTTCCATAAATACTGGGTAATAATGACCACAGATAACATTTGCCTTTGGGTAGGCTTGGTTTGCTTCATATAGGGGGATGGCTCCTGCTCTAATGTGAGAGGCTGGTGGTCTCTGCCTGCCAGCTCTCCAACCGTTAGCAACACTTGCAGGGGAGCTCTGGGGGCCAAGAGGGACATCTGTACTCTGGGAGCCAGGAGGGACATTTCTAGTGTGCCGAATACATCTGGGATGGTGTTCTTGGCAAACAAAGGTGAAAACTCACAGACCTGGCAGCCAGGGGTGCTCAGAGCAATCAAAGACCTAGGATGAAAGAGGGAATCATCTGGAAGCCTGGGGATACTGAGATTTGCCCAAATAAATGTAAAACACACATACTAGACTGTAAGAGAAGGTCAACAGAAGAAGATGAAGGTGCTTGTAATATTTATTTCTGTCTTCTAAGTCCTGAATATTTTTCATTAGAAAAAAATAAGAAAACTTTTAGGACAGTTTTTAGAGGGCAAATGGCTTTAAATAAATAAAATGCACAAAATAAGGAGCTAACGTATTGTTAACCAGTTTTTACTTCTCCAGAATTATCCCTTAAAAGGGGGAAAAATCCAGGGCACTTGGGTGGCTCAGCTGGTTAAGTGTCCAACTCTTGGTTTCAGCTCAGGCCATGACCTCATGGTTCTTGAGGCCGAGCCCCACGTCAGAGCAGAACCTGCTTGAGATTCTCTCTACCCACCCCCCCCCGCCCCTCCCCTGCTTGCTCTTTCTCTCAAAATACATAAATAAACTTAAAAAAAAAAACGGGGGGGTGTATCCTTATAATTACTGTATAATGAGGCCAGGTGGCCCAAGACAGCTTAGAGACTCAAGAACATCCTTCATTTCTTCCTTAAGGAGATGTCCTGCCCAGAAGAGAAGAAAGGAAGGCTGGGGCAGGGTTGTGGGTTGAATTACCACAAACTCAAACATTTAGTACAGGTGGTTGGAAAGCAGTTTGACAGACACTGTTAGATGGGCATGTCAGACCAGACTACATCACAAATCAGAAAGCAGGCTCAGGAAAGAAAAGAAAGAAAAGAAAGAAAGAAGAGAAAGAAGAGGAAAGAAAGAAAAGAAAGAAAGATAAAAGCAAGCGGGCTCAGGAGCTGACAGCATTAAACAAAAAAATTAATGTTTATTTATTTTTGAGAGAAAGAGAAAGAGCACACAAGTGGGGTAGGGGCAGAGAGAGAGGGAGACACAGAATCAGAAGCAGACTCCAGGTTCCGGGCTGTCAGCACAGAGCCCAACTTGGGGCTCAAACCCTCAGACTGTGAGATCATGACCTGAGCTGAAGTCAGACGCTTAACCAACTGAGCCACCCAGGCACCCAGGAGCTGATAGTATTTAATTCCAAGGACAAATAGAGCTTGTGGCAAACTGAGTACAAAACTATGACCCTTTTTGATCTTCTAGTGATAAAAGTTGAAATGGATGTGTCAGAAGATGCAAGATTTGATAGCTATTATCCTTTTAAATCACAAGAAAAAGTATGTTAAGAAAAATGATCAAGACTTAGGAAAACTTGAAGGACATACTACAAAATTGATTTAAAGGAAGCAAAAATAACTCTCATGCTATAAAATCAGTTTCAGTGCAGAGAAAAAAATGGAAAGCCATCAATGTGTTTTGATAAATTGGGATAATCCAGGTGCTCAAACCTGGCAAAACCAGCACTGTACAAATAGTTAAAAAATTAATAAAAGGCAACCCCCCCCCAAAAAAACTCCAAAATCCAAACCAATCTCTTATTTTGTTTTTCTAAAAAAAGAAAAAAAATCAAAGAACACTAAAATGTGGATGAACAGTACCATAATAGTAAAACAAACAAACAAACACAAGATATTATGCTAAGCCAGACACAAAGGAACAAATATTGTTGGATTCCACTTCTCTGAGGGACTCAGAATAGTCAGATCCACAGAGACAGAAAGTGGAGTGGGGTTTGCCAGAGATGGGGACAGGAGGATGGGAGTTAGTGTTTAATGGGAACAGAGTTTCAGTTGGAAAGATGAAAAGTCCTGGAGATGGATGGTGGTGATGGAGACACAATGTGAATGTGCTCAATGCTAATTAATGAATTGTGTTCTTAAAAGAGGTTAAAATGGTAAATTTTATCCTATGTATATTTTACCATAATTTTTTAAAAACTGGAAAACTGGAGCCCTTGGGTAGCTCAGTCAGTTAAGCTTGGTTTTGGCTCAGGTAATGATCTCCTGGTTCGTGAGATCTCTGTGCTGTGTGTGGAGTTTACTTAAAAAAAATAAATTAAGTAAACAAAAATATAGCAGTAGACCTGCCCTACAAGAAATACTAAAGGAAATCTTAAAAAATAAAAAAAAATGAATGCAACAAGAATGGTGGGCAGGTTTAAACGGCACCAAACAGAAGGGAATTCTGAACACTGAGAACAGACTTTCATCAGGACAAGAGGATCTGCAGAAATCTCCTGGTCAAGCAACCACCATCTCTGCCGAGCCCGCCATGTCTCAGTCCTTCCAGCTAGCAACCTGAAAAACCATGTGGTTTCCATCCTTTAGAAGGATATTTAACAAGCATATATTGAGAACCTTCCAGGCATCAGATGTTGCTATGCTTAGGGATTCAGAAACTGTGGGCCACTAAGTTTAACCATCAAATCCTTAGATTTTTTGCAGTTACCTCTCACAATAGCTGGTGAGAAGAGAAGGCTGATACATACAGTGTAGACACAGAAAAGCCTCTGGTGCTAGGGGCCTCTACAGAATTTGGAAAAGAAAGGAAGCAAAAAGACTATAGTAAGAAAATAAATAAAGAGCTTTTGATTGGATAGGCTATGATTTTCTCTTCCAGCTAATTAAAAGGTAAGTACAGACAAGGCAGTTTAGGTACCATCCTACTGAAGCCAGGGGAATGGCCTATATGACCTTAGGGTGATTGCTTCCAAGAATTCTAGAGTTTCTAAATGGTCCTGAATCAGAAAGCCGCCTTGCCCTTCCAGTGAGTGATCAGGCACAAGGTGAAGGGAAGAGAAGAAGAGAGAGAACAGGTATTTCTTTTTTTACTGTGCTACAGCAAGTTGTGAATGTGAGGCTCCTCTCTGCAGCGCTGTCAAAGAAGGGGTCAGCTAGGTGCACACTGACTGCACACACACAAGGAACAAGCTGGCCCCAGTCACCCTTGCTCCCCCTCCCAAAGCATTCCTCCAGGAGAAGTGCATGGGCTGACCTGAGAATCCATGGCACAAGCAGCCTTGCAGGGCTCTGTCTGGTTTCCGGCCTTGTAGGTGTCCCAAGTCAGCAACCTGGAAAAGGACACACATGCACACAGGGTAGTCAGCTGTTCCCTGCAGGGACACCCCTTTCCAGGACCCTCAGGAAAAATTGAGGGAGTCATCCTGGACCCTGGCTCAAAGGCGCCCTGGCCACAGTGGCCAGGCTCACACCTCACCCATCCCAACCACACTCACTCAGGCTGCTCCTTTCTCCACAGCATGGAACCTGGGCAGCAGCCCAAGTGAGTGGACTTTGGAGTTTTCCTCACTATAGAGACTTGCCAAGGCATGGAGAGCTCCCCAAAATCAATCCTCCAACCTCAGAGCTCAGCTCTCCCGCCCCGAGCTCACTGATCAGGCAAATAGGGCAATATAGCTTATGAATTATTTTCAGGCAAATACTTACACTAGTACACTTTTTACAAGAATAAAGTTAGCTGATAAGTATACCTAGAAGTTTTAGGGACTCTTTTATTATTACTACGACCACTGATATGACTACTACATAACCATTACTTCAGCGTGCAGCCATTCTCAGAGCATTCACGTTATCCGTTCTGTTCCACACAACTATGCTGAGAGGCAGGTGGTGTACAGTGTTGATCCGGGTGGGTGAGAAAATTAGGTTTAGGGAGTAAGAGACAGCGAGGCAGACCATTTCTCTCCAGAGGCCACATGATTTCAGTAGCATTCATCCAGAAAGAGCTCTTGTAAAATGTATATTAAAAAAAAAGAAGCCTTGAAATAAAATGTTTTCTAGCATTTGGTGGTAAAAAAAGGAAAGAAAGAAGAAAAAAGAATATATTTGACAATTACACAAAAGATTAAAGGTCCTCTATGGCACATATTCCAAACTAAATAACCCATCATAAACAATTGACCAGACAAAAGGCAACTGGGAATTGAGTTCAAAAAATTATGCCCATGAAGTAGAATACATATAACGTGAGAACAAAAAAAAAAAAAAAAAAAAGGGATGAGAGATCTAGGTGTGCATCAGTAGAGAAAGATGTCCAAGACAGACCAAAGTTTCTAAAGAACAGTCTCAACAATATAATCCTATCTTAAAATGTACTTGCCTGCATATGTGTGTGTTTACACACAATATTAGTTTTAACCAAATGAAATCATCATTTTGTAGGGTAAAAAACAGCCAAATTTGGCAATTTTATCTTGGGTCCTTAAACAGAAGAGATAAAAAACAAGAACAGACAACCAATTCCTCTTTAGGAAGCACGGGTGGGGCTCCCACATGCACGTGAAAAGGAGGCTAGGACAAGACCAGCATGGAGGACATGCCTTCCACACCAGGCAGCCGTGCACATTTGTGGGACACAGTTACTCTCGATCTGCCCATGCCCCTGTCTCAGGTGCTCCTGTTGGCCTTAGAGATCGTGCAAAGCTGGAGGCTGCACCCTAACCCTCACACTGGGAATCTGGCAGAGCCCATGGCTGGGTATGGCTGAGTGGGAGGAAAGGGGGCCAAGAGCAAAGGACTCAGGTGTATTTGGACAGACAGGGAACCTACGGATGCTGGCTTATCCACAGGCCCTCCATAGGGAAGGAGGCAAGAGCTGGTACCATTATCAGAATCGGGACAAAGAATAAAACAGAATATGCCCCTCAGGAAAAAGGCCACAGAAGCCAAATGATGTCCACAAGCCACTAACAATGTAAAGGTGCAGTGGACTGAATGCTGGCCTCCACCTTGTTCTCTCAAGAAGTAACTTTAGAAAACTATGTGGGGGAGATAGCACTCAAGAGATAATTAACATAAACATTTAATTGATTTCCTCCAGACTTTGATACTGTGAAAATAAAAGGAAACCTCATTTAGAATGGCTGCAGCAGGCCAGCAGGGGGCGCTCTCACGCCCCATGGCTCCTCATGAATTGCAGACCCAGAAGGAACAAAGGTACCTTACAAGTCTGACACTACTTTACTATGTTATTACCCCAGCAGGAGGAAGAAAGCTTTTCCTCTTCCCCCAGCAACAGCCCAGCCAATGAGGAGCCACCATAATTGGAGCTCCTGGTTCATCCAATTGGGCTTTTTGTTTTGTTTATTACAGCCCTCCCAGCTTCCAATTTCCTCTGGAAAAGCACAGTCCTCTCCTTTGCTCTGTGAACTTGCTATGGTTTTGCCATAGTTTGCTTGTTCTAAATTACACTTCTCTGCTATTCCCAAATAAATCCACAGCTGCTGGTGAAATCACTGGCAGTTCGATTTTTAAGGTTAATATTATTTAATGATCAGAAGTGGGAAATTTGAGACGACCCCAACAGCTCCACAGCTGGTGAGCAAACAGGGACCGGGTGCCCACAAAGCCAAGTGGCCTCACTGCTTTCTCAGTGACCCCAAAGTTTGAGGGTAAGTTCTCTCCTGGATTTCAGGCTCTGCTCTCTTTATGCCCAAGCTCTCCAGGCTTTATGTGGGATTTGTTTTAAGGTCTTGTCCTTTCTGAGAGTATGAACTGACTATTGCTCTTGGAATTGTGCTGGCCATCAGTCTGACTCCTTTGGAACTAGGATGTTCCTGTCAAAACTTTGCTGTTTAGGAACTCTCCTTTTTGCTCTAGAGAAAAAAACCAACCAAACAAAAAAAATACCCAAGAAAGGGGATCCAAGTTGTACAAATGCTTTGAGGATGTCCCCTTCTGGGGCCCTGGCCAGTTTTTTATGTAAAAACTGCACTCCTTACTCATGTGCATTTCTTTTCTTTTTTTTTAATGTTTATTTATTTTTTGAGAGAGAGAGGGAGCACAAACGGGGGAGGGGCAGAGAGGGAGACAGACTCCGAAGCAGGCTCCAGGCTCTGAGCTGTCAGTGCATAGCCCGACGTGGGGCCCAAACTCATGAACAGTGAGATCATGACCTGAGCCAAGGTCGGATGCTCAACCGACTGACCCACCAAGGCGCCCCTAAAATGCAGTATTTTAAAAAATTTGTTAATAAGCAACAAGAAATGATATTTTCAAGTGAATCAACAAATACTTTAAAATTTTGTTTTATTTTTTTAACTTTTTTTTTTTGGAGAGAGGGAGGGCAAAAGTGAGTGAGCAGAGAGACAAGGAGAGAGAGAGAATCTCAAGAGAGACAAGAGAAAGAAGGAGAAAGAGTATGGAGCCCAAAGTGGGGTTCAAGCTCACCCGACGTGGGACTTAAACTCATGAACGGTGAGATCATGACCTGAGCCAAAGTCAGATGCTTAACTGACTGAGCCCCCCAAGCACCCAAAAATTTCTCAGGTTTAATTTCAAACACAGAAAATATAATAGATAAAACCCATTTAATCAAAAGCTTTTGGGGGTCCTCAATAATTCCTATGTGTAAAAGAGTCCAACAATCCAGCTTCTCTGTCATCCTCATTCAACAGAGAATAGTCCATAAAGACCAGCACCTGATGAGACCACACAGCCAAATCCTCCATCACTGCTGTCACCAATGGGAATAACTGATCTGCATGTGCAAACCAAGCCAAAACAAAACACAAAGTCAGGAGAGTGACAGAGGGAGACAGAGACAGAGGGAGACAGAGACAGAGGGAGACAGAGACAGAGGGAGACAGAGACAGAGGGAGAGAGAGGGAGGGGGAGAGAGAGGGAGGGGGAGAGGGAGGGAGGGGGAGAGAGAGGGAGGGGGAGAGAGAGGGAGGGGGAGAGAGAGGGAGGGGGAGAGAGGGAGGGGGAGAGAGGGAGGGAGGGGGAGAGGGAGGGAGGGGGAGAGAGGGAGGGAGGGGGAGAGAGGGAGGGAGGGGGAGAGAGGGAGGGAGGGGGAGAGAGGGAGGGAGGGGGAGAGAGAGAGAGGGAGGGAGAGAGGGAGGGAGACAGGGAGGGAGGGAGGGAGACAGGGAGGGAGGGAGGGAAGGAGACAGGGAGGGAGAGAGGGAGGGAGAGAGGGAGGGAAGGAGACAGGGAGGGAAGGAGACAGGGAGGGAAGGAGACAGGGAGGGAAGGAGAAGAGAGAGACAGAGACACAGTCAGTGAAGTTAAAACATGTTCTATTTCAGGGCACCTGGGTGGCTCAGTCGGTTGAGTACCCAACTCTTGGGCACCCGACTCTTGATTTTGGCTCAGGTCATGATCCCAGGGTTGTGGGATCAAGCCCACATGAGGCTCCACACTGAGCATGGAGGGAGCCTGCTTGAGATTCTCTTTCTTTCTCTCTGCCCCTCCCCCCCCAACTCACGCAGTCTCTCCCTCTCTGTCTAAATAAATAAATAAATATTTTAAAAAAAGTTCTGGGGCACCTGGGTGGCTCAGTCAGTTGAGCATCCAACTTTCGCTCAGTTTATGATCTCACGGTTCATGAGTTCAAGCCCCACATTGGGCTCGAGGCTGCAGCACAAAGTCAGCTTCAGATCCTCTGCCCTCCCCGCCCCTCCCCCACATGCGTTCTCTCAAAAACAAACAAACAAACAAACAAACAAACAAACAAACAAACAAACGTTCTGCTTAGCTACTGCTTCTGGTAGCTAAGAAAAGACCATGTGAATCCACTGGGCATGCTTTTCAGTAGATGACCTCCAAAACTGCTAATGCGTAATTAAAAAAAAAAAGTGAAACCATGACTCTCATACAAATATAAAATGATAAAATGGACACGTGTCAAAGATTTCATTTACCTCACTAATTAATTAATGAAGCAACTAGTAAGAGGATACAACCAGTTTCTAGAGAATGTGGATTTCTTTATTTTTTTTAATGTTTATTTTGAGAGAGAGAGAGAAAGAGAGAGGGAGAGAGCACAAGAGGGGGAGGCGCAGAGACAGAGGGAGACACAGAATCTGAAGCTAGCTCCAGGCTCTGAGCTGTCAGCACAGAGCCAGACGTGGGGCTCAAACTCACAAGCTGTGAGATCATGACCCGAGCCGAAGTCGGACGCTCAACCAACTAAGCCACCCAGGTGCCCTGAGAATGTGGATTTCTAAAGTATCTGCCAGTTCTCACATCTACTTTTATAAATATAAAACCACTAGTCTAGAGCTGTAAGAAAAAGTCCTTCAGGTGGGGTGAAGTCCAGTTACTTGGGGTGGACAGGGTCCAGGCATAGCCAGAAAGATGGCCCTGACAGCCCTGGGTGGCTCAGAGCCAGACTTGTTCCTCTCCACAGTCCCCGACAGGACCTCGACAGCTTCCCTAACCCGCTGACGAGTTCTTTTGGGTTTTGACTCTTATGGGTTCTAACGTGGGCTCTTTCTAACAACTCCCAGCAGGGAGGATGTTGTCACCCTCACCCAGAACACACTTCTGTAAAAGGCACACTTCCACTCCCTTGGCCCAACTGGATTCCTCCTTGGGAAAGGAAGAAGCTGGCGTTTAGGATACTGGTCCCTCTGCCTCTGTGCCTAGGCTGAGTCTAAGCTCTCAGCCCCTCATTCTCACCCACAGACACTCAGGAAAATTCCTCAGAAATTCTAGTGCTCTGACTACTCTGTTCCCCTCCCCTTCCATCTCAAAGGCCTGGGAACCACTGATCTAACCCAGTGGTTTTCAACCCTGGCACACTGAAATCAACTGAGAAGCTTTGAAACATACTGATCTGACATGATCTTACAAATAGAAAAGCCCAAGGAATCCACTAAAAAAACTACTGGAACTAATAAGTGAGTTCAGCAAGGTTGCAGAACACAAGTATTTGCAAGATCAATTGTACTTCTATACACTAGCGATAAACAGTCCAAAAATGAAATTAAGAAAATAACCTTTATAACAGTATCAAGAAAAGGAGAATTCTTGGGGTGCCTGGTGGCTTAGTTGGTTAAGTATCTGACTTCGGCTCAGGTCATGATCTCACAGTTTGTGAGTTCGAGTCCGTATTGGGCTGTCTGCTATCAGCATAGAGCCCGCTTCCAATCCTCTGTCCCCCTCTCTCTCTGCCCCTCCCCTGCTTGTTCTCTCTCTCAACATGAATAAATAAATTTAAAAAAAATGTTTATTTATTTTTGAGAGAGAGAAAAAGACAGTGTGAGCGGGGGAGGGGCAGAGAGAGAGGGAGACACAGAATCTGAAACAGGCTCCAGGCGCTGAGCTGTCAGCACAGACCTGACACAGGGCTCAAACTCACAAACTGTGAGATCATGAACTGAGCCAGAGTCAGGCGCTTAACCAACTGAGCCACCCAGGTGCTCCAATAAATAAATAAACTTTAAAAAAAAAAGAATTCTTAGAAATACAATTAACAAAAGACGTATAAGATTTGTACACTGAAAACTACAAATACCATTGAAAGAAAGCCACACAATGCTCACATATTGGGAGAATTATTATAGTTTAGATGGTGATACTCCCCAGAGCTGACTACAGATTCAATCCAATTCCTCTCAAACTCCCAGCTGGCTTTTTTGCAGAAAGTTAGAGATGGTTCCTATAATCTATATGGAAATCCAAGGGGCACAGAATAGGCGATCTTGAAAAAGAACAAGTTGGTGGACTCACACTTTCCAATTTCAAAACTTACCACTAAGCTACAGTGATCAAGACAGTGTGGAATTGGCAAAGGATAAACAGATGAATGGAATAGCAATGACAGTCCATAAACTCTAATATTTATGGTTAATCAATCATTGACAAAAGAGGCAAGACCAGGGTAAAGAGTTGTCTTTCCAACAAATGGTGCTGGGACAACTGGATATCTATAAGCCCCTACCTCATGTCATATACAAAAATTAACTGAAAATAGATCACAGAATTAATGTAAGAGCTAAAACTACAAAATTCTTAGAACACAGGTATAAAACTTCAAGACCTTGGGTTAGGCAATGATTTCTTAGATAGGACACCAAAATAATACGTTATACAAGAAAAAACAGATAAGCTGGACTTGTTGAAAATTAACTCACAGGGTGCCTGGCTGGCTTGACTGGTAGAGCATGCGACTCTTGATCTCAGGGTTGTAAGTTTGAGCCCCACACTGGGTGTAGACATTACTTAAAAATAAAATCTTTGGGGGCACCTGGGTGGCTGAGTTGGTTAAGCATCCGACTGTGGCTCAGGTCATGATCTCATGGTTTATGAGTTCGAGCCCCACCTCGGGCTCTGTGCTGACAGCTTAGAACCTGGAGCCTGCTTCAGATTCTGTGTCTCCTTCTTGCTCTCTCTCTCTGCCCTTCCCCCCTCACACTCTCTCTCAAAAATAAATAAGTATTAAAAATTTTTAAATAAATAAATAAATAAAATCTTTGGGGCGCCTGGGTGGCTCAGTTTGTTAAGTGTCTAACTCTTGATTTTGACTCAAGTCATGATCTCACAGTTTGTGAGTTTAAGCCCCATGTTGGGGCTCTTTGCTGACAGCGTGAAGCCTTCTTGAGATTCTGTCTCTCCTTCTTTCTCTGCCTGTCCCCTGCTCTCTCGCGCTCTCTCAAAAGAAATAAACTTTAAAATCTTTAAGAAAAAAAAGAAAATTGGGGTGCCTGGGTAGCTCAGTCAGTTGAGCGTCCGACTTCAGTTCGGGTCATGATCTCACAGTCTGTGAGTTCGAGCCCCGCGTTGGGCTCTGTGCTGACAGCTCAGAGCCCGGGGCCTGTTTCAGATTCTGTGTCTCTCTCTCTGACCCTCCCCCGTTCATGCTCTGTCTCTCTCTGTCTCAAAAATAAATAAACATTAAAAAAATTTTTTTAAAAAGAAAAAAAAAGAAAATTAACTCTTATGCTTGAAAAGGTACCATCAAAAAAGTGAAAAGGCAACCTACAAAATGGGAAAAAATATTTGCAAATCATTTATCTGACAAGGGACTGACAATAAAGGATTCTTAGAATAATGATGAAAAGACAACCCAATTAAAAATTGGGCAAAAGATTTGAATAGGATCCAAAAGATACACAAATGGCCAATAAGCACATGAAAAAATGCTCAACATTATTAGCCATTACAAGAATGCCAGTCAAAACCACAATGAAGCCACTAGGATGGCTAGAATAAAAAGATGAATAATAGCAAGTGAGCAAGGACATGGAGAACCTGGACCCCTCGTACATTGCAGGTGGGAAGGTAAAATGAAGCAGCCACTCTGGGAAAGTTTGGCAGTTCCTCAAACAATTAAACAGAGTTTTATCAACTGACACAGAAATTCTACTCCTAGGCATATAACTAACAAAAATGGAAACATGGGTCCACAGAAAAGCTTGTACATGAATGTTCATAGCAGCATTATCTACAACAGTTAAAAAGTAGAAATAACCCAAAAGTTCAACTAATGAATCCATAAACAAAATATGGTTATCTCTATTACAATGGAATACTTTTTTGACTGTAAAAAGGAATGAAGGTCTGATGTGTGCTCCAACACACATGAACCGTGAAAATACGCCAAGTGAAAGAGACAGGCACAAAGGGTCACATGTCGTATGATCCCATTTATAGGATAGACAGATTCACAGAACAGAGAATGGATTAGGCTGCCAAGAGCTGCAGGGACAGGGGGACTAGGGCATGATTGGTAATGTATGTGGAGTTTCGGGGCTATTGAAATGTACTAAAATTAGATTGTGGTGATGGTTGGAATAACTGTGAATATACTAAGGACCATTTTAAATGGGTAAATTTTGTGGTACGTGAAATATCTCAATAAAGTGTTTTAAAAGAAAGGCAGCCTGAAGGAGGATGTTATAAAGAGGCAGGAGCCTCTTTACCAGATGATGCAGGCCATCCCTTCACACACGTCTAATGCTTCACCCAGGTCCACAGGCCTCTCTCCTAAAGTCTCCTGCTTCCCTTCCCCTGCCAAACCCTGGGCTTCTGATAGACATGTGCACCCTGGGTGGAGCAAGAAGGCATCCCAGAGTCCACTCCAAAATGTGTAAGTCGGCCTTTATCTGTCCTACAGCCTCTCCCTCCAACACCCCCTAACTGTCTTCCTCTTACAGCTTAGTCACAGAAAAGAAAATGGATGTTACCAAGGCTAAGTCAGACCCCAGACCACGGCCACCCTGGGACTGCTCCCACACTGCTCTTCTGAGCCAGAGCTGGCAGGTGAAGCAACTGAATGGAGCAGGAGGGCGAGGACAGCCAGCAGGGCCTTCCATGGTTAAGCAACAGCCCTCCCACCTCCCAAGTTCTAGCAGGTTTTGTCTCCTCACCTACGCAATAGGATGATTACCTGCATCTGGAGCAGTATAGGGTGTGAAAATATAATCGGTGCAATCATTTTACATACTGATAAACACCACTCCAATGAGATGTTGTGACCACCAAGGGTACTGGACTCAGCTCCCCAGTCATCCAGGAAAGAGTCTAGGAGGTTGGATGTTGCCAAGCTTCCTAGGAGATACCCCAGGGAGAAGCAGGGCTTTTTGAGATGTGATGGACACCTGGCTGCCAGCTGGTCTCACAGTCAGGAACTCCGTGATGGGGGTCAAGGAGGTTGACAAAGAAAGTGTGGTGGGCAAGAGAGGCATTCTCCTCAAGGCTGTGCTGTCACCCAATCCCAGAGGCCCACCAGCCTGCCAGCCCATTGACTTCACAGCCCTGCCCCCACCCTCTCCAGGACAGGGTGAGGAAATACCTGCTGGAAAGTTCTGAAGAAGTTCTAGTCAAGGGTAGTTTATCTCCTCACCCATAGCAGGGTCTGCCTTGATTCCAGGGTGCCCAGCTAGTGCGGAACTTGGCCTTGGTCCTCTGCACCCCGTTCCTCCCCCACCACTACCATACATACAGAGGTGGCTGGGCCAGAAGAAAGGGGGGGCAGTCGCAAACACAATGCCTTCTCCCACCAGAAGCTCAGGATTCCCCCAACTGAACCCCAAAGGCAGCCTCCTCCTTTCTGTCTCCAAGGAGCTGCCTGCTGGTGCAGGAGCCCCTCCCAGCCCTTCTGATACAGATCTGACTACCCAGATGGTGATCCATTATAAATAATGTCCTCCCTAATGCCAAGAGGGGTTGCTGGTGCTGTGACTCATTTATCCAGTTGGCCTTGTCCCAAACAGGCACACAAATGCCTGAGACCTCAGGCCTGGTGTTATGGTCACAGGACCAGTTACTCAGCTCTGGATCACTCTCCAGCTCTTACTCCCAGGAGCGACCCGTATACCACCTCCCAAGTGCCTTCATGACTCAGCCCCTCTCCTCCACCCATCTGCTGCCTCCTCTCCCCTGCTCCCTTACTCCTATCATGTCCTCCTGCTGCCTCCAGGTCCTAACTGAACTCTAGTCCCCCAGCTCTGACTTCAGTTAGCTCTCCTTGGAAAGACAAATTGAAACCCCAGAAAAGCCCCAAACTCCCTAAGTCCTTGGGGCCCAGCAGCATTTAAGAGGCTCACAAATTCCCGGGCG